>NW_028258333.1:18750000-20000000 GCF_053883595.1 Heterocephalus glaber
AGTCTATGACTGCCTTTAGGACTGGCATGGGGGGAGGGTGCCTGCAGAATTTGAAGGTAGTGCTCCTGGGATGCCCCATTCTGTACAAATGTCACACAAGCAAAGCTCTTTGGATGTTGTACTGAACTCTGCTTCTGCCTCCTCCTATGAGCACATTTTGTTCCAAAAGGCTCCCAGACTTTAGCTATGGAAATCGCTTTTTTGTTTTTAATCTTTAGGTGGCATGTTGTATATTTTGCAGGGGAAAATGAATAACACATGCTAACTTGTTTTGTGCTTTTAGAGTAAACATTCTTAAAAAGATTAGAACTTCATGTGATAGGCACACTGGGAAGGGAAAACATGACCGCTTTTTCAGAAACAATTTGCCCATCTCTCTGTGAAGTGGAGTCCCAGCTTCTAAATGGCCGATGTTCATAGCTGATGAAGGTGGCCTGGCCATGCCACGTGGGAGAAGAGAGGACAGGACAGGAGTGTGGGCTGGCAGGCTGTGCATGGACTGCCCTCAAGAGTTGGAAGAGGCTATGTACAAGCGCCCATAGTGACTCCAGGTCTGAGGATTGGGCTCAGTATTTTTGGTATCAGGGATCGAACTCAGGACCTTTTGCTTTCGAGGCAGGCAGAGGAACCACTGAGTTAAATCCCCAGTCCTAGGCTCAGTGTTTTTGGCTCTAGGTCTTGGCTACAGAAGAGTGTTGTCCTCAGATTTCTTTTTTCTCTTTTGTAATTGGTGTATGTAATACACAATAATTACATTCATTGGGGTAATTGGATATGTATCTTGGCCGTTTTTGATCCTTTCACTCACCTTTCCCTACCCTTCCCTTTTCTCTTCTCCCAATCCCATTCCCCCTTTCCAGAAGTCTGCCTCCTTGTTTCCTACAGTCTCTTCTTTATTTTACACTTTAATTAATTTGTATTGTCTTTAGGTTTCTTAAGAAGGCCTGAACAATTGCTGGCTGTCGATGTGTTAAAGTGTGCATTTTAGACTTCCAAAAATCCCCTGAGCTTCGGAGCAATGGGACACACAAAGGCTGGGTGTGACGGGAAGGACAAGGACAGCTACTGAATGGGATGGATTCCTGAGAAGTACGGCAGGTTGGGACCGGGCCTTGGTCAGCTTTGGCCACAGGGCTCTGGGTGCTTGGTGCACTCGCCTCTGACCTGCGTCCCCTTAGGAATAAGGCCCAGCATTCAAATGAGGGATTTTTCTCATGGCCCATTGTACACTCCAAGAAGAGCCAAAGGCCTTCTCCCCTCTCCCTTCTGAGGACAAGGACCATTTCTGGTTTATCACCATATCCCTAGCACCTACCAAACAATATCATCACCCGTTCATACGTGGTAAAGGATTAAATAAAGGGAAAGCACAGGAGAACTTGGGATGCTCTCATACCATTGCCAACCAGCCATTCCTTTGGCACACGTAGAGCCCTGTGGCCGCAGTGAGGTCTGTGGCAGGGTCAGCCCTGGGAACGTGCTGGTGTCTGGGGAGTGACAGCCTCTTCTGGATACTTGGCTCAGAAAAAGAATGCACCTCGTGGGGCCCACAAAGGAACAGCACCTAAGAAAGTAGGACACAAGCAGAGGTGGCCTGAGTCTGGCAGCCAGTTCACTGGCAGAGATGCTCTGGGAATACCGCTGTCTGGGTACCGGTGCCGCTGTGCCCCAGCCAAGCACAGACACGTGTCCTCCCAGGTTGGGGCGCCAGGAGCCCTCAGTGCTGCAAGTAGTCCAGTGAACTCAGCAAATAGAAAACAGAAAATTAAATCACCACTGCACACATTTTACAATTTTATTTTGCCTGAATCGAGTGGGCCAGGGCCAGGAGGTTACAGTGTATACAGAATGTGTCAACGAGGGCGCGCAGGGACCATTTCAGCTTGGTGGCTGAGGGGACCCTGCAGAAAGGGTCCACATGTGAAAGAGACAGTCCTGGTGGTTTCCTAGTCCCAGTCTCCCTGTCCAGGCTGTGTTCGCCTCGGGGGTGAGAGGGCAGTGCAGACTTCATCCTCCTCCCTTCCCCAAAGGCAGCAGCTGTGCCTGGCCGCTGCTGTTTTCCTGTGGGCTGCGGGTCAGGAGGAGGAGTCAGCTGGGTTTCTCAGCCCAGCCCCTTGCCCTGTAAAGTGCTCTGGCTTCCAGGGTGAATTAGCTTTTGCTTTTATTGCACTGTTAACTCCAGCTCCTGTCTGTCTCCCCGATTCATTCCACATGGGAGGTCCCTTCTGCCACAGCAGTCTGCCCAGGCTGGGGCCCATCTGTTGTGCCCTTGTCCCACAGGCAGCTGGCAGCTCCATTTGACTGTCTCAGGTGCTACTCTTGGCTGCCACCTCTCACTCCCGGCCTCGAACTTCTCGAAGGCCTGGACCTTAACTCAGGGGTATTATACATCTCTTCTGAGCCTGATACTTAGCAGGGATTCAACAAACTTTGTTCGATCCTTGAATGATTCAGAGCACCTTGGAAGGCTGCCCACCTTAAGCCGTGCCAGCCACCATCAGGAAGAACACATCTGAGGTCATGGCAGCACCGAGAGTCACCCAGGGTCAGCGGCCTCCCAGCCCAGCTGCCTCCAGGAGGGACCCCCAGAGCCCAGCTGGGAGGCTCACTCGGGTGATGGCAGCTGCTGGGCTGGGAGGTATGAAAGGAAGGAGGGACGGGCATAGTGGCGCACTCTGGGAGGCTGAGGCAGGAGGATTGTAAGTTCGAGCCCAGCTCAGGCAATGTAGCAACTTAGCAGGACCCTGTCTCAAAATTTAAAAACACAAAGGAAAAAGGGCTGGGAGTGTACCTCAGTGTGGAGGCCCTGGGCTCAATCCCCTCTACCATAAAACATTTAAATTTTAAATAGAAGAGAGGAGGGACATGATGGGAGGGCTGTGGGGCCCTGGGTTTTACCCTGTACTGGAGCCCTGGAAAGGCTTGTCTGATAAGTCCTGGGAGAGTGGGTCGTCTTGGATCTCAGAAAACATCTAATTCGGAGCTTGCCAAGATGAAGGGCACTTGTCTTCTCTTGAAGATCATCCTCCCTGCAGCCGCCCTTTCCGCGTCTCTTCATCCCTTCCTCCCCCTCTTCTCCTTTGTTGTCTTAACCAACTCCTCTTCACCCCCAGAGGTGGAAGGGTAGAGAATGCAGCGCAGGTGGATAAATGTGTCTATTTCCTCCCAACATAGAGAAAGAACAAGGCCTCTGTCTTCCAAGCAAAATGGGGGAGTAAGAAAGCATCAGAGGAGCACTGCTGCTCCCCACTGCCTCCCCACATTCCCTCATTACAGAACGTTCCCGTCCTGCTTGATTGATTTCCACTCCTTACTCCTCCTCCCCCTCCTCCCCCACTTTAGTTTCCGACAGGTGCTCACCCCCATGAGCCATTAGCGTTGCCCCAATTTTAACCCCATTAGCAAGACTCTAAGAACCCACGAGCGGTGTCTCAGCAGCAGCACCCACCTCCCTTTGTCTGTGCCTGCCCACTCCCCACCTTCGTCCTCCATCATCTCCACTGTTATTTCTGGCTGCCTGGGAGGGAACAGCGAGAGCTAGCTGAGCCGGAACTTCAGCGCATTGTGACCACGCTCCTCATAACCACGGTGTGTACTAAGAGGATGATTTCCACAGCTGTTGGTGCACGCACACAAGGTTCTTCAGCGATTCAGGGAATCAAAGCTTCCTAGTCTGAAATGAAAAGATCAGTTCTTTATTCCTTCATCCAGAACTCTGCTTTAGCTGATTTGCTGCTCTGTGGAGTCTGAAGTCTAATTTGTGACTAGAGAATGTTGTTAGGTGATTATCGGAAGGGGATGGGCAGTATGATCTGGGAAATCACAGTTAAACAAACAAACCTGACATCTCTTTGCTGCAGGGCGTGTACAGGATGGCACATGCCTGTAATCTCAGCTACTCAGGAGGCTGAGGCAGGAGGATTGCAAGTTCGAGGCCAGCTTGGGCTACTTAGGCCCTGTCCCAAAGGAAAAAGGGCTGAGGATATAGTTCAGTTGTAGAGCTCCTGCCCGGCATATGTAAGACCCAGCATGTTCAATACCACCAAACAACAACAAAATCTCTTTGCTGAGGAACTTCTTAGTAACAGGCTAAGTTTGATGAGGGCAGGAACTATATCTTTGTTGTTCATCCAAATGCCTAAAAGTAAAAGATGATCCAAAAAATGAGTGAATGCTTTATGAATTTCCCAAAGGGGTATGGTTTATGGCACCTTCCACGCCAGCAACTTAGCAAGACCCTGTCTCAAAATTTAAAAATGCAAAGGAAGGTGCTCTAATTGAAGAGCACTTCACAGATGAGGCATGAAGATGCCTTGCTGTGGGCAGAACAGGTCAAAGAAGGGGAATGGTGTATGTTGGTGCCTCTTTAAAGGAGCCAACAAGGGAGGCTTGCCCTTAGTGAGTAAAGTGCTGTTGGGTTGGTTGCTCTTCTGATGAGTTCAGGTACAATCACCTTACAACATATATTTTAGTGCACTTTGCATGATTCTTAGGAGATTCACAGGCAACATGCTAGGTTCATTGAACAACAATGACCCAGCACAGTTCCTGGCAGGAAATAGTTTCAGGAGTTTCACGAAACAAGCCTACAGCAGTAACGAGGGAACAATGCAAGGCATTATCATGACAACAAGCAAATACTCTGAGCAGTAAAAATAAGGGAGCAACTGGACATGTCTAGGGTTATCATAAAGACCTTTGGGAAAAACTGGGACTAGAGGTGGATGTGAAAGAAGAATAGGGTATACGTGACTATAGAGCAATAGGGTGTCTTGGGGAGGTGTCCCAGGAAGAGAGCTCTGTTTGTTTTGTTCAGTCGAGTATCCTGAGCACTTAGGCCAGTGCACATAGAAGCTGCAGTATACATTTTCTGAGTGAACAACAGAGTAGAGGAGGGAGGGAGAGCATTCCAGAAGTCAGCAGTTAAGCTGAAGCTCTGGGGGAATGTGCTTACTCGGTTCAGCCAGGGTGAGCAGCAGCGGGATGGGCTTGGGGCTGGGGTAGGGCTCTTTAGGAGCCCAGGGATGGAAAGGTAGAGCCAAACTGTAAAGTGTCTTGAATACTAGGATGGAAAATTCAAATATGGTGTTGTAGATTCTTAATTTAGGAGCTAATATGGGAAAGCAACCACAGTGAAAAGCTACTGAAAGGGAAAAATTGCAACACAGCAGTGTTTTAGTCTGATGACTGATTGCAGGATGAAAAATGAGCCAGACTCTTCCATGTGGGGTGGGAGCAGAAAAGGAAAAAAGATCTGAGAGATGTTTGAAAGCAGAGTTTGAGGGATAAAGGAAGGGAAAAAAGATGATATTAGAATTTCAGTAATTAGGAGAATGTTGGTATCCTTGCAACAAAAAGAAAAGGGCCATATCTAAAATTCATATTTTGGTATAGCCCTGGACATGTTAGTGGGAAGTGGTGACAGAGTATACCACCAGAAATGTCCTAAAGAGAGTTGGAAACATTATATTGAAGTTTGCTTAAAGGATCACAGAGAAGAAAACAAGAGGACCAAAGACCCAGGGCTTCCCTGGGACATTCACTCATACCATCACCACTTGGGACGGTTTCGAGCAGCAAGACCCCCAAACTGGGATCCATGGCTCTGGGAAAGGTGGAGGGCTAAGACTGTGGACAAATTGAACTTTATCATGGGAGCATTTTAAGAACACATTCAAGTATGAGGCCCAAGAGCCAAAGAGACCTTGTGAAAACTTTCAGACTCAGACCTCTGGAAGTTTATATTTCTAAATTAACAGGTGTCTATCTAATGAGATTCTAAGTATACTAGACCTTGATGACCATTTCTCTATTTGCAGACCAAATCTCATGCAATTTGGTTAAATATTATAGGAAAAATCCCACTTAAATATTCAAAGTCTGCTATTCATTCAACAATTTAATGTTCAGTTTCTTACTTTCTAGAAATGACAAAAATTAGTTAACTCCTTCAAAATCATTCATGGCACCAACAGATAACTAAAAAGTTGTAGCAGTTGTGTCAAAGCCTTATGGTCCATTATTATTCCAACAGAGGTTCTGAATGTTTGTCCTAGAACCTGAGTTTTAATTTTCAAAGGCACGAACAGAATAATACAATAGACTCAAGTTATATTTTTGTAAAGGCCTGCTAGATTTAGCAATTATATTATTATAATGAAGTGATGACTACATTCTCTTGGTTGTGTGTTGGACTGAGACCATCAGATGAGGGCCCTATAATCGGTGTATTGAGGGCAAAGCCAAATTCTCCCTGGCACCATATTCAGACCTGACCCTGGGAAATCCCAGCACAGCATCTAGACTGAGTATATAGAGCCAAAGAAGCCCAGGGCAGGGGTAAAAGTATTAGAACTCACCACTAGCAGGGCTACAGAAAAAGGCATGGCACTGGAGGTAGGGTAGTTGTAATTGACCAAGACTAATTCTTTTGTGGTAATACACATATGGTAATACACATTAAGCATAAAATTTATTATTTTAAGCATTTAAAGTGTACAATTCAGTAGCATTAGGTAGTTTCACATTGTTTTGCAATCATCACTGGTATCTGGTTGGTTGTTTTTTGGGTTTTTTTGGTACCAGGGATTGAACTTGGGTCCTTGCGCTTGCAAGGCAGGCAGCGGAACCACTAAGCTAAATCCCTGGCCCTGGTATCTGGTTTTTTATTGCTTATATCTAGATGTCCCCCCAAACCTCCATGCACTCATAGCTGGGACTTTTGAGAAGTGACTGGATCATGCATGTGTGATAGTGGATCGTGGGTGTGATACTGGATTACTCCACTGATAGGTTTATAGCTGGCTGTGATGTTGGGAGGTGAAGCCTGGTGGGAAGGGACATGGCCTGGAAGGGTGTGTGTGTGTGTGTGTGTGTGTGTGTGTGTGTGTGTGTGTGTGTGTGTGTGTATTCTTCCTCTCTTGATGGCTTGCTGCTTCCTGCCTGCCATGCCATGAACTGTTTCTCCTCTGCCATGCTGCTCTGCTGTGGAACCAGCTGAATATGGACTGAAACCTCTACAAACTATGAACCAAACCTTTCTTCCTTTAAATTGTAGGTGTTGGGTATTTTGTCCCAGCAATGAGAAAGTAACAAAGACAGATTTTGGTACCAAGGGTGGGATTGTAGCTGTGACTGTACCTGACCATGTGGTTCAAAAGCCTTTCATACTGGCTTGTGGGAAGAATTTGGAAAGGTTTGGAGATTCTGGCTGGGGAAGCAGCCTTGAAATGCTGTGAACTGAGCTTGAAGGCAGATTCTGATCAGAGCTCAGAGGCCCAGAAGGTGATAGAAATTCAGCCAGTAATGACCAGGCTCAGGAGGTTTCACTTTGAGGGAAAGACTACACTGGCAGTTGGATGCCAGGTCATGTGTGTTATGGTTTGGCAGAAAAATGTGTCTGCATTTTGCAGATACCAAAAACATTGCAAGAGACAGTGGTTAAGGGCAGCAGACTAATCTGCCAGAAGAAATTTTAAGGAAGTCTAATATTGAGGTGGTGGCATGGCTACTGTGGAGGGCTTTTAGCCTTCTCTACCTACAAAATCAAGAGCAAATGGCCCAGCAGAACAATTTGAAAAGTTTGAAGTTGGGCTAGTAAGGAATTCTAGTAAAGTTGGGGCCTGCAAAGATCGAGCAGAGGAGAACTTGCTTGTTGAAAAGATTAGCATTAAAAAGGCAAGTATTTTGGAACAGGAGGATAGAAAAGATGGCCTGAAGGCCTAAGAAACAGTAGGACTCCACCTCTGCAGCCTCAAAATTGCAGAAGTGAAAGACTTTATTTTGAGAAGAGAGCCTCAGGGCACCATGTTCCAGAATAACTAAGGCCTCGGGAATTTGTTCCTTGGGATTGGGTTCATAGTGCAGTGCTCAGCTGTCCGGGCACTCAGAACTGCTGGGCTACTGCTCCTGCTGGTAGCAGACCTCGGCATCATCCGCATGGTGGATGCTTAAGGTGCATGCAAAATGCAAGAGTTTTAGGGTCAGGAAGGCTTCCACTCAAATTTCAGAAGAAAGCCAGGAGAGTGTGCTCCTGATAGGGCAGTGTGTGCAGTTGTGAATGTGAAGCCATGGGGACCTCAGAGGTTGGAGAAGCCAAGAACGTGGAGTGTTTGAGGAAAGTGCAAAGAGTGAGCAAAGCTGGTCCAAGAGGAAGCATGAGGATTACAACCACCAGCAGTGCCATAGGGGTGCCATAGGGGTGCCATAGGGGCTGCCTAAGCCTTTGGCCATGGAACTATGGGATTTAATGTTTCACCTGATGGATTTTGGACTTGGTGTGGTTCCATTCCTTTCTATCCCCTATTTCTACCTTTTAGAACAGGAATGTTTTTTATCTTGTGCCCTTGTACGTTAGAAGTATTTTGTTCTCATTTCATTTGCACAGGGGCTCACAGCTAAGAGTTTGCCTTAAATCTCAGAAGAGAATTTGGAATTGGACTTTTCAGCAATGCTGAAACTGTTACAACTTTGGCAACTCTTAGAGATGGACTCAATGCCTTTTGCATGAAGAAATGCTCATGAATCTTTTGAGGACCAGAGGTGGGATGTTATGACTTATATCTAGATGTTTGCCCAAAGCCTCATGTGCTTGTAGGTGGGGCTTTTGGGAGATGACTGGATCATGCATGTGTGACACTGGATTACTCCACTGATGGATCTATAGCTGGCTGTGATGTTGGGAGGTGAAGCCTGGTGGGAAGAGGTGGGTCATGTGGGTGTGGCCTAAAGGGATTTTTTTTTTTCCCCCTCTTCTCTTGATATCTTGCTGCTTCCTGCCTCCCTTGTCATGAGCTTTCTCCTCTGCTACACCCCTCTGTCATGCTTCCCTGCTTTGGAACTAGCCAAATATAGACTGAAACCTCTACAAACTGTGAGCCAAATATAAATCTTTCTTCCTTTAACTTGTGGGTGTTGGGTATTTTGTCCCAGCAATGAGAAAGTAACTATGACATGGTTCTAGAACATTTTCATCATCCCAAAGGAAATCTCACACTTATTAACCGGTCATTTTCTATTTCCATTCCCTGCAGTCCCTGGAAACTACTAATTGCTCTTTGTTTCTAAGAATTTTGTATCAATGGACTCAGACCACACATGGCCTTTTTTGTCTGGTTTCTTTTAGTATTTAATATTCTTCCTTTTTATGGTTAAATCATATTCTACTACATGGATATGCCATATTTTATTTACTCATTCATCAGT
The DNA here is from genome assembly GCF_053883595.1 of Heterocephalus glaber. Lineage (NCBI taxonomy): Eukaryota > Metazoa > Chordata > Mammalia > Rodentia > Bathyergidae > Heterocephalus > Heterocephalus glaber. The sequence continues at coordinate 18,759,205 of NW_028258333.1, forward strand.
TGATGGTTATTTGGTTTGCTTCCACCTCTTGGCTATTGTGAATATTGCTGTCGTAGACTCTGGTGTACAAGTTTTTGTTTATACACTTGTTTTCTATGCTTTTGGGTATGGACCTCCAGAGTGGAATTGTTATGTTATGGGGTAATTTCTGTTTAATTTCTTCAGGAATTGTCAAACTATTCCACAGTGGTTGTGCCATATTACTCCCTTTGCCCCAGCAACGTATAAGGGTTTCAGTTTCTTGCCAACATTTATTTGACCAAAACAAATTCTTACTGTAAGAATTCAACAGCTCTGTGTTGCTTGTTTGAGTGGCAGGGACTGACCCCAGTGGAGTGAGCTCCATCGGTCTTCAGGACACAGCTTTGATCAGTGGGGAAGACAAGCTTCATTCGGATGTCTCACATTCTGTTTCCCAGGCTTCACTTGCTACCTGAGATTCTAATGCCATAGAAGTTCTTCTTGTCCCTTTAGTGTGACTGTCTGACACTGGAACCAGCTCACAGTTGTGCATCAACTTCCACTGAAGCCATGTGTCATGGCGGCTGTTGAATGTAGCTGGCTAAGTACAATAACTGGCAACAAATCAAAGGTCACCAGATGGACCCATTAAATAGCATCAGGCTTGGAGAAGGAGGACATTTTAAATGGAGTGTTGAATTTGAGGACTAATCCAGTCTGCTCTCTCTATTTCCTTCCCCAGTTGGAGTGTTCTTGCCAGCTGTTTAAACTTAGCCTGACATTTATAGGCCCTTCTCAGCCCCTCATCTGCCCCCTCACCCCTTCCACCACACACTTCCTCTCCACAATGAACAAACTGGGAATAGTTTGACTTGAAGTCAAGGTGGAGCTCAGCAGAGCGAGTCATGAAGATTGTGATTTTTTTCTTAAGTGCTTAGGGGATTATTTGAAAACAGAAATGTCTTTTTTTGTCCAAATGAGAGTCACTAGGATGTCAGGCAGCAACTAAGATATCATTTTGCATGTTGTTGGAGGCTGGGGCTATGAGCAGAGCCCTCTGAAGCTCTTAGTGTCAGGGGAACCTTACCAGAGTCATCATCCCCCAGGATCCTGCCCTTAAAGCACCCTGTGCCCAGAACTGCAGCTCTGGTGGGCTCTGGGATCAGGCTGTCAGGTTGACAGGCTTCCTAAGGATAATTTTCCCCTAGGCAGTCCCCAGCACACCACATGCTGTCTCCTTCAGCCACTGAGCTCTGCCCTTAAAGGCTGTGTGGTTTCTAGATTAGAACAGACCAAAAAGAAGTAGAGAAACTCACAGACCTCAACAAAACAACTGACCACAGAGGGCAAATGATGTTTATGAGCTGCACTGAAGGGAAAGAACTCAGAAGGAGAGGACCACTCTGGCACATTTGTCATATAAATTTTAATGACGTGTGTGTTCTTAAATATCACTTGAAGTAGGAATAAGGAAATTTTGAGAAGTGGAGACTAAGAGAAAGAGTGATATTGGAAGGACGAAAACTAGGAAGCCCCCATCCCTCCTTATCCCCATGGAGACATCGAGTCAACAACAACACAGTGACCAATCCTCTTGTGACATACCCAGAAACTAGCCAAGAGGCCCTGAGCCTCAGGCGAGCTCCTGAGCAGCCGCATCCAAGATGAGTATCTGACCACAAGTTGGAAATGGCCACCTGCATGCAGTTGTCAAAGAATTTGAAAACAGAGGAAAGGAGGCAGTCCTCTGATTAAAACAATATCCACATGAGGCCAATCATAGTGAAGAACTCAAATCTTGAGTGTAGGGACCTCGGGCTCTGGTTAACCAATGGCATCCAAACAGCTAAACCCAGAAAGTTTACACACAGGTGGGGGAGGGGGTCTGGCCTGGGAATAGCAAACAGATGTGCCTGCTGCCCACCATGCTTCGAGGAATACGTGGACTCTCGGAAGCTGGTGCTTTGCCACACTCCCATCTGTTTCTTATTCCTCTCACTGCCAGGATTCACCTGAGGGTCACATTTCTTATGACAAAGTAGTAAAGCGTGATTCTGATCTCTTTTTTTAAAAAAGAAAAACATTAAAAAAACAAAGGAAACTCTTCCCTTTTTCAAGACTTGAAAATAATTTGGGGACTCTGGATGACCATTTTCCTGTACAGATTCAGAGTCCCAGTTTCTTGTCTTCCTCCATCAGCTGTCCCTCTTCATCTTTATTTTTATCTCTCGAACCTTCAGGTCTCAGGGCTGGGCAATAAGGCCTGAGAATCAAGGTCATGGATTTTTTTTCTCTTTCCCTCTAGACATGATCTCTAACAATTCTCCTGGAATCTTTGAAATATTTTGCCTCACAGGAGAGGGCCAGCTCAAGTTAAAGCTCCTCCTGTAGATATTCAAGATTCAAACAACAAACACAACCTTCCTCATCTTCCTTAGGAATGTTATTTCTGCTCCAAGAAACTTTATCTTCCTGGAGAAATATACCTGCACCTGTCCATGTGCACACATGGTGCTCTCTCAAAGTCACATTCTGGATTGTTCTGCCTCTCATCGTGTTTTATCATGTGTCCCTTCAGCCATCTGTTTTCCAAGATGGCTATTTCTTCAGAATTGCCTGAAAGAAGAGGGCCAACTGGGCTGTTTTTCTCCACTTATGGCTCTCTGTCCTGGCACCTCTTTGCTAAGCATGCCCAACACCCTGTCCATGCTGCCACATCTGGCCTTCTTGCCATACTGCTGCTGGTGACCAGATTATCAGAGCCCCAGAGTGGAAACTGCCTACACCACCATGGACGGTGCTCTTCCTCTCTCCCGAAGCCAGGTTGTGGCCACACTTCCCTCCAGTTTGCAACCTCAACCTCCAACCTTGCATCCCAGAGCTACAACTGGGAAAGGACTTCTTGTCATTTTGAAGTGCAGGGTTTTAAAGATGTAATCTAACTTAAAATAAAGATCAAAAGCAATTTCCTGCCCACCACTCCTTTCTCTCTCTTGCCCTCTTCCTCACACTCCATTCCCTAAAAATGAAGCTTGAGAAAATGTGACCCTAGGGAATAATGGATGTGAGAAAGCTGTGTAGCCTGAGCTGAAAAGCAATTAGTTGTCGCTGAGCAGGCTCTGAGCAAGCAGAGGTGCATCCCTGAGGCAGAGAGACATCACCATGATTTCATTCTCTGTTGGTTGGTTTGTTGACGGTGTGCTGGGGCCCCAAGGGAAATGGCTGGCAAAGGCTGAGGTCACCACTTGCCTTTGCAGTGACCCAAGAGTCAGCGGGTAGAAAGAAGAGACCAAAGAAGGCTGGGCCTTTGAGTGTTAATGTAGTTGTGAGCTGTTGCTCTAGTTAAAAACATGATAAGATGAAATCCTGCCTTCTTGGTTTTTGCTGGATACTTCTTATATTTAAAAAACAAACAAAAACTTCCTTAATAGTATTATTCCCACAATGTGAAACCCAGATGTAAACCTCTGATGGATGCTAATACATAAATATGTTTTTAAAAAAGAGAGTTCCGGAGCCAGGGATTTAGTTCAGTGTTTCCGCCGCCTGCCTTGCAAACGCAAGGACCCGAGTTAGATCCCCGGTACCCCCCGAAAAAGAGAGAGTTCCATGCTCAAATGAGTGTCAGAGCCCTAGTTTAAACTTGAACAGCTTTTTTACAGCCCAGCACTTTCCAGAGACTTCCACAGGAATCGTGATTTAAGGAGACTATGTAACAGATAGCAATTCTCAAATAAGTCTGATACTGGAAACCCTTACTGAGTAGGGTAACCCTTGGAACTTAATTTCATGGACAATGTTTTCCTGCTGTCCATCTGTTCCTCAGTTCTAAGATCTTCAGTTTTCTAGTGATCTTTCAAACCAGATGACTCAATGCCTTGTTTTCAGTTTTCTGCTAAATGATGATTTTTTGAAGAAAATGGCCCATTTGACAGTGCCTTAGAAAAGATCAGTCTAAAAATCCGAGTCGTTCCGGCACCTGCCTCACAAGCACAAGGTCCCAAGTTCGATCCCTGGTACCAAAAATAAATAAATAAAAATCCAACACGCATTCATGATAAAAACCCTACAAAAAATTGGAATAGATGGTCTCTACCTCAACCCAATAAAAGCCATCTATGATGGCCGGGGATTTAGCTCAGTGATTCCACCACCTGCCTCACAAGCTCAAAGTCCCAAGTTTGATCCCCAGTACCAAAAAAAAAAAAACTCATCTATGAAAAACCAACAGCCAATATCATACTAAATGTTCAAAAACTGAAATTCTTCATGCCAAAATCAGGAACAAGACAAGGATGTCCACTATCACCACTCCTGTTCAATATAGATCTGGAAACATTAGCCACAGCAATTAGACAAGAGAAAGAAATAAAAGGAATAAAGATAGGAAACAAAGTCAAATTGTCATTTGCAGATGACATGATACTCTATATAGAAGACCCCAAGAACTCCACCAAAAGTCTTCTAGACTTAATAGTCAAATTCAGTAGAGTAGCTGGATACAAGATCAACACACAAAATCAATAGCTTTCCTCTACATGAACAACAGACTCACTGAAAAAGGAACTGGAGAAACAACTCCCTTCACAATAGCATCCCCAAAAAATGAAATACCTAGAAATCAACCTAGCAAAAGAAATCAAAGACCTCTACTCTGAAAACTATAGCACTCTAAAAAAAGAGATTGAAGAGAATATCAGAAAATGGAAAGACCTCCCTTGTTCCTGGGTAGGAAGAACCAATATAGTGAAAATGGCCATACTTCCAAAACTGCTGTGTAGATTCAATGCAATCCCAATTCCAGCAGCATATTTCACAGACCTTGAGAAAACAATCCAAAAATTCATTTGGAACAAGAAGAGACCCAGAGTGGCAAAAGCGATTCTAGATAACAGAGACATGGCAGGGGTATCACAATCCTCAACCCAATACTATAGTATAAAGCTACAGTGATTTAAAAAAAAACAAAAAACAGCATGGTACTGGCAAAGAAACAGACTTGAGGACCAGTGGAACAGAGTAGAAGATGCTGAATCAACTCCAGACACACTCAGCCATCTCATCTTCAACAAAGGAGCCAAACACCCTTACTGGAGGAAAGATAGCCTCTTTAATAAATGGTGCTGGAAAAATTGGGTTTCAACTTGCCAAAGATTAAAACTAGACCTATGTCTCTCACAATACACTAAACTAAAATTGAAATGGATTAAAGATCTAAATATTAAAACAGAAATGATAAACTAGCTGTAAGAGAGGTTAGGTAGAACTGTTGAAGACATTGGCATAGGAAAAGATTTCATGAACTGAACCTCAGTCGCACGTGAACTAGCACAAACAATCAACAAGTGGGATCTCTTCTTACTAAGAAGTTTCTGCACAGCAAGAAAAACCACCAACAGCATGAAGAGACAACCCACAATGTGGGAAAAAGATTTTACCAGCTGTTCCTCAGACAAAGATCTACTATCTAGAATACATGAAGAGCTTAAAAAAATCAGAACCCCCCTCCCCCAAATTTAAAGACTCAATCCAAAAATGGGCATCTGAAAGGAACAGACATTCCTCTGACAAAGAAGTACAAATAGCAAATAAACATATGAAACAATGTTCAACATCACTGGTCATTCATGAGATGCTAATGAAAACAATGCTGAGATTCCACCTCACCCCAGAAAGAATGGCTGCTATCATGAAATCAACCAATAACAAACGCTGGTGGGGCTGTGGGTAAAAAGGAACCCTGATCCACTGCTGGTGGGAGTGCAGACTGGTGCAACCACTGTAGAAATCAGTATGGAATATACCTCAGAGAACTAGGACTGGAAGTCCCATTTGACCCTGCTATTCCCCTGCTGGGTATCTTCCCCAAAGAATTGAAAGAATCATACCACAGTGATATATGTGCACCCATGTTTATAGTGGCGCAGTTTGTAATAGCTAAAACTTGGAAACAGCCCAAATGCCCATCAACTGGAGACTGGATAAAGAAAATGTGGGTTTTTTTTCATAACATGGAGTACTATTCATCCATAAAGAATTAGAAATTAGAGGCATTTATAGCTAAATGGATGCACATCAAGGTGATAGTCTTAAGTGAAATAAATAGAACACACATGTGTAAATACCAAATAGTTTACACTTTCTCTGAAAGTGTAAATAAGGACTAAAAGATATAATAGATAATGTGAAATAGGATGAAAAGGGGCAAAGAGGAGGGGGAAGTGGGAGGGGTAGGGGAAAGGAAAGAGGGGAATGGAATTAATATGAGAAAAGGAAAAAATGGAAACAAAGTCTTTGTAAATAGGGAGGGATGGAGGGGTTGAAGGGAGGGCAGGGGAATGGAGAAAAATAAGAATCAAGATATATTATATAAAGGTAGAAATCTCCAATGATGAATGTCATTATATTGTATATCTTAAATGTACCAATAAAATTAATTTTTTAAAAAAGGAAAAGATCGGGCCGGGGATTTAGCTCAGTGGTTTCACCACATGCAAGCGAAAGGACCAGAGTTCAATCCCCGGTACCAAAAAAAAAAAAAAAAAGATCAGTCTATCAGCTTGAAATAAGATGAGAAGTATTCAAAGGTTTTCAGGAAGCCTTGTCTCCTGCAGTATTAGTGATGACGAAACCAAGGCCCAACAAGATGAAGCCACTGACCCTGGTCACACTACTGACTGGCCAGGCAGTACGGGGGGAGCCAAGCAGCTGGGTTGCCTGCCTGCTATCAATGTCCTTTCTCAGAGCCCCTCATTTTTTATGGAGGGTCTCCTTTGGGCTTGAGGACGCAGCTCCTGGCACATTCTTGATCTTGATCTATATCCTCAGGAGGATTCATCAGCTCCCTTATGCTAACTGTTGGCTAATCATTTTCACTTTGTCCAATTTTTAGTTGAGAGATTCCTTGACAAATATTTTTTGTAACCCGTTCAAAGGCAAAGCAATAAATCAGGAACTGCCAGACCATTGTCCTGGAACAGCCTCTTCCTTACTGACCTCCCGTTTCACCAGAAAGTTTGCTCTTTCCAGGGCTGTCACCACATCTAGAGTCTTGGCCCAGCCACTGGCCAGAGGATGGGGCTGGGGAGAGACTATCTGCTCAGAACAGGACCTGGAGTTAGGGCTGAGGAGCTTAGCAACAGCACACACAGTTCATGCAAACAGTTGCTACCAATCTCCAGAGACTGGTGGAACTCAAGGAAGTTGTAAGGAGCAGGCAGCTTGGAGCACGCAGTGGTCATCAGTTCAAGGCTCAGGGCAGTAGTATAAATGCTACTGAGGGAACTAGGCTGAAATAGACTAGTCAGAACTGGAACTGTATGTGACCAGCAGTGTTGAGGCTAAACTGGTGCCGAGTCAAAGGGTACAACTGAGCAGCTCTTCAATGTTCCCTGCCTCATGTTACAATCATACCAAAGATTACTGCAGTGCTGAGCAGGGACCAGCGCAGGGAGCTGGAGTGATGTGACAGAGACAGAGGGGAAGACAGAGGCAGAAAACCAATAAACAGTACCCTCTACTTTCCTTACTGCAACACTGGAAACCTTGTCTGTATCTTCATTCTCATGAATTCCCTCGAGGTGGGGACATTTTTTGTTTTGTTCACCTTTGTATGGCTGTGCTGGGCACAGTGCTTTTCGGCTCCACCCAGTATCAGTAAACACTTTCAGAATGAATGAGTGAATGAATTGAACCACTTAGCAGCAGTGGGGATGGAATTAAGTTTAAATGGGAGGCGATGCTCAGGAAGCTGGAGATTGGCATTTTGTGTTGCTGAGAGCAGATACAGATGCTGAGCGGCAGTCCCATTCTGATACAATGATTTTCCAGCCCTCTGGGGCTCAGCGTTGAAGTCAGCGCTGACCAGATAGCCTGAATGTGGCATGAAGCTGAACGAACCTGGATAGAAGCAAATGCAATGGGATCCCAAGTCTGCAAGTCTGTTTCCTTTGAACAATTTGTCTGGCAAACATTTAGCAGGCTCTGTTTCACCTCACTGCAGATAAAAGAGCAGCTTTGTATCCAGCTCCTAGTGCCAGAGTTTCTGGGCAGCGGTGACATTTCTAAAGTCACCAATCAAATATTTCCCAATTACCACTTGTAATTTGGAGCTTCACTTTCAGAAAAAGACAACTGATCAAACATGAAAAAGTACACAGCCTCCAAAGTAAAAACAGTAGGGGGAAAAAGTCAATACCAACTTAATTTTGACTAATAGAGCTGGGTTCTGCCCAAGCTGGGTGCTTAGTTTTTATTTTTAAATCATTCCCCCCAATCCTTTAAAACCCCATTGTGTTCTGAGTCACTGAAGAGTTGGAAGAAGTTAATTAATTTTTAATGCAAAATGCAGACTTCGGAAGTGCATGAGTGGGCTTGGGAGTGGGGCAGGAGTCCTGGCCCCGGCCACAGAGTCTGCAGTTATTGGTCTTGGGCTGATCAGAGAAACTTTAGAGGCACTTAGCTCATCAATAACATCTTCATTCTTGTTGAGGAAAACTTCCAGACGAAATGCAAATTATTTCCAAGGGGCCGAATCTGGATTTTGTTATTATTTTGCTTTGTTTTTCTTGTGTTCTCTCAAAGTCTCTTATAGTCCCTAGGTGAAATCTTTGTAACTCATCTGTCCTTGTCGGTCATTTCTCCTAGACTTATGAGGTCTGGCAGGCGGATGTGGACTCTTATTTTCCAAAAGATGAAAAGCATGTCACTGAAAATATTAGTCAGGCTGGAGAAAAAGCTTTGTGAGTTCTGCATAATCACAAAGAAAGGGAAAGTAGGTCACATTTAGAGCCTGTTCTGTTTGTGGAAGACAAAGAAGAGAGGGCGAAGGCGAAAATATCAGATAACTTAGTTTTATCACAGCTTCTTAAGTCCAGCTGATGGTGTCAGAGGCTTGGGTCTGACACCATCCAGCTCTCCTGGGGCTCCCACAGGTTTAAAGAAAACCTTCCTGAGCCAGACTCAGAGATGACAGACATGCAGAGTTAGTGGAGCCTATTGAATAAGATTCCCTGTATGTGCTTCAGAGAGGACTTCAATTGCTGCTGAACAACAGGCTTTCAGAGTGGAAGAAAGTGTTTGAAGGGCTTGTGTGGGCCAGGAGACTTCATCCTGAGTAGGTCATCCCCATTTCCCAGTTCCCAGCCCACTACTGTTGTTGACTGTCACCGGGGGTCAGAATTATAAATGGTCCAGAATTCTCGGGGGCCTCAGAATCTATCGGTTCCAACTCCCTTGGCCTTTGGGCTTGTGAGATTTCTTGAACCCTGCCAGATTCCTTGAGGGAGATGCTAATAGCAAGCAGTGACCACCTCTGAACAGCCTGATCTGAATTGAATGCAGCAGCGAGCAAAACTGTACACACAGGTTCAGAAGGATGCTTGGTTCACAAAGCAACAAGGCAGGGCAGTTTCTGGGCTATTGCTCTAGCTCTTTTAGAGATTACCAAGAATGCCCTTGGCTCTAGGTTTTTATCTTCTGTCTTTGCACTTTCTTTTTCATTTTTTAAGTGTACCTCTTTTTTTTTTTTTTTTTGCAGGAGTTGTGGTTTTGAAAATGCATTTTTTTCATGAAGAAGAGTATAGGATTGAATCATTAGGAAAGCTTGCTATTTATGGAAACACTGCAGTGATGCAGTTCATAAAGAGAAGAACCTTTTGATTGTACAAATAGGCAAGATTTAGTGACATTGCTTGAAGATGAGTCTAATGTTTTTACTGTTCGTAAATTGAGAAGCTTTGTGACAATATGGATAGTTCTGATACCTATATTTGACAACAAAGGAAATAGAGAGTGACAGAGGGACTGCCTGTGACTATTTCAATATTCATGTAACTACTGAGAACTCTTGGGGGGATCTCAGCCTATGTGAGGATGTTGATGTATTTCTTGGTGTTTATCTTGTGCTTATCTGACCGGTCATCCCTGATTATTGGCATCAATAATCACAGAGTCAGGACCCATTGTACCGAGGGGACCCAGTTCCTTTTAGCCTATTACATCTTGGGCTGATGGGGGTGTTTTGGCAGCTACAAGGGACACCAAAGTCAATGTCAATTTGTGTGGCATGGACAGGCAGAGGATGTGGAGTTAATAAGAAGGTCTGGTCTGGCAGGACTGCTGTTGAACTGGCCACAGTCCATGAACAGGAAATTTAAGTTAGCAAGTGAGCAAGTATAGGTAGTGGAGCTCTGTCCAAAATTGAAAACTATTAGATCATTTCCTTAGTAACAAGAATAAGAGCAGTGGCAGACAAAAAGGCAGGAGTATTTCATGAGACCAACGTCAACTGCCCGCCAGTAAAGGACAGTTGATGCCAGAGTGAATGTGGGTTTAACATGTTCTCACTGACTTGAACCACCAGTGGTACATGCATGACTGTCCCATCAGGTGGCTTGTGCCACTGGTGGTAGAAGTGGTACAGTCATGCATGGAACAGTCATGCATGTACCATCAGTGGTTCAAGCTGTGTGGCAGTGAGACACAAATTATGCCCCCATTGTGAACGTGTTAATAGGAAGACCTGGGGTCTTTCTCACACTGCCTGTGACCTTTTCTCTCTGGGCCTCAATTTCTTCAATCTTTCAAGTATGGCAGTTAGATTAGATGAATGTTTTTCAAACTTAGTATTTTTAGTTACTGGAACCCTTTCATAAACTAAGATTTTGATGAAGGAAGCACAGTGTGTAAGTTAGTAAAGGGGCTGTGTTCCACCCAGTTGGTACTAGGGAGAAGAGCAGGAGCAGGCCCCTGAGCCCCTACTACTTGGTCCCTAACTTACACATTAAGGTGGGTGCTTGGCCTCAAAGGAAGAACATTAGAATGTATTAGAGTGGATTAAAATTTAAGTCCCTCCTATCTCAGGTTGGTCAATAAGCCTTATTTCCTTGGTTTGCTGGATACTTTTGCCTAAAGGGCCCCTTTTTGTTCTTAGAAGCAGTCACATCTGCACAGGGTCAGGCCTCTCTGTCAATCACAAACAAGCAGTTGAATAACCAGAGCCAAGAAATCATTGAGAGGGCTGGGGATTTAGCTCAGTGGTTCTGCTGCCTGCCTTGCAAGCACAAGGACCCGAGTTCAATCCCTGGTACCAAAAAGAAAAAAATCATTGAGAGGAGCAGTACCACACTGTAGGCAGATGTGTTGTTCACTAGCTGCTTCAGAAGGTCCCATGGAGTATGAGTTGGCCATTCCTTTCCCAATAGTCTCATGTTCAGAAACAGGAATTTGGAGCCAACAAGTGGATCTAGAGTCATAGTCCGTAGTGTCAGATCCAGCACAGCAGGAATGCCAACAGTCACTTGCATTCTGAAGTCTCTCATACAAGGAATATGTAGGACACCATAAAAAGCAAGGTGGAATTTCATCTACCTTCCACAGAGACCATAGGCTGGCTGCAAAACCAAGTCAAATTGAGGTTATAGACCCTTTTCCTTTACTCAAAAAGGCTGTCTTGTGCTTAATCATGAGACAATTGGAGCTCATTTCATTCTAATTATACAGTAGCAAATTTGAGGCCTTATGAAGCATTCAGTATAGGCTCGTGAAAAAAGCCTGAAGTTCAGTATTAATACCTAGATTGTCACCATGGCTCTGCTCCCAGCTCTGACTTTAGACAAGTCAGGTGGGCATCCTGTGCCCAGGTTTGCATGCCTGTTACATTGGGTGAGCACCCAACTGTGGTAAGGAGACAATGAGATCATAAAAAGAGTAGGAGAGTAGGTGTCCTAGTTTACATGTAGGAGTGTCCATGTGCAGCTGACAAAAGCTGATTTCAGCACCTGGAGGAATGGGGTTGTCCTACCCACACAGCCTGGGCGTCATCTGTGTTGAGGCTCATGTGGTCCCCAGTTGATCATCCTTTCCTAAGTCATCCATAACAGCTTTGGGCCAGGGAAACTGGCCCAAGTGAAACTTTCTAATCAGATCCATGTTTTCCTCATCAGGTGGGAGCTTCAGGAAACAGGAAGGAAGGAAGAGTGGAGAGCTGCCCTCTTGAAGCAGCCGTGTTGTGGAGGAGTCCTCTCGCTCTTGGCTGCAGGGTAATATGTTGGCCTTCTTAAGCTGGCACACTATTAGATCTGTGGCAATAGCCTGCTAGGTGGAAAAAGCAGTTGGCGCCAAAGGTCTCCCACACTGGGGTTTTAATTGCCCTCAAAGAGGCTGAGCTTTAGAGCTTCTGATAACAAGCCTGGCTCCCTCAGGCCCAGTGGCTTTAGACAGAAGTTTCAGACTCAGGCTTCATGAACGTGGGGAGCAGCATTCTGTGGGTGGGCTCTGGAGAGTGGGTGGCCCATTGCCAGGGAAGAAGGAAAGGCTTGGCCATGTCTCTTCTGGGGCAGCCAGTGCAAGCAGAGAAGTATAATTTGGAGCCCCAACAAGAGCATCAAATTTGGATTTCTGGTGTGTCAGAGACAAAGGGCAGAGCCAATATGGGTAAGAGGCCTTTCTGCAGGCAGACAACCATAGATCTCTCCAGTCCCCTGGGTCATCTTTGACTCCCTCTCTTCTCTATGCCCTTCCCTACAAACCTAACTCCAAATTGTCACCAGGACTGGTCAACTCTACCTTTGATGTGGCCCAAGAAACCACCCCTTCCCTCATCCCCTCTACCACTGCTCTGGTCCAGGGAGTGAGCCTGTGGTTCCTGAGCCATGAGAACCATCTTCCAGCAGCCCACTGGTCTCACTCTGTTCCTAGACTTCCCAACAGCATTCCACCCCCACCCCACAAACTACTTTTTTAAAATAGTGGAGTAATACATGTTCATAAGCATCTAGAAAATCCAGAAATGAAAAGATGAAAAAAAACGCTCACAAACTTACTCCATGAAGATGAAAACAGTTATTTTATTGAATATTCATTTTTAAACAAAATCAATATGCAATTAAAACCACTATGTTATTATAGTAAACGTTTTTCCATATTGGTACTTTTCTAAAATGAAATCACAAATCTAGTTATATCACTTCCTGGCTTAAAGAAAAACAAGGCCACTACCAACCAAAACCCATTGTCTATGTGAGGAAAGTCAAACTCAAAGAACAGGTCCAACCTACTCCTTCACGGCAGCCTCCTACCCCTGCTCACCATGCACTTCCTGTTTGCCAGCCTTCTGTCTGTGGCATGAATACACGACCTACACATTTGCTCTGAGAATTCCTGACCAACTGGCTTGTGTAAATGACTCCCATCACCCACAACTCCCACATCCTGCATTCTTTAATCCTTTTTAAGTTTCGTCTTAAGTTATGTATATGTGTCTGTCCCTAGAAAAACTGAGAATTTACTGAAAACAAAACCAAACTTAACTCAGTTTGTTCTTGTCGCAAATGGCAGTAATGACTGGCACAGGGCAGTAGGCACTCAGTGAATATTTATGGAATGAATTGGCCTCAATTTGGTGTGGTTATTTCAATCCCCTTGCTAGTCTCATCTGTTTGTTTCTATTGGTGTGTGTGATTAATCCACATTATATTTTCTTTTCCTATGTTTCTGTCTTGCTATGTTGAACAACTTGCAGTCCTGGCTCAGAGCCATTCACTACTCAAGTTGTGTCTTTGCTGGTAGTCTGAAGATGTCATTAATTTCTAGGGGCTTTACTGTAGCAAAGCACGCTCACTTTTCCAGAGTCAACAGTCCAGAGTCAGGCTGCCAGCCCTCTTCTGCAGAGTTGCTTTATAGGTTTATAGAGATGTTTGAAACCAGAAAAGGCAGCATTGGTAGAAAGTGTTCAGAATGGGAGCTCCAGCTTCAGAGCCAGGGGACTAGACCGTAGTCACAGGAGGGGAAGGGCTCAGACACAGTCAAGTGCATGAGCGGCAGGTGGGTGCAGTTGGCCAGGTCTCTGCCCAAGGCTGTGGAATTCTGTGCCTGAAGGAGGCCTGAGGTTCTCTGGCCTCTGCCTTTGCTTGTGTTCCACCAAAAAATGCAGAAGGCAATTCAGATACCTTGTGTTTCTTTGTGTGGTTCTGAGGATGTTTAAATATGAAAGTTTTCCCTGAAGGAGGAGTAATTTATTTTCCATACTTCATCAACAGACATTAAAGCAGAGCTATTTTTATTCAAATTAAAAGAAAGGGGAAAACTACTATTCCTGCCTGTAGAGAAACAAGGATGAGCACCTTATTCCTGCCCTCTGGGATGGAAATAAAGGCAGATAGATCCAGCTTTATTGCTGTGACTCTCAGAAGTTTCAATTTGCCTCTCCATCCTAGGCAGCCCCTTTTAATAGCAGCTCCAAGCACAGATCCACACATAAACAGGGTGTTTTCTGATGCAAGTTCTAGAAATCTACCTTTCACCAGCATTAGCAGAAAAGATATTAAGTGATCCCACAATGTCGTCACATGTCACGTGTCATCAGAGTCCCAATTTCATTTTCCCTCCCACTCTGCCACCCTCAGCACTAAGCTTCAGCTCAGGCGAGTAGCCAGATGCCCGTGCCAGTTCTAGGCACCTCACTCAGACCTGATGACCCCCAGAGGAAGAGGAGGGACCACTGCTTCCAAGGCTTTCTCTTAGTAGTGAGACAAGTTCTCTAGAGGACCCACGGACGCCTCCCTTCTGACTCATTGGCCGGTGTTGGGTTACCTGCTCACTCCCAAAACCACTGCTGGCAGAGCCAGGTGCTACCACTAACAAGTAAGGCTGTTTTAGGAGCCACAGAGGCATCCTTTTGTGGAGGAGGATGGTTAAATCCCTTAAGCAAAGTTCTAGTGAAGGGTAAAACAGCTTGAATGGGTTCCGGGTGGATAATCCAGTGCTCTCTATAACTCAAAATAAGCATTTTGTGTTCATGAGGTTGAGGCACTAGGATCCCAAGTTTGAGGCCAGCCTGGGCAGCTCAGCAACACTCTGTCTCAAAATAAAAATTGCAAAAGGCTGGGAACCAGGCATGATGGCACATGCCTGTAATCTCAGCTCTCTGGGAGGCAGAAGCAGGATTGCAAGTTCAAGCCCAACCCGGGCAATTAAACAAGACCCTATCTCAAAATAAAAAGGGCTTAGAATGTAGCTCAGAGCTCCCTGAGTCTAATCTCCAGTAACACACACACACACACACACACACGCTGCATTTCATAGAATTGATTGCTCACTATGTATTGTAGGTTTTCAAATGGTGTTCAGCTATTTAACATCATTCAAGTAAAATCTTACCCAGAAGAATAAGTCAATTCACCAATAAAATCCGAGCAAGCTGTAGGTGAAAACCTGTGGAAGGATGTGGTCCTGAAGTCACAGTTTGAAAGTCACCAACCAGCACATGACTTCTTAGTTTGCTTCAAACATTTCATTATTTCTGGTCTCCTCCCAACCTTTGACATCATTGTATTATGTGGGTCTGCTGGCCAGGGGGACTGGTATTTACAGGGTTTGGGCAAATAAGGGCATCCAGGGAAGGCAACTGGGCTAGGAGAAGCAGGTCTGGGGACTGAGACCAGGGGCTGAGGCGACGGGAGGCCAGGAAGGAAAGCTCCTCTGAGTGTGCTGGGAGCTGGGATCCCAGGGCTGACTCACTCACTCCCCTGCTCAGTGAAGGTGACTTGGCCCATGGGTAATGCTGGCTTCAGGAGGAAGTGAATGATCTGTTGCGACAGGGTGGAGGTTCTGGCTTGGGTTGCATTTGTCACAAAGGCATTTAGGTCAAAGACTCTAAGAGCTTCATTCTGGTGTGGGGCAGATGTAGGGTTGCCACATAAATACTGGACACCCAGTGAAACTTGGATTTGAGATAAGTGAATACTATTTTAGTATAGGAATGTCCCAAATATTGCAGATATACTGACATACTACAATATTTCAGACATATGTTAAAACATTCTTCATTGTTTATCTGAAATTCACGTTCCGTTAGGCACTATACATTCTTATTTGCTAAATCTAACACCCCTACATGAGTGAACAGTGAAGGATGTGCTGAAACATTAGGACATTAAAGATGACCTCTCCCCATGCCCCAGTCTCAGTCACGGGGTAGTGGGCACCTCTCATCCCACCAATAACTTCCAGGGTGTCTGAAATATCCTTTATCCAAAAAACTTCTTAAAAGACATCCGAACACCACCACAGCTCCCAGTTCTTGTGAACCTAAATCTCCAAAGATTGGATCTGGCAGACCCAGCTAATTCTGAAGCCCAGCCTGATTTGGGAAGACCACTTCAGATTTTAAATTCCTAAGCTTGAGGACATTGCTTTGTTCATTGCATTCAATAAAAGTTTGTTAAGTGATGCAATGATTCCTCACCATCTTAACCAGTGTTTACCTTTTGGAACTCAGGAAGACCGAAGCACAAGTGTCTTTCTTTCCATTTTTTTCCTGGTGTTGGGACTCATGGGAAAGGACTAGGTGGAAGGTGGGATGGAGAGTCTTGGAGAGAGTCTAGGAGGACAGGACAATGACAAGACAGCAGAGAGAGAGCACCTGAGCCTGCCAGGCAGGGGGCAAGAACAACTTCATTAGGGAGGGAGGCCAGGTTTTTAATCACCTCCTCGGATGAAAAGACTTCAGATTTCAAGCTGAGGACAAGTCCTCAGTTATTTTCACATCATTCTTTTAGACTCTGACTTGGCACAGTCTACATTTTCAGCATTGCAAGGAAATTTGTGCTGAACTTGGAGTCATTTGACCACGGCTCTTGAACCATGTTGGAAATGCTTCAGTGGACTCGGTGGGTGGCAAGTAATGGCCATTTTGCTAATCTTGGTAATTCCCCAGATGGATAGTGTGTCCAAGACCATCTATTTCCCACAGCACCTGTCTCTGCAGGTACAGCAATGTACAGGCCTCCTGTCCTGAAACTGAAACCCACAGCATGCCCAGCTGTCTATATTTCCCCTGTATAGCTATGCCCATGTCATCTCTAATACAGAGATCTACAAAGGTATTTATTTGATTAATTGCAATTTCCAGTATTTTTGGAAGGAGGCAGTATGCTTAATAGATAAGAACCTGCATTTCAATCTGAAGTAAGTTTTTCCGAGTGACGTCATGGACACACAGCGCTCTGACTATTGGCTGAGTTGTAGGTCCCCTCTCAATCTGTTCCCCCATCTGTGCAGTAAGGATGCTGCCACAGGGCCACAGGGCTCTGGAAAATGCTAGTACTGTCTGGAATTCCAGCAGCATAAGGCTCCTCAGCAGGGCTCTGGGTCAAGAGTGAAAAAAGGAACATGAATTATCTTGGCTTTTCTTTTGTGACTTTAGCTCGTCCCTCTTATCCTTGCCTCCTTCAAGCACTCACTGGCACCATTCTGAACAGATCAAAACAGCTTGTAAGTGCGCACTGTGTGACCATGTTGTGGTCTCCTGTACTTGTGCTAAATCTGAAAGATGTCTGTCTTTATGCATTTGTGCCGCTATAATGAAATACTCGAGACTAGGTAACTTATAAAGAAAAATGTAATTCTCACAGTTCTGGAGGCTGCAAGTCTGTTATGATTTATATCCAGATGTCCCCACAAGGCCTTATATACTCATAGACAGGGCTTTTAAGTGGTAATTGGAGGATCTGTGCTTCTGGCTTACTTGCTGTTGGGAGGTAGGGTCTGGTCAGAAGAAGCAGGTCACTGTGGATGTGGCCTGGAGGGTGTACCTCCTTGCCTTCTCCTCTTTAACCTCTCTCTGGTTCCGGTCTGCCATTCAATAAGCACCTTTGCCTCTGCCATAACACCCTACCTTGGAACTAGCCGACTAAGGACTGAAACCTCTACAAACTGTGAGCCAAAATAAACCTCTCCTCCTTTAATTTGCAGGTGTCAGATATGGGTCTCGGCAATGAGAAAAGTAACTGACAGATTTTGGTACTAGAGAAGTAGGGTCATTGCTGTGACTTCCTGACCATGTGGATCAGAAACCTTTGAAACTGGTTCACAGGAGAAGTTTGGAAAAGTTTGGAGATGTTGGCTGGAGAAGCTGCCCTAGAATTCAGTAACCTGAGCTTGATGGGAGATTCTGATCAGAGCTCGGAAGACCAGAGAGCTGATAGAAATGCAGCCAGTAAAGACCAGTCTCAGGAAGTTTCAGTTGGGAACAAAGACTCCATTGGCAGTTAGACTCCAAGCCATGAGTATTATGCTCTGGAAGAATATTTGTGGGCATCTTGCTCATATCCAGAGACATTGTGGGAGACTGAGACTAACAGCAGAAATTTCAAGGCAGACTAATATTGAGGAGGTGGCATGGCTACTGTTGGGGGCTCTTAGCTAGCTCTACATTGAGAATCAGGAGGGGAAAAAAAGCCATCTGAAAAGATTTATTTCCCCAGAAAGGGAGCTCCAGTAAAGTCAGAGCCTGCAAAGCTGGAGCAGAGTAGACCTTGGTAGTTGAAAAGATTAGCATTAAGAAGCCTAATACTTTACAGTAGGACAATAGGAAAAATGGCTTGAGAGCATCCTAGGAACCAGCAAGTCCCACCCTTTCCAGGCTCAAAATTGGGAAACTGAAAGACTACTTTGAGAAGAGAGCCCCAGGGCATTCTGTTGGAGAAGAGTGGCCTAGGGAATTGATTTCCCACCATTCTGTTCATCATGCTCAGCCATCCAAGTACTTAGAGGCCTCTGCTACCACTGACAAGATAAAAAGGGCTCAGCTATTGCTCCAGCTGGCAGCAGATCTTGGCATCATCCTCATGGTGCTGATTTTATGTGCATGCAGAATGCTGGAGTTCTGAGGCCAGGGAGGTATCCACCCAGATTTCAGAAGGCCTGAGAGCCCAGGCAGTGTGCCCCTGAGAGGGCAATGTGTGAAGCTGTGAAGGTAAAGCTGAAAGTAGAGCGGAGAAGTTAGAGGTACCGGGAACATGGACATCTGGGGAAAGCCACAAGCAGTGAGAAAAGCCGGGCCAAGCGAGAAGTCATGAGGGTTGCAATCACCATCAATGCCTTAGAGCAGGACCACCAGATTGCCCCAGGTGTTGGATGTAGAACTACAGGATTTAATGTTTGCCCTACTGGGTTCTGCTCTTGCTTTGACCCCATTCCTTTCTATCTCCCTATTTCTCCCTTTTGGAATGGGAACATCTACCCTGTGTTTTGTATGTTGGCAGTGTTTAACTTTCCTCTGATTCTTAGAGGCTCACAGCCAAGAGTTTGCCTTAAATCTCAGAGGAGACTTGGGACTTGGACTTCTCAGCAGTGCTGAAACTGTTAGGACTCGGGCAACTCTTAGAGACAGACTAAATATATTTTGCGTGAAAGGATCTACATGAGCCTTCTGGGGACCAGGGGAAGAACGTTATGGTTTGGGTCTAGATATCCCCTCAAAGCCTCATGTACTCATAGGTGGGGCTTTTGGAAGGTGATTGGATGCTGGGAAGTTACAGATGACTTGCTGTTGGGAGGAGGGGTCTGTTCAGAAAGGTGAGTCACTGTGGGTATGGCCTGCAAAGGTGTATCTCCTTTCCCTGCTCCTCTTTGATCTCTCTCTGCTCCCTGTCTGCCATGTCATGAGCACCTTTTCCTCTGTGATGCCCCTCTGCCATGCCACTTTGCCTTGGGTCCAGTGGACTATGGACTAAAACCCCTACAAATTGAGCCAAAATAAACCTTTCCTCCTGTAATTTGATGGTAGGGGATATTGTGGGGTCTCAGTGATGAGAAAGTAACTAAGACAAAGTCCAAGGTTAAAGTACCAACCAAGCACGTGTCTGGAGAAGGCTGCTCTCTGCTCCTAACTTGGTGCCTCCTTTGGAGCAGATGAATGCTGTGTCCTCACATGGCAGAACAGCAGAAGCACAAGAGTCCTAACCTACTTCTCCCCTGTCATTTTATTAGTTGCCAATCTATTCATGAGGTCCAAGCCCTCATGACTTAAGGACATCCCAAAGGGCCATACCTCGTACTATTACCACAATGGAGATTAAACTTCAACCTAGGAATTTGGGGAAATATGTTCAGACCTTAGCAGTGTCCTTGGTACTTGGGAGCAACACTGAGACCACCTCGTCACAACCCTGAATTTAGAAATAAACAAGACAAGTTTGTTTGGAGAATTAAGCTGGTAAAAATAACAGACACCATTGAATAGCCAGCTTCACAAATACCCATGAGAGCATATAGAATCTAAAACTGGAATCACAGTAATCTTAGAGGATGGACTGAAATGTGATTATGCCTGTAATTCAGAGAGTAGAAACTGGTCTTTACTGATGTCATAGAGTGCAGTTTGGAGGAAGTGGGTGTGAATTGAAAGGGTTGCCTAGTGCAGAGAATAAGGCAGAAAGCCTGTAGGAGCCAGAAGTTAGTGATGCCTTCGCCAGTGTGTCTCGTAGAGGGGAGTCTTGGGTAATGGACAATTTTCCTGGCAATGCCAAGGCTGCAGCATGGGGGTGGTTGCCCAATGCTGCCTGAGTCGGCCCCTCCCAGGCTCACCTATGCTCCTTTCTCTGAAGTTCTCCCTCCTCCACATCCTGCCCTCAGGGAAAACAGGCATCAAGTGGGTCAGTGCAAATATTTTGCCCACTTAATAATTGTGTTTCCTGTTGAAAATCAGTGTGTGTGCTTTCTCACCAGTAACCGTAGAAGAGGGTACCTTTTTGTTATGCTCACAGAATTCATGATTTCAAGCCCAAGGTCCTAAAGACATGCACGGAAGGAAACTCATCAAATTAAAGCTCAACTGTGGTATTGGCCTGCCCATAGCCTTCCCCAGCCATAACTTTTAACTGTGCACATGTGCCTCTGTGACAGCAGGGTCTTAAGTGACAATGGCCCCACCTCCTCAATTTCTCCCGACCTCTCCCAGGGTCACTGTGGGAGTGCCCAGGGTAGAACATACTTGGATGGCTTTCACCCCAGCTCCTCTATTTAAGCCATCTTGTGTCTTCTCTCCCCTCTACTTCGTTTCTTTCTCACCCCTATTAAAGACCAAGAGGGTACATGAGTAGCCGTGGGGACCATTGAGGGACCCAAGGAATTACACTCCTTCACAGTCTTTCCTTCTCCTTAATTCTGAGTTTGTGACAGGAAGAGGTCAAATGAGGATTCTTTTTTCTCCCATGGACTTTGACTTGCCTTCTCATTGTCTGCGCCCTTTCCCACAGGAAGGCTCGTGAAGGGGGGAGCTTCCCAAAGAGACACACGACCGAACCTTTGTGCTCCCTGATCTTTCGGTTTCCTCTGAGGATTCTCTGCGTCAGGCGTTCCAGCCCTGAGTCCTGGAAGCAAGCGATCCAGGGAGAGGAGGGGAGAGGCAAAGCCAGCTCCCACACCATTTAGGTCCTTGCCAAGTTGGAGGGTCCATGGGGCATTAGTGGAAACACTGTATTTCTTGTGTACCCCACCCTTCAGGCAAATGCCTCTCCACTTCTTGAAACCTTGGTTCTCTCTGCTGCTCCAAAGAACTTTGATTCAGTGTGATACATTTCCTCTTGCCCTCTGGAAGAGCTGGGCTGGGGTTATGTGCACATCAATGTAAAACCGCCCCTGGGCTCCTCCTCCCCTCGCCTTGGCAGATACTCAAAGTCTGATAAAACAATTTGGCCCATCTCCTCTGCAGTTTAAAACTTCCATGCGTTGTGTTTGTACTTCTTAATGAGGCTGGTGACTCCATCTCTGTCTTGCTAACTCAGCTCCAAAGTCCAGGAGAATGCCAGAGCTGGAAAGAAACTTCATAAAAACCACCTCATTTGGCAGATAAGGAAACCGAGGCTCAAAGATTTTAAATGCCTTGCCTGGGGACCTACAGCTAGCTAATAGAGTGAATTACAGGCTATTATAAATATTTGGGTTATTGCTAATTAGAGATGAGGTCAGATCCTGTGCAATTACATGCTAAAAATTTAAATACAAGTTGGCATGGTGGCACATGCCTGTAATCCCAGCACTCTGAGAAGCTGAGACAGGAGGATCACATGTTTGAACCTAGCCCGGGCAACTTAGCAGGACCCTGTATCAAAATAAAGTATTAAAAAAAGGTTGGAGATGTAGCTCAGGGCAAAGGCCTTAGGCTCAATCCCCAGCACCACAAAAATAAATAAATAAATAAATAAATAAATAAATAAATAAATAAATAAAGCAAGTAGATTATGTATGAAAAAGTCTAAACACCAGAAGCATCTAAACAGCACCATTGTTCTAAAAGGATTTGTGAAATAATTATCCTTTTTTTGTTTTGTTCAAATAATCATCCCAGTGCCATCGAGGAACCTATTAACTCATGCTATATGTTGATGGTGTGGTCTACAGGGTTAGTGGCTGCCCAGTTCCTACAGTGTGGACACGACAGTCTGATTGTAATGGATAGCCACAGTGACTTGGGAACTTGGGCTCGTTTTAATGTACGTTTCTCTCATTTGTAAAACTGAAGGCTGGGAGGGTAACCCCTGAAGTCCCTTCTATGTCCTCATGTTCTGTTTTTTGTTTTACTTGTTTGCTTGGTTGGTTGATTATTTTTTGAGCCAGGGTCTTGCTATGTAGTTCAGGCCAGCCTTGAACTCACTAGGTAGTCCAGACTGTAGTCAAAACTCACAGCAATCCTGCCTCAGCCTCCCAAGTGCCAGGATTACAGACGTGTGCCAGCATGCCTGGCCCTGTGCTCAAGTAGTGTAATTTATATGGGAATAGGTCTCTCAGCCTCAATATTAACCTTGGCAAGCCTTGCTTCCTGGAACCCGTTGTGTGCCCACAGATGCACTTTTCATGGCCCTTAGCACACTTTGTTGTTTCTGTTTATTTTATGATCTTATTCTCTGGTGGAGCTCAGCCTGCACAAGGCTTCATCTTTTCTTCACTATCCTAGCACGGTGCCTGGCACAACCCACCCTTGTTCATGAAATACAGGCCAGATCATGGGCACTGCCTTCTCCTAGCCCCACTCAGCAACACAGATGAAGGAAAACTAGCCAGTGCTTTTCTCCTCTAAAACGTAAGCCCACTTACAGGAGTCCTGATAGTTTGTATTGCAGTGTTTCCCAGTCAGTTGTAGGCTTGTCTGGAACACCGTGAATGGCACAATGGTGCTAATAAACCAGTGGGAGAACTTGTGTGTGCTTTCAACTCTCTAAGGGGCTGAAACATGCCTCGTATTTTTAATTCAATTTAATTTAAAATGTGTGTGTGTGTTTGTGTGCGTCTCCAAATCAAGGTAGTTACTCAATAAGTGCTAATTGGCAAAGTAGCATAGGTGAAGCTGACTCAGGGTTATCCTGTATTCTGGGTCCTGAATCTGAGAGTCAAGAGTTAATTAAAGCAATGTACTAATTAAGGATTTTATTTGGCTGTAACAGAATGTTTAATTAACAAGGCTTAAAAAGGGAGAGGCCTATTTTTCTCTCTTGTCATGAAATGTCTGGAGAAAGAATGTCAGGTTGGTACAGCTTTGGTTACTCGGACATAATTCACTTTCCATGCATGGCGTAAACTCCCATTCCCCAGAGGGATCCCCCCAAGCTGCATCCATCAGTGTATCCAGATGGGTACAAGTGGTCCTCTCCGCCACTTCTACACATCTCTTCTTTTTTTTTTTTATTAAATTCTTTTATTGGTACATTGTAGGTATACAACACAATTACATTTCTCATTGGGAATTGTACCTTTACATGATGCATCTTGGTTCTTATTTTTTCCCCATTCCTAGCCCTCCCTTCACCCCCTCCACCCTTCCCTATTTACAAAGATTTTATTTCCATTTTTTCCATTTCTCATCATTTTTCCTTTCCCTTCTTTCCTTTCCCCTGCCCCTCCCACTACCCCTACCCCTTTGGACCTTTTCTTCCTATTTTACATTATCAATTATTCATTCTAATAATTGGTACATTTTAGGCATACAATATAATGACATTCATCATTGGAAATTTGCACCTTTACATAATCTCTCTTGGTTCTTATTTTTCACCCTTGCCCAGCCCTCCCTTCAACCCCTCCATTCCTCCCTATTTACAAAGATTTTGTTCCTATTTTTCCATTTTCTCATATTAATCCCACTTCCTTCTATCCTTTCCCCTAGCCCTCCCACTTCCTTCCCCTTTGCCCCTTTTCTTCCTATTTCACATTACCTATTATACATTTAGTCCTTTTTTTACACTTTCAGTTTCTCACACCAGAAAAACTATTTGGTATTTATACATGTGGGTCCTATTTAGCTCACTTAAGAGTATCGCCTCAATGGGCATCCACTTAGCTATAAATGTCTCTAATTTCTCATTTTTTATGGCTGAGTAGTACTCCATTTTATTTTTAAAAACCACATTTTCTTTATCCAGTCTCCAGTTGATGGGCATTTGGGCTGTTTCCAAGTTTTAGCTATCACAAACTATGTTGCTATGAACATGGGTGCACATATATCATTGTGGTATGATTCTTTTAATTCTTTTGGGAAGATACCCAGCAGGGGAATAGCTGGGTCAAATGGGACCTCTAGTCCTAGTTCTTTGAGGTATCTCCATACTGATTTCCACAGTGCTTGCACCAGTCTACACTCCCACCAGCAGTGGAGCAGGGTTCCTCTTTCCCCACAGCCCCGCCAGCATTTGTTATTGGTTGATTTCATGCAGCCATTCTTTCTGGAGTGAGGTGGAATCTCAATGTTGTTTTCATTTGCATCTCTCGAATGACCAGTGATGTTGAACAATTTTTCATGTATTTATTTGCTCTTTCTACTTCTTTGTCTGAGAAATGTCTGTTCATTTCAGATGCCCATTTTTGGATTGGGTCTTTAAATTTGGGAGGTCTGATCTTTTTAAGTTCTTTATAGATTCGAGATAGTAGACCTTTGTCTGAGGAAGAGCAGATGAAGATTTTTTTCCCACATTGTGGGTTGTCTCTTCACACTGCTGGTGGTTTCTCTTGCTGTGCAGAAGCCTTTTAATAAGAAGAGATCCCACTTGTTGATTGTTTGTGCTAGTTCACGGGCAACTGAGGTTTTGTTCATAAAATCTTTTCCTACACCGATGTCTTCAAGGGTTCTACCTAACCTCTGTTCCAACTGGTTCAGAGTTTCTATTTTAATATTTATATCTTTAATCCATTTTGATTTTAGTTTAGTGCATGGTGAGAGATACAGGTCTAGTTTTAATCTTTGGCAAGTTGAAGCCCAATTTTTCCAGCACCGTTTATTAAAGAGGCTATCTTTCCTCCAGTGAGGGTGTTTGGCTCTTTTTTCGAAGATGAGATGGCTGAGTGTGTCTGGCATTGTTTCTACATCTTCTAATCTGTTCCACTGGTCCTCAGGTCTGTTTCTTTGCCAGTACCATGCTGTTTTTATCACAGTAGATTTGTAGTAGAGTTGCAGGTTGGGGATTGTGATACTCCCTGCCATGTCTCTGTTACCTAGAATTGCTTTTGCTATTCTGGGTCTCTTCTTGTTCCAAGTGAAGTTTTGGATTGTTTTCTCGAGGTCTATGAAGTATGCTGCTGGAATCTCAATTGGAATTGCATTAAATCTATATAGCAGTTTTGGAAGTATGGCCATTTTCACTATATTAATCCTTCCTACCCAGGAGCAAGGGATGTCTGTCCATTTTCTGATATCATCTTCAATCTCTCTTTTCAGAGTGCTATAGTTTTCAGAGAAGAGGTCTTTGATTTCTTTCATTAGGTTGATTCCTAGGTATTTCAGTTTTTTGGATGCTATTGTGAAAGGAATTATTTGCCCTATTTCTCTCTCAGTGAGTCTGTCATTGGTGTAGAGGAAAGCTATTGATTTTTGTGTGTTGGCCTTGTAACCAGCTACTTGACTGAATTTGGTTATTAAGTCTAGAAGACTTTTGGTGGAGTTCTTGGGGTCTTCTATATAGAGCATCATGTCATCTGCAAATAATGACAATTTGACTTCTTCATTACCTATCTTTATTCCTTTTATTTCTTTCTCTTGTCTAATTGCCATGGCTAATGTTTCTAGAACTATATTGAACAAGATTGTTGATAGTGGACATCCTTGTGTTGTTCCTGATTTTAGTGTGAAGGATTTCAGTTTTTGACCATTTAGTATGATATTGGCTGTTGGTTTTTCATAGATGGCTATCAGTTTGAGGTAGAGACCATCTATTCCAATTTTTTGTAGGGTTTTTATCATAAATGCATGTTGGATTTTGTCAAATGCTTTTTCTACCTCGATGGAGATAATCATATGGTTCTTGTCCTTGGCTCTATTGATATAGTGTATTACATTGATTGATTTGCATACATTGAACTCTCCCTGCATCCCTGGGATGAATCCCACTTGATCAGAGTGTATGATCTTCTTGATGATCTTCTGCTTCTATTTGCCATTGTCTTATTAAGGATTTTTGCATCCATGTTCATTCGTGAGATTGGCCTATAGTTCTCTTTTTCAGTTGGGTCTTTCTCTGCTTTGGGGATCAAGGTGATGCTTGCTTCCAGGAATGAATTTGGGAGTATTGCTTCCCTTTCAATTTCATTGAAGAGTTGAAACAGTAGTGGCAGTAGTTCCTCTCTAAATGTCTTGTAGAATTCAGCAGTGAAGCCATCAGGGCCTGGGCTTTTCTAAGTTGATACTTTTTTTTTTTTTTTTGGTACCAGGGATTGAACTCAGGTCCTTGCGCTTGCGCAGTAGGCAACGAAACCACTGAGCTAAATCCCCGGCCCCAGTTGATAAATTTTTAATTACATTTTGAATTTCATTGGTTGATATTGGGTTGTTCAGAATTTTTAGGTCTTCTTCGTTCAACTTTGGTAATTCATCTGTATCTAGAAATCTGTCCATTTCTTCTGTGTTCTCCATCTTATTGGCGTATAGGTTCTGGAAGTAGGTATTAATGATCCTCTGGATTTCTGCTGGATCTGTTGTAGTTTCACCCTTTTCATTCCTAATTGCATGGAGTTGGGCCTTTTCTTTCCTTTTTCTGACAAGTTTGGCTAAAGGTTTGTCAATTTTGTTGATTCTTTCAAAGAACCAACTCTTGGCTTCATTGATTTTTTTGTATCGTTCTCTTAGTCTCCATTGCATTGATTTCTCCTCTGATCTTTATAATTTCCTCCCTTGTATGAGCTCTGGGGTTGTCCTGCTCTTCTTTTTCTACAAACTTGAGGTACAGCATGAGGTTGTTTAATTGGCCTTGTTCTGTTTTCCTAATATGCATTTTCACTGCTATGAATTTCCCTCATAAGACTGCTTTCATTGTGTCCCATAGATTCCGATATGTTGTATTGTCACTGTCATTTAATTGAAGGAACTGTCTGATTTCTTCTTTAATTTCCTCTGTGACCCATTGGTTATTCAGAAGTGTGTTGTTATGTGTTTATGAAATTTT
Source organism: Heterocephalus glaber (assembly GCF_053883595.1). Taxonomy (NCBI): domain Eukaryota; kingdom Metazoa; phylum Chordata; class Mammalia; order Rodentia; family Bathyergidae; genus Heterocephalus; species Heterocephalus glaber. Next base: position 18,786,375 of record NW_028258333.1, read on the forward strand.
TTTAGTTTCTTTTGCTATGGATCTCCAATTTCATCGCACTATGGTCTGATAATGTACAGGGGATAACTTCAATTCCTTTGCACTTACTTAAACATGTTCTATGTGTGAGTATTTTGGAGAATGACCCATGTGCAGCTGAGAAGAATGTGTATTCTGATTTTGTGGGGTGGAAGACTCTGTAAACATCTGTTAAGTTCATTTGTTCAAGCGTTTGATTGAGTTCTAGTATTTCATTACTTATTTTTATTGTAGTTGATCTATCTATTTGTGACAGTGGGGTGTTGAGGTCCCCCACTACAATTGTATTAGTGCATATATGACTTTTCATGTCCGTTAGTATTTGTTTTATATAGTTGGGTGCACTAGTGTTTGGTGCATAGATATTTATGATTGTCATCTCTTCCTCTTGGATTCTTCCCTTTACAAGGATGTAGTGTCCTTCTTCATCTCTCTTAATCAGTGTTGGTTTGAAATCTACTTGATCTGTAAAGAGGATAGCTACTCCTGCTTTTTTTCAGGTTCCTGTCACATGGAGTATTGTTTTCCACCCTTTAACTTTCAGTCTATGAGTTTCCTTTTGAATTAAGTGTGTTTCTTGTATGCAGCCTATTGTTGGATTTTGATTCTTGACACATTCTGCCATTCTATTTCTTTTGATTGGTGAATTGAGACCATTAACATTGATGGTTCTAACTGAAACATATTGACTTGTCATTGCCATGACTTTTTCTTTTTGTTGGGTTTTCCCCCTTTACATTTAATTTCTTGTCATGCCAGATGGGTTCACTCTGCTTTGCTTCCTGGGGTTGTGATCCTCAATGTCTGTTCCTAGGATATTGTGCAAAATTCTTTGTAGTGCTGGTTTGGTATTCATGAGGTTCCTAAGGTGCTCTTTGTCATGAAAGTGTCTTATTTCTCCATCCATTTTGAAAGATAGTTTTGGAGGGTACACCAATCTGGGTTGGAAGCTGTTTTCTTTTAGGGCTTGGAATATGTCACTCCAAGCTCTTCTTGCCTTGAGGGTTTGTGTTGAGAAGTCTGCTGTGATTCTGATGGGCTTTCCTTTGTATGTGATTTGTTTCTTTTCTCCGACTGCTTGGAGAACTTTGTTCTTCTATTGGGTTTCTGGAATCTTAACAATTATATGCCTATGTGTAGATTTTTTTTGATCAAGGCTATTTGGAGTCCTATATGCCTCACTTATCTGTTTGTCAAGCTCTTTTCCCTGCTTGGGAAATTTTCTGCCATTATTTCTTTGAAGAGATTTTTTTTTTTTTTTTGGTACCAGGGATTGAACTCGGGTCCTTGTGCTTGCGAGGCAGGCGGCGGAACCACTGAGCTAAATCCCCGGCCCCTGTGAAGAGATTTTTTTATGTCATCTCCACTCTCTCCTGTTTCTTCATTGAGCCCAATCAGTCTTACGTTATTCTTCTTTGCATCATCTAGCAGCTACTGGATAGATTTCTCATGTTCCCTTATAATTTTGAAGCAATTTTTCTTTTCCTGGTCACTAATTGCAATCTTATCTTCTATATCTGAAATTCTATCCTCACACTGGCTCATTCTGCTGTGTAGACTTTCAATGGAGTTTTTCATGTCCTGGAAATCTATTTGCATCTGTTTTATGGATTCCATTTGTTTCTTATGTTGGGATTCCATCATGTTCCTGAGCTCCTCTCTAGATTTATTAATCATGTCTTGCACTAGGGGCACAATTTCTCCTGTTAGCTGAGAAATTATTTCTGATTTCATTTTTTCCAGATCCCCTTTTGATGCCAGTTCAGTGGGTCCAGGTGATTGAGTATCAGAGTGTTCCATCTCCTTTCCCTTTGGGGTTGCTGTAGGTGATCTGGAAGTCTGGTTTTGAGACTTATTTACATGTTTTCTCATTTCGACTGGGGCGGGGTGTGGGGGGCTGTTAGCGCCTGCAGGGATTACCTCCTCTGATCTGGGAGAGGTGGGACAGGGGCTGGGAGCAGTGGTAGGGATGGTGATCCAAAAGCCCTTTCCTGTGGGCTGGGAGCAGCAGGAGGGATGGTGGCCGGGAAGCCCCTTCCTCTGGACCAGGAGCAGCGGGACTCAGTACCTTGGTCTGGTGGTCTGGTGTCCTCTGTGTCTTTGTAGTGTGGAACCAGGTGGCTGCCTGTCTGCAAGGGGGTGATTCGACGTCTTCTGCGCGACTGGGGACCTCAGTAGGGCATGCACAGACCTGCCTGTCTGCAGCAGGCTGATTCGGCGTGTTCCATGGGACTCAGGCCCTCGGTAGGGCGTGGGCAGATCTGCCTGTATGCAGCGGGGTGATTAGGCGTGTTCCCTGGTACTCAGGACCTCGGTAGGGCTTGCGCAGACCTGCCTGTCTGCAGCGGGGTGATTCAGTGTCTTCCGCGACAGAGGAGATCTTGATTGCTGTGGCTGGGCTGGGCGAGGCAGCTGGACGTAGCTCCACCTCCCAGCCGACTGGTGGGAGCCGGCAGAGCTCTCTACGCATGACTTCTGCAACGATGCCCAATACACCCAACATACAACCCCGGGGAAGGGGTGAAAAAACTACATTGAAAACTTCCATGTATAAAAGGAGAGACAGAAAACACAGCAGCCACTATCTATTGCAATGACCAGATCTTCCTGGGTAAGAAGAGCAAGAATCCCCAGGCTGGCCAGGGTGGCAGCTCCTTGTTCTGTGGAAAGAGTCTTTGTACATGGCCATCCTTGCCTCTTTCTGGGAAGTTATTCCGCATTCATGCTCCGCCATGGCCACTTCTTTCATGGATGTGGGGAGGACTCTGTAGGGAGGAAACACATTTCCAAGCCCGTTTCTGGGAGGAGGAAGAAAAAAAAGTGCTTCGAGGTTGCTGTAGGAATTGAACCATACCAGGCAGTTGCAAGTAGGGTTTAGGGGCTTAAGGGTAATATAATTCTCTCACAAATATTAGTAAGCATCCAGTGTGTTTCTGATCAATCCATGATGATTTGTATCCTTTACTTTCTAACTCTTGAGCTGTGCCCAACTCTCTCAATTATATTATAACTAACATATGCTACTTAATGTATATTGTAATATTTCGGTCCATCTCTGATTGCCCACAGGTTTGAGGTGCTCCAGGTTTTTGCTGCAAGAGACAAAGCACTTGCCAGCAATCTAATTTGTTCTCTCAGTCCTCCTTACTCTGTAACCTCAGCAACACAAAATAGCTTTTCAAGGTAAAGCAATTGGCAGTTTGACCAAATTATTTCACATTACATTACTAGGGTCACCACTTTCCCATCTGGCACCTCCAAGTCCTTGACAGCTGCCTTCCAACCTCTCTTGCTCAGCCAATTCTACTGTATGGTTTCTATTAATTTAGTTTTCCCACTTCTAGGTATGAAATTTTATGCTATTTGAGGTTTAATTCAGTTAATTGGATGGATTTTGAAAAACCCACAAAAAAGTGAAACAGCATGGGGATTTATTTTTCCCTTCTGCTTTCCCCTCTAAGGAATATTGGTGTCAGTCCCACACAGCAGTTGCTACTTCTGTCTCATTGGCCAGAATTCTGTCATATAGCTATCCATACCTGTAAGAGAGGCTTCATTTTAGGTGAATACATTGCTACTTCCACAAAATAAAAGAAGAGAGGATGGATTGCAGGTGGAAAACCACAAGCTTCTGGCACAAACAATGCATGTATCCATCATATGGGGCTTACTGGTGGCCATTGGAACAGGGATCATTGACTGGGTGTGGGGTTGGGTAAGGTAGGTACTACTTCAAGAGGGTGAGATTGTCAGAAACTGGCAGGCAGCATGCTGATTTAGAAGGAGTAAGCCCAGGACAACCCCCATCAATAGATCATCAAACTCACTCCCAACCAGGAGTGTGAAAAGACCCCTTGGAAAGCCGTTAAAGGGGTTCTGAACATATTTAAGAACTTATCTACCTAGAAGTTCAGATCTATGTTCATGTCCCTGGATCAGCCTAACTTACACACAGGAGGTCTATGTATTCTAGAACAGCCTTTGACAATACTGCTGAATGGAGACAGAGCCAATCAACACCACAGAGATATTCCATTTCCCCACACCATTTCTAAGCTTGGCCACTGGTTCCATCTTTGTCATAGAGATTCAGAAAGGAATCATAAATTTTTGCATCCTACAACTTTTAGTCTCCTCTTCCTTTCTTTTGGGAAACCATTTAAAGCAACCAGTATCTAGGCCAACCCAAAAGCTATCTCCTCCAGGGACACATTTTTCCAAACTTCTGAGTGAGAAGGCATGGCTCCTCCTTTGCTTACCATAGAGATGCCATTCACCAACCACCAGCTGCTGCAGGTGTATCTCCTTAATAGACCCAGAGTCCCTCTTTGAGTTCCTCCCAGTGCCTGACACATCATAAGTCCCCTTGTGAAAGGTTCATTGAGTTCCATTGCCAACTGGCCTTCTCCATCAAAACAAATTTTCACCTCCATTCTTCATAAACATAGAAAAGTGGTCCCTTTCACTCTCTTCCCTGAGCTTCACTTTCTCTCTGAGAAAGTCAACATAAACTGTGCCATCCAAGATGGAAAACATTCTCCTGCCTTTTCAGGAAGTGCTTTAATAAGAAACAATAACAAATGGGAGAAGTCTCAGAAACCATGTCAATAATAAGTGACCTTATTATTATCATCACCAAAAAGGGTTTTCCCATATAGTGTTTTGAGTTTCCAAAGAACTTGAGTGCCAGCTATTAATTGGATCCAAATCAAAAGCCTAGCAAATATCATTTACATAATCACACAGCTATTAAAAGAAAATCCAAGAAAGATCAAAGAAAAGATAATCCATATATGTACAAAGACTGACTGTCTCCTTTGGCCAAAATAAGCAACACCTCTCACTGAAAGTAACTTCACACACAGACATATTCAAATCTTATGAATATATCAAAACATTTTCTGTCAGACCTAACAAGCTTTATGGCTATTTCCTCATCTTTAAAATGAGAAAGTTGAGCTAGATCATCTCTCAGGTCTCTTGGACTCAACAGAGATGTCATCAAATACAGTGACAGTGTCTAACTCATCAGTATATTCCCTACCTCAATTCTAAAATCACCCAAAATCTGAAACTTTTTGAGGACTAATACGATGTTACAAGTGGAAAATTCCATACTATGAAATGATTAAAAATATTGTACAGTTACCTTCATGTTATATATAGAAGGTGGATAGGAAACATAAATGAATTTTGTGTTTAGACATGCACCCCTCCCCAAAATATTTCCTGCAGCATATGCAAATATTCTAAAATCCAAAAATATCTGAGATCCAAAACACTTCTGGTCTCAAGGATTTTAGAAAAAGGATATTCAGCCTGTACTGTGAAAAGTGGGCTTCTTCCACAACATCCCATGAAACATTCCAGTGAGCAAAATGTTGCCCTTGAGAAGACAGAGACCAGAAATCTGCAGTTACAAATACTGATACCGACATCCTCCATGGTGGATCTGTGTGAAGATCTAAAAGCTTCTCCTCTGAGATTAATCCATTTCATCGGCGAGCAGCACTTGTGGCCCCGGAGACCAACTACAACAGCCAGGCCAACTGTCTGCTATCTATAATTCTCCAATTAGATCTCTATCTCTGGCAAATATCCATGATAATTTAAATTAATTTTGAGTAGCTTGAAGCTGACAGCCTTAGCATTCAAAAGAAATGCTTCTGTTACGAAGGTAATTTATTGATATCCCATTAGAATCTACTGACTTGCCAACGAATTCATCCATTATCAGTAGAGGTGACATTGCACGCCTCTTCGCAACCTCCCAAGAGGTCTTCTTTTGCAGCCTCCTGGTTGGAGGTGAGTTTGATAATATACTGGTAAAGGTGTCCTGGCAAAAGACATTTTACTTCTGTGCTCCTTAGTGAAACTTCCTAGAGCAGGCTTTTGTCTGAGGGAAGGGCATGTGTGTGTGTGAGTCCATGTGTGTGTGTATACAGTATACAGGAGCCGCACTGGGGAAGGAAGAGCTTCCTGGTTTGTGGCTGGTGTCTGAAGAGCAAACCTGCTCCTATAATATGGAAAGCCATGTGTTCTATGTCAGAGGCTCACTGTTGTAACTGGAAGTTTTTGTGTTTTGCTCTTCCTCTCCCAGGTGTGAATGAGCCCAAGGGAGTCCAAGCTGTCACTGCTGGAAGAGTACCCAATTTCCATGTCATTTGCACGGATCTTGCTGTGAAATGAACCGAGCAGGGACTTGGATACTTCTTGGCTTCCCTCGTTGAGTATTCTGAAGCCATTGTCTTGCTGTTGTTCTAATTGTGTCCTGTCCTCCTCTTGCCAAGGCAAACAGCCTCGTCTTGAGGAGACATTCCTAGGCTCATCCACCAGCCTGAACATGAACACAGGCAGAGCTGACGACCACCAGGGTTCCCAAGGGACATGGGACCTTGAGGGGTCTGGCCCTCAGGATCAGGACCTCTCATGATGCTGGTGTCCTGGAGTGAGCACCATGCCCATCACCCAGGACAATGCTGGGCTGCACCTGCCCCTCCTCTGCCAGTGGCTGCAGAACAGCCTGCAGGAGGGCGGGGATGGGCCCGAGCAGCGGCTCTGCCAGGCGGCCATCCAGAAGCTGCAGGAGTACATTCAGCTCAACTTGGCTGTGGACGAGAATCCAGTCGCCCCTGACCACAGCCCACCAGAAATGGAGATCTGCACTGTGTACCTCACCAAGCAGCTGGGGGACACAGAGACTGTGGGCCTCAGTTTTGGGAACATCCCTGTTTTCGGGGACTATGGTGAAAAGCGCAGAGGGGGCAAGAAGAGGAAAACCCACCAGGGCCCCGTGCTGGACGTGGGCTGCATCTGGGTGACAGAGCTGAGGAAGAACAGCCCAGCAGGGAAGAGCGGGAAGGTCCGGCTGCGGGACGAGATTCTCTCCCTGAATGGGCAGCTGATGGTCGGAGTCGACGTCAGTGGGGCCAGGTAAGTGAGGGGTGTGCCAGCTGGCACACACAGGGATGCACACAACCCCTGTGAGCCACTTATATCTGGATCTGCAGCTGCAGAGTTCTGGCCTCTGCTCATAAGAAGCCAATGCCCTTCATCTTCTTAAGGGAAATTATACTGAAGCGAAGCCCCAAAGGTAGGTCCTGGATGTGTTTCCATGTACCTGTCCCATATCACTAGGGACAACAGCCTCAGGGCTCCCACCAGCTTTACAGTCCAGAAACCCTACCCTAGCAGATCTACTTGAATCCTGTCAGAATGTTTACTGAATGCTTTTGAGCACAGTTCTGTTTTCTACTCATGTGGCCACCCACCATGGTAGTAGGTTAAGATTGGACATCTCTGTTGTTTCCTAGGTGAATCAGAGGGTCTCTAAGACCAGTGTCAGGTTCAGGGATTCACTAGAAGGACTCACAGAACTCAGAAGAGTTCTGACAGTTTTGGTTCATTACAGTGAAAGGAGACATTAAAATCAGCAAAGGTAAACTGTGCAGAGCAGGGTCCAGCGTGATGTGTGACAGCATGTAGAGTACTGCTGACCAGGAAGCTCACTCAAGCCATGGTGTCAGGGTTCTTCTTGGGGCTGGTTATGTGAGCATGAAGGGCCTGTGCAGCTGACCTTAGTTATTCAGTCTCTAGTCCCTCCAGAAGTTAAATTAATACCATGTGACCCAAATACCCCACCATAAATCACACTCTTAGCATATTGTGTAGTGTAGCTTAATTCCCCTCAGGTATACAGAAACACCCTTTTCAGGCAGGATACTCCAAAGGTTAGATGTGACCTCCCAGGACCTCCCAGGATTGGCCAAGGGTCATTCCTTTCTTTGGATTGTATATGGGATTGTATATCCCATACCTGCTACATGAACCCTCTTCTATGCCCCTAGAGTCCTGGCCTCCCATTGCCTCATGACGACCACAGAGTTAACAAGTCAGAAGAGACGAGCTTGATTTTTCAAGGTTCACTTCCTAGCCCTCTTGAACAGTTATAAGAAGAAACATGTATTGAACAGTGTCCACCATAGAGGACATGTGCCAACCAGTGTCTCAATACCTACCCCATCTCTCTAGAGCACAGCTTTGATGAGAAACCGTGGCCACACGTAACTTGCCCAAGATCATCTAAGTAAGAAACAGAATGAGATGTGATTCAGGGCCCAAAGTTTACTCCTAACCACTGTGGCCTGGTACATAATTTCATGGGTGATTTACAGCCAGACAAAATGCCTCCTCAGTATAATCCCAGACACCAGGGGAGAAAAAGACTAGCACAAACTAATGAGGCTTCCACCTGTCCAAACAGATGAGGAAAACAACAGTCCCTCAACTCATCTTATAGATGGCAATTCAATTTTTATATAGAATCATTAGTCCATTTCTCATTACTATAATGAAATACCTAAGGGAAGAAAAGAGTTTTCTACTTATGGAGAAAAGACTTTATCTAGTTTACAGTTCTCTAGTTTAGAGTCCAAGATCGGGTAGCCCCTTGGGTTGAGCTTCTCTTGGTCAGTGTCTTAACAGGAACACAGGTATGACGTAGAAACCTGTCACCAGACTGGAAGCCATAGGGAGACTGTGGGGTCCCCCAGGCCCTTCTGAGAGCATGTCCCCAATTGATCTAAAGACCTCCTACTAGATCGCACCTCTCAAAAGTCCACACCACTTCCCAGCACTGCCACATGAACCTTTGGGGGACAAACGTGAAAACCATGGCAGAATCCCTAGGGCAAACTTGCATCTAGGCAGGGCTTTAGGGTCAGCAGCATTCTGAGATTTAGGTATCTAAGGTGATTGGTTAAGACCCCCACTGAATGCCAAAATCCAAGAATGCTCCATTCTCTTTATATAAAATTGCATAATATTTGCCTACAACTGTGCACATCCTTCTGTATGCTGTAAATCATTATTTATAACACCTAGTCCACTGTAAATAAATGTTACATAAATAGTTCTTATACTGTATCATTTAGGAAATAATGACAAGAAAAAAATCTGTATACACTTAGTACAGATGCCATTTTTTGAATGTTCTTAAATGTTCCCTTTTTGTTTGTTGTAACTAACAGTTTCCTTTAGGACTAAAATTTTGCACCTACCTCTGTGGATTTTGTCCTAAAAAGTAGTGAGAAGTTTGCCGCCTGCTGCGCAAGCACAAGGACCCAAGTTCGATCCCCGGTACCAAAAACAAACAAACAAAAAGTAGTGAGAAGGCGTTAAGGCTATGGAGACCCCAGTGTACCCCTCTGCTCCTCAGGCAACAGCCTCTTCACTAGATGGTTGCTTATTCACACTTATTTGTAAGCAGCAGATTTTAGGGGTCAACACACCAACTTCCTAGCCACCCTGCCAGCAGGATGAATCATACACAATATGAGATGCTCTTTTGGGAAATCTAGTCTGCTTTGTCTCCTGAGTTTGATTTTGAATTCAAAACTATCTTAGATGATGTTATAGATCGAATCTTGTTCCTCACAATTCATATGTTGAAATCCTAAACCCAAATACTTCAGAATGTGACCTTATCCGGAAGTAAGGCCCCTGTAGATGTAATTAGTTAAGATGAGGTCATCCCAGAGTAGAGCGGGCCTCTAATGCAATCTGACTAGCATCCTCATAAAAGGCAAATATGGACACGGACACACAGGGAGAATGCCATGCGAAGACTGGAGTTGTGCTACCATAAGCCAAAGAATGACCAGAAGCTAAGGGAGAGAGAGCTGCGCGCGGTCCTCCCCCAGCAGCAGGGGAGCATGGCCCCATGCACACCTTGCCCTTGAACTTTTAGCTTTGGAACTCTGAGATAATAAATGTTTGCTGCTTAAGTCACTCAGTTTGTGGTACTTCGCTACATCAGTCTCAAAAAACTAACACAGGTGTTCCTTTGAACCTGTTCAACTTATGTCAGTTTAATTTTCAGACAGTTTTCTCCCTGATGCAAGTTCCTCTGGAAACTTTAGAGCAGTGTAAGTATTTTTGAGAACTGCATGTGTTAAGTGTGGGAGGAGCAGGTGCAAAATGTGGAAGATGAGGTCATGGTTGGCTATTTTAAAAATTAGTTTAGGGTCAATCTAGCATGTTCATCCCTGAGGAAAGAACAGAAAATTCATAACCATGGATGGGTGTGGCAGCTCTTCTGGACCCCACATTCAGTAGGGGGCCTAAACTTAGGACTGTCCTTAAATCACAGACCCTGTTCCTGCTTTGTTAGTGGCTGGTGTAGCTAGCTAGTAGGCTCCCCAAGGAGTTCTGAAGTCCTTGTGGTTTTTTGAGTGGTGACAGCTTCCTTCTTATGTGAACTTCCAGAGAACTTTCTGGGAGCAAGAAGGATATCAGTGGTGTTTGATGTCACTTGTCCTGTCTTGCAGGCCTGACTGGTAACACATGAAAGAAAGTTCTATTTCTGAGCTCTATCACAACCACTCTGAGAAGATGGGATTTTCTGGAATGTTCTATTTACTTCTGTTTGGTGCAGGAAGAACTCGGAAGGTTTTTAGATTAGTTCCTACAAGGAATACTTTGTAACCCCAGTCACTCCCTCTGCTAGTTTTTTTTCTATAAGTAAACCAGATCTTTTCCCTGAGGACAGATTGTTCCAAATTGGTAACGAAATGTGGAATTAATTAAATGAAACCCACACACCAAAACAAAAACAAACAGACTTTTCAAAAAAGTAAAAGGGCCAACATTTCACTTTTAAAACACAGCTTGAACATTTTTATACATTAATAAATGTGAACAGAGCATAGTGCACAGGACACAAACCTCAGAGAGAGATGGCTCTGGCTTCCAGGGCTGCTTGCTGGCTCATTACCTCAGGCACCAGAGGCTAGTTGTGCATATTTCCCTAATAGGACTGTGTGATGGATGAGAGATGGTTCACTTGAGGTACTGAAGACGGCATCTGGCGCAGGGTAGGAGTTCAGTCAAAAGTAGCTTTTAACACCCCACCCAGTTGGCCTCAAGCAACCTAAACCCACAGCCCACCCTGTACCTGAGAAAATGCCTTGGAGTTCGAAAGAGAAGAGCCTGAAACTCTGTCAGCCAGTCACAAGAGAGGCAAATAATAGCATTCAGCCTGGAAACTAGGGTGATACTCAAGTTACAGGGTCCCCTTTTATCTCCAGACGATACTTTCCAAGACCTCCAGTGGACACCTGAAACCATGGGCAGTACTGAAACCTGCCTTATGATATGCTTCTTCCTACACATGCAGATCTTTTTTTAAAAATAAATTCTGTCCTACAACCCCCTCCTGTTATGCCCCCCCTCGTATACAAAAGCTTGGTTTTCATTTTTTTCTGCACATGCCTATCTATGGTAAAATTTAATGTATAAATTAGACATAGTAAGGGATTGGCCACAGTAAGTAATAATAAAATGGAACAATTATAACACCTCACTATAATAAAAGGTATGGGACTGTAGTTGCTTTCTCAACATATACTCTTTACTGTACTGTAATTTTGGATTGCAATTGACTCAGAATAACTGGAACCGTAAGTACGGGGGACTACTGTCTGGTGCAGCTGGCTCCCCGTGGATATTGACCAACTGGAAAGGGTGCCGGTGCATGCAGGAACAGGAACCTGGAGGCCCCATAGCCAGACGGCACCTTTGAGTTCCTGAAATGTGAGGAGCTATGTGGTCCCAGGGAAGAGCCAGGGTGTTGGTCAACCAGGTGGGCATCCGGGGACCCAGGGTAAGGGCACAGAGCATTGTGTGCTGTGAGGACTGGCTAAGTGTCAGTGCTGGCCAGAAGTAACCTTTAGCATAGTTCCCCACTGCCTTGAAATTGTGGGTAAAATTACATTTAGGGATGGTACAAGCTTAGACTCTGGTTACCCATGGCAACCTTGAGTTCTGTCTGGAGTACAGCAGATTTTAAACAGAGTGCCAAGAGGCTCTGAGAAGGTGTTACTTGGAGAAATGACTGCAGGTAGGAGATGGGGAGAGGAAGATGGCCAATCATAGCTTTCTAATCTAGTCTCTGGGGCCATTTAACACAAGGGGCCTGCCTACCTGAATATGCCCAGAGGCCCCCAGTGTGTCAGAGAAGACAATAGATACACATAGCAAGAGGTGGTCATCATGATGACCTACAGACATTAAGGAAAGGTTAAATTATACTTAGTGTGCTATTTAAGAAGCCAGAGAAGCATGTAATACACTTTAGAAAGATTTCCATTACAGAAGGTTAAAAGGAAAACAAATTTCAGCATTTAAAATTCAATTATCTGGAAAACTCACCATGTGGAACAGCCCATTCCCCAAGGCTGCAGTGTAAATGAAGCATTATGGGACCTTGCCTTCGTGTTCCACTTCCTTCTTTTCAGCCATCCTGCTTTCTCCTCACGATCTTTCATTTCATGACTTGGTTTCTGGAAGGTATCTCAGAGTTCATCCAAGTCCTGTTTTCTCATTGTACCACAGAGGAAACTGAAGCTCAGGGAAATGCTTTCTTGGGGTCGGGTATCTTCACAGAGAAGAATGAAGAGTGAAATTCATGCCCTCTGACTCCAATTCTAGAACTTCCTCCTCAACACTGTAAATAGTAACTAATGAAATTAGGGTAGTTTTTTATTGTTTATAATCAAAACAAATAGAAAACTAAATTTTCTACATGTTCGATAAGTGGATGGGGATTATCCAGAACCTTCCATCTCAATAGAATTCAGCTTACAGCAACTTCGTTAAACATCTAATTGAAGGGACTGAGGAAGCTTGCTTTTCCTCAGCTCTGGAGTGCAATGGGTCAAGGCCGTGGAGAATCTGAGAGCCATTGCCTGCCACCTTGTGGCTGAAATGGAGCATGGCGAGAGAAAGTGCCGGGAGTTTCAGTCAGGTTTATCTCACATGAAGCTATGTGTGTTTCACAACTGTGCTGTGCGGATGTTTTTGGCCTTTAGAGCTCTCCCTGGAACGGCAACAGCTGCACCATCTGCAGACAGAAAGAGACTTGAGTGCCATCCCCTCCACGGCTCATGTTTCCATATTGTTCCCAGAGGTGCCTTTACAGCCATGGCCCCCAGGTTCCCCAAAATAGACGAGAGCCTGATCTCCTCAGCCCACCTGTGACTGACAGGTGAGGGGCAGTTGCTCTTCCCCAGTTTCTCAAACTCGAGCCTTGGGGAATCAGAAAGTCTTTTAAGGAAAGTGTGAATAACAGCGATTTCTCATACTATGCTGACCAGCGGGTTGGGGCCTTGTCACAGCCCACAGACCTTCATCCGCAGCCACTCTCAGAGCGGCTTCTTAGGGCCCCCTTGTTTATGTGGAGGAAGATACTGGTAAGGAAGGGGTTTTCATTATTTAAAGAGGGACGAATTTGAGAGCCGCACCCAGAGATGAGCTTTCATTTGTCCCAGTGACGCGCTTTCATTTGTCCCAGTGACCTGCTTTCTCTTCTGGTATCTGGGTCAGAGCCAAACGGAGGCAGCACAGCCACTGCTGGGCAACTGACTTGTACCCTAGAAGACAGAAAATCCAGGTCTTTTCAGTTAGACACCACTCTTAACTGTTAGCATCATTTCCAGGAACTGTTGTCATCGAAAACCACAACAAGAAGAAAGAAACGCGTCTTGGCGTGATTACAGTGTTACTTCGCTGACTTCCTGCCTTCTCTCTGTGACTCCTGGGCATTTTCAGGAATCTTGACTTCTATTTCATCTTCTACTCCCAGGCATTAAATAATATAAGCCTTTTTCTTCTCGTCTGGAGCACCACATAACCTCAGATGACTCAAGCTCTTTTCCCCAGAGGTCTTTGAGTTCCGAGCTTTGCTACCTGGCCCACCTCTGGCCTCTCTCTTAGTTACTTCTGAAGTGGATCCAGGTAACTGCCCACTTGGCTCAGCAGTTGGTAATGAGCTGGACTTTTGTTCACCCAAATTTGCCAAGCACAGAAATGAAAAGACTTGGGCTTCTGTCTTTTAGTGTATAATTGTGGTCTGCTGCCTTCCCCTGCAGGGCAATAAAATCTGATGTTCTAAGGACTCAAGTACATGTCACTTTTGCACAATTTAAAATAAAACAGAAGCTGGAGGTACCGCTCAATGGAACAGCATTTCTCTGATATCAGTGTGCCCCTGGGTTCCATCCCCAGGATTACAAGAAAACCAAATAAATTACAACATGGGTTTTGTATAGGTATATAGTTTTCTCCATGGAATTCTTCTTTGCAATGTGATCTTCCTCCAAAGATTTTGAGGACACGAGTTTCAGTTACACTATTTTTCAAAGATTTGTGGCGATGTGACTATTAGTGGCTCTTTGGGTGACTTGCCACATCAGTATTAAAGTTAATGGAGCAAAGTGAGAATATTTGAGTTCTCTGTATCTTTGAGTCCCAGGGACGCGGACACAAGAGCTGCAGTGATGCTGTAACAACTGGCTCATTCCACGGGTGCCTGCTCGGGCTTTCTTCACCAAAGAAAGCATGATTTTATCGTTTACAGTGTCTTGTGGACTTAAATTTAGGCTTTCCCTCTAGGGAGAGAGAAAGACTGTGGCCGGGCTATTCCTATGGCTGGAGGCACGCTGGCTTAGGACTTGGCTGGGTGTAAGGTTGGACATTTTAAATAGGAATGGGGTTTACTGAGATGCTTTTGGCCTTTGGGATCACGGGTGTATGTTGAACTATTATGGGGGGAAGAGAATGAGGAGTGAATGTCTCTATTCAACCCGTTAGGCTCAAGTCTTTGTCAAATTGCACAACAAGTCTTGGTGTTTTTTGCAGTCTCAGGATTTTATTTAGCCCACATATCTACTCCTGCAACGTCCTCCTCTGACCCAGCCACATGAGCAAAAGACCTCTGTGCCAATAAACCTGTGAGTGGCTTATGTTCTACAATGGTGGTTGCCAAAGTGGGAAGCCCGAAAGATCTGTGGGGAAAGGACAAAATTATTAGCATCTTAAGATACACATATTTTTATCTTTAAAAAAAGAAACTGAGGTTGATGATATTAGATAGGTTTGACCCTGGCACCTCACTCAATGTGGCCCTCAGGAGGTCCCTCGTGTTGTTCACTATGTGACAGACCTCGAGGGAAGGAGGAGAGAGACACAAAGCCTCCATCACTGGTTAATTCTCTTGGACTGATTTCTTTTTTTTTTTTTTTGGTACATTTTAGGTGTACAATATAATGACATTCATCATTGGAAATTTGCACCTTTACATAGTCTCTCCTGGTTCTTATTTTTTCCCCATTCCCCTGCCCTCCCTATTTACAAAGACTTTGTTTCCATTTTTTCCTTTTCTCATATTAATTCCATTCCCTTCTTTCTTTTCCCCTACCCGCCCTTCCCCTTCCCCTTTGCCCCTTTTCTTCCTATTTCACATTATCTGTTATACCTTTTAGTCTTTATTTACACTTTCAGTTTCTCACACCAGAGAAACTATTCAGTATTTACACATGTGTGTCCTATTTATTTCACTTAAGAGTATCGCCTCTATGTGCATCCATTCAGCTATAAATGTCTCTAATTTCTCATTTTTTATGGCTGAGTAGTACTCCATTTTATTTAAAAAAACCAACAACACATTTTCTTTATCCAGTCTCCAGGTGGGTAACTGGGCTGCTTCCAAGTTTTAGCTATCACAAATTGTGCTGCTATGAATATAGGTGCACATATATCACTGTGGTATGATTCTTTTAATTCTTTGGAGAAGATGCCCAGCAGGGAAATAGCTAGGTCAAATGGGACCTCTAGCCCTAGTTCTGTGAGGGATCTCCATACTGATTTCCACAGTGGTTGCACCAGTCTACACTCCCACCAGCGGTGGAGTAGGGTTCCTCTTTCCCCACAGCCCTGTCATCATTTGTTATTGGTTGATTTCATGATAGCAGCCATTCTTTCTGGGGTGAGGTGGAATCTCAGCATTGTTTTCATTTGCATCTCTTGAATGAACAGTGATGCTGAAGATGTTTTCATATGTTTATTTGCTATTCCTACTTCTTTGTCTGAGAAATGTCTGTTCATCTCAGATGCCCATTTTTGGATTGGGCCTTTAAATTTGGGAGGTCTGATTTTTTTAAGTTCTTTGTAGATTCGGGATAGTAGACCTTTGTCTGAAGGACCACTGGTGAAAATTTTTTCCCACATTGTGGGTTGTCTCTTCACACTGCTGGTGGTTTCTCTTGCTGTGCAGAAGCTTTTTAATAAGAAGAGATCCAACTTGTTGATTGTTTGTGCTAGTTCACAGGCAACTGAGGTTTTGTTCATAAAATCTTTTCCTACACCAATGTCTTCAACAGTTCTACCTAACCTCTCTTCCAACTGGTTCAGCATTTCTGTTTTAATATTTAGATCTTTAATCCATTTCAATTTTAGTTTAGTGCATGGTGAGAGATATAGGTCTAGTTTTAATCTTTGGCAAGTTGAAACCCAATTTTTCCAGCACCATTTATTAAAGAGGCTGTCTTTCCTCCAGTGAGGATGTTTGGTTCCTTTGTCAAAGATGAGGTGGCTGAGTATGTCTGGAGTTGTTTCTGCATCTTCTCATCTGTTCCACTGGTCCTCAGGTCTGTTTCTTTGCCAGTACCATGCTGTTTTTATCATTGTAGCTTTGTAGTGTACTTTCAAGTTGGGAGTTGTGATACCCCTGCCATGTCTCTGTTGCCTAGGATTGCTTTTGCTATTGTAGGTCTCTTCTTGTTCCAAATGAATTTTTGGATTGTTGTCTCAAGGTCCATGAAGTATGCTGCTGGAATTTCAATTGGAATTACATTGACTCTATGTAGCAGTTTTGTAGGTATGGCCATTTTCACTATGTTGATCCTTCCTACCCAGGAGCAATGGATGTCTTTCCATTTTATGATATCTTCAATCTCTCTTTTCAGAGTGCTATAGTTTTCAGAGTAGAGGTCTTTGATTTCTTTTGTTAGGTTGATTCCTGGGTATTTCAGTTTTTTGGATGCTATTGTGAAAGGATTTGTTTGCCATATTTCTCTCTCAGTGTGTCTGTTGTTCATGTAGAGGAAAGCTATTGATTTTTGTGTATTGACCTTGTAACCAGCTACTTTACTGAATTTGGCTATTTTAGAAGACTTTGGTGGAGTTCTTGGGGTCTTCTATACATAGAGTATCACATCATCTGCAAATAATGACAATTTGACTCCTTCGTTTCCTATCTTTGTTCCTTTTATTTCTTTCTCTTCTCTTTTTTTTTTTTTTTTTTTTTTTTTTTTTTTTTGGTACTGGGGATCAAACTCGGGACCTTGCGCTTGCGAGCAGGCACCAGAACCACTGAGCTAAATCCCCAGCCCTATTTCTTTCTCTTCTATAATTGCTGTGGCTAATGTTTCCAAGACTATATTGAACAGGAGTGCTGATAGTGGACATCCTTGTCTTGTTCCTGATTTTAGTGTGAAGGATTTCAGTTTTTGACCATTTAGTATGATATTGACTGTTGGTTTTTCATAGATGGCTTTTATCAGATTGAGGTAGAGACTGTCTATTCAAATTGTTTGTAGGGTTTTTATCATAAATGTGTGTTGATTTTGTCAAATGATTTTTCTGCACCTATTGAGATGATCATATGTTTTTTGTCCTTGGCTCTATTGATATAGTGTATTACATTGATTGATTTGCGTATGTTGAACCATCCCTGCATCCCTGGGATGAATCCCACTTGGTCAGGGTGTATGATCTTCTTGATGATCTTCTGCATTCTATTTGCCAGTATCTTAAGGATTTTTGCATCTATGTTCATTAATGAGATTGGCCTATAGTTCTCCTTTTCGGTTGGATCTTTCTCTGCTTTGGGGATCAAGGTGATGCTTGCTTCCAGAATTGAATTCAGGGGTATTGTTTCCCTTTCAATTTCATTGAAGAGTTTGAACAGTAGTGGCAGAAGTTCCTCTCTAAATGTCTAGTAGAATTTGGCAGTGAAGCCATCAGGACCCAGGCTTTTCTTAGTTGGTAAGTTCTTAATTACTTCTTCAATTTCATTGATACTGGGTTGTTTAGAATTTTTAGGTTTTCTTCCTTCAACTTTGGTAATTCATGCTTATCTAGGAATCTGTCCATTTCTTCTGTGTTTTCCATCTTGTTGGCATATAGGTTCTCGAAGTAGGTATTGATGATCCTCTGGTTTTCTGCTGGGTTTGTTGTAATTTCATCCTTTTCATTCCTAATTGCATGGATTTGGGCCTTTCCTTTCCTTTTTCTGATAAGGTTGGCTAAGGGTTTGTCAATTTTGTTGATTCTTTTGAAGAACAAACTCTTGGCTTCATTGATTTTTTTGTATCATTCTCTTGTTCTCCATTGCATTGATTTCTGCTCTGATCTTTATAATTTCCTCCCTTGTATGAGCTTTGGGTTTGCCCTGCTCTTCTTTTTCTAGAAGCTTGAGGTACAGCATCAGGTTGTTTATTTGGGCTCACTGTATTTTCCTAACATGAGTATTCACTGCTATGAATTCCCCTTGTAAGACTGCTTTCATTGTGTCCCATAGATTCCGATGTTGTACTGGCATTGTCCTTTAATTGTAGGAACTCTCTGGTTTCTTCTTTAATTTCCTCTGTGACCCATTGGTTATTCAGGAGTGTGTTGTTCAATTTCCATGTCTTTATGAAATTCTTGTGGTTCCTTTTGCTGTTGATCTCCAATTTCATGGCACTGTGGTTTTATAATATACAGGGGATAACTTCAGTTCCTTTACACTTATTTAAACATGTTCTTTGAGTGAGTATGCAGTCTATTTTGGATAACGATCCAGGTGCAGCTGAAAAGAATGTGTATTTTGATTTTGTGGGGTGGAACACTCAGTAAACATCTGTAAAGTTCATTTGTTCAAGAGTTTGATTGAATTCTAGTATTTCATTACTTATTTTTTGTCTGGTTGGTCTATCTATTTGTGACAGTGGAGTATTGAGCTCCTCCAGTACTATTGTATTAGTGCTTATATGGTTTTTCATGTCCATTAGTACTTGTTTTGTATAGCTGGGTGCACCAGTGTTTGGTGCATATATGTTTATGATTGTCATCTCTTCCTCTTGGATTGTTCCTTTTACAAGGATGTAGTGGCCTTCTTTGTCTCTCTTAATCAGTGTTGGTTTGAAATCCTCTTGATCTGCAAAGAGGATAGGTACTTCTGCTTTTTTGTGGGTTCCTGTTGTGTGGAGTATTGTTTTCCACCCTTTAACTTTCAGTCTATTAATTTCTTTTTAAATTAAGTGTGTTTCTTGTATGCAGAATATTGTTGGATCTTGCTTCTTGACCCATTCTGCCAGTCTATTTCTTTTGATTGGTGAGTTGAGACCATTAACATTGATGGTTATATCTGATATTTATTGACTTATCCTTGTCATGACTTTTTCTTTTTGTTGGATTCTCCCCCTTTGCTTTCAGTTTCTTGCTGTGTCCAATGGATTCATTCTGCTGAGCTTCCTAGGGTTGTCGTCCTCGTTGTCTTTTCCTAGGATATTGTCTAAAATGTTTTGGAGTGCTGGTTTGGTATTCATGAAGTTCCTAAAGTGCTCTTTGTCATGAAAGTATCTTATTTCTCCTTCAATTTTGAAAGATAGTTTTGCAGGGTATATCAATCTGGGTTGGAGGCTCTTTTCCTTTAGGGCTTGAAATACGTCACTCCAAGCTCTTCTTGCCTTGAGGGTTTGCGTTGAGAAGTCTGCTGTCATTCTGATAGGCTTTCCTTTCTATGTGATTTGTTTCTTTTCTCTAACTGCTTGTAGAATTTTGTTCCTCTGTTAGGTTTCTGGCATCTTAACAATTATATGCCTATGTGTAGTTTTTTTTTTATCAAGGCTAGTTGGAGTCCTATATGCCTCACTTATCTGTATGTCAAGTTCTTTTCCCCTGCTTGGGAAGTTTTCTGCCATCATATCTGTTATCAGTTTTTTTTATGTCATCTACACCCTCTCCTGTTTCTTCATTGACTCCAGTCAGTCTTATGTTATTTTTCTTTGCATCATCTAGCAGCTGCTGGATTGATGTCTCCTGGTCCCTTACTATTTTAAAGAATTTTTTTCTTTTCCTGGTCACTAAATGCAATCTTATCTTCCATATCTGAAATTGTGTCCTCACAGTGGGTCATTCTGCTGCATAAACCTTCAGTGGAGTTTTTAATCTCCTGGAAATCTGTTTGCATCTGTTTTATGGATTCCATTTGTTTCCTATGTTGGGATTCCATCATGTTCCTCAGCTTCTCTATTTTTTATCTGTGTCCTCTCTAGATTTATTAATTATGTCTTGCCCTATGGGCACAATTTTCTGCTGTTATCTGAGAAATTATTTCTGATTTCATTTTTTCCAGATCCTCTTTTATTGCCAGTTCCGGGAGTCCAGGTTGTTCAATATCATATTGTTCTATCACGTTTCCCTTTGGGGTTGCTTTAGGTGATCTGGAAGTCTGGTTTTGAGATTTGTTTGTGTGTCTTCTCATTTCGCGGGGGGGGGGGGGTGCTGCTGGTGCCTACACAGCTCACCTCCTTGGCGCTGGGGGTGGTGGTTTGGCAGCCCAGAAGGCTCACCTCCTCCTCCGCACTGGGGGTGACTCTGACTTTTGACTGATTTCAAGGACTGTTTTATGGATGCTCACTTGGTGAAGTAAGTTTATGGGTTAAATTATTTTGAGTTAAATCAACCTGTGTTAATGGATAAATGAAAACTAGAGAAATTTTTAGGCAGGATGCAGGGAGAAGGTTAAAAATAATACCACAAGCAGAGCATGGTGGCACACTCCTATAATCTCAGCTACACAAGAGGCTGAAGGAGGATCATAAGTTCAAGGCCAGCCTGGACAACATAGTGAGACCTTGTCTCAAAATAAAATTTGAAAAGGGGTTGGGCTGTAATTCAACAGTAGAGCACTTGCCTAGTACACTTGAGGCCCTGGGTTCAATCCCCAGAGTCACAAAACAAATATATGATGGTGATGGTGAAGATGGTGATGACATGAATGCAGGTATAAACAAACATGAAGAAAATGGCTAGTTTTACTACCTGTATTGTTCCACTCATTATAAAATAAAACAGTGACAGTATATTCAGACTGATAAGTCAGACAAAAATATTTGAAACTATCAAAAGTCTGTGAATACGAATTTATAACCTCTACCATTAACCAAAAACCTTATCCCAAGTATAGATTTCACATTGAGATAATATTTCATGATTGTATGAAGCCATTATGACTAGCAAGATATTGAAAATGTAAACATTTCTAACAGGAAAGCAAATAGTTTGAAAGATTTTAGCACTGTTTAAGATTATACAATACTGCATCTAGTATGGAATTTTACTAAACCGAATATTTAAGAGCCTATTTTGAGTTTGTTTCTTTTTAATTCATTTTTTAAGACAAAAGTCACATACCGTTAGGAAAACACTTGCTCTTTCTAATGTAAAAATAGCTAACATAATACCTGGAAAACAAGGTAGCATGAAATACATGATTTTATCAGCTGTTTCTTTGGGAAGATGTACAGAAACATTGCTAAAGTTTTAAAAAGATGCAGCGTGAGAAATGCACACTGCCTGGACGAATGTGCAGCAGTTTTTCCCATGTTCCATGTAAGGGTAGCTGCTGGATTCTGTTTCCATGAGGGAAAAGACTTGCTTGTTTGTGAGTCACTAAGGAAAAAGCTGCCCCAAAAGATGTATTTTCACAAGTCAATGACTTTGTTAGTCAAAACAGTGGTTTATGGGGAAATTGTGTAAACCAACACAGTTTTTGCCTGAAATAAAAAAGAATTCTGTAAAGCTACCAAAATAGGTCAGAACATAAAATTGCTTCACCTTATTGTTCCTGGGCAAGTTACTGCAGCAAAGAAGCTAAAGACAAGTGCCAGAAGTATTGCCAAATGTCATCAATATCATCAACTTCATGAAATTAACACTTTAAATTAGTAGTGGTTTTTATTTTTATTTTTTTTACTGCTCTATAATAAAAATAGGGATGGTTAAGGAAAGTGTTTTACTCTATAGAGGTCTGATGGTTGTCTCCAGGAGTAGTGGAATTTAAGGATGACTGTGATTTTTTTCTTTTTTGACAATAGTTTGAAAGGCCAACACTGTCTATGAAAACTAGTGGGAAGGAGAGTTGGAAATACTTCCTGGAAGCTATTTTTGTAAACACATCACACATAACCTGTCTTTCTAAGGTAAAGATGATATAATAACAAATAAAAAACTTTTTTTTTTTCGAGACAGGATCCTGCTATGCAGGACCTTGAACTTATTATGTAGCCCAGGCTGGCCTCAAACTCACAGTGATCCTCCTGCCTCAGCCTCCCAAGTGCTGGGATTACAGGCATGAACCACCATAACTGGCTTACTACTTTTCAAAAGAAAGACATGCTATGGAAAGAGCATTTTTTAAAAGAATTTTTGGAAATTTTCCATAAAATATGTGTGTGTGTGTGGTATTTTTTCCAACAAAAACGTTTCATGTGCATACTTAAAATCTTGAGAACAAAATTTTTGCAGTTTTAAATCTCCCAAGGAATTTTAGAGTCTTTGTGTTAAAAATTATTAAAAAGACAGTACCTTTCAATGAGTTAGCAAGAAAAACTCAGCAAAGTTGAAAATTAATGCAAAGTTTCAACCAAAATCTTTGCCCAAGTGGTAGAGGATTAGAAAATGACCATTATTATTGATTAAATGTTGTCACTAATATACCTCTTCTGTTTGAATCTGGGTATCCTCCTGCTTCGGCCTCCCAGAGTTCTGGAGGTATAGGCATGTGTCACTACTCCCAACTCCAAGCTAAAAAATACCTTTTTGATATATGTTTATAATCCATGTAATGTATTTGTACAGTAGTACATGTCTGCATTAAAAATACGCATATAAATATATTGGGAATGCATGCTCAGATTTCTCTTAACTGAGAGGCATGAGAAATAAAAAATTTTTACAGTGGTCGTCTCCTAAGTAAGTAGGGTGGTTAGCCCTGCCTTCCTACGGAAAGTATCTCATTTGCGATTCACATCAAGCCTGAGTCCACCAGCTCTCCACAGTGGACGCTCTTCCAAGAGAGACCGACAGACGGACAGACAGACACGTGTGCGCACACACCACAATTCAGTGATACCTCAGTTGTCAAACTGCTCCGAACTCGAACTTTCCTCTATTCAAACAACAAAGTTTAAAAAAATAATCTGCTTGGTGTTTGTAACTTTGCTCCATAATCGAACCAAAAATCCAACTTGCAAAGACTTGTTTGTGTCTCTCCGCAAAGGGGCGACCTGCCGTCTAAGCGCCGCTCACCCAGCTAACATGTAGTGCTTGCATCAGTGCATTAAACATTTGTCATTGTGCTTTTGGGGGGCATTTCATTTGCATAAAATATCGTAACTGTGGCTCCAAGGAAAGTTAGTGATACCAGCAATAAAACTAAGAAGAAAACTGTGAGAACCACGATGGAGTTAAAGAAGGAAATCGTTGCAGAATTTATGAAAGTCCTGGAAAAATGAATTTATAAGTGTCGTTTTGGGGTCTCAGAACCACTTGGTTTTCCACTATTGCTTATGGGAAAAATATGTTTGGTTCTCGAACTTTCTGGTATTTAAAAATGAATTGGGAAAGAATTGAGTTTTAACAACCGAGCTATCACTGTATTCCTCCTCTCTTGTTTTCTAGCCTTAACCCTGAGTTCCCAAAGCTAGGAATCGAGGTGTCCGGGCCAGCTCGCTCCCAGGACTGAGCTCCCCCATTTATTCACTGTGGACCCACTGACTTAAATCGCTTAATTCCCGGGAGCCCGGCCCCTCCCCCATGCTAATTTTTACTTGGTGACAACATTGAAACAGTATTCTAAAGAAGAGTTACTTAGACTTCTACTACACTAATTCCGCATTAATTTTTCTACATCCAGATCTAATCTGTGACCATATTCTGACAGCTCCACCCCACTAATTCAATAGATTTGTTTTCTATCTAATCTATATTTATTTGCAATATATACTTTCCAGCATCTTTCTTTTTTTTAATGTCTTCAATCAATTTTATGTTGACATTTGTACATGTACAAATAGTTGTGAAAATTCCTAGCAGTAGGATCCTCAAACAGGTGGGCATGGTGGCACCTACCTGCAATCCCAGCACTCTGGGAGGCTGAGACATGGGAATCACAAGTTTGAACCCAGACTGGGCAACTTCATGAGACCCTGTTTCAAAATTTAAAATTAAAAAAAGGACTGGTGATGTAGCTCAGTATGAAGGTGCTAGGTTCAATCCCCAGAATAACAAACTACACTAAATTTATTATTGTTATTGCAAATGCTTCCCTAAAGAGATTACACTAATTTCTGTCCCCACTGACAGTATATAAAAGTGCTATTTTCCCCCACAGCTACCCCTACACCAAAAAAACACTAAAAATATTCAATCAGCCGGCCATGGTGGTGCCCACCTTATAATCCCAGGTACTTGGGAGGTCTAGGTGGGAGTATCACAAGTTTGAACCCAGCCTGAGCAACTTAGTGATTTAGGGAGACCCTGTCTCAAAATTTTAAAAAATAAAATGAAATAAAAAGGGCTGAAACTGTAGCTCTGTCCAAAGGCCCTGGGTTCAACCCCCCGTACTAGACTACATGATCCACCGCTTCAAGACCTAGTTCAAGTCATCCAGTGGAACCTTTCCTCCTCCGCTCCCACAAATAGCTCTGACCTTCAGAGACACATAATCTGTGAGAAGAGATGTAGTAGGCAGGATTCTAAAGTGGTCCCTGAGATTGTACAGTTAGAGGAAAGTGAGACAGTTCAGCATTACAGCCAAGTGTCACAGCTCTGTGTTTCAGCTACAGCCATTTGAAGACGTGTGAATCCGAAAGCCACTTGAAGAGGTGGAGAAAAACCTTTTATTAACCGGCTGACCCAGAGGAGTTTTAAGCACTCTGAATTCTGAGCCCCAAGTTGTAGTGAGAGTGAGTTTATATACAGTTGGGGAAAGGAAGTTGAGAGGAACCTTTTAGAGTGGAGACATAGCTAGAAGTGGGAACCTCTTGAGTGGAGTTAACAGAACATTTTTGAAACCTTAGGTAGAAATATCAAGTACTAACAGTTACATTGTTTGAACACTTTGATACATTAGGCAAAGTGAACCTGAACAGTTACATTTTATGGCAAAAACATGGTGGGGGGGGCAAAGGCAAAGGTCTGTCCTGTTGTATACTAGTTCTTTATCAGTACCCCACAGCCTACATACTCCCCAGGACTCTGAATCCGATGTCTCATTCTCCTGACCAGGTCCTCATAAAGCACAGTTGACTTTAATAACGGGAGCTTATCCAGGTGGATTTGACCTAGTCACATGAGCCCTTTAACAGCAAGAGTTTCCGGGGACTGGGGAATGTAACTCAATGGTAGTGTGTTTGCCTGGCATGCAGGAGGCCAAAGTCAGTCTTCAGCCTCAGGGAGAGAGAGAAGGAAGGTAAGAAAGTGGAGAGGGAGGGAGGAAAGAAAGGAGGGAAAGAGAGAGACAGAGCGAAAGAAAAGAAGAAAGAAAAAACAAGAGAGAATGAGTTTTCTCTAGCTGGTGGAAGGGACAGACTGAAATATCTTAACTGGCCTGGAGGGAAGTGAGCATCCCCACTGTGAACTACAGAGGGAAGGATCTAGCCTCTAGGTGTGGGGAGCAGACCTTCTGGGACCTCAGTTCTATAACTGCAAAGAGCTAAACTCTGCCAACAAACAGCTCGGAAGAAGTCTCCAAGCCCCATCCAACACTGAATGTCAGTCTTAGGCAGCGCTCAGCAGAGAGCTCAGGCATTCCGTGTTGTGCTTCTCACCTACAGAACAATGAGCTAATAAATGAGCCGTGCTTCTAAACTGCTGGATGCTTGACCCTTTTGTTACACAGCAATAGGAAGCTAATACAGTGGCGAGTACCATTTAGTACTGAGTGCCTCTGATATTAATTACCCATTACTTCCCACATGGGAATCTTGTCTGCCTTATCCAGACTGTAACCTCCCTGCATCAGTCACATTATCGGCCCTAACTCAGGCTAACCTAGGGTGGGGAGGATGGGGTTAGTGGTAAGAGCCTGGGTCTAGAATCAGGCTGCCTTGGTTTAAACTTTGCGGCGATCTCTCTAGGCTTTGACTCCCTTGTCTTTAAAATAGGGAAATAAAAGCATCTGGGAAAATCACTGAAGGATACAGAAAGGTTACCGGCAGTCACCACTAAAGGTGGGGGTGATGACAGGATCAAATTCCTTAGGAAGTTTGTGAGGATTAAGTGAGACAATGCTTAAAAAGCTCTTAGCAGAACGCATGGTGCATGGTAAACCTTTTGTAAATACTAGCTCATTGTTAGTAGAAAAGCAGACTCTTTGAAGTCCTTGCCCTACTTGCAGCTCCATATGTGCTAAATTTGTTCTGCACCTCATGACTTGTGTCCTCTCTCCCTCCATGCACACACATCCCACCTCTTCTACTGGCCATCCGCCAGGGACAGACAAAACAAACCCTGCCCTTGGACTTGATTAGCAACTGCTTCTATCTCCTGGGAATTTGGAATTGAGCCCATGACATCAAGTTGCTTAGTGATGTGAGACAAGCTGAAAGGTCAGATGGAAGGAGGTCCAAAATCAGGTCCAGAAAGAGCCAGGTCCATGGTCACACACTAGACACACGGGGGCAGGCATCAAAAGGAAACCGATTCCTCTAGAGGAACACAGAGGGGACATGCAGACCCAAGAGAAGAGGTCGCCAGAAAGGAGGGTGGACAGTGTCTCCTAGGGCACTGGGGGCTGCAGTGCCCAGCACCAGTTCCCATGATGCTTAGCTTGTTCCCTCCCATGAGGTTTCCTTGTTCTCCTAGAGTGGTCCTTGCAAACAGATAAGTCCCATCCAAAGGCTGCTGCCAGGAGGCAAATCAGACAGTTGCTCAGGCTCTAACACACCAAGCGCAAGTCCTGATTCCATGAAAATGTAAAAGAAAATTAAATTGTATTTGTCTTTGCTCTTTTTCCAGACCTCCCTTCAACTGTCAGCACAGTTGAATTCCCAGTGCCCTCTGGGGGGCAGTATTCAATTAAGTTTATTCCATGGTAGCAAGCGCTACCAACAGAACCTTTGAAGAAGTGAGTGTTTGAAATAATAGTTTCCATTTACAGAGGGTTGGCAATGTGCTAGCCAGGGTGCTGGTTGCTCTATGTGTATTATATTCTCAACAATCACAATTATGCTTCCCACCCAGCAGTTGTAGATTCTTTTCTAGCATTGTTTCTTGTTTCTGCAGGCATGTCATTAACAGGTGTCAAGCAAAATGAAAGAGCCCTCCACCCCTTTTCATGAACAGAAAGACCTGAGGTTACAGCTGCTGGTGGGAATCAGTTCAAGTTCAGTTTGCCTCAATTACTTGCTGAACTTGGACATAATTTGCATTTTTATGGGCATGTATGTCTTTTTAATTAGGAAAAGAAAGAATTAAATGTAGCACCATTATGAAGCAGAAAGAAACAGGATGCGGTTGACAGGAGAATAATTGTCCATGTCCTCTCTCAAGAGGAGGACAGGGGCTTCCTGTCTCCCACCGTGAGCCACCAGGGAACGGTGTGGGATTCTGGCGGGTGGGAGGCAGGAGCTTCTGCTTTCTCTGCCTCACTAAATGCCAGCGCCACCAAATCTGGAAGGTAGAGTGATGTTCCAGACCTTCTTGGTTAACCATCTTTGTGAGGCCTGTCAACAACTGCTAGCCATTGCTCTCTTTCTTCTTTCCATTTTTCTTCTTTTTTCTTACAAAATATTTGAAAAATCAATCTGTTCGTTAGATGTGCCTATAGATTTTGACCACTGCCATGTACTGCATATGTATTAGAGATAATTCTTTTCATTTAAGTTTTGCAACAACACTGAGGTATTTTTTAATTTTAATTTTAAATAATTGAACATGATTGTACATATTTATGGGGTATCATGTATCCTGAATACATTATGTAATTTTCAAGTCAGATTAAACAAGCCAGGAGGGGTGGCACATACTCATAATCCAGCACTCTGAGAGGCTGAGGCAGGAGGATTGGAAATTCAAGTCCAGCCCAGGCAATTTAGTGATTTCGTGAGAACTTGTCTCAAAATAAAAAATGAGCTAGGAATGTAGCTTAATGCAAAGACCCTGAGTTCAATCCCCAGTAGGAGTGCCCCCCCCCAAAAAATCAGATGAAGCATATCTGTTTCTTCAACCATTTATTATTTAGCTGTGGTAAGAACATTCAAAATCTTTTCTTCTAGCGTATTATCTATATTCATACTATTGGGCAGTAGTACACCAGAATTTAGTCTTCTAACTATAACTGAGTATACATTGATCAACTTTCCCCCATTTTACCCTCCCCCCACTTTCCCCAGCCTCTAGTTATCATGGTAACCACCATTCTACTTTTTCTTTTCTTTTTTTGAGACAGGATCTTGTTAAATTTATGATCTTCCTGCCTCAGCCTCCTGAGTTGCTGGGATTACTGGTGTGCACCACAATACCTGGCTTACTCTCAAATACAATGAGATCAACTTTATAAAATCCCACATATGAGTGAGATAATGAAGTATTGATCTCTTTGTCTGGTTATTTTACTTAACATAATGTCCTTCAGTTCTATCCATGTTGTTATGGATGACAGGATTACATCCTTTTTAGAGATGAATAATATTCCATTCAGTATTAAGATGTAAATATTGTTATCAACGTGCTTAAATGAAGAAATTTAGGCTAAGAAAGATTAGATAAGTCCACTTCAGGAAGAGGCTGGAATGTAGCCCAAGTATACCTGAGTCTTTTTTGACAGGTTGCCCTTTTTACTACTACCAATGCCCAAACATTACATACACCCCAATCGAGAAGACATCTATCCAAATAAACAATGCATCCATTGCCATCCAGGCCAAGGTGCATGGCCTTCTTTAAATGAGTAATAATTCTTCAAGTGCTATCTATCTCACCCAGAGCACCTTGCCTCTTATGATATCCCTGTCTCTTTCACCTCTCCACTGAAGAGGTTAAGAACTCACAATCAGGAAGTCAGGGTTCCAAATACTATCTTAATTTTTCAGTTTTTCATTCATATAAGAATGTTTTCTGACCACTTACCATGTTTAGTCCTGGTTATACATACTGGAGGAATATTGGTGTCCAAGAACATACGAAGTTCCTGATTTTCTGGGGCTCGTGTTCCATGCCTTGGAAAACTGTCTTCCCTTTGTAGGAGTAATTTTTTTTCTTTGCACTGGGGATCGAACTCAAGACCTTGCACTTCGAGACACGCGGTGGCACCACTGAGCTAAATCCCCAGCCCTCTTCCTCTTCCTATTGATCCCAGTGCCTTCACACTGAGGTACATTCCTACCTCTTTTTTAAATTTTTAGACAAAGTCTCACTAACTTGCTCAGGCTAGACTCAAACTTGTGATCCTCAGCCTCCCAGAGTGCTGGGATTACAGATGTGCACCACCACATCTGGTTTAAAATTCCTCCGTTGGCCAGGCATGTTGGTGCATATCTGTAATCTCAGCATTTGGGAGGCTGAGGCAGGAGGATTGCTGCAAATTCAAGGGCAACCTGGGCTACATAGTCAGTTCAAGGCCAGCCTGAACTATAAAGCAAGAGTCTGTATGAAAAACCAACAATATGTAAACAAATAAATATTACTCTAGTGACCATCCCCCCCCCCCCCAGTGAAGCAGGCCCTAGAGTATTAGCGGTAACTCTCCTTTCATTTCTCCCATGCATACAGACACTTAATCATCCACAAAAATATGAAAAGCTGGAATTGTCTCAGTATAAAGTTAAATGGTTTTTCCTTGGACTCTGCACAATATCCAGGTGTTATGATTTGTACAGATGGAAGGGACGGTCTGTGACAGAGGTTTGGAAGATAGTTTATCCATTATGCAGATGTCTTTGATTTTCCTGACCCGGGGTTCCTAACTAAGTCTCGGCCATTATTGGCATAGCCGTGACAGAAATTTTACTTCTAAGTTGTTCCTCTTGGGGAATTCTCCTCCCACTGGGAAAGTAAAGGGGACAGAGTCCTTCTTGGGGCAATTTAGGAGTGTTTTGCCAGTTTTGCCTTCCAGTGTTTTGCCTTCTCACAGATCATTAACCAAAAAAAACGGAGGTGTTCTGATGGAGGATTACACCAGATAGAGTAGGTCTCGGTGGTATGGACAAGGAAGAGTAAGTACTTAGGGATGAAAAGGGATCAAAGAGGTTGAATTTAATAGTACGAAGTGTGGGAAAAGCTATAAACTGAGAGTGAATAGTTTGGGCAAAAACAGGGGACTCAAAATAATGAAAATGACTAAGAACCAGTTCTGTCTTTTAAAGGAAATTTTCATTATAACAGAAGACAAGACTCTCAAAATAACAAAGGCCACTATTTCCAAAGCCCAAACCAATATTCTATGTGTACATTTTAATTTTTTTTAATGTTTCCTCTATAACTTTTACTATGAATGAAGAAAATGACAACTGTAAAACAGTGTGACATTTCCTCAAAAATTAAATGTAGACTTACCATATGATCTAGCAATTTCATTTCTAGGTATATACCCAAAGGAATCAAAAGTAAGGACTCAAACAGATATTTGTACACCCATGTTCACAGCAGGATTATTCATAATAACTAAATATTGGAAGAAACCCAAATCTCTATTGATGGATAAATGCCTATTGATGGATAAATTAAATGTCTATTGATGGATAAATAAAAATCTTTTCTCCTGAAGGTATAGCAGTGTGTGGGCTGAGACAACCTGGTGAATATCCCCACTGGGATCCTGGGGACTTTATCTAGTCCCTGGCTGCTCCCTTTCTGGCTCTTCCCCTGTTTTCTGCTTCCTGGCTGCCGTGAGATGAACAGCATTCCTCCACCATACCCTTCTGCCATGATATTTCTGTCTCAGAGCCAGCAAACCATGGACTGAAACCTCTGAAATCATGAGCCCAAATAAACTCTTCCTCCTTTAAGTTGTGCATGTCAGGTATTTTGCCCAAGCAACAAAAATCTGACAAATGCCTATACATGTTTAGGCTAGAGCTTCTGCTTAAAAAAGGCCACTGGCATTTAACATGGCTGATTGCATAACAACTAGACAACAGTTTAAAGATGAAATGGCAGAAAATTTATTGAACTTGTGGATACTTTTTAAAAGAAATTTTGGACTATACAATAGAAATTGAAGATACAAAAATGCCTGTAAGCTGTGCAGGCATGATCACATCTTCATGTATACTTCTCTGCTACCTAGAACATTTTGTGGTCCTCAACCCTGGTGACTTTCTTTTTTTTTTGACATTTCAAGTCTGAAGGCAGTAGATGACCTCAGCTTGTAGAGGATTAAAAAAAAGTTCAATAACTAGGAAACCCATCTTTAGGGGATTTATCTCATTCTATTATTAATTGCCCTAAAGAAGGAGCGATACAAAAGAAAGAGACCTGAACTCCTCAGGAATGTCTCCTGGCATTTCATGACTTTGGTCACCCAGTCAAGTAGATTTAACTCTTAAATGATTTTGAGATAAAAAACATTTTGTATATTAAAGAACAACTATTCAGATCATTTCTGTGTGGACTCCTTCCAGTGTACATAATCCAAAGATAGTGACTCAGAATGGTAGTCAGTCACTGATGTATAGACAGCATTGTTTCCATCTCTCCCTCCCTCCCTCTCTCTCTCTCTCTCTCTCTCTCTCTCTCTCTCCTTCTTTCCTTTTTTTTATTGCAATACTGGGTATTGAACCCAGGGGTGCTCAACCACTGAGGTACATCACCAGCCCTTTTTATTTTTTATTTTGAGACAGGATCTCAACAAGTTGCCCAGGACAGCCTTAAATTTGTGATCCTCCTGTGTCACCCTTCTGAATAGCTGGGATTACTGGTCTCTTCTACTGTTGGATTTTTGTAAGATGAGATCACAACAAGTTATTAGCCCCTAAATCTGTTCTGTACCTTCTGTGTGCTGTGCTAGTCTGTTTAAAGTTTTTAAAAGTTTATGTTTTAGCTTCCAGGATGCTACCTTACTGACTAAGAAGGTAGGGACAGTTACACGAACCATCTTCTCATTCAGTGATTTCTAGATCTTTTTTGTTTGTTTTGTTTTTTGAGACAGAGTCTCACTATGTAGTTCAGGCTGGTCTTGAACTCACTATGTAGCCCAGGCTGGGCTTCAGCTCGCAGTGATCCTCCTGCCTCAGCCTCCCAAGTGCTACAATTATAGGAATACACCACCATGCCAAGCTGATTTCTAGATCTGATGCCTAACTTTTAATCAACTTGGAAAATGAGAGCTTTGTTATCTGGAGTTAGGTTGCCACCTTTCACTAGTACACACCTAACACATAATGAAAACTCAATAAGCCTGTGTTAAATAAGCATTCCTTCTGAAAAGCAAAGTGTATTACCTTTCTGTTAAACAACAAGTAGCCAAGAGCTAGCAACACATGAAGACAAAGATTACTTTTTTTGTCACAGTTTTAAAGGTTACAGTCTGATCAGTTGGCCCTGTCTTTCGGGGCTGTGGTGCCATTCTGGCGGGAAGATGCAGCAAAGCAGAATTGCTCAGCTCCTGGCCTGAGAGCAGGAGACCAGTGTCCACAATCCCCTTCCAGGGCACCACCCCCCAGACTTCCCACTGGGCCCCACCTCTTAAAGTCACCACACCTTTCAATGGCACCTGGCTGGGCCTTCAGGAGTCATCACAGACCCAACTGCTCCAGAAAGTCTTGGGTTTGTGTGTTTTCTGAACCTGATCCTGACTCAGTCCCATTATTTCTGTCAGGCACCTCAGTCACTGGGAATGTAGTCCTGAGCCCTTGTGGATCCCAGTTTGGAATTTCCATATTTGTCCACCTAAAAATAAATAAAAGTGTTATGTGCTTTTAAATATGCTGTGCTTGCAAAAAAAAAAAAAGGCTCTACATCAATGTTCCCTATTTACTAGTCTGACTTATATTTTGAAATAGAATGAAATGTATCCTTACCCCCCCCCAAATTAGCATGCTGGTGATATTTGTGTGTGCTTATTTTTTTCTATAAACTAGTAGTAATTTTGTAGTTTTTGTGAGCAAAAAAAAACCTCACATGATTTTATAGATTTTCACAACTCAATCCTCCTTTCTTTCACAACTTCTCCTGCCAAGATTGGGCTCCAGTGATGGAAATAGAGGAGTTGTCGATCACCCCTAGAGATTTCGTTAGATAAGCTTGCCACCCTGTCCAGGATTATTAGAACAAATCATACATCCTCATTCACTTTTGGAAAAAGAGGCAAAGTATACTGGCATGAATTATCAGAAATAATATAAGGAATAACAATTCCTGTTGAGAAGCCAGGTACTGTGGTGCACACCTCTCATCCTAGCTGCTCAGGAGGCTGAGGCTGGAGAACTGTGAGTCCC
The DNA here is from genome assembly GCF_053883595.1 of Heterocephalus glaber. Classification (NCBI taxonomy): domain Eukaryota; kingdom Metazoa; phylum Chordata; class Mammalia; order Rodentia; family Bathyergidae; genus Heterocephalus; species Heterocephalus glaber. Next base: position 18,819,716 of record NW_028258333.1, read on the forward strand.
AGCCCAGCCTGCGCAACATAGGGAGACCCCATCTCAAAAGGAAAAAAAAAAAAGAATCTGTGTTGAATTTTCACACAGTATACATGCCTGGGCCCCTCCCTGCAGAATTCAGACTCACTGTGCCTTGGGGTTCTTCTTCAATGGTATGCTACTCATTCATTTTGCTGCTGAGAAGCACCTAGCCCAGGGTGGCAGGACTCCCTCTGTGTCCCAGAAACTCGGAAGCAGAGCCAGCAGAATGGACCAGACCTCCGGACTCTGGCTGGGGCCTTCCTGCTGGGAACAGCACCCCCTACATGCCCGCTAAGCATGGTTTTTTCATTTTTAAAAGGTCACAAAGAATATAAGACAAAAAGTATATGTGGTCTGCAAAGAAAGCCTAAAACACTATTCGAGCCTTTTCCAAAAGAGGTTTGACAACCTGTGACACTCTGTACCATGTTAGTAATAAAATTTCACAGCTTTCCTTGGCCTGATGCCCTCGGGGCCCTTGATGAGGAGCATGAGTGTGAGGCTGGAGGCTGTGGTGGATTTGTTTTGTGTTGAATTAACCACACCAGAATCCATCCCCCGAAGTCCCTTCCCTGCAGAGTTCTGGGTGAGTGCAGCCCACCAGGCCATCCCGGTGAGATCTGGGATGTGCTGGGTGCAGCAGCCATGACTTTTCGGGCAGCGGGGACAGAGGCCATTGTGGGATGACTCACGTCTGTGGCCTGGGTGGCAGCTGCCCTGCACTCCTGCCAGTCTCCTCCCTGGCCCTCCTGGCTCCTCCAGACCGGCTGTTAGCTGCACTACGTCCTAGACCAGGAGCGACACAGGTGGCCAGCTCCATGATGAAGGACACCAGCCACCCTTGCGGGGAGCAAAATCAGCCACGCTGGAGGCAGGAGGGAGAGGCTTCCATCCTTTTTCTTGAGTTCCAGCTCATCCTTACACATTTCAGTTTCTTCTGGTCTCTTCCACGTTGCCGCATTACTTTTTCTGAGATGGACTCTCACTGTGTAGTCTGGGCTGTCCTCGAACTTGCTACGTAGCCCATGCTGGGCTTGGACTCCCCATCCTCCTGCCTCCGCCTCTCCGGGTGCTGGGATCACAGGCGTGTGGCACTGCACCTAGCTTTCTACTTCACTTCTATGACCCCTTCAAGTTGGCTGCCCTGCTGACTTTAAAAGCACCAGTCTGATGTAGACTGTTTACCCAGTTCTCCCAAGGTCAAATCCCTCTCACAAGCCCAGTGTACACGTTAGTCTTAGTGGTTTTGCTTCTCTGATCAAACCCTGACTGATAAGGAAACTCAAAATAAATGAAATCAGACTAAAGATAGCTGCGTGAGTGAGAAAAAAGAGGGGAAATGAGATGTATATATGTCCGTCATCTGTTACATTTGGGAATAGAGGTAAATTACATAAAATCCTATCCGATTTTCGATCTATAAAAATAAAAACTTTAAAAAATTATCTTCTGTGTTTCCAGACTGTACAGACCCCAGGCATATTTTAAATCAGGAAACCTATGGAGCTGAAAATGCTACCCAGAGCGATCTACATGAGTCCATGGCTCCAACAGCAGAGACAGCCTCACATCTCTGGAATCAGAGTCTAGAAGACTTTGAAAATTAACTACTTTTTTCTGCAAAGAGAAAATCGCCAGTATTCAAAGAGCTAAACACTCATGCAAATGTGCAAGTCAATCTTCTAAAAGCTACCTAGAGGCATTGTTCTCTGAAAATAAGTAGGACAAAGGCTCAGGGCAAACAAGTTGTCTCTATGTTCTTCACAAGTGCATGGTTTTCAGCAGTGTTTTCTCACTGACTTTGTCTGTTATCAGTATAGATTGAAGACCTCCCACCACCTTTGTATGATGGCACAGTCAGGGAGGGCATCTAGCCCAGCCAAGGGAATTCCACTTTCTTCTGTTCTCCTCCATCTTCCCACATCATTTTTTTTTTGAGTATGGGCTCTCACTGTATGTAGTACAGGCTGTCGTCGAGCTTGCTATGTAACCCAGTCAGGGCTTGAACACTCAGTCCTCCTGCCTCAGCCTCCTAGGGTGCTGAGATTATAGGCATGTGGCACTGTACCTAGTTTTCTACTTCACTTCTGTATTTCTGAACCCCTTGCTCAATTAACCGAACTCTGTGCTATTGCCATTGTGAGTTGTGTACCTTCACCTTCCAAGTGGTCTCTAATGGTGTAGAAGGGAGCACACAGTCTCTGTGTCCCCAGCCTCCAGCCTTCTCAAATCATTTGACCCAGGGGGACCTCTAGGTGCTCTCAGCAGGGAGACAGGGAATAGGTCTCTGTCTCTGTCTCTCTCTCTCTCTCTCTCTCTCTCTCCTCTCTCTCTCTCCTCTCTCTCCTCTCTCTCTCTCCCTCCTCCTCCTCCTCCTCCTCCTCCCCCCGTATTGTTGCCAACTGCAGAAAAACAGGAAAAGGTCATCACTTTTGAGTTCCTTCGATTTGCTTTCAATTCCTTTCCTTCCCACAGAGGTCATCTCTAAAAACTACTTCTGTTTACAGGGGTGTGGTATCTTCATTTCTCACGGCAGTTCTTGAAGAAGACTTCAGAGTTTAGAGCAAACAGCAAGATGAATGTTTGCTTTGGTGATCTTTCATCATCTTAACCTTAGCATGTCCACAGAAGAGAAGTTTACTCCCAAGTTGTAAATAATCATGCAAAGAGAAAATGTGATCAACAAAGAAAGCATTTTAGGGCCAGGGATTTAGCTCAGTGGTTTCTTCGCCTGCTGCACAAGCATAAGGACCCAAGTGCGATCCCCGGTACCAAAAAAAAAAAAAAAGAAAACATTTTAAAAACATACTGCTGATGTTACAGAGTAAATAACTGGCTGATCTTTGGGTCAGTGTTGATGCTCAAATAATGAGTAAATTCAAGATTTAGAACTCAGATCTACTATACAAAAGACAGTTACCTGAGGTTTTAGGTAGCAGGGAAAAATAAATTTTTTATTTTCAAGAAGTGCATTTTATTATGACGGTGTCTTAGAGGGGGCCTGAAAGTGTAATTTTGCTGGGCCTTGGAAATATGATGGATATTTATATCTTTTCACCACACTCCCCACCCTTCCATGTATCCAAGAAATAGTCATTCTCATTCTCATTATATTTTTGAGGCCTCGTTTTGGCTTACTTTTTAAAGTTTGCTATCACAGTGAAAAATAATTTAAACTATAAAAGAAATGCATACTCTATTTAGTAAGGCATAAAGGACAGAAGTGTCATTGTCACCCCACCACCCAGTGATGGTCACTGCTAATTTGGGAGAATTTTCTTCATAACACACACAGGTCATGGACACTTCTACAACAATGGTTTGGTCTAAGAGCATGAATATGATTAGCAGTCTTCCTACGGCTTTATGAAATGTGTAACACAGGGACCCCTGTCTGTCTCTGTCTGTCTGTCTCTCTCTGTCTCTGTGCATCTTGCTGTCTCTTTGTCTCTCTCTCTCTCTCTCTCCCGCCTCATGTTGAAAATTGAACCTCAGGATCACTCTACCACTGAGCTACATCTAGCTCTTTTTATTTTTTTATTTGGAGACAGGGTCTTGCTGAGTTGCTCAGGCTGGCCTTAAACTTGCAATCTTCCTGCCTCAGCCTCCTGAGTAGCTAGGATGACATGTGCCACCACACCTGGAATTGAGCAATTTCTTAACCCCACTGAGCCAGTTTCCCTAACTGTAAAATGAAGCAAAGAACAACAGTATTTAACTCATAAGGCAATGAGAAATAAAATGAGGACATGCATGTGAAGGCTTATCAGTGTCTGACATGGTGAGCAGTCAACACATGTGAGCCATTTTTAACTTGTAACTTTCTCTTGTCACTTTATTAAAAAACATACACCTTACTAAGCCTTGTGGTAGCTTTAGAAAACTACAAATTCTACTCCGTTCCATCCCTGACTTAGTGAGGATTTGCATATATTTGAACTCTTCTGCACAAGTTAGATTCTTGAACCTACAATTATAGTAATTGTTCAAATAATGTTTATGTGCATTTACAGTTAAATGGCAGCACTTTGACGCATGCCAGCTCAATGTAGCTCAACACACCTCTGTGAGGTAATTGTCTTCGTGCTCAGTTACAGATGAGAGAATCTAGGCTGATAAAGAGAGCCAGCCGAGATCCCAAGCCAGGCCTCCTGGCTCCAAGGTCTTTCCTCTTCCTGGTAGGCTGCTTGCCTTGACACAGCCTAGTCCCCTCTCAGCAGCATAGGGGCACTGGGATAAGCCTGCAGGCGCTGCCATGGCCAGGTCCCAGTTGGTTCCTAACAGAGCAAACAGCTATCTGCTGGGCAAGAAAAGTACCCTGGACCGGAAGTCAAGAACCCTGAGTTCTGAAGTTCCTACATCCTTGTCACTGCATCTCCATCCCCTGTAGACTGGCTATAAGAATATCTGTCTTTCCTCCTTTGTGGGATGAAATGATAGCCAGAGAAAAGTGATGATACTATGACAAAAGTTTAAAAATGTATAAAAGCCTTTTACTTCCTATTGCTCATACTTTTAGGACTTACTGATACTTTTATTATTAATTACCAAGTATTACTAATGTCACTGAAATCACTAACTTTTTTTTTTTTAACCACCGTGGCTATTTTTAATGATGTTCGGCATAACTCTGGGAATTCAAAGTGCCTCCCCCTGAGTATATTACAGCTTTCTCTGGATCTCACTAATGTCTTTCCTTCCTCCCTCAATGCTCACCAGGTCTCCAAAGAGCTTGCTTGCTACCCTGGCTCCCTCTCCAAGTCTTGCCCACGGTACTCTCACTTGCAGCCCTATTACTCCATGTTTCAAACGGAAAGGAATCTCAGGGTTACAGTCCCTCGTCCTACCGTTCCCCCAGACATGCATCTCTAAGTGGGTTAAACTCCACATCCCTTGCATGTTGCTAGGCGGGCTTTCGTGCAATGCTATCAGGAAACAACATGGCTTTAAAGGTTAAGATCCACCTGGGACCCTTCAAGGAGATCAGCTTTTCTTTTCATTTATGCAAAAGTTATTGAAAGTTTTACCTGGTCTTTTGCTTCTCCCGACTAGCTTTTCTAACTGAGGGAGAGGAATGGTAGACCAGATCAGAACTGTGATTGGAGCGTTTGGCCGCTTCTTTGGAGTTTCTTGGAGTTGGAGAGTGTGGGTAATTAGGAACAGGAATCTGATCCTTGAGATAATTTGGAAGAACTGCAGAACTTCATACTACCTGTCCTGTGTTTCCTTAGTGTGGTTCACTGACTTGTAAAGAGGAGACATTTTGATGTATCATCATAAGAGAGTAAGTCACAGTGAAGCACTCCATTGAGTGGTATTTCCTTGGGAAGGCAAGAAGGGTCAAAGTGGTTGAACTTAATGATGTGAAAAGAGTGATCATGGAAAGAGAATTAATTATAAACTGAGAAAGGTTTGGCAAAGGTAAAGGACTTCTCATGGGCTATAAAGAAGATGATTATGAACTTATCCTGGTAGGAAGATGTCCATCAGTAAAAATAGAGACCACAAAGGATATTTTCAAGGGTCCCAAGTTTTAGCAACATGATAGGTTCTGTTTTCTGTATATTTACCTATTGAGTGTACAAATGGTTTTTGTAAAGTCCAAGAAGTAAGTACAAATTAAGATTGTCAGACGCAGCAAATAAAATTCTACATCATATTGGAGACTTAGAGTTTAAAACTTACCTGTTTTCATCTGTAATATTAACTTAACTTGGTCTCCTGTATTTTTATCTGGCAATAGTAGTAACCTGTGTAAGAAAGGGCACCAGCCAAGGTTAGATGCCCTGTGCTCAAGGGAAGGTCAAAGGCAAAGACCTCAGTGGGCTAGCACAAGATTCTTGGGTCCAGGGAATTGGGCAAGAGGAGAATGAGGCAAGAGTTTGAGTGAGTGGTAGAGGCAAGGGAGGTGGACACCGGGACAAGGACCTGTAAGGCCCTGATGTTACAGCTTTGAAAAGGAAGCATCAAATCATATGCAATTGACAGGAACATAGATTAGTGGGATTAAGTTTGGATAAGATTCTGTTTTAGTTTAGTCTCCATTCATGAATGCTTCTTGCAGGTGGGGGACTGCTTTATTGTATACTTAATAAAAAATAAAATGGGCTTAACGTATTTGATGGGAGAGGGTAGCTGATCCATATCTGCGAGAACACCACTGGAAAACTTTCAAAGTAGTGGGAGAGGGATCTCTAGAGGTCAGGGCCTGTATGACATCTTGACAAGATGGAGCAGTTGAATGAGCTGGGCCATAGAGGCAGAAAAGAGCAGGGTAAGATATTTAGGGGGCTATGAAGACTAGAATCAAGTCTTGATATGGAACGAAGTGCAGTCACTTTGTATCTTGGAGCAACTAAATATAAAAGGAGTACAATAAGTAATTGGTGAAAAGGTGTTGTTTTCAGGCATAGAGGACACAGAAGAGTCGGGGCGGGGATGAGGATAAGGTCCTGGTGACAAGGAACTAGCAAGAGGAAATCATTTTGGTACATAAGGAATTCTGTCACTCAGTATGCACCAAACAGCCTTTTACTGAGGTTGCAGAGAACAGTAGTCCCTTTAATTCACGGTCTCATGTTCTGAGTCAGCCATGGTTTGAACATATTAATGGAAAATTCCAGAAATAATCTGAAAGTTTTAAACTGCATTCCATTCTGAGTTGCACTGTTGTCAATCAATGGAAGATTCCTTTGTTCATTTCAAATGGAAATCATAAACTGGCAAAGTGCAGCTCTGCCAGCAGTCCTCCTGTCACCAGATAACACTGGATGATGCTTGATGCCAGCGGTTGACACAGCTGGCTGCCGTCCAATGCTGCTGCTGGCCACCACCATCTAATGCCAACTTGTACCAGACACCATAGGTTGACTCTGCCACATGCTGGTCTCTGCTGCTGGTCTTCATTGGCTGCTGGTCTCTAGAGCTCATCAGGGCTAACTAGCCCTATTGTTCACTGCTCTTTCTTTTAAGATGACGACTACGAGTAGATTTACAGGACCTTCAGAGCCCATACTACCCAAGAAAGAAATCATGAGCAAATTTACAGGACCACCAGAGCAAGTACTTTATGAAGACCTGTGCTGCAGCACAGGAAGGTCAATACGCTGGAAAGAGCCTTCCTAGATTAACCCAAGAATTGGCTGGGGACTGCTGCTTATACGGCTGCTGCCATCCTGTGGTCCAAGTGCAGGACTATGATTGGTTCAAATTCAGGCCTATTAACTGGTCCAACTACAGGCCTGTGATTGGTCCAAGTGGGTGCAGGGCTCCAGGATAACTGCAACTCTCAGGGCAGCAATTCAGTGAGGAGGCAGGGTATCTAAGCTGTTTGACAGCTATCTCTTCTCTGGGAAAAAATGGTGGGACTGAAACCAAGGAATCTTCGGGAAGGCTATTTTCATTATAGCTAATTGGGGTTTGAGGAGTTTGAGGATGTTAATAAGGGGCCCAAATCCCTCCTTCCCTGATCTCAACCACACCAGGGTGCCCCATCCTTCTTCAAAGAGGTGGCAGTGGTGTCTGAAGTGGCAGGAGCAGGGGAGAGGCACCACGGTTGACAGCTGAGCTGTACTCCTGTCAGAGTGGACTGTAAAATAACCAGGGAGGACACCAAGGCAGGTTGTCCCAGTTCATTGGCAGGGAACAAAAGCAAGCAAGGGGGAGGACGTGACAGCTGTTGGCTAAGCCATGGCCCCTCCACCAGCACAGGAAAAGGGCAAGAGTCAGGCGCTTGTTGTCGGTCTCAGCATGATGAAATCTCACTCTGCCTTGCCCATCCCTCCTGGTAGCGGAATTATCCCTTTGCACAGGATATCTGCACTGTGTATTCTACCTGCCCATTAGTCACTAAGTGGCCATCACGCTTATCAGATCAACTGTTTCAGTATCACAGTGCTCATGTTCAAGTTGATTATTTTACTTAATAATGGCCACAAAGTGCAAGAACAGTAATGATGGCAATTCAGAAAGGGCAAAATGCAGCCATGAAGTTCTTCCTTTAAGTGAAAAGGTGAAGGTGCTTGAATCAAAGAAAGAAAATATGTTGCATTCTGGGGTTACTAAGTTCTACCATAAGAACAAATATATCCATGAAACTTTGAAGAAGAAAAAAGAAATTTGTGCTAGTTTTGCTGTCACACTTTAAACTGTAAACGTTATGGCCACAGTGTGTAAGTACTTTGAAAAAATGGAGAAGGCATTACATTTCTGCATGTGTAGGAAGAATATAGCCTATGTGGTGCTTGTTACTATGTGGGCATCCACTGGGGTCTTGTATGACAGGCAGAGGTACTGTAAATTCCACTCTGTGCACTTAAGTGACTGACAGTGTCACCGAAGGAGAAAGTCTATAGACCAAGCAACGCTAGAATTTTATCCCTGCCACAAGGGATGCTTAGACCAAATGCCATCTTTCCTTGCCCAGGTTCATATGACAGATCCCTCACCCCTCTCCCTGTCTCATCATGACTGATTCCTGAGATACTCTCCTCTTTAAAGCCAGTGTGGTCTTTCTAATATGAGAAACTGTCCATGTCATTTTTCTGCAACAAGCCCTTCAAGGATAAAGCACCAGCTGTTGCCTGATTAGCTCTAATTCATAACCATGTTATGGTTTATATCTCAATGTCCCACCAAAGCCTCTTGCACTTACAGGTGGGGCTTTGGGGAGGTGGCTGGATCATGGGTGTGTGACACTCATCACTGGATTAGTCCACCTATGGGTTTATAGCTGGCTGTGATGTTGGGAGGTGAAGCCTGGTGGGAAGAGGTGGGTCACTGTGGGCGTGGCCTGGAACTATTCATGTCCATTCTCCTCCCTTGATCCCTTGCTGCTTCCTGTCTGCCATGTCATAAATTGTTTCTCCTCTGCCATGTTCCTTTACTGTGCGCCCTGCCTTGAAACTAGTCAACTATGGACTGAAACTTCTACAAACTGTGAGCCAAAAATAAACCTCCCCTCCTTTAACTTGTGAGTGTCAGATATTTTGTCCCAGCAATGAGAAACTAAGACAGTCTTGCTCAGTTTTCCACCCTCCTTGCACTGGCCCCAAGCCAACCAAACTTGCAACCAGCAGAGACTTTTGTAGTTCACAGAACATGGCATCCTCTGTCTCATCCATCCACCTTGGCATTGCCATTTCTACTTCCTGGAATCTCTCCAAGGGTCAGTTTACAGTCACTTCTTCTGGAAGCCTCCCTTAATGTTTCCAGCCTAATTTGGTCCCCCTAGTGGACTTCTGCTGGATCCCTGGATTTAAGTTATTCCATAATCACTGTAGCTGTCATTACTTCATTAGTGCCACCTCAGTCTCTTGAGCTCATACTACCCATCAGCACCTAGCATGGTACCTAGCTCAATAAACCGTATTCTAAAATACGTTCTTGTGCTAAATGGGACTTGCCCAAGTTATCTTAGGCCAGTGATGGTAAAACTTTTAGAGATTTCAATAATACGAACAGCCTGCTGCAGCACATGTGCCATAGGTACATTTGATACCACTGTCTTAGGTGATTGTGGTTTATCAAAAGGATCTCAGGAACTCTCCTCTCCTAGGAGAGGTGATTTATCAAGAAAGCCTTTGCAGTAGGGTGGATTTTTGAGCAAAGCGTTGACAGATGAATGGGTGTTTGGCAAGAGACCAAGCCAGGGAGGGGGCTCTGTAGACCATCCTGAGCCAACTGGCTCAACACAGTCGTCAGGTCCTTCTTCTCAGCATCAGTGACCTGAGTATCAGGAAAAGTTAAGAACTCTATATCTCCTGACCCACAACTTTACCACCAGAGGGTGAGTTTCCATGAAACCAAGTCCTTGACATCTGCCCTATGTACAAAGGGTAGTAGCGGACAGGCACGGAAATAACCTCACAATCTGCTTTCATGAACTTGGCGATGTCTCCATTTAGCCCCTTTCAGCAGGTTCACTCTGAAGCAACTGCATCAGTACGCTGAAGGATCACCTGACTATCATCAGGCCCAGTAATGAATCCTCCATTAACTATACCCCTCTCCTCTGCCAAAGCCAATACTCAGAAATGTCAGGGAGCTGACTCACCCCAGTTCTTACAGCCCAGGAGGTAATAGCAGAGGTGCCTGTACAAATCTTTCCAAGCAACTTATCTTTAAAATATCTCATTATACAAATGAGAAAAATATTTCTAACTTGTATTTTGGTAACTACCAAACCTTCTGTTGTAGATTTGGGGGCTTATTGTTTATTTGAATTTGGTTTTGGTTTTGAAGTCAGAGTCTCACTATGTAGTTCAGACTAACTTTAAGCTCACTATGTAGCTGAGGTTGGCCTCAAACTTGCAACAATCCTCCTGCCTAAACCTCCTGAATGGTAGAACTACAGGCAAATGCTCTCATGCCTGGCTTGCTGTAGATTTTGTTAATGATATTTCAAGTGTTGGCTTCAGCTATAGAATGTAAATTTATGATACATGTCCTCCAGACATTAGCTCACAGCCTGGGTGTAGTTGACATTGCACAGTTGGCATCAAAATATTTTAAAGTAAATTTCAAACAAGATGAAGCATGAGCAGGTGAGGCAGGAGGTTACGGCAGTGCAATAAGGAGACGTGTCAGTCATGGCCAGGACATAGCTTCAGACCTGCATAAGATGGCCCCGATCCGATGTCAGGAGAGTATAAAAAGATGGCAGCCACTGGACTCATGGCCATTGTCTACTTTCTCTTGCACTGACTCCTCTGTGTTCAGGGCATATTTTCTTTCCCCATACTTCTTTTCTTCAGAGCATTTCTTGTTCTTTAGATATATCTCTCCTCTTCTCTCTACTTTCCTATGTAAAAACCTTTCCTTAACCCTTTAATAAAGCAAAACCTCTGAGTTCTTCAGGTTGTTTTTTGTTGTTGTTGTTGTTGTTTTTCTGTTTTTTGGTATTGGGGATTGAACTTGGGTCCTTGCGCTTGTGCAGCAGGCGGCCAAACCACTGAGCTAAATCCCCGGCTCTGAGTTCTTCAGTTGTCCTGTCCAATTCTTTGCTCAGGACAGCAAGAGCCTGAAAAGGACCTGTGAGAATCCCAGTGTTCAGTACACAGGGACAATCCAGGCAAGGTGAGAGCTATCCAGCAAAGCTTGCAAGTGAATTCACAGGTAACCTTGTCTTAGTTGGCATGAGGTAAGCTCATGTAAGTAGATCTCTGGGAATTTAAATGCCTGTAATAGCAGAGGCTCAGAAGGCTAAGGTAGGAGGATCACAAGTTCAAGGCCAGCTTGGCATCTTAGTAAGACCTTATCTCAAAATTTTAAGTAAAACGCTGCTGGGGTGGTGGTAGCTGGGGATGCAGCTCAGTGTGAATGAAGGCCCTGGGCTCAACCCCTAGTACTGAAAGGAGAAACAAAACCAAAAAACCATGGTTCTTTTTACTGTCATTGTTATTGTTCATACTAGAGTAGTAAGAGTTGTTTGCCCAGTGGCTAGCTCTGTGCCTGGCTTATAATCAGCACTCCATAAATAATTTCAGGCATGAATTCATTCGGAAATCTATACTCATTCCTTCATCAAGTATGCATTGGGCACCTGGGAATAAAAGAGTGAAAGAAGGCATGACCTTTCCCTTGCAGACTGCAGGGGTAAGCAGATGGGTGAATGGGCAGTGAGGTTGCTGGTGGCATACCAAGGAGGGCCCTGAATTGATTCCGGGGGAGGGCGAAGGTGAGGTCCCTGCAGGAGGTGATGTCAGAGTTCTGAGTGGTGAGTAGAAATCAGGCCCATGAAGGTACTGGAGGGGGAGGACAGCCCCAGCCTCGGTGTGTCCAGAGGCCCCCAGTAAATGAGAATATAGGTTGTTCTGCACAGTTCTGAGCAGGCCGTTTAACATCCCAGTGGTGCTTAAAGCACCGCTGACTGCAGGCTGTGATACAGTTTTAAATTTTCGCATATACAACTATGCTAAAACTACCCATATTTTCTGATTATACAAGATCGAAATAGGCACAGATGTCATCAAGCCTAGAGAAAGGGGAAGGTGGAAAGATCTCTCTCTCTCTCTCTCTCTCACCTTCTGGATTGTGTTAATGTGATTTATGCTCTATCTAGGAATGGAAGCTTTTATTCTTTAGTTTCTGGTTCTTAAATACCAAACCTGTTGATGTCTACACGTCATGACTATGTGTTCTCTTTGCTTCCATCACGATTTTCAATCAGCAGTCTGTGTGAGGATTCATTGGATGAGTTGACCGAGGCCCCCGTGGTGGGAAGAGTGGGTAGTGGACAAGGGGTGAAAGCTGAACAAATCTTTCCCTGACCTTCTGGCTCTCTGACTGTATGAATCCTTCAGAGTGGGATGAATGAGCTGAGGGAGCATTCACAGCAAAATAGCAGAGTCACTTTGGAAGCCACCAGTGAGAAGGAGCTGACCTTTGGGCAGGTGCTTCAGTTCTCCTAGGGTCACCATTGACGTCCCCAGAGTCAGACTGAGTTCAGCTCAGAATTCCTTTCACTGAGCCTGGGTATTTAAAAGTTCACGTTATAGGTTAATTAACTCCCACTTAAACCCCTGCTGTGTTAAGACCACACATCAACTCAGGTATGACCAGAAAAATATCTTATGCCTCACACACAATATCTTAGGACTCAAGCCGTTCATGCACAGGTTTACTCAGCAAGGATTTGCTGGATTCCTACTAGGAACATGGTATTGTAAGAAACAGGAAAAAGAAGCTGAGGATTTTTTTTTCCAGTACTGTGGATTGAACCCAAGGCTTTCACACAGAGCTACATTCCCAGACAGGGTCTTACTAAGTTACTAAATTGCCCATGCTGGGCTAGAACTTGCAATCCTGCCTCTTCTTCCCAGACTTTAATAGATTTTTTAGAGCTTATTTGCTGTTTCTTAGTCTCAGCACTATTTACACTTTGAACTGGATAATCCTTTGTTGAGAGGGACTCTCCTTAGCTTTGTAGGATATTTAGCTGTATCTCAGATCCCTACCCACTAGATCCTCTGCCTGCAGTTATGACTATAGAACATATCTTCCAACATTGCCAAATGTCCCCCATGCAGTGGGAGTCTCTGGTTGAGAATTACTGGCTTACAATATCAAGCATCATCCTAGACACTTCATATACATTTTCTAATTTAGTCTCCCGTCTTTGAAAAGGCCTTAAAAGGAAGATATTTGAATATGAGAATAAGAAATACTCACCTAGAGTCCCGTGGGTAGGGATTGTGGGATTTGGACTTTAAGCCCAGGTGTTGTTATTCTACTGTACCTCCAGGCTGACAAACAACATGGCTCCAACCCCAAAGCAACTTCAGAGCTGGTTGGAGAGACGCGATGTGAGCCAAAGAAGTTACTCCATGGCCATTGAACAAAAAGTGATTTGAGCACTCAGAAAGAGGTGACAGTGGGCTAGGGAAGTCAGGGAAACCATCCTGTAGTGATCAGAACATTCTTTGCATGTTTGTGGGTAAACGTGTTGACTGGGACAGTGAGTTTGTGCTGGGGAGTGACAGGTGGTAAGTTTTGGATAGGGAGCATTGGGTAGTGGTTAAGAGAAGCACTGGCTCTGAATGGATTTTCTTTGAGTTCCAGCTCCTCTTCTTATTAGTTGTATGGCCATGAGCTAATAAGTAAATCCTGTGGCCTAGTTTCATTGCCTGAAGAAAAGATGTTCCATGGGTACCACAGTTTGCCTTCCTGCCTTCATGGCAAGACTGCAAGTTGGTATTTTGGATAGAAAACCAGTCTCTGTTTCCACGAGCTGTTCTCAGGGTGCTAGTGACAAATCGTTCTGCCTCTCACTGGGGGTCTTGGGGTTACAGCATCAATGATATCTTCCCAGCAGGGATGCAAGGGGGAAGGCAGCACCATGAGTATCTGTTGAGACCTCCATTCACTCATCCATCCACTCAATCAACATTTACTGAAGACCCTTTTAATTCGGGGCATCATGTTTCCATTAGCTACATCTGGAATGCCAGTAAGTCATCAGTTTGCTTATGTGTCAGCTGAAAGTTTATTAGGTACAAATGTCATTGTTTAGTTTCAGGACAATTCAAACTTATGTGGATTGTGTCAAAATTTTGAGGTTTCTTCTTGTCCTTATTTATATGGACTGTATCAAAATCCTGAGGTTTCGTCTCATGCTTTGCTCGGTGTTACTACCGGGCTTTGCATTTATGGAGATCTGATGGCGTGATGTGGTTGGGGATCTTCTCCTGGGAATTTCCGCTTTCTTCCTCTCTCTAGCTTTTTATAGCTACATAAGGTTTAGATCTGTTAGCACACACTTGTATAATTATGCCCCTCTCTGTTTATAGACTTGGGATAAATTGTCTTAATGGGAAAATATCTGTCCTTTGGAGTAATTTGGATCAAGGCTTTTTATTTTTTGAGAGGTTCATTTGCCTTTCTCAAAATCACTTTGATGTCTGTTTCACTCACAAATCGTCTATAGTTGATAAACAACAGCACTCAATAAACCTCATTAAGAATCTTGTCCTGATCTAAAAGTAGTTGACACTGGGAAAATACGTGACCCATCCATTTGCTTTCTCATGGATGCTAAGTCAAAAGACTTTGTTGGATCTTAAGACTCTTATGAGACATATGATAAGAGGCCCAGAGTTGACTGACCAGATTGCCTTGACCATCAGAATGCAGGAGAATTTCACTTCAGCTCAGTTGGTCTTAGGGCATCACAGGCGTACTGCATTCTTATTCATTCAACAGTCACAGGAGAACTATGATTAAAGGTTAGATTATAAATGAATGACTAGGGCCAGGCATGGTGGTGCACAGCAGTAATCCCAGCACTTAGGAGTCTGATGAAGGAGAATAGCCACAAGTTTGAGGCCAGCCTAGACTACATAATGAGTTCAAGGCCACCCTGAACTCATAGCGAGACCCTGTCTCAAATAAATAAATAAATGATTAGTTTCCTAGGTAATAAAAAGAGGTGAATCTTGTATGGATTCTTCAGCTTTGTTGGAGAGTGCCAGGCACCCTCCCAGTGAGAAACTTCATCCTTCTTTTCCTGTGTTACACTGGGTCAAGACAATTTCATTCCACAAGTGATTAAACCTGTGGAAGGTTTGGCATTTCATCAGTTTGGACCACCAAGCGTAAATGTGTTTTTGCTCCCAATGACTCCTTCTTCTGAATCGCTAAAAACACGGAATGACAGGAGGGAATGGTGCGATGATTAAGCACACCCTTTTGAATCAGACTAAATGGGACCCCCAACATTTAGTAGCTATTACTTAAGCTCTTTGTGACTCAGTTTCTTTGTGTTAGTATAAAGCTAATAATTATTCCCACTTCATAGCACTACTATAAATAAAATAGATTAGGCACAGTGCCCAACATAATTATAGTGAGAGCTTCATAATTCATAGCTATTATTATTATCAACCAATATTTGTATACCATCACAAAAAGCAATGCTTCCTGTAGGTTGAAACAACATATGCACAAGAGTGTATCTATGAAATATACTTACCACCATTCTTAGAGGTACCTATCCCAGTAAAGACGAAGGTCCAGTTGGGGGTTCATTACATTCTCACGGCACCTTGTTCATGAGGCAGGCAGCACAGATGCTCAGGATCTCTGCTCCTACATTTGTCAGAATAAGTGAAGAACACTGTAATTCTAGAAAGGAATGGAAGGTGTTCTTACATAACTTCTACCTAAAATGCAAGAGTCACATAGGATGGCTTTCAAGAAGGTTGCACAGTGACATCAAGTGAGACTTCTAAAATCAAGTCAGTTACCATTAAAATGAAGAAGTCTTTTCTATATAGGACCCACATTTTCATGTTGCATTTTGAGTCTCTTACCTCTTCTGTCCTCTGTAGAGATGAACAACAGCTGGTCGGTGTCCTCTTTGTAATAACCCTTCAAATAGAAGACTGTTAAGTTTGCCTTTATGCACTTTTTCACTGCAGACTAAACAACTCCAAGTCCTTTAACCTTCCCCCATAGGTTCTATTTTCTGTCTTGCTAATCATTTAGGTTCTCCTTTGGAAGGTTTCCAATGTCTTCACATCTTCCTTTAAAATAAGGTACCTCAGGCTGGACATACGCCCTTCATAAGTGTCTGTCTGCTAAAAAATTCTTTATCGTGGGCTAGGAAACAGCAGGGGAACTTCCATTTCATGTCAAACCCCCAGCAGTGTGAACACTCCAGTATTGTTTGGCCTGTTTTTCATCCAAAAAGCATGCAGATTCCTATTAAATGCATGATGTCCTGTGATCTTCACCTCTATGTCAGTTTTTCTTGACTCTAGACATAAAGCCCCATTTGTGCCTGTCCCACTCAGTTTCACCCCCGAGGATCCCTCTTTATAATCAGCCGTCCTGCTGAACCCTAAACTGTCGTTAATGAACCATTTCCTTAATGTATTGAAACTGCTTTGGATTCTCAACCTATCAGCAGTTCCCACTCAAATTCATGTTATTTGAAGACTCTTGGGGTGTGTGCAAGTATTATTTAAACCAGACCCAGGATAAAATCGTAGAGCACATTTTAAGCACCTCTTTGTTTACTGAGCCACTGATCTCTTTCCCAGTCAGCAGCAAAGGCTGGGTAGGGAAGACAGACCAGATCCTATCTTTCTGACCTGCTGATGAGAATGGCTTTCCTGAAATTAAGATATTATGCAGATGTGGTCACATCTTTAATTCCAAGCACATACACACCCTAAACTGATCTTAAGCCACAAAGATTGCGGAGGGGAGGAACAGAGTTTATTGCATTATACTTAAAACTGTAGATCTACTTTAAACAGCCTGATTTACGCATCATAATTTACACACCAGATTGAAGAAATGGAGGAAGAAGCCAGTGGAAAAAGCACTCAGGAAGAAAAGAAACACTTCTGAAATTAGTATTAGAAAAGTATGCAATTTGAACTTAGCCCCCATAAAATTTACCAGATACGGAGATGCCACATAAAAGAATGCTCATGAATCCACTAGGACTCCTACCATTAGCAGAAGAGCTGGAAAAGGGAAAGTGGTAGGAGCTAATATTCTTTATACCTGTAAGGCACACTTCCTACTGGAGTTTTGATACACTTGGCTTTTTCTGAAATCAGCCTAACTTGCCTTGACCCAGGAATTGTGGCCTTTCAAGAACCAGCTTGCAAAGCTTGTCCCCCTGGGCACGTGTAATTCCCTTGAACTGCACAAGGGGGTGTTGGTCACAGTACTCACAAATCCTTGAGATAAACTTTAGGGGAAGTGGGTCGTTTTGCTTTTTTGTTTTGGGTCTCCCCACCCCCGCCTCCTTCCAGTACTTCCAAAGGAGGAAAATCATGATCTGGCATTCCTGTTTCCAGTTTGCTCTAAGGCTGGCCTGAATGAAGCAACTGGGGTTAATTCCAGGACTGGTGATTGTGATGATTAGTTACTGGGTGTTCTTGGGTTGCTTCTTGAGAGTGGGCAGATTTCCAGCCTGGGCTTGACATGGGTTGTCCCTCCTAGGTTCTAATTACCCATTTTAGTGGCAGTAATGGCACTGAGAATTGAAGCCTTCTTTGGCCTCCTCCGTTGTAATTGCTTTGATTTCCATCAGATCTGACCTTTGCAAAGCCCATTTACTTCTAGGGCTTGCTGGATGCCTACGAGGAGAATGATAGCTGGGAAACAGGGTGAAACGGGACCGGGGAAAGATTCTGGTGCAAACTTCAAGGAGGGGAGAGGGTGTGCCTGTCTGTGCAGGTCCCTGAGGCAGGCACAAGGCTGTCGAGAGTTTGTTTCTTCTGAGATCCACCCATTTAACGTCAGGAACTCTCCACACCTCTAGCCCAGCTCCCCCTGGGAGCCGCAACTTGGAGCCCTCCCAAAGCCAGGTGAAAATAAGTTTTGAGCAGAAGTTCCTTACTGGTTTGAGGGTTGGCACAGCATTACTTTGACTTTTCAACAAGTGTTAGCAGTGCGAAAATGGAATAAAATACAATCGAAGTTTTGAAAAGCCATGAAGCTATGTAGGGTAGCTACACCCCTCTCCTTCTTAAAAAAAAAAAAAAAAAAACCAAACCAAACTTTTCCTGTCTTGCTTGTATTCCCATTACTTTAAGACAGGAAGCCCTCGGTGGGTGTGATGTAAACAGTTGGGCCTCATGGCTCGGCTTCCTCATCAGTTTGCAGCTGGAGATGGCGGGCAGCCCAGCTTGCCCGGGCCTGGGTGGGACCACTTGTTGACTGAACCCCGCAGAAGGTGGGAGGGGCAGCGAGCGCGGGAGAAGGTATAAAGGAAATGCTTGGGTTGTGCAGTCACTGGCCATTGTGATTCAGGGTGGGAAATTCAGTTTTTGCAGAAGAAAGAATCGGAGTGGAGATTTACGCAAAGTTCCCTAACACCCTGCCGCATATGATTGCTGTGATTTCAGTTGCCCCCCATAGGAGCCCGTGAGTCTGCTGATTAGGAAACCGATCGGTTATGAAGTGAAAGATGTTAGGGAGGTGGGGTTTCTAGGGAGAATTTTGCGGCAGGGTGAGGGAACCCCGCCACCACGCGGGGCAGGACGTTTTCTCCTTCAGTCCCGCTCCCAGTTCGCCCGGAAACTCCCGATCACTTGATCTAAACAAGTGTCTGAATGAGAACCCCCAAATTCCCCGCGATCCTCCCCGAGGCGGTTTCCTTTTCCCTGCGAGAGGAGGGGGTGACCGGGAAGGGATTCTGGAAGGCTGAGTTTTGACAAGTGAGCCCGTGAGCGAGGAGCCGCGCTAGGACTACATCAGTCTTTTCATAACCTCCTGACCCCGGGCTGAGCGGGGCGGGGGCTCCCACAGGGCCGGAGCCCACGGAGACGCGCTCGGCGGGGGTGGCGTCCAGGGGCAGCCGGTCCGCCCGCCCCGCGGCCGCCTGCAGGTGATCAGGCTGACGACCCGCCCCCGGGCCGCGAGCCCGCCCGAGCCGACTACCCGGGGCTCAGCTGTGCTGGCCGAGGCTCCGCGGAAGCCGAGCGAGGAAGACTGGGAGGAAGCCTCGGAAGGTGATTTCGAAACTGGAGACAGGAAACCCCCCATCAGGAGGAAAGCGCCCCCAGGCGTCCTGGTCCGATCCAGGTAGGGTGCACCTTGCAGCCGCGTGGGGTCTAACCGCGGACCCCAGCCCCCCGGAGGCGTCTGCGGTGCTCTTCTGGCGGGGCGCTCGGGGGTCTGACCCGGGAATCCGCGTTTGAAGACGGTTTGCGTTCCCCCGGAGGAGCGGTCCGAGCTGGTTTGTCAATTTCTGGACGGAAGGAGGCGCCCCGTGTGTGTGCGATGGACTGGGTAGGGGAGCGCACGAGGACATGGAGGGGTCCGCGGCGCGGTTCTCGGGGACACCTTTTGTGAGAGGCGCTGATTCAACACCGGGAGGGGTGGGGAGGGGTCAGCAAAGCAGGCGTCTGTCCTAGGGCCTCATCCCTTGTTTCTCATTGTGACCAGCAGGCCAGCAAATCTGGGGCGGAGGAAGCTGTTTATGATCCCATAGGAGATCCCAGTCTCCTCCGGGGACAGATCTTTGCCCCAAACTACTGTCTGTTTGGACAGCCCCGCCACTGATTCACAAAATATTTTCAATAGAGTTTCCACAAACCAAAAGACTTTTGATGATGAGGGATATTTGGAGAGAGCCTGGCATTTTCTATCATGAAGTTTCTCTCCACGAGGGAGTTTATAAATACAGTGGACCCTTGACTTATGAACTCAATCGGTTCCCAAAGGCTGGTTGTTAACTAAGTCAATACAGCTGAGATCTGGATGTTTACCTGGGCACACGCTGTAGATAACCAGAGGCAGATGAATCTTCCATTAACCTAATTAACACAAGTTGTTCGTATGTCAGGCTGGTCAGAAGTTGAGAGAAGTGGACATTACTAGGAGTGACATTAAGTCAGTTTTACCTCATGAGGTGGAAGGAAAGAAGGTGGTAACTTTAGCTGTCTTTCTGGGAACCGTTTCTGAGAGAAAAGATTCTGCGAATATAAACAATAAATGTTTTCCATAAAAGTAGGTCAAGCTGAGTTTGCTATAAGGGGGATAGCATAAACCCTAAATAATATAGAAGTATCTTTAAAATGTACTATAGTTGTTAAATACTAATGCAACTCTAAATTCACACTGCAGATAAATTGAAAAATAAAGTTAAAATGTGAGGCTTTTGGGGTCTCCAGTCAAACCTACTGGTCCTGGGAGCAGCTGTGAGACTCAGGGGTGACAGTGGGGCTGGGAGGCAGGATTCCTGGCCAGCATCTATAGAAAGAGGATGGGCAGCAACCAGAGGAGATGGACTAGGGCCTTGCGCTCTGAGCCTGCTCTGTGGGGTGGACACTGACATTCAGCCTCCCCCTCGTGCAGTCAGTGGTAGCACCAGCACAGCACAGTTACTCAGCACTGCTTTTCTGTTGATTGCCCAACACCATGCCTGGCTTCCTCTGAGCCTCCTGTCCTCTCTAAGCTCCAAGCGGGTCACACTTTGGAATTATTTCCATGAGAGCATTCTGTTGCACCTTGACCCCTGCCACTGCCAGCTGTCTTCCCCTCTGTGCTGCCGTGCTGCTTGGCCTGCCTTCATCATGTGTGTTCCGCACCCCTGTCTCCCCTCCAAAGAGTGGGCACCCCAGGGTGCTGCATGGGAATCTTTCTGATACTTGCTTTTCATTCTGGAATTCAATTTGTAGCCTGAGCTTTCTCTCTTTCCCTCTTTATCGAAAGTACAAATATACATAATATGTACATATATATATGTCAAATATTTCCTTAAGACTTATAACTAAAGAACCTCAGGAAACTCAACTCCTGTGCCCCAAAGACAACCACTTTCAACTGTTTGTACTTCTGATTGGCAAGTGCATCCTGCCATCCGGCTCATCTCTGATCCCAACCTTCGTTCTCAGGTGGATTTGCCTCTGCTCGGCCACCATCATGGGATGTCTTTTCCTTATATTGGGGATTTATTTTGCCTCTTTCTCTCATCCCCTGTCTTCTAAACTTGCTGTCTTCCTTTTTATGTTCTTTCTGGTAAAATATCTTCCAGACGTTTCTTGAGAAAGCGTACATGGGAGGTAAGTTTTTGAGATGCTCCAAGGTTGACTGACAGTTCAGGTTGGGTATAAAGTGTGTAAGGAGTCCTTTTCCCTTTGAGTTTGGGAAGCATTGTTCTTCTGGGTTTCAATATTGCTCTTCAGATTTCAGATATCATTCTAATTCCTGATGCTGTGAGTCCATTTCCTGCTCTCTGAAGACTTTTAGGATTTCCTTCTTGTCCCTTGTGATATTGTTTCTTAGTAATGAAACTTCACTGTACTACTTTGGTGGGATTCTCTCCATCCATTTACTAGGCTTTCTATGGGTTCTGGGAACTGCCTTTCAGTTCTGTATAGTCTTCTAGTGTGGTGGTTTTTAGTTTTGTTGTTGTTTACTTGTTTTCAAGACAGTCTCACTAAGTTGCCTAAGCTGGCCTCAATCTTGCCTGAGCCTCAAGAGTAGCTGGAACTACAAGCATGCAGTTCTTGATTTTTAAAATATAAATGTTCTCGTCCCCTCTTCTGGAACACCTACTAACTGGAGGGAGACTCTCATGGACTTGGCTACAGCTCTGATTTTTTCTGTCTCCTTTAAAAAGAATTCTACTTCTTGGGAAATCTCTTCATTTTATCTTCCAACCCATATATTCCATTTTTATGTCTGCTGTCAAATTTCTAATTTCCGGGAGTGCCTCAAAAATCTGAGATTTTCTTATAGCCTCTTGTTATTGTTTCACAGATGAAAAGCTTCTCAACTCTGCAGATCTCATTCCAGCTTCTTTGAAGTATTTCTCTCCTCCCTGCATTGTTTCTGTTTCCTCTGATTTCCTCTTAGTTTTGTTTGTTTTGTTCTTTAATATCTTACATGTTAAGGGCTTTCCTTGCATGTCTGATGAGCCTCAACTGATCACTGCAATGCTGACTGGAAGGTCCACCTGGATGGAGTGTGCACGCAGCAGCAGCTCCTCCTTCCCAAGGAGGAGACCCAGGACCCATCTCCAGTTCCAGATCCATGCCTGGCACACAGTAAACTTTTCATATGCAATTACAGAGTGATAGAATTGGCATTTGATCTTGCTAGGGCCCAGGTAGTAATGATTTTTCAAAGCTCTGTGGGTGACTCAGATGTGGGGCTAGTGCTGCCTCTGTTGTGGGGTAAGCTGCCAGTGGTTTCATAGAGGATTTCTCTCATTAGTAGGGTATCTTTCCACTCTGGGGAAGCTGCCCAGGTGAAGAGAAACCTTGGGGAGAGAATTAGTTGAAGGTGGCATTCCGGGAGCCAGACCAGAGGATGACAAGAGTCTCACCGTTTGGTATGGAGCCTTTCTCTGACTCATTTTTGGATCAGTGCCTCTTCACTCAGCTATGCATCCCTGGTGTCTCCCAGTTCAGAGTTGCTCTCGTTCAGCAGAGAAACAGACTGCAGAATGCAGACCCTCAGCCTGGATCTAGCACTAAGAGAGGGGATGGGGGTCTGATGGCTTCATATACAGACCTTCAGTGAGTCCTCTGACTTTTGGGGTTCTCCTGCCCTTTCAATGTACAGTAGTCTCTGGAGCTCTGGACGAGAATCTCCACCTGTTTCCAGGTCTCGCACAGCTGAGCTCGGCTTCAGCCTTTTCTCATCCATGTGGTCAATTACTACTCATTTGGGTACTTTCAGATTCCAAGATTCTGTTGCAATCATTGTTGTACCTGTCCCCTGGTACTGAGGATTGAGTCCAGGGAGCACTGAGCTATGTCCCCAGCCATTTTTATTTGGCGACAGCTCTCACAAACCTTGCCCACGCTGACCTCTTAGGATCTTCCTCCCTCAGCCTCCTGAGTAGCTGAGATTATAGATGTGAACCACCACGTCCCCGCCTTGCCCTAGACCTTTGAAAAACCCTGTTATCCCCCTGTCAGCCCATCATGTTTGTTGGCGAGTGACCTTCTCCCTGATGCACCCAGCTTTGCCTTGGAACCCTCCTCCATTCTTTCCCCTGCATTTATGCCATGCCACCATAGGTGCCCACTCAGGACAGACAGACATGGCCATATGGGAACTTTTTTCTCTGCTGTAGGACTTAAAATTGCTCCTAGCCTCTGAATAGAGTGGTCATTGGGCATTCACGTTGACCTCTTCTCTTTTGGGTCACTATGCTGCTGCTTATGTCTGGAGTGGCAGCCAGAGAGCATTTCTGGATGTTTGATGTTGTGACTTAGGAAAGTTCTACCTATGAGGATAGCTGTGTAGCACATCAACTTCCTTAAAATACATTCATGTTTCTTTCCTTTTTTGGTCCTCACTAGCAGACCCCAGGGTGGTAGATCTGTTGTGTAGATGTGGAAACAGTATCCTCTAAAATGATTAGCCCAATCCAGTTGTGGCATCTCCAATCCACACCCCACTGGAAAGTATAGGAAACAGTCTGCAGTCTAATCTGGACAATGAGATCTGAATACAAATCTGTTGCGGAGCTCATAGGGAAGGTTTGCTTATTCCCAAGAAAGACACAAAGTCAGCTGCGCCTTCACTTCCTCTGTGTCATTGTCTAGACCTTCTACAGGTGTGCCAGTTAATTTTCTCATTGCTGAGACAAAATATCTGACACCCAAGGTTAAAGCGGAAAGGGTTTATGTAGCTCATAGTTCATAGACGTTTCAGTCCATAATCACCTGGCTCCAAGGCAGGGTAGGTGGCAAACAGGCATCGCAGAGAAGAAACAATATGGCACACACAAGATGGAAAAATCATAAGGGACTTTAACAGTGTCTTTCTGCTCCTTTTATCTTATTCAGACTAGGATTAGGACAGTGCCAAACCAGTCACTCACATGTAGTGGTTTAGTAATCACATGCATCTAGCAGCACACATTCCAGATTTAGCTACCTTCGAAAAAGACTGTATGGGGCTTTTCGGGGACATCTAGACACAAGCCAAAACAACAGGCATCTTGCCTCCAGGTTTAGGGTTCAGACAACACGAAAAAGAAAGCAGGTGGCAGAGAGCCCCAGAAAGGCACAGCCTGAATCCCACCCTTCCTCCCCACTTCCTGTCTCATGAGGTGGTTAATTTCCTCCTTATTTAAACCTTTTTGACTCAGGGTTAGGTATCATTTGCTGCCAAACTGATACAGGTGGAGATTGACTTATGCATCGCCTTACTGTATCGCCAGAAAGAATTAAGACCATGAGCTCACTCAGATTTGTGCAGCCTGAATTCTCATTTGATTCTGATTCTGATTCCAAGTAGGATTCCTCTCTACAGAGCCTGTTTTCAAGGCAGATGAAAGTAATTCTCTCTTCTGACTTCAAAGGCAGGAATATCCTCTTAGTCATTGGGGGGAAGGCTCTTTGCTTCAGAGGTGACTGGCTGATCCGGGTGTGAGAACATTCTGGGCTGTCACAGAAGTAAAGACTGTTTCTAAATGACATGGCAATGAAGACACTTCATGTACTCTGGTCTGTGAAGAGCTAAACACTAGTTCTGACTTACTGCTGCCTGCACACTTGGTATTGTTTCCTCTCTCTTCCATCCTTTGTCTTTGTGCATCCCAGTCTTTGGGAAGCTTTGAAGATGAAATACACTTCGGAAGTGCTCAGTGGTGTCAGGAAGACCAGAATGCAGGAGAAAGTACTCTGCCAATCCTTTGTTTTCCCATTTGACTGAAGTGACAGTCATGCACTCTATTTTTATGAATGAAAGCCGCATCTGAGCTGTTCCATTCCTGCTTGATATAACATTAGCCTGCAGTGAAGCCCGTAATTGTACTTAGCATTACACCATGATTTTCCTGTTTGTGTCTGTGTCTCCTACTAAACCAAGACTTTAAAGACAGTAATTCGTATTGTAATATAGCTAAGGTTTATTGAACACTTGCTACCTGTACTGATATAAGCATTACCTGTATGACTTTGTTCTTGCAAGGATCCTATGAAGAAAGTCTCATTATCCCTGCCTTATAAGGGAAGTTACTGAGGCACACAGTATTTAGAGAAATTGCTCAAGGTTGTCCAGCTTTTCAATGGTAGAGCAGAGATTCAAATGTCAGTCTGATTCCAGAGCCCATTCTATATTGTGTCACATGTGTACATTATACTATCTAATCCATCATTGTACCCTAACCACCTTTACACCGTCTGTAGTACGCAATAGGAATCAAAGCATTATTGTGAATGAATAAACACCAGAATTTTTCATGTTATTGGAGACTCATTAATTTCATTGAGCGTATTCCCCATGGAGTTGAAGGGCCGTAATTTGTGCAACTGTTCCTCCAGGATTGGATTTATAAGTAGTATGGGCTAAAATATCTGAGGCTGAGACCATCCCAAGAAATCTCAGACATGTGGTCACTAACTAGGAGGTGCCCAGGAGACTTTTCTTATTTTCTCTTTTCTTCTCGTCCCCCATGTTATTCTCTACCCTCCAACCCCCATATTTAGGGGAGTTCCTAATCCTCATCCCAGTTCCACGTTTCCATTGCCGTCAGTAGAACCCTGCACAAAAGCAATTGGCATTTTGGAGACACTAATATTTTTGGAACTTTTTCCAGGGGTCCTTGTTAAAGGTTAAGTGTTAGTTGGCAGCGAATTGCCGTTTGAAATGCAGATCCCTGAGCCGTTGCCTGCCAAGTGCCGCCTTCCAGGTGGTTTCTCATAACATGTCTTATTACACTTTTGAATCTAGAGATAATATATCTGCCTCTTTCATTCGTTATTTCAGACTTTTGGCTGACCTCTGAGATTCTTGTTTTAATTACCAATTGATATGGAAAAATGCATTAGTTTGTTTTATCTTTGGAAATTGGGGAGCTTGTGGGGATAAAAGAAAACTTATGAGACAGTTTTGTCTGGTTAGCAGACTTTCTTAACAGTTTCACTTTTTGGCCCTTTGTAAACAAATACACTATGCCTTAGACAATATAAACATTCTTGTTCCCATTTTTATAAATTTTTCTGAAATAGGCTAGAAGACCTTGATTTTTTCCATTTAAATTAATCTAATGGCAGAGCCCTTAGCAGAACAATGAATCACCTTTGAAAAGTCGAAAATATATTGGTCCCAGTACATCTCCAGTGTATGTGCATGTGTGGGCTCTCGTTCCCCCTGTCTCCCAGTTCGTGTTCCACCTTCCTCTGCGCCATGCCTCGCTTCTATGCCTTGTAACGTCAGATTCCCCTGCCTTCTCTTCCTAGTTGGGTTCAACCGGTGAGTTCAGCTAATGGGAGGCACTGACAGGGAATCAGAGGGTGAAAGGAGAGGCTTGAGGTACAGTGTGTGACCTCCGCAACACACCTTGTCGGGGCTCTGACAATGGCTGATTTGTTCGAAACTCTTGGGGAGCAGCTCAGTTTGTGGCTCCAGCTCCCACACAGTCTACTAATGCTGCTTCCTCCCCTTTCCTTTCAGATCTAGCAGTAGTGACTGTTTCTCCACTATTGTTGGTCCCTAGATGTGGAACCCTGCCTGATGCCTGCTGGTACCTCTGTAAACAGTCCCTGCGTGGAACTCTTGAGTTCCGAATGTGCCTCGGGATTCCTGAGGAACCCTGATTGACAGAGCCCTTGGCCATTTTTTTTCTCATTTATAGGCTCAGTATCAAGTCTGGCTCTTAGTTTCCCCTCATTTCACCCCATCTGAATTGGACTTAGGTCATGTCTGAGAATCGCCATCTTTACTATCCTCCTACTTGTGCTTCGCTGGGGTGAGGGATGAGGAAGACTATCTGCCCTTTCCCTGCAATGTCTGTACACTGTTTGACACAGCAGTTATAATACTTTGTAACCACTGAGGTAAAATATGCGTAGGAGCTCCTGTGTATACATGAGTATCATGAATCCTTGACTGTTACTGAGTTTTCATAAGCTTCATTTGTATCCTTATTGGTGTTGGTTCATTAATTTTTGCAGCAAACACTTACCAGGTGCTAGTTAGAGGCAACATACTGTGCTTGTTATTAGCATTCATGTTTCTTCAGAGTCAGGGCTCTCTTAAAGGACTGAAATATAGAAGCTTCAAGCTAGGAGAAACCTCAGAGTGTATCTAATCCAGTTTCATTCTTTTAAGGTGAAACCAAGGCTGAGGGTTTAGAGCTTTGCCTGGAGCACATTTAGTAGATGGTAAGGATGATAGTAGAACTGTGTGTCCTGACTCTCCTCCTCATGGTCTTTTCCCCATCTTCTTCTAGTCACCCCACCTGGTCATCTCCTAGGTGCTTTCTGGTGAAATTGAGCTCCACCAGGTATTCTTTACAAAGCTCCTCTGCTGCCTCTTATGCTTTCCTCTGTGCTGAAAATGCAAACCAGACAGTCATGCTCCGAGCTCATAAAAGGGTCTAATGGGATGCAGACGGTAGATTTCAACCCAGGCTCCAGTGTTAGCCCCACATGGAGACAGCTGGGGGAACATTTAGACCAACCCACAGCCGCTTTTGGACATGCCTTTCCACCAACTCTAAACTTGGAGCAACATTTTACGTGGGTGTATGAGGTGCTGGGTTGGGTTGGCTGAGTTAGTTATGGGCTCTGTGGTTATGGGGGCCAGAGGCTCTGCACTCTGCTGGAGATGTGGCCTCCTGCAAGCCAGTCCTGGGCTTGCGCTGTGTCTTTCTCTGGGCCCTTTGCTGCCATGTGGAGATCAGGACTGCGCCTGTAAGGATGGCTTGTCATGGGTCCCTTCACCATAAGGTCCAGAGTATAGAGTGCCCTCTACAAACCAAAACCCTCTGGCTCCACTGAATTCACAGCTTAGAGTTGGTTTAAGGATGGGAAGAAGCCTTTCCTAAGTGGAGAAAAACAAAGCAAATTAGACTGCCCGAGAGCAACCTTAGTTCTCCATATAGTAAGATGAATGCCTGTAGCTAGTGTTCCAAGCTGTGTGTGCTACAGTCTTTCACATGTGATGGATGTGAATCCTGATGAATCCTTACCCCACACCTGGGAGGCTTAGGTTCTCTATGATCAGGAAAAGGTGGAAGGATCTGTAGCCTTTACTGAGTCCCTGTTATTTGCCAGGCTGTGTGCTGGAGCTTTAGCTAAAGGATCTTATGCTCGGGTAGCTGAGCACATCCTCATTTTGTAGACCTGGACCTCAGGCTCAGCAGCACTGTGACAGACAGTTACACAGGTAGGGTATGGTGCTACATCCTGTACTCAGCTCTAACTCTGTAATGGTGTCAGTGCAAAAATGATGTTCCGAGCCCAGCTGTCTCGCATGACTTGAAGGAAAGTTAGCATCCTTGCCTTGGTTTTCCCAATTGTAAAGCGAGGGTAGGGATTTTGCTGTCTCCTATGTTTGTGATAGGATAAAATAAGAGTGCTCAGTACTGTGCCAGCACATAAGCATTAATAATATGTGGCTCCTGAACCCCTTCAGCTGGACTTGCTGCTTGTCCTTTTTCTGCTATTCTTTGTTACTTTGGAGCCAACTATTAAGGTCTCTGAATCAGTTTCTTCATGACACGAGGCTTGTGTTAAAGGTCAGTTTTATTAATGGAGAAAAACCCCAGGAGAATGAAGCAGATTTCCATCTTTCACGTTACAATGTTCAGACTTCCACATGTGCTTGGTCTGTGCATTGCTTTGGGACATAATGCATTTACATCTGCTGGGGAGAATCTGGTTGGCCAGTTGTCCTGCAGGAACCTTTTCTGTCTCTAGAATCTCAGTCCATTTTCTGTGTTGCTATAGAAACATTTCTTTATTGCTATAACAGAATACCCAAGATTGGGTAATTTATAAAGAACAAAGGTTTATGTTGGCTACAGTTCTAGAGACTAGAAAGACCAAGGTTACTGAGTAAGGGCCTTGTGCCGCTTTGGGAAAGTGGACAGGCAAGTGGGCCCATGTAGGAGAAAACAGGAGGTAAGCTTACTTTATAACAACCTGCCCTTGTGGTAACTAAGCACAGTTACCATAGCAAGACCATTAATCCGCTCACGGGGCTTCATCTCCACACAAACTGGTGCCTCCAGGCCATCTACCTTTACTGCCGCACTGAGGGCCCAGCCTTCAGATGCACTATGGTGGAGACAAACCACACACACACCATAACATTACCTAAATTCCAGCGCTAAATTCCTCAGTTCTTACTGCTTAGGTTTCCTCTCCTTTGTGATCCACTCTCCATGCTGATATACATTTGTCATTGTCAGTCTCTTCTTCATCTTCTTCCTCTTTGAATAGAAATTTGCTGGCCACCTTGAGCACTGTTTGCAGCTTACGGTAGGATCCATTATTCCTTTTCACTCTAGTCAGTGACATAGGCAAAAGGCTGGGCTCCAGTAACTTCCCCAGGTATTTAGGCCACCTTCAGAACATTCTAGAAAATTCTCTGTTTCCTTACGTATAGTTCTCTGTGGCTCATGTTGCTGTTGGCATTGCCTACTGGCCGTGCTAGCGCTGAGCTCAGATTCTTTACTCCTGATGCCCTGGAGTGGGCATTTGAGGGCAAAGAGATTGGGCCTAATCCCCTCAGAAAGGGGATTAGAGGGTTCAGGGCCACATAGCTGCCAGGCAGTGTGCCCTCAGCAGATAGTCTCCTGCCACCCTCAAAGGCACCATACCACTCCACAAAAATGATTTCAAAAATGAAAAAGAAAGTATTTTAGTATGATAACCATGATGACATTTTTTTTTGGTAACACTTATATGTCCATCTTAGTATGAAATAGACTTTCAGTCAAACACCTTCATCTGATCACAAGACATTAAATGACATAAAGAAAACTCTTATTTGTTATCCTTTAGTAGGATGCCATCTAAAGAGAACATACATATTGGCCTATAAGTGTACCTTAGGAGTTTATAATGTGTAGCCTCTAATTTTAGTATGTGACATTGTTTCAACTGTCTGGCAACTGAACCATCCCTAAGTGTGGTGACACATACAACATACATCACATAAATTTTTTAAAACTATTATTTGACTGGTTTTCTCATGCTGGCTTGACATGTACCTCTTATCACAAATAACGAGTATAAGAGAAAGGCAGATACCTGAGTCAAAAAAGATCATTACCATAAACAGTATCTTAGAAGACCTGTACACCCAGAAGGGATGAATGTATATGCCATGAAATAACAATGAGTATCAGTTACATGAAACCTTTTGTCCCTTAATTTTGTTTTGTACCAAGAATATTTTATTATTTGTTGTTGTTGTTGTTGTTTTGTACTGGGGATCTAACTCAGGTCCTTGCACTCCAAGAACATTTTAAATAAAACCTTGTTTTCCCACAGAAAACTTAGACCATGACCAATGTATACATATCACAATAATCTGTTTAGCAATGTATTTCCCGTGAGGCTATGGAAATTATTGGGTTCCCCTTTGTGAACAAAAGCTGGAATAAAATTTTTCCAGGCAGCTGCTCCTTTATTTACCAAGGGAAGCCCTGACCTGTAGTTTTCCTAAGCCCAAGTCTTTATTTAATTATCTTAACAAATTTTTAGATGACCTGTGAGAGCCAGATCATAACAATTAACACATTATTTTGAGCAATGAAAGATTCCCAAGTTATACTTAGACAACAATATGTACTGTATTTGTAAAACCAGTTGACATTATTTGAATCTTCTGGCAACCTGGGGAAAGCATTTCTTTAATTATATTTATCTATAAGCCAACTTACAGGCAAATATCTTAAAAAATCCAAAATGCCAAAAGAAAAAAAGCTCAAACATAATAGCTGTATGTGTTGTAACAAATTGAACAGACAGATGCACACATGTAAGACAACTTGTTTATAAACCAGAGTGCACTCAGATGTATTTAGCCAAGCTGAAACTGCTAAAGTATACAACTTCTGTGTTGGGATTCTGGAGTTCTCCTAATCCTCTTTGTGGGAGGCTATTACTAATTCCTCCAAGTGGAAACCCTTATTGGCTATATTCATAGCAATCCTGCTGACCTTATAATTTGGCCCATGTATTAATTGTTTCTTTGGCTTTGTCTCCTCCAGACAGCTACCAAGCTATACAGCTACCAAGATGACAATGCCTGGCTCCTATCGAGGGCCTTTAGATAGACCCTCTGTAGAGTAGCTCTAACAGCTGGTCACAACTATGACCTTCTTCAGCTAGAAGTAGCCAGAATGGTCTTTGCCCTTTGCCCCCTTACAGCAGTTAGGGATAATTCTTCAGAGGGGGACATATTGCAGAGAGGTAAGTTAATTAGATATCTTGTAGGCAGTTAGACAGGGCCAGCCCATGAGGAGCCAACATGGAGGACAGTGGAGATACATTCACTGAAGGCCAAACTTGTAAAAGAGAAATTACCGCACCCATGTAGGATGAATAGCAGTAACTGATATTCTAAACAGGTATCAATCACCTGGAGGGGGCAAGGTCTTAACCCAGCCTCTCCAGGAAATACCCCTGACCCCCACCCTTACTGAAAATCCTTATGCGCTTTCTATGTGACTGGCTCCCCCACTTGACCCCCATTTAATCAATATTATCTGGGTGACTGTACTTATAATCTTATTGGTTGGCCATGTTTTTGTCCCACCTATGCCCACTCTTGTAAATTTCCATTGGATCTTATAGTTTTGTCCCACTTTGTACCCGCCTCACCACATGGCTTGGGTGTATAAAACATCTTTGAAAAGTGGGGTGAGCGGGCAACCCACTTTCCGGTCCCCCTTCTGTCTCTCTTAGACGGAAACTTTCTTTCTCCCAATTCATTTTTCCTACTCTAAAAAAGAAGAAGAAGAAAGTGACTCCCCTCACCAGCTCAGGTGGCAGTGCCAGTCTGTTCTGTGAATGAGGAATCTTTTTTCAGATCCGCTGTAACCAACATTTTGGATTCCTCCAGAGTCTCTCAGATCGATCCTGAGAAAATCCATGTAGGATTTCATGCAGTGATGCCATGCTGCTTGCTAAGGAAACAAGGCAGATGAGAAATGTGGGAAATGAAGTTACACAGTTGAACACACATGCCCACCTATAAGGCAGTGTACTCCCCCCAACAAAAAGTTACCAGCAGAAGCTAGATGTACTGGCACATGCCTATCACCCCATCACTCTGGCATGCTAAGGTAGGAGGATCTCAAGTTCCAGCCCAGCCTGGGAAAACTTAGACCCTGTCTCAAAAGTAAAATAATAATAATAAAAGGCTGAGAATGTGGCTCAGTGCAAAGGCCCTGGGTTCAGTCCTTGGTACTGAAGAAAAATAAAAAGTTATCAGCAGAAATGAGAGAATCACTTTATATCTAAGTCTATAAATTCTCTCACATTGTGGGAAGAGCTTACACTTATTTTATTTTGAACATCAGAGTATTATTTAGGGAGCACACATTAGCCTGAAGTGATCTTAGTCAGTGCTGTTTTGGATGCTCATGGAGGTCATCTAAGGAAATCATATTTTTAAAAAGGGAGGGGTGAGCTAAAAAAATCTAGTAATACAGGGTATCTGACCTCATAGTAACAAGTGTTAGATTTCTTTGTAAACAAGACTTTGAAAGATCATTTGAAAAATGGAACAAGTTAAAAACCTTGTTTGAATATCTTAGATCAAAGTGAAAAGGATATTCTGGGAACCTCAAAATGAAGCTGTAATCACAGGAATAGGTGTAAAGATGCCAGTGACTCTGAAGAACTGAATAAATATTCTCCGAAGTGTGAAATCCAGAGGTGGAAGGAAACCAGAAATCTTCCTAAATTATTAATTTACTAGTGTTTACATAATGTTTGTGTATATAATATTCATATGCATACTTTTATGCATTGCTGTATTAAGATCTTAAGGTAAATCTTAAATATAGTATATTTCAATATCTTAATAGAACATTTTATCTAATGATTAGGTTCTTTCATCTACAGTACAACATTTACATACTTATCTAATCAATTTGTTCCCTCAACATTTTAGCTATCATCTGATTGGGACAGTGGAGGACCATTTAAATATGGAGTCACTTTATGATTCAGTAGAGATGTCTTTAATTTACTTCTAATTATGTAGGAAATGAAAATTGATGTCAAAAAATATTTCTATGACATATGTTGTCGCCACCTTGAATCACTTCTCCAATAACTCTATCCTTGTTTCTCATGTAAACATTCTTGGTTTGTGAGAGCCAAATAAAAACTTCAAAAAATAAACATGAATTCATAAAACTAAAGTGACTGAGGTATATTATATCTAAAATCAATAAAGGGACCTGCACTGGACAAAGGGATGCTGACTTGCATTTGAGAGTCACATATCCAGGCAAGGAGGTGTGTTGAGCAAATTGTTTTCTGTTTTACACAGCCAGCCTGCTTGACACCGTTGATAAGTGAGTAAAACACTGCCTGTCCAGAGAAGTCTGTAGAGAGAAATGGCTCTCAGACAGCCTGTGGTTTTGGTGAAGCAAGCATGGAGAATTTCCCTGAGGAAACATCCCAGGTACAGGAAGGACAGACCTCATTCCTCCAGCTCTTCATCTCCACTAGGGAGTGTGGGCTTCTGTCCTCCCCCACAAGGCATCTGGCCAACAAGTAATCACAAGCAGGCAGGAAAATCTCCACTAGCAAAACACACGTATCCAACAAGAAGCTGTCTTGCTGAAGAACCTTATCTTCTCATGAGAGATTTTTTCTAGAACATAAACACAAGATGCATTAAATCACAATGAGTCAGTGTTATTCGGCCCATCACTGACCTTTATTCCCTCAAAGCATGCTTTTCTACCATTGAAAATGTTACAAAAGTTGTGGGCCATTTTGGTTCATTTGTGGACCAGACTTGCAATGTTGGTATATTAGGGTTTGCTAGAGGAGTGGAACCGAGAGGGTGTGTCTGTATATGTGAATGTCCTCTAGGGCCTCTGTATACCCACACCTACCTGTATACATGTGTATTTGTATTACATGTATATATGTTTGCGGGGGGAGATTTGTTGAGTTTGAGTTAAGAAATTAGCTGGCGTGACTGTGGGATTTGGTAACTCCAAAATCCATAGAACAGGCCAGGAGGCTAGAAATTCAGGTAAGTGTGGTTGCAGTCTTCATCTGAATTCCACAGGGCAGATCGGAGAGGCCAGAACCTTAGGCAGGGTAATTAGGCTCTCTCCTTGAGGATGATTCTGTCTCCTTTGGGAAACCTTAATAATCACTTCTCTTGAAGTCCTTCAGCTGAGCAGTTGAGGCCCAGCCACATTACAAGCTGCTTTCCTGGGAGTCACTGATTTAAACACAATCTTATCTAAGATGTACGTGAACAGCAACATCTGGTCTGGTGTTTCACTAAATTGGGCACTAGAACCTAGTTACTGTTACAGGTAAAGTGTAATTGAAATATACAGTGAATATTTAAATTTTTTTAAATGTATTATAGTAAAAGACACATTGCCCTTTATTTCCCTCCAAATATTGCCCCTTGCTTCAATCACACTTATCTGGTTATTCTTGATGCTTCTGAAACAGTTCTAGAAGTCCTCCTTTGCATCTTTAGTTGTGCTATCATGGCTGCCTCAGTGTCCCGAACCGATTGAAAGCATTTACCTTTCATAGCCATTTTGAATTTGGGGAAGATCCAGAAATTGCACAGTGCCAGATCTGGTGCATAAGGTGGATGAGAACACACCATGATGTTTTTACAAGTCTGCCTTTCTGTTGGATGGCTGGAGGCCACAGCATTCACTATTTTTTATCACACCTCATCAAGACACTCACAAAATAGGGCTTCCAGAACTGTGTCGGAAAGGGGCAAGAAAGATGGAATAAGCAGAGTATTTTAAGGAGAGTATAAGCAGAGAGTATTTTGAGGAGGATTAATGACAATATGTATTGTACTGTAATAAGTTTTTACAATTTCAGCCAGGTGTAATGGCACACACCTTTAATCCCAGCTTTTGGGAGGCTGAACCAGGAGGATCACTGTGAGTTCAAGGCCAGCCTGAACTACATAGTAAGACCCTGTCTCAAAAAACCAAACTAAAATAAAATAAAATATTTGTACAATTTAAACACTCACCATATATTTTGATCACCCCTTGTACATTAACCATCACAGCTGGGATCAGTAACTGATTTTCTGCACTGATTATATTCTATATTTTGAAGAATGCGATTATGAATAATCATTAAAACACTATTGGTTGATAGGGAAGTTGATGGAGAAACTCTAGATTTATGTTTTGAGAATTCTTTCAATGCTTAAAACATACAGAAAATGCAAAAAATAATCTAATAAACATCCATATTCCTGCTACTAGGATTTAATTGACATTCGTGTTTTGCCATATTTGCTTTTAGGCCTGGTTTAAACAGGAAATTACAGTTTTAATAAAGTCCCTTTTAATCTGAGAAAGCCCCAATTCCATCTTACTGCAGTGTAGTGTGTATCCTTCAGTCTAGGTTTTAGGTGGCTAAATAAGTGCTATTTACCTGGAGGTGAAAGAATGCATTTTATGTGTATTTTCGTTGACATAAATGGTATTAGGTTGCATTTGTTATATATTTGCTACATCTTTTCTATTTGAGGTCTGGCTATCTTAATGGAGCCGTTCATTTTAACGACCTTTTCTGTTGTAAGAAAATTCTCTCTTTCCTCTATATTTTTCTCCCAGTAATTTTTCAATTTAGCGATGATTTTTTTTTTTTTTTTGGTACCAAAGAACATAGGACCATGTGCTTGCGCTGCAGGCGCCAGAACCACTGAGCTAAATCCCCAGCCCTAGGGAAGATGTTTTATTGGCTTTCAGTTGGAAAATATATAATTAGACCTCTACACTCATGATGAAGAGGAAAAACAAATTTAAGATGAATTAAAATTAAATATCAAATGGATTAAAATCTTTACAGTGATTAACATGTTCTCGGCCTACTTGTATTATCCCTAAAAATGCACAGCACACCGTTGGAACCTCAGCTCTCTGGTAAGTTGTCTATTCCTGCATCAAGATGGCCTTGTCTTAATTAGTGTAGTTTTCTATTGTGATTTAATATTTTTTAAATCTAGTACATTTAAGGTATACAATATAATGACATTCATCATTGAAAATTTGCACCTTTACATAATCTCTCTTGGTTCTTATTTTTCCCCCTTCCCCTAACCCCTCTACCCCTCCCTATTTGCAAAGACTTTGTTTCCATTTTTCCATTTTCTCATATTAATTCCATTCCCTTCTTTCTTTTCCCCTCCCCTCCCCTTCCCCTTTGCCCCTTTTCTTCCTATTTCACATTATCTGTTATACCTTTTAGTCCTTATTTACACTTTCAGTTTCTCACACTAGAAAAACTATTTGGTATTTACACATGTGTGTCCTGTTTATTTCACTTAAGAGTATGGTCTCAATGTGCATCCATGTACCTATAAATGTCTCTAATTTCTCATTTTTTATGACTGAGTAATACTCCATTTTATTAAAAAACCACATTTTCTTGATCCAGTCTCCAGTTGATGGGCAATTGGGCTGCTTCCAAGTTTTAGCTATTACAAATTTTGCCACTGTGAACATAAGTGCACATATATCACTGTGGTATAATTCTTTTAATTCTTTGGGGAAGATACCCAGCAGGGGAAGAGCTGGGTTAAATAGGACTTCCAGTCCTACTTTGAGGTATCTCCATACTGATTTCCACAGTGGTTGCACCAGTCTACACTCCCACCAGCAGTGGAGCAGGGTTCCTCTTTCCCCACAGCCCTGTCATCATTTGTTATTGGTTGATTTCATGATAGCAGCCATTCTTTCTGGAGTGAGGTGAAATCTCAGCATTGTTTTCATTTGCATCTCTCAAATGACCAGTGATATTGAACATTTTTTCATATGTTTATTTGCTATTTCTACTTCTTTGTCTGAGAAATCTCTGTTCATCTCAGATGCCCAATTTTGGATTGGGTCTTTAAATTTGGGAGGTCCAATTTTTTAAAGTTCTTTATAGATTCTAGATAGTAGACCTTTGAGTAACAGCAGGTGAAGATTTTTTCCCACATTGTGGGTTATCTCTTCACACTGCTGGTGGTTTCTCTTGCTGTGCAGAAGCTTTTTAATAAGAAGAGATCCAACTTGTTGATTGTTTGTGCTAGTTCACAGGCAACTGAGGTTTTGTTCATAAAATCTTTTCCTACACCAATGTCTTCAACAGTTCTACCTAACCACTCTTCCAACTGGTTCAGCATTTCTGTTTTAATATTTAGATCTTTAATCCATTTCAATTTTAGTTTAGTGCATGGTGAGAGATACAGGTCTAGTTTTAATCTTTGGCAAGTTGAAACCCAATTTTTCCAGCATCATTTATTAAAGAGGCTATCTTTCCTCCAGTGAGGGAGTTTGGCTCCTTTATCGAAGATGAGGTGGCTGAGTATGTCTGGAGTTGTTTCTGCCACTTCTAATCTGTTCCACTGGTCCTCAGGTCTGTTTCTTTGCCAGTACCATGCTGTTTTTATCACTGTAGCTTTGTAGTATACTTTCAAGTTGGGGCTTGTGATGCCCCTGCCATGTCTCTGTTGCCTAGGATTGCTTTTGCTATTCTAAGTCTCTTCTTGTTCCAAATGAATTTTTGGATTGTTTTCTCAAGGTCTGTGAAGTATGCTGCTGGAATTTCAATTGGGATTGCATTGAATCTGTATAGCAGTTTTGTAGGTATGGCCATTTTCACTATGTTGATTCTTCCTGCCCAGGAGCAAAGGAAGTCTTTCCATTTTATGATATAATCTTCAATCTCTTTTTTCAGAGTACTATAGTTTTCAGAGTAGAGGTCTTTAATTTCTTTTGTTAGGTCTATTCCTAGGTATTTCAGTTTTTTGGATGCTACTGTGAAAGGATTTGTTTGCCCTATTTCTCAGTGAGTCTGTTGTTTGTGTAGAGGAAAGCTATTGATTTTTGTGTGTTGACTTTGTATCCAGCTACTTGACTGAATTTGATTATTAAGTCTAGAAGACTTTTGGTGGAGTTCTTGGGGTCTTCTATGTAGAGTATGACATCATCTCCAAATAATGACAGTTTGACTTCTTTGTTTCCTATCTTTATTCCTTTTCTTTCTCTTCTGTAATTGCTGTGGCTAATGTTTCCAAGACTATATTGAACAGGAGTGCTGATAGTGGACATCCTTGTCTTGTTCCTGATTTTAGTGTGAAGGATTTCAGTTTTTGACCATTTAGTATGATATTGACCATTGATTTTTCATAGATGGCTTTTATCAGATTGAGGTAGACACTGTCTATTCAAATTTTGTGTAGGGTTTTTATCATAAATGCATGTTGGATTTTCTCAGATGCTTTTTCTGCATCTATTGAGATGATCATATGGTTTTTGTCCTTGGCTGTATTGATATAGTGTATTACATTGATTGATTTCCGTATGTTGAATCATCCCTGCATCCCTGGGATGAATCCCACTTGGTCAGGGTGTATGATCTTCTTGATGATCTTCTGCATTTTATTTGCCAGTATCTTGTTAAGTATTTTTACATCTATGTTCATTAGTGAGATTGGCCTATAGTTCTGTTTTTTGGTTGGGTCTTTCTCTGCTTTGGGTATCAAGGTGATGCTTGGTTCCAGGAATGAATGTGGGAGTATTGCTTCCCTTTCAATTTCATTGAAGAGTTTAAACAGTAGTGGCAGTAGTTCCTTTCTAAATATCTTGTAGAATTCAGTGGTGAAGCCATCAGGACCCGGGATTTTCTTAGTTGGTAAGTTCTTAATTACTTTTTCAATTTCATCAATTGATATTGGGTAGTTTAGAATGTTTAGGTCTTCATTCAACTTTGGTAATTCGTTCTTATCTAGGAATCTTTCCATTTCTTCTGTGTTTTCCATCTTATTGGCATATAGGTTCTCAAAGCAGGTCTTGATTATCCTCTGGATTTCTGCTGGGTCTGTTGTAATTTCATCCTTTTCATTCCTAATTGCATGAATTTGGGCCTTTCCCTTCCTTTTTCTGATAAGGTTGGCTACAGGTTTGTCAATTTTGTTCATTTTTTTGAAGAACCAACTCTTGGCTTCATTGATTTTTTGTATCATTCTCTTGTTCTCCATTGCATTGATTTCTGCTTTGATCTTTATAATTTCCTCCCTTGTATGAGATTTGGGTTTGTCCTGCTCTTCTTTTTCTAGAAGCTTGAGGTTCAGCATCAGGTTGTTTAATTGGGCTTTCTCTGTTTTCCTAATATGAGCATTCATGCTATGAATTTTCCTCATAAGACTGCTTTCATTGTGTCCCATAGATTCTGATACGTTGTTTTGTCATTGTCATTTAATTGTAGGAACTGTCTGGTTTCTTCTTTAATTTCCTCTGTAACCCATTTGTTATTCAGAAGTGTGTTGTTCAGTTTCCATGTGTTTATGAAATTCTTGCAGTTTCTTTTGCTGTTGATCTCCAATTTCATCGCGCTGTGGTCTGATAATATACAGGGGATAACTTCAATTCCTTTGCACTTACTTAAACATGTTCTTTGAGTGAGTATGTGGTCTATTTTAGAGAACAACCCATGTGCAGCTGAAAAGAATGTGTATTCTGATTTTCTGGGGTGGAACACTCAGTAAACATCTGTTAAGTTCATTTGTTCAAGAGTTTGAGTTCTAGTATTTTGTTGCTTATTTTTTGTCTATTTGATCTATTTGTGACAATGAGGTATTGAGGTCTCCCGCTACTATTGTATTAGTGCTTATTTGATTTTTCATGTCCGTTAGTGTGTGTTTTATATAGTTGGGCACACTAGTGTTTGGTGCATATATGTTTATGATT
The DNA here is from genome assembly GCF_053883595.1 of Heterocephalus glaber. Classification (NCBI taxonomy): domain Eukaryota; kingdom Metazoa; phylum Chordata; class Mammalia; order Rodentia; family Bathyergidae; genus Heterocephalus; species Heterocephalus glaber. The sequence continues at coordinate 18,859,374 of NW_028258333.1, forward strand.
GTCATCTCTTCCTGTTGGATTGTTCCTTTTACGAGGATGTAGTGTCCTTCTTTGTCTCTCTTAATCAGTGTTGGTTTGAAATGTACTTGATCTGCAAAGAGGATAGCTACTCCTGATTGTTTTCAGGTTCCTGTCACATGGAGTATTGTTTTCCACCCTTTAACTTTCAGTCTATGAGTTTCTTTTTGAATTAAGTGCATTTCTTGTATGCAGCATATTGTTGGTTCTTGCTTCTTGACCCATTCTGCCAGTCTATTTCTTTTGATTGGTGAATTGAGACCATTAACATTGATGGTTATAACTCATACATATTGATTTCCTTTCTTTTTGTACCGGGGATCGAACTCAGGACCTTGTGCAGGCAGCAGAACCACTGAGCTATATCCCTGGCCCAAAAGAACAGTCTGTATCAGAGGGGGAGGTAGCGTGTGTGTGTTTTGTTTTTTGGTTGTTGTTTTTTTTTTTGTACCGGGGATCGAACTGGGGTCCTTGTGCTTGTGAGGCATTCATAAGTATTGAATTATCATTGTCATGACTTTTTCTTTCTATTGGATTCTCCTCCTTTGCAATTAACTTTTTGTCATGCCTGATGGATTCATTCTACTGAGCTTCCTGGGGTTGTGGCCCTCGTCTTTTCCTAGGATTTGTCTAAAATGTTTTGGAGTGCTGGTTTGGTATTCATGAAATTCCTAAGGTGCTCTTTGTCATGAAAGTATCTTATTTCTCCATCAATTTTGAAAGATAGTTTTGCAGGGTACATCAGTCTGGGTTGGAGGCTGTTTTCCTTTAGGGCTTGAAATGCATCACTCTAAGCTCTTCTTGCCTTGAGGGTTTACGCTGAGAAGTCTGCTGTGATTCTGATGGGCTTTCCTTTGTATGTGAATTGTTTCTTTTCTCTAACTGCTTATAGAATTTTGTTCTTCTGTTTGGTTTCTGGAATCTTAACTATTATACGCCTATGAGCATATTTTTTGTTTTGTTTTGGTTTGTTTTGTTTTTTTAGTACCAGGGATTGAACTAGGGACCTTGCACTTGCGAGTTAGGCGGCAGAACCACTGAGCTAAATCCCGAGGCCTATGTGCAGATTTTTTTTGATCAAGGCTAGTTTGTGTCCTATATGCCTCACTTATCTGTATGTCAAGTTCTTTTCCCCTGCTTGGGAAGTTTTCTGCCATCACTTCCGTGAACAGTTTTTTTATGTTGTCTGCACTCTCCTGTTTCTTCATTGACTCCAATCAGTCTTATGTTATTCTTCTTTGCATCATCTAGCAACTGCTGGATTGATTTCTCATGGTCCCTTACTATTTTAATGAAATTTTTCTTTTCCTGGTCACTAATTGCAACCTTATCTTCTATATCTGGAGTTCTGTCCTCACATTGGCTCATTCTGCTGCATAAACTTTCAATGGAGTTTTTAATCTCCTGGAAATCTGCATCAGTTTTATGGATTCTATTTGTTTACTATGTTGAGATTCCATCATGTTCCTCACCTTCTCTATTTTTTATCTGTGTCCTCTCTAGATTTATTAATCATGTCTTGCACTATGGGCACAATCTCTGCTGTTATCTAAGTAGTTATTTCTGATTTCATTTTTTCCAGATCCTCTTTTGTTGCCAGTTCAGGGAGTCCAGGTGGTTGAGTATCAGATTGTTCCATCTCGTTTCTCTTTAGGGTTGGTTTAGGTGACCTGGAAATCTTGTTTTGTGACTTGTTTAAGTATCTTCTCATTTCAATGGGGAGGGGCGTGATGTGTGCTGCTGGCTTCTGGGTGGTTCACTGCCTTGGCACTGGTGGCAGTGGTACGGTGACCTGGAAGGTTCCCCTCCTCTGTGCTGGGGGCGGCTCTGCTCCTAGGTCCTGGGAGCAATGATCATGATTTAATATTTAATAGGGGAAGTCCATCCTTTTTATTTTTCTTTTTCAAAATTGTCTTATTCTCAATCCTGTATTTCCCCACATAAATATCCAGATTTCTTTCAAGTTTTCTAAAAATTTTTGTTGAGAAATCTGTTGGAATATCACTGATGTTATTTACTGGGAAATACTGAAATCTCTCAAATGTCTACCCCTCTCCATTAATTATCACTCTATTAATCCTAATCTTCTTTTACAACCTTCAAATTTTATAATTTACTAAAGTTGCTTCAGACCTGTACCTCTGTTCTTTATAGTTTTAGTTGCTACAGCAGCCAGTTGTTTTTTTCTGTTATATTCTCTATTTGGTTAGTGCAGGTGTAAAGGAATGCAATTGATTTTGGAATTTGGATTTTTCTTTCTAACAACCTTGCAGCATTCTCCTATTAATTCTAATTATTTGGAGGCTGGTCTTGATAACTAAATGTAAACAACTGACTGCAGGCCTTCAGTACCTTCTTAAATTATAAACCCTGTAATTACATTGTCATCCACAATTGGACAAATTTTCCTGACTGTAATGTAGCACAGAGAGCATTGCCTCTGGGGGCCGGGCTGTGTGCCAGGACACATAAAGCACAGTGGCACTCAGTTGTGGATGTGACCAAGTACTGCCTCAGACTCAATTCTTAACAAAAATGCAATGTCTGTGCAGCTTTTCAGAACACTGGCTTCTAATACCAAAGTGCCCAGTTCCATCATTTTCACATGTATGACTTTAGAAGCTCTACTTCAGATTGCTCTGTAAAATGGAGCTAATAGCAGCATCTACTCATGGCAGGTTGCAAGGATTCAATGGATTATGGATGTATCTGGCCCAGTTTAAGCTTTCAATAAATGTTAACTATTGTAGCATAGCATTCCTGCATTTTTACAGTATCAAGTATTTTGAAATCTCTATTACAAGGTAGAACAAGATTATTAACAGTTTAGATTTCATGGTGCTTTATCAGAAAGTTAACCCTTTCACTTGCACAATCTGCTTGAAAGTGTTGTGCTCTGTGTATTGCAGTCCTATCACTTCTTGTACAAGCGCACCTAGTATCCTTGCACAGGTCAGAAGGGACATTGGCCCACAGAAGTTTGCTTGGGGATATCTTCCGGTTCTGCATTAAGTGGCTGTAGTCTTGGTGTCTGAATAGTGTGATAAACTTGAGTTCAAAGCTGTGAAGGGGTTTGCCTTTTAGTTTTTGAGACAAGGAGAAACATACCATGACTGATTTATAAGCTTGATGAATACCCAGAACCTCACATGCTGAGACTGCTGACTTCGATGGCTGAGCGTGCCCAGGAGGGCTGCCTTGGCCCCTTCTCGCTGAAAGTGCTGCCATTCCATGCCTCCCCTATGGGCTTTTTGCTTGGTCCCAAACAGTTGGCTCCATCCCTTCCTAGTGTCCCCCACCAACCAGCCTGTCTTCTGAGAATCTGGCCTTAAAAGCACTGCTTGTCTTTTCTGAACCTTTGAAGAAGATAGGCTGTCTGTCTATACCCTGAAGAGCCTAGCTTGCTGTGAGGCTTCTGTGGGGAAGAGGAAATGCCTAAAACATGCAGGACCTGTACTTTTGTGCTTGAGTGGCCTCAGGTTATTTTGGAATTTGGTAGAAGATGAATAGCAAGTGTTTAAATATCTGTTGTTATATATCCCTCCACCCACTGGCTAACTTCATAGACCTGACTCTGGAGGTGATCAGTAATTGGACTGTGATGTTTCTATGGTCATTCATTGAGGGCGACCTCACTTGTATTTCAATTCCAGTTGGTGCAGGACTGTTCTCAATGAGTACTGAGAATTGACATTTCTCCCCGCAGCAAGTTGTCACACCCTGTTTTTATTCGAAGCATAAAGGCTTCGATAGAGAGCAAGTCTAGTTATACTGATAGCTTTCTCCTGAGTCTCTTTTCAGCAGGGGATGCACAGCATACATAGGTCTTCGGAATGGTCAAGTCAACTTCAGAAAGAGGTGAACTTGGTTTGTCACCTTGTTGGTCTTTCTTGCCTACATTGCTTTTTCCAATATTGGGTCTTGGACCAAGGGTTTCACATATGCTAGGCAAACACTCTACCACTGAGCTATACCCCCAGCCCTGTATAGATTTTGCACATTTTTTTCTGGCTTACATTTTAATTGACTTCTTTTTTCTCTCTTATGCAGGCTATAGAGATCTGTAAGGATTATGGGTTATTTCTCCTCTTTCAATGCAGATTTTAAAATGTTTTCTTCTTAGTCTTTCTTTGTATCTATTAAAGTGTTTTTTAACCTTTCTGTTATGAACAGATGGATGCCATCAGTGACCAAACTGATCTGTGATTCAATCCCAGATTTGATTTTGGCTGTATTATAGATGGGATTGTGAAACTTCTCGCAATTTCTCCAGCAACAACTAACTGCCTTTAACAAGACCAGAGTAATGAGAGAGCTTTCTTTTTTTTTTTTTTTTTTTTTGGTACTGGGGATTGAACTCGGGAGCTTGTGCTTTCGAGGCAAGCAGCAGAGCTTTCTTTTTTATGCATTGTATTAAAACCTATGAATATTTTTCAAGCTGAGCATAGTGGCACATGCCTATAATCTCAGCACTAATGAGGCTGAGACAGGAGGATCGCCACAAATTTGAGGCCAGCCTCGGGTATGTAGTGAGCTCAAGGGCAGCCTGGACTACATAACAAAACTCTGTCTCAGACCCCCTGCATTCCTCCCAAGATTTTTCAAATTTGGCCAATTTGAAGACAGATTTGAAATTATCATTTAGATCATCCATGTTATGTGGGCTGTTTGTGTCTCAGCCTTCTGCTTCCACTGCCTTGTGTTACGGCCTCAGTAACCATCTCTCTGAATGGATGGAAGCAAAAATGTTCAAATTTCCAAGAGCAGAATGTTTTCTCTTTTTTGCTTTTGCAAAGTGGCTTTAGCCTGTGTCCTCATTTGCAGAGATCAAAATCTGATCTGCAGGAACCCTATTTTGATTGGCCGTCGAGCCTTCATCACTCCGTAACCAAATACCAATGTATGAAGCGGTTATTGTTCCCTGAGCAGTGGGCCAGGGCCAGAACACATTCTTTGTGACTTCAAGAGAGCCAAATGGAAGCTGTAAATGCCCTGGCGGCCAAATTGGGTAAACATAAGCTCCTAGAACCTCAGACTGGAGATAGGAAGGTGGCCTTCTTGCTGCGGCTTAGGACTAGGATTTCTGATGGGCAGGTTGACATTTAACTGAAGGTTCCCCATAAATCTTTCTTGCTGTGTCTAAGAGTCCTAAAACCCACTTCTAATATTTGCCGGTATGATTGGATCTGGCTTGCTTTGTAAATAGGAGTTATTCTCTCAGGAATGTACTTTTAATAATGTTGGCTCATATTTAATAGCGCTTAGTTTGAGTCAGTCCCCTGATTGCAGGTGTGCAAAATCTCATCTTAAAAGTTGACAGCTGTGCAGGTGATGAACCAGTAAGCTGCAGTGATGCCATCTGTGTGGTGTTAAACTATGCAGCACACACATGCTGGCATTAATCCCCTTTACCCTGTGAGGGGCACATCCTGTCCCTAGGTCCACTTCACAGAGCAGGGGCTGCCACTGCAACCCCACTGGCCCCACCCCCCAGTTGGCATTAGAACTGCAGCAGGTAAGGAGGACCTCAGATGGAAACACAGCTGCCTCAGGCTGCCCCATCTCCCTGGGAATTTTTGCCAAGGGTCCTGCAAGTGCCAGACTCCTATAAAACCTGGGTGTAGCATTCAGAAGCCTGGGGAATTCCATAAAGGAGGAGGAGGATGGGGAGGAGAGGCAGTCATGTGTCTTGTTTATTCCAGGTGGCTCAACTAGATCATGGTATTCTTTCCTATATCCCACATTTTAGGCCACCCACTAACGGACAGCTACTCTAAAAAAAGTTTACATTGATAAACAGTGGGATTTATTTAAAAAGCAAATTGGATCATTTTCTGCTTGCTTTTAGCTGTTGTGAATGGTTTTGGAGGTAATGATTGATGTTATCTTTCAGCAAATATTTATTAAGTCCAGTCATTTAATAGGCCCAGTTCTGTGTCTTTTGGGCATAAGAGAGAAAAATAAACAGATCTCTGATCTCATTTAGCTTAAATTCTAGTGTGGGGGACAGAAAGTTAATGCATTAGTAACTAGACTGCAATAAGTGCTTATTTAAAGGAGTTTTTGAGTGAAATTATCCCTCTATTTTATTAGCATTTTACTTTCTTTTTCTTGGATGAAAGAAAAGTACACTTATCAGATGCTAAATTGATAGATTTTGTTCTCAGGTGAAGGGGAAATTCATCTGCCCCCTATAATTTAAATACTAAGCTCGTTTATAGACAAAGAATAGAGAGGCCTAAGTCTGGTTGTTCCTGTTTCTGTTAGGAGGCCTTCAGGCTCACCTCTCTAGCAGCTCTTGTCCTGGATTTCTTCATTTGTTACAGGAGGGAATTCAAACTCTGCTTCTGGAAGCCTGAGGCACCCCTCAGAATCAAGATGGGGGAGTTAAGGGGACCCAGAGAGTCCTGTTCAGCCTCAGCCAGAGTGTTCCCCCTGTGGTCCCTTTGCTGCTGGGGATTCCACAGCATTGGGGAAAGGATTCTATTGCTGGAAGCCTCTCAATTTTTCACGAAAACCTGCCTTTATAATTTGTGAGAAAATGCCACGAGCAAAATTTTAAAATAGGGATCGACTGAAATGTATAAAACAGAGCAGACAATGGATTAATAGTCACCCATGTGAAAATCTATGAATTAATAGAATAATGCAAAAGAAAAATGGGCAGTGTACAGTCATCCCTTAGTATCCACAGGGGATTGGATCCAAGACCTCTCGTGTATACCAAAATCCATGGATGCTCACGTCCCTGGTATCAGCGGTATAGTATCTCCATATAACCTTCACACATCCTCCAGTCTACCAGACACAGTGTAAATGTACATAAACAGTTGTCATGTTGTTTAGGAAATAATGAGAAGAAAACATCTGTATATGCCGAATAAACATATTTTTATTTCCCCCAAATATTTTCTAGCCATGGTTGGTTGAATCCATGGATATAGAATCCATGAATGTGGAGGGCTAACTGTATAAAATGGCAAGTCACGGAAGAGATGATGGAAGTGACCTAAAAATGTAAGAAAAAGTCATGACCTTTCAGATATGACCCTGATTTTAATTCAGGAAGATACAAATCAAAGCATTTTTTCCTACTGCTTTTCTCTATCCAGTCTGGATAAGGTTAGAATTAAGATCAGTCTTAGGTAAAGATGAGAAAAGAATGCTAGAATCAAGTCTAGTAGGAGTTAGGGAAATGAGTATTTGAATACCATCATCGGGAATAAAACTTGTCACAGGTATTTTATCAGAATTATTGAAATTGCCCATATTCTTTAAGCCCATAATTATACTTCTAGTTGCATTCCAGTGAAATACTTGCATATGAACACATTCAGTCTAGAAGTGTTAGAAATGGAGAAACATGAAGATTAAACTTTTATCAGCATAGAAGGATGAACAAATAAAATGTGTCTGCACCTTAGAATACTGTGTTGTACTTTTCAAAGAATGAAGTGGTTCTCTATGAATGGAATGATCTCTAAAATTTCTCATAAGAAAAAAAAGTTTCTCATAAGGTGGAAAGAAAAGCACAGTACAGAATAAGTACAATATGTAGCCAGTAAAGTGATGTATTTTTCCCCTAAAGGATTATAACAGTGGGTAAATGCTGTATCCAGAAGGTTTTAGATAAAAAACAGAAAACAGTGGTTATTTAGAAGGAGAGTAGAACTAGGGAGGAATTTAACCATTATCTGTATAATTTGAATCATATGCTGAAAGAATGTCTGAATACACATCTTAAACAATTAGCGGTACATTTGTTTGAAGCATGTCACTACACCGGGCCGTCTCCAGGACTGGTAGCAACTGGAAGGTTTGGTTGTCCAGTTGTTTATCTTTCTGCAGAGGGGCCCCTTCCTTCCCTGCCACTCTTCCTCCTGCTTGCTGAGCTTGCTGCCCCTACTCCCTTCCTCTCTCCACCTCCCCCATTGAGGATCTGCCAGCTGGAGAGATTCCTCCCTTTGCCCTTCCACCCTCTGGGACTGGCAAGGGCCCAGTAAACTCCCTGAAGGAAACTGCTTCTGTGAGGGCTGCTGAGAAATGTGGGCCCTCTGCCATGTCCCGGGACCTCTCCCTGGCCCTCATGCTGGTGCCTGGGTAGAATTCATCTCTTATGTTGGGTCCAAGTGACTCCCAGTCAGAGCCTGAGGCACTTCGCATCTTGGGGGTTCTGGGAATGTCTGTTGAGAGCTGGCTGGGTACAAGACAGTGGCTGTTTCTTTACAAGTACTTGGGCTGGTGTATCCATCCTGTACCCAGATCCTTACTTTATTGAGATGAGCAGGTGTGTGCTTACCTTGTATTTCCATATAATAACTACCATGGTAGGTTCTGAAAGTCCTGCAAGGTGGATAGTGTTAAGTATGGACTTAATAGTCTAGCCAAAAACAGCTTGCGCACACACGCACACACACACACACACACACACACACACACAGAGAGAGTAGTGTGAACAGAGAGGTAGAAACAAGAGTGAGATTTGTGTTAGAAAAGTGCCTCTGGCCTCAGAAATGTACAGAGCATTTGTTGCCCTGGGGTCACCCTCTGGAGGAGGGACTTAAGTGTGTCCTGGAAGACCACCTGAGGAGCCCAAGGTGGTGTGCAAACTAAGGTACATGCTCTGTTTTCTTTTGCTTTTTGAGATTAAGAAGCAGAATTGCAAGTGGAGGATGGCAGCTTTTCCAATAACAACCATTTTAATAGCAGGAAAGTACCATTCCTGAGGTCTGCAGAATCTGCTTTCCTTGTCTCACAGTCCTTATTATCAATTCCCCATTGTTCTTTTGGAACAATGGGGCTGATTTTTCAGTAGGAATCTGACAAAATGTACAGCTTTACAGACAACCAACAACTGGGGGACAGAGTCGAGGATGCCACCAGCACAGACGTAGAATCGCCTGCACGTGAATTGTTTTAAAACAGTTCTCATTTTTGGTTTCAGTAATTAGCTTTATATGCTTTTTTAAAAGCATTTTCTAAAGGAAAAATAAAGTGGACTGGCCTACTGGGGGCCGCACATATCTTTGAAAGGTTGCTTAGCTGAAAGGCAGTAAGAGTAGGGAGGGGGCCATTCAGCATTGTTAACTTCAAACACACACTGGGTGTCTGGGGGCACATCAGAGAGAAGCAAGTCTATTTTCCAAGCCTCAGTTCCAAGGTGTGCAGCTGTTTGGGCCCACTGAGAGCAGAGGAATTTGGATGGAAGAGATGATACCCGTGGATGCTTTTCTAAACAAGAATATGGCATCAGGTTGGTCACGACTGTCCTTGGCTTTATGAGGTAGTGGTCTCTTTGTGGGTTTGGCTGTCAATTTGGTGGTTTATCCTCTATGGGCGTGTTAAAGTCATTAGAAGGTGGGTGGGCAGGAGGGCTTCTCTAACCATTACTGTAATGCCTCACATGCAGAGGGTAACCAGTAACCAACTGTTGATGAAACTTTCCTAACACTGAGTCATTCACTGAGAGAAGCCAATAAGCTTGACTGGTTTTAACTACATACCTGCTACTTAGAAATCTTTGTGATAAATGCTGTGAGGGACAGGGTGTCGATCTGAGGTGGCACACCCATAGCGCCTAGGATCTCTCTATGGGAGAAGGTTCCATTTGATGATGGATAAACAAATGTTGCACAGAGTGGAAATGTTCAGAATTGAGAGACCCTGTCTTCCAGAGCCAGGAAAAACTTTAGACCAACCTCTGTGTGTCTGCTTCTCCTTCCTCAGTTTGCTTACCTTCCTCCCCATTTCCCCCAGTCACGCACATTTTGAGTTGCCCTGTTGTTTGTCTTCGAAAAGACTGATTTATGCATTGCACAGAAAATCCTAGAGCCTTTTCCTCTTAACACTATAAAGTTGCCATTTAATGAGGCGTTTGGAGGGCCACCCAGCCACTTGAAATCTGAAGTGTCACACTGAGGGATTGTTATCAACAAGTATTTACATTGGAACCGTGGTTTTAACTCTCTTCTGGCGATTGATTAATTTACTGCAAGAGCCAATAAATCCATGGACGGATGAGGAACACATTGGAGGGGCGGGGCTTCTGTTTCAGGCCATTTTCTTCTGGAATGCGTTTAGCACTTGGCACGGCCAGGATTGTGTCCTTTGGTTTTGTTAAATAGTGCACTATGACCATTTTGGGGGCTGCACAGAAAAGCCTGTGAGGCCAGCAGGAGGGAAGCGATGGGGTTGTCCTGGTCCCTTGCTCTGCACAGTTCTAACGCTCCTACTGAGAGAATGCTTGAAAATGCATTTTTCTTAGAAGTAGGACTATGGAAATAATAGATGCGTCTTAAAGGGTGATGTGAGTTACACAGGCTGCAGGAGCCATGGGAGAAAAGTCCTTTACTTGCCAGGGCAGTTTCATGTTTTGGAAAGAAAACTGCCACTTTCTTCAAGAGTTTGGAAGAGGGCCTGCTTGTGACCCTGACATGTCAGTGAGGGACTTCTTCTCTCTCTGTAGGTGTTAAAACCTACATTTTGTGAGCATTGGCTCACAAGCATTGACAGTGGAGGTATTCATGTTTTGGGGCAGAGAAATCCAAGCAGGACTCTAGGGTGCTTCCGTGTGGTGGAACTTTCCAGAAGATGGTGATGTTCTCTCTCTGAGGTAGGCAATATGGCAGCCACCAGCCCCGTATGAAATGTGACTCGTGTGACCAAAGAATTCAATTTTATTATTTTGTTGTAGTGGTGCTGGGGATGGAACCCAGGGCCTCATGCATGCTGGGCAAGTGTTCTACCACGGAGCTCCACTCCCAGCCCAAGCATTGAATTTTTAATGTCAAGTTTAAATAGCTACCTGTGATGGATGGATATCCTATTAGCCAGTGTGGTTCTGGGGGACTTTATGCTTTTTCTAAAGAACTCTTAAGTTAATCCTCTTTGATTTTTCACAGCCTGCTGGTGAGCAGTGGAGGTTTGGTAATCTGGTCCTGGCAGGGAAAAAAATGTAGAAACCAAGACCCAGAGAAGCCAAATGAATGACTCAAATCTGGACTAATAAAAACTGGAGCTAGGGTACCTTCTGCCCTGACTTCCACCTCTTACAGCCCCTCAGAGCCCCACATTAGATGTTAATTAGAAATACTACTAAACAGGGGACCCCCAACCACAAAGGGAAGGCTTGCTTTACATCTGGAATCTTGGCTGTGGGCCATGTATTTAATCTCCTGCTTTACAACCAAACAGGCTTAATGAGCAGTGAGAGTTGGGAAATCCCTCTGGGCCCTTAAGTCCAAGGAGGGGTTTGTCAGGAAGCAGAGGAAGTGGGCCAGACAGGTGAAGTAACTCCCCTCCCCTCTGGCCCCTTTGCTTGGCCCTGTCTGTGGCAATTACAAGCGGAGAAGAACTTGTGGAGACTTGTGGTTCTAGTTTCCTATCCTTAATGTGCTGTAAAAAGTCCAGACCCCAGGAGAAATGGCATAGACTTGGCTAATCTTGACTTTATCAGTGCTTCTGGCAACTGTATTAGCTGCCTCTTGCTGCAGTATAAACCAGAACCCTCAACTTTGAGTGCTTTAATTGGCTCCAGCTTTCTCTCACCTTCTCTTGATTCTTGCTTACTCCATGTCATGCTTGAGGACTATAAGAAAAGCTGAAGGATCTTTCCATTTTGAGGGGCACCTGTAGGCCCGTGGAAGATGATGCTTCATGAGCAGGACACTGAGCAGTGAATCTGAGTTGGAATAGTGAGCACCTGCCAACGTTGTCCTCAGCAATCCTGGGGGATTTAATGCCACATTGGCTTCCTCACTGCCACCAGCACATTCTGACCATTGCCAGCCTCACTCCATGTCCAGCTCATGCCATTGTGCACAGAGGAACAAAAAGGGAAGTTGATACTGCTTTTTAACAATTGATCCCCCCCAAATTGACCTGATAAATGTGACACATAAAGCTACTCATCATGCTTTCAAATTCTTAACAAAAATTAATTTTGAGATTACCACTTCTGAGAGTCTGTCTACGGATCTACTTACCCACATACATACCTGTTGATCTACCTACCCAGCTACAAGAACCGCAACAAATAATGGGGATGTGACCTTAAAAACAAATCTCATAAAACCAAGAGCCAGCATTTAGTCACTGTTTGTTTATTTATTTTTGGTACCAGGGATCGAACTTGGGACTTTGTGCTTGTGAGGCAGTCAGCGGAACCACTGAGCTAAATCCCTGGCCCCAAGTCACTGTTTATTGATAGAGTGGTCAAAGAATTTATCATAGTCACTACAGCACTTCTGAGAAGGAAAGGAGGACCAATAATTATACCAGGAAAACTAGTTTAAACCAGGGAGTTTCAGGAGTAACAGGGTAGATTGAACATCTACTGTATGCTAGGCTGAGCTTGAGGCACATAGGTGAGGAAAGCTCCATGTCTAAGTTACTTGCTTGTTGCTGAGACAAATACCTGACACCTAAATTTAAAGGATGAAAGGTTTATTTAGCTCAGTTTGTAGAGGTTTCAGTCCATTATCAGCTGACTCCAGGGCAGGGTGGCTTGGCAGAGGGATGTCATGGACAAGAAGCAGTTCAGAGCAAGCAGAAGACAGCAATAAGGGACAAGATGTGTGGTCTTTTTTTGTTCCCTATATTGTATCTACAATACCGGGATTAGGGTGGTTCGAAACCAATCAGATTGATTTAGTAATCACACACCTTTAATCCTGGCATCACACACTCTAGATTCAGCCACCTCTGAAAACGCCCCACCTATGACCACATGAGGCTTTGGGGGGACATCTAGACCCAAACTGTAACACTCCACATCTCTCATGAAGCTCGTAGTCTGATGGGTGTGTAAGCATGTGCAGTGCTAGAGCATGAATGTAGAAATGGGTGTGGACAAGGTGCTGGAGAATGTGGAGAAATGAAGAGGATAAGGGATGGCTTTCTAGAGGGAAGCAGAGGCAAACTGGAGGAACCTTTCAGCCTTGTACTTTTGGGGGTTATTGGTGGAGAACATGGTTGAGTTCCATACTGGTGAAGAACCAAGAGTCATCCTGGAGACCATCCTGACCCACATCAATGTTTAGTTCAGCACTGACTAGTTTGTAGGGGTAAGGGGGAGGGGGACCCTCAGCATGAGTGAAATGCATTTGGAAGGGTATAGATGACTTTCCTGTGGAGTAAATGCATAGTGGTAGTTATGTCTGAAGTATGTCTCCTGGTATAAGTTGTATAGTCTCTGCCTTTCAGTGAGGACAGCTTCTCCACAAAGATATGAGTATGTATGTATTCATCTATATGCTGCAGTTACTAAAAGTTCTCAACTAGTTAGAAAAAGTTGGTCTAGGCATTTGTTGGCATGAAGTTGTGTAGACCAAAAATTCTGAGATCTGGTTTGATGGATATAGTACATTTTTATATTACATATGATTTGAATTGCACTGAAGTTTTGACCAAAAGAAATTTAGTCTTTGGCCTTTCATTCCTGGAAGCTCTAGACTCAGGTATAGCTTTGGCTGGCTCATGAATGGGTTGGAAGCCAGGCCTGGCGTAGTGTGTGATTTCAACAGTTGTCTTTAGGCCAAATTCTCCTAAGGCCCGGAGGCATGGATGAGACTGAGCTGTGTTTGACTCAGTGTGTTCCCCCATCTCAGCTTTTATGTATTGCACTAATAAAATCATAGTAATTTTAAAATAATTCTCGGGAAATTCTCCTGAATCCTTCCACCCAGTCTACATCAACTGTATTGCACCTTTCCAAGCTTTTCTAGATCCCTGTCTGTGAACACACTTATAAAAAATGGTTATAATTATTAGCATATCCTGATTTTATTTTATTCTCTTCTGGTTTTTCTATAACCTGAAATTAAGTTTGAGGTAAGCAGATGTGACCCAAAAGATTGAAAGATAATGTCCTAAGCATGTCTCTATCTTTATCCTAGTGAATCCTTAATGATGATTGAGGGAGATCTTTAAGGAAGTGAACCAAAGGGTCATTCCAATGCTGGAGAGTGTTTTTCATTTTTTCATTCTTACCCTTTCTTTTGCCAAGTGCAAGGAACTGTTTGTCTGTTCTAAAATCCTTATGTTGAAGTCCTAACTTTGAAGGGTGATGGCATTAGGGTGGGGAGGTGATTAGGTCATGAGGATGGAACTCTCATTAATGGGATTAGTGCCCTCTGGCATAGGAGGACACAACAAAAAGGACACCCGTGTGTGGAGAGGGACTTGGCCAGATACTGCTGGCAACCTGATCTTGGACTCCCCAGCCTTCAGAACTGTGAGAGATACATTTTGTTTATAAACCATCAAGTTTCTGCGCAAGCACAAGGACCCGAGTTCAATCCTCTGTACAAAAAAAAAAAAAAAATCAAGTTTCTGGTATTTTGTTACTGCCATCCAGATGGAGTAAGACAAGTTACTCTTAGCTCCCTGACATATCTTCTTCTTGGGATTCATGAGAAAGGATTTTCTGTCCGTCACTTCTGTGTGTACCCACCCCTCTGAAAGACTGCTGTGTTCATGCCTGCGTAGCAAGGACTGGCCAAGACCCACCCCTCTGAAAGACTGCTGTGTTCATGCCTGCGTAGCAAGGACTGGTCAAGAACCTTCTGCACATCTTGACTTTCCCCTTTCTTCTTGATTTTGGGTAATAAGGCCATCTTCCTGGCTCTGTCAGAGAGCTAACTCTGTTGAACACCAGTGAGGCAGAAAAGGCTACATACACCCACTGTAACCCTTCCCACAGCTCTGCGAGGTCATTGTTTGTTCCATTATACTAATGAGGAGACTGCAAATTGGAATTTAAGAAATATGCCCAAGGACACACAGTACTGGTAGGATCTAGAACTGGCTCGATTCAAATCCTGCCCTTTTCCATTGGACCGTGCCTGCCTCTGACCCTCTCTGACACCTCCCAAGAGCTACAACAGGAAGCTAAAAAATAACTGCGCTACTCTGGGCTGGAATGTTTTGGGCAGAGTACCATCAGTGGGGCAGAGAAGGGATTTGATAGTCTGCACCACATCAGCTAGTTTCCCAGTGGTTACTGTTGGCAGAGTTAGCCCATCCTGGGTGCCTTATGTCATCAGATTCTTGTTTGATACCCTCATGTGCTTCTTTCTTAAACCCCGCTGCCTAACGTCGCAGTCGGGTGCGTGCTTGGGCTTGCCCATATCAGCCGTGTTTGACGCATTGGACTTTACCCAGCTCCTTTCTTCACATGAGTTCATCCACTCAAAAGATGTTTATTGAACACCTACCATGCTAAGCCTGTTTGATAGAGACCATTAACTAGGTCAAAGTTAGGTTCTCAATCAGGGCCTCTGAGTCTTTAGAGATGCATATAAAATTTTTAAATGGTGTTCATTAGAATAATTTTTTTTTTTAAATTGCCACTTACAACAAGAAAATTTCTTTTTAAACAGCAATAATTATAACTGAAAGGATAAAATCAAGATTTTCTTTTCTTAAGTCAGTATTACTTAGAATGAAGTCTAAATGTATGTTGGGGACCGGATGATATTTCAAATGAGACAATACATTACTCATGGTGAAAACTGCAGGGCTAATTTTTTTTTTTTTTGGATACTCTCTGACATGGTGGAAGTCAGGGCCCCAGGACTGTGTTGGCCGATGGAGAAGACATGATTGGGAAGGGAGGCCCTAGTGTCTTCTCACACAGGAGAGCCGTGTTCCTGGCTTTGGAGACTGTGGGTGCTTGGGCTGCTCTGCATCTCCTCTGCGCCAGTCTCCCCGGCGCCCAGTGTGATTCCCCCGTCTTCCAGCGCTGTTCAGATCTCTGCCCTCACTGCTCAGCACGGTCACGTGTAAGCCAAGAGTGCTGTGCGTTCAGCAGAATCGCTGCTGAAGTTGCACCTGAGCTCCTGACTCTGACCGACCGGCCTTGGGGCTCCTGATCTCCCCGTGTCCTTGAGAGAGTTCGAATGGGGCAAGTGAAGAAGGAAACTGTGCGGGAAGTTCCTGGCAGCCACCAAACTACCATCTCCAAGCACGGAAGAGATGCATGAACCATCCCAGTGCTGTGAGGACTCATTTTGCTTCACATTGTTTTCTCTTCAACCTCAGGGGGTGCACAGTCTTTGGCATTTGTTTCCTCTGTGGAGTTGACGGTTTATTATAAACATTTGATTTGCTAGCGAACTACAATGAATAATGCCCCCCAAAAGTGTGGGGTATGATAAGATCTAGGCCTGGCTTGCTTTGAACCCATCGCCCCATGCTTGCCTCTGTAGAATTACCTGTGTCCATCAGTTTATCAGATAATTGTACATAATCCCTGACTGACAATACAAGTGTGGACAGACAGGTGTAAAGGGAAGCGAATCCTTTCCAATGGAGCCCCGGGAAGAAGCTGTGGTAAATTATCTTCTCCATCCAATCTGCAGGGACAAAGGATAAGGGATGGGTTAAATAAAATGCTGACACTCCCTGGGTGCTCCTATCCAAGCTGTTGAGACAGGCCAGGGCTTGGTGGTTTGATACAGAAAACTGATCTCAGGGCTGTTCTACCAGCAGTCCTTTGGAGCTGGGCCCTCTACCTTCCATAGGCTTCTTAAGCTTTTATTGAGGGGGTGGGTACCAGGGATCGAACTCAGGACCTTGTGCTTGTGAGGCAGGCACAGTGCCACTGAGCTAAATCCCTGTCTCTCCATAAGCTCTTTATTTGGCAGTCTCTGGGGACTTGTACTACTGGCTTGTGTTTTTGGGGTGAATTGTATCCCTCTCTCACCTGGGAGAGAAATGTCTACACACACAGCTTGCTTGAGCCAGCCTATCTCTAGTCAGGCCTTTCCTGGGCACTCATTAGACAGGTCACCCAGGATGACCTTGGCATCAGTCGGGGGGGGGGGGGGTGGACCTTTATTTAAAAAAAAGAGGAGGGGCCAGGGATTTAGCTCAGTGGTTTCGCCGCCTGCTACACAAGCGCAAGGACCGGAGTTCAATCCCCGGTACCAAAAAAACAAAACAAAACAAAAAAAGAAAGAGGAGGACTTCTGTGTTATGCTGGTTTTCTTCTGGCCATCCAGTTTCAAGATCAGCACCTCTTATCATTGTACTGGCCTCAAGGTCCTGGTATCACTTGGCAGTTCTACTACATACTAACTGTGTAGTCTTGAGTGGGTTATCTTCACTCAGTGTGTTTACTGTGGTCTCAACAATTGTGTCCCCCAAGTTCATATGTTGAAATTCTATGCCCAGGGTAACAGTTTTGGGAGTTGGGCCTTTTGGGCAATGATTGGGTCATAAGAGTGGAACCCTCATCAATGAGATTCACACCCTTATAAAAGAGGTCCAAGGGAGTTCATTGTCTCACCATGAGAGGACACAGTTAAAAGACACCATCCATTCTGCCACCTGCCTTGCAAGCACAAGGTCCCAAGTTCGATCCCCAGTACCAAAAAAAGGAAAAAAAGACACTGTCCATGAACCACAAAATGACTTGCCAGACACAGTATCTGCTGGTGACTTGCTCTTAGACTTCCCAGCCGGAACTGTGAGAAGTAATTTTCTTCTGTTTATAGGTCACCCAGTCTCTGGCATTATGTTATAGTAGCCTGAACAGACAAAGATAGTGTCTATGTATAAACAGAATTAAAAACTGTGCCATCCAGGCAGGGGATTTAGCTCAGTGGTTTCACCTCCTGCTGCGCAAGCGCAAGGACCCGAGTTCGATCCCTGGTACCAAAAAAACAAAACAGTGCCTCCTGCTCAGATACGTTGTGCTCTAGAATGGAAGAACACAAAGCCATTAACCCAGCACCCGACACACAGCACAGAACAGATGCACTCAGTGGCAGCTGCTAGAATTTTGAAAACGGCAGAGGCGGCCATCTGGGATGAGTAGTTGTATGTTTCTGCATGTGCCTGCTCTGGCTTCTCCTCTCAGTCCCAGATGCCAGGGAGGTGTGGAGAGCATGGGCGTGCCGACCTTGCACACTCCTGGAGCTACATTGGGCAGTCAGGAAATACTTGCGAACAAATGCAACTATGGGCGAATTTAGGATCATCACTGGAGAGAAAGTCACCACCTATCTGTAAACAAAGCTATAGACAGCTCACCTTTGGCTGCAGATAAAAATCAGATCCCTTTCTTACTTGGATGGCATAGCAGAGGTCTTTGGGCCTAGAAGAAGGGTGAGCTCCAGGCTTCCCAAGTCTGGGTCTGCTCCCTGAAGAAGGGGTAGGAGCATCACCACAGGCTCCTGCGGGGTCTGACCAGCCTTTCACACGCTCCACTTCCTGTCTGCTCTTGAGCCTCTATCTGCCTTGACCTGAGGAAGCAGGGCCCCGCCAAAAGGAAATGAGACTGGAGAGAGTATGGAGGTGATTCACATGTCAAATGCCATTTAGTGCAGAAGAATGTATGGGTGTGAGCCCCCAGCAGGCCTGAAGCTGCGTCTCTTGATTGTCTCCCTGAGGAATGGCTAGTTTCGCTCACTTCCCTGAAGCTTTGTTTCTCCATCTACTTAATAGATGTTTGCATCAAGTCCTTGGAATAAGGCCCAGGGTTTGTGTGGGGATATGGGGTGAGGAAAAGGAAAATCCCAGCAAGAATGCCCATTTCAAATTTGAAAGTAAATACTTTTCATCTGTCAATTTTCAGGATGTTAGTGAGGGCAGATGATGTTAGGGAATCTACCCACATCTACCTTCCTAGGATTGTTTTTAACAACTTGAGATAAAATTATCATACCACAATTTATCCATTTAAAGTATACAGTTAAATGACTTTTAATTTATTCAGTGTTGTGCAAATATTGCATGGTACTGGGGCCTGAATCCAGGCCCTGCTTCCTTACCAACCCTTATTAGTATCTGTCTTTTGTGTGTGTGTGTGTTGTAGTCGTTTTAGTGAGTATAAAATGGCATCTCATTGTGGTTTTCATTTGATTTTTCTTAATGACTAGTGATGCCAAGTGTCTTTTCATTTGCTCATCCATTTGTCTGTCTTCTTTGGAGAAACATTGTTCAAATTGTTAGCCTATTTTTCAGTCAGGTTGTCTGATATTAAAGATAGAGTTAGTAGTTACTAAATATATTATTGATACAGTTCCTTTATCAGATATGATTTGCAAATATTTTCTCTCATCCTGTGGATTGCCTTTTTCATTTTCTTCATGATATTGTTTGAAGCACAAAAGCTTTTAATTTTGGTGAAATCCAGTTTGTTACTTGTTTTAGTTTTGTATCTGAGAAAACTTTTCATAATCTAACGTCATGAAGATTTATCCGTATGTTTTCTTCTAAAAGTTTTATAGTTTTAGCTCTTGTATTTAGGTATAGTCATTGTGTGTGTGGTATGAGAAAAGGGTCTGACTTCATTCCTTTGAGTGTAAATTTCCAGTTGTTTCAGTGTCACTTGTGAAAAAGATAGGAGGAAATATTTGCATAACATATCTAAAAGGGAACTTGCATTCAGGAGGAGAAACTCTTACAACTCAAAAATAAAAATTAGGTACTATAAGTGCATAAGAATAAATAGGAAAGGAAAAGACATTCCAAATTAGTAAAAACAAAATAAATTTTTAAATATTTTAAACATGTCTAAGTGTGTCTATTTGAGTGAGTCAAAATACAAATCAAATCAGCAAGATAATAAACAATGAATCTTTATCGTGAGATGGCTAACACAAGCTTAATTATTAATAAGGACTTACCATGTCTGTAAAGTGCAAATCAATCTGAGTAAATATAAAGAAATAAGCCACAAATATTAAAAAATCAAAAGTTTATTTTCATCATTTCATTCAGTAAATGAACATGTATCAAGTGCTTGATGTGGGCAAGGCTGATATGTTATTGATATGTTATTAGGAAATGAAACAGCCTTGCCTTCCTAGGGCCTTTAAAATGAACCGTTATTTGTAAGCATGCCTATATTACCTGCAAAAATAATAAATAGTGCTGTCATCAAAACCTTGTAGCTGAGATGTGGAAACTTGAGTCTAGATAGTGTAACATGAGGTAGTAGCCGGTGTATGTCCATGGAAAGCTGCAGGTGAAGAATTCTGGGAACAGTTAGCCTGACTTAACACTGGGATTGTAATTAAGCATTAAAAAATAAACCATCCTTCTAAAGGTGGCTGCTTGCCTTTCAAATTAGCCTGTAAAGTTATGCAAGTGAGTCTGCTTTCACCTAAGGGAGTAGGTTTGTGTTTACATCAGTCCTTTTCTCCTGCCTCTGTAATGGGTGAAGCAATGCAAACCAGACCTTTGTACACCTTGCAGGTGTTCTAGCTTCAGTTTATGTGGTGCAGTAATTTCCTTTCTCTGCCAAAACCTGAGGGTGCTGTGGTTGCTTTTCTTCTTTTTCTAACTAAGCCAGTTAATGAAATCTTCCCGTGTTCTTGGCTTGTATTTTCCTCCTCTCGGGTTGAGTCCAGTCCACCATTGGAAGACGTGTGCATTTTCCAACCCTGCAGACCCCCAGTTAAAAATAAGTTAATACAGCACAGCTCTATGCTGATGCCTTGTGTATTCTTCTAGGTCAGAAAAGTGCATTCTTTTTTTTCCAGGCCAAATATTTTAAATATAAATTTCAATACAGTCATGTGACACATGATAAAAATATCTGAGGAAGTATGTTATTAGACAATTTCATCTGTGTGTATCACAAAGTACCACACAGAGTGCCAACTTCCCCCCCCCATTAACTTTTTTAGTACATTTTAGGTATAAAATTCAGTTACATTCATCAATGGGATCTTGTACCATTACATGAGTATCTTGGTTCTTTTTTTCTTCCCCCCTTCCCTTGCCCTCCCTTCACCCCCTCCACCCTTCCCTATTTGCAAAGACCTTGTTTCCATTTTTTTCCTCTTCTAATATTCTTGCCTTTCTCTTTTTTCCCTTCCCCTACCCCTCCCAATTCCCCTGCTCTTTTAGACCTTTTCTTCCTGTTACACAATATCAGTTATACATTTTTTAAATTACAATATTAAGATCTAGGAGACATTACCACAGATTTTATAGAATTTAAAAGGATATAGATAGCATATTACAAAAATCTTTTTTGAAATAAATTTGACAACTTCTAAGAAGTAACTTGGAAGACAAATTAATGAAACTAACTCTGGAGGAAATATAAAATTTGAATAGCACCTATTAAAGAAAGAATATTCCTAGCTTGAAAACCTACCTATATGACAACAGCAGGCTCATATACATTTTAACTGATAAATTATATCAAACAATTAAAGCAGAAAAAAGAAGGAACACTTCTCCCCTCATTTTAGGAAATCAACATTGTGCCAATCCTAAAACTGGATAAAGATAATAGAAGAGAAAAGTATGAACACAGATAGAAATTTGTTTAACAAAACAAACTAGTGGAAGTCAGATCTGGCAGGATGTAGAAAGTGGGTTTGTTATAGGGATGGTGGTGTTGGT
Organism: Heterocephalus glaber; assembly: GCF_053883595.1. Taxonomy (NCBI): domain Eukaryota; kingdom Metazoa; phylum Chordata; class Mammalia; order Rodentia; family Bathyergidae; genus Heterocephalus; species Heterocephalus glaber. Next base: position 18,880,758 of record NW_028258333.1, read on the forward strand.
TCAGCATTGGAAGATCCACCCCCAAAAGTCATCATTTTAACAGAGGAAAAGAGAAAGCCATATGATCCTGTCACTAGTTGGAGAAAAAGTATTGGACTAAATTCTACAGCTGTTCATGGTAAAAGCTATCAGGAGACTAGAAGTAGAACAGAACCTTCTCAACAGATTAAAGACATGTACTTCATACTTCCAGCGAGAACGCCTTGTATGAATGGAGAAGATACAGTGCTTTCTCCTTAAGGTGGGGAACAAGGGCAGATATGCTTACTGTTTATCTGTCCATTAAACTTTGAAACCTAGGCCCAAACCAAAATAGTCTGGCAATAAAATGACACAACTAGGATAGGATTGCAGAGTGCCAACTTTTAAGTGCAAACTGAGAAGGTATATGTCAATCATCTGTGATGGCCCCTTGATATTATCCAAATACACAGTTAAACACGAGATACGTGAGGCTACCGCTGGCACAGCAGCACACCGTTGTACAGTAAACTGTTTTATCTAAGTAGGATTATGGTCTAAAGAATGAAGAGCACAGCATGTTATGATAAGTACCTGAAACAGTAACAGTCATTTATCACACTATGGAGTACTGTGTACTGCACAGAGTTATATGTGCTTCTTCTGGAAACTCACCCTTCTCTCCTTTGATCTCAGTGACTCTTCCTTCCCAACCCACTGATGAGCTCCAGCCTAGTCTCTATCTACATCTCTTCCTATAGTTTTAAACACAATCTATATATGGATTCTTTCCAGATTCCAGCCTGTAACTCTGATCTCTCCCCTTCCCCTCCTGCCGCCCCTACCCCTCTGAACCTTTTCTTCCTATTTCAAATTATCAATTATTTGTTTTAATCATTTTATTCCTAATTACACTTTCAGTTTCTCATGCTAGAGAAACTATTCGGTATTTACACGTGTGTCCTATTTCACTTAAGAGGATGGCCTCAATATGCACCCATTTAGCTATAAATGTCTCTAGTTTCTCATTCTTTATGGCTGAGTAGTGCTCCATTTTATTAAAAAAAAAAAACCACATCTTCTTTATCCAGTTTCCAGTTGATGGGCGAGAAAAGTGCATTCTTAAAGCAGAATGCTAAGAGCATTCCTGCTAAGAGCTTCCCAGAGAAAGGGCGCCTGTATTCCTTTACTGGGTGCCTTCTGAGAATGCAGATTGGGGCAACATTGATCCATTACACTTCTTATGACTTGAAAGAGTTGAAACAACTTACTCAAGGTGTGGGGGCCGTGGCTCATCTCCTAGGAGCTGAGACCTTTGTTACTGGACTTTGGAAACGTAAGGAAAGTGCACTTGTTGGCACCTATTATTTTTCCTCAGTGCAGTTATGCCTCATGCCACCATTATATATCAGCTTCCCCTCTCAGTTCTTGGACAGTATCAGTGATTCTTCTTCATTTTTAAGTGCATGTGTTGCTGAGTGTGAAACTGAGGTAATTTTAACTAAGATTCAACACAAGGAAAATATACCTCATGTTGCCAATGTCTAATTAGTTTGGTTTATCAATGATTTCAAAAATCTACTAAGAGGCTGCTTAAAATATCTGGAATAGAATTTTGGACTTACCTTTCCACGTTTGGATAATCTGATAAGTTAAGAATTATATTATGTCCTTATGTCTAAATTTGAGAGTTGTACCAGCTCTGAGATTCCTGGTAAAACACTTGGTTAGCACAAGTTTATAATCATGTACAAAGAGAACTGAGAAAAAAATCAACATTAAGGGATTCATTTTGTGATAATGGATGATAGCTTTTGTTGGTGGTTGAGACATTTTAAGTGGCCTTGTACCTTACCTGTCTTAGCTTCCACTGTCATAGCTAGAGTGCAGACCACGTGGCTGAAACAGCAGGGCTTCATTTTCCCAAGTCTGGAAGCTGAGAGGTCTGAGCTCAGGGTGCCAGCATGGTTGGGGTCTGGTGAGGGCTCCCTTCCTGGCTTACACATGGCTGTCTTCTCTGTCCTCCTTCGCATGGCAGGGACAGAGAAAGCCAACTCTCTGGTGTCCTTTCTTACAAGAGCATTCGCCCTAGCCTCAGGCCACTGTTCATCTGTTTCCTTATGTTTTTCTGCTTTCTTCCTCTCTGAGCCCAATCAGGGCTTTTGGCTGCAGGCAACAGAGATTCCTGTAGTCCATTTAAGCAAAAAGTGATACATTAAGGGATAATACTTAGGTGGGTCATAGAATTTCTTCGAGGATCCAGAATTAGGCTCAGACATTTCGGAGCCAGGAAAAGAGCCAAACACCACAGTGGGATTATTCTAGCTGAAAAGCCACGTTGCCTCTGCCCACGGTTCAGTCCCCAGGACCTTTGAGACAGAACACCAGAATGATGCCCTTGTCCGTGGTGGTCATTGGAAGGCCAGGGTCACAGTGGTGACCCGGACTCTGTCACACACTTCCACATCCGGGGTGTGCTTGAATACATCTGGAGAGTGGAAACAAGCTCCCATGCCTCCAGCTGCAAAGGAATCTAAGGGGGGGGGGTTGCTTCTTTGTTAGATTTTTCTGCTAAATGGGGATTGAGTGAGCCAATTTACAGTGTTTGCCACACTTAGCTCACCCCAGTACTACTCCCAACCTTGGCATCATGATGTGAAATCAAATGGTGTCTTTGTTCAGGTAGCTATGACAAATTACCATACACTGGGAGGCTTGTAAGAAACAGAAATGTATTTCTCAGAGCTGCAGCCTACAAGTCCACAATCAAGGCATCCGCAGATCTGGTGTCAAGGGAAGGCCGATTTCCTGTTTCAGAGATGGAGCCTCCTCGCTGTGTCCTCACATGGTGGAAGGGGCAAGGCAGCCTTTAGAAGGACACCAGTCCCGTTTATGAGGTTTCTACCCTTATGGGCTAATCATCCCCCAAAGGCCTACCTCCTCATACCATCACCATGGGGGATTACGAGTTCAAAATCCAATTTGGAGGACACAGAGATTCAGACCATAGCAAACGGGTAGTATTTGTGCCTCAGTGTCTAGTCCAGGGTGGATACAGACTGAGCTGCTCAGTGGCACATGCTCATCTGAGTGTGCCCAGAGCCCACAAGGCCCACATCCCAAAGGGTGCTCCTTGCTCTGTGTCTCCACCTGCAGCTGGTACGGCCTCAGGTTAGTGAGGAACATAACCTTCCAGTCCCAAGTTTCTCTCAAATTTAGGATGCTGGGTCCCGAATCCTGAGGCTGAGGACAGCAAAACTGAAAAGTGAGCAACAGCTGAGCATCTTCCTCATTTAGAAGAGAAACATTATGTCCTTCTTTTTTAGGCTTTAGCTTTTCCGTTGCTTTTGAGAAAAGTACCACATGTAGACTGAAGGTCTGAAAATATTAATGGAGACCGGTAGAAAATATGTTGATTGGAAGAAGAGAAGAACGGAAACGGAGCATGAAGCTACATTTAGCCAATGGTCTGCTTATCACCTGAGCAACTTCAAGCAATTAATTAATATCTGACTTGTTACCTAGTTTGCAAAATAAGAATATGAATGCCAAGACCCTAAGAGTTACTTTAAGAATTAAATGCTCAAACTCTGGACACAGTGTCTGGCGCATCATTTTATAGTGTAATCTCTTGTCCTCTTAAGAGACCACCGCCTCCCCAGGCCCCACTCGTGGAAGGCAATCTTCCCCCAGCTCTTCCTGCCAACTTGGGTCTCTCTTACTTTGGTAATTACATGGGTAGTTTGTATCATCAAGTGAACAAGAAGATCAAAGTTTAAGTAATTCAAAATGGGTAATGAGGAAAAAACAAACTATTTCTGATTCTGCAATACCCTTGCTCACTGTGACTAGAGTTCAGAGCTTACACGATATCAGATGTAAGGCAATCATAAAAGATTCTAGTTTGTATCTTTCTGGTTGCCTTGAAGCCTTGATTTTGCCAGGGGCTTGCAATATTTGTGTATTAATTTTCCTTCAGGCTTCATTTAGCAGCAACAAGCAGCATAACTATTTGCATTTTAATTGGCTCATTCGCCTTCCTGTCCCAAGCCCCTCCCGAGCATGCCTCTCTGCTGTGGAGAGCTGGAGCCAGATGTCATTCACAGCATCCTGGTGACGCATATGTCAGTGTTGCTAACTCTTTAGTGGCTGCCAGCCCAGCACAGGGCACCTCTCTGTACATCTCCAAGGCCATGTGATCCCAGTATTAAAAAGCCAGGAAAATCCTCAGTTCAAGCAACACATGCCTGCATATGCAGCTCCAACACAGAGCAAACTTGGCGGTTTTTTCTTTAAATTTACTAGCGTTGAAAGTGTATTCCATTGTCATTCACAGTGAGTCATACTCAAGATTCTGTTCTTAACACAAGGATCTCATTTGGAAAAGGGAAATTTAAGAGAAGAGAGTGTCTCGGGGAACAGTTTGGAAACTTTCAGAGGACAAATGGAAATGTGAGCGAAGGTAACCCAGGGAGATCCGTGCCATGGCCAATCCTGTTTTGGTTTGGTTTGGTTTGGTTTGGTTTTTGGTACCAGGGATTGAACTCGGCACCTTGAGCTTTCCAGGCAGGCAACAAAATCCTCTTTTGGATAAAGAAACTGAGGCAATAATTCGGTGACAAAGGTGGCTTTTGTTCCAGCCAGGATTCTGTTGCAGTTGAGGCTGTGTGGCATGCACGGGGTCACCTCCCAGCACAGAGGTGACACAGAAGCAAACCTGGTGAAACAAACCTGAATTCAGTCTAGCAGCCTTGTAATTTGGACAGATCTGTCCTTGTGGGGAGTGGGATGGCATGAAGTATTTACAGGAAGCCTGGCGGGGATTGGTGCATCCCGGTGTCAAGTTCAGCAAAATGTAGGGCGTGGAGAAAGCCTTAAGTGCTGGACACTTAGGTCGTTGTCCCTAGAGAGAGGCAAGTTTTTTGAAAAGCATTGCCATTTCATTTAGAAACTCAAAGAGTCATCAAATGCCTTCACAAGTTAAAACGAAAGATGTTAGGTATTTCCAGGAGCACACAGTGATTGGAAGGAATATAGGGGCTAGATGGCATCTGGTCTTCTCTTGCCAATAGTCTGGAAACATTTCTCACCTGGATTTCCAGGTCTTACCAGATTGTGGCTGTCAAGTCCAGGCAAAAACAGTGATGATGCTGTGCCACCCAGTCTTGGCCTTTCACCTCATGTTCTCCCTTAGATTTTGCTCACACTCCCCAGTCAGCCAGTTACCTGCTCCTGCCAGTATTCTAAGTAGTGTTCCCCATAATGGAAAAGAGCCCTAAAGCCAGGGGTCCCCCATATTTCCTGTTACTTACCTGCTGCCCTCTTGGCAAGGACGATCTTTGTCTTTTGTTTTAGCTTTGGTTTTTTGGGGGACAGGGTCTTATTACATAATGCAGGGCATCCTTGCACCTACTATGTAGCCCAGGCTGGTTCCAAACTCCCGATCATCCTGCCTCAGCCTCCTGAGTGCTGGGATCGCTAGCATCCACCGCCATCCCTGCCTACCATCTTTGTCTGGTATGTGGGCATTTCAGCCTGGAAGTGGCAAACTGTCCAGGAAAGCCCTGCTCTGTTCCCAGGAGGAGCACATTTCTGGGTTTGGCTGCCAGCACCCTGAAGGCTGATGAGTGTACCGTTTGGTCTGACTACAGGCCAGAGACTTCAGAGATCCATGGGCTGAGCATGAGAAAGGAAGGGAGGGACTTCTGACTGGGCGTATGTCCATTTTTTGTTGTCGTTTCAACTTTCTCCTGAGTAGAGATGAGTATTGTTCTTCTCAGAAATATTTTTGAAAATAAACTGCAGGAGCCCAGGAGTGGGCAGACAGGTTAATAAGCACTTGGCCCCTCTCTCTCTGCACCGGTCCTGTTTCCATTCTGTCAGTGGGGAAAATTTCCTTTTTACATGCACCTTCAGACCGGGGCTTTGTTCACAAGCCCGTCGTGCAGAGCCTTTTGTTTTTAAGGAGCGTTTATTGCAAATCGGTTTGGCAGAGGCTGTGGTTGTCAGAACGTGTATGTGTTAGGGGCCTGAGAGAGAGAATGTGAGGTATGGGGCTGAATGTGTTTCTGTTGGTGGCAAATATTCATGAAATCCAATGACTGACTCCATTGAAGGCAAACAACTATTTGGGGCTTTTTTAATGCTAGAATTTATTTTTCCTTCTTTTCCTTCCTAGGTGTTTGCAAAATACAAAGCCTTCATCATTAATCTGTCCAAGAGCAGTGCACTGGTGTTTGTGTTGGTAGCTGTGTGTGCCCTGCCCAGGGCAAGCTCATCTCCAGCGTGTCACTCAGAAATGGTTGGCCATAGCCAATGGTTGACTTCTCCATGCTAGCTAAGCTGTGTGGAACGGGCTTATCTATCCCAGGGAAAGTGCTTCTGGGTGCTCAGTCAGGTATAGAGCCCTGATTTCTCTACCTGTTTGTTGGGTCCTGTTGGCCTTGAAGCTACAGGGGGGTGAGAATACCTGTCTGTCCTACTGTGGCCTCATACCTGAGGGTGCTGACTGTGCCAGCCCAGGAACAAGACTGTGTGAGCTGCACGAGGTGTTCTTTGCCTTCTGATACCTGCAGATGTCCTAACTCAGGTGTATCTATTTTAAGATGGGGCTTGGCCTATTGGAGGATCGCTTTTGCAAGGCTGTGATCTGCACATTGTCGAGCTGTTTTCCTTAAATGCGGCGGGACAGTTGCTAAAATTGTGACTGGAGGGGCCTTAGGATCTGCAAAGCACTAGTACGGCACCCACTTGCCTCACTGTCCTGGGCAAGACCTTTTCATTCAGCCAAGATAAAACTTAGTGTCCAGGTGCCTGGAGAGGGAAGAGCTGTAGGGCTGATGTGGACAGTGTACTGAATGTGTACTCAGTAGGGGTGTTGAGTCTCTTACTAGCATCTACCTGTTAGCAAATGTGAGAAGGATGCTCTAGGGAGGGTGGAAGGAGGGCAAAGACTGGCCCCAGTGCTTGGACACAGCAGCTTGACCTGAAAGGAAGGTCAGGAGGTTTGGGGGAGCTGGCCAGGAAGACAGGGTCAACCAGTTGAAGCCTTTAGTGGCCAAAGTCAAGAGTTTGTGCTGGATCCAGAAAACCCCTAAAAGCCGCAAGATTGGGATGGTTGTTACATCCAGCACCTGCTAGGTAGAGAACATGGTAAACCTGTGGCCACAGAGAGCTAGGAAAGAAATTTTAAAATAGGGTTCCTTCCCACTGGAGAATATACAGGAAGAGCTCAGGGGGAGGCGCCCATGAGGCTGAAGGGAAGGAAAGACATTGAGCTGGGTGAAAGGTTGGTTGCAGGCACATTCAGGTGGAAATGACCTCCCTGTGCATAACCTGGAAGCAGCTAGGGTGAGAACACAAAAGAGGCTGGGGATTGAAGAGTTAAGATGGAGAACCACCCACAAGTTATATCACTCAGAATGCGATAGTCAGTGTGCAAAGGACAGAGAAAGCATGGTTCTCCTGGGCTCTCAGAGATTGCCTTTCTTTTTAAATAGTACAGGTAATCTTGCTAGTGTATGCTTCTCTTCTAGTTTTTAACCACTTACCAGCCCAATTATTTAAATGCAGGATGACCCAAAACCGCATTTTTCATTAATTTTTATAAGCTGATATAACAGGAAATATAAAAACAACAATTTTGTCAAATTTAGTCAATATAAGAATCAACTGGATGAAATGACACCTGCCCGAGTGACGCTGGGGACAGTCAGCACGTAAACAACTGCGCCTCCTGAGTGTCGCTCAGGGTAGTGTTAAGTGGTTAAGGTGGCTTTAGCTGCTATACTTCTATTTCTTCATCAGAAAAGAAAGGGAGGGAAGCAGGAAGCAAGGAAAGGCAGGCCTGGCTCATTCCTAACCAGGAAATAATTTAGGAAATAAGAAGATGAAGTTCATAGTGCTCCTGAGAAGGAAGGAAAGCACAGTTCCTTTCCAAGAGGACCCTCCTGGTCACGTAAATGGCAGGCACTCACCCACAAGACTTCCAGGAGGCGTTGCAGTGCAACTCCAGGCGGGTGTTTGTGTAGCTCCTCCAGGACAGTCCTGGGTGGCGAGTGGCCACCCCCGCCTTGTCAGGTAAGCTGCGGTCTGATTGGAGCTGGCAGCACCTCGGGAACCGCAGTGCTGACTTCTGAGTCTTTTAACACTGCTGCTCACCAAATGTTGTTTTCCTTTCCCAGTTTCCCCTTTGTCACTTTTCATCAGCCACGAACTTTTGGAACCAGGACAAGTTATGTGTAATTGGCTCAGTGATGTCAAGATGCCAAAACAGCAGAGAGGAAACTGAAATGTGAGGAAACAGAGGTGGAGCAAGTCTGTTTTTCTCACATCACTATAACCTCAGTCGATCAAATGCCCACATTTGATCCAGCACTGAGCTAATCTCCAAAATGCCTACCATTTTAGCCAAAACTCTGCAGATGTGCTACACTTTGGCAGATAAGGAAACCGAGGCTTAGAAGTACTTACTTACTATTCACATAGCTAGTAAGCGGGGCCTGCTGCAGTTAAGTCCATGGTTGTCTAATGAAGCTCACTCGCTCTCTTTTCTTCTCAGACTTTATTTTTTTATAGCAGTTTTAGGTTCACAGCAAAATTAAGTGAGAGAGACAGATTTCTTTTGTACCCGTTTTTCCTGCATGTGCGTAGCCTACCTGTTATCGGCACCCCACTGGAGTGTTTCGTTGGGTACAACTGATGAACTACTAGGTGGACCACATGTTCTTAGTTAAGTACAAGCCAGAAAATCTTTCCCTAGTGCCCATGACCTCCGAAGTACCAGAAGTACTAGAAGTTTCACGCTTCAACTAATGTTTTATTGCCAGAATTTGTATTGTTACAGGCCAGCCAGGCACATTCTTGTGCCTTTTGTTTTAAAAATGTCTCAGATAAAGTTTAAGTCCTGGAAGTCACTATTGCCTAATTCCCATGGGAAGTCTCCAATTATTTAAAGGAATCCTTCTTGTGGGAAAGAAATAGGGGGAAACAAATAACTGATTGTTTGAAGGCCCACAGAGAAATTTCCATATACAAGCCAACTTCCTTGCCTGTCTGAAAGCTAAAGTTTTGTGAGTCAGGTTTCTCCAACCACAGAACTATACATGATTCCCAGAGAAGAGTCTTCGTGGTAAAGATGAGAAATACCTTGAAAGTACAGCTGAGTCCAAACTTGTCATTGAGTATAATGTGGTTTCTGATAGATTTCTTCCTCCAAGGGTTTTATTCTACCCTTCCCTACTTGAGTAAGAAAGGCTCTAATAATTTTTAATCAGAATGGAGACTTGGTGAGCTTAGAGGTCTGACTTATTTTGAGATCTGGAAATTATAGACTGGATGTAGTAATATTTAAAGTCTAAGCATGGCCAGGAACCAGGCGTACCACGGCTGGGCCCACAGAAGTCCAAGGAGAGGACTGGGAGGGAAGAGGTGGATCAGCCACAAAAACTACTCTGGAAAAATACTGTTTCTGGTTCACAGAAGTTTCACAAGCCCTTCTACCCTGCACTCGCAGCCAAGTTAGGAGGGTTTTGAGGGTTCACTCTGTACAGTTGTCTGAAGAAGTCTGACCTGAATGCTGTCTTCAATGTGTTAGCACCAGCTGGTGTGTGTCTCCACCTCTACGTCCGAGGCAGATTCGCCACACCCAGGGGCATCATTAGGGAGTGAACATCTCCATCGCCTTAAATCTCTGAGAACCAAATGGATGGCACCACTTTCGCTATTTGATGCTCTGATGGTAATAAAAATAAAGTGGAAAGAGTTGGACTTCCCACACTCTCCCCATCTCTGTTGCCTTGTGTGGAGTCTTAGTGGGAGGGTGACTGTTCCCAGTGATGCCTCGTGTCCAGGTCTGTCCAGGTCCAGGCTGGCCTCAGACCTTTGCAGAATCCCTTTGTGACAGGCCTGCCATTGACATGTGTGCTCACTGCAGCCACCGAGCAGGGTCACGAGCACAAGCTGGAACGCTGTGGTCTTCAGGGATGGAAACCACGAGGGGTAGCCCACCTTCCTTCCCTGTGTCTCTGAGGGGGAGAGGCTTAAGCTGTAGAACACATCAGACTGAGAACCAGTGCTTTTTTTTTCTTTTGTTGTCTTGGTTTGGGTTTTTTGTGCTTATGGTTGTTGTTTGGTAGTTTACTTGGTTTTTTCTTTTGTGGTATGGGGGTTGAACCCTGGAACTTTGCCCCGAGCTCTTTTTTAAAACTTTGATTTATTTATTCTTTTATTCTGAAACAGGGTCTCTCTAAGTTACTGAGTTGCCCAGGCTGGGCTTGAACTTTCCATCCTCTTGTCTCAGCCTCCCAGAGTGCTGGGATTAGAGGCATGCACCGCCATGCCTGCTTCCAAAATCCTGTCGCATTTTGCACACATTGCCTGGCCCAGTGGGAACCCTGTCTGATGGGTAGTCTGCTCTGCGGGTGTGCACAGCACGTGTGCTTAAGCAGAACCTTGCAATTATTAGTCTGATTCTGATCTTGAGAGGTAGCCACTGTCAGGGACACCACGAAATACCATATTCTAAAGCTTTGGGGGAGTGGAAATCTGTGGGGATGTTCACAAAAGTTGACCTCTTAGAGCTCCCGGGGCCTTGAAAGGCATTAAAGAGAATTCTTGAGCAGAAGTTGGCTGGCCACACTGGCTCGGAAAGTTACTTGTTCCCCCTGCTTCATAGAATCTGTGTTACCACCAAGCTCTGCGGCCTGTCCCTGGGAGTCTGGGGTGTCCGCGGGTCTGTGGCGGAATCTCTGTGAGTGAATGCAAGCATTGGTAGGGCTGGATTGAGTTTCTATCTCTACTGTCTCTATCTCTGTGAAGAAAAAAATTATCCCTAATTCTAAGGACTGATTGGACTGACAAGCTGCAAGCTACAAGAATCAGCTGGTTGAAATGACACCTGCCCAAGTGATGCTCAGGACAGTCAGTATGTAAACAACTGCACTGCCTGAGAGATGCTCAGGGTAAGCTGTTAAGTGGTTAAGGTCACTTTAGCCTTTATACTTCTATTTCTTCATCAAAAAAGAAAGGGAGGGAGGGAGAAAAGGCAGGCCTGGCTGCACACAAATGGAAGTTTAAGTCAAGAATGCTGTATAGCAAAGGGAGAACAAATTAGCCAAGGAGTGAATTCTGCACACAGTCCACAAAAGATCTTGTCCTGTGAATATTAATAAGTTACATTACAAAAATGCAGAGTGAGAACTTTGTTAAAATGTGACTTGGACACAACAGTTAAAAGAAGACCTGATAAGCAGCACTTCTGCAACTTATTTGACCATGGAGTCCTTCTTCCATAGAGAATCTCCCCCAAATCATATTTTATAGAATGTATTTTTAGAAACACTAGATTAAGGTCATTTAAAAACATTACAAAGAAATGGCCCCTGAGAAGAAAATTGAAAAGGACAGCAATACTGTAATATGGATCTGAGATGAAGAGAGGTCTGTCCTATTTTTCCATTTTATTTACTACGATTTGGGAGTTTGCTGGGCTCTGAAGGGAAATATACAAGGGAACTTTTCAATGAAAGTTGATCCAGCACTTCCAATAAAGTAAGTGCTGGAGAGGAAGATGTCCCCCACCCATGCCCCCCAGCCTCCTAGACACTGCAAAGCTCCCCACTTGCTTCGTAGTTCAGCTCAGTGTTTTGGAATTTTGAGCTGGATGCTTTAGAAAGGACACACTGACTCTGGACCACAGCATCCTTTGTTGCTTTTGCCTAACCCAGTTGCCCCTCAATCATTTTAATTTTCTGCACCCTGCCAACAATTATGCTTGCAGCCTCTACAGTGAGAGGCAGTCAGGGTCATCATAAGCACGGTGCATTTTAGCATTCTGAGAACCCACGTGGGACGTGCTATAGATGCTTCTGTGTTGGTGTAGGGGCTTCCATGTGCCCTGTGAGATGTTTATTAGCATCTCCCGTCTCTGCCACGGATGCCAGCAGCAACCTCTGCCCCTATGCTGGTTGTAACAACTAAAAATGTCGACAGATGTTGCTCATGTCTCCTGTGAGGTTAAACCTTCCCTGGTGAAGAATCACTGGTACATATGAAAGCAGAGATACAAGAAAAAGAGCAGCACACACCTCTGTTTGCGTGAGTGCGTGTGCGCATGTGTGTGGGTACGTGTGTGAGTGGGTGTGTAGATTTCCTGATACAGGCTTTGGGGCTAGATCAAGAATGATCTTAGATAGTAATGAGGCATTATGAGCGTTTCAAACAGATTTTCTGTATTTGCCATTGGATACCCTGGGTGTAGGATAGATCTGAAGGGTAGACAGCTGAGTGAGAGTAGTTAGGAGCCAAGGCCCTAATATAGGACAATACAGGGGAGGGGAGGGGAGAGGAGAGAGGGATTTCAGAAGTAGAGTCGACAGGACCTAGCCACAAGTGTGTAGGGGAGAGAGGAGTCAAGGGTGACTCATTTGTGCCTGGGGACTGGGAACTGTCATGAGCTAGAAGAGGAAATGAAGATGGAGGAACCTGTCTGAGGAGAACATGATGGGGTTTTTTCGGGGCTTGTTGCATTTGTTGCCTGCAAGACCTGCAGTTGGAGCTTGGCAGGAGGCGGGCAGAGGCCTGGGACTGACTCTTACTTGGTGGTTATAGCTGTAGGAGAGAGGGACTAGGAGAGGGAGCGTGAGAGAGAGGCTTGTGTCCTCCCACGACCCTGCCTGGCCAGGTCAGACAGCTGGAGGCAGCTGTCCCCCGGAGGCTTATGGTCGAATTGGACAGACGTGACAGCTAAGAGACAGATCTGTAGACGATTAAGGACCAAGAAAGCATGGTGGCATGGGTATGTGCTGCCAGAGCAGAGCGAGGCAGTAGCATGTGAGCTCCAAGGTGGTTTCGGAGGAGGGGAACAGGCTGCTGCTGCTGCTGCTGCTGGTGCGGAGAGCTTTCTCTCTCCTGGTGTTGAGCTCTCCGCATTCATCAGGAGGTGGAAGGGAGCTGTTCCCCCAGGTTTGTAGTCCAGGGCGTTCCCACCAGCGCTGTGTTATCGTCCCCCGTCACAGAAAAGGGAGAAGCCCTGAGCACCTGTTTGCTTTCATAGCTCTCTGTGGACTCTGATCAGGGCACAGAGGGAAGGAAGGAGACCTTAGTGCTTCTTGTTTTCCGTCACTTGTGAGTTCTGTTTCATGGCACATGCAGCATTTCATTTGTGACTGCAATGAGATGCTTGACAGCCATAGTACTGGCCTGGGAAATTGCTAAGAAAAATCTTAAAAATATACATATTATAAAAATTAGCATTTCAGCCATTTTTTAGTAGGTGCTTTTGTGGCCTTAAGCACACTCACATTGCCATGCAGCCCTAACCATCAGCCATCTCCAGTAAGGTTTTCCTCTTTCAAAACTGAAACACTGTTCCCATTAAAGAATTCCCCCCTACTCCTCCCCTGGCTCTTGGCAAGCACCATTCTACTTGCTGTACGTGCGGGTCTGACTATTCAAGTATCTCAGCTAGGCATAGCATTTGTCCCTTTGCAACTAGTACATTGTACTTAACGTATCTTTTCATCCATGTTGCAGCATGTTTCAGAATCATCTCTCTTTTTACAGCTGTATACTCTTTCATTGTGTGCTTATACTACATTTTGTGTATCCTCCATCAGTGGGCATCTGGGTTGCTTCCACCTTTGACTATTGTGAATAGTCCTACTCTGTTGAGCAGAAGTGTGCACATATCTGTTTACATCCCTGCTTTTCAGTTCTTGCATAGACACCAGAAGTGTCCATTGGCTTGTTTGACATTGTTGATCCCCCTCTCTCCTGGGATCTCTGGAATTGCTTGCTAGCTACCTGCCCTTCTTATGCTCCCCTTGGTACCCTTCTGCTTTGGCTCATGGGATAGTCTTAGGTGTGTCCCTAGGCTAGGTTTTGTGACCAGCTGGAAAGCCATTACTATTGAGCCCCTGCCTGTAATTCTTGGCTACAGAGATCCACATTCTGTCTTCCAGGCACTATCATAGAGTTGGAGTCTAGAATATCCATGTTCTAACCTCAGTACTTCCACCAGTGTGCCCTTGGTGTGTTTCCTCATTTCTCCTGGACACCGCTGTCTGCCTCTTTCCACCTCTTCTGCACAATGAGAAGGTAAAACTAAGTGACCCTTAGGGTATCCCATCCGGTTGAGGAAAGTGAAGGCACAGCAGTGTCCTGAGCCCAGGAACCAAGGTGGGCAGGCAGAGAGCGCACACCACTACCCTGTACAGCAGACCAGGAATACCTTCCAGAAACCTCGGGAGTGAGGTGCCATGTGTATCTATTGCATTCTAGCACATGCAAGGTGGTGAAAATTGTGAGTAAACATCACAGCATTAGGTTCCTCTTTTTTTTTTCCCCCCCCCTACTGGGGTTTGAACTCAGGACCTGGCCCTTGCCAGGCAGGAGCAGCGCCACTGAGCTACCTCCCCAGCCCTAGGCTCCTCTTAATGCAAAAGCTACACTATACCGTATATTATATTACCCATCCTCTGTTGAGAGAATGGGACAAAGAGAGGTGGAATAACTGGTTTTACCATAGACTTTTGGCAGTTGTCACAAACTAATACTGAAGAGAATATTCTGTAGACAGATTTTACCTCTAAAACAACTGGAGTTTAGTCACAGGCAAAAAAAAAAAAATTTCTTTAACCCCTCCTCCCCACCTAAAGAGCAAACTTTCTTCTCCTTCACTTAAAGTCATAGGTGGCAGCTGCTCTCTTGAATTAGGAAGGGGAGTCCAGGAAGCCCCCACACAATCGCTTCCGGGCTCCAGTCTGCCTTTGAAGATTCAGGCTTCTCTGGGGAGCCCTGCTTGGATTTGAAGTCCAGATGGGAATCTTCCTGCCCACTCTTTCTGCCCCACCAGTGAAACTTGTATTTGCCCTCTGCTTTGTGTCTTCCATGTCTTTTCAGTGAAAGGTGAATTGCCTCAGTGTTTTCACCACTGTTGTTTGTTAGAGTATTAAGACACCTGGAACCCACTTGGAACGTGTGTGAAAATGCATAGCAGGGTCTTTTTGGGAGACATTTTAGCCATCTTCTAACAACAACAAAGACTCAAGCTCAGGTATTAAGCTATCCATCTTTTAATATACCTAGAATTAAAACAACAATTTTGAATATTAAAGAACTTTAGGGTGGTTGAAACTGGGTTATTACAATATGAATACGGGGGCGGAAGTCTATACTGAGTAAAATTCTAAAAGCATGCAAACGTCCCAAAGCTACATGTCCTGGGTTATTTGAAAGCATGACCCCAGAGAAGGTATTTGTGTCCGCCTTCTCCCTCACAATGTAGTTGTTGATAAGGGCTTTGTTGGTACTGTGATACCCACATGTCATTCCCTTCTAAGTCGTTCATGTACATTTTCCTATCTCCTGCCAAGGCTGTAGCATTTCTGAAACCTTTGTCTCTAGTGGTTTGGTGGTGAGAGACCCCTTTTGCTTCGGCTATAAAATAAGGTGAATTTTGCATATAGTAGAAACCATATTATATGTGTGCTGGAACTTTTTGAAAGTTCTACTTCCTGAAGGACTGAGATGTATAATGGATGTTAGGAAATGGGAAGAAAGTGTTCAAATGAGATGGGGAACAAGGCAGGAGGGAGGCATAAAGGAAGGAAGGGGCAAGAAAAAAGGTGGAAATAGAAGGAAAAATGGAAACAAAGCTTTTGTACATAGGGAGGGGAGGGGACTTGGGGAATGGGATAAAATAAACTAAAATTTATTTTTATTTTTTTAATATTTAATAAAGTTCTATTTCCTAATAAAGTTAGAGAAGCCAAAATATCTTTGTAGTTGCTGACGTTCTAATAGGATTAAATTCTTCCAGGTTGAGGGATCAGCTCTTTTTGGTAGCAGTGGTCTGTGGTGGAAGACCAGAGCTTAATTGGATTATAAAAGTTGTGGATTTGGTGTCATGATAACAAGTAGCTTTTATTTACCAAGGGACTTTGTTATGAAATAAGCCCAAGGTTTGTTTGTTTTTTTAACCCATTTGAGTGCAATTTTTAAAAGCTCTGTCCCTTTAATAAGTACAAGATACATTTTTAATTGATTGTGAAGTATTAGATCACCGGGCAGCCAATTGTTTGACTCGTTATCCTGGCTTCACCTTTGTAGCGCATGTGAAATACACACTGTGATGTAGTTTTGGTCGTGTGGAACCTGAAATCTTCAGTCCACCTCCATGGCCTGTGTTTGCATAATAAAGCTGTTGTGACTCATCGCAGAGGTGTGTATCCTTTGCTCCTGGAAGAGCCCATCTGCAGATACCTGCAGAAGGAAGCCAAACCTGAGTTCTGCCGCGCTCTGATTTTCCCTGTACTCCTGAAAACCAAAGCCCTTTCTAGCAGCAGAGATGCAGTACTCTGGCAGAGCCAGGGCTGGCTCTTCTTCCAGACACGGTCTAGCTGAATGCGATCGTAAATGAAAAATGATCTGAGCGCCGAGGTGGGTGTGGTCCTGAGGCTGAGGAGGTGAAGCCGGGGGAGGAAGAGAATCTGTTCCTAAGTCAGCAGAGCACTGGTGCTGGCCGGAAGTCGGAGCGCGCATTGGCATGGCTCTTATTTTTGTTGATAGCTAATAACCCACGTCTTGCAAGAGCTGAATGGAGAAGGGAAATAAAGCATGACAAACTTGGAGTTTGTCTGACGCAAGTGGCTGCTGGAGCCCAGCAGAGAATGCGCACCTGATCAGCCCGTGAAGCAGGTAGGAAGAGAAACCTTAGTCTCAGAGTAAATCATATTTTATCTAAACACAACTTTTGCCTTTCAGAGGTCTGTTTTTAAAAAGTAGATGAGAAATGAGCAATAAGGTAGACATGAGAAATGGACACAGCCTGCATTGTGCTGATATCTGCCCAAGAGTTTTTCTCAGATACTAGTTTGATAACCAAATGATAGTTTCATTCTGAGGGTTGCTTTTTTGAACAAAACCATGTAGCATTTAAGTTAAAACCAATTTTAAATTTGGCAGACAATAAGTGAACTGCAGACGTTGTTCTAGAACAGATGCTTTGAAAATAGTTGACCAGAAACTGATTTTCAG
The DNA here is from genome assembly GCF_053883595.1 of Heterocephalus glaber. NCBI lineage: Eukaryota > Metazoa > Chordata > Mammalia > Rodentia > Bathyergidae > Heterocephalus > Heterocephalus glaber. The sequence goes on from NW_028258333.1 coordinate 18,897,756, forward strand.
GCTTGATCATTGCTACATTTTCATATTTCAGAGCCAACGAGGTGCTCGCTAATTTCTGCTGGCTTTTGTGAGAAAGGAGGTGGATGCCTAACAGCTGTGAAATATCCAGAAATTGACTGGGATCCAGAGTGAAGCCCGAATGCACTAATGTTTTCTCCATTAAGGCAAGCTGCCTCTGCCCAGCTCCTAAGTCAGGGAATCGGAAAGGAGTGAAGAAGCACAGCATGGGTCCTGAGTGTTTGTCACCGAGTGGGGGGAGCATGAATGTTGGAAATTGTCACAGTGATTGAGTCTTTGCACTCGGAGTATAATAAGGGAGGACTGTGGCTTGCAGCCACACACGAGGACAATTTAAAAGCTGATTTGTGGCTCCTGTGATTGTAGCCAAGTCTCAGAGCATGCTTTCTGCTGTCAAGGCTTGGGGCTTTTGATAAGAGAAGCAGAACAGGCTCAAGAGCATCCCAGCCTGAACCGTTTCCAGATGCGCTTCTAACGAGCGCTGGGGTGTGAGACAGTCTGGGGTAGTTTCCCTCGGCTGAAGCAGTCGATGTTGTACAGTTGAGCTGACCTGGGGAGGTTGAGAATGCTTCGTGTGGTTCCTGTGAGGAGGGAAAGTGAGAACCAGGTGGAGAGCATTTCGGTAGAATACTGGAATTCTTTGATCTGAGCTTTGAGGAACCCCTGGTAGCCACAGCGCTGTTTGAGAAGGCTGATGCAGGAGCTGCTTTGGTTACAGCTCTTGTCCTTGCCATGTGGCGGCCAAGCTTTGTGGCTTTACATGTGAGGAAGGCCCGGAAGACCGGGGATAGCTGTGCTTAGTCAGGGCAAGCCCACAGACTACTTCTTTGTGATCTTTCAGGCTTCCACGTGGGGAGGAGGAATAGCACCTCTTGTTCTCTCTCACCTACTGTCCACCTGCTAGGCCTGTTCCTCTCACTGCTGTCCTTTAGATGAATTTGTCCCGGTGCTGTGTGCAGTGAATTAAGCTAAGCTGGGGGACAGGCTCCCTCTCGGGGTCCATTCTGGAAATAACCAAGGGTCAGCCAACCCTGGCTCAAGCGGCTGAACCCAGCCTGCCCCTGTGTTTGTATGGCCCAGGAGCTAAGAATGTGTTTTACTTTCTAAAGGGTTGAAGAAACAAAGAATATATGACAGAGATATGTGTGGTTCTCAAGGCCTAAAATATTTCCTCTTTGATCTTTCAGAAAAAAAGGTACTCACCAGCCTTATGATGGGGGAGGGTATTTTGTTTTTGGATTTTGCAGCACTGGAGATCAAACTCAGGCCCTTATGAATGGTCGGCAAGAGCTCCGCATTGAGCCACATCCCCAGACCTTTTATCTGTTTTTAAATTTTTGAGACAAGCCCTTAACTCTGCCTCCCAGGCTGACCTAGAATTCAGCCTCCCGAGTAGCTGGGGTTATAGGTCCCGTGTCCTCTTGATTTTTAATATCATTCTTGAGGAGTATGATCAGTGGATTAATACAACTCATAAAGTCCCCAGCAGTTTGACTAGGATGTTGTTTGGGAAACATTTTAATTTCTCAGTGTGTATTAAATGGCACTATTGTCCCCCAAAGGGTAGATTCAGGAAGTAGGTTTTCGGGAGGGTCCAAGCACTGGTAGAGACTATCAGATGAAGCAGAGCCTATGGCTGGGTTTTCATCCCCTCTCTTGGTTTGTGAACCCCCACGAGGCCGGCCAGCATTAACTGCAAGCCCTAGGGAAGGAGCCCAATGGAGACCCAAACTCTGCTGGCATACACAAAATTCATTCACTGCCACCTTTTTCTTCTATGGACTGAAGTTGGCCAGATTTCCACAGTCTGTGAGTGGTATTGCCACTTTGAAAAAAATATTTTTTCTGTAATTAAGAAAAAGTAGGTAGAAAGTTAACCAAATACCATGATTTCTCATATTTAGAACAATGTTTCTTTATGGCTCTCTAAGAAAGTTACTGTAGGCCGGCAACCTTACCCGGGAGCATGTAGTTCTCTACCCAGCACAGTATTTCATTGTTAATGTCATTTCCAATAAGGGAAGAGGAAAATCTGGTGACCTTGCTCATATTTAACTTGTGTCAAGACTGCAGCCCTAGATACAGAGCTGGCTTCAGTAAGTAGCTTATTGTCCACTGCAGAAACACAGGAAAGCGTCTCACAAGGCGATTATATGTGAGGAGGAAAATAAAATGGCTGAGATTAATTTCTCTCCAGGATATTTCAGCCATCTCTCCTCCTGTATTTGGAAATTGGATGCTGTCAGTAGAGAAGAATGGGGGGGGGGCTTAGTTTGACAACCGAAAACAAGTGAAGAAGGATGAAAATATGACTAGTATGGCTCCTTATGAGAGCCAGAGGCTGGAAAACAAGATGGTGTTGGTACACTTGACAAGTCTGGTTGTCAGAGCTGGGAGGGGCTGATCTTTTAAGCTGCCAGGAGAGCCAGCCGCATATTGTCTGTATTAAGTAAAGGGGTTGGCTCTGAATTTGGAGATTAAGCAACCTGCCGTTCCTGTATACACTGGAATTTCAGACACAGTCAGAAACCTGATTTGCATAACTGTTGAAACTCAACTGGAAGCCAACCAGACTGAGGCCTGGACTCCCAAGGCAAGGAGGCAGGCCAGGGGCAGTAAGAGCTTAGCAGCATATGAGGGAGTGCATCAGGCTTGCCCACGGGGAGTTGTGCTGTGTGGGCAGGCTGAATGGGCAGGCTCTGGGGCAAAGGGTCAGCCTGGGTTCCCAGAGGCCAGAGTTGGAACAGGAGTTACTGCTACCTCTGCAAGAGTCGCAGGTGCGTGTGCCAGAGCCCTAGAACTTCCTGGTATCTCAGGGTGATGAGGGGGCCTTCTCACTTCCTCACCATACAACCAGGTTTGCTAAAAGACACAAAACAGCCAGGCAGTCAAAGTCTCTGATCGCTTAAGTGGAGTACAAGCCATAAACAGCCTTAATTAGCCAACTCTTTCATACAGTGTTTGGAGCAGTAAATGTGTCTGAAAGCTGGAGCATCTGTCCCCACCTTCTGGTTATTCAAACAAGGCTGGATTCTGATGTCTATTTATCAGGTTTTTACTGACTGTGAATGGAATAAAAGAGTGAAGTAGATGTATGCATGTGTATGCACAAAAGTGTATAAACCTAGAGAGGGACAGCCAGGCAAAATAGAAGCTATGATTTTGAGTTTGTGACCGTGTCCTTGAAAGAGAATCAGTAATTTTACAGCTCAGTGGCTGGCAAGGGATCCCTTTGGCTTTCTTGAAACTTCAGTCAGCAATATACTCTCTCACTTACAGACGTGCTTTCTGTACCTTTCCGGAAGTAGGGCCTGAGAAGTGTAGCACAAAATCCTCTGGGTTCATTGGTCCAACTGGAGTCCTGCCTTCTCCTTGGTGGCTGGAGAACATGGTGGCAGAATTCCCCACTGATGGATCCACTGACCTGGCATCTGCTCTGCATAGCAGAGGAGGCAGAGTGCACTCAACTTCGAGATCTTCTGTTGGCTTTGATGTCCCCTGCAGGCATATCTGCCCCAGGTTGCCTTGGTTTGTTAAAGCCAGCTGTGCCTGGCACAAGGCTTCACTGCAACCCCACTGGTGGCCCCAGTAGGGCACAGTGTGAGCTCCCCAGCTTGGCCTAGATACAAGGATACTGTGTTATGAGTCAGACTCTGACAGCAGGTGACCTGGGGCTCAGGACCTGCCTTCCCTGTCACAATCTCTTCCTGAAGAATCAGTCCACCTGTGTTTTACAGGCACAGAGGAACTTAGCACTTAGAGGGACCAAAAGTGACTACCTAGTTAAAAGACAAGGATCAACCTGTATTCTGTATGTTCAGTAATTTCTAAGGTTTGGAATCTATCGGGCAGCCTTGATGTGAGATAGATACATTTGGACCATCTCTTTGATCTAAATTCAACACTGATTTTCATACCAAATTAGAAGATGGAAACCAAGCTGGAAATTGGCATAGTAGTGTGATTCTGGAGAAGACATGGGCAGCCCTTGAGAATCTATGTGGTATGACCTCTATTTCAGGAAGACCCCTTGGACTATGGGGGCAGAACACAGTTGCAGGTCACTCCCTTTACAGGGACAGATGGTCTTCTGTTCTGATGTTATATTTTTCCAAGACTTGCCCTTCTAGCAAAAACTTACTCATTCATACAAACTCTTCCTGTTGCCCAAAAAAAGTGGTGCTTCAGTTAACAGTTTAGAATTCCTACACAAATCAGAACACAAACGGAAACCCCCAAGCCAGGGGTGAGTGAGAGGAAAATCAGACGTAGCATACTTGATGTCCATTTGAGTGGCATGAGTCCCAGAATCCATCTTAATGGAACAACAACCTTTTACTCTCATCTTTTGCTCCTACTTCTGCCCCTTTGACAACAGTGTTCATATTTTGTCAGGTTTGGCTCAATCCATCAGCAAGAGAAGGGTTGGACTTCCAAAACAGCTCATATTCGCTTTGCCAAATTCCACCTTCGCCTTCAGCTTGCAACACTTAAGTTCCCAGATAGCTGCCTGAGGGGTAGAGGGTTGACTGTTGGCGGTGTTGGCTTTGGAAAACATCACAGGCATTTCATTGTAACAAGCAAGAAAATTTTCGCAGAGAGGCAATAAAGACCTAGAGGGGAAGCACATGATTATCCCTAAGTGCTGCAGGAAAGAAGATGGCAGAAATAAAGGATGCCGTTTGGATTTGTAAAGTCAAGTCCACAATCCACTTTACAGGCTTGAACTTGCTTGACTTCAGTGTATCCTTCCAGGGAGTCAAAAAATGTTAAAAGAGAATGAAACACTGAGGCTGAAAAATGTGTGTGGGGACATCTTGGTGCCTGAGGACTTTGTTGGGACCTCCCTGGGCTGACAAAACTTTGTATGGTGGAAATCCTGTTGCTTCTGGATTATTGAGACATTTACACATCTTATGTCTGTGACTAAATGGACATTCTTAATGAGTTTGTTGGGGTAGCAAAGATTTAAGTGGTGGAATCAGTTATTTCAAGCTCTCGAGAAGAGAAACACCAGTCATCTCTATAGTCTTCTGTTAGCTTAGTTAATGGCATTTGTTACCATTGGGGTTTCAGAATGGAAGAGATTCTGCTATAAGTTTCAATTGTAGTTTTTTTTTTGTCTCCCCCACCCCCACTGTGGGTTCCTCATCTACTCCAGAGGCAACACGTAGGTTATTCTAGAATATAAGCAGTCTCAAAGCCAAAATACCAAACTTTGCAAGTAGACCTCTGTAAGCCAATGGCAGTGGGTAGTACAGTGCTGATTTTACTGTGATAAGCTCTCCAGGCTCACTCAGATCTATGGCTGCATCTTACGTATTATGACAGTATGGTCAAGGAGCTACAGTCAGGCTGGAAAGAGACCTCCTGAGGGGTTTAAGCTAAAGGACACAGGCCCAAGGCCAGGCTCAGCAGGAATCTTTCTGGGTTCCAAAGTCAAGGCATCGACGCCCTTGCCCTGATCCTGTTGCCTGCTGGTGCCTGGCACGAGGTAGGGTCTGACTAGGATGAGCAGGGCCATGGCATGTCTTGACTTGGACACTGCCCCAAAATTGTAGATCCTGGAAGCAAACCATACTATCCAGATCACAGAGAAATTTCTTCTTCTTCCTCCTCCTCTATTACTACTGCTACTACTGCTACTAATTCGCCGCCGCCTCCGCCGCCTCCTCCTCCTCTTCCTCCTCCTTTTTGTTTGTTTTGGTTTTGAGGTTTTGTATGTTTGATTTTGTGAGTATGTATATTGTTTTTAGTTTTGTTTTCTGGGGCTTGGGGAATTTTTCTTTGTCTTTCTTCCTTGTTTCTTATCTCTTTTTATTTGTTTTTAAAATTTATTGTTTTCTCTTCTCCCTTTAATTTTTTCTCTTATTTTTACTCTCTAATTTACTTTTCCTTCATATTTTTCTTTTATCTTCTTTTCTTGTCAGTTTTTTGCCTTACCTTTACCTGATTCTATAAACATCCTTCTACTCCCCAATCAGATCCTTTGTACCACTTCTCTCTACTCCTTCTCCCATCATATAGTTTAATGTTTCAAATTTTTTCTCAAACCAAACCCTATATCTTTATTAGCATAACCATAAGGCTTTGTTAATCTTTTGATAGTTCTATAAAATGACTGTTGAATTCTTTTCTGCCATTAGCTGTCACATTTAGTACAAATTACCTGTAAGTCAATACCTGGATTGTCTTAATGTTTATACTATAATTGTGGATTTCTTCTCTAGGGCTAAGGGTGGCACATAATTGGTTCTTATGGTATATTAATGTCCAATTTGTCTTGGTTAATTCTGTAGCTGATTCACCTGATACTACTAGAGTCACTCTCTGTAAGCCAACACTCGGATTATCTTTGTAACATTAACAGTACTAGAGTACTGAAAGAACTTGGTTGTTGGGCTAGTTACACTGCATCCTCCCCTCTCAAATTAACCAGGGTGGTCAGATCTTGGGACTGAGACAAAGGACTATAGATAGCCATCCCCTAAGTACATCACTGAAAAGCAACACAAAAGATCTCTATACTAGCAACAAAGTCTTTACCCTATAAACATCCACAAACCTCAGCACAAAACCAAACAAAAACCAACTGAAACATGAGAAGATAAGGCAAGAAAATGTCCCCCCCAAACTGCCAACTCACCCAAAGCCAATCCAGGGGCCACTGAGCGGTAGAATAGTAGAAGCCACACACCCAGATTATTCAAAAGGATAACAGAGGCTAGAAAAGAAATTGAAGAGGTACTCAGCAAGATCATAGAAGATATAATGAAGCAGATAATGGAAGTAATAACCAAAATGATCCAGGAGCTTTCAGAAGACCCTAATAAAAAGTTAGATATCTAAACAAAACAATATAAACATGAATGACCAATTTAGTAAAACATTAGAGTCCATGAAGAGGTTTCAGTAAAAAATCCAGGAGATTAAAAATTATATTGAAATTATAGGTAACAGAAGTGAACAATATGGGAACAGAATTTCACAACTAGAAGACAATGATGCCTTCAAAGACCAACAATTCAGACACCTTAAAAGCAAAAAGAAAACATGAAAAATGGATCCAACAGCAGCTAGATTATGCAAAGAAAACTAAGAGTAATTGGAATAAGTGAAAAATCAGAAGACAGCACAAATGGCATAAAAAAACTGTTCACAGAAACAATGGCAGAAAACTCCCCAAATATAGAAAAACATACAGACAAGTGAATCATATTGAACTCCAAATAGACACAACCAAAAGAAAACCTCTCCATGCCACATTATACTCAAGGTACCAGAAGTCCATCACAGGGACAAAAATCTTAAAAGCTGTTGGAGAAAAGAAACAAATCACATGTAAAAGCAAATCCATTAAATTATAGCAGACGTCTTACACAGACCTTAAAGGTGAGGAGGGCTTCAAGTGAAGTGTTTCAAGCTCTAAAAGACAACAACTTCTAATCCTAGCTTATATATCCTGCAGAACTTCAAAACTGAGGAAGAAATAAGATTTTCATAACAAGGAGCACCTCAAGAAACTCATGACCACCAAACCAGCATTACAGATAATTCTCAAGGATGTTCTAAAGACAGTGAACCCAACAGAATGAATATACCTGGCAGGATGAGCCACTAAGAAAAAGGGTGGGGGGAGGAAATCTGCAACAGGAGAATTAACACAATGACAGGAATAAGTCAGTACCTCTCAGTAATAATTCTCAGTGTGAATGGTCTCAATTCCTCAATTAAAAGACAGATTGGCAAAATGGATCAAAAAACAAAACCCAGTGATATGCACTATACAATAATTTAAAAAGAAACTCATTGAAAATCAAGGGATGGAAAACAATATTCCATGCAATGGGAACCCGAAAAAAGTAGGAGTAGCCATCCTAATTTTAGACCAAGTGGATTTCAAGTCAAGACTGATTAGAAGAGACAAAGAAGGTCACTACATATTGGTTAAGGAAACAATTCAACAAGAAGAGATAACAGTGATAAACATATACATACCAAATACCACTACCTCCAGCTTCATAAACTAAATACTTATGGACATGAAAAATCAGATAAATACCCATACAATTGTAATGGGAGAACTCAATACAAACTGTTGACAGATCAACTAGACAATATCAGTCAATGAATTTAATAAAAAGTACCAATTAAGAAAAGGTCAGAGTGCATTCACTGCCAGATTCTACAAGAACTTCAGAGAGGATCTAATGCCAGTACTCCTCAAACTCTTAAGTGAAATCAAAAGGGAAGCAGTACTCCCAAAGTCATTCCTGGAAGCAAGCATTATGCTCAGACCAAAACCAGAAAAGGACACAACCAAAAAAAGAGAACTATAGACCATTCTCTTCAATGAACACAGTTGCAAAAATCCTCAATAAAATACTGGCAGATAGAATGCAGCAAATCATCAAAAAGATCATATACCTTGACCAAGTAGGATTCGTTCCAGGCATGCAAGGAGGATTTAACATGCAAAATCAATAAATGTAATGACACCACATAAGCAAGGACAAAAATCACGTGACTATCTCAATAGATGGTTCAGAAAAAGCACTGAACAAAATCCAACATCCATTCATGATTTAAAAAAAAAAAAAACCCTAAAGAAAATAGGTATAGAAGGTCTTTATCTCAATCTGATCAAAGCCATCTATGTCAAACCAATGGCTAGCATTACACTAAATTGAGAGAACTTGAAATCTTCTAAAATCAAGAATAAGATGATGTCCGCTATCATCACTCCTGTTCAATACAGTTCTTGAAACAGTGAGAGCAATTAGACAAGAGAAAAAAAGATATAGGTAGGCAAATAAGTTAAATTATCATTATTTACACATGACAAGATCCTCTACAAAGATGACCCCAAAAACTCCACTAAAAGACTCTGAGAGATTAACAATCAAATCTGGTAACACAGCAGGATTCAAAGTTAGCACTCAAAAATCAATTCCATTCCTGTACACCAATACTAAATTCACTGAGACAGAAATTAAAGAAGCAATACCTTTCACAACATAAAGAGAGATGAAATACTTAGGAGTGAACCTAACCAAGGAAGTGAAAAACCTCTGCAATGAAAATTACAGATCTCTGAAAAAGTAGATCAAAGGAAGCATCCGAAAATGGAAAGATTTCTCCTATTCCAGGATAGGCAGAACCAATATAGTGAAAAATAGCCATACTTCAAATACTCTTAAGCAGATTTAATGCAACTCCAGTCCAAATACCAATAACATTCTTCACAGAACTAGAGAATGCAATCCCAAAATTTATATGGAACCAGAAGAGATAGAAAATAGCAATAGCAATCATAGGCAACAAGAATAAGGTAGGAGCATCACAGTCCCAGACTTCCAAATTATACTACAAAACTACAGTGATTAAAAACAGCATAGTATTGGTCAACAAACAAACTTGTAGATTAGTGAAACAAAATAGAGGATGCAGAAACAACCCCAAGCACACCCAGCTACCTTATCTTTGACAAAAGGGGCCAAATACTTTTGCTGAAGGAAAGGTAGCCTCTTTAACAAATGCTGCTGGGGAAGTTGGCTATTCACATGCCAAAGACTAAACCTAAATCCATATCTTTCACCATGCACCAAACTAAAATCAAAACAGATAAGAGATCTAAATATTAAATCAGAAACACTTAATCTTCTGGAAGATATAATAGGTAACACTCTTGAAGACATATGTGTGAGCAAAGGCTTTCTGAACAAAACCCGTTTGACGAGAAATAATGCCAAGAATCAATAAATGGGATCACTTCAAATAAAAAGCTTCTGCACAGCAAAGGAATCTTCCAACAGAGTGAAGAGACAACCTACAGAATGGGAAAATATTTTTCTAGCTATTCCTTAGACAAAGGACTAATATCTAGAATATATAAAGAGCTCAAAAAATATTGCACCCCCAGATTTAAAAACCCAGTCCAAAACTGGGCACCTGAAATTAATAGACACTCCTGAGATTACGTACAAATGGCTAATAAATACACTTAAAAATGTTCAACATCACTGGTCATTTGAGAAATGCAAATTAAAACAACATTGAGACTCCATCTGACTCCACAAAGAATGGCTATCATCAAGTAATGAACCAATAACAAATGCTAGCAAGGCTGCAGGGAAAAAAGGAACCCTTCTTCATTGTTGATGAAAGTGTAAATGGATACAATCACTAAAGAAATCAGTATGGAAATTCCTCAAAATCTAAAAATAGAAATTCCATTTGACCCAGCTATTCCCCTTCTAAGTATCTTTCTGAAAGAGTTAAAGTCATCATATCACAGTGATGTATGCATATCCATATTTATAAGCAGCACAAGTCATAATAGCTGAATCTTGGGCCGGGGATTTAGCTCGGTGGTTCCGGTGCCTGCCTTGCAAGCCCAAGGTCCCGAGTTCGATCCCTGGTACCAAAAAAAAAAAGCTGAATCTTGGAAGCAGCCTATATGTCCATCAACAGATGAATGTATAAAGAAAATAGTATTTATATACAATGTAGTACTACTCTGCCATAAAGAAGGATAAACTTGAGTCATTTGTAGGAAAATGGGAAACCATAATGTTAAGTGTAGTAAATCAGACTCAGAAGTTTAAATATCACATGGTTTCTCTTATAAGAAAAACCGAAATATAAAGTGCAAGATAAAAGACAATAGGAAAAAAGAGAAGAAAAAGTTATAGTAATCCAGCATGAACAATGTATCCAAAACTTTACCTTTATTTAGTTTGTCTGAAATGTTGTTATGGCTTGTGTCCAGATGTCCCCACCAAAGCCTCATGTGGTCATAGGTGAGGGTTTTCAGAGGTGGCTGGATCTAGAGTGTGTGATGCTGGGATCAAGGGTGTGTGATTACTAAATCAGTCCACTGATTGGTTTGGCTTAGTTCTGGGTGTGGATAATGGGAAGGCCCACCCTGGGGGCAAGTGCTACCCATCCTAAGAGCATGTAGCTTGGCTAGAACCTAAGAGACAGAAAGAGACTGCTGTTGTTGCTGCTACTTTCCTTCCTTGCTACTTTGCTGCCTTCAGCCTGCCATGAGCTGTTTCTTCTCTGTGACACCCTTCTGGCATGCCACCCTGCCTTAGGGCCAGCCTACTATGGACTAAGGTCTCTATAAACCATGAGCCAAAATAAACCTTTCCTCCTCTAACTTTGGGTGTCAGGTGTTTTATCTCAGCAATGAGAAAAGTAACTAAGACATGTTTTATATGTTTTTGGCTTGTCAGTCTGGCTGTTAATCTGTATTTATGATAATTACAAAATAAGGACTCATAAAACAAATAAATGAATCTGATGCTGGCAAAAAATTTTTTAAATGGATGCAGGGAAAGAGGAAAAAAGAATTGAGATGTAATCTACATGTGTGAATTGCATACAGTGCGTGTAGTCATTATATACCTCAAACATGTACTCATAAAAATTTTGAAAAAAATTTAAAAACAAGTTCAGGCTCAACCTGGCCAACTTACTGATCAAGTGAAATTATGTCTCTAAACAAAAAGTAAAAGAAAAAGAACTTGGCATATAGTTCAGTGTGAAGACCATGGGTTCAATCCCCAATACCAAAAGTAACAACAAAAATAATGCAGCTAATCATAGGATGTTCAGGCTGTGAGGTTTAGAAATCAGTTTTTCTTGTGAACAAAATTAAGGAAAAGCTAAGTGTAAGTGCTGTTATCTTGTGTGTATGCTTGCATGCTGTGTGTGTGTGTGTGTGTGTGTGTGTGTGTGTGTGTGATACATGTCAGGGAGAAAGGCTACAAGTAGCAGTTATTTCATGATACTTAAATGGACCTGGGACATGGCTATTGTTGAACATGGATCTTTATGTAAGGCTTCGTCTGCATTTGTCAGCCTTTCCTCCTATTTGTAAACATGTGACCCAAACACACTCCCATGATTTGTATCTGTTAGAGAAATGCTTCCTTGGATTATAGAGGCTGTTCTTTTAGAAGCAGATAGGCTCCCCAAGGTTGGTGAGCTTAGTTCCATTTTGCTTTCCTGGCACTTGAGTGAGCGTGAAAGGAAAATAGCCTGCAGAGAGCTATAGATGCCTTGGGTATACAATTCTGAAACCAAGAGACAAATCAATTTGGGCTCTTCCTGAAAATGGATCTTATTTTGAGAATCATAGTTGACATGACTGTGGGCAGTGTTGCTTTCTCTTAGCAAGACAGCTACCCAGAAAAGGTGCTTAGGATCCAAGAGATGGGGCAGAGCAGGGGGTCAGCTCAGCACCAGGGTCAGGGCTTATTTAGCCACATTGGTGTGGAAGCAGCTGCACAGATGGAGGGGCAGCTCTGAGAAGTGGTGTTATTTTAGTTACCTGTCACCGTATTTAGAGTGTAGTGTGGCACGTCTGTTTCAAAAACATTTCCAATCCACCCTCGAGAGTTTGATCCAAGTTTCTTACTAATCATCCAGGTGTTTCTCTGATTGAGGGACTTGTGTGGACACCAGGGGACAGAGCTGGCAAGGCAAATGCAGTAGCTATTGGAGAAGGAAGTGACTTGATCAATTTACGCTCAAATTATGATCAGGTTGAAAATCAACAAACAAACACAGCCCAGACCAAGAGACAGATGGCAGGCACAACATTCTCTTTATTCTTTTTGCATAAGATCCTTAAGTATCTTTTCCTTTTGGCCTATAGCAGTGATGGCAAACCTTTTAGAGCTTTCAATGATACAAACAGTCCCCTATGGCACACGTGCCATAGGTTCGCCACCACTGGCCTATACAGTATACTCTTTTGATACAACGTCTCACTAAGTTTCCCAGGCAGGACTTGAACTTGTGATCCTCATGCCTCAGCCTCCCTGTGTGCTGGGAATACAGGCATGTGCCCACTTAATCTAGACCAGTGATGGCGAATGTTTCAATGATAACAAACAACTGGCTATGGCACATGTGCCTTAGGTTTGCCACCACTGAGCTAGACTCTTAAAAGATTTCAAGGGACTGTGAACCAGAAGGGAAGAAAGCTTATTGTTGCTAAACTATAGCTCAGATTTATTATTTCCTTCAATTGTGGATATAGTTAACAAAGTACAGTAGCATGGCTATGTCTTTGTCACCAGGAGAAATGATGACATATTATTTATAGCAGTTATTTTCCAGTGCCATCTATTCCCATTACTATTATGAAAATACATCAGCTGATAAACTTCTTGTTGGATCTTCACATTTAATGTGCTAAAAAAGTAAGTGTAAGTTACAGTATCATACATTTTTTAAATATTAGGATATTGTATTTCAACATAGTTGACCTTCTTCACAGTCCTATGTATTTATGCATTTTAAAATATTATTCTAAGATTTAATCAGACTCTCAGAGAAGTCCACAGTACAAAAATGGTGAGAAAAAAAACTTCCTATCTTAAAGGCTACCATTTAATGTAATTTAAGTTTTCATTTATCAGGGAAAAAATTATCCTTGGACATTGTGGTATGTTCTGGCCTATGAGTCACTGAGGACTTTAATAAAATCCAGATTCTTGAGTAGCGGATCTGGGGTGAGGCCTGAGATTTCTGCTTTGCTAACAAAATCGAAGTAGCCTGGTTTCACCTACTGCAACTCAAATCAAGGTCTGTGTTTTCCAAACTAATTTCTCATACTTTAAATAAATCTTAGTCACGGGTAATAGGTTAACCATTCTAATAGTTGGTCCTGGGAAGAGATGTCCCAGGAGAGGGAAACCTTGAAAGCATTCTTCACCTGCTTCAAAGTGCGTGTGTTGCCTTGTTTGGAGCCCAGAGTATCTAGCAGGTTGGGAAATCGAGGGGGTGGCAGCTCAGGCCTGGGAGGGACTGCCAGGGTGAAGGGTGGGGTAGCTCAGTGCGCATGGTCTCCCTGGGTGACTCTGGTGTGGCGGACACTCCCTGGGAAGCAGCTGCAGCACAGAGGGGCTGTTTCCTGAGCTTTTGGCAGCTAAGCACCAGGTGAGCTGTGAGCAGCCTCTTTCTGCAGCCAGCCCGGCCCAGCTGGAGGAAGGCAGGCTTACATTGCCATCTGATCCCGGTCCGTGCTACTAACCAGATGCTCTGCCTTGAGGAGCGCTGTATATAGCTTTTCTTTGTACCCAAAGGGCATTTTTACATGTCATTAAATGATGTAAGTTGTGTGTTTCTGTAAGGTTTTTGTAGACATTTGCAAATTAAAGGCAGATCCTCTGGCAGTGAATGAGGGAGGGGAAGTCACTGTACCTCTGGAGCCCAAGCTGTTCCCATTAATATCCCCACAGTCCCAGTCCTGACCAGCTGTCCTCTAATGTGCCTGGCCTTGGTCAAACCATTTATGTCACACGGCTGGCTGTGGCTTCACAGGGTACACAGGGAGGTCCAGAAATCCAGTTTAATCTGGACATCACAAGTTATCAGCTGCCTCGAGACTAAGTCATGCTAATCCAATTCCCAGAGGACTGGCATCCATCAGTCCAAACCCAATTTCTTTGTAGTGGAGGAGGAATCTTTCTGGGGTGACCAGATATGTTTGTTTACTTGTTTGTTTGGTCTGTCTGTCTTTCTTTCTTGTCTTCTCTTCCTTCCTCTCTCTCCCCTCCCTCTCTTTCTCTTCCTTCCTCCCTCCCTGCCTTTCTCCTTCTTCTTTCTTTCTCTCTCCTCCCCATTTGTCATCTAATCTTATCTTCCTCAGAGAAAGGTAATCGAGTATGAGTCATGAGGAATGTGGTACAAATCTAGACATGGTGTCCTCTCGTATACAGGCAGAAAGTCATCCCAGAATTCTGGCAGTCATCGGGCTGCCTTTGAGACCCTGCCTCCCACACCCCATTTTCTTTTCCCTGGGGCTTCCCTGGACTAGATCTCATGTTTCCTGGGACTCCTCCCTACCCACACATTTGCAGAGTGACTCTGAGAAAAGATGTGTGAGGATGAGGCAGGCACGGAGTCCTGACAGGGAGATTTGTACCTTTTCTGCCACTCCTTTCTTCCTTATTTTCTTCTTGATATTTCTACCATGGGGCCAATTCTCTGTAGCCCAAGATTGTCCATCCCAGCTTTGAGGAATACAGTGTGCGTGGAGGAGTTCTTCCTGACAGGGGTGCTGTTTTACGGTCGCAGCCTGCATAACATTTCAGTCAACAGCAGACCACATAATATGGCAGGATCCCATAAAATTGTATCTTAGTGACATAGCTACCTTAGTTTAAGCAACTATAATGGTGACACAAAGATGAATATGACACAAAACAATGCATTTCTCAGAAAATATCCCTGTTGATAAGCAAAACCTGACTGTACCAGTCTCCACGGGAAGAGCTCTGAAAATGGTCTATGCCCTTGGTTTTCTTCTTTTTTTTTTTTTTATTGGTACCGGGGATCGAACTCGGGTCCTTGCGCTTGCGCAGCAGGCAGTGAAACCACTGAGCTAAATCCCCAACCCTGCCTTTGGTTTTCAAAAGGCATCCTGTGAGTCTGGCTTCCTCTCCAGAGGCATTTCATGAAATGCAGGTTGCTGGGCCCACCCCTGGGGTATGGCTGGGGTCCACTCATACTTGTAAAGCATCGTTCAGGAGTACAGGAACCTTTCGATAGCGTCACCTGTTTCAGAGTGTTTTCATAGCACTGCCATCTTGCCACCAGCCAGTTATGGGTTCATTAGAGAGATCTTGCCTTATTTATAACTTTCTATTTTGTTTAAATCTTTTACATGGTGAACATGTGTCATACAGCCATCTTTATTTCTTCTTCATAAAAGACTATTAAAATTATTCTTTTAATCAGCCAAATTTGGAAACTACAGCTGTAGACCCATTATTCCAGGCCCGGGCCCTCCATTTTATGAATAAAGAAAGTGAAGCTTTGTGAGTGAACTGGTTGATGGGTATCAGGGGTACCAGGACTACATGGTTTGGAAATCACTGGGTGAATGTACGAAGACCATGGCTGTGTATACTCCCTGCTTCTTGACTAGACCCATTGTTCTAAGCCACAGGGTCCTTGTCTCTAGGCAGTTGTGGAGAACCACGATGATCAAATGCGCATATTTACAGGATACTGGGACAGAGTCAACCCAACCATTGACCTTCTGTTCTAGACTCAAATATGAGTGACATCAGCCATCCTGATATTTCTACAGTTGACAGACTACAGCCCTTGGAGCTCTTCAGTAGACCAATTCATCCTTCAGTCCCTCAATCTACCCATCAGTAAAGAGGATAAACTATCTGCACAAGCTCCTTTTAAAAGTTAATGCGAAAATCAAATGAAATTATCTGAAGGCCTTTGGGAAAGAAAGTAGCAAGCATTATATCATGATAAGGTGGTCTTAGAATATTATCCCTAAAGAGTTTATATGTCTGTTGAGTGGCCTTAAGCAGAATTACTGTAAGTGGGAGAAATACTTTAACCAAATAAAGGGCTCTTGGGGCCAGGGAGAAGAAGGAATCAGGATTTCCAGGGAAATACTGTGTATTACTCCGACGTTTCCCGATTACAGCAGCTCTACAGGCCCATTAGTGAATTATTTCACACCATTTGCCCTTTTTTATAGCCACTTTCCAGCTGCATTCTAGAATCAGGAATCCTTGGGGTGAGAGAGTTGGTACAAGTAAGTCAGGATGTTCAGTCTGCTCAATGGCAGTGACTGTCTTTCAGGCTCTCTTTCTGCTCTGGGTGATGACTGTGCTTTGGGATTTGTCATCCTGAGAACGGTACAGTTTTTAACTTTGTGTTCCAGACCAGATTTAAGAACCAGATGAACTTTAATATTTGTAAAAACATTTATGGCAATTGTTCCAACTAAGAGACAGCCCTAGAATGGATACAGCCTTTTTTATTCTTCTCCTCAAGAAATGATACTGACAATGAGGGAACTTAGTTCATGGTAATTATCTTTGAGCTTAAGCACAACCTACGTCTCCACAGAGTTGCTTAAGGAAAATCTACAGATTTGTAGAGACAAGTATAAATACAGAAAAAATTTATATAAAATATCAGAAATTCTAAGTAGTAAAAGCGTATGTGATTTAATGACATCACATGAGTGCACAACCTTACTAGTGGAAGCTTCTAGCTCTGAGATCTTATAATTCTGCAGACAACCCTAGGTTGCAAAGGTTGGGAAAGAGTCTATGGGAGAGGCTCTTCTTGGGCCTAGATTCATAAGCTGTATTGGTATGGGCAGAACAAATGGGAAGTTCATTCCCAGAGAGTGAAAGTAGAGGTGTAGGGTAAATAGCACTGCAAGGTTTTGGGCATCTGTTGGCTAAAGAAGACAAGAGTGGGAGATCTGCCATCTTGTAGATGCATGTAGATTGGTCAGGTTTGGTCTGAAAAAAAGAGGGGATTGGGAAGACTTCAGTAGAATTGTGCAGGATTTTAGTAAAACTTAACGCAGAAAAATTGTGTTAACTGATTTCATTTTACGTTTGCTTAGAAGTCCATTTACCAATGCCAGGATGTTAAAGTCCATATTAGAATTACCTGGAAAACTTTCAAGAAGAAAAAAATGTGTTCCTGGCAATTATTCACCCTCACTTCCAGATTTATTTTTTAGAATCTTAGGGGTTGGAATAGAAACAGAGGAAAGAAAGGACCTTATATTTTTAAAAAGTTTTCAAAGTGCAAGCAATATTAAAGACCATCCAATTTTTCAATAATTTCACCCTCATGTATGACCCAAAGTCAATACAAAGTAGCAGTTAAAATAGCATTTCTCCAATTCTTGTTCTCCTAACAGTTAGGGTTTTGAGATCACAAGCAACAGAACAATACTGGCTCATTTCAGCCAGAAATTTAATGGCAGATTATTGGGAAGCTCATAGAAGCCAATAAAAGAGTTGAGGTTTGGGTTTGAAAGAAAAGGCAAAACCACAGGAGACTACATGGTTAACAACAGCATGGCCATGGCACATAGAGTCTGCTTAGGACAACATCACCATTGTTAGACTCTTAGCACTAGGTTTTTCTGTCCCTGCCCTTAACATCACTCCCTCGTGATTCAGAGTGCCAGCCAAGGCATCCAAATCTAAGTCATGTTCCTGTTGATAAGGGCCTAGGATTGGGAAACACTATAGATGTATTTTTTTTTTGGTACTGGGGATCAAACTATAGAAAAAAATGTCTTTTCTTCATCACTTCTCATATTATGGGGCTTTGTCCAACTCCAAAGAGTGATCAGACACTAGTTAGCCACAGAAAAGCATCCATCTCCCCTACTATACAGGTAAAATGAGTTGGAAACATTGGTCTCCTCTTTATCTGCCATCTTCCCATGGATGGATCCACTTCCTTCTCTTTTCTCCCTTTCTCTTCCTTGGGTGCCTTTCCCACATGCCCACCTCTCTCTGGCTTGGCATTACTGATACACCTTCGAGCTGGTGTGCTGGGCTTTCTGTTGGTCGTGTCTCTTCCCATTAGCCCCTTTCACCAGCCTCTGCCCATCAAATCAGCATCCCTGGAGGCCTACCTAACTCAGAAGGCGGACATTCCATTGAAGGATAGTGCTGGGTATTTGTAAAGTTTTTCCTTATAAAAACAAATATCTTCCATCCCTTATCTTTTTCTCATTGGTATTAACTATATAACCTATACCACCCTTTCTCCTTGGAACCATCCCTACCTAATTTGTGTATAAAACCGTCATCTCCCTCCTGACACCCACCCTCCCTCCATATTCGCTTCTTTAGAATAAGCATCCTTAGTACCTTCTGGTGCTCATCATAAGGCAGAAATACCATTTTTAAAGTGTGATGCCAGGACTGAGACAAACCCTCTACATTGAGTCTTATCCAGAACAGGATTATCGCCTCCTCTGGTGATATGGACAGTTTACTGCCCCTAATGCAGTGAAGGATTACAGGGCCTTTGTAGTTGACTCTCTCATGAAAGTGACTGTCTATAAAAACTCACCAGTTTTGCCTGAAGCTGTGCAGGCCATGTTTAAAACATCCTGTGAGATCAGACTCTGAGCCTGGAGCCTGGAGCCACCACTAGGCACTAGCATTATCCATAGTTAACTCAATTGGCTTGAGAGAACATCCCTTTGGCTTTGTGGGAGGAGTGAGAATGTGAGCTCTAAGTGGCTGGAAAAATGTGGAGCACTAAACAATGAGGAAGACTCACTGGAATACACTTTGTGTTAGGCGAACCCTCATACATAAGCAAATGAGTAACGAATGTGCTACTGATGAATGGCAGGTGATAGAGAAAGCCAGGCAGAGGGTTTGGTTGGTGAGAATATTTTTTGACTAAATATTAATTCAAGTTTATTGATATATAATTTGCTTATACTTTTAGCGTAATAAATTTTCCCTGATTCTGGAAAAGTTCATATGGAATACACCTAAAGTACAAACTTGAGATATGCTATCATAGGAAACTAAAGACATTTCTAAAAATTCTGACCAACAGAAGTCATTTGAATTTACCTCCACACTTGACAAAGAACCAGTCTGTCACCCTACCAAGTGCCCCCTAAAGTTAACCCGTCACCTGTCCTCCAGACTCTGGCATCTACCAATACATACTCTGTCCCTATTGTTTTCCCTTTTCAGAAGGCATAAAGTTATAGTCTATCTCAGCCTGTTTGGGTTGCTGTAGCAAAGTACTTTAGACTGGGTAACTTATAAGCCATAAAAATTTATTGTTCATTGTTATAGAGGCTAAGCTGTCCAAGATCAAAGTGCTAACAGATTTTGTGTGTGGTGAAGACTCTCTTCCATAGATGGTGCCTTTCTGCAGCAACCCCATATAGCCGGAAGGGCAAACTCCCTAAGCCTTTTATAGAAGGACTCATGAGGGACCTACCCATCCTCATGCCCTAACCACCTCTAAGAAGCCCCAGCTCTTAATACTGTCACATTGGGGATTAAGTTACAACATGTGAATTTCGGGAGGGCACAGACATTCAGACACACAGGGGAAACATACAGTGTTTACCCTGGAATCTTCTTCCACTTAGCATAAGGTACTGGAGGTTCATCTGCATCGGCACATGTACGAGTAGTCCATTCCTTTCTCCTGCTGAGCAGTGTTCCTTTGCATAGATGTGCCACTGTTGGTTTGTCCCTTCTGTCCTTGAATGTGCTCTTCCATCAGATACAGATCCACACAAAATCTCTTGAAGAAAGTTTTGAGCCCCTTCTCTCTTCTCACTCAAACATGGTCTGCTGGTCAAGGTTCTGCTTTCATACGTGGACTCTGTACTTAGTCCTGCAGATTGTCATTTCCATAGTATCTCCTGAAACACTAAAAAATACAAAATGTGTTTAGATGGAGTGTGTATGCTCTCTCTGCTTTGACCTCAAGCATCACCACTAGATTTTTGTCTATTTTGGATACAGATTATATTTCTATCTCTTATTACACTTTGAAACATGTTTAAACCGTTCTTGGGTTTTGTTTATTTGTTCTTTTTAAAGAAAAATCTGGTCAGTATCTTTAAAGGAAATCAGTCACTGTTCTAATATTATGGCTATTTTATTAAATTGTAATTATTATATAAACAGGGGATGCCAGAATTTAAAATCTCTTTTAAAGTACTGTTTTCAGTTTAAAATTGGACTTGTTCCACTGTCTATGGTAATAATTGTGAGATATCTATGCCAAAAGATATAGTTAAATTGTAAACACTAAAGTCTGAAATTCAGGTTAGAGTAGAGAAGGGATATCATAAAGAGGGTGATTTGAAATGATTATGTGATGGGAATGTCTGAATTTGCAACCTTGTATACCTTTGATTTATGATCTGGTAAAAATAACATTTAGATTTCATAACCTCAATTGAAAACTTGTGGGCTGCTGATGACAGCGTAGAGATTCACCCTGAAGATTCAAAGCTGCCCACAAGGGCTGGCTGAGTAAATGAGTTGTTTGATTTTTAGTGAGGGCAACCTTAACTTACTGCATCCTTTACTAAAGAGCAGTTGTTTAGGTTATGTGTCTACAACCTCAGCTCTAACTGTAAATGGACTCTCTAGACATTCTTTATTAGGATACTAGAATCTGTTATCTTCCTTTCCTGTCTGTAAATAAGTGCACTTTCCATCAGAATCTCAAAATAATTCTTTTAGAACTTAAAGATCATCTGGAAAGTGGAAAAGTGATTAAATAAACAAATTTTGAAAAATAAGAACAATGAGGAGCGGTATGTTCTCACCAGACAACAAAATGTCCTTTGAAGCTCTAGTAATTAAAACAGTGTGACAGGGACTTTTTTAACCAGACAATATGGAACTTTTATTTTAACATGATTGCTGTATATGGGGAATTTAAGAGGACCCTTTACAAATGGAACCGATTTTACTAGAATGAGCGATGACAAAATGAAACCAGTATTTGAAGTGAATTCGTGAGTTTATGCTTCAAATCCAGCCAAGAAGTTTGTTCCGATTTTGCCTTTGGCTCTTCTGAGATCTTCCCATCAGTCCTGATATGGTCCAGCAGGGGTTGGTGTTGGCTGAAACTGTGTGACAAGAAAGCCTGCTCACACTTTGCAATCTTGCTGGGCTCCAGTTTATCAAGATGCTCCTTACACCTGTGTAGATAATGGCCATTTGTTGGTTAGCTACTACTTTAAGTCCTACATAAAAATAGATTCCAAAAAATAAAAATTAAAAAAAAAATAGATTCCAGACGGAGTAAACAGTGAAACATAAATGTGTGAAAGGAATAGAAGAATGTAGAAAAATGTTTTCATTATCTAGGGTGGGAAAGCCTTCTTCAGTGGAACTGTAAATGCAAGAACTCATTTATACAGGAGATGAAGATACATTAAACCCTTACATATGACAGGACGCCATGACAGTTGACAGTCAAGTGATGGGGAGGGTTTTGAGGGTGATGGAAAGGACTTTCTCATTTATTCAATATACTTTTCTACCATATGAATATTCTTACAAGAATGTATTTACAATTTGCATCATTTTATCAATGTGCTTGCCACAGTGTGTGGACCATGGTAAACACTCAAAAATTATAGTAGCTATTATTATTTAAACCACTTTCTTCACTTACAGTGATTAATGTTTCGAAAATGTAGCTCCATGTCTAAATGTTTCTGTAAAATTCTCTTGTTTTGAAAAGCATCCCTTTTTTGTTGATGACACTCTGAATGCATTTTTCTACCACTTCTCATTACTGCCCAGTGCAGAGGATAAAGGATTCAATTATTTTATTAAATGCATCATGACTCTTGGCTTACCAAGTATACTCTGGGAGAAGATGTAGGTTCAGCCAGAATGTAAGATTACAAAAGGACCATGAACCTGGTGTACACAGTCATGTTAATCGGCTTGACGTGTACGTGAAAAATGTTAGCAAATTAAGAAAGTTTTATCAAGTGCTGAGTTAAGCGTAAGCAGCCTGGGATCAAGCACTGGAGGATGAGTAAGGCCTATGGAACTTCTAGAGGGACTCCATGTCTCCTGAGTGGGGAAGAGGAGGTAGCCCAAGAAACCCTGCAGTGGTACACAGATACTTATGGAAACTTTCTCCACCCTCTCTCACCCCTAAAACAAGTTTCTATCTGGATGCACCTGAGGTCTGACTTTGAGGTGGCTTGAGTGTGACCCTCTAGAATGCCAAGTTCAAGGGATGGCTTGCTTGGGGGGTACAAGGTCTTTCCCAGGACTGCAGTGCAATTGCCCTTCTCTGAGCCTGTGGGCCAAGGCCATCTGGCTAGTATCCAGCTGAAACATTTTTGTCTGCTCTCTGTGGGTCCTCACTTCCCTTCACCAGTGGGGAATTTTATATGTAGTTCACTTCTTTCCATATGTAGATCAGTAGGCTTGGATGAAGTCATTGTGAGCATTTTTAAGTGTTGCAATATTATGCCTTATGCTTTAATAAGAATCATTTAATTCTCATAACCTATTTCAGATGAAATTAAGGCAAAAATAAAAATCTAACTCATAGCTTCATTGCCCCTTTCTATTGTTTTTCTAAACTCTATTTCATTTATTTCTGCTTTGTTATTATTTCCTTCCTCCTTCTGACAATGGGCATAGTTTATTCTTATTTCAGTTCCTTAAGGTATAAAGTTGTTTATTTGAGATCTTAACTTCTTCTTAATTAGACATTTATTTCTATAAACTTCCCTTTTAGAGTTTTTTTTGCTGTGTCCGTAAGTTTGGGCATGTTGTTTCCATTTTCATTTATCTCTAGATAGTTTTTATTTCCTCTTGATTTCTTTTTTGACTCATTGGGTATTCAAGAGTATGTTCTTTAATTTCCATATATTTGTGGATTTTCCAGTTTTCTTTATTGATTTTTAGCTTCATTCCTTTGTACTTGGGAAAGATACTTGATATGATTTCAGTCTTCATAAATGTGTTAAGACTTGTTTTGTGGCCTAACGTATGATCTGTCCTGGAGAATGTTCCAAGTATGCTTGAAAAGAATACCTAATCTATTGCTGTTGAATGGAATGCTTTGTATCGGTCTGTTGGATCCCTTTGGTCTGTAGTCTTGTTTAGGTATTTCCTTATTGATCTTCTGTCTAGATGATCTATCCATTGTAGAAAGTAGAGTATTAAAGTCCCCTACTACTATTGTATTGCTGTCTTATTTCTCTCTTCAGTAAATTAATATTTGCTATATATTTAGGTACTCCAATGTTGAGTGAAAAATAATAGAAAAGATCAATGAAACAAAGAGTTGGTTTTAAAAAAAAAAAAAACACAACAAAAAATAAACTTTTAGCTAGATTTTTTTTTTTTTTTTTTTTTTTTTTTTTTGGTACTGGGGATCGAACTCCAGACCTTGTGCTTGCAAGGCAGGCGGTAGAACCACTGAGCTAAATCCCCAGCCCCTAGACTAACCTTTTAAAAAATGGAGAGAAGATTCATTTAAATAAAATGATAAATGAAAGAGGAGACATTATAACTGATACCACAAAATACAAAGGATAGGGCCGGGAATTTAGCTCAGTGGTTACGCTGCCTGCCTCACAAGCACAAGGAGCCGAGTTTGATCCCTGGTACCCTCCCTCAAACAAAAAAACACACAAAGGATCATAGAGATTTCTATGAACAATTGTATGCCAACAAATTAAAAATGAAACAGGTATGTCAAAAGAGGTATTTACACTCCCATATTTATTACAGCATTATTCATAATTCCCAAGATATGAAATCATCCTAAGTATCAACAGATGAATGGATAAAAGCAGTGTGTATGTGTGTGTGTGTGTGTGTGTGTGACATACAATGAAATACTGTCCAGGCTTAAAAAAGAAAATCCTGTCACTTATGACATGAAGGACGTTTTACTAACCAAAATAAGCCAGACCCAAAATATAAATACCACATAATGTCACTTATATGTAGAATCTAAAATAATTGAACTCAGAAGCAGAAAGTAGAATGGTAGTTTTCATGGCCTAGATTAAGGCACTATTGATTAAAAGATATAAGCTTTTAAGTAGAATTAATACTTTTTTAGATTGATTTTATAGCATGATGATTATGGCTAATAATATATTTTATAATTAAAAATTGCTGAGATAGTAGATCTGAAATGTCCTCTCCACAAAAAGGTAAGTATGTGGGGAGATGGACACTTAATTAGCTTGATGCAGCCATTTCAAAGAGTGTACACACACACACACACATCGTGTTGCATGTTGTAAATACAAGATTGTTTTGATCTGTTTTGTTTTGTGATACTAGGGATGGAAAGCAGGCCTCAGGCATATTAGGCAAGCACTCTAACACTGAACTTCCTCCCCAACCCTTTGCTTTTGCTGGAAACAGGTCCTCCTAAATTGCCCAGGCTGGCCTCGAACTTGTGATCAGCCTGCCTCACCCTTATGAGTATGTGCCACCGTGCCCAGCTATAAATATAATTTTTACTTGTCAACTATACCATTAGTAAATTTGGGGAAAGAAATACCAAAATCATGAGTCACAAAAAAAATTACATAATTTGCCTTCAGGTTACTCAGTCGGTAAATGATAGAACATGGGTTGAAGCTCCATGAGTCCCAGAACCTGCACTCCGTCCATTAACCAGCTGGCTCTAGCCTGGCCCAGTCCCCAGTGAATATCCCGGACTTCCTGTGGCATAGGAAGGGATCCAGAAGATCTTCCCGGCCAGAGTCTAGCTAATTCCTAACACATCAGCTTTATCATCTTTCAACCTCTCTGTAGAAGGAGGAAGGAGCCCTATACGAAGAGCGCAGGTGGGCTCCGTGAAGTTCTTTCATATCTTATGGATTTTTTCACTTACAGACCAGTGACACATCTTCCTTACCTACCTCTCCAGTTTATAGTGGTCAGATAGGGATGACACCACTACTAACAGAGACTCTCATAAGATATAAAGACTTACATTAAAGTAAGGAAGTACTAACAATAAGAGTGAAGATATTAAACTTTCCCCTCCAATCTGTAACCCTAGCAGATTCTAACTGGTCTTTTTACCCCTCTGCAGATACATCTTACCTAATACTATGCTTCTGATGTTTTCATTAACTCTCGCCTACAGATAAGGCCCTGAGCAGTGATTGGGACCTCATTGTGTGAGGCAGGGGAAAAGGCCCTCTATGATGAAGGTACCCATGAGAAACATGGTACCTGCATATCCTGAAAGAGGATGTGCTTGTGTACACCTCTTTCACAAGACCTTTTAGGTGAGGTCTGAGCTATGCAAATGACTAGAATCTTTACCTTTGTTATATAACGTGTCTGTCCATGCTTTGGTATCAAGATTAGCATTTCTACTGCTGTGGGAAAATGAAGGAGTTGCTACCAAGTTAATATATGTTCCGGTAACTATCCAAATACAGGAAGAATACAGGACAAAGAGGAAACAGTTAGTACCCTGTGTGAAATTTACATAATAACCTCTGAAGTGCACTTAGTAAGAAGACAGACTGAAATGACAGCACAATTCACGCCCGTGGACTCTCTGACCCAGGGAAGTCACCAAGTACTTCGTGGTTTGAGCTCTGTGGACAGCTTACTCCAGGCTCCACTGTTGGGCAAGAGGCTGCGGCATTTCTGAGGTCCCTGGTGCTAAAGGTGCTAGAGTCATCTTCAGTATATTACTGAAAATCAGAACATGAAATAACTGCTTTAGCATTTTCCTTCTAAACCAGAAAGGCTGGAGCATCTCCAAGCAGGTACCAAATGAGAGAACAGTTGGTGGTCTTATGACTCAGATACCCTGTTCCTCTCAGATGATAAGCTCCAGCTTCTGTGGGGTTTTGCCCATAATATGATGATCTCTACTTAATACCATCTTAGTTTAATATACCCATAGGAGATCATTGGTTAAAACAAGAAGCAAAAGAGACACTAATGATTAGAGTTAATGGGAAATGTAATGGTGATGATTTTCTACATTGCCCTCAAGATATCTTCACTAGACTTTTATTTTTTTAATTTTATTGATTAAATGATCAGTTGGTTTGTAGTACTGGGGATTAGAGCAAGGCCCTTCACACTAAGCTACATCTCCAGCTCTTTTTTTTTTGAGGCAAGGTCTCACTAAATTGGCCAGGCTGGGCTTGAACTTGCAATCTTCCTGCTTAGTCTCACAGAGTGCTGGGATTACAGGCATGTGCCACCATGTCCAGCTTCACCAGATCTTTAAGTTAGAGTCATCCAATGAAAAGTTTTACGTGACAGTTATCTCGTGTTCTGTCCAGTGTAGCTGTTTGTTGAAATACAGACTCTTCATCCCCATGGTACAGGAGTGCCTCCTTTTATGAGAGGATAATATGTTCTAAGACCCCTGGGGATGCCTGAACCTATAGGTAGTACTGAATGTATGTATGCTCTGTTTTTTCCTATGTGCACATACACAAATTTAATGTCTTTTTACATCTGAACTAAGCAGTTAGCACTGTGGCCATAGCTTCCTGAGTTTTAGGAGTGACACCAAAACTAGCACAAATGTCTTTTTCTTTCCTCATAATGGCATGGATAGAAGATTCACTCTTAGCATACATCTTACTGATTTCAGCATATGATTTTTTTTCACTTCTTTAACTTAAAATGTTCACCTTTTCAGTTAAAGGAAGCACTTCTTGGCTTTTTTTTAGCATATCTGAATTGCCAGCATCACTACTCTTGCACTTCGGGATCATAATTAAGCAAAATAAGGGTGACTTGAATACTGTGCTAAAGTAGCAGACACCGTGTGGTAGGCTGGACAGAGAGATGGATACGTCCTGGGCTGGCCAGAGTAGCGTGTGGCTGCGTCTGAGTGACTGAAATCTGGGAAAGGGGAGACTCAGATCAGGGGCTACTACTATGCATAATTGGAGAAATAATTACAAATCTCACCTGGAGAGCTTCTCCCATCCTATTTACATATCAAACATCATAATTTAAGAAAAATAAGCCAGGGAATTTTATTTAATTCAAATGCAAAAATTTCTTTATTTGCAGGAATTCAGGCAGCAGGGTTGCTTTTTTTCTGTTAATTCGCTTCATAACACATAAGTAATTTTTCACTTCATTAATAAAAATGCATATTTTAATATATTTAAATTGTGTGTATTTAAATTCTAGTCTGGAAATCATCTTTGTTCTTAAGTATTAATCTGAACTAAAGGAAACAGCATGCGTCATTTATGAAATAGAGAAGATTGTCTTGGTATTTTGTTTTATTTATTTATTTTTAGTCCCAGGGATCGAACTCAGGACCACATGCTTGTGAGGCAGGTGCGGTGCCACTGAGCTAAATCCCTGGCCCTTGGTAATTCATTTTTTGAAACAGGGTCTCACTTTGTAGTCCAGGCTGGCCTTGAACTCACTATGTAGCTCAGGCTGACCTTGAATTTGCAGGCATCCTCCTGCCTCAGCTTCCTAGGTGCAGGGATTACAGGCATGAGATTCCATCCCCAGCTGTTTTGATATTTTAAAGATTATATTAAAATAGATCTTAAAATATATTCATAGAGTAATATATTAAAATGACTGTATTTTTTCATGGTAAACATGATAAGATTATTTTAAACAGACCTTAGGGGTTTTATAAGATTGCATCTTATTGGAAAAGTTCAAGCGTCAACAGGGCTTGGAGAATTTAGGAGAGGGAAGGAGACTATTTGTTTCCTAGCAAGCCACCGCAATCTGGATGGCCCAAGACAGTAGAAACTTACTCCCTTGTAGTTCTGGAGGCTGCAAGTCTCAAGCTGTCAGCAGGGCTGATTTTCTGCAGGCTTTTGAAACCTTCCCATGCCTCTCTCAGTTGTGCGTGAGTGCAGGCACTTCTGGACATTTCTTGGCCTGCAGACCTACCCTCCCATCTCTACCTCCATACCTTTTGGGTGTCCCCTGTGTCCTTTGCTCTCTCTTGGAAGGGCAATCTCCCTGGAGTTAGGCTCCACCCTGATCTCGTATGAACTCAGTTGCGTCCTTAGGTGATTACATCTGCAGAGACCCAATTTCCAGGTAAGCTCACACCACATCCTAGGTGGACATAAGTTGGGGGTGAGGGGAGCACTGTTCACCCAAGAGACTTTCCAGGGCTGCATCTCCAGTCTGAGTCCGTTTGAATTCTTGGTCAAATCCTGGCCCCACGGCCTTGACCTTGGTCCTAACCTCTGCCTGTGCTGCTCTCCCTCCACTCGGACTCCTCCTCCAGCCTCTCCGACTCCAGCTGGGTCTGGGAGCACCTCCACTTCCTGAGGAAAACCTTGCTGTTCACACCCACACCCACAGTAGGCTGGTCTTCCTTGGTGAGCTTCTGAAGAAAACTTCCTGTTGGAATGTTATTCACATAATTAATATAATTTTTACATTCATGCAATATAAATGTACTATATATTTGACATATTTTATTTTTACCTAATATTTACCATGTATTAACTTACAGCCCATACTATATAATCTATAAATTTAAATGTAGTGAACATAATTGATGTAATTATTTCTTGCACAGATTAACATCGTGAGCACAGTGAGGGCAGGAACTGCCTGCCTTATTTGCTGCTTTATATCAGCACCAAGCCCATCATCATCTGTACTCAATTTTTAAAATCTTACTGTCTTTATAACATCTCTTTCATTTTCTGAGAAAACCTTTCCTCAGTACAGGGCTGACTCCCTTCTGGACTGACTGCCTTCCCAGGAAGTCCCCTTTTGTGGTGCAGGGATGGGGCTGTGTTTCCCCAATCAACCTTAAGGTCTGGAGAATCAGGGATCTTTGGAGAAAAATCTTTGGTTGGATTTGGTGTTTACTGGAGATGTCGGTGCTGTCTTGAAATCTGAGGCATCTCAGTTAAAATACAGCTTATGTCATTCATCCCACAGATTTAAGTAAAGAATGAAATCTAAAAACTCACTTTTTTTGTGTGGTACTGGTGCACTGGGGTACATCCTCAACCCTTTTTATATTCTGTTTTGAGACAGGATCTCACTAAGTCACCCAGGATGGGCTGGAACTTAAAATTGCCCTGCTCGGCCTCCCAGAGTGCTGGGATTATGGCCATGTACTGCCATGTTCAGTTATCACTTTTCTTATTTGTCCTTCTCTCAGTTGCTCTTTTTGCTTTTTCTTCCCTTTCATCCCCCTCTGTGGCCACAGGTAAAATTGAGTCATCAAACTTTAAAAAACAATTCTTCTTTAGACAAATTTGAAGTTGATTGGGAACTTCAGCATCTGGAAGAGTCTTAGGAGAAAGTCTCTTTGGACTCAGTCATGTGTTTACATTTTTCAAAGATGTTTCCAATGAAACTGGACCTTATATATTTTGTCTCTGACAATTTAAAGAACCTTCCTTTTTCATTTCTTCTTTGAGAGAAGATACTGAAATTTTCCACAGATCTGCTTATAAAACAACTTTCCTTTGGGCCCATCATCTCCTCTAGATCAAAGCCAAGGTACCCAGAGGTGGCTCCTTTTGTAAACAGGTGGTGCCAGTACATAAACCCTGTAGGAAAGATGGACAGAAAAGAGAAATAGTCTTGTGCCACCTAACAACTTTCTGATCAGTGAGAAGCCCCATGTATGACGGTGGTCCCATGAGATTATAATGAAGTTTCAAAATTCCTGTCACCTAGGTGTTGAAACATGCTTATTACCTACTGATGTCATGGCATTACAACATTGTACCGTAACACACCACTTAGGTGTTTGTGCTAATACCTTTGTAAACCTATTGTTCTGCCAGTCATATAAAGGCAGAAAACCTATAATTATGTACAATATATAATACTGGATAATGATGATAAATGATTATTATTGCTTAATGTATTTGCTGTGCTATGCTTTCTATCATTATTCTAAAACATACTCCTACTTATTAAAAATAAGCTTACTGCAAAGCTGGCAACATCACACACCTCATGTTTACTGTGTCTCTTGGTTAGATTTAGAGGGCACATGGAGCAATTGATTTATACCATCTGTTCTCTGTGATGTTTGTGAAATGATGAAATCATTCAGTGATGCATTTCTCAGAATGTGACCTTGTTCTTAAGTGATGTCTGACTGTAAATCTCATCTTGAATGATTTCAAAAGACTGCAGTCTGTCAGTCTCAGCAGGAGGAAATCTCTGAAAAGAGTTGAACGTAAAGTTGACAATAACAATAAAAAGATGTTGGCTGGTCCTGGGGGTAGACGCCTGTAATCTCAGCACTCTGGTAGGAGGATTGCAAATTCAAATTTGAGCCCAGCCTGGGCAATGTATCTACTTAGCAAGACCCTGTCCCCAAAAACAAAGTGGGTGGGACTGGTGACCTGGATGGGAAAAGGGCCTGGGTTCAATTTCCCAATACCACGAGCAAAAACCCCACCAACCACAAAAATGTTGCGTATTCCTGTGACCTTGGTAACACTCTGTCCTGCTTCTTCCCCCCAGCTTGCACCCAGCCCTTTAAGCATCTGAAGAATTGAATTAGGACTGCTGCCATCCTTTCAAAGCGCCAGGCTGAGGGAGCAAAGAGTGCAGTTGACTACAGCCTGGGAGCCAGGACAAATCAAGATGGCCCTGTGTGTGAGAAACCCCCTGGGTCTCATAGAGCAGTGCCACCAGCAAAGCTCCTGTGTCCCCCAGAGCTTCTAGAAGGTCCTCTGGTCAGGTCAGAGGCTCGTTTCTCTTCCCACCTCCAGATTCTCCTCAGCCCCCTCTTCCTGGTATGCAGTTCAAGAAATAACTTCCCAGAGTGTTTGTTTTTCCAGGCAACCCATGGCATCCATTTTGTTTTTGGACATTTTCCATTAGCTTTAAGTGGGAGGGTTCCAAGCTGGTGTGCACCAACCGCTTGCCTGCTGGTTCCTGCTGAGAACAACTTGATGATGAATGAGTCCCTAATATTCTGAACGCACTGGAGACTCACAAGTACCCACCTGCTTGGACCTGCGAAGCGGCCAGCCAGAGGCAGGGTGGCTGGCTGTTCATGGTGGGGGAATTTCTCCTAGCTCAGTTGTATGCTTGTAGTGATCTACTATAAACACTTAAAAACATCGCCCTGTTTACTATCAGTATTACTGTGGCATTGCAATATGTTGAAACACTTAAGGTGGAAACAACTGAGTTTTTTAAACTCTCACCTCAGAAAAAGTGAAAGAATTCTTTTTAAAGGAGGCAGATGTTCAGAGGGGAGGGTTGTCCAAGTATTCCTAGCAGTGGAGGAAAGGAAAGAGAAGTCATTCTACTGCTGCAGAAGGGCTGAAGCGGGGCTGGATGGAGGTGTGGGGAAAGGAGAAGACCATGGAGCTGCAGGCTGTCTTCAAGGGAGAGGCCAGCCTTGGGGGTGGGGGGCTGTCTTCTACTTACATCTGTCGCCCTCAGCTAAACTGGGAGACCAGATTGTCCCTTAGTCTTCTCCTCTGATTCTAGGTACTCTCAGCTAATCTGAACAAGCCAGCTCATTTCTGAGAGCTGGAATGGAACCGTTGGCCACTTCGACCCGCACCCTGAGAAACCACTTTGCCTCCTCCCTGCTACGAAATATCTTGCTTTCCTTCCGGCCCATTTCTCGTGGGTGTGAGGCATATTTTGGGTGTTAACGCAACACTAAAATAAAGTTCATTATGATGGTAATGTGGGGAGAGGCCTCTTTAGGCCCTTAAAGGTTGCAGGCCTTTCTGAAGAACTGGTATAATGAGCAGCATTGGGATGGGCCTTTGCCATGAACTCCAGTCATTTGCAGCGTTTGTTTGAATCAGACAGATGGAGAGTTGAACCCCAGCTCCAGTCTAACCAGCGTGATGACTGTGGGCAAGTTAATCTCTCTAAGCTTCAGTTTCTCATCTCTGAAAGATGGATCACAACGTCCACCTCAACCAGGTTGTTTTAGGGTGAAACGAGGTGGTGTTTCCCTGCACTTAACATTGTACACACCGTACAGTTACAACTTAAGTTGGTACCACACCCCCCTTTTCTGTTATAAAACTCGCATTAGTTTTTAGAATTTCTAATATGAACACACCATTAAAATCGAGCTCTGCGTTGTCAGTGTTTGTGCTTGCACATCCTATAATTTAAGTTTTCTTTAATGTTTCACTCGTTATTTTTAAGATTCTAATATATAAATTCAAATGCCTCTTCATTTTTCTTGTCTGAACATAACTACAGTAAGAACTAGAGCTCAAAGATACTCAGCCACCGTGCAGTTACAACTGATCGACAGACACATGAAGATTTAAAAGTTGTTCTGTCCACATCTGTGAAGACTTGTTTTATTTGTTTTTCTAGGCCAGGGTTCTATTGATTTGGCTTTGTCATAAAGCCCTCTAAACTAAAAAGAGTTCTAAAGGATCACAAAGGAGAGATAAACATCAGGGAAAATACCTGAAATTTCCTCCAGGTCCTCCAGTACCTTTTGCTGGGGGAAGAAGGTCATAAAACTTAGCGATCAGAGTGCATGGACCTGCCTAGCCCACCCATGCCTCCAGAGAAGAAAGAAAAAGAAAAAAGTCAGATTTTTCAAAACTTCTCAGTTTACTGTATAGAAGCAATTCGGGAGAACAGTGCATGACATTAGCCAGAACATGCTGATGGGAATAGTCATCTGCAGTTTTGTTAGTATCTTTCTTCTGGTGACTCCAAACAGTGAAGGCGACTCAGAAGAGAAGCCCACTACTTTGATGGAAGTTGTTTTGATGTAAGTGAAACCGGGCTTGGCGTAAAGTAGGGGCAGGCTCTGGCCAAGCCAGTGGAACAGACCCTGGAAGGATTGAGGCAAACTGGGGAAATTATTTCAAGATGGAGTTGGACCTACTTGAAAGTATGGGGAAGCAGAGGGTACAGACATTTCGTCTATGTCTGAATTGTGTATGAGAAGCATTGTGTGCCTTCTGAGAGACATGGACCCACAGGAGTCCCTCTTCTTTATTGTCACCTCTGAAGGCAAGAAAGAGGGTGGCCACCTTTTCATGACACACTGTGTAGACTTCAGGTCACCCACTGATTGTGAACTGTTGGCTCTGGCTGGCTTGGGGGATGAGAGCAGAAAAGGAAAATGTGTGTTCTTATTCTCGTAGTTTCCAGCAGTTTCCAACGTGGGGAACATAAGAAAGGTGACCGGGCAGTGTGAAACTCAGTTCTTAGGTCATCTTGTACAGATTTTTTAGGGCTTAGTGGCCGTAAATCTTTAATATAATTTGAACATGGTCTGGCTTTAGTTATCCTTGAATGTTCATAGTAGCCTCTTGCAAGGCAAGGCCAAGACAACTACTACATATGTGGGAAACCCCAGGAATTACCATAGGCAGCGCACCTGACGGGGCTGAAGAGTTGAGCCTCAGGCAAACCTGAGTCTGGGAGCAAGATGCCTTGGATTTTCTGTTTCTCTGTTCTGAACAGTCTTCATCCTTAAGGGATAAGTCATAGCAAAGTCACTGTGGTATGAAACTAAATGTCTTTGGAATGTCCAGAAAAGAGGGTATGGCTTGATCCAAACAAAGTTCAGAAGAGACTTGGATAAAAGTAACATGGAAAAAGTAAGAAATGAAGTGCAGTTGATAGAAATATATAGTAATATGAGTATATTATAGTACTAATGCAATATTTGGGTCCCCCTCAAAATTTGTGTGTTGGAACTTGTTCCCTAGTATGATGACATTTGGAAGTGGGGCTTTGGAGTGTGATTAGGCCATGGAGGTGGTGCCCTCAGGAATGGAATTGGTGGCCTTATAAGAAGTGACCTGGAGAGATGCCGCACCCCTTCTGCAAAGGGCAACTATCTGCTTCTGAGTCACCAAGGGAACCCTTACCAGATACCTTGATCTTGAACTTTCTGGCCTCCAGAACTACGTAGATACATTTCTGTTGTTTATAAGGCTCTCCGTGCCAGTTTGTTACACAGCCCACATGAGTAAACCAAATTCATATCATATACTGTTAGATTGCCAGTGTTTGGAATCTCTGTTAATGAGGAAAGCTTTTCTTTTCTGATGATGAAGCAGAGTTGCTTTATGATGACTTGGGAACAATAGGAAGAATGTAGGAGACAAAATGGAAGAAAATGCCCATTCCACTTAAAAGGGATCCTGAGAGCAAACTTTGGAGGGAGAAGGGGCTACCAGGGGATTCATGGCCTGAACTGGGTGGAATGGTTTTAATTCCATTAATTAATTAATACTGGACTAATGTGAGGGGAAAGGATAAGATTCTAGAGGGGCAGTGGGATCTGTCTCCTCAGAACAATGGGACTCTCTCCCCTCTCCCCCCTTCCCTCTCTTCCCCTTCTCCACCTCCCCCTCTCTCCTCTCTCCCCAACAGAAAGGATCTTATGACTCCCATCTGTCTATGGTGCTAGTCGTGTGTCAGCCACTAGACTAGTGCATGAGGTTGCCAAATTGAAGATTTTTGCAAAGTGCATTAATAGATAATTCTCAAAGAAGGCAAATGACTACCAAGAACTTTAGCCTCACTGATTGTCACTAACTTGAAAATTGAAATGAAATAAGGTAGTTTTTGACCACTACACAGCGGACTAAAAAGAGCTATAATATTCAATGACAAATGGGTTCTCTAAGACACCACTGGGAGGATTCTAAATTGTTACCATCTTTATGAAGGAAAGACTGACAGTTCATATTGAAAAGCTTGAATGTGCTTTTGGCCCAGCAAGAAATTTAACCTAGGAAGTCCACCTATAGGAATGAACCTTCAGGAAATTTTACATACCAGCAGTATGCTGACATCTTCCAGGGTTTTATTTCCATACCTATCCTGTGCTCCAAAGCCCAGATGCAATATCTAGTTTTCTGTACAACGACTGCATGAGCATCTGAAACTTGAGATGTTTAGAATTTGACTCCAGGGTAGATATATGCAATTAGAATAGTGGGATAGCTTCACCCTTCAAAGGGTGCTCTGCCTGCCACAAATGATGGCAACTCCATTCTCCCAGTTACTCAAGCCAAAGGCCTAGACACCATTCTTGACTTCTTATATCTGTATCCAATCCAAAAAAAGGTTTTCTCTACCTTTTACTCAACCTTCAAAATTGATCATGATTCTGTCTATTTCTTAACTTTGCTACACAATTCTGATTTTCTTAACTACACTGAGACACCTAATGTTTCGCTGGAATTCTTGCACATGATCTTCTGTCCAGTCTCTGCTTCTACCCTTGCCCAGCCGTAGACGCCTCCTTGCTGTTCCTCCAACACACTGGGCATGCTTCCAGTTCACTACTTTGGCACTTGCTGCTCCTTCTGTCTGGAATGCTCTTCTCCCCGGCAGCTGTATGCATGGTCAACTCTTTGACCTACTTCAAAACTCTGCTCAATGTGTTCTTCCTGGAGGGGATAACTTAGCCACACAATTTAAAATTTCAACCAGACTTTTCCAATGCCTGGCATACTTGTGCTTCTTTATCCTCTTCAGTGTTTTCTATTGTCCATAGCATGCCTCACCTCCTAACACCCTTTATAGTTGGATGTTTATTTGAATAGGTCTGTTGTTTGTCATTTGCCTGCCCCTGACAGATTGTAAGCTCCACAAAGACAGGAATCTTTGTGGTGTTCACCTTTGTATGCTCAAGTGTCTCAAACAGTGCCTGGCATATAGTAAATAACTATTTGTTGAATGAATGAAAGCATGAATGAGTGGATATGTAATGAACTAGTAATAACTTTATAAACAGGGGAAAAAAGTAGCATTAGGCCACAAGAAAAAAGTGAAATGGTTCCATGTCCATTGTCTGATGCAGGTCAGATCCCTGATGAGGTGAGATTGACTCACATGCAGCGAAGTCTGACTCCCAGCACTCCCTGTGTCTCCCCTGCAGCCTCGCAAACTGAGAAAATGTGACCTACATCATCAGGGTATGTTGGCAAAGCTGTGTGCCTGGGGAGTTTTCACTTGATTCCGTATAGATGCAGCTTGATCTCACATAGCCATAAGAAACCCTGATCCACTCCCATTAATTTAATAAAGAAATGCAGTCATTTGTAAATAGAACCTTAGTAATTCTCTTTTTAGGGCCAGT
The DNA here is from genome assembly GCF_053883595.1 of Heterocephalus glaber. Lineage (NCBI taxonomy): Eukaryota > Metazoa > Chordata > Mammalia > Rodentia > Bathyergidae > Heterocephalus > Heterocephalus glaber. The sequence goes on from NW_028258333.1 coordinate 18,934,152, forward strand.
GTCTTTACGTCTTATAAGATCAGTTCTCATTATTGATCAGGGATTTTCTACTTAATTTAGCTTCTGTATTGCTATTTCTAACACATATATGAGTACTTTAAAAAGTTTATTTAGGAGTCATGGGTGAGTTATGTCAGAGGTTCCCAAACTTTCTCAGCTTACAGCAACCTTCATATCTGGTGAATTTTTCATAGTACCCTAGGCCAAAAATTCTCTAATGACTCTATTTATTAAGTAGTTACAACCAAATACATCAATAAATACTTTTGTCTTTAAAAAAAGTGTTTATTGATTCGTGCGAAAATATGCTGCATTGGGCTGGGGATTTAGCTCAGTGGTTTCGCCACCTGCCTTGCAAGCGCAAGGACCCGAGTTTGATCCCCGGTCCAAAAATATATATATATATGCTGCATGAAAACCTCTGAGGAAAACAGAATCTTTACATAGCTTAGTGTTGAGCAACAGAAAGGCCCATACCTGTGTGTCCTTCCAGTGAGCCTTATTGGAGCTAAAACATGTGATACATCCCGGCATTCAAGATAATTTGCTATAAGGGTTGTAAATTTAAGTCAATCTTGTTAGTTTGAGATATGAGCTTTCAAGATAGACAGGAAAATCGGTGACACGTTATTGCATGGAATTTGAAATAATTTTTCCTACTGGTCCTATGATTTGCTGCTTTTTAGCCAATATTTCCCTACTTTGCCCTCACCCCTAACCCTTTACATCTAGGAATATTGCATCTAATGGCCCAGGAGGCACAGGAGACAGAGTGTAAGCTGGTAGGAGAAGGTGTACATTTAACACCAGTGGGCATAAATGCAGCTTCTCTTAGAGGCTACACCCTAAGTTTAGAGCGCTGTAGACTCGGGATAAAGCATCTGCCTTATTTCTTACTCCTCAGTATAATTCTTCCTCTGTTTGACTGAACCCTAAAGAAAACTTTATTAAATATTAGGTTTTTTAAAATGCATATTGACTTATATTTCTAATTACTGGTGTCAAGAGTAAAATATTGAGCTCTTTTTACTATGCTTGATGTTGGGGATCAAGAGTGGTTCTAATCTGTGTATTGTGCTATAGGTCAGGAACTGTGATTTTACTCTACTGGTGAACTGCCAAGTTAGCCTGCATAGTTTCATGGATGCTTGTAGAAGACATGAAACTCACGGATCAGAGATGAAAGACAGCTTATTGTTCACAGAAGTATCATTAAGCCCCATCCCTGTGCTGTTACATTTTTTGAGGTTACAGTTACCTACACTCAACCTCAGTCTGAGAATATTAAGTGACAATTCCAGAAATAAACAGTTCATAAATTATAACTGCAAATCATTCTGACTAGCATGATAAAATCTTTTGTCATCCTACTCAGTCTCACCCAGGACACAAATCCCTTTATCCAGTGTACCCATGCTGTGTACACTGTCCACCTATTGCTTGCTTAATTAGCTACTGGCTGTCAGATCGGCTGTCATGGTATAGCAGTGATAGTCAAGAAGCCCTATGTTACTTAATAATGGCCACAAAACATCAGAGTAGTGATGATGGCAATTCAGATACACCAAAGAGAAGCTATAAAATACTTCTTTTAAGTGAAAAAGTGAGTATGGATGTATGTGAGTAGGTATGTGTATGTATGTCTGTGAAAAAACATAGAATAAGTAGGGTTCAGTACTATCCTTTAATCAGGCATCCACTGGGGATTTCAGGACATAGCCCTAATGAATAAGAGGACTGTTATAGACAGAATATTTGCCTGCTTCTTCACTGTCAACTTGTGTTCTCTGATCCAAATTTTATGATGAAATTAATGAAATGAACACATTTTATACCAAAGAGAACATACTCATTGATACACACTGTACCCTCTAGATTTGAGATAAGGGTGAGGAGGGGAAAGTCCCTGAGCCCCAGCCATTTCTGCTGAAGAGAAGTGAGAGGGAGTAAAAATTGGCTTCCTTGGTCTGCTTCTTTAAGAGTAGTTGGAATACAGTGTTGTCACATCCACTCCTACGCCTGGGCTGTGACCTCTTCTCAGAGACTTTGGGTGCTTGAACCTTCTGCCTCCCTGTAGTCGGGGCTATCTTATTCCATTTCTGTGATAGGAAAGTAGATTGATTCACCTTCAGAAAAGGACATACAAACACACCAAGGATGCTGCTCTTATCACACGATATGAGCGAAGAAATGCCATCTTCAGAGGCCCCAAAAGAGAGTTTGACACTTATTGGGGAAGGCTGTGGAATCTGAGGAGTGTACCCAAAATCCAAAGTTACCTGGAAAGCAGAGCCTGAGATTGCCCTTGGGCAGCTGGGGTCCCTTCTCTTACAGAGCTACCCAGACTTGCCTCCCTCTGTCCCAGTGAAGTCTTCACTGGCAAATTAATCCCTCTGTATTTAACATTTCCTCTCAACTCATTGTTCTTGGGAATCTCCAGATGCATAGCTTCAGACAGATCTCTGGAGTAATTAGGCTTAACAGGTTTGCAAAGGGTCACAACTAGCTTCTCGGGCTCTCCTTTCTGCCAAAGGGGGAAAGGTCATGGGCAAGCCCAGTTGGCCTCTGTTCATCCTGTGTTAGACAGGGTAGCTATTAGCAGCTAGTCCTGTTCTATACAACTGAGATCTTGTCATAATAACTCAGCTATAAACATCCCACTGCAGTCAGTGTTTTTTTCGTCTCTGCCGAGAGACTGACATATGCAAAGGAAGTAGGGATGTCTGCTTTGGGAAAAAGTCTGAGTTCCAGAATTCATTTATGTGTTCTTGAGTTAAACAGTGTTTTATAGCATTGTGTTATAGGCCAGTGCCCAGTAGTAGTGAACCAGGTGACTTCAAATTATACACCTCTACACACCCGGGGTTCAGCTTGGCAGGACCGCTCTGTGAATTCACACCATGTGCAGGCATCAGTAGTAGTCATAGGCTGAATGCCCAGGATGATTTTCAGAGGCACCTGGAGATTTTTCCTTCCAAAAATTTTGGCAAACTCATCAGAATATCAAAATTGTACAGCTACCTTAAACCCTGACTTGATAGAATCCAGACATAAATAATGACTTCATAAATAATGACTTTGGACTTCTAACACCCTCCTGTGTTTGCCACTCTCTTATCTCCTATTTCCTTGTATTTCTTGTTCTTCAAATTCTGGTTACTTTTATCCCTCCAGTTTTTCTTTTTTGAGGGAGTAACCAGGGATTGAACTCAGGACCTTGCGGTTGCCAGGCAGGCAGTGGGACCATTGAGCTAAATCCCCAGCCCTATCCCTCCAGTTTTTCCAAGCATCCAACATCACCTGCCCTTTCAGACCTTCCAACCCCCAAAACACAGACTCCAGGATTATGACACATATGGAAGGGAGGAGTTGCTTACACTTCGCTTTGGATACGGCTCCTTTGGAGGGAAAGAGGAAGAAGGGTTGAGTTCAGAAAAGACCACAGGAAGTAAAGAACTACAACAGATTCCAGAGGGAAAGTTCTAGGCTAGAATTCAGAGCCTCATTTCTAGATATATTGATGTTTCTTCATTTTAAAATCATCCCGGGAGAGTCAAAGTCAAGAAAATTTTAATTGAATTAATAATTTTCCTTGCTGGAGGAAAATCTCAAATTTTTAGGAAAAAATATGTAATAGAGAAGCTTCCAAAAGGCTAATTATACCTTTTTATAAAAAGGAGGCTTTTATTTTTCTAAATGGCATTACTGTATTCGATGTCTTCTTTCCCAGATACTGTCCAGCGGTGTGATCATGGTGTGTCCCCAACAAAATGGCATGTGAGGCTGGGTCCCCTCTGCAGTAGTGTTGGGGGTGATGACAGCAGGAGGTGTTTGGGTCCTGAGGGGATGGTAGGGGAGTCCTCCTGAATGGATTAATGCCTTTCTCGCATGAGTGAGTTCTCATTCTCATGGATCTGGATTAGTTCGCTCAAGAGCTGTTACAGAGTGAGTCCACCTTTTGTGTTCTGCCTCCTCTTCTTCCATCCACTTGCCCTTCTGCTTTCTTCCATGAGTTAAAGCAGCCCAAAGTTCTCAGCAGATTTCGCCATCCGTTCTTGGACTTCTCAATCTCTAGAATCATGAGCCAAAATAAAACCTCTTTTGTTTATAAATTACTCTCAGATATTCTGTTATAACAACACAAAACAGACTAAGACTTACTGACTTTTAAGTTTAGTGTAAAGATTCTAATACTGATAACATTCCTACTAGACAGAAAAAGGAGACTTGAATGTATGAATTAGCCAGAAAGTGCTGGAAAAGTTAGGCAAATCATTTAAATACATATGAATATGGAGTATGGGGCCATTAGGTTTAAGGTGATTCAAAGAATTCTAAAAAAACTATCCCCTCCCCAAAAGTCTCTTCTTCACCAGCTTGCTACAGTGTCCATAATTCATTCATTACTCTTTGTCTTGGGATGACCTTAAACAATCCTCAGAGTCCAGGAAAGGATAAAATAACCTGTCATACAGTTCCTTTAAGGTGTCAGGGTCTTATTTATTGCTTGGAAGCAAGGAGAGGATAGGGAGATGGTACTGAACTAAATATAAACTCCTTTTGCCTTTGTAATGCTGCCAAGTATGGACCCTGTAGGAGTAAAACACTGACTGGCTCAGTCACTGGTAACTTTTGGGATTCTTGCAGCTCCCATGAGAATAGCATATGGGAGAGATACTTAAGACCTCGTGATCCAACTCAATGAGCCAGTAATTTTGGTAGTGAAGGAAAGGTCTCTGGATATAACATGTCAAATTGCTTAGAGGTTTTAGTATAAAAGGTAGATTCCCAAAAGCAATTTTAAATGAATTGACTCTCTAGGTGAAATCTTTTTTCATTTGATGCTAAGTTTCCAGGAGCCCTATATTAGTCAGGTTTCCAACCGTGTAATAGATTCTTGATGTAAATAAACTTAAAAAGAGGAAAGATTTATTTTGACTCATGGTTTTGGAGATTTCAGTCCACGGTTACTTGGCTCCATTGCCTTTGGGCCAGTGGCAGCAGCACAGTACATAATGATAGGAGCTCATGCTAGAGGAAGCTTGTTCATTCCATGGTGCAGGGAAGCAAAAAGGGAGAAAGGAGAGGGGGCAACCCCAATGTCCCCTTCAAGGGCACAGCCCCAGTGGCTTAGCTTCCTTCCACATCTCCCAATACCACCATGGATCGGTTAACACATGGACCTTTGAGGGATGCTTATTCAAAGAAGAGGAAGGCTAAAAATAACTTAGACATAACATGGATGTTTCTGTTTTTTATTCTATTCTATCCCTGGCACTGGGGTAACTTGGTCCTTTCTTTCCTAAGAACTCTTCCTGGGAAACTACCATTCTCAATGGTATTAGCATGGATGCAATACAGAGATGACTCATTTTAACATCTTCACTTTGCAGATGTGAAAACTGGCACAGAGTTGAGAGTAACTTAGAGCAGAATTGCACAGTGGCTACACCGTGGAACTTAGGAATCAGAATTAGATCTGCCACGTAGTAGTAGGTACATGAACTTGAGCGAGGTAATTGATATTCATTTCTTAGCTGCAATTGCTTCTAAGACGTTTCTTGGTGAACGAGTGTCTATAAAGCACCTACTCAAAGAATAATCTTAAAACTTTCCCAGTATTATTTACTAATTTTTTTTTATTGAGATATGTAATTCATCCTATGGTTTGGATAAGGCCCACACAGGCTCACATGTGAAAGGCACTATTTGGAATGTAGTAGAGCCTTTAAGAGGCGGAGTCTAATGGAAGGTATTCTCATCACGGGGCCCAGCCTGTACCTCTTTTCTCTTTCACGTCCCAGCCATCATGAGAACAGTTTTGCCGCATGCTGTTATCGTGATGCCTGTCTCACCACAGGCACAGGAGCAGCAGGGCCAGTCAATCATGGACTGAAAACCTCCAAAGCCATAAGCCAAATGAAACCTTTTCTCTTCATAAGATGATTGTGCCACATATCTGTTACAGCAATGGAAAGCTAACATAAAATTCACCATTTTAAAGTGTATAATTTAGTTGGTTTTAATATATATACTGTTAGGTAACCATTACCACTATCTGATTCCAGAACATTCTTATCACACACCCTCATCCCAAGTCCTCTACATATCAGCAGTTGGTCCCAATTCCCTTCTCTAACTCCTGGAAACCTCTACGCGCTTTTTGTCTGCATATTTGTCTTGTTCTGGCAGTGTCATATAAATTGAATGACATAACATATGACCCTTTGCAGTTTGGCTTTTCTCACTTAGCATCATGTTTCCAGTGTCACCCATGTTGTCGCATATAATCCATTCCTTTTTATTGCTGAGTAATATTCCACTATATAAATATGACACAATCTACCCTTCATCAGTTGATGGAGATTTTGTATAATGCCATTGTTTTACAGGGTTGGGCCAAAACCAGAAGGAGGACTTGGATGACTAACTTTCCACCTTGTCCTGATTTTACTGTCCCACACTGGTTTTCATAACCTCTGAGCACAGGTAACATTTTAACTGGAAATCTTTTGCTCAGTGAAACCCCTACAACCTGGCTGCCTAATTTTCAGATTTTATACTTTTACAAGAGCTTTTCCAGTCTGGAAAAAATGCATAGTTCAAATAAATGAAATCTAAACATTTTGGGGCAGTTGTGCTGAGAACCAAGTTTAATTTTTATTTTCCAGACTTCAATAGGTGGTCTTTCATGCCTCTTCCTCCTACTGTACTTCATAGAATGGCCTGAGATCTGAACGGTATCTTTTTTTAATCTACTTGTTTTTATGTGCATGAGTTCACCACCATGATATATAGCCCAGGATCAAAGAAAGTTTTTATTAGGTTTGGTTGATGTTTGAGTCCCTTCTCTCTTGTTCATTTTACTGCATGGCAAATATTGAGAATTATTCTTTTCTCTCATAAGACAGGCACTGCCATTACTCTAATCTGTAGGGACAGGGACTACATGCCTTCAGGCCAGACTCCAGTGTGCTTCAGACACAGCTGGCCAGCTCTTCTCCCCTCCCACTGTCTGCTGTCTAAGTGAAAGCTCATGGTGAGATGAGAGGGAACTTGGTAACCTGGCCTCCTTCCCACATCTGACTGCCCCAGCCCTCAGATCTGATCTCCCTGGTGACAAGATCACAGAAGGCCATCTTTTTAGCCATAGTCCTCATTTCTTCAGAGTCAGCATTGTGCCCAGAGGGAGAGCACCTGGCCATACTTGGGCTTTCTCTTTGTAGGTGTAAGAAGATTGGAAGCAGGTTCAATTTATGAAGGATTTGGTTGTTGACGCCCCTTGGGAACCAGTGATGTGTAGGCTGTGGCGAGATTCCAGTGGTGAAAGCATTTCCCTGGGTTCCTCGGGGATTTGTGCTACTTTATGTGGGGTGGCGCTAATGGAGAGTCCAGCCTAACTTCATTTCCTGACTTTGACCAAGTGTTTTCTTTGCTGAAGCTTTAATGACCTAGGATCCTGAATACTGCTAATTATTTCATTTGATGTTCTATTTTCTTGGTATCCTTTCAACTCTGGAGCAGTTAGCGTGTGTCACACTTCATGTGCATTATCTCATATTATTTCCTGCTTCTCAATATTTGCCTCCCTCAGATACATAAAGAAGCAACTGGCCCCTGACCGTGTCTTCTCTATGCTGAGTGTCTCTTATTCCCCCAAATGTTCCTGATTGGCCCAGCTTCCAGCAGCCTTCTTTGTCCTGGTCCTCTATGTCTGTTTTGTCAGTGCTTTTCTTAATGTGAGGCTCAACTGGAAAGGACCATCCATGTGTGCTGTGAACAGCCCAAACTGGGACCATGACCAGGAGGTGAACCTGATACTCATTCTGGGCCAGCACTTAGCCTATTACAGCTTAACACCAGTCAGCCCCTCCTACTCACTATTGTACCTTTTAACTGCTATGGGGCAGAAGTTACTATTATAAAGTTGATTATTTTTTTTGGCCTAATAACAGAACTTTACATGTCCCCCAATCCATTTTATCCATTCTTTACCCTGGGCACTAATAATATCATGCTATCTGCAATATATAGATGAGAAATAAAGAGCAATATATAGGTGAGAGTCTAGCATAATTTTGATACAAGAAATTATTGAAAGGGTGGAGAATTCTTTTATTTTTTTGGTTCAACCAAGCCCTTCATCTTTTAAAAAACCATTTTAAATTGACACATAATTATACATATTTATGGAGTACAGTATGACATTTCATTGTACACAATGCAATGACCAAATCACCTCAGACAGTTATGGTTTCCTGATGTCAGGCACATTCAAAATCCTCTTTAGTAGCTATTTTGAAATGTAAAACTAAATGTTATCGACCACAGTCACCTTCCTGTGCCATAGAACATTTGAAATGAGTCTTCCTATAAGAATGTTTTCTGGGGCTGGGGATTTAGCTCAGTGCTTCCGGCGCCTGCCTCGAAATCGCAAGGTCCAAAGTTCGATCCCCGGGACAAAAAAAAAATATGTTTTCTAGGGGCTGGGGGTGTAGCTCAGTGTTTGCCTAGCATGCATGAGGCCCTGGGTTCTGGCCTCAGCACTGCAAAAATAAGCAAAAAAAAATTTATTTTTAATGATACGTTAGTATTGACTGTCCGCAGAAAAACCCGTCTGTGACTCTTAATCTTAGGGGATCTCAATTAGTAACTTCTAGCTCATGGGGTTGTGTTTGGGGGAGTCATCGCCAGTTGCATAGATGAAGACAGTGAGGTTGAGCTCCCTGGGAATCCTGGCGCCCGGTCCTGGCTGGTCCCGGTCCCTGGCGCCTGCACGCAGCCCTCTAAGCCGCCCTGTCTGTGTGTTGCAGTTACCTGGCTGAGCAGTGCTGGAATGGAGGCTTCATCTACCTGATCATGCTGCGGCGCTTCAAGCACAAAGCCCATTTGACTTACAATGGCAGCAACAGCTCGGAACCAGGAGAGACACCTACCTTGGAGCTGGGTGACCAAACCTCAAAGAAGGGAAAAAGAACGAGAAAGTTTGGGGTCATCTCCAGACCTCCGGCCCACAAGGCCCCTGAGGAACCGGTGAGCAGTGCTGGCTGCGAGGCGGCCTACGATGCCGATGCCGATGCCGACGCCGGCTCGGAGCTGGAAAACGGCAGCGCCGACCCGGAGCCCGGACACAGACACAGCTCCGAGCTGGAGAATGGCTCCCACTCTCTTCAGGAGGAGGCTGCATCCCATCTAGGGAGCTCAGCAGCAGACAAAGGGGCAGAGCCTGGACTGCCAAAGACAGAGGCTGCTCTGACCACCGGAAATGACAAAGGCCGCTTCTCCAAAGCTGGGAAAACAGACTTCCAGTCAAGTGACTGCCTGCCGCGGGTAAGGTTTGCTTGGATTACAGGACCCGATTTGTTTTGAAGGTGCTTTTAAAGTTTAGAAAACGTGTGTGATGACTTTACAGTTAGATATCAGCAAATTCATCAAGATAATGATCAGAGCACGTAACACCAACAAAACAGTTCAGCAACTCACTTTGTCCTACTTAAATAAAGAGCTAGTTAGAGGATAATAAGTGAAAATCCAAGCCTTCTGTGGTCAAATTTGAGTCAGATGAGGCCCAGATAAAGCACTTGAAGTGCATCATTTTTCATCACTGCTGTCACAGGGAAATTGCTACTTCAAAACCAGGAATTCCTGGTTGCAGTTGATAGCACAAACATCCCAGCTTCAGTATTACACAGAAATGCCATCCAACATGCAGCCGAGCATCTGCTTTTATTTTATTAATTTATTTTTTGGTTTTTTTGAGATAGGGTTTCTCTCTGTAGTTCAGGCTGGCCTCAAATTCATGGTGATCCTCCTGCCTCAGCCTCCTGAGTGCTGCTGGGATTACAGACATGCACCACCATGGCCGGCTCAGGCTTTTGTTTTAACAGTTCAAAACCAGTGATATTTTCCTGGTATCATGGCATTATACTGATACATTCCAGCGAGGCTTGGAATCTTCACAGAGACCTCTGGTCTGGGATATCCAGCTGTGATGGTGGAGGTTGGTCTGGCCTAAAGGCAAAGCAGGTGTGGTATTTTCTGACGGGTGATGGGTGAGACAACAATGTCTCCAGTTGTCTACCCATTATGCCCAAGGTTTTCATATCAGAGCTACACCTCTTAGGGTAAATGTGTCTGTTCCAAGAGTTCTCCTAGCAGCTGTCTCTGCAGGATCTTAAGGAAGCAATTGTTTGCCGGGTGGGTGCTGACTGGCTTCTTTGGTTCAGGAGACAATCTCTAGGGGTGAGAGAGAAGTTGGAAAGGTGGGACACAGACATGGAAGTATCATGTTCAGCTTTGCGCGCTAAGGAAAGCTGCCCTGGGAGCGACTAAATTCTCCCTTAGTTATTTGATGTGATTATTTCTGGGTGTTAGCCAAGCTGTATGATGGGTTGAGAAGAATCAAAAGAAGCCCTGTCCCAACATATGTACATTTGAGGAGTTGGGTGACCCTGTAATGCCTTACCCCGGGAGGCATTATTTGTAGAAGAATGGATGTGTGAACAAATGACAACAAAAACTTGATATCACTTTCAGTGGGTTTTTTTACCTGTTTTATGAGTTTCCCCTAAAAAGGGTTAAAGGCAAAGAAAAGATTTAATGTATACCCCTCAATTTTAGAGCAGTAAACATTAAAATATGTTCCTTATCAGTGAATAGCATTTTTTGTTTGTTTGTTTGTTTGTACCGGGGATCGAACTCAGGTCCTTGCACTTGCGAGGCAGGCAGCGGAACCACTGAGCTAAATCCCTGGCCCAAATACCACATCTTGATATGATTTTTTCACCTAATGATTACACTGTGAATACACAGAAGACCTAACGTGAACAATATAAGGTAGGGCAAAATTCCTTAATTTCAAAGGCTTAGGGGGCACCAAAGGAGGTTGAATCACATATACAGTCCAAAGATCAGGCTTTAATTTAACCTAGGCCACAGTGAAAATTATTTGGAATGATTTTTAAAGAAAAAAAAACCTACCACCAAACTTCTGAGCACCAATCTTCCACTTATCCTAATTAAAAACAGTAACATAAAGTTGAATTTCTGGATTAGACTACCTGAGGACTACCCATATCAAAGTTGTTTTGCCTGGTTTTATGCTCAAGGTCAGAGGTCCATGCTAGGCATGCTGGCACACACCTGTAATACCAGCACTCTTTGAGGCAGAGGCAGGAGAATTGCAAGTTCAAGCCCAGCCTGGGCAACTTAGCAACAAGAACCTGTCTGAAAATAAAAATAAAGATAAAAAAGGACTGAAAATGTAGAAAGAAAGAAAGAAGGAAGGAAGGAAAAGAAAAGAAAAAAGAGAGAAAGGAAGGACGGGGAGAGTCCCTGGAGGTATAAATGAAAGGGTGAAAAAATCTGTTGGCTTGGGGGCAATTTTTGTTATTTTTTATTTTTTTATACCAGGGATTGAACTCAGGATGTTGCGTTTGGGAGGCAGGCAGTGGAACCACTGAGCTAAATCCCCAGCCCTGGGGTATCTTTTTTTGAGAATCCTTATAGAGAGGAAAATCTTGCCATCTGGAATTTGCATTCTTTGTAACTGTCCATAATCCACAGACTAACCATTGGCCCTGGTTCATACTTTTGGTCTTGGTGAGTGGGCATGGACCACATACCTTCTGAGCCATGCACATTTTAGCACCCTTCTCAGGAGTACGTTCACTGAATACATTTGCTCAGGATTGATTGAGTTGGCAAGAGGTAAACTTCACATCTTCCTCCACATCCTAGTGGCACTAAAATTGGAACCAAGAGACTTTCATAAAAAGCTGCCTAGATTCTTGGGCTAGAGAAAATTTTTATTTTTATTCTAGGATAGTTGAAACCAAGGTCATGCTAAAATAGAATGTCTAGAAAACCAGAAATTACCTATTTACCTCTTAAGTCTTTGCCGGGAGGAGGGGCGGGGCAGGGGGATTCCATTCCATTTGAATAATGGGAGATTAAACATGTCAGTGTTGTTCCACTTCTGCTTTATTAATGATTTAATATATCTACAAAGACCTAATAAAATACAGAAAAGGCCTATAATGCTTATTCAGACCATTGTTGTTTGCCAGGTACTTCTTCACGGACATATTTGTCTAAGAAAATATTACATTAAAATAAATCCTCAGTTTTTGTTTCCTTATTCTGTTCTCCCTTAACAGAGCAATAGGAAACATACTTCTTTTTAATATTTTCTTTTTTAAAATGGTTTTCTTTGTATAAAATTTTAGGACGTAGTGGTACCTTAGTTCACAAACAATTCATTCCACAGTTCTGGAAGAGATGGCCACCTTCTATTTATGTGGGAAAGATGGCCACAGTCATATTCATCACCTGATGTGGAGTTTGCAAACAAAAACAAAATTTTGCCAAATGCTTCTGTTTGCGAACCAAACTGTTTGCAAACAAAAGCATTCATGAACCAAGGTACCACTACATATAGAAGCGGATTGACTTTTTGAAAAGTTAAGTCCATCTTCTCAAGAGTCTCCTAGGACATAGACAAGCAATTTTAGAAGTGAGCTCAAAGTTTTTTACTATGTTTCCAGCAAAGATCATTGTTCATTCAGGATGAAAATTTTTATAAGTCTGTTGACATAAAATGTGTATTTTTGTAATCCTTTATGGTGAAAATGAATAAAACAAAAAATAGTCACATAACAAAGAGGAAAAATCCTACCATTTGCCAAGCAGGCAAGCTTATTCACATGAGCGCTGGGTATGTCTGTGGATACATTTGAGGTCTTTATCCAAGAATCTTAGTCCAGCCCTCAGTACCAGACCTTTTCCCTGGACCTTCTCCATAAGTTGTTTCTCAGAGATCTCAGGCAGGCTACCCTGATCTGAATCTGCAGGAGAGGGTGGAAAATGCAGAAGGAGAGTCACGCTTGGGATACTTCTCAGTGGTCCCTGATGTTTACATCAAGAAGGGCAGCATAAGGATGATCCTCTCCTGGGAAGTCCCCAAGGTCATTGGGTAAACATATTGTCCTACATGATCATCTCTCCTAAGTCCATGGCTAAGCTCTTACCTCTCCCCAGGGCCCCTAAGACAGGCATGGTGGTGCACACTTGTAGTTCCAGTAGTTGAGAGGCTAAGGCAGGAGGATCGCCATGAGTTCGAGGCCAGCCTAGACTACACAGTGAGTTCAAGAGCAGCCTGAACTATATAGCAAGACCCTGTCTCAAAAGAAGAAAGAAAGAAAGCCCCTGAGCTTTATAGCAACTGCCTGAATGCTGTCACTATCAAAGATAGTCATGTGATGCTCCAACTCAGTGCATCCCTCTCCAGTACCACCAGACGCACCCTGGTATTCCAGGTATCTCCATCCTCAAAGTTCCCCAAGCCAGAAACCTGAGATCCAACTAGAGTGACCAGCTATCCTGGTTTATCAGGACTTTCTCTGGTTTGTCACACAAAATCCTGGGAAAGCCCTTCCAGTCCTCCCGGAGCCAGCTGAAATCCTGCCTCTCCCTACCTCATGCCCAGTTGATAGCCAAGTCCTGTCAACTCTAGTTCCCTTCAGGATCCCACAGCCCAAGCCACCTCTCTTCCTGCTCCCACAATGTCTGCTGCACACTGCCCCCACTTCTGTCCCTTCCATCCACCGTCTCCACTGCAAACAGAGAGACCTTGCTAAACAGCAAATCTCACCACTCATGCTCCTGCATCCCCTCCACACACACCCACGTGCTCCATAGCTTAACCCCTGTTGCAAGTCTGTTCTCCCTCGGGGTAACATCCCAATACCTTGGCATGTCATTTGAGGTCCCCATTATTCTGATCCCTGTTTAACTTCCTGTCTCCCACATTTGTCCTTTAAATTTTTTTTTCATAAAAGTTTATTTAAAAAATATGATAAAGCATACAAATGAACAGCCACGGAGGTACATAGGATGAGGTCCACAAGGATCCCCAGCATGAGTGTCTGTTGCCGTGGAGGTGAGATGTGCCCCCTCTGGCGATGGGTCCATTCCCTGATCCAGAGCTCTCCAAGCCCCACACTGAGGTTTCCTTACATAGGTGTGATTCATTATTAACTCAAACGCCAGCCTGTCTCTCCTCCCTGGAGTACGGGGAAATTTCGGGCTCTCGGTGGCCAGCCCAGTCCTGAGCTGTCTGAGTTGTCCTGTTCTTGCTGCTCTCTCCTCCCCAGTTTGGGCTGCGCACAGCAGATGCTTTTAGAAACAGTGCTCCCTTGTGCCTCTGAGCCATTGTGGATGCTTCCTTCTGCCCAGCTTTTCCTTTCCTCCCTCCTCCCCTGCATAGCTTAGCTTCTGTCTTTCCTGGACTGAGCCATCAGGTGTCCTCTGTGACATTGCTGCCACCTACTCCATCATCAGGCCTCTCTTCTTGGGGCTCCTGCAGTACTTCCACCGTGTCTTTGGTGACGCATGAGTCCCACGTGTTCCACCTACCACATGGCATGTTGTGTCCCCAGTGGATTTTAAGGGCAGGGCCCATTTGTCTTTCTGTCCCCAGTGCTAGCTCAGGGCCTTGTACCTGTTGGTCCTCCATAGATCTTTACTAATGAAAATGCCCAGAGGTACCGAGCCTGATAGATAAGATAGTAAACTCCAGCCCCAGCTCTTCTGTCCCCAGCTCGGAGGCCTTTGGGCTCCTGTGGCTTTCTCTGTTTTTCTGTTTCCTTGCCTATAAACTGACCATTTTGGTCTGATGACTAAGGGACTTCAGCCCTGACATGATCACACTTTTTTTTCATTTCTTACCGATCCTTCTAAATAAGAAGCAAACAGTCTCAAAATAGGTTTGTAGTGAGAGTCAAAGCATTTGCCACAGTGCAATTCTAGCTGGCTGATGTGTCTTCTCACATTTGGGGCAAAGATGCTGTGGTGAAGTGTTATTTTTGGTTCCAGCAGAAATGAGGTCATTTAAATGCTGTGAGTTAGCTCCCTTTTATGCGCCTCCCTGCTGTAGTAAATAAATCCAAGCAGTGGCTTCGTTTTAAAGATGCACATGTGGACTCCCACCACAGTGGGAGGTTTATAGGGAATGGTAACGCTCTGACAACATTAGTGCAGAAGTCCATAGTATCCCATTTTTTTGTCATTTGGCTTTTGCTTAATAGGCTGACAAAATCTCATTGCCCTTTAAACCAATGTAAGAGAAAATGACTGTCCAGTGCATCTGTTTAAATAGGGTCTGTCTCAGAACTCAGTTGTCTGTTTGTTGTTGTTTTTTTTGTTTTTTGTTTTTAGTACCAGGGATCGAACTCGGGTCCTTGCGCTTGCGCAGCAGGCAAGAACTCAGTTGTCTGTACAGCTGACCCAGTGTTCATACCTGAACTCTAGTGAACACACAGGCCTCCCATCTGGGTAGCCTTTCTTATCAGTCTCAGTGATGCCAGAAAACCATATATAAAATTAGTGAATAAACATTTTATGCTTATTCTGTGCTATTTGTACAATGTTGTTATGTTAGGTTCTATTCCAGTTGCTAGTGAACCCATTGATAAATGAGATGGACAAGGTACTTACCCCATGGCATTTATAGCGTAGAAGAGGGTCATAAAGAATAAATAAATCAGAACATCCCGTGATGACAAGTATTATAAATGAACTAAACCAGGGTGACGTGGAAAACCGCTAGTCATATGGATGGGGGCTAGTTGATATTGGGTGTCCACAAAGGAAGACCTCACTGAAGAAGCAATGTGTGAACTGACCCTGGCAGCCCTGTAAAATTGGGACAGAATGTTCCCAAGGGCAAACGAGCAAAAGCAGCTGCCTTAAAGCTGGAACAATAGGGTATTCCAGAAGCAAAGAAACTGAGCGCTAGGAGATGATTCAGGACACTGGACAGGGCCATTACAGTCTGGACCTTACTCTTACTCCATGGGAAACCATTTAAGCTATTGGAGGATTCAAGCTAAATGCAGCATAACTTATGCATTTTAAACATTCACCCTAGATGTTTAATGGAGAATAATGGGCTGTACAAAATGAAGAGTAAAACAGAAAACCAAATAGGATACTGTTAATACCCAAGCTGAAGATGCTGGTGGCTTTGACAGAGATACCAGTGGAGAAGAGCATAAGTAGATGAACGTGGGGTCTATTTTGGAAGCAGAACCTACAGGTCTCTCACATGGCTTGGAAGGAGGAAATGAAACAGGAGGAATCAAAGATCATACATGGGGTTTTGCCTTGCCTATCCTCTGTAGCTTAAGTAAATAATAGTTCTACTCTTACTGAGATGGGAAAACCAGGAGCAGAAGGGGAAGAGGCCAGTTTTGACTGTACTAAGGTGTTAATTAGCCCATTTGCTTTGGGCCAGTACCACTTTAACCTAACAAACCTCATGCACTAATTTTTAACTGAACATTGCTTTAGCTGTAGGCAAATAAATTTGCAAGTAATATAGAATGTTTACTGACACATGTAGGATTTATATTGGTAACAGTTGCCTCTTGCTGTTTTTGTCTTCCTTCATGCAGTGCTATCTTGGTTCATGAACTTAATTCTTTCCACTCTTGTGGTGGCAGAAACTTGCATTGATTTCTTTGGACAATCCCTTTATAATTCCCATTTTCAATTATGGGGGGAAATCATATTATTGGATAAAAGTGAAGAAGATCTGGTTTTTGACTAGAATAGTTGGGAAGCTCACCTTGACAGTCATTTCTGCTCTTTGAAGCCATTGTATTAGATATGTGGGTTTCATTTTTATTTTTGTTTTTAACTAGTTATGTGTGTGTTGGGTCAGGGGAGGGTATAAAGTGAGCATGTGGATGCTCTTGATGAAAACTTTCTTTAACTCATCTGTCAATGCATACATTTCACCATTTTTCTACTTCCATGAATATATTGTTGCATGTGTCATCACAAATCTTACTTTTAAAAGCATTCATATCTGGTATTGTCACACCCTCTGAATCCTACCTGTGTGTTCTATTTAATGAAAGAGGAGTGCAAAGGGAAAAAGGATGACAGTATAAACTAGGAATGAGTGTAGATAGGATTTTACTAATTTGGGCTAGAAATGAATGAGTTTTCTTTCTGGGCTCCAATAGTGAACTCTGTTGCTTTTGGGAAAGATCTACAGCTTTTCTGTGCTGGGAAGGGAGGAGCACAGTCTCTCATCTCCTAGGACCCGGGAATTGTGGCATCTTTTCCAGGAAGCAATAAGCCACTGCCTCACCCTTGTGTTTTAACCACACCATGATGCCCAGAGGGACAGCCACAGGCTGCCCAAGATGCTGGCATGGGACACACAGCAAGCCAGGACAGCAACCAATCAGCACGTACCAAATTTGTTCTTTTTGGTGGCATCTGCAAGGCCATCAGGTGTTCTGTGTTGGTAATGTTGAAAGCTGCCATCTTGGTGCTCATACTGATTCCCCCGGCTTTTTGGAAGTAGTGGCACTATGAGAAACCAAAGGCTGGGGAGAGTGTTTCTGAATGGAGGAGAGAAAGGTGTTCCAGAGGTCAGAGGCAGCAAACCAAAATCCGTGGAGTCCAGAGTGGGATGATTAGATGAAATAGGGACCATTGACAAGTTCATGAACTACTGTGGTAAGCCAGTGACTTCTGAAGTTACATTTGGCCAGACAAGCTCCATTCGTCTGTGGTCAGAAGATGGAGGAGACAGTTGGCACCACTGCAGGTTGCTGGGTAAGGGAGCCCCACTGAGCACTGCTGTACTAGAAAAAGTGTAGGATCCAGGAGGTTTCTGTCTGGTAATAATTTCCCCAGACATTCCTATTGCTGCACATCAGTGACTACTCAACATCTGGTTTTTTCACTATTGCATAAAGTTTCGTTTTAGTTTCTGACACTGTGTATTTCAGATTTTCTAAATACATCACATTCTTTCTTCTTTGCAAGCAGCTTGAATGGGCAGGTTGCCTATTTCTTGGGGGATGATGACATTGTGTAGACCTTAACTGTTCCATGGGATGTTCAAGATGAAAAAAGCAGATGGCTTTTGTTTTATATGTTGAGGAATATATTGTGACCCACACTCATATATCTAGGGCTAAAAAGAACAGCAGGGGAGAGCCTAAAGTAAGACTCAAAAATAAATCACTTTTAAAGATTTCACTCTCATTTCTCTGAATAGCTAAGTATCTGGAAGAACTCGACAACTTTGCAGTAAGCATGTTTGTACCCTTAGAGTGAAATAGAGATTCAAGTAAAGGACAAACCAAGGCAGAAAAGGTATGAGCAATCAAATAGCTTAAAGACATTTGTGAGGGGTTTTTTTAGGGACAGATTTTTATAGGGGTTGAAGCATTTTAAATATGTTTAAGCAGCTTACAGGCTGATGTTGTCACCAGTTCTGTCAATTAACAGTCAACATCAGATGCATCAATTAATTTTCTGTTTTGATATTTCCTACCAAAGATATCATTTATGTGTTTTAAGGAATCTTAAGATTCAATTCAGTAGAATGTTTTAAACATAAATACATATATATATAAACACACACATATATATATATCATTCCTCATCTGAAAATCCAAATACAGAATGCTCCAAAATCTGAAAATTATTGAGTGTCAAAATGATATCAAAAGTGGAAAATCTCACACCTGACTTCATGTGACAGATCACAGTCAAAACACAGGTGCGCTAACAACATTGTGTGAAATTACCTTTGGCCCTATACGTAAGGTGTATATGAAGCATAAATGTTATGTTTAGATTTGGGTCCCATTCTCGGGATATCTCACTGTGTATATGCAACTATTCCAAAATTTTACAATCTAAATCTGGAATACTTCTAGTCCCCAAGCATTTCTGGTAAGAGATACTCATATGATTACCTTAAACATTTATTATTATCTGCTAGGTGATCACATGCTGCTAAATGTTTCCATAAATATCTTATTTAATTCTAAGGAAAAACCTAGAAGCATTAATAATAATTTCCTCTTTCAAGTCAGGGAATCAGATATTTATGCATTAGGTGATTTTCATAAGTTATAAATGGCAGAACTAGGTTCAAACTAGTTGAAGTCTCCTGGCACCAAGAGCCAAGCTCTATTCCTTTTATCTTTATTAATTAGTAGCTGTGCAGAAATAAAAGGATCCCAGACTCAGCTACTGTTTACATACACAGTGGCATCTGGGTCTTGGGCAAAGGAAGCTTCACTTAACAGAAGCCTCATCAGGAAATTCAAATAATCACACTAGCTGGGCTGTCCAACATCACAGCCACTACCACAGGTAGCTATTTAGATATTTAAATTTAATTAGAATTCATTGAAATTAAAATTCAAGTCTTCAGTTGCCACCAGGCCCATTCAAGGACTCCGTGGCCACCTGTGGCCAGTGGCTCCATTTTGGAAGGCACAAAGAGAATGTTTCCATATGGCAGCAAGTACAGTTGGGCAGCACTGCCAACCAGAGACTTCAGTCCAATCCACAGCAGCTTTTTGTTCTGTGATGTCTGTTGGCAAGTGGTGGATACGTGGCCTGACGTGACAGCTCCGCTCTCCTGTGTCAATGCTGTATGTCTGTCGACATCCTTCACATATGCTTGCTTTTTCTTCCAAGGAGGAAGTTGGTCGGATATGGAAGATGGAGCTGCTCAAAGAATCAGATGGGCTGGGAATTCAGGTTAGTGGAGGCCGAGGATCAAAGCGCTCACCTCACGCTATCGTTGTCACTCAAGTGAAGGAAGGAGGTGCCGCTCACAGGTGATTAGATAATTTTCCCTGCCTCCCCTTCCTCCTGTCCTCCCTACCCTTCCCTTGGGTGCTGGGTGCTAGTGCTTTTCTGCTTGGTGAAAGCCCTGGTAATTATAGTTCATACAGATAATGCTGGAAGGAAATCAGACAAGGCAGTTCTAATTGAACATATCTCTGAACACAGGAAGTGGCTAATTGAGAAAGACACTTAAGATCTTCCAAACCATGGACAAGGATTGGATTTCTTCTTAGACCAGTTTTAGTTTCAAGCAAATGTTACATATTCTAATTTTGGGGATGCTAGTACTGTGATAATATGTGGTTACTTATAAAGAATATGCCACTGAACAGATACCACATCCTGACATCTTAACTCCTATAAGACTGACTAATGAATTGGGAAAGTGATTGGTTTTATATGTGACCACAGTTCATGCACTTGTCAGGTCTATAAGGATCTCACACACACTTAATATTATATGTGTCTGTAGCACAGATATAGAAGAGGAGAAAGTGAATTTTTTTCTCTATGTGACCTGAAAACAATTCATTCTTAAAAGCTTGTTGTTTAATCTGAATAATTACCTGAAGTCGAAAAAGGACAGTGCTTATTTAGAGAATTTATAGAAAGGTCATTTTGAGTATGAGGGAATTAGCTATCCCAAAATATTAGGCATGCATTTTGATGCACTAACTGCTTCTGTTCACATAGGGAGTCTCCTATTTATTTGCAAGGCATGATGGGGCATATACATGTATTGCCTACCCGCACATATACATTAGGTATACAAAGGGATAGTCTCACTGATGAGGGAGGTGATGATCTTTCATTCAATCCAGAATCATTCAGTCCAGGTAACTAGGTTCTAGGGGAATGTGACTGCCCAAAACAGTACTAGCCTGCCCAAGATCAAGAGAGCCCTTAAAAGTCTATCTCAAGAACTGCAGCTGAAGGAACCAGAAGTATTTTGTCTGAAGAATGGAAAACTAAGAAGGCCTGAGCAGAAACTAACAAAATGTTTCCAGCTCATCAATCTTCTTAAAGAGTAGGATGCTAATAATTAATGCAGAGATGTGATTAACTGCAATTGTCAGTTATCTGGGTGACAGTAATTATTAAAGGATTAAGATCTGAGACCATTTTCACCTAGATGAGCATTACTGAACTTCTGAATGAATGACATATGTCTAAAGGAACTCCCATCAGATAGTCATTCTCCTATTAATCTTGTCTTAAATTCTAGTCTATCTTTGGCAAGTTGGCAATTAGGAAAGTCCTGTGCCCAGAGATAAGCTTTACATGGAACTGTTCCTGTCTGTTTCCCATTGGAGCCATTTCTAATGGGTCTCATCATTTTCTTTTTATCCTTATCCTGGAGTTGTATGTCCCTCTGTCTCTAGGGTGCATGTCTCACAAGTAGAGCATTCTATTTAATAACAGGAGATGAGAGAAATGGAATTAAAGTGTGAGATAGGAAAAGGGAAGGAGCTAGAGATAGTTCTGGTGACATTATGGATAAGGAAGCCCAGAGATGCTAACTAGAACCATTGAATTATTTATGCCACACTTCCTTTCCTCCCATATGATCCTCTCCTGGGTTGTCGACCCACACCCCTCCTTGAGATTCCAGCTTCTTTCTCCCATGTGACTTTCCAGGTTGCCCTCACTAAGCATTCCAGTCAATTAATGGGGCCCTTAGCATTTCTCTGCTTCAGGGACTTTCAAAGAACAGAAAGCAGAGGCTCTAGGAAGTCTTGTTCCTCCTGTCTTATGTTAAAGCCTAAATTCATAGAAAAAATTGTGGTGTGTGCCATACAAAAAGGGAGATAGAGAAGCTGTTGAAAGACAGGGAGGTAAGGATGAGAGGAGAGAAGTTGGCTGATTCACTGAAAGAAAACAAGGGAGAGAGAGAGTCTGCAAATGGAAGAGAATCAGAGCTGAGTGATTCTGAGAGGAATGGAGACATTCATGAGTTTCACAGCAGCACCGTGAGTGTTGGAGGGGAGGTTCAGGGGCTCTCTACCTCATTAGATGTCCTGTCCCATATTTAGCCATCTCGGGTTCCTTTGTGGTCATGGAAGACCAGACCGCTGGTGGCTCAGTTGGAATCCACTGACGGAGCCCGCCCAGTGCTCTCGGGTAGGAGGTCAACCGACAGCCCTGACTTTCCTAGGAGAAACAGGCCAGTGACAGCCGACTCTCCTGGTAGCCCAGTGGGACAAAAACAGCCATAATTTAAAGGAAATAAAGAAACAATGCTTGTACACCTGTGGTTGTAGGTTATGTCTGATAGCTACGACAACAGCAAATTAAAAGTTTATTATTATTTGTCTTCATCTTTCTGCTTATGAAGCTTGGCTGTAGGGACCCAAGGATAAGGAAAGAACTGGGAGGGGCCAGGGATTTAGCTCAGTGGTTCCAGCACCTGCCTCGCAAGCGCAAGGTCCTGAGTTCAATCCCCATACAAAAACAGGAACCGGGAGATTTCATCCTCTAGGTCAGTGGTGGCGAACCTATGGCACATGTAGTGGGCTGTTTATTATCATTGAAAGCTCTAAAAGGTTCCCCATCACGACCCTAGGTCCTGTAACTCTTCTAGAAAGTGGGATGGTACAGGCAGGCACATGCTGCACAGGATCAATCACAGGTGCCCCAGAGGAAATCCAGAGAGACATCTGTCACCCGAAAGAGTGGCCGAGGAAGGACTGCCGGTGGGCTTGGGGTACCTTTCTGTCCCTAGGCTTAGCTCAGTGACTTGGCCCTATGTTGATGCCTTGGTCATGAGGGCAGAAGAGGGTGTTTAAAAGAGGATGATTTGACTATCTTGAAACCTTGGGGTCTTGGTTTTTCCATCACTATCTCCCCCTGGATAGGAGTTTCATGACACTAGTGCCAGATATTGAGAGTAACTTCAGAATGTGCTGATTACTAAATGACCACCTGAAAAATCCTGGTCCTTCCCCTGCTGTAGTGGGAATATGGACGCAAAGGATAAACGAGTCCCACCCGAAACTCTCTAGATGTCACTGTTTCCTATTTAACTCAGTTTTAGCTCCCTTCTCCTGACTGTCCTAGCTCCTGGAAAATGACCCTTCTCAGGCCCAGAATGTCTTGACAGGGATATTTTTCCCATCTCCATTTCCTCAGGGATGGCAGACTGTCCTTGGGAGATGAACTGCTGGTGATCAATGGTCACTTATTGGTCGGGCTCTCCCATGAGGAAGCCGTAGCCATTCTTCGCTCCGCCACTGGAATGGTGCAGCTGGTGGTGGCCAGCAAGGTAGGTTGTTTGTTTTGTTAAAATATTTTTAATGGTGGTGGTGAATTTAGATTTGAGTCCTCCCCATGATGTGCATAGACATGTGTGTGTGCTCACACATTTATGTGGGGCCATTTAAATAGCCACAGTTCAATAGGGCAAATGCACGTGGAGACCCTTAGCTGATGTGCATTTAATCATTTTGCTTTCCTTTAAGAGTCTTTTAACAGTGTCTTTTAGGCCCTTCCCCTAACACAAGGGTATGGAAAAGAAATAATAGATCCAAGAATGGACGAATGTAGGGCGGAAGGAAGGACAACATAAGGAAGTAGCAGTTCACCCCAGAAAAACTGAAGGAGCAGTGTGGATATCTGCACAGCAGGGGAGAGGGAGATGTGGGGTTGCATCTTCCAAGTCTGGAAGAGAGAAAGGCTCGGGCCGCAAGGACGGGCCAAAGCCCTGGTTCTTTCGGCCTTTGAATTTGGGAGCTGGAGGAAGCTCTGAATCCTTTGGTCCGACCGCCCCCACCTTTCCTGCTCTCAAGTTTGCACATGGGGCAGAGCATCCATGGCAGTGCCCACCTGGCAGAGGCTGTGATGCTATCTACAGCACCGAGTGCTGGCTCTTGTTGCATAGCCCAGGGTCTGTGCTGTCTTGCTGCCACCTCTTGGTCCTGATTCTCTCTCTTCTCGGGATCCTGAGGCACAGAGTGCCCTTGCTGTGGACCCTGTGCCCCAACCCCACCCCGCCATAAACCCCTGGGAAAAGGCTGCAGAGTCCACAGCTCTGATGAGGAGGAGAGGCTGCTCTTTCTCCCTCCCAGTCTACCCTCTGAGTGCCCTATCCAGGAGAAGAGAGAGCCGGGCTTTTCTCTGCTTCTGACGGGAAGCATGGGTGGGAAGCCACATGGGTCTTAGCCTGCCCAGCACTGCGCCATTGCCATAAGGTAATTCTTTACCTGTGAGCCTACTGCCAATTTGAACCTGATTCCTGTAGGTTTTTGTATATTTTCCCTCTTAAATTGTAACTTCTACTGCCAGTTTGAGGAGCACAGTCGGCCCTTTATATCCACAAGCTCTGCATCTACCGGTTCGACCAACCTTGGGCCCAACGTATTAAAAAAGCAATATCAATAGAATATTGGGTACTCTGTTTTATAATTGTAAAGCAAGTTTCTCTTTTTGCGTACATTTCTATTCTGAATGATAGCAAAATCATTGACCTTTTCCAGCTGAGTTTTCTTATCCATCATCTCCCTTTTGAGGCACTAATGCGTGTATGCACACACACACACACACACACACACACACGAAAACAAACCATTTAGGTTGAGTTTGCAGGTTTTCATTGTTAATGATTCTGAAGTACTTATTGTCATCAATTTTTATGGTTGATAACTTTCAAGTTGTTACTGAAATTGAGATTATTAGTGATATAATAAACTTCAATTTTTCTTTCATATAGCATACATGGATAATTCTTAAAGTTTTGCACAAGTTTAGTTTTTATTTTATTTCTGAAACACTTAGTTGTGGACATTGTAAAATAGATTAGTGCATTTTCATGTGAGAACTTTTCTCCATTAATTGGCCTGCAGAAATGACTATAGGAAAATAGCTTTTTACACCCACTAAACTATTTGTTATTTTTATACAAGCATAAGCATGGTGGTAAGGACACTAATCTTTTAGGAAATACTTACTTTGTTCTATTTGAATTTTTACTATATTTTTCTTACTTAAATCACCACTGGAAGTGGTGTCATGAAATCTAGTTTGAGAGAGAATACACTAAGTGTGAGAACACTTACATTTTAAATAGGAATCATTCCTGAAGACGAAAGCCAGAGGCATAGTGCTGCTGCCAAGTATTGGAAGCATGGGACAGCATTCACATTGTGCAGGTATTTAAGATAGTGCATGCACAAAGACAAAGACCCTGCTTTCATGGAGATAGACAGTCTATAGCTGGAAGCTGGATATGGTGGTGCCTGCCTGTAATTACAGGTACTAAGGAGGCCGAGGCAGGAGGATTGCAAGTTTAAGTCCAGCTTGGACAATTTAATGAGACACTGTCTCAAATAAAAAATAAAAAGGGGTGCAGCTGTAGCTTAGTGGTAGAGTACTTGTCTTGCACTCAGGATTCCTGGGTTCAATCCCCAAATACCACTGGGGAAAAAAGTACATAGCCGGAAGGGGAGAAATAGTCTAAAATATGAAATGCAACATGGTTGCTCTATTTTAAGCTGTGCCAACATTACATAAATTGTATTAGTTACTGATCAAAGTTTGTGTCATCATTTTTCTTTTAAAGGGGGATCTGAATATCATATCTGTAATATGTTTTATTTGAAAGTTATAAATAATGTATACAGACTTGGGATGGGAAGTATTTAAATTCTAGATTTTTTTAAAGGAAGAAACAGTGTTTGTAAGAAAAAATCAATAAAATTATGTTGGGCCATGAAAAACAATATCAAAACCAAAAAAAAAACACTTCCATTTTACCAAATATGCTCATTATTTTTTCCCCTTGTCATTATTCCCTACACAATACAGTGTAGAACTATATAGCATTCATACTATATGAGGTCCTAGTACTCTACAGATGAATTAATGTATACGGCAACGTGAGCAAGAGTTATATGCAAATACTATGCTGTTTTATGTATAGGATTTGAACATTCTTGCATTCCGGTATGCACAAGAGGTCCAGAAACCAATCCCTCCTATTTATCAAATAGATTATTTTTGAGCTCTCTGGAAAGTCTGCATTCCTTCCTTTACTCTTTTTACTGCAAACCCTTAACTAGTGTCTCAGGCTCCCACGAGGAACTGGCAGAGCCTTAGTTGAGTCTCAGTAAGAAGTATGGCTCTCAGAGCCCCTGGGGGCAGGAGTGGCGCCCAGGCCCCATATACAGGTCATTTCCTGTCCTCTCAGAGCTTCCATGGGGCCCCAGGGACTCCACATACCTGCTCACCCAGAGTGCTTTGGGGCACCATGGGGCTCCTCATCAGGGATGGGGAAGGACAGCAGCCCAGGGTCTCCTCCCTCAGCCTGCTGAACTCCCCGAGGAGGGAGGCAATTCCTCATTTTGCCTGCTGGATCCAGAGCATGAACTTGTCTTTGGGTCTTGCGCACAGACTTGTGTCTGCAGAGTAATGTTTGGTTTGCCAGCCCCTCCCACACAGGCTGCGGCTCAAGGCGCACAGGCTTGGGCCCAGGCATTGCACCCTGTGTCACCAAACCTTCATTTCTACCTTGCCTTGTTTTGCAGCTAGTTTGGAAAATGAGGAAGGGACATCTCTTCTATATCAAGCCATCATCCACAAACATGGAGAAAACGTAAGGCGAAAAAAGGGGCAGAGCTAGTACAATCCGGGTTATTAGTTCCTGGATGAAGGCCAGTCTCCAATCTCACACAGCACCTTACGGAAAGAAACGACAGACACTAAATAAATCAGATGCCAGGTGCTTTTACCCCCATTAGGTTATTAAAAAAACGAATCCCATGAGACAGGTCTGAGTTTTTTCATTCGAAGGGTGGAATTCAAATCTGAGTTGATTTGCCCTGAGGTCACACAATAGTAGGCAGCAGAGCAGGTTTTATCCATAGTCCACCCAGCTTCAAGGTTCATGCTGCTGCTACACCGAGCTTCCCTTTATACATATAAGACATAAAGGACACTAGCACCAGTGGTGCTAGAAAAAGGTAATGTGTTGAAGGCTTTGACTTTGGGACACTTGTGGGGGTCCTTGTAGAGTGGAGCAGCATTCAGGAGCCAGAATGAGGGTCCCTTCCAGCTCTTGGTCCTGGGGCCCTTGAGCACCTGACCCAGGCCTCAAGGGAGCGAGACCTTTCCCGTCTCGCCCTGGGCCCCACTTACAATTAGGTGATAAGCAGCCCAGCAGCTGCCTCCATTCCCTCTTCAGCCTCAACCATCTGAGGCACTCATCCATGTAAGGCAAGAGAAGCATCCATTGTAGATGCCTCTTGGCCTCTGTTCCTCTTTATCCAACAAGAGCAAGTAACCCACAGCCTTTGTTTTCTTCTTCATATCTAAATGGGAGCGAGCTTCCACTTGCTGAATATAAAGAATAATAAAAATGGAAAGTTGTTCTAGATAAGAGTCACCCTGTCACAGAACTTCAAGGCATTGTTTTGGACACGTGGCAGTTACTTTCTTGCAGAGCAAGGGTCTTGAGTTTCCACACAAGTGCATTGTTTGCTTAGAGCAGGAGCTGAGAGGGTTTTTGTTGAATGAGCTCAGAATATCCAAGTCAGTTCTGATATTCCTGGAAGCACCATATGGCGATACAGGTCTCTCGCTTGCTCTCTCTTTTTCATTCCTGGTTTTTGTTAGCAAGTAGTATATCTTTTTATATCAAATATAGAAAACCAAGAAAAAATACAGAAAAGTAGAAGGTGAAATTCCGATAACACTACCAGTAGTACTACCTGTTAGCTGGTGTGTCTGCCAGCCGGGAATGGAATCAACCCCAAGGAGACAGTGCTTGCTGGGGACAATTCCGCCTGGCCAGCATTGCCCTGGAAAAGCTGTGAATCTCAGCTCCGAACCTCAGGCTTTTCCTCTGTACTGCTGCCTCCAGATCTGCTTGATGAGGATATCACAGAGACACAAGAGATGAAAAGGGCCCTGGGTAGTGTAGCTGGTCAGAGTGAGCGGCAGGGAAACGCTTGCCTTCATGGTTAGATCCAGAAGAGAAGTGAACTTACTTTTTGTTTAGTAACTTTTTCATTTCCTTAAGGACTAACAGCATAGTACTCACCATTACTGGTCTAAAATGAGTATCCTTCAGTTCCTTGAAGGTGGAAACAGCAACAAACGTCACTGTCCTCAGATGCCAACTCACTAGCAGTTTGTACAGTTCACTGTTTATGGTGGGTATTTCCCCTCTATTCTGTCTGCCCTCCAGCAGGGAGATGGTTTAGACTTTCTGAATGCTTCTTTTCCTGCGGAAGTGGCTGGTGTGAGAGGATGAGGAGGAACCACTATTCTCTTTCTGGACTGGGGTCAGCTCTGCAGCCCTGCGCCCCTCCTGACCCTAGCTCTGGCTTCATGGTTGGTGGCATTTCCCAGGACAGCACCGAGCACTCGGTGTGCCTCCTTTGCAGCTGGACTGTCACTAGCACCTCACGAGCTCACGTGCATCTCAAACCTGCTCTGGCCCTCTTTGTACACAGGAGCAGGGTGTGGGTCTGTGAAGCCCACTTAAACTAATGTGAATGGAGTCAGATTCCGTGTATTGTTGTTGACCTTTAGAAGTTGTTCAAGAACTCCTTTCACATTATCCCGTCTTCTGGTTGGCATTTTGATTCAATAAACACTTTTAATCTCTTTCTAATGAGCATGTGCTAGTGAGATGGCCACGGGGTGGAGGAGGACAGAGTGGATATTGGAGCTCTGGATAGGCTTGGGGCCACAATAATGAGGAAAAATGGAGTTAGGTGGGAGGAACTCACTACAAGTGGGGGAGACAGACCAGTGAAGTTACACCTGCACTTCAGGGGATAAAAGAAATAGTTGCCTAGGATGTGAGAGAGACAGGAGGGGTGCATGGGACGCCTCTGGGGAGGATCCAGGCGAGATGCTCAGGCTTTCCCTCAGCAGACCACAGTCACCAATCAAGGGTGGTCTGCACTGATGGGGGGATACTGGTGGTATTGGTGGGGGGCAGGGAGCTGCAAGGAGGATTGGAAATAACTTAAGGTATGGGCTGGAGGGAGAATGCAGGAGGATGGTGCTGAGTGTTATACAGAGGCCAGATTTCCAAGAGTCTCACTTGCCCATGAGAGAGTTTACACAACATCTTGAAAGCAAGACCAGGCAGGCCCTTAAAGGATCAAAGTCCAGAAAACTTGGATTGCCCATGGAAACATCAGCCTAAGAAACCTAAATTCCTCAGGGGAAAGGAAAAGTGGTTTGAGTATAAGTTGGATGTACACATGCCCTGACATGGGTGCTAACCTGGACATGCAGAACCTAAAGCTCATGTAGGCTTTGGATTGGGAGCCTGCAGCTCCCCTCTGTCATGGTAACTTCCAGAGGTGCTTGGTGCTGGAAGATAATTCCAGGGCTTGTCCTTGTGTCCCCACAGGAGACCTCTGCAGAAGACCTCCTTAGGCTGACTTCTAAGAGCTTGTGCGATCTGACCAGCTCAGTAGAGGACGTTTCCTCTTGGACTGACAACGAAGACCCCGAGCTGGATGGGGAAGAGGAGGAAAGGACCAGCTCATCTTCTGTCCAGAGAGCAGTAAGTGGTCTCTCCAGGCCCTTCTCTTGGAATGCTGTTGCCCTGAACACATAGGTACGAGGATCAGAGGAGAAATGCCTGAGGTAGCGCAGTGGAGTCTAGGATAGGAGAAGACCACAATCCATCCCTTCTATTTTTTTCTTAGAATCTTCTAGAAACATCTGTGAGAGTAGTGCATTTCATTTAAGGGGAAAAAAATTGTGAACAAGATAAACATGCAACTGACTATGGAGTTGAATGTGTGTATCAACTTCTAGGATGCTTTATAATATATACAAGCGTTTCATTGCTACTTTGTGATAGAGAATTTGAAAACAACTGTTAGTGAATTTAAACTTAGACTGCAGGATTTCTGGTTGAAAGTGAAATGTTATCATAACACAAAAACCACTTGGAAAAACCTGAGTAGAATACCTCTTCCAATTTTAATCAAACCAGGATGCCACACACAGCTCATTGATTCTGCCCATACAGCCCATCACATTGTATATTTCTGTTGTCTGCTCTTGGGCTCCTTGGTTCACAGGCAGAGGCACCTTGGGCAAAAAATGCATCTCGTTGTATTTAAGGGGAAAAAGTTGTTTTTCCCTTTTTCTTTCTGGAGTTGTGGCCTGCACAGAGGTGTCACATCATAAATATCACAAGCTTTTCCATTTACTGTAACAATTTCTGGAGGCTGGCATGAAGAGTTTCCCCCTGACAAAATTGGTATGACAATTTTCTAGTAACGGAAGGAAAGCGTCTTGAAGTGCTGTGTTTGTAATCTGCCCTGCGGTATTGTGTGGGCCCGGGGTTGATTTCAAACATTTTGTCAGCTGCTTTTCCCTCACAGGAGAGTTTTCTCAGAAGGCCGAGCTGTGAAAGCAGTTGCCAGAGCTGAATGAATGAGGCTGAGGTGTAAAACAACTGTGTGATTATTTCTATCTGTGTTATGACATCTTCAGTGGCTTTCCTTTGACTTTAAGTGATGTTAGAGACTGATCTCCTGGCCTACACTCCCCGTTGAGACCAGATCCTGCTTGCTTCTCAGACCTCTTCTGCTCCAAGCTCACTACCAGGTCTGAGGACCTGCCACACTGCACTTCCCAAAGCCATTCATGGTGGCTGCACATTTTCCTGCAGCAGGACCTTTGTGAATGCTCTTCTATCTGTGGAATGCTGTTTGCGTAGCTGACTCATATTCATCTTTCACATCCCGTGGTGTCACTTACTCAGACAAATTTGCCCGGAATGCCCTGCCTAGGCCAGGCCTCTCCACTCTGACACTGTGACAGTGCTGTGCCTCTCCTGTGAGCTATTTGTCACATATGTGTTCGATTAAGCGTGTCTCTCCCTGAACTCCAGGAGGCAGGGAGTGTGCCTGGGATCTATAGGATTTAGACAGGACATGTGATTGTTGAGTGATAAAAAACCAGGAACATTTTAAAGCAGGGATGCCAGGGCAGGCCCAAGCATGGTGGCAGCTTAGGCTCAGCACCCCCAGGAGACAGGGTTTAAAACACAAGACAAGCTGGATGTGATGGCACACTCCTGTATTGCCAGCACTCGAGAAGCTGAGGCAGGAAGATAACAACTTTGAGTCCAGCCCAAGAAACTTAGCAACTTAGCATGACTCTGTGTCAAAATAAAAAATTAAAAAGGGCTGGGAATATAGCTCAGTGGGAAGTCCCTGGGTACAGTCGCCAGGGTGGGGGACCACAAAGAGCAAGTATTCACTGAATACCTGCTATTTACTAGGTTCTGCGCTAGGCCCAGGAAATAATAAAAAAATGATAACAAAAGCTAACTAGGTTTACCTACCACCAAGTTCTGTGGTTATTCCCCTGGCCCACAGCTGACCACAGTACGGCAGCCTCACATGACCCCTCATTCTGGTCCCCGTGACCTGTATACAGGGATGCTCCCATTTTCAGCCTTGAACAGCCAAGCATTGCGTGTCTATTTTCCCCACTGCCTTCTCCCTCGACTTTTCACCCATCCTTCAGGGCCAAGGTTTTCCTTGAGCCTTCTCCCAGTGACCTCCCCAGCCCCGGGACTCCAATAGGTGCTGGCACTGCAGGGGTGGCGAGCGAGGCCTTCCAGCCCGGGCTTCTCAGCGCAGCGTGATTCCAGTCCCTCGCCTGTTCCAGCCCTGAGTCCACACTGGCAGCAAGCCCAGGCCACCCCCTGCCCTCATCCCTGCCCAGCACATCAGGACATTTGCCCCAGCTCAGCACGGTCCCCGGGGCCTCCCAGCCGGCTCTGGTGGAGCCAGTGAGCGAGGCTCGGAGCTGGCAGCACATCAGATCCCTCTGTCGAAGCCCCAGGCCACAGCATGCAGCACAGCGGCTCTTTGTGGGGAGTCCACAGTCGCTTTGGTTCTTCACATTTCTTAAATCATGTTCTTTTGCAGAAACTTCTAATTGTCTGGGAATTTTTATACTAAATACCACTCTAATAAGTGACCCATTATATATATTCAATATATTACATGTTACGTATTTTACTTAAATTATAATTTAAACTTACAATTTTTGTAAAGGTGTCTTTTATAAATTGGTTGTCATTTAAATTATTATATATAATTTTAATAAGTTTTTTCTGATTACAAAAGTAGCATTTTACTATATAAATGTTTTTGACCAAGAAAACGAAAAGAAGAAAACCACAAGACAATATACAATCCCACTATTCAAAGATAGCTATCTTCAGCTATGACTTTTGCTATGACTTTTGAATTGAATTGTTTTTCTTTTCAGTACTGGACATTGAACCTAGACCTATTCCACTGACCTATATTCCCAGCCCCTTTTTTTAAAAAAAAATTTTTTTTTTTTGAGACAGGGTCTTGCTAAGTTGCCCAGCTGGGCTCAAACTAGCAATCCTCCTGCCTCAGCTTTCTAGACTACTGGATTGTAGGTGTATGCCACCATACCAAGCTGAATATTTTTGCCCTAAGCCTCTTATGTTACCTTATGTAACCTTATAAAAACGTGCTTATGAAATGTGCTACCACTTCAGTGATGCAGTCCTGGACGCTTCCCAGTGTCAAGTCTTCTTGATCTTCATGATTTATAATGGCAGATATTCCCTAACATTGGAAGTGCTATAATTTATGTCACGAGTTTACATCATTACAGGAATGTAGTTTTTTCCAAATGATAAGGAATTTTGTAACTAACATCTTTGCCTGTATGTGCCTGTACATATGTTTTATGTTTTGCCCATAATAGCTTCTAGCAGAATTGCTAGGTTTTCACCAGAGAGGTAATACCAACTTATACCTGTAACATGGCCAGTTCCCATCATCACCAGTAACATTATCTTTAAAAGGTTGACCAATTAATCACACATTGTTTTATGTTTTGTCGCTGTAGCTTTTTCCAAAGGAATTTGAATTCTGTCATAATACGCTTGACTTGAGAAACTTTACATTGCCTTGAAGGAGAAGTGACAGTATTTCCCTACGAGGACACACATGGTCAGGGCTGTGTTTCTGGGCTTCTTTGTCATGTCATGCCCAGCTGGTATGCACAAAGCATGTACCCATTATCGTCAGTGGAAACATTGGAAAAGATCCTCCGTCTCCACACCCTGCTGCTCCACCCCACGGAGGAGAGGACACCAGGGCTGCTTGCCTGGCCTGTCCCCTGGGCCTGAACACCCATCACTTCCTACCGAGTCTCTCGAGCTCTGGTTTCAGCCCGGGCCTGTGACAGCCCTCTGGGTGCAGGGACTGCAGGCGGCAACAGGGTGTTTTCTGGGCCTCATGGTCTATCCAGACCTGCCCTGCAATGTGGTATAAAAGAGCTGTTCAACTACTTATTGAAACAAACAAGCAGTTTTTTCTAGTTATATGTTAACAATCTGAGAGTTTTGCTTTGTAATTTTTTTAAACTAAAGAACCACCTAAGTTGAAATCCTGGTACCATTCTAATTAAGCTGATGATGCTGATGATTAAACCTGCTTGCGGCCCGGTTGAACTCAGACACTGACAGTTTAGCACCTGTAAGTCATGGTGTACTCTGAGCACTTCGGTTGGGCAAATGTAATATAAATGCTAAGCATCTGCCCTGAGTGCTCTTGTGATTTATTTTCTGGGACTGCAATAAACAACAATGAGATTTTTCCTTCCCCAAACCCTATCTATTCTGAGAATAAAACCATATGGTGAATATCAAGTTTGAAGAGTAAAAGCAGGGAAAGAGGAGATGAGAATACGAGGATGAAACACCGTGATCATCTGCATAATCACCATCCTTCTCGTTGGAGCTGGCTTTGGTGATGGGATTTGTTCTCCGCCACCACTCCACTGTCACCACCATGTCCAGGATGAAATTCTGCAAATTCATCCTCTAGTCCGACCCCCTCCTCCACTCTGCCCCTGGTCCTGGTCCAGCAGATTGGCATCCTTGCTGGAGTCTCTCTTCTCCACCTTGTCCTCTGCTCTACAGAGACACAATCTTTCATGAGAATCTGGCTGTGTCACCTAAGTGTTCAGTGTGATTCTCGGTCACCCTGAGATTAAAACTCCAGTTTCTTCATGGAGAATGTAGTCAGCTCTCTGTATCTATGAATCTGCATTAGCAAATTCCTCCAACCAGGATCTGTGTGTGTGTCTGTCTGTGTGTGTCTGTCTGTGGGATGGTTGAACTGGCCCTTTGCACTGAGCTGCATCCCCAGCCCTTTTTTATTTTTATTTTTATTTTCTAATTTTGAGACGGAATCTTGGTAAGTCACTAAGTTGCTTAGGCTGGGCTCCAACTTGTGATCCCCCTGACTCAGCTTCCCAGAGTGCTGAGATTACAGGTCCATGTCAGCACACCCGGCCTGAATTGGAAATGCTTTTGGGGGAAAAGTTCATCTGTTCTAATTATATACAGGCTTTTCTTCTTTTTATTAGCCCCTAAACAATATAGTGTGGTAACTATTTACCTAGCATTTACATGTGATAAGTAATCTAGAGATTATTTAATTTTAAAGTATATGGGAGGATATTTATAGGTTGTGTGCAAATCTTAAGACATTTAAGGCACCTGAGCATCCATGGATGTGGGTATCCAAGGGAGGACCCTGGAACCAGTTCCCCACCAATGCCAAGAGACAACAGCACTGTTCCCAGCCTGGATGCACTGCCTTTTCTCCTGTGAACATGCTGGGAGCTCCACGCACACATGTGCTTGCATACCCACTCCTGGTGAGCACTGAGTGCTGCATTCCCCGGTGCTCTGGGACTCCCCATACTTCGTGGCTCTGCACCTGCCCCTCTTTCTACCTGAATGGGCTCCTCCACTTTGTCATCCATCAACGTCCTTAGCAACCCAGCCCAAATGTTGCCCCACCCCTAAATCTTTCCCACCCTCTCTCCACCAAGAGTTATGTAATTTATGTTCTTCACTTGCACAGTGTGTGATATTTTCATCTTAGTACCTGCTCTGTCTTCCTCATTAGACAAACATTTCAAGAGCGAGAACCACGATGTTGTAAGCATCTCTGTATCCCTAGTACCTAGTACTATACTTGAAATGTAATAAGGGGTTGAAGATGGACATGGATTCTCCTGTGATCCTTCTGTCATTCCTTAACCACTTCCAACCCTTCCCTTAAAACTTGGCTGGTTCTTTTGTATCCCTGAGCCTCTGACTCCTTTATAACTCTTGTTCCCTACATGTGCCCTCCCTGGGCTCCTGTCCATCTCCCTCCTTCAGAGGCCTTGGGCCCATTGTCCCCTCTACCAAGTAAGATATCATCCCTGTGGAACACTGCAGCATGTCTAGGCCTGGCCTTGCCTCTGGTTGGAGAATGAGGAGCAGCATCTCTCTTCTGGCTGATTGAGAAGGGAGGGCAGCTGAGTTTGTAAGCCTGTAGCCCGTCTTTACCCTGCTGTGTGCCGAGACCTGCCTGGGAACACTAGATGTTGAAAATAATGGAAACGGCTTTGCTTTGGGGCATTGTCCACACACCCTCCTATCAGGTTATCTGAGCACTGCTTTCCTGTCAAAGACTAGAAAAAACAGAGTTATCTGTGGAGCTTCTCTCTGCTTGAAGGACCTACAGTCATCTCTCCCTAACCTGTGAAGAGGCCCTGCTCCCCTGGGACCTCGCGCCTGCTGTTCTCTATCTTATTGGTTACTTATTCTTTGGGAAAGGAAAGAAAATACCTAAAATTTTTAATTTTTGAAGTTAGGTATAGCTCCTGGGGCTGCCTAAATCTAATGAAATACCTTGTTGTCAGTACATACTCAGTATGTATTTTTTTTAATCATAAAGATTTCTGTAGATGGTTTTCAAAGTGTGGTTCCTGGGCCAGCAGCATGAATATTCCCTGAGGACTTGTTATAGATACACATCCTTGGTCCCAGCGCAGAGCTGATGAGTCAAACTTATAGGGCAGTGTCCAGTGGTCTGTTTCTCATCAGCCATTAAGGTGATTTGGAGTCAGGCTAGAATTTGAGAAATCCTGCTGTAGAATCCTCTAAGAAAATGAATGGTACATTAATCATTATGACTGACTATTCAAAAAACGTGTGCTCCATCCCAAGTATACCGAGTTACATTTCATCTGAGGAAAAAAGGATTTTTTCCAGAAGAAAAGATCCATGTTCTAGCCCTGTGAAAGAGTGATTCTTTTTAAAAGAAAAAGAAAAATTTCAGTGTAACAGGGCATGACGTGATTGGGAGCGTGTCTCCCTTTTTATATTTTTAACAAAAACCTTTCTAAAAATGGAAGTAGCGGTTGACTCCTCTGCCAGATCTGCAATTGTCACAGCTCAGCTAGGAAGAGTCTGTTTAGCACATCCATCAGACCCGTATCCGGCTTCCTTTGGCATCAGGGAATCAGTGCTGATGTTTCTGTAATCATGAGTTTGGGAAAATCTTGGAGGACCTTTGGTTGACTAGGATTTGGGAAAGAATAAAAGACCCATCTCTTAAAAGGAAAGAAGAGCAAAGCTGGACCTTGCAGTCATGTAAGTCCAACACAGGTTTGCTTCTTTGTTTGTGGCTGGAACAATTGTGGGGATAAAGACCTGACAGTCCGTATTCTCAAGGCGAGAGGTTAATCCTCTAGAAGTAAAAGAGAGGGTCTCTTACATTTTATTTGGGTTGAAGAATTGAGAAAATATCCACTCTAACACTTTCAGAAGTGTCTGGACCCTAAGGAGTTTTATCCTGGCATCTGAAAGTGTCATTTCTACTTGATTAAAGCCACTCCTGCATGGGTGAAGCAATTTTTTTTCTTTGGAGCCCAAGCTGGATTTTTATGCTGAATCAAACTTAGAATCTTACACAAAGAACAGTGAGCACCACGTGCCTAAAAAAATGTGATTAGTATTAAAACAGGAAGCCACACTCACTGTCTGACTGGAAATCAGATCTTCACACAGTGCAACTATTAATGCAGAGAAACTATTAATGGCACAGGGCTTCCTGAGCCTTTTGCAAGGGGAGCAATGTTCTTTCCATAAAGCCTCGAGGACAGAGTGTTAAGGTGCTTCAAAGGGCAGCAATAGGCGGTTCTGAGCAGCCCAGAATTCCTCCAGACCCAGGGCTGTTGCAGTCTCTGCTTGGAGATTTCCATTCTACCTTTCTCTCTGGGCATTCTGACTTGTCTAACTTCTCTTCCAGGAAGTCTCCCACATACCCAGCACGAAATATGCTCTTCCCTATATTGTTCTTCATGGCCCTTAACACAGATTTTAATGTCGCAGTCACTCATTCATGTGACAGTGTCCTTAAGATCATCTTTAGTGAAGGACCCATAGCAGAAACTGTGCCAGGTGGCTCACTGTTCTACCCCAGGTGCTCAGTGTACACTCCATGTGTGTATGAATTGGAGGGATGGTGGACAGCTGAGTGGCAGGTGAATAGTTGACGTACTCTCTTACATTCCCAGAATGTCCCCTGCATTCCTCTCATCAAAGTTTGATCAATTTCCATTGACTTTTATATTCCCAGGATATCTAGAGTTTGAAATGGGCATGGTACATAATAGGTCTTTATTGTTTGTGTCCTGAAACTAGACAACCTATCTGCTTCTCCATTCTGGGAATTTCAAGAATATCAATGGGATAAAGATTATTTTTTTCCACTTACAGCATTGTCAGAATACAGTGTATCCTATCCCTTAAAATAAGATGTTTATGGTAGCACCTCATTAATAAATAAGTAGATTCTTATTTTTTGTTTGGTTAAGGGTAATAAAGCAAGCCAATAGGAAATTTGGGACTTGGTTTTTAATAAATCAACAACAACACAGGATTAAACATCTCAGTGGGAGCTGGCAAAGTAAAAAATGGAGCATAGTCCAAAAGTCTTGCCAAAAAAGACACCAAGGGAAAGATCCCTGAGCTGCAAGAGTCAAATGGGAGCTGCTGGTAAATGGGACCATAAGGCTTCTAAGCTCTGAGGAACTTTGGGGATTAGCTAGCCTAAACTAAGCACTTTGTACACTAGAAATCCATGATGAGAGTGGAGACTGCTGAGCTCTGCTGATAGCAAACTTGTTCCCCTAGAAAAAGTCACTGTACGGCTCCAGGAAACCATGAGGGAAAACACAGAAGAACCAGGAAGAAAAGGTGGAGGTCCCAAGAAAAGCGTTTACAAAATGCAAGGGGTGTCAGTGTGCACACAGACATGTAAACATGTGGAGGGATTGCTCCCTCTGTCCAATGTGTAGCGGGAAGCCAGAGCTCAAAGCTGATGTCCCATCTCCAGTGCATCTGGAGAGGCCCATCCCTCGGGTCTATGTGGGGCGAGGCCCAGGAGTCTGTGTTGCCAGAAGCTTCCATATGACTGGGATGCTCACACAGACTAAACCGTCAAAGTGGCAGGGCCCCTAACAGCCTCCTGGTAGGGGCCGGGTGAAGCCCTGAGAGCTCCGTATGCACGGCTTTGAGATAAGAGGACATTTTAGGTGCTCAGCTGCCTCCCTCCTTTCTGCGGTTCAGGGACCTGGGGAATGACGACAAGGGGTTTGTGGTGCTTGTGGAAGACTTGGAAGCCCAGATCCCCGGCCTACTGCAGATCCTCTGGGGTAGGATGTGCTGGAACACTGTGTACTTATTGCCTTTCTAGACAGCCACTGCTGATACAGATGTGCCATGGATGCAGAAACTATTATCCCCAGCACCAAGCTGATCCACAACTCCACAAGTTGTACTTTTTTTTCCACAGTGCCCTGCCCTGTGAACTGCAGGTAGGTAGGTCTCAGGCACTTTGATGTTTCAGGCAGAGAGGTTGCATGAAA
Source organism: Heterocephalus glaber (assembly GCF_053883595.1). Taxonomy (NCBI): domain Eukaryota; kingdom Metazoa; phylum Chordata; class Mammalia; order Rodentia; family Bathyergidae; genus Heterocephalus; species Heterocephalus glaber. Next base: position 18,972,567 of record NW_028258333.1, read on the forward strand.
CTCAATGCAGTGTGCAGAATTGCCAACGCAAGATAAGAAAGAAAGGGCTACAATTATTGCTGGTCTAAGAAAATAAGATTTAAATTTAGGGGTGGTTTTGATTTGGTTTGGTTTCTTACTTAAGGAGATGAAGTGATTAGTTAAATGGGTGAAAGAAAAATAATTATTTGGCCAGAATGAATTGCCTGGAACACTGCTGATGTTTGAATTAGGCTTATTCTTGTGGCACATTTTCAGGGACCTGTTCCAACTTGCTACCTGGCACTGTGCTACATTTTCATCCATGCAGTTTGCAGCTCCCAAGGAAGCAGATAATGTGTGTTATGTGCATAAAAAAAGCAAACATTTTATTCCACTCAGAGCCTCATAGTGCAGGGGTCTCCCAAGTGGAGTGGGCACACCCAGAGGACAAGTCAGATGGTCCCTGGGAGTGTGGGAAGAAAATACTAGAACTTGTGTAGATCTTATCTTGTTTTTAGATTGCTTTGTGTTCTACAGTGCAGGCAGACATTAGCTGAAGAGTGTAGATTTATAATTTATGAATCTCTGTTGGGAGCCGTCGATGGCTTCCCAGTCTAGAAAAGCTGACATAGCATGGAGCATTGGGAAATCCAGTTAAAGAAACCCTCTCCATAGGCAATCAACTTTATTTTTCTTTCTTTCTTTCTTTCTTTCGAGTTGAAAAATTCCTTCAAATTTTAGTGAAAATAAAATATAGACTATAGGAGCACATAACAGAGCTTCTCTGCCCTAAAGTTAATTTCTTTGATGAAAATAAAACACTATAGAAGTTATATGGTGCCTTTATCAGTTCAGGTAAATTGCTTTCTGTCTTTGCCCTTTCCAGGAAAGTAGTCCGAAGATGGCTTTCAGTTCTTCCCTTTTTACACACTTTCCTCTTATTAATGCTACCCCTTAATTTAAGTCTACATTTCCCTTGGGGTTTAAATCTGTGTCCACACATTGAAATGTAAAGTGGAATATATTTAAACTTAAAGGACACTTCGATCCCCTTACCAAAAAAAAAAACCCAAACTTAAAGCACAGTGCCAATTCAGAAATGAAATCAAAATAAAAATTTCTTCAGCTATAGACAAAATGGTGGCTATGAATACAGGGAGAAAACGGCATACCATGACTCATTTGTGCAATATATATCAGACTTCCTTGATGAGCTTCACTAAGCCTTTAAGGTATGAAAACCCTTGAGATGTCTGCTTTCTGAGCCCTCCAGTGAAAGTAATGGTGGTACACAGTCAGAGTCTTAGGTTAAGATAAACAGCAGGGTCCCTCTTTGTTTCCATTCTAGTTATTGTGCTGACTCTTAGGCAAGTGAAAGAATTACCTTTGACAGTGCCTACGTGAATTCAATCAATGAGTATTCCGTGCTTAGGGAAGAAACAAACCTCATTTAAGGACTTCTTGAATCTGAATGATTTGGAGTTTCTTGATGTTCTTCTCATTCTTGCCACATCTTATGCAGTAAGGTAGCACAGAGCCTGGGAAATCAAAACAAAGCAAAACATGAGGGGTCAGAAGTTCCCCTGTGGAATCTAGGCCAGAAATTTCTCAAAGAAACACAACTATGTAAGACCAATGGACTTCTCCCTACCCCACCCCCTGGCGTTTCTGTTTGCTTGCTTAGCTTTTTGTTTGCTGTTTGCCTGCTAGTTTTTGCTTGCCTAGCCTTTCATGTAAATACTACTTTACCTCCCTAGATAACATTTGCAAGAAAACAAGACTGATACTTGCTGTTGTTCCTTCACTTGAAATTCCCTTCCCTCCTTGACAGTCAAGCTTCTAGAGCCTCTCACTCCGTAGACCTTTTCTAGTTACTCCAGCCTTCCATCACCTCCACTTTATCTGATTGTAAATTTTGTTTCTCACATTTTAAAATCAGAAAGTCAGTTCCTGATTTATAGATGGACAGATGTTTACAAAATTCTATTGATAAAGTTCATGTTTGGATATTTGAATTTATTTCCCCTTAATCTCTTTACTTAATAAATATTTGGGAATTCTCTTTTAAGCTAAGAGTAGCAAATAGGTGGCCTGAGTGGCAGCAGCCCACCCTTCCTGTTCGGCGCCAGGCCAAACATGTCTAATTCTCCATAACCTCTTCCCATCGAGACCACGTACAACCACCAAAGTTTAGAACCCGGCCCTGCAGGTGCCCACAACCAACCAATAGTGTGAGTCACCCCTGCTTTCCAGCTAGGGTGACACCTCTGTCTGCACACCGAGTACCATGTGGTGTCTCCTTCCTCTCTCACAGCACTCATTGTATTCCAAATGAACTTCTATTATTTCTGTATTTTTCATATTCCCCTCTCATATAATAAACATTTAGGAGCCATATGCTATATTGATCCAGAGGGGGGACAAAAATCTAATTATTCTCCAGGGACCAGGAAGGGCTCATTAGATGGAGTAGTATTTCATACTCCATAGGATTTCCCCTGGAGCGCCCACAAAAAAATAGGTGACGTTCTAGGGCAGAAAAATAACATGCAGAGTAGTAGTCCACAAAAAAAGGAAATATTAAGGGCTGGTCAAAGATCAACAAAAAGTCTGCGAAGTGAAAATGGTCACCCTGTGCTTTTTGGTTCAGACTAAGGAATTGTGACTTCTCTTATGAGGAATGGGACAGGTTGGTGGCTTTTCAGTTGAGTGATTGGCTCAGAGCTTCGGTATTATGGTTACTCAGGTGTTGGGGCAGAGACAGGCAGGATGGAGGTGGAAGGATGGCTGTGGAGGCCTTCGCTGAGCCCCACTGAGAAAGAACCAGAGCCTGTGCCGAAGGAGAGGGGGAAACGGGGGTGGGGCAGTGTGAGTGGGGGAGGAAGGGGGCAGAGCCCACCTGCTAATTCAGGTGCTGGGTTCTGGGAGCAGAGGTTCTTTAATGCGGAAGGAGAAGGATGAAAAGTGTCCTTCCCTTTTTGGTTTTGTTTTCCTGGCGGTGGGACTGATCCTAAGTGATACTTGGAATGAGGTTCTGTTTACCTGTGAACCTCCAGCCTCCTGTCATCACCTCCTCCTCACCTGTTGGTCCCCTTCCTCCTCACAGGGTTCTGGGAGCCTGGTGCCCTCCAGCTGATCTACATTCACCCACTGAGGGCTCTGCAGAATCCCCCAGCCCTTAAGAGGTTCCAGACCCCCAATCAACCCCTCCTCCCTTCTTCTCAAGCCATTTTCTCTCCCTTTACCACCACCAATACCAACACAAAACACCAAGAAGCAAATCCTTTTCATTTCTCCCAAACTGTGTTTGTTATCAAGGCACTTGATTTAACATCAATTTAAGTGACATCCAGTAATCCTATAACACCAAATCAAGTATGTGAATTTTAAAAAGAGAATCCTGTTATTTCAAATGCCTCTCTTACCAGTATCATTTAAATATGAAATGTAAAGATAAAATCAGGCAACTGGATGACAAAGATGTTTTGAGAGGAAATGCTGTGGTAGATCAGTAAGCCTTACAGCTTCCGTAAGATGTCTCCTCTTGTCAGTTCCTCCCCTTCAACTTAAGTTATGTTTTCTAAAAATGCTCTTGTTTCTGGGTAATGTCTTTGGGTGGGGAGTTGGGTAGGGCTAGTGCAAACCCTTCCTATGAATGAGGCATCGGCAACTAGAAAGACCAAATGGTAGACAAGTCAGTCTTTGCTTGCCAAACGGTCTCTGTTGCTCAGCTCTGCCTTTGAGGTTCCAGAGCAGCCATAGGCAATAAGAAACTAGTGGGCAAGACTGTGTCCCAATAAGACATTACAAAACCAAGTAAAGTTGGTTTACTTGATCCAGGTTGGCCCCTAGGCAGAAATTTGCAGAGCCTACTACGGGTGATCATTTGTGAGCCTAGGACAGCCTCTCTGTTTACTTTCTTGTGAGATCCTTAAAGAAATAGATGCTCTTAGAAATATATCTATCAAGCAGCATGAACTCAGTACCACTCCTGGAAATAAATAATTCAGCAAACAGCTCATGTTGCTCTCAAAGGCAGCAAAAGGCCATAAGGTCCTGCCCAGAACCTAACAGTGAGCCCAAATGGAACCACAAGGACGTCTTCCTCTTACTCTCTATCTAAAACCTGTAAAAGCGGTGTGCCCAGTTAGGACAACCTGTTTCTGTAACAATGGGCCAATTAAGAGTGTGACACTTGCTCTGAAAGATTTGTATAGGAAAGCGTTTGTATGGAATACGTCCTGTGAACTGAATTGAGTTAGCGACTGAGCTGGGGTGCCTCTCAAATCATTCTTACCTTCATGTTTATTTCTCTTATATAGGGTGTGTGTGTATGTGTATGCAAGTGCACGTAACAGACATTGAACCCAGGTTCTCCTGCCTGCTAGGCACATGCTCTACTGCTGAGCTACACCCTCAGAGCATGCCTTTCTCTTTCACTTCTACTTTATGTATGTCTTAAGATTTTCCTCTATACACATGCATATGCACATGCTTACACACACACATGTTGTGTGTGCATCCACACCCTGATTTTGTCATTGTGGAGATTAGGGTAAAGCATATCACAGTCCTGCTTTCAGTGATCTGTCACTATGGGTGAACCCGGCAGCCAGTTTATACTGAAAAGTGATCCATGGGTTTTCATTCACAAACCCAAAGAAGAGCCCCAGGCCCCAAAATTTTCTTATCTACTAGGTTATGGGGACACAGAAAGAGTGAGGGGGCCCTGCTTCACTGAGAATGTCTGAACTTGCCATCCCTCAGTTTGAAATCTATACCAAGAAAGGAGCTACACAGGCTCCCCTCTGACATCCTGTTATGTTCAAAGAACTGAGAGTCCCTAAAGAACACTGTGCTGTCTCAGGAAGAAGGCACAAACCTTCCATGAGCGGTCAGACAGGCTAATGACTGATCACATTCCTAAGGCCTTCAAGGTGATCTCTTTACCCCAACTTTCTAAGCAAACAAGAGAGCTGTTTAATTTGTGTGTATAAAAATCATCTAGATAATTTCCAACAAAGCCCCTGAAGCCCATTCAGATTGGGAATGATGAATGGGAGGAAACTGGAAACAGCCTCCAACAGAACAAGGGCTGTTTTATTTAATCAGCAGAGCCACAGCCATGGTGTCTCCCCCAGCTGCATCTGACCATCTCCGATCTGTGCACACATGGTCTGTGTGTACCAGAGCCTGCTGCAGGTTGGCGGGCCTTCCTTTCCAATTTTACTGCTTTCCTCTTCAGTCCTGAGTTACTCTCCTTGTGGGAAAGCAATAGGCCCAGTGTAGTGGTAGCTTTATGTTTTAATTTCTGCATGCAACTTGCAGGGGTTTTGCCACTTTGTGCTAATTTATTATTGTTCTGATTCTCTCTCTCTGAATGGTTATTCATTTCCAGCCCTGGCCTCTCTGATGGACATCTGGTTCTCTTTGGGTCACTCAAACATCTGCCCCAGAGATTTGGAAAATGAGCTTCCTTTGGCCACCTAAAAATAATCTCAGTGTGACTGAAGGATTAAAGGGAAATCACCACACTCTATTGTCCTGTGGACATTGACTAGGGGAATGAGCCAACGAAGCTTCCTGGAGATTTGGAGCTGGGTATCTCCTGTCGCATCTGCAGATTTTTTTTTTTTTTTTTTTGAGTGCTGAGAACCGTAAAAACATTATGTGAGCTCGAGCTCCATGCAGCCAGTCCTCCCAAAGTTTCCCTTGGGACTAGATATGCTTGTGCAATGGAAATAGTTGGAGATGAAAGCCATGCTTTGCATGGTTTGTTTGTCAGGCCTCAGGAGCTAGCTGAGAAAGACAGATGCTGCTCAGGAGTCAAACATTAGATTAGTCATAGTATATTCAAGGAGATCTCATAAATGCTTTGAACAGCAGTTACAGGATATTTCTAACTGCTGGACTTTTAGTTTGAACCCAGGAGCCCTCCTCCTGGGAAGTGATGGTTTGCTCCCCACTCCCAGGAAACCAAACTTTGCCAGAAGCTAAAACTCAGTCCCTGTGGTCTTTCTCATCCAAAAGCACAGTTCTTCAGAGGTTCTGCAGTAATATAAAATGTCAACATAATAATGATAACCAAGTAAATGCCAACAAATTTAAATGCCCGGCCAAGTCATAATCCAAAGATGTTAAAATCTGAAGTAATTAACATCCAATCTTTAGTTTCCTTGACCTTTTGAGTTTTAAAAAAAAAAAAGCATTTAATGGTCTCCTTTGATCTCTTCTATGTCTCACTTGCTGCATCTGTGCTTATCAGAGTCTTGATCCTGAGTCCTGAAAGAGACTGTTCTCCAGCATCTGCAGCCTGGCTGTTTTCTTTGGAACAAGTATGGTTTCTTAGAGCTCCAAGAAAGTTGAATTTGTTCGACAGCAAGTCTCTCTCATACTTTAGGTTTTAGTGACTTAGTGTAAATGGACCATGGCAGTACCAAAACTGTATTCTGGTCATTTAGAAAGACAAGCTGAACTGTAACCACTAGACAGTTGTCCTAGGCAAAATTTTGTTCCTGGAACATGATTTAATTTTTCCAGAGATAATCTTAAAAGCTGTAAAGGAGGAAAAAAAAGAAGTGTGAGATTTTTACACTATACTAGGACCCTGACTTACAAACGCATTCCACTCAAGGAGAATGTTTGTAAGTCAGATTCGTTAGTAATCTGACAAAGTGAGTCTTACAGAGTACACCTGTGAATCTTATACAGTACACCTGTGAATGTTCACAGCTCAAACGTTCCTAAGTCAGGGACTTACTATATAGTTTAAAGTGTCTTCTGGCAGAATAACATGAGATTCCTGGCTTAGAGACAAATGACTGTTATTCATGGCACATCAACTGGATTTAGTTTTTTCTAGGCTCCATTTAGGATTCGATCCCAGTTTAGAACTTTGTATTCAGATCCTTTTCATTAGGCCTCCCTGCAAGTCCTGCAACAGTGGCACAAGGGGAGGGGGTCAGATGACTCACAATAGGTATGGATCACAGATGAAAAACTCTGAGCATAGGCAACTTCAATCTTCTGATAGGCTGTAAGCCTATTGTAAGTCTGACTAACCTTTGTTCCACAGAGAGGCACATTATCTTCCTTATGCTGGACAGTAAACAAACTTACACATTCCTCTGGGGAGACTATCCCTCACTTTCAAGGCTGTTCAGTCTGAACTCTGGAAAAGATAGATGGGTGAGGGGGGCAGCTTATGCTGCTGTTCACGAGTCGTACACAACTACAAGACCTCTGGAGAATCATCTCCCAACTCCCAATAGCAGAGATACTCAGTAATATCAAGGAAAGGAAGGTTGGTGATGAAAATATTCTTGGCTTCTCTTAAAGATGCCAGTCAGTCTGTGACAATTGTCAGGAGTTCATGACCATGAACTTATATTCATTTGGAAGAGACAAAAGTGCAATGAACCCTTGACTTATGAACTCAGTTTGTTCACATGGCTGGTTGTAACTCAAGTTGGTCAGTTGAAGTCTCAGGCTCCTTTTCACGCCCTTCAAAGTCTCTCTGTCCTTAGAGAAACATTGGCCCAGGATTTCTCAATTAACCCCACACAGGAAAGGATGTTGTAATGTTCCTTCCAGAATTCTTTAAGAGTTAAACCTGTATGTGAGACCTTCTGGAAGCACAAGCAGCTGGCATTTGGGTCATAAGTCAAGACTTTGGTCACAAGTTAAAATTCCAGTCATAACCCACATTCTCTGTATGTCAGGCCAGTCGTAACTCACAGGTGCACTGTATGAGCTTCTGTGGATTGTGCCTGCGATGGAACTTCTGTGTTTTCTGCAGCAAGTATTTTCCATGTCTACTGCCTCTTGGCATAGAGTTGTGGAGACTGAAGGAAGCCGCATCTTTTTCCTCCATTCGCTTAGCTGGGAAAGCACCTTCTACAGAGTCATGAACCAGATCTGCTCTTGATGATTCAGCAGCTTCTGCCCCTAATGAGCTAGCAGAGGCTGATATCTCTGCCACCTGCATCTTGAGATTCATCTTTCCTCATGTTTTAAATGTTCCAAGGGTCAAGTGGCATTACATTCTGCTACACATTTTTGGTCAGTAATTGGATATGCCTCTGGTGTTTTATATCCTTCCTCTTTAGGGAAGGCTTACTTAAATTTCTTTTTCTTTTTTTTTTAAATATATATATATATTTATTGGTACATTTTAGGTATAAAATACATTTACATTTATCATTGGGTATTTGTACCAGAACATGATGTATCTTAGTTTTTATGTTTTCTCCCATTACCTGTGCACCCTTCACCCCCTCCACCCTTCCCTATTTACACAGAGTTTGATTCCACTTTTTTTTTCCTCATAATTTTGTCTTTCCTTTCTTCCCTTTCCCCTTTCCCTTCCACCATCCCCAAACCCTTGGACCTTTTCTTATTTCAAATTATCAATTATTCATTTTAATCATTTTCATCCTTATTTACACTTTCTATTTCTCACACTAGAGAAACTATTCAGTATTTACACATCTGTGCCCTATTTATTTCACTTAAGAGTATGGCCTCAATATGCATCCATTTAGCTATAAATGTCTCTAGTTTCACATTCTTTATGGCTGAGTAGTGCTCCACTTTATAAAAAAACCACATCTTCTTTATCTAGTTACCAGTTGATGGGCACTTGGGCTGCTTCCAAGCTTTAGCTATTACAAACTGTGCCACTATAAACATGGCTGCACATATATCGCTGTGGTATGATTCTTTTAATTTTGGGGGGAAGATTCCCAGTAGGGGAATAGCTGGGTCAAATGGGAGCTCTAGTCCTAGTTCTTTGAGGTATCTCCATACTGATTTCCACAGTGGTTGCACCAATCAACATTCCCACCAACAATGGAGAAGGGTTCCTTTCTCTCCACACCCCCGCCAGCATTTGTTATTGGTTGATTTCTTGATAGCTGCCATTCTCTGTGGGGTGAGGTGGAATCTCAGTGTTGTTTTCCCCTGCATCTCTCGAATGACCAGTGATGTTGAACATTTTTTCATATATTTATTTGCTGTTTTTACTTCTTTGTCTGAGAAATGTCTGTTCATTTTGGATGCCCATTTTTAAATTGGGTCTTTGAATTTGGGAGGTCTGATTTTTTTTTCAGTTCTTTATATATTCTTGATACTAGACCTTTGTCTGAGCTATAGCTGCTAAATATTTCTTCCCACATTGTAGGTTGTCTCTTAGCTCTGTTGGTAGTTTCTCTTGCAGTGCAGAAGCTTTTTAATACGATGAGATCCCAGTTGTTGATTCTTTGTGCTAGCTCCCGTGCTACTGAAGATTTGTTCATAAAGTCTTTTCCTATGCCAGTGTCATCAAGAGTTCTACCTAACTTATCTTCCAGCAAGTTTAGCGTTTCTGACTTAATATTTAGATCTTTAATCCACTTCGATCTTAGTTTAGTGCGCGGTGATAGGTATGGGTCTAGTTTTAATCTCTGACAGGTTGAAATCCAGTTTTTGTGACACCATTTATTAAATAGGCTATCTTTCCTCCAATGAGGGTGGTTGGCTCCTTTGTCAAAGATGAGGTGACTGAGTATGTCTGGAGTTGTTTCTGCGTCTTCTAATCTATTCCACTGATCTTCGGGTCTGTTTCTTTGCCAGTACCATGCTGTTTTTTATCACAGTAGCTTTGTAGTATAGTTTCAAGTTGGGGATTGTGATGTCCCCAGCCATGTCTCTGTTGCCTAGAATTGCTTTTGCTATTCTAGGTTTCTTCTGTTTCCAAATGAATTTTTGGATTGTTTTCTCTAGTTCTGTGAAGTATATTGTTGGAATTTCAATTGGCATTGCATTGACTCTATATAGTAGTTTCAGAAGTATGGCCATTTTCACTATATTGATTCTTCCTACCCAGGTACAAGGGATATCTTTCCATTTTCTTATATCCTCTTCAGTCTCCTTCTTCAGAGTGCTGTAGGTTTCAGTGTAGAGGCCTTTTGCTTCCTTTGTTAGGTTGATTCCTAGGTATTTCATTTTTTTAGATGCTATTTTTAAAGGAATTATTTCCCAAATTTCTCTCTCAATGGGTCTGCTATTTCCATATAAGAAGGCTATTGTTTTTTGAGTGTTGATCTTGTATCCAGCTACTCTACTGAATCTGTCAATTAGGTCTAGAAGACTTTTGACTGAGTTTTTTGTGTCTTCTATGTAAAGTATCATATCATCAGCAAATAATGACAGTTTCACTTCTTCCTTTCCTATCTTTATTCCTTTTATTTCTTTCTCTTGTCTAATTGCTATGGCTAATGTTTCCAGAAAAATATTGAACAGGAGTGGTAATAGTGGGCATCCTTGTCTTGTTCCTGATTTTAGCATGAAAGTTTTCAGTTTTTGACCATTTAGTGTGATGTTGGCTATTGGTTTTTCATAGATAGCCTTAATCAAGTTGAGATAAAGACCTCCTATTCCAATTTTCTGTAGCATTTTTATCATGAATGGGTGTTGGATTTTATCAAATGCTTTTTCTCCATCTATTGAGATAATCATATGATTTTTGTCCTTGACTCTGTTAATATAGTGTATTACATTTATTGATTTACAAATGTTGAACCATCCTTGCATCCCTGGGATAAATCCGACTTGGTCAGGGTGTATGATCTTCTTGATGACCCTCTGTATTCTGTTTGCCAGTATCTCATTGAGGATTTTTGCATCTATGTTCATTAGGAAGATTGGTCTGTAGTTCTCTTTTTGGATTGGGTCTTTCCCTGGTTTGAGAATCAAAGTAACACTTGCTTCCAGGAATGAATTTGGAAGCCTTGCTTCCCTTTCAATTTCATTGATGAGTTTAAAGAGTAATGGTGATAGTTCTTCTTTAAATGTCTTGTAAAATTCAGCAGTGAAGCCATCAGGATGTGGGCTTTTCTTTGTTGGTAAGTTTTTTATTACATTTTCAATTTCACTCATTGTTATTGGGGTGTTTAGAATTTCTATATCTTCTTCATTTAATTTTGGCAATTGGTATGTATCTAGGAATCTGTCCATTTCTTCTGTGTTTTCCATTTTATTAGAGTACAGGTTCTCAAAGTAGGTATTGATGATTCTCTGGATTTCTGCTGGATTTGTTGTGGCTTCACCTTTTTCATTCTTAATTGCATGGATTTGAGCCTTTTCTTTCCTTTTTTTGATAAGGTTGGCTAAAGGTTTATTGATTTATTCTTTCAAAAAAACAACTCTTTGATTCATTGATTTTTTTTTTTGTATCATTCTCTTAGTCTCCATTGCATTGGTTTCTGCTCGGATCTTTATAATTTCCTTTCTTGTACAAGCTTTGGGTTTGTTATGCTCTTCTTTTTCTAGGAGCTTGAGGTTCTGCATTAGGTTATTTAACTGAGTTCTCTCTGTTGTCCTAATATGGGCATTCACTGCTATGAATTTCCTGCATAGAACTGCTTTCATTGTGTCCCACAAATTCCTGTATGTTGTACTGGCATTATCATTTACTTGTAGAAACTGTCTAATTTCTTCTTTAATTTCCTCTGTCACCCATTGGTTGTTCAGGAGGGTGTTGTTCAATTTCCATGTGTTTGTGGGTGTTTTGTGGTTTCTTATGTTATTGATCTCCAATTGTATTGCACTATGGTCTGATAATATACAGGGGATAACTTCTATTCTTTTACACTTACTTAGATATGTCCTATGAGCTAGCATGTGATCTATTTTAGAGAATGACCTGTATGCAGCTGAAAAGAATGTGTATTCTGATTTTGTGGGGTGGAACACTCTGTAAATATCTACTAAGTCCATTTGTTCAATAGCTTCGTTTAGATCTAGAATTTCATTGTTAATTTTTTTTCTAGTTGATCTGTCTATTTGTGATAGAGGAGTGTTGAGGTCCCCCACTACAATTGTATTAGTGATTATTTGGTTTTTCATGTCCATTAATATTTGTTTTGTATAGTTGGGGGTATTCATATTTGGTGCATATATATTTAGAATTGTCATCTCTTCCTCTTGGATTGTTCCTTTCACAAGGATATAGTGACTATCTTTGTCTCTTTTAATTAGTTTTGGTTTGAAATCTACTTTGTCTGCAAATAAGATTGCTACGCCTGTTTTTTTCTGGGCTCCTGTCACGTGGAGAACTGTTTTCCATCCTTTTACTTTCAGTCTATGGATTTCCTTTTGAGTTAGGTGTGTTTCTTGTATACAGCATATTGCTGGATTTTGCTTCTTAATCCATTCTGCCAGTCTGTTTCTTTTGATTGGTGAATTGCCATTAACATTGATAGTTATAATTGACAGATATTGACTTATCCTTTTCATGATGTTTTACTCTTGTTGGCTCTTTTATTTCTTATTTTTCCCCCTTTTGCTTTAGTGTCTTACCTTGTGTGGTGTCTTCTCTCTGCTGGGCCTCATGGAGTTGTGACCTTCATTGTCTTTTTCTAGGATATTGCTTAAAATTGTTTGGAGTGCTGGTTTGGTGTTCACAAAATTTCTCAGGTGTTCTTTGTCATGGAAGTATCTAACTTCCCCATCGATTTTGAAAGATAATTTTGCAGGATACAACAGTCTAGGTTGGAAATTATTTTCTTTTAGGGCTTGAAATACTTCACTCCAGGCTCTCCTTGATTTGAGGGTTTGTGTTGAGAAGTCTGCTGTGATTCTGATGGGCTTTCCTTTGTAGATGGGCTTTCCTTTGTAGGTGATTTGTTTCTTTTCTCTAACTGCCTGTAGAATTTTGTTCTACTGTTGGGTTTCTGGGATCTTGACTATTATATGTCTAGGTGTAGATTTTTTTTTGGTCATGGCTAGATGGAGTTCTATATGCCTCACTTATCTGTATGTCCAATTCTCTACCTCTGTCTGGGAAGTTATCTACTATTATTTCTGTGAATGGTTTTTTTATGTCAATTGTACTTTCTCCTGTTTTTTCATGGACTCTTATGAGTCTTATGTTACTCTTCTTTGCATCATCTAGCAGCTAGGATTGATTTCTCATGGTCCCTTACTATTTTCAAGAAATCTCTGTTTTCATGGTCCTTAACCACAATCCTGTCTTCTATATCTGATAGTGTATCTTCAGCTTCCCTTAATCTGCTCTGGATGCTTTCAATGGAGTTTTTAATCTCCTGAATATCTGTTTGAATCTGTTTCATAGATTCCATTTCTTATGTTGGGCAATCATGTTTTCCATTTCTTTCTTATGCTGGGCATTCATGGCTTCCAGCATGTTTCTGATCTCATCTATTTTCTTATCCATTTCTGCTCTAGAGCTTCTAATCATGTCTTTCACTCTGCTCACTATGTCTCTATTTATCTGGGAGATTATTGCTGTTTTGAAATTTTCTAAAGCCTCATGCATCTGCTTTGTTACTTCTTGTGCTATCAGTTCAGGGTGTCCAAGTGGTTGCTTATCAGACTTTTCCACCTCATTTCCCCCAGAATTTTCCTTTTTGTGGCATGGAAGCCTGCATTTGTGCCTTGCTTAAGTGTCTTCTCATTTTTGTTTTTGGTACTCTCCTTAATTTAATTCCTGGGTTGATATTTGAAGATTGCTTAATGTAGGCATCTTTGTTGCTTGTGTTTAAAACCCTTGTGGAATGATTGCTTTTCAGAGGTGTCTTCCAGATATAGCTTGTGTTTGGGTTTTGAGACTCTAATGACTCTGAAGCTATTATATTTTTCTTATACCAAGAAGAAAAACTAATTAGATCAATCACAACATGTTAGCCCAAATGACATAGTCAGCAATACCATAGTATCAAGCACGGCTTAGAAAATGACAATTTGTGGTAGTTATTAATCTTTCACTCATTTTTAACTATGCGAGTTAAATTATAACCGAGGACCAACCCAACATAAGTTTATAATGAATAAACTCTTCAATATAGCATCTTTCCCCTTCAGGGTGGGGAGTTAAAAGGAGTTGGGGAGGGAGGGACAGGTAGAAAGAACAGGTAAGATTAGCGGTGAGGCCAGAAGACCCAGAAAGATCACACAAACTCTAAGAAGTTGTTAAAGGCAAGAGAAAATGGCAGAATGAAGAACAAAGATGTGAATAGAATCACCTAACAGCAACAGGGAGGCTAGATAACAAATTTACTTTCCTTTAAACCTAATGATAATCAAGAGAAGGAAAAAGAGAAGAAAAGAACAGTAAGGGAGAAATCCGAATTCAGTGCAGAAAGGAACAAATGAGATGAGGAGCAATGTGGGACGGTGAGAGAATGAATGAGAGAGAGAGAAAGAAAAGATAAAAGAAAGAGAAGTAAAACTTTGAAGAGTAGAAAAAAAGTAAAAATTAAGAATTAAAAATAAGAAAAAAAATTTTTTTTTCTTTTTTGCAAATAGCACTGGAAATTATAGGCCTCCTTCAGGGTATGTCTCTGCTGTCACAGTAGGCAACGTAGGAATCCCTGCGCATATACAAGTCAATGAGTCTCAGCAAGCCAGCAGCAGACCAAGTACAGTGGTCTGACGTGCCTTTATTGCAGAGGTTCTCTTTACTTTTCTGCTGAGCTTCAGTTTTCTTCGAGGAGCCTGAGAAGCCCTCTTTTTGTTACTAACTTCTGCTCTGTCTTGTGGCGCTCAGGACAAGGGTCTTTATAATCTCCTGTGCCTCTGTAGTGTGGGAGCAGGTAGCAGAAAAGCCAGAACGTAGGCGGTGCACGGCGCGGGGGGGGGGGGGGGGGGGGACCTGAGCGCTAAGCGGACCTCACCGTGCCGTGGGCGTGGCCCGGGACTGCCGCAGGAGCTTCAAGCTGCTTGTTTTGTCTCACTGGGCCGGTAGCTACAGCTTAGAGAGCGTCTTTAAATTTCTTTTTCACCTGCTGTTAAACATTCTTTTTCATCTTTAGCAGCTCTGCTTTCAGAATTTGGATGCCTTTTTTTTTCTTTTTCTGTTCCTTTTTCTGACTCAAACATTATCTTTGTAAAATACTAACCTAGATTCTATCATATAGGGTCTATAATTTAAAAAAATAAAATCAAAGAGTCCTTTATTTAATAAAGTATCTGTTGTTCAAGTGCATCTTGACTGTCACTACCGTCTTGGAATTAGCCAATCACCCCCATCCAGTTCTAGCCTATAGACATCCTCCCAAATCCCCTCTGGTATTTCTCCCCTTTACAGTCCTTGGATTTTTCTAATTTCCTACATTTCTCAGGCCTTTTTTCATCAGGGTAACAAAAATAACTGTTTCCTTTTAAAATTTACTTGGGATTATTTTTCTCTTGTCTTCCTTACCACTCTCCCTTAAATCCGTCCACACGTGCAGATCTGTCTTGGTATAGCTGTCCCACATTCTTTTGCTAAAGCTCTTCATCTGCAGTTTAAAAATCACATCTCTCACTTTTTTTCTGGGTCTGGGATCTCTGGTTTTGCCTCTGTTCCTCAGTGCTGAGGATCAGACCCAGGGCCTTGTGCATGGCAGGTAAGTGCTCTCCCACTGAGCCACTGAACTACACCCCAGCCTTCAGGTTAATTCCTTCAATCCCAGTAACCCCTATCATCTAGGAATTTCTAAGTGTTTCCTCACTTTTGGGATGCTGACTTTAAGAGCAGTTAGGAACCAACAGTTTGGTCGTCTTTATGCATCACTCTGTCCTAGGCATCAGCAGCCCAGCTCCCCTTCATATATGTGCATTCTAAGATCTCATTTTGACTTCTAAGGAAATCTCTCCCTCTAATCATCCTATGTTCTTTTATTTTCTCTTTTCCACTGCTCCTATTCTACTAAATTCTTAAGACCACAGCATGTTTTCAAGTCCACGTAGGTGTTGTGCACAAACTTGACTTCTACAAATAAAGTGTTCCAGGCACATGGCCAAAATCACCTTCTTAGCTGTTCGGTTTGCAGTAATTTTCTGGAGGTATTTTTTACCTTTGATCTAAGAAGATGGCATATTCTCTTTGGGTTCCCATTGGTTTAAATTCACTCATGAGTTAAACCTGCTACCTTTCCACAGGTGTGAAGGTGAAATGTCTATTTCTGCAGCCTGGTGCTGTAGTCATGGTTTGTGTAGTCATTGAATCCAGAGCATCCTGAAACTTACCTGCTTGGGAGAGAGCTTGAGCCTTGTGTTGTGTTGTGTTTTTATTTCAGCTAAACTGTCTCTACACCTCTATAATATACAGTGAGTACTCTGCTGTTGTTCCCAAAAGCATTTTTGCTGAATCTCCTTTGTGACCCTAGAAAATAATTACAAGGTAATTTTATCCCTTTAAAAGTAAATACCATTACCACAATTTATCTAAGAGATACCCTACTGATGAATACTTCTTGGTTGTTTTTGAACTCTTGGTAATATAAGTAAAGCATACATTATTTTGTATGTCTGTAATTATAGTTACATTAAAAGTTCTTAGCACTGCCAGGTCAAAGAGTATTTACGTTTGGCATTTTAACTAATATTGCCATAAACTTTAGGAGCAAAAGTAGAAAGTACTTGTCTTTCCACATTTTCAGGAATATGGATTTTTTGTATCACACTTGTTTCCCTATTCCAATAAAGGGTTTATTTTCAAAAATAAATAAAAGTAAATACTATTGTTTCCATTTTATATAATGAAAGAATTATCTCAGGCAATTGGGAATTACACTGTACTCTGTGTACATTGTTTGTTTGTTTTATTTTGTGGTGCTGACAGTCAGACCCAGGGCCTCACACATGCTAGGCAAGTGCTCCACCACAGAGCCACGTCCCAGGCCTCACATACTTCTTCATGTGCTTAGGAAGAATTGGGGAAATTGAGCTCAGTCCTGCATCTCCTTTGCCCCAGAGCTTTGGTGAACTCTAGAGGCCAGGCCCTGTGCTGCTCCTGTAATGCTGGGCCTTTGTGTTCTTTCATAGCTCTAGGGGTGATTCTGATGCACACCAAGGTTGCTTAGGCCATTCCTGGTCCCTAGAACTTTCCCTCAAAAGCAGGAAGACCTGCCTCAGTCACTTTGAACTTTCTTGTACCCATGCACCAGCCTTCATGCCCACTCCGAGAGGCCTCTGTTGGCAGTTCCTGGACTTTGGAGGTTCTCTGAGCAGACTGGGTTGCTGTTCAACTTTCTCTGACCCACATTTAGGATTCAGTGAAAATCAGATCTGTCATCACACATTTGACTGCTTACTGGTTTCCAGAATTTTGTTGCTGTTGTCTTCCATTCTCTTTGTCCTTGTGGGACACTCTCCCTCTCTCCCTCTCTCCCTCTCTCCCTCTCTCCCTCTCTCCCTCTCTCCCTCTCTCCCTCTCTCCCTCTCTCCCTCTCTCCCTCTCTCCCTCTCTCCCTCTCTCTCTCTCTCTCTCTCTCTCTCCTCTCCCTCCCTCTCTTCTCCCTCTCCTCTCTCTCTCCTCTCTCTCTTCTCCCTCCTCTCTCTCTCTCCTCTCTCTTCCTTTTTCAGTCTTGCTAGTATGTTTTCAAGAGAGAAATCTGCCACCATTAATTAGCTGTATAATTTTAATTCTTAAATGCAGACCTGTTTTTCAGACAAGGACATTGAAGCTCAAAGAAGTTGACTAATGTGAATAAATTGCTAACAGTGAGGTCCAATGAAGATTTGTGCCCAGGCTGCCAGATTCTTAACCAGTCTGGCCACTGCCTCCCTATAAAACCACAAGCTAAAAACGCTTCTTCGTTGAGAGAGAATTCCATAGGTTACAGGTACAGCAAGATGTAGCAAGGGGCTCAAACATGGAAAGTGCAAATTCTCTTGATTCCAAGAATATAATGATATTGTTTGTATAGCACACAAATTAGGAATTGCTCGTACATAATAGATCATATCCATTGTTTTGCTGAACTGAAGGCCTTCAAGGAGACCTTTCTGGAGATTTCACTCCAGAACAAGTAAAATGACGTTTTCGGATCAATTTGATTTATTCTGTGCATGGAGGGAAATATACACAAAAGGAATTCTAAAAGGGTTAACATTTTCAGACAATAGCATAAAACTAAAGAAAGGTCCATTGTAATCAAAGTCACATTTTGTATGTTGCTACGTCCTGCTAGAACCTGGAACTGATGTTTCTAAGTAGCCCACTTCCTGTTCACTAAGTTTCAAGCTTCTAACACCATAGCTAACCAGTTTTCTGTTACAGGAGGAAACAGTCCCATTTCAATTCAGAGTCCTATTGCTATGGTTTGAATAAGTTCATGTGTTGGAAACTTAATTCCCAATGCAACACTGTCGGGGGATGTAATAAGAGGGCATTTGAGCCTTTGCGAATGGTTGAATGTCATTGCGATCAGGGGCTTATTATAAAAGCAAGTCTGGCCTCTTCTTCCTCTTGCTCCCTCACATTCTCCTGTCCCTCCACCTTCCATGATGAGTAGCAAAGAACCCCCGCTCCTGAAGCCCTGAAGTAAGATTCTGCTCCTGCCTGTAGCTCAGCACTGCACCCTTTGCAATACTTTGAGATATCTCCAGGCCCACTTTGTTTCTAGCCACAGGGTAGCAACATAATGCTGTCTTTATCATAAGATTTCTTTGGCATTAGAAATCTTACTGGCATTTTGTAGATCATGGAAATTAAATCTCATTTCATTCTTTGATGCACTAGGGGATTAAGAAAAAAATTGTTTCTTTAAGGCTTTTAAACCACTTGCCTCAGCTTCTGAAAATAAAAGTTTACAGCACTTTTGTTTATACCTTACGGATTTTAGATTTGACATAGTGCATGTAAGCTCTTATATAACTCAACGTCACTCGTTGTATATTCCTACTTTCTTCACACACTATCTAGCCTAGATCCCTGATATATGTTATATGCAACAAAATGTTATATAAGGGTCTGTTTTATTTCCTCATGTGTCACATAGAGATATTATTTACCTTGTTATACAGTGCTGCCTCGGTTCACAAACTCTTGTTTGCAAGCAGTTCAGTTCACAAACAGAAGCAATTTGGCAAAACTTTGTTTGCAAATTCTGCAACAGGTGAAAAACATGACCGCAGCTATTTTTCCCACATAAACAAAAACGTGGCCATCTTTTCTAAAATTGTAGAACAAATTAAGTTCATGAATCAGAGTACCACTATATATATTTGCTGTGAAAATGAAGTGGGAAAAATACTTGCTCAGTATTGACTGTCCATATCATTCATTAAATTCCAAAACACCTTCGGATGGGAGGGGTATATTCTAGTAACCCTTGGAGCCAGAAGTCAGGATATGGAGAATCAAGTTGAAGCCTTGTCTCCATTTCTCTCCCTTCCTTCCATCTCTATATTTATAAGCTTATGTGCATTTGCACCTGTAAATATACATGTATGTAATATTCTGAAACAATTGATACTGAGTTGCTAGTTTACTCTTTATCCTTCTATGTCTCAATAAGTATTTCCTAAAAGATAAAGATAATCATATAACCTTTAAAATCAGAAAATTAACAAAAATACTACCGAAGAACATATAGGCTCCGTTCACATTTTGCTAATTATCTCAATAAGAATCTTTACAGTGATAAGAATTGTAACCACCTCTAAGGTAGTTTACTATGATAAAATACCATAGACTAGTGCCTCATAAATACTGTAATTTTATTGTTAACATTTCTGATGTCTAGGGAGTCTAAGCTCAGGAAGCCAGCACAGTTGTGTTCTGCTGAAGGTTCTCTTCTAGGGTACAGACAGCCATATTCTTACATAATCATGTATCAACAAAAAGGCTACAAACTTTGCCAGCATTTCATATAAGGACACTCTTCATGCTCAAGAGGACTTCACCTTTACAACCTAATTATTTTCCAAAGCTCCATCTTCTACTATCATTATACTAGGGATACAGATTTCAGCATATGAATTTTGTTGGAGATTATTCAGTCTCCATATTACCTTTCTAGGATCCAACTAAGGGAAACATATTGCATGTAGATGTGATTGCTTTTGAGATTTTACAATCATTTTTCAGCCTTCTCTTTGTCTTTCACATCTGTGGTTTTGAAGAACACACACCACTTCTTTTGTAGCATTTTCCTCATGTTTTAGATGTCTGATATTTCCTCAAGTTTTAATTGTGTGATATTTCCTCAAGATTAAATTCATGTCCTGCATTTTGTGCAAGGATATCACAGAAGTGATTGTTTTTTCTTATTGTATCATATCACTAAAGTGTTCATTTGTTCCACCATTCGTGATTAGTCCCAACTCCTCTCCCCCTCCAAAAAAAAAAAAGTTGCAGCCTTGTTTGTAATGAGCCAAAATGTCCCAGGCAGCCCACTTTCCTCCTCAGGTACTCCTGTAAACACTTGTGTCGCAGAATTTCTCCAATTTTGTGAAAACCTGAGGCTCTGTGGGGAGAAATAGAGGGCAAAGTGAAAGGAAGACACATCCCAAGTCCAGAAACAGAGGCTAGGCTGATTCTCTTCCCTCAAGAGCATCGCCGATGGGTGTACAAAGCACTGGGTCAAGTCCCTGTGTAATAAACCACTCACTGCGGGCACCAAAGGAGGGAGTGGCTCACAAGTTCAGGGCTGCCTCCCTGAAGGTGAACAGCCTGGACCAGTTGGTACATCCGGCGAAAACTGGGGACTTAACTCGGTCTCCAGTGATTGCTGTCTGCAGTCTAGACAAGTTCTTTCCGTGAGGTCTTTCCTGTGGATTCTCTCTGGATCGCTCGATTTGTGCGTCACCTTGTTGCATGCGGCTCAGGTCCTTGGCCCATCTCAAAGCTGGTCCTTTTTCACTGTCAGAATTTGGGGCTGGGACAGACATCTCTGTAGAGAATCTCTAATCCTCAGGATTCTGTTCTCGCTTGTTCTTCATAACTTCACCCTGGACACCGGCCGGTCGCTGACATTGTAATATGAATACAGCAAACTTGTTCTCTTTGTTTTCTGTGTCAGGATTAATTTATTTTCCCAATGCCTTTTCCTCAACTTTGCCTCTATCTCCTCAATCTCAGACCTTTTATTCCTCCTCCTTATCTACAGAGATACTTGAGCTTAAGGAAGGAGATGGAATCTTCCAAACTTTATATATTATATATAAAATTTATATATAAATAATTACCGTAGAAAAGGGAAGTTACATGGGAGATTATTCCAACTGCTTATTTTATACATTTTTACACGCTGACTTTGATAGTCAATATGTAATTTTATTATTAAAATCAGGTGGGATTTTCTACATTATGATTAGGAAATTTTTAGGTGTCAAAAGATATCGTCCATGTCTTTTTTACAGTTTGTATGTGTTCCTTAGCATGAATCTTATCTTTCGGCTTTTTCCCCTGGTACTGAGAATTGAATCCAGGGCTTGCACGCTCAGCTACATCTCCCTCCCTTTTTATTTTTCATTTTAAGACAGAGTCTAAGATGTTAAGCTGCCTAGGCTAGGTTCAAACATTGAGTCCTCCTGCCTCAGCCTCACAAATGTACTACCACATCCAGATGAATGTTATATATTTTAATATAAGGTGCTTTTTTTACCCTCCAGAACTTAAAAAGGAAAATGAAATTTCAAATAAAAAATTTATTGTTTGATGCATCTCATAAGTCTGGTACATGTAAATTTATCCCCCCAACTAATTTTTTAATAAACACTCAAATGAACATATCCTTTTCCAATCTAATAACTGCAGTTTTTTACATGTTTGACTTTTGTAGGCTGGAGGACCCAAGGAACCTTGGGGTTAACCATTCTGCATCACCTCTTGGCTACACCTTGTAACCCAGGAGTCCTCAATCCTGGGAGGTGTTTAATCAGTGCTCAGGAATGTAGTGCATGGAGCATGAGTTGGACTGAGGGGAAACCATCGTGTGACACACAGTGAGGCTTTGGTCAGTGACAAACTACACATCCAACAGTGGTCTCATCAGATTATAATAGACCTGAAAAATTCCAGTCACTGAGGAACACCATAGTGCCATGCATTGCTCATGGGTGTAGGGATGCAGGTGTACAAAACTGTGCCATGAGTTGTATAAAAATTTGGCACAGGAGGGTAAAGGGGTTGAAAATGATCAAGATATGTTGTATGCATGTACCAAGTCCCTAAAACTAACACTGCTATTCTGTATTACAAACATGCAGTAATAAAAAGGTACATACAATCATGTACAGTACACTATACCTGACATAAATTATTGTTACTGGTTTATGTATTTATATATATGCTTCTTTTTTTTGGTACCAGGAATCAAACTCGGGTCCTTGCTTTTGCACAGCAGGCGGCGAAACCACTGGGCTAAATCCCCGGGCCTATATATATGTTTTTTGTCATTATTTTAGATTGTACTCTTTCCACTTATTAAAAAAATGTTTACTGTTTAAAAAATGTGCCAAGCTATGCCGGCAATGACCTCCTAGGCTTGTGATTACCATAGTTTCCCTCCCTCTCTCTCTATCTCTCTGTCTCTCCGTCTCTCTGTCTCTCTCTGTCTCTCTCTTCTCTGTCTGTCTCTCTCTCTGTCTCTCCTCTGTCTGCCTGTCTCTCTCTTTCTCTCTCTGTCTTGATTTTTGAGACAGGACTCGCTGTATAGTTCAGGCTGGCCTGGAACTCGCTATGTAGCCAAGGCTGGGCTCAAGTTCATGGTGATCCTCCTGCCTCAGCCTCCCTAGTGCTATAGGATTATAGTACCAGGTCTCTTAATTGTTATCCAGAGACCATGCTAAGTGACTGACGTACATCATGTCATCTATGTACACTCTATGCCATTTCCACAGCATATGACAAAATCCCCCAATACCTCATTTCTCAGAACAGACCCCCATCGGTCAGTAATGCACACCTGTAGTTATTTGACGGCCACACAATCAGAGTTTGACTCTTAAAATTTTAGGAACTTTAAAATTGGGTTTAAATTTCTGATTTAATATTTGTTGCAAGTTGAATTTAGAAAAGCACTGACTCCCAAGCCAAGTCACCTAGGTTCTAGCTGTGGCTTTGCCACTGACTCCCCTGGGTGACCTTGAGACAAGGTTCCTCTCAGTGGAATAAAGATACGACTGCCGGAGGCCCTTCCAGGCGCTGTGCCTGATAGGGAGGTGTGCGTCTGGCTGCAGGTGACCTGAAGGCTGTGCTTTGGTCTGGGAGCCTTGCTGTCACGTGACACATAAACTCCCACTCCCGGGGCCTCCTGGAGATAACTTCCTGGAGGGGCAACGTCCCTTATCTTGGGACAAAACTGTCCCATCAGCTCTGTGCTCTCTGTCTTGCAGATGCCCGGCACCAACGAGCCCCAAGACGTGTGCGGCCCTGAGGATTCCAAGGGGAGCCTACAAAGTCCCAAACAGGGCAGCAGTAAAATGAAGCTCAAGAGTCGTCTTTCGGGTAAGTGGGGACTCTGCCCGGTGCAGCCTGCCTGCAGACGGCTTCCAGCCTCGGGCTGGGAGACAACACCTTGATGGGATGAGCCCTTTTTCTCCCTTAAAACCTCCAAAAGGTTTTTCCTTCCATGATCCCTGCTCCCGGCAGAACAGCTCCATTAAGCCTAGCTGCCTATGTGTATGTCTTTATGTGAGTCATAACCAAATGAACGTCAGCATCTCTGTCTCTAGTGCAGCAAGGATCCCCCGTATATCTGGTTCATTTGTGTCAGATTTCAGGTGACCCCGTCGGTGGGGATGACCCCTGGTGGCCCATCTTCCCACAAGCCAGCGGAACAACAGGCAGGGGCCACTTATCTAATGTCAAGTCTTCATCTCAGCTAGGCAGGAAAAAGATGGGATGGCGCAGCAGCTTTTGAAATGAATGGATATAGAACACAGTTCTATATTCCAGGGCATTTCCCTAGAGCAGTGGTGGCGAACCTGTGGCACGCGTGCTGCAGATGTCTGTTTGTTCATTGACAGCTCCACAAGGTTCACATCACTGCCCTAGAGCAACTGACCTGAGCCTGAGAGACCTGCAGGAGACACACTGTGGCTTTCATGTGACCTAGGCACTTTTTCCCTGAGGGGTCCTTTCTTCCATGAAGAATAAAAATTGTACTTTATGGCTGTGTTGATATAAAGACACAGGCTGTATTTTTTAATCTATTCATTACTGTTATGCTCAGGTTTTTCCCTGCATTAAAAAAATAGTTAACCGGGGGAGTGGTATTTCCATGGGTCTCCAGAAGAGGCATGGGCTCCTAGCATTGTGCCCCCCAGCATGAAGAAGAAATAACTGGGGTGGAAGCAAAGCAAGGGCTTTGAGGCACAGCAGAACCAGCCTTAGCCTTCAGCTCCTGCATGCTGTTAAGCCTGTGGGTTAGATTTTAACCTCCTAAACTTCTGCTTCTGTCGCTACAGAAAAGGAGGTAATATCATGAAAGGTTGGGTGTACTGTCTTTAATGACATAAAAGCATCTAATATAATGCATAATATGTTAACATCCAAAAAACTCATTTTCCTCTTCTACCACCCAAATCAGTGGAGAGGGTGGTGACCGGGCTGCCAGCCAAGCACATCTCCCTCCCTCGTGGCCCTGCCCTCAACTGAGTTTATTCTCAGTTAGGATGGGAGGTACAGGGCCATAGATACATCACTTTTTAAACCCAACTAACAATGAATTATTTTTCGATTTAACACAGAATGATTAAGCAGTGAGTGCTACCTCTGAGTAAATGTTAAGACAAGGATTTGTGACAAAGAGAGATGGTGATGAGTAGAGGTGGATGGAGATGCTGTGTAGACTCACCTGGAGACAGGGACCAGCACCCCTCCAGCCCTGAGGAACCCCGAGAGGGACACGCAGAGGTCCCGAGTTGGAGGGAGTCGCAGGGCACAGGGCAGGCTGAGGTCAGCTGTTTTGACAGACTTTATCACACCTTATAAACCGGTTCTCAGAGTAGCTCAAGAGCTCTGAGGAAATACGGGGACCTTTGAAACCCATGCAATCACATTCTTCATTTTATGGATGAAATGCTGAAAGTTCAGCGAATCCCAAAGGCCCCTGAGTCCAAGCCAGGAAAAGGACCCACCTCCCAGACAGAGTTCTCCTTCCTGTCCTTTGTTTCCCGGGGATCATGAAAAGAATTCTCTTCCCAGTCTTAAGCCTCCTAGATTCAGCTGCAGGGCAAGGGTGTAGCTTAGGCACCTTCCAGATGTATGATTTGCTCATTGTGTCCATACTATTAGTTTAGAACAAGCAGCATGTTCGGCTGAATCAAAAAATCCAGGACTGGCCACAATTTGCCACAAAGGGATGCCACTTCCTGTGGCCTACCCAGGACATCCAAGACCGGGAGAAGGAAATGCAGAATAGGGAAGCACACTTGGGGATCAGCTGTAACTGTGTTTGGTTCCCAGCTCCCCCACTTCGGGGTGGCACAGATGGCTGGGGCAGGTGGCCTCTGGGTCCCAGCTCCCTCAAGTGTGAAATGAGGATTGTGAGCTTTCTGGTTCCGCTGGGAGTGCCTTCCAAGATGGGGTGGTACTGCCTCTCCAGACTGTGGTAGCAGCAGGCCCTCACCTCAGTGGGGGCTGCCACTGTTAGCACATTATTGTCATAACATTGTGTTCAGCAGCAGCATTTTCATTTTCATTCTTACTGTTCTTGCCTCTTTCCCTCTGGAGAGAGGAACATCTTTGAATGGGCTCAGGCAGGAAGGGCTTCTCTAGAACTTGTCCTCTCAGTGGGAGGCGACACGTGTGCACAGGGGCAGCCACAGTGAGGCACCCACAACAGGTACAAAGTCTGGAAGTCTCCCGGGTAGTAGTGCTCAGGGGAGGCGGAAGGTAAAGGGGGTGGGGACGCTGTCAGGAGTCAGTAGGATAGAAGAGGGAGCAAGGACTAAGACTGGGGACAAAGTGAATGAGAGATTTTAGGGACAGTGGGGGCCAAGATGCTTAGAGAACTTTTTGACAGCTGTTTTTTTAGCTCCTCGGCCTTTTGAAAGATCCAGTGTAACCTATCAGCAGTAGTGACTCAGAGCTTGTCAGAGTTATTGGGGGAAAAGACACAGAATTTGAGGGTAGGAGAGGATAGTGCAGGCAAAGTTGGACAAAACGTGATTTTTAAATCACATGATTTTTCAGTCAGGGGGAGGAGGACAAATCCTTTTTGACAGACATCAGGATACAGCAAATCCATAGAGCCAGCAGTAGGAGATAAGACCGCAAAAATAATCAGGAGATGTATTAAAGAGCTTAAGGAATTGGGCCTTGTTTTAGTTTTGTGAAATATGTTCACTCTGAAGGTTTACATGCAGGAGACTTTTGTGTGATCGGCTCCTAATTTGTCCTGTAAACCTGGATGTTTGCCGTGATTTTCTTTAATGAGTCGTCCTGATGTTCAGGTTTCAGTGTATTATCTGTGGGTGCTACCGTGCATGTGTGGTTTTTCTCTTGTTGATGACAAGTCCTTCTCTGTCAGCCCCAAAGGAATTTTCTTCAAATAAATCTTTCTCAGATGAGTAAGCATGCCAAGAGAGATTAACGTGCTCATGAGTTATTAAGTCATGAGTTATTGAAGAGTGTCTGTAAAGAGTTTCCAGTCATTTCTGCTAGGGCTTTGCCCAGGCTGGCTCCAGAGAGACTACACCATGGTCTGTCATGTCACAGATGATTTTTCTGCTATTCTAACCTCAGTTTTCCTTACTTATTACCTTCTTTTTTGCTAGCAGGATTCCCCTTTAATTTTGGTACTTTTGACTTATCTATATTAATCCCTTAGGTTTGTAATCTTTTCTTTTTGGTACCAGAGATCGAACTCAGGACCTTCTGCTTACAAGGCAAGCGGTGGAACCACTGAGCTAAATCCCCAGCCCTGTAATCTTTTTAAAATGCAAAGGAATTTTACATTTTAAAAACCTGCTTCACAAAGTTAATATTTAGCTTTTGAAAAGCCAAGCCTTTAGTGATAACCATTATAACTATGTCAGCACTCTTCTAACTTTTCATTGCTATGAAAATCTCATCAGTATAATCTTTTTCAAAGTATGGAATTGGGCCAGGGGTGTAGCTCAGTGGTCCCACTGCCTGCCCAGCAAGTGCAAGGTCCTAAGTTTGATCCTTGGTACAAAAAAAAAAAAAAAAAAACACAAAATTACCTTGTTTTATGCTATGAAAAACTTTTAAAGAAATTTTTAGGTAGATTAAAATTTTTAGTCATCAGTGAATTATCACATAGTGTAGGAGACCTTGATATTCTGAAGAATCTGTTTATATAGAGATTTGTAAGGAAACATATATAATATATGTTATATATATGTATAATGCAATTATAGCTATATTCACATGTAATTGATCCATCACTTAAGATTAAAGTTCTTTAAATTATTTTCAAATAGCATATAATATAAATTACATATTGATAATGGTATCTTTAAAAATTGTTACTGCCAAGAATAAACAGGATGCAAAACTATTAACCATAAAATTTAAAAAGTGACATTTATTCAGGCACTACGTAATGTTTCACTCAAAAATAGGTCACATATAAAACTGTGGTCCCATATGATTACCACCTAGTGATGTCATAGCCATCTTAGTCTGTGTAAGTACCCTCTGTGATGCCAACACAACCACAAAATTGCCCAACAACACATTTCTCAAAACTTATCCCTGTCGTTAAGCTATGCATGACTGCACTGTACAACATTAAAGCCATGAAATTTTGTTCATCAACAAATACCATTAAGACAGTGAAATGGTAAGGCACCGACAGGGAGAAGATATTTATAATACATAGTTTCCACAAAGGATTTGTAATTTAAAATATTACAAATAAATAAAAACTCCTATGATTCATCAAAAAAATGACAGAAATCTAATAAAACAATGGACAGAAGACTTGAACAAACACCTTACAAAAGAAAAACAGCCAATGAATATATGAAAAGAAACTTGTCATCAGAAATTAGTAATCAGTGAAAGACAAGTGAAAAACCATAGCGAGATCCCCATCCTGTGCTCACCAGAGTAGCTAACTTTGAAGACTGGCATTGCCGAGCATGAGGAGGATGTGGAGAAGGATGCATGCTGGTGAGATGTCACCAGCAAAGGTAAAGAGATGCCTGTGGTCAGTACCTCCACGCCTAGGTATTTCTGACAGAACTGACATGTATATAAGAAGATTTGGTAACAGTGCATTCTACAGCCCATGGCTATATTTGTACGGCCTGCAAGCTAGAAATACTTTCCACATTTTCAGGAGGCTATAAAAAAAGATGGAGGAAGAGGAGCAAAAGGGGGGAAAAGTGAAGAAAAGGGAAGAAGAAGAGGAGACAAAAGACAGTTCATGACCCACAAAGCTGAAAACATGTGAGAAAGTTTGCAGGGGTGGATGATAGCTCAGTGTTGCAGCGCTTGCCTAGTATGTGCGAGGTGCTAGGTTTGATCCCCAGTACACCACACACATTTGCTGGCCTTCATTCTAGATCTAAAACTGGAAATAAACCAAATGCCCATCACCAATAGAATGGATAAATGGTGGTACAATTATACAGTGAAGTACTACACAGAATGGGAGTGAGCAAGCTGTTGGCACACAAGCAGCACAGTTGAATTTCACAAATGTTAAGAATAAGGAGCTGGATGTAAAAAAAAAAGGTACATATGCTATGCATTGATTTGTGTAAAGTTCAAAAATAAAAGCAATGTATAATGCAAAAAGTCAGGATGGAAAGTCAGGATGGTGGGCACCATGGGACAGGAGGGGTCAGTCAGTGGCACAAAGGGAGCTTGGGGAGTTCTGCTTAATGCTCTGTTTCTTGATCTGGATATTAGTGGCACATTCATTGTATGGAATTTGAGAGAATTGTACAGTTAACATTTATGCACATTTCTATAAGTTTTATATTTTATGTGAAGGTTTTTTTATTCCCTTACACTATTTTAAAATATTTTTATTAGTACATGTTTGCCATGCATAATGTTTACATTTCTTGTGTGGAGTTGGTACAGTACACCACACATCTTAATTCATTTTTTCATCCCCTTTCCCTTTGAAAAAGATATACTTCCCTACTTGCTATTATCTTTGTCTTCTTTTGCTCTGTATTTATATTTTAGGTTTCTCATATGAGAGAAACCATGTGATATTTAAGCTTGCCTGTCTTGATTTATTTCACTTAACATTACGGTCTCAAAGTGCATCTCTTTTCCTACATATGACTCGTTTATCTTTCTTTATGGCAAAGTAATACTCCATTGTGTGTAAACAACACATTTTCTTTATCCATTCATCATTTCTGGACATTGGAAAAAAGGCATCTGCCCAACAATGGGACTGTACCAACCCGAGTGCGACTCCTCCCTCACTGCTGATAGCTTTCTCACTATTGTTTATGGCTCACTACTATTTATTTCACCCTACCTACATCTGACTTGGATCAAATATATTTGTTGTTGCCCCTTAGCCAATTGGCCACTTTAAAAACTGGCAGTTTCTTCATAGCCAGGCATTCATGGCCTCAACACACAATGGGCTTGTGCAGAACTTGGTGGTAGGACGCTGTGAGCTTGCTGCTTTAGGTGTCTTGGATGCCAGGCCTTCTGAAACTATGCATGTGTGTGTAAATGCAGCCAGTTCATGCCTGTGGGTGCTGTTAAGATTCTTCTCATCCCATATCAATGCACATTTTCCCCACCTTTTTTTCAAGGGGGTGTCCACCGACTAGAGTCTGTTGAAGAATATAACGAGCTGATGGTGCGCAATGGAGACCCTCGAATCAGGATGCTGGAGGTCTCCCGAGATGGCCGGAAGCACTCTCTTCCTCAGCTTCTGGACTCTTCTGGGACAGGACAGGTCAGTATTGGGCTGTGGTGCCTCTTGGTGGCTTCCAGGCACAGTTGCTTGGTTATGGACAGAAGAGCATGCTTCCATCCCTGGGTCTCCAGGCTTTTCTCCCCACCCACCCCTGCTTCAAATACCAGCAAGGACTTTTGTGTTAAGCTCTGCCCCTCTATGTGGACCACAAGTATTTCAAGCTAGAGAGATGGTAGAGAGAGTGAAGTCTACTCAGACAGACTAGAAAGGGAATAAACCTACTAGTTGAAAAAAGTAGGGGAAAATAAATCTCCCGTTGGGTCTTAACATCTTGATCCCCTTTCTACTGTGCGTTTTGGAACTGAGAGTTACTTTCAACTGCCAGGAAACAATGGTGTCTCACAGTCTGTGGTGAACCACCATCGCTTATTTAATGGGAGTGTCATGTGTCAGCATCAAGATGCTATGAGTGGGTGTGCACAGGCATGCTTGTGCCATGCCTGGGTCCTACCTGTTACATGGTGACTACTCAAGCAGCCAGGGTCCAAAGGGCCCATAAAGAGGGGTGAAGTCAGTGGTTTAATATCCCAGAGCCTGTTCCTCTTAGAGCACAGGCTCCTCTCAATCATACTGTCCCCAAGCCCCTAAAATCCTCAACTAAATTGAGGCAGACTTAGTTTATAGGAAATTTATGGGGTTCTTTGAGTCCCAACAGCATCAGCCAGAAGGCTAAGAGGAAACCGTTGGCATCTTGGCCCCAGACCTACAGTGAAACAGAGCTGCAGGAGAAGGGTGAGGCATCAGTGACACCTGTAAGTCCCTGGAGACTCATAGATGGTAGAGTTCTGAAGGTTTTAGGTCAAGTTATCTGGGTTGGGGCCTTACCTTTGGCATGTTATGATGATTTTGCCGATGGAACAACTGAATCTCAAAGAAGTTAAATATTTTGCTCAAGGTGAAATACCAGAAAAGTGCATGAACGTGGTCGACTTTGCATCAGGATCAAGTGTTTGCCTTGCTTCTGTTGCTCTTTACCTGAAC
Source organism: Heterocephalus glaber (assembly GCF_053883595.1). NCBI lineage: Eukaryota > Metazoa > Chordata > Mammalia > Rodentia > Bathyergidae > Heterocephalus > Heterocephalus glaber. Next base: position 19,003,154 of record NW_028258333.1, read on the forward strand.
AGAAGAAAAAAATGCCTGTGTTTCAGAGGCAGTTGCTGATCGAACAGGGCTGGGTGTTGGGTTCACCCAAAGACAGCTCAAGGAGGATAAGGCACCAAGAAAAAGCAGAGAGGGCCAGGGATTTAGCTCAGTGGTTCCGCCGCCTACCCCACAAGCGCAAGGACCTAAGTTCGATCCCCGGTACCAAAAAAAAGCAGAGAAAGCATCGCATGGGATCTGTTAAAAGCCACCCAGACCCATGACTAGAGACAGACACATCTGTGGCCAGCTCAGAATCATCCAGTTGGACCCACAGAGACAGGGGGAGATCAAAGAGTGGTAGGAGAGCCACGCTATCAGGCTGCTTTAGTATGTGTGAAAGATGAGAGAGGGTTTACTGCCATCATGGCCAAATATCTACTGCCTACGTTATGATTCTTCAACTGACCCACAGAGGAAACCTGACCATATTTGTCGCCCAGAAACATCTGTTTCTAACAAGGCCTCCGGGAATCAGGAAGCTCAGGTTAGCATAGAGTGTTTTAGAAAAGAATTTTCCCTCTTCAAATTGTCCTGTTTCCATCTTATTTTCTTGCCTTTTTCTTTTTCTTCTGGGATTCACTTTTCTTTTTTTCGGTTCTCTTTCTCTCCACTAAAAAGTACTGCTTAGAGGGCCAGGGATTTAGCTTAGTGGTTCTGCCCCCTGTCTCGCAAGCACAAGGACCTAAGTTCTATCCCCGGTACAAAAAAAAAAAAAAAAAGTACTGCTTAGAATAGAGGAGCCAGGGACACTTTATGCGCAGATGAAAGTGGTTTTCACCTGTACTATCCGAGATGGTAGCCATGTTTCTACTGAGCATATTGGAAGTGCCTAACAAGACGAGGAGTGCAGTTTTAATCCATCCCAGTTTAAATACAGACAGCCCCTAGTGGCAATTGGCTACCATATTAGCAGCATAAGTCTGGAAAAGCAGCGAGACCACTGAAACTCAGACCTGAAAGCATGCAGGCCTTTGCTCCACAATGGTTCTTAAAAGGGAGATTGAGTAAGATTATTGACCAGAGAAAGAGTTCCCCAAGGGCGTCACATGCGAACCTCCGTATTCAAGAGTTGGAAACCGCGGGCTGGGTCTGGCATCTCTAGTGGTTTCAGTAAAAGGGCAGTAACCTCGCCAAGCCCACATCGTTTATTTAATGAGACCAAGTCTGGGGGCCCCACATTGCTGGCAGATAATGCTGTAAAACTGCATGGTGTAATTGTTCTAAGCTGCCAGGAATACAAAAATGTCATTGGGAGACATCTCATCTCTGCATTTGAATGTAACAGATGGGAGTTAAAGGTAAAAACCATTTTGCCATGTATCTTTTCTCACAGTAAACATGGAAAAAACTTTGGCCTGTGCTAGAATATCTGTATCATTTAAGACACTAAGACGGACAGCAAGGAGCTAGATTATGGGAGTGCGTTAGCAATAGTCACTTAATCTCTTGTTTATGTTATAAATAGGGCACCCTGTGAACACACAGGGATATTTTACATGAGGGACATGAAAAGGGAATTGAGATTTGCACTGCTGTGTGCCAGGAAGGGAAAGTGTGACTTATGGGAAAATATTTTATTTTCCAAATGTGAAGGATTAGAGCTGAAGAGGCTGTTGTCCCTCAGGGGGATATTTTATGTGGAATAATAGTTTTCTGGGTTTGTGGTGTGCATTTTATAAGAAACAAGGGCTTGCTGAGTTTTTGAATAAATAAAATGAAGCTTTAAATGGTGAGATACCTTGTGACTATGATTGTGAACTGAGGATGGGGCAGGGGTTGGGGGTAATTTTCAAAGAGAGCCCAACCACAGGGTGGTCATCCCATGTCTTCGAGGCCTCTTGATCTCTGGTTCCTGACTCCATTCCAGCAGCAGGATATGCAGAATGTGGTCAAGGAAAGAGCAACACAAGTGCTTCGTGGTCTCCAAACACTTCTTTATGGGGGAAGGATGGCAGTCTATTGCAGTAGGGACTCTTGCTCCAGTAGTATTGATAGTAAACTTTCTTTAAGCCACTAGACCAGAGATGGGTTGAAGGGAAATCACTGTATAACACAGAAGCCAACTGAGATTTTCAAAGTCCGAGCATATCTGTATGCGAGAGCCCACAACAAGATAAATGAGAATAAGTATTGCTGACCTCACCGTGTGCTGGTGTTTAGGAATACCACATCGTGAAGAAGTCCACCCGCTCCCTAAGTGCAACTCACGTGGAGTCTCCTTGGAGACTCATTCGGCCATCTGTTATCTCCATCATTGGGCTGTACAAAGAAAAAGGCAAGGTAAGCTCTTTCCTGCAGATGTTTTTTTCTTAATGGTTAATTTTTTCTCAGTTTTTATTTTTTATTAGTACATGTTTCTAGTACATATTGATTACATTTTTATGGGGAGTTGATACATGTACATGACACATCTTAGTTTTTCTTTCAATCTCTTCCCCTTCCCTTCCCCTCTCACTTTGTCTCTTAATTCCCTTCCCATATGAGAAAGCTCCATCTCCTTACTTCTTATTATCTGTCCTTTATTTTGCTCTTTTTAAATGGTTAATTTTTTTTTCCCGGTTCCAGGAATCGAATTTAGAACATTGCACTTACCAGGCAGGCACAGTGCCACTGAGCTACATCCCCAGCCTTTAAATGGTTAATTTTTTTAAGATTTATTTTCACATGAAAGAAAAAGTAATAGGTATAAAGAAGGATAGATTAAGTGAGTTTCATGTGGATTTCCTGCAGGCCTCAGAGTATGAGGCAGTTGTATTTTCTTGCCCTTACGATGTAAGATGTCCCCAGCACCTGGCTGCTAGGGTGCTGGAATCAGGATTTTTTTTTTTTTTTCTTTTTTGCTTCTGGAAACTGAAGCCATGACCTCTAACTTTTACCTCCATTTTTAAAAACTCAGACTCTGTAGCTTCAGGGAATGCTCCCAGTTATCCTGTTGAGTGAATTTCATGGTATTGCCATTATCATAAAGGAAACGATAGGAATAACTTGATATACAAATATCAAAATATCCACATTGATAATTATACAAAATGGAAAGACTAAAATTTAAAAAAAAGAAATAGGGCAACTGCATAGTATAAAATGACTCTCAGGAGTTATTTAGTTGATCCACATGAAATTGCCATTCTTAGAAGACAAAGATTGTCAAATATTAACAATGGCACCTGTTTCAACCTAAAGCTTTTTCCCTTTATGTAATCCATAGCTAATGTAATACAAATAGATCTGAAGAGGGAGTCGGGGAAGTGAATGCAAACTTGAATTTATAGCTTAACTTCACAACTGATTAAGAATGACACTGAAGTCGAATACTGTCGTAGTAAGGGTGCCTTCGCTTAAATGCTGCAAATGAAATACCAGCCTTATTCCCATCTGCTTTGGATGTAGGGTCTTGGCTTTAGCATTGCCGGAGGTCGAGACTGCATTCGAGGCCAGATGGGGATTTTTGTCAAGACCATTTTCCCAAATGGGTCAGCTGCAGAGGATGGAAGACTGAAAGAAGGTAGGAGAACACCGCATGGTGGTCCTCCATGACACTGAGCTTTGATTCCATGAGAATCTGTCCCCGCATAAGATGGGAAGCAAGTGGCATAGCCACTGTGAGCCTGAGGGGCCTCTGGGCCAGGACTGTGCCCCGCACTTCTCATCATGGTCTCAGAGAGGTGACACAAGCTGAGATTCACCCTCTTTGGTTGTAAACTTGGGATATTAATGCCTACCTTGTAGAGCTGTTGTGAGGATTAAATGAGATAATCTGTGCAAAGTGGTTTTATATTTTCATGGAGGACATGAATGCTTATCTTGTCTGCTTAGTCCTTGATCATGTTCCTTACCTTTGAAAATTCCCAAGGATATTGCATTCTGCTCTCATCTCTCACCAGGGCTGGTGGGGAAGCACAGGACCTGGCCATTATTAGCCATTTAATGTCTTGCTGTTGAAATCAACCAACATGTATTTTAATTCCTAAATGAGCATCTTTTTCCATTCTCCATAGCCTCTACCATTTTGTCACACATAAATATGTACACAATGGCTTTTGAATGCAAATAAAAGAAACACTGAAATGTCAAGTTATATCTGGCAAATAAAATGTTTTAATGTTTAAATACATCTTATATTTTACAGCACTGTAAATATTTACAAAGCGTTTTCATATGTTTAAATTATTAACAATATTACAAACCTGTCGAGTAGGCATTTGGAGTGATCGTTTCACAAATAAGGAAACTGGAGCTTGCTTTGGCAGCACATATACTAAAATTGGAATGATACAGAGAAGACAAATAAGAAAAATGACACTCAGAAGTGTTTAGTGACTAGAAATTTGTCCTGCTCCTAATAAGTAGCAGCAGTGAAATTCAAACCCAGTATTCTGATTCCAGTGATCCTCTCCCCACCTTACTACTGCTGCCTCATTTACATACAAGATGTCCAGAGTCTTGGAAGTCATTCTCTCTTCTTTAATATATCATAATGCTTGAGAAAATAAAGTTTGAATAGGCCAAATCTTCCTTTACGTACAGCCATAAAGCTGCTGTCAACAAAGAGAATCTCCTTATGTATATGTTTACATATCTGTATGCTTGTTATGAAATATTTGGATTAAGACTATAAAGCAAAATTACAAATAAGTTCTGAATATATTTTAAATATCATTCATCAAAGCATAAACCTTGATCCCTACCCCCCATTTAAACATCTTTTTTTTAGTGATTAAAGTCAAAATACTGTATTTCTGGTTACCTTAAAAAATGCTGTGACTGTTCAATTCACTTGACCCAAACTATAGGGTCTGTTGAGTTATACTGATTAAATTTTCTTAAACTGACAAAGAGTAAATTGGAGTCCCATTTTTGTAGCCAGAGCAACCACAAATCCTGGGTGCTAACAATATGACATAGTAAGCTTAATACTTCAGGGCAGAATATTTCTTTCTCTCTTCAGGGCAGAATATTTCTGTCTTACAGGAAGGATTAACCCCAGGTGGTATTTGTGCCCAGTTTCAGAACAATGTAAAATTCTAGCAGAGCATTTTTATAATGGATGTGCCATGTGTTCACTTGGTTAAAATTCATCCTGCAAGGCTGGTAGAATGGAGCAAAATAGAGAGAAAAAAAATCAATAGTTAGTAAAGGTTAATAGTATTTGATTCTCCTAAATACTGTTTTTTCATATGTGTTCATTTATGAGAAATGTAAGTCATTGGAATGAATTTTCAACCTGTTGAGTGATATGCCTTTAAAAAACCTTGCATAAATTTTAAGATTATACACAAGCATGTTAATGTTTCTATCCTTTTTCCAAGTGGACACAACCCCAAAACATAATTGAGCAGTTGGTTATGCCAGCTGATTTTCAAGCAGAGATTGTCACTTATTTTACAACTTCGGTGGTTGCATTAGAAGGCACCCCCAAGTGCATGGGGCACCCCTACCTTTTGGAAACTGCCTTACAGGATTCCTTTCATCAAATACACTGTGTGCTGCTGGGATTGTCTGTCTGCAAGAGGTGAAAATGTGTGTCTTCTTATGCTGCTTTGCTCTTTGTGAGTGTAGGATGTCTCTTTCCCTAACTACACCATTGTGCAAAGTTCATCTGTTCTTCTCTCTGGGGCATCTCTGTAGTGTTGGTGATGAACTGTTATTTTTTAAAAAAGCCTGTGTCACAAGAGTGAAAACCAGAAATGAGTTTCTTACAAGTCACCAGAATGTTTAAGTTCTTTTATTTTCCTAGCAGACATTATCAACAGCTTGAAAAGTGAGCTGACTGTATCCTCTTAGGGTTGAAGATGACAGGCTATGGGGCGGGGGGGCAGGAGGTAAGCAAGCATGTGTGCGCATGCCTCGCAATTTGGCATTGCCCTGAACGGCTTGGCGTTACCCGACAGTAATCTCTGAGACAGAAGCACACTAACCTAACGCTGCACAACCTGGCCCCACATCAGTAAGACCAGACATCGAGACTATTTCAGAGGTGGGGCTTAATAATATCCCAGCAAGTTTTTTTTTTCTTTATCATCAAAACTATTTTCTGTACACCACGATGATTCTCTAGGAATCTGGTCTTTCTACAAATATAGCAGTGGCTTCTCAGATGTCTTATGAGTTCGTGCTTCATTCCCAGTGGTTTTAAGTTTTTAAACAGTGACTGGGAGGAAAGCCTTAGAACTTGATATTTGCAGTTCAGTCTCTAAACACAGGATATCTACTATTGCACTTGTCAATGGTTAAAGAATAATGCTTCTCCTAGTTGTTTTAATTACAAAATATTTTGATTACAAAAAGCATGCATTTTAATTAATTGCCCCATTTTGTGACATTGCTGGCAGCTAGGCTTACGAAAGTGAACTGAAACAATAAAAGTCACTTTATGTAGCAGTAAATCAGGGACCATATCATATCTTATTCTAGTACTAACTAAGCAGTTGACTTCCAGTATATTAAAGCTTAATGTTAATGTAATTCTCATATTTGGTCACCAGGGGATGAAATCCTAGATGTAAATGGAATACCAATAAAGGGCTTGACGTTTCAAGAAGCCATTCATACCTTTAAGGTAACAGCATTCTTACTGAACTCTCTTACCCTCTTGTTTTTCTTCCTCTGTTTCCTTCTGGTGTGGGTTTCACGAGATCTTTTTCCCACTTTGTAAGGACACTTAGCCCACTTTCCTCTTGTTTTCAAAGCAAATCCGGAGCGGGCTGTTTGTCTTAACGGTTCGCACCAAGTTACTGAGCCCCAGCCTCACGCCCTGCTCGACCCCCACACACATGAGCAGATCTAGCTCTCCAAACTTCAACAGCAGTGGGGGGACCTCAGCGGGAGGCTCTGAGGAAGGCAGCTCCTCCTCCACTGCGGGACGCAAGGCCCCGGGGCCCAAGGACAGAATCGTCATGGAAGTCACACTCAACAAAGGTGATCTGAGCTCTTCCTCATTTCTTGAAATCTGTTCTTAGGTTAATTGTTTCTCAGTTTTTCTTAGAATTGTTCCTTTGGAACTATCTGCTGTCACCAACAGATGGCGTTCTGTAAATGGACAGTGGGGTCAACAGTACAGGTTTTAGTCATTTTACAAATGTGAGGGGAAGTTACCGGTAGCAGAGACGTCTTCAAGCTCTCCCTGCCTGAGTCGTTGTGTGGCAAAGACTCGTGCTTAAAAAAATCACTGAGTGCCTTTATTCTAGGACTCATACAAAATTGTGAAGAATTAAAGAATATAAGTAAGTATACAGTTAAGGGGTGGAGATTTAGCTCAGTGGTTCTGCCGCCAGCCTTGCAAGCTCAAGGTCCTGAGTTCGATCCCCAGTACCAAAAAAACAAATTAAAAAAAAATACAGTTAATACCGATAACTAAAGTCATGGCTAGTCATATTTGTTTTTCCTTGCCACCCACTGTGAAAATATGATCAACAACTAAGAAATTAGTAATTAAAAAGAAAGGTCGAAAAAGCCTAAAAGTTTGTATACCCAAAATAAAAACATTCCTTATACTACTCTACATATTTCCAGAAACACATTTGAGGATGCTCTTTAGACTAAGAAGAGAGTGGATAACTAAATAATTCACGGCCCATGGTGACTCCCTGGTTCAGCCATGGACTCATTTCATTAACACATAGCAATGTTTGGGGGTTGTTGTGGTTGTGGTTGTGGTTGTGGTTATGGTTGTGGTCCCGGGGATCGAACTCAGGACCTTGCACTTGCCAGGCAGGCACGACACCACTGAGCTCCATCCCCAGCCCCTGGAATATAGCAATGTTGAGAAAGAAAAGCAGAAATACATTCTGAGTCAGGACCTAAACGAAATGCTTATCAATGTGAATGTATAGTCTCAAATTTATTCTGCTTCTCTTCTGGTTACTATGTAATTTTTGCTGTTTTCTTTGCATCCTGCCTCACAGAGCCAAGGGTTGGACTAGGCATTGGTGCCTGCTGCTTGGCTTTGGAAAACTGTCCCCCAGGCATCTACATCCACAGCCTGGCACCGGGATCCGTGGCCAAGATGGAGAGTAACCTGAGGTTGGTTGGATCCTTCACATAATGGGGCTCTGGTATCATCTTGAATATGTGAACACATACATACGTATCAGCTCTGTTATATCCTTCATGGAATTTACATCTTTGAATTATGTGCAGTAAAACAGCCAAAATTACAAGTATTAGTGTTTCCAAAGGCAAGAAGCTCATGTAAATAAAATTTGGTTGAATCAGAGAACTGTAGGTATTGGCGTCCCTACCTGTTTGGTTTTATTTGGACTCAGAAGTTCAGTTTCATAGTTTTGACAAAGTATAATGCACAAATATCTGATCATTTCAATATAGTCTTTTATATTAATTTATACAAAATTCATATGAGATAGTGGAACTGTTCGTGTGGTTCAGAATCACTGGTTGCAAAAGAGTCCTGAAATCAGGCCTTGAATAGGAGGCTTTTCTTATTCGGTATCATTTCTTGACCTTTTCCATTGCTTTCATGCTATTTGATGGGGATGTCCAGGTGCCTGTTGTCTGAAATACCAGAGCATCTGATTTCTCAGTGCAGATAACTGCATTATATCATGAGTATTCTGTTTATAGAAGAGACGTCTAGTAACTGCAGTGAGTCGGTGCCCACCTGAACTTCACAAGAATGTGCCCACATCATACCAAGCACTGTACAAACAGTATCACCTTTCCCCCAGAAGCATCTAAGTCCTCCAGCGTTGAAATATTGTCAAAATGGCATTCGTTGAGGTTGCCATTTGGGGACCCTGTTTATAGATTATACTACAGTCCTAGTTAATCATCAGAGTGAATTTCCATATGAAAAAAAACCTGAGCAAATCATCCAAGAGTACATTAAAGAAAATATACTTTTAGAACCCAAGGAAAAAAATAACTTTTAATGATATCTCAAGATGATGTTTCTTCTTGAATGGTTCCATATGTCTGGAGCCTGCCAAATGAACATTCTTCAGGCCCCATGTAAAGAGTCTTTGTTCTCTCCTATTGAGTTCTCTCCCTATAATTTCAAGTCAAAATGGGCAACTTGTCCCCAGTTTCTCATTTGTTCAAATTTGAAACATTTTTACAAATTCTTGGGTAACCTTTGAGTTTTCAGATATTTCCTCTTTAAATTATATTAAATAACCATTTCAAGATGGTAGGAAGAACGAAGAAACTGATGGGGGTGGAGGGGCTGTCACATGATGATCAAGTCCGACAGACTTGCATTAGTTTAACAGTGTGTGGCATCCAGGTGACCTCTCTGAGCCTGTGGCCCCAGCTACATAATGAGGAAATAGTTATTCCTGTTAGAAACATTATTTAAATTATCTTGTACAGAGGTCTGGCATACAGTATGTGCTCAAGAAACGGTAGCCTTCAGGTTTATCTTCTAAAAGTGCCAGTTGATAGAGATAAAAGACAGCCAATTCAAACCCCAATGTGTTTATAGATGAGTGTGTTGCTTTTTCATGTCAGGAAAGGATGTCATTTGCTTCTTTAAATTATTCAGAAAAGATTTCACATTAAAAATCTCCCCCACAAGAGCTTTCTTAGCTTTTGAAGGCTGACTGTTACACAGAGTATTGATTGTCGCCCTCTAGCCGTGGAGACCAAATCCTAGAAGTGAACTCCGTCAATGTTCGCCATGCTGCTCTAAGCAAAGTGCACTCCATCTTGAGCAAGTGCCCTCCGGGACCCGTTCGCCTGGTCATCGGCCGCCACCCTAACCCCAAGGTGAAGTAGTTCTTCCTGTCCATTTTGGGAAGATGGCGTGGCTGTGTCCGTCCAGCATCAGTGATGCAGTCTGAGGATGAGACAGGTCACCCAGCGGGGGATGGCACGTCAGCCAATGGCTGATACATGTGGGAAATAAATTTTTGACCTGAACTTCTTTACCTTAACACCTTAGAAAATTTTGACAATGTTATTGGTGACTTTAAATTTCAGTCTAGTGGGCCAGCCTCTAACTCACACCCACAGCCTCAACTATTTGGGAGGCTAAAGCAGAAGGATCTCTTGAGCCCAGGAATTGGAGGCCAGGGTGGGCTACATAGCGAGACCCGGAGTCTAAAGAAAGGGGGACGGCGAGAAGCCTTAAAAAAATAAAATTTGTTCTAGTGTAAAGTAGGAATTCGGAATTCTGTAACCCCTACTGGCTGTTTGCTGGTAAGATACTTGAACTCTTTGGGTATCTGCCTCAAGAATCTGAGTATGTTGGGCCACGTGATCCATATGACCAGTTCAGTTTTAAGATAAGAAAAAAAAATTTAACCACCATTTCTTGTTTGTACACATGTTGAAAATTCTCTCATCTTTAAGTTTAATGCTAAGTAATTTTCAAAGCAGGTTCTGAATTTTAAACTTAAGTAAGAAATGAGAATATGAAAAGATTTAAACAGTATAAAAGTGAGTTTTTATAATGTCAGAAGGATGACTACTTTGAATTTAATTTCAACTTATATAATACACTTAATTCACTTAAACTATTGGCTGTCTTTGCATTTCTATAGGATTTCTACAGTAGAATTTTTCAAGGAAAAGTGCATGTCCAGATCTGAGGAGAAAAGTTGCTTTCTTAGTGTTCATTTGTAGGTTGGGTCAAAAAATAATTATTTTTCTTATCAAATTACTATTTCACACCTTGCAAGCCCAAGTTCCAGAATTCAATCCCCAGTAACCCCCAAAAAATTACTATTTCACAGTATTTAAGTAAACATAAGAAATCTTGACTTATGACAAAGCAAACCAATGACTTTTTTGCAAATGTTACTTTGTAGACTTTGCTTCTGTCATACATAGTTGGGCAAAAAAAATCCCCAGCATTTCAAATAAACTACAGAGAAGAAGTTACTAGGTTTTTAAAAATATTGTAGAGGATCTATTTCTCTGGCTGATAGAGTCCTCAAGGCTAAATTGTTGAATTCACATTAGTATCTTTTCCACTAACTACTCACAGTAATGTTCTCAAATCTACTTACACAGCATAAATACGTATTGAAATTCTCCTGCCCATTCAACTTATAGTCACATTGTGCGATACTGGTTTTGTTCATTCTGCTAAAAATAGTCTGAAACAGGAGTGCTTTCTTGGCTGATCTCATGTGGATGACCTCATAGGCACCCCATGTGTGATTTGGATCCAACAAGATACTCAGATCACTGTAGCTCAACCCATTTCCCCCTTGTGAGGATGCTCATATGGTCTTCTGTTGAACTATTAAATGACCTTTTCTTACAAGTTTTATTCAGCAGGGCAGAGGAAAGATCCTTCCAGTGTGGCGTTAGTAGTTCAGCTGTAGGTTCCACCAGCGCATGCCAGCCTGGTACTGAACTGCAAAGGCAGAGTCCCGGAGGAGTCCCTGGACTCAGTCAGCATGGCTGCTGCATGGGGAATGGGCACCTGCCAAGCACCAGGGCAGTGGAACTCACCTGTCCTTCCCTGACTCCCTCTAGTCGATGTGATTCAGATCATCAGTCTTTGTCCCAGATCAAATTCATTATCTAAACACTGAGCTTCCCCTGGGTGCCCTGCAGCATTGCCACGGCAGGGATGGGTTAGGGTGCATCTTGACTCAGGAAGCTTATGGTTACTCTGAAAGAAACCTCAACTGGAAGTCGATGGAGGATCCCATCACAGAGACTTTATGAATTATAAACGTTTGGGAATGTGCTTTATTTGTACACAAAGTCAGTAGCTTGCACCAAATTCTCATCCCCTTGTGATGGTGTTGGTAGCATATGAGGATGCTACTATTGTTAGATGGAAGAAGAGACCTACACTGAAGCATGGCCCCCTCCACCAGTGACCTGGCCAGGGCCCTTCTGCACTCAAGGCCCCAGGACCCACTCATTTTTGTCAGCATTATTGTCACACTGTCGATCCATAATAAACTGCAGGAATAATCATAATCCAGGAATCATTGGCCTCAACTGTTTGGCCATGTACTCCTACTTGTATAGTTGCTTTCAGTTTTTTGGAGTTAATCACAGGACACTTCTGCAGGTTCATCTTGCATTTTGACCACTCTTTTTTGTTATCGTTTTGAGTACTTGATGTAAAAACATCTTTACATTAGTTTGTCACTAGGGCCAGGGATTTAGCTCAGTGGTTCTGCTGCCTGCCTCGTAAGAGCAAGGTCCTGAGTTCAATCCTCAGTACCAAAAAAAAAAAAAAATAGTTTGTCACTAATGTCATGACCAGCTGATATTTAACAAAAATTGAGTGCCGGGGATTTAGCTCAGTGGTTATGCTGCCTGCCTCGTAAGCGCAAAGTCCTGAGTTTGATCCCCGATACCAAGAAAAAAAAAAAAAAATGAACCTTTTCGTTTTAACAACTAAAGTGTTATTAAGAACATCAGCTCTAGGGCTGGGGATTTAGGTCAGTGGTCCACCGCCTGCCTCGCAAGTGTAAGGACCTGAGTTTGATCCCTAGTACCAAAAAAAAAGAACATCAGCTCTTATCCATGGCCATGCCTGTTGTGTCATTTGCAGTATTATTTGAATCATATCCCAAATGATCTCAGACCACTGTGTTTATATGCAGTAAACAAGGGAGATAATGGGAGGGAAATGTTTAAAGTATGTTATGGGCATGTACCAATCTGCCGAAATGGCTGGGCATGGTGATGCATGCCTGTGATTCCAGCACTCAGGAGGGTGAGGCAAGTCCGAGGCCAGCCTGGGCAACATGCAGAGTTCCAGGCCAGCATGAACTACATAGTGAGACCACCCTGTCTCAAAAAAAAATATGGGGCCGGGGATGTAGCTCAGTGACACCACGCCTGCCTCTCAAGCGCAAGGTCCCGAGTTCAATCCCTGGTACCAAAAAAAAAAAAAAAAAAAGTAGGAAGAAAGTAAGGTTAAAGCTGAGCATGGTAGCACATACCTGCAATCCCAGCACTCAGGAGGCTGAGGCAGGAGGATCACCACAAGTTTGAGGCCAGTCTCGGCTACATAGTTGAAGGCCAGCCCAAACTACATAGAAAGACCCTGTCTAAAAAAAAAAAGTTAAATTTTGATCTTAATAAAAATAACAATTGAGTTTAGATTTAGGATTTGATGTCATCAAAATACAATAAATTATTGAGTTAACTAAAAAAAAAGTTTGTGCCAAGAGCCTTGTGAGTGCCCCCATATGCCACAATGGAGATGTCTTGGTGGCCGCATATTAGATCCTGGCTGAGGTTTATTTGTTGAACTGGTTGTCCCGGATACAGACAGGTGCGCGGTAGCTGTAAGTCCATGCCTTGATCTGGGATTTGATGGCAGCAGCAGTGTTTGGACAGAGATCGTCCTTAGGCTAAATGAATCAAAGGCAACTGCACTACTTTTTTCCAAGTCATTTTATCTATATGTATTCTCAGAAATGCATTGCATTAAAAATGTTTTAATAAGTATCATTAATATAAAGCCAAGTTCTGCTTTCTATGTTTTTTTTCCTACTTCCCTTTTTTCTCCTTTCCATTCTGTAGTCCTGATGCCTTCCCTTAAAATCCATCCAACTTTGCAGGGTCTTTCACTTTTCACACCTTTTTGCCTTCTAGTGACAGCTAGGGTAGGTCTCAGCTCCCTTCTGTGGGGTCTCCACTTGGATCCTGCCACCCCCACTCCCTCCCTCCTTCCACCGCAGGACCAGGCCAGTAAGCTATGCTGACCTGTACTCCCTCAGTGGCACTAGAGAAAATTGGTCTGCGGTCATGGGCCTCAAGGCGTGTCTGACTTCAAAGTCCTCCCCAGCATTATAGAGCTCGTGCTTTGCTCAAGTCCACTTCATCGCAGCCCAAAAGCCTCCACCTATTTGCCAATACAATCAGACATCGAAATGGCATTGCAGTACAGAGCACAGCCCCAGTGGATGGGTGGTCTGAGACCCTGAACACACAGCTTGATTCATGTTTTTAGCCACAACAAAATGGGCTTCTGTGATAGTGTTGGAGATATTTCCAGCAAAACCTAATTTCAGTGTTTGCCTGGATTTCACGTTTCTTCTTAGGTAAACATGGTATTCTTGGTTGTAACATCATACTGTATTTTTCTTTCGGTCAAGATTCCATTTTGTGTTTAATATATTTTTATCCCACTTATCCCAGTGTTTCATGCCAGTCGTTCATTTTGATACTCAATGTATGTGCTTCCTTAGTTTTTGTATGGTTCCAAGAGAAATACCACAAGGATTTTCTTTTCTTCTGTTTTTCATAATGTCTGGAGACTGGCTGCCCAATTGGGATATTCAAACCTTTCAGGTCTAGACAGGCTAAGATTTGGACCTGCTAGGACAGCAACTTCTTGCTCATGTTAAGTAGAAGAAAGTAATAGGAGGACTCTTTTTCGCCCACTCAGAACAATTGCAAATATTGAAAGTCTAGTGTCAAGGAAAATAGCAACCACTGTTTAAGCTGTTATTTTTCCTGGCTCTTTTGTACAAAATTACTCTTTGCTTTGTGGAGGTGTGTAAGTGTGTGTGGCTATGTGCATGTATGTGTGTGTATTTTACTTCCTGTGAAGCTACATTCTATGAAGGCCAGGATATAATTATGATTTATCTGTTAGGTTAAAATGTAATATTGAATCCAGAATAGAAATATTTATTATTAAGGCAAATCACTATGCTTATCCAAACATTATTTATACTAAATATTATTTTAGTGCAAAATTACCATTCTAAATTTAAAATAGTACCATAAAAAAGAAAGTCTTAAGTTTTCCAGTTATTTTTTGAAATAGTATCATATTCAGTATAGGTCAGGCTTTAAAAAAATATCTTTCCATGAATAATAACAGTTAAGGATAACAAGTAATAGGAAAAAAGGATTCCATGAATCTACCAACCAGTATAGATACTAATCAATATATAAGGAATAAAAAAGTCACCAAATCTGTTTTGAAATTTTTATAGTAGTGATTGATTTGGGCAAGGATAATCAGCGAGGTAAAACCATGAGATGACAGTGTCTTGGGGGACCAGCATATTTACACAGTCCCAAACTGTCTCCTCACAGATTATTATTAATGACCATGGAAAATCCCAGTGAACAAAACTGACAAGACCCATCCTAACTGAGAGATTGAAGTTATCATCACCAGTTATGAGACATGTCAACCCTGAGTCCCTCTAGATGCACAGACAAGGAAACCATTTTTTGTAGTTTTTCTACCAAAAAAAAAATGCATAATCTGATTCACATGAGGAAACTATCAGAGAGATTCTGATTGAGGGTTCGGATGGGACTGGGTTTCTTCCAAAGTATTGGTATCATGAAAGACAAAGAAAGGCTCAGAACTGTTTGAGTTTCATAGAGACTAAAGATACATGACAGCTAAGTCCTGGATTGCATTCTGGATTGCCAAAAGCAATTTCTATGAAGCATTACTATGCAAAAAGTTTGGTCCAGGATGGTCCACTGTCTGAAACAACATGAGCTGCACCTCTGGATCGCCGTTTAGGTCAGTTGACATTTTCACCCTTGCAGGACTTTGTGGATGAAGGATGTTGCCTACTCATTTGCTTTCTGAAGGAAAGTCCTTATCAGAGACTGGTGGCAAACTTTATATGAACTAGTCGCAGCCTACAGACACACTTTGAGTAGCACTTCTAAAAGTAAGACAGTATTGAAACAGTTGACAAAATCAGAATATGAAATCTATGTTCATCATCCATGATGAATTTTGTGAATCTGATAATAGTGATGTGGCTCTTTGAGAAGGTGGTGTTTGTAGGAGGTGTGTGCTAAGATATATACAGGTGAAAGATTGTGATATCTGCATTAGCACACAGTTTGGCAAAAGTTACAGCAGAGTGTGTGTGTGTGTGTGTGTGTGTATGCACAAGCACATGCACATAAAAGGCATGCATATAAATGTGGCAAGATATTAAAAGTTAGTAAATTGACCCCCACCAGCACAGAGGAGGCAAGCCACTCCCAGGGCACAAGAGGAGGCTTCCAGGCCACCATACCACCCCCGCCAGCATAGAGAAGATGAGCCACGTGGGTGCCAGCAGCACCCCCCACACCTGGTCAAAATGAGAAGACATGTAAACAAGTCTCAAAACCAGACTTACAGATCACCTATACCAACCCCAAAGGGAAACGAGATGGAACACTCTGATAACACAACAACCTGGACTTCCTGAACTGGCAACAAAAGAGGATCTGGAAAAAATGAAATCAGGAGTAATTTCTCAGATAACAGCAGAGATTGTGCCCATAGTGCAAGACATGATTGATAAATCTAGAGAGGATACAGATAAAAATATAGAGGAGCTGAGGAACATGATGGAATCCCAACATAGGAAACAAGTGGAATCCATAAAACAGATGCAAACAGATTTCCAGGAGATTAAAAACTCCATTGAAAGTCTATGCAGCAGAATGAGCCAATGTGAGGACAGAATTTCAGATATACAAGATAAGATTGCAATTAGTAACCAGGAAAAGAAAAATTGCTTTAAAATTGTAAGGGATCATGACAAATCAATCCAACAGCTGCTAGACAGTGCAAAGAAGAATAACATAAGACTGATTGGAGTCAATGAAGAAACAGGAGAGAGTGCAGATGACATAAAAAATCTGTTCACAGAAGTGATGGCAGAAAACTTCCCAAGCAGGGGAAAAGAACTTGACACACAGATAAGTGAGGCATATAGGACTCCAACTAGCCTTGATCAAAAAAAAATCTACACATAGGCATATAATTGTTAAGATTCCAGAAACCCAACAGAAGAACAAAGTTCTACAAGCAGTTAGAGAAAAGAAAAAAATCACATACAAAGGAAAGCCCATCAGAAACACAGCAGACTTCTCAATGCAAACCCTCAAGGCAAGAAGAGCTTGGAGTGATGTATTTCAAGCCCTAAAGGAAAACAGCCTCCAGCTCAGATCGATGTACCCTGAAAAACTATCTTTCAAAATTGATGGAGATGGCTGGGGATTTAGCTCTGTGGTTTCGCCACCTGCTGTGCAAACACAAGGACCGGAGTTCAATCCCCAGTCCTGGAAAAAAAAATTGATGGGGAAATAAGATACTTTCATGACAAAGAGCCACTCCAAAAAATTTTAAACAATACCCTAGGAAAAGACAACAAGGATCACAACCCCAGGAAGCCCAGCAGAATGAATCCATTGGACATGACCAGAAATTAAACGCAAATGGGGAGAATCCAACAAAAAGAAAAAGTCATGACAAGGATAAGTCAATATGTATGACTTATAACCATCAGTGTTAATGGTCTTAATTCACCAATCAAAAGAAGTAGACTGGCAGAATCGGTCAAGAAGCAAGATCCAACAATATGCTGCATAAAAGAAACACATTTAATTCAAAAACGCATAGTCTGAAAGTTAAAGGGTAGAAAACAATACTCAATGTGACAGGAACCCCAAAAAAAAAGCAGGAGTAGCTATCCTCTTTGATAGATCAAGTGGATTTCAAACAAAATCTGAAACACTCTGGTCCCAAGAATTTCACATAAGGGATACACAACTTGTATGTAGAAATCTGTTGTGAACATGTGATTTCATTCCTCTCAAGTAAAAACTTAAGAACAGGACTGTTCGTTCTTAACAGTAATGCAACAAATTTCTAAATTGTTTTCCAAAATGGTTTTATCATTTTACATTCACATTAGCAGTATAGAAAATTCTAACTGGTTCACACCTAAGCTGACTTTTGTTCTTTTAAAAGTTTTAACTTCATCTCCCTAAAGAGTGTATAATTCAATCTTGTTATTGTACTGATTAGTATTTTTCTCATTCTAGTGTTGCACACCTTTTCTTGTGCTGTACTGGCTATTTATCATCTTCTTGTGTCTACTTTTTAATTGGGTTGGCTATTAATGAGCTGTAAGAGTTCTTTATATATTCTGGTCATAGGTTATATGCTTTATAAATATGGTCTGTTTAAGGACGACTTTTCATTTTCTTAATGATGTCATTTAAAGTTCTAAATTTTGATGGAATCTCATTTATCAATTTTTTTCTTTTATACATCATGTCTTTTGTATCCTAGGAAATTCTTGCCTACCCTAAATTCATAAACATTTTCCCTTATAATTTCTTCTTAAATTTTTATAGTTTTAGTCTTTCATATTTAGGTTCATAGATCCTTTCAAGTTATTTTTATGTATGGAAATAAAGGGTTGAGGTTAATTTTTTATATACGGATACCAGGTGTTCTAGTGCCATTTGCTAAAAACACCATCTTTTCCTCTGCTCTTGAATTGAGTTTATGTTCTATAAAATGTTAGTGTTAAATAATCTTTCAAAACTCAGTGGACCATATATGTCATTCTATTTCTAGATTCTCTGTTTTATTCCAATGATCTATATGTCTTTCCTTATACCAACAATGCCTTGATTAATGTAGCTTTAGAGGAAGTCTTAAAATTAGGTACTAAATCTCTTTCAACACTGTTTTTTTTTTTCTTTTACTTTTCTAGGTCCTTTGTAACCCTACATAACTTAAATTTCAATATCCATTTCTTCATTTATAGCAAGTGTACATAGACCTGAATTTTTATATATACCTGTGTTTTCTAATCCTGCTAAATTCAAATACAAGTTCTAGGGGCTCCTAGAGATTTCTTAGTATTTTCTTTGTAGATGATCATTTCATCTACATATAAAGATTTTACTTCTACCTTGCCAGTCCTATCCTAATTATGTCATTTTCTTGCCAGACTACTTTGGTTTGGGCCTATGTTTCAAAGTTTAATGGACAAATGAAGACCAGGCATATCTGCCCTCATTCCCCACCTTAGGGAGAAAGCATTGTATCTTCTCCATTCATATAAGGCGTTTTTGCTGGAAGTATGGAGTACATGTCTTTAATCTCTTGAGAAGGTTCTGTTCTACTTCTAGTCTCCTGATAGCTTTTACCATGAACAGCTGTAGAATTTGGTCCAATACTTTTTCTCCAACTAGTGACAGGATCATATGGCTTTTGCCTTTCCTCTGTTAAAATGATGACTTTTGGGGGTGGATCTTCCAAAGCTGAACCAACACTGCCATCCCTATAATAAAACCACTTTCTACATCCTGCCAGATCTGACTTCTAATAGTTTGTTTTATTAAATTTCTATCTATGTTCATACTTTTTTCTTCTATTATCTTTCTCCAGCTTTAGTATTAGCACAATGTTGATTTCCTAAAATGAGGGGAGAAGTGTTCCTTATTTTTTCTGCTTTAAATGTTTTATATAATTTATCAGTTAAAATGTATATGAGGGCCAGGTATTTAGCTCAGTGGTTTCTCCGCCTGCTGTGCAAGCACAAGGACCCAAGTTCAATCCCCGGTACCCAAAAAAATAAAATAAAATAAAATGTATATGAGCCTGTTGTTGTCATATAGGTAGGTTTTCAAGCTAGGAATATACTTTCTTTAATAGGTGCTATTCAAATTTTATATTTCCTCCAGAGTTAGTTTCATCGATTTGTCTTCCAAGGTACTTCTTAGAAGTTGTCAAACTTATTTCAAACAAGATTTTTGTAATATGCTTTCTATATCCTTTTAAATTCTGTAAAGTCTGTGGTAATGTCTTCTAGATCTTGATATTGTAATTTTTAAAACGTATAATAGGAAGAAATGGTCTAAAGGAGTGGGGGAAATGGGAGGGGTAGGGGAAAGGAAAGAAGGAAAAAGAAAAAATATGAGAAAAGGAAAAAATGGAAACAAAGTCTTTGCAAATAGGGAATGGTGGAGAGGGTGAAGGGAGGACAGGGGAAGGGGGAAAATATAAGAACCAAGAAACTCATGTAATGGTACAAGATCCCGTTGATGAATGTAACTGTATTTTATACCTAAAATGTACCAATAAACTCAATGGGGAAAAAATTATAGTACCAACAAAAACAAAAAAAAGTTAGTAAATCTAACCAGTTGTTAGCTCATGGCTACAGTCCCATCTCCCCAGGAAGTTGAGGTAGGAGGATCACAAATTCCATCCCATCCTGGGCAATTTAGTGACTTAGTAAGTACCTGTCTCAAAATAAAAAAGGGCTGGGGATGTAGCTCAGTGGCGCTACACCTGCCTAGCAAGCGCATGATCCTGAGTTCGATCCCCAGTTCTGGAATAAAAATAAATGAACAAAAATAAAAAATAAAAGGGCTGGGGATGTATCTCAGTGGGAAGACCCTGGGTTCAATCTCCAGTACACAGTGCATCAGCCAATAAAATAAAAAGAGCTAATAATAATAATAATAATAATAATAATAAAATTTAAAGGGCTGAGTGGAGTTCAGTGATAAAGTACTGCATTTACTCCCTAGGTCTGCAAAAGAAAAGAAAGCCAGTCTGGTGAGGAGTATGTTATTCTTGTACTGCTCTTGCATTTTTTTTTTAGATTTAAAACTATTGTGAAGTTTAATTTTTAAAAAATTAGGCGCTAGGGATGTGGCTCAGTGGTAGAGCATTTGCCTAGCATGTGTGAGGCCCTGGGTTCCATCCCCAGTACCATTTTAAAAAAAAAATTAGAAGTGAGTGAAAGCAGTGAATGTTCTAGAAAGAAGCAGATACCAGCCGTGTCATGGGTGATCATAGCCCCTGAATGCTTTGCTTAATGGACTTGGGACGAGTTGATGGTCTCGTGTGTATGTTGTTTGAAGCCATCCATTAACCTAGCTGTACTTACATGTCCTGAGTTATTGCTTCAGAGGATGGTTGTAATATTTGATCTTGTGGTTTGCCTCTTTATCTGCACTCAACTTTGACTCTAGTCTTAGCTACTTTTCTTGAAGAGAAAATAAATAAATGCAACCATCTAATTTGTGCTTTCTGCTGAAAATCAGGTTTCCGAGCAGGAAATGGATGAAGTGATAGCACGCAGCACTTACCAGGAGAGCAAAGAGGCCAATTCCTTTCCTGGCTTAGGTACTGTAATTGCACATTTTCATTCAACATTCAGTAGAGTTTCTCATTAAGTTCACCCATGGGGTATACCCGCTGCAACTGTACTGGATTCATTGTAATTATCAGGGTTGGTGAAAGTGGCTGTCAGCGAGAGTCTATACTTTCTCTTGGTTGCTACTTTTGATTTCTGCAGTTATTTAATGCACTTCATTAAAGATCTAATCATGCATGCTTCTTACACCACTTTCAAATAATTTGCAAGAGTGAGCTAAGAGCATTTCATGTATTTATGCACAATTCATCTAAAATGCTATAGATAAAAAGTGAAATGATACCAAATATGAGAAATTTGGTAGATGCAGAGTATTATCCATCCAAAAGCCTGAGATTTCTTTATATGAATTAAAAAGTGTCAATGCAGAGAGGGGAATGGAGGCAGCTAAAGTCGTGATTTTCCCTTTAAGTAGCAAAGTTTAGGCAGGGAAGGATTGAGATTGAAGGATTTTCATATGGATTTTAAATATTACATTGAGTTTTAAATCTTACGCTTCCTGTGGCATGGAACCGTAAAAGTCTCTGCAAATGTTTCTGAGTTTGAGATTCTGCTGACGTTCTGACTGATGTCCCAGAGGAAAAGGAGCTATGATATGAGTTACTGATTGTCAGAGGAGAGGGAAGGCATAGGATTTTTTTGGCAACCATGAAAAACCTTGATTATTTGCATCCATAATTAATATATTTAAAGTGGACTAGGCCATAATAGGCTCTTTATTCACCTATTCATTATCCTGCCCTGCCTGAAAGCTGTGCTCTCCTAATCCTAACATCTCCACTGATCAGCTAGAAAAGATTTTATTATGCCATGATCCTCATGCCTTAAATCCTTTTTGCTCATGGCATAGAAATTAAAGTCTAAATACTGTACTTTTCATCCTTTAAAAACTGAAATAGCTGTGCAAGCCTCTCCCCAGTTCTTTCATGGTCTCCTGGACGGTGTTCATTTGCCATCCTACAATCTGTTTGGCAAACCACTGGGCACTTACTGGACAGCACATTCACTGCCCAGCCCCATGGGTCAGATTAGCCCATAGCTCTGATCTGTACATTGAGGAAGCGAGATGAGATATAACCACTCAATCATTACACTGTCCTATGGAATTGGAAATTGACATGTGGGTATATCAAACATTTTGGAAATTCAAAAAAAGATATTACTTCCAACTGAGGTCATGAGAGGCTTGGAGCATGAGCAGTCTTGGAAGGTGGGATGGGATGGGGTCAGGTACCCAGGTAGCCAAGGGCGCCTCTACCAGCACACCCAGCTCATCAGTGCCATTCAAGCAAAGGGAGGTTTGGTTTAATATGCTTGGCTGCTCCCTTTCTGGTTAAGTATGTGAGCCTGCTTGTGATTTTAGCTCATCATTTTGATAATATGGTGAATTTTCCCCCCATAGGTACCCCCTTGAAGAGTCCTTCTCTTGCCAAAAAGGTAAGACACACTGCTATCTACCTAACTCGGCTCAACCACGTGATCCCGGGAGCAAGCTTGAGTGCCCACCCAGCACATATTTCTGCCTATGAGTCCTTTATGCCCCTTTATACAGGAAATAGCAACTATGCTAATTTGAGAATACCCAAATGTGTTTCTCCTATTAAATATTCACTCAGGAAAAGAGGAGCACAACAGAAAGAAAAAAAACAAACTGTGGTTTGAAAAGCAACTTCTTAAATTATTGCATAATAAAGCAGGCCCAAGTTTTTAGGAATATTTAACTAAGGAGACTTGGAATTCCTAAATCCTGCTAGGTCAGGGCATGGGACTCAAACTCCCATTCCTCTGTTTCATCAGCCAGCTAGGCCATTTGGCTAGGAATTTTATCCTATCTTCCTATCCCTTCCCCCAGTGTTTTCCTAGGATGGCTGATAAAGTGCTGCTGCAGCTTTTCTGATCCTTGCCAAACTGTGGCCCCCCAAAAACCTCTCAAAACAAGATCTGGCAGCAAAGGTCAACTTTTTAGTCATTAATTTCCCATTTAACCATCCGAAAGTAAAGGAAGATGAGTGCTTACTATCAAAGCTGTTTTGCATGACCGTGGATTAGAAGAACTAAGTGTTCTTGGAAAGATGGGGAGTGATTACTATTTCAAACTCTGGTACCTCTTCCAAGAAAGCAGAGACATCCAACGTTTTCTTCTCCAACAGGACTCCCTTATTTCTGATTCTGAATTCTCCCAGTACTTTGCCCATGATGCCCAGGGCTCCTTGTCAGACTTTATGGTGGCCGGCTCCGAGGACGAGGATCATGCAGGCAGTGGCTGCAGCACATCCGAGGACAGCAGCCTGACTCTCAGCACTTCCAGTAAGCAAGAAGCCCCAAGGGCCCTGGGCACTGGTTTCCACCTCTCTGCTGGAGGCCTCCATACTTTAGCTTTCCTGATACTGCAATAGGAAAAGAGAACTGGAAAGAATCCATGACGCTGGCTGAGTAGATGCCATCTTTCTACCCTGA
This sequence comes from Heterocephalus glaber, assembly GCF_053883595.1. Taxonomy (NCBI): domain Eukaryota; kingdom Metazoa; phylum Chordata; class Mammalia; order Rodentia; family Bathyergidae; genus Heterocephalus; species Heterocephalus glaber. The sequence goes on from NW_028258333.1 coordinate 19,026,514, forward strand.
CCAAAAGCAGAGTTTACTCTTGGGAGATGCAGCCACTCTGAATGACAGGCCCCTTGAGTTAGGCAAGGAGCAGGCTGGGCACCCCGTGCATTCCCAGATGGTGAAGGTGGCAAATCTGCATTCTCGTTAGGTGCGGCGGTTCACAGCGTGCAGTCTTGGATCTCATGGCATCAAATCATGGTGGGAAACCTGAGGTCCTCACCTATTAGAGAATCTCAACCAAATCTAGCTCCCTTCCCTCACAGGGCCCTAACTTCACTCTTTTTAGAAGGCAGTAAGTGAAAGATTCAGAATGCATGAGAGACAGATATTATCCTAAAGTTTTTATTTGTCTCCCTGATTACTCAAGATGAAGTGATAATCTGATGTGAACCATGCGGATTTCTCAGACTTCTGCTGGCAAGGTTTCTAACGTCTGAACAAGAAGGGAGTAGCTCAGTGGTAGAGCACTAGCCTAGCACTCTCCAGGTGCTGGATTCAATTCATCAGCACCACATTAAAAGAAAATGACAAAGGAAGAGGAGAAAAGGAAGGGAGGGAGGGAGGAAATGGAGGGAGGGCAGAGAAGGAAGGGAAGGAGAGGAAGGAAAGGAAGGGAATGAAGAAAAAGGAAGGAAGGAAAAGAAAATCCCTTGCTCTTAGGAGGGCCGTAATAGTCCTGACTCATCTGGAGCCACTGCTGAGCCTGCTCTGTCCTCTAACAGATACACTTCAAGGTGTGAGCCTGTGTGAGTTTTCACATAGCAGGATCTAGAGATTGCAGAGCAACCTACACATTCTCCCCTCTTTGGCTCCATTGGTAGCTTTAGCTTTGAGAAGTAGAAAGCTCATGCTCCAAAAACTGATAGGCCTGTTGCTCAAGCCCAGTCTTCATATGAAGGGGGACCTCAGGTGATGAAGGGCCAGCGCTGTGGGACACATCTTTCTAGAGATGGGACATTGGTCCCATCTTTCTAGAGGAATTCTCAGCAGCAGCATTTAGGTTGGACCCACCAGTATGTGAGACAACATGCATGTTGAAAACCACATACCATTTAAATTACCGCAACCAGAAGGAAAAAGGGAGCGAGAGGCTTGCTGTCCAACCTGTACATATCCCAAGGCATCATAGTACTTAAGCATGGCATCCAGCAGCCGGCAGTTGTGTGTCTGGCATTTGTGAATGTGGAAATACTCTCGTGTCATGATGGGGCTAAATTGTAAGACTGGGCCAGATGTGCTACTCAATTTCATCTGACTTGTCTTTCTGTCTCCCCCACCCCCAGCTCACAGGGAGCCAGAAAAAGCCAGGGCCAATAGCCTCGTGTCTCTCGGAAGCCAGTGGGCCTCTGGACTCTTCCACAAGCAGGTGACGGTTGCCAGACAAGCCAGTCTCCCTGGAAGCCCGCAGGCCCTCAGGAATCCTCTCCTCCGCCAGAGGAAAGTGGGCTGCTATGATGCCAATGATGCCAGTGATGAGGAAGAGTTTGATGGAGAGAGAGACTGCATTTCACTCCCAGGAGCCCTCCCAGGTCCTGGCAGGCCACTGTCAGAGGATGGCGCCAGGCACATCTCCGTGACTATAGAGGGCAACAAGCAAAAGGAACCACCCCAGAAAACACTGGTCAGCAAGGCCTCCTCCGTGCCGCTCCTGGGCAGCTCCCTGGACTTGGAGGGGAGCGTGCCAGTGGTGCTTGCTCCTTTCCAGGCAGCTGGCAGGGTCCCCAAGAGTGGCCCTGGAAGCTCAGGAAGAAAGGAACTGTCAGGATCCAGGAGTTCACCCAAACTGGAATACAGAGTCCACATAGACACCCAGGGTGTGATGAGCACGGAGAACCCTGTTTCTCCCAAGCAGAAGAGTGAAGACCTGGTGTCCAGGCACAAACCAGTGGCCAAGGTCACCCCTTGCTGCAAGAGGCCCACGGCAGAGGCTGGGCTCAGCAGCTCCAAGACAGCGGCCCTGACGGGCAGAGCCGATCAACCGTGTGGTCAGGACTTGAATGTCAGAGCTACTCTCATTGGCGAGACCGTCCCTGATCCTCAGCAAGATGGAACCACAGAGAAGGTAAGTGACTTCCTCAGTTGAATCGGAGTGATCGTGGTGTGAGTGGACGTGGGGTCTGTCGGAAGGCACAGGCTAGTCTGCCAGAAAGGCTGGAGATCAGAAATCATCTTCAACAGTCATTCATTTATTAGGAGCCTGTTAATCTGCTGGCAGGTTCTTGGTCATAAGATCATTCAGCTGAAGATGTAATTGCCCTCTGGCAGTGGGAAAGCAGCGTGGCATGGTGAAGTAAAGCCCTGGGCCTGGTGCAAGCTTCTCTGCTGGCTAGTTGGCACTAGTAGAGTGGCCACTTATGCAGGTTACTGAGTCTTTCTGAGCCTGTTTGCTGGACTATGAAACAGGTGTGGCAGTGTCTGCCTTGGTCAGTCAGACGTTCACAATGTTCACAGTGATTCTTGCCGGCTGATAAGGTTATGAGTAACCCTTAATTTTTCCAAATTTGTGCAGTGATTGTGTGTAGTCATAACTACTCAGACCCTTGTCGTAGCTCATGAAATAAGGGGGGATTCTCTTGCTTAGAAACTTACAATGCACCGTGTCAAAGGCGAGTTACTTTTGTTACCACTTGGTTACAAGTATGTTAGAATTACCTGATTGTCCTTTTTTAAAATTCCAGTATGCCTCCTCTTCGGAGGAGAGAGTAAGAGAAACTCCTGTTGTTTGCAGTCTGCTCAACATAAGTAGTCTCTGTGTCTGAGCAAAGATGTGTGAAGGTGTGAGTGGACGTGTTCGAGTGGTTTATATAAACACACGTGTAAATAGACCCAGAGTGTGAAAAGTTATAAATAGTATAGAAGAAACCTTTTTTCCAATCTTATTTTTTTAAAAAAAATAGAAATGTATATCTTTTTTTCCCTTCCTCAAAAATCATTTTACCTCCACCCAGCAGGTGATTTATAATAAAATGGTCAACCAAAGGGTACATTCCTACTTATAAATAAATTATCATCCTCAACAAGTTTTGGATAACTGTAAAGGGCCCCAATTGAGGTTTTTATTTATAATCATTTGTAGCTATTAAAAATAAGAGTAGGGGCAGGGGATATAGCTGGGTGCTGTGCCTGCCTCGTAAGCGCAAGGTCCTGAGTTCGATCCCTGGTACCAGAAAAAAAAAAGAGCTGCTGCAATTTTGATTTTGTATTCTCTTAAAACTTTTATACAAAAGAATTGAATTTTCTCATAAAAATCTTATTGCCAAAATTTTATTCTATTTATATATGAAAAAGGAAACAATGCATTGCTACAAAGTATCTTCAAATATTACTAGCTGAAAACAGGAAAAAAAACCTTTCTCTTCTAATAAATGGGTTGTTTTCTATTGGGGTTTTTGTTGTTGGTTTTGGTTCCGGGGATCAAACTCATGACCTTGTGCTTGTGAGGCAGGCACAGTGCCACTGAGCTAAATCCCCGGCCCTTCTGTTGTTTTTATTTAATACCTTTTATGGAGGTGAAATGTATTTAAAATTTACCATATTAAAGTGCACGATTCAGTGGCACTTAGTTTGTTCACAGTGCAGGGCAAACATGACCTCTCTATAGTTCTATACAGTACTCTTTGGCTGGTCCTATATTACATTTATGCCTGACTGGTAAGCAGAAAATTAACTGAGTTAAACCCTATCAAGGTTTCTCTCAGCCAGTAAGAGACATTTTCTGAAAAGATTTTTTTTTTGATGAGTTGCTGAAAGATACATTATACTTTTCACCTCTCACCTCGCTGCTACCTTTGGGCCACTTTGTAACTCAGTAACTCAATGGATAAATTTCAAATAAATCCGATTTAAGTTTTTAGCAAGTTTTTTTTTAAAGTTTTGCAATGAGTATTAGATGAAAGAAGATAAAGGAATTGACACTTGGCCTAAGGGAAATCTTGAAATATTAAATGTCAGTTTCATTTATCCAGAGTCACTCCCTCCCTCACTACCAAACTAAGGGGTTGATTTTATAGTCTTGGATATTGCTGTGCAGTATTACAACAATAGTAACGCCCGTCTAGCTGGCCTTCTATATGCTATTATTATAGCTATCCTTATTTAATCCTATTTTATTTAAAACTATGAGTAACATCAAGCGAGTCTTATGCCCATTTTAAAGCCGTGAAAACTGAGGCTTGGGGAAGAGTGACAAGACCATGCCATTTCCAGAGCCAGACCTTCTGGCTCCTAGTTCAGGGCCCTTTCAGCCTTCCCATGCTGGCTCACCTCCATAGATGCTAGAGTCTTATGATGCAGAAAACCTAGAAGCTATTAACAGCGCCTTCTGGTTATCATCGTGCCAGGAACCTCTGGGAAAGCTGGGCCCTGGGGACGGACGTGTCCCCACTGACTGCGGGACACGCAGAGCTCTGTCCCACATGGACACTGGACGCCTCACAGAGAACCTGTCCGAAGCTGCACCAGAGCAGGGACCAGAACCCGAGACTGGTAAAATCACTTTATCGTTTCAGTTTAAAGAGAGGAAGGCAGGTCCTCTAATAAAAGTGTTAAGGGGATAATTTTGAGGAGGGGAAAAAAACCTCAGAAACAAACTAATGACCTTTCAGTGCTGCCTTCACTTAGCTACTTGACTAGATCATTGTCCCTAAACTCATAGTTTTGATTTCCTATTGAGCGCATCCTCTTTCACTCATCAGTACAATTTACCCCTTGTGTGACATGGATGAGACATAGGACAAAATGGAAAAATTTGCCACTCTTCAGATGCTCAACCTTCTGCTCACATGAAATCAGGTGCACTGAGAAACAGCAGTAACAACCTCCAGGCAGAAAAGTACATAGTGCACATTGGAAAATTGGACTCGAGTGTCATTGTTGATGGAGTGAGTGGCGCATGTTATGGAAGCAGAAATCATGTCAATACTGACTCGGCCACCCAGCATCTTATTTTGAAAGTCAAGCTGCATTGCGACTTCACTGCCTTATTTGTGAAGATTGAAAATTAATATCCTAAATTTGCACTTCAGCAAGGAACACCTATTTCAGTGGCTGGTAGTCACCGTGCTGGCCAGTGGAGTGCTGGCTGTCCAGCTGCTTGGTGGTCCTGTAGGCAATGTCTGCTTTCTGATTGGTTAGCAGACTAGTGGTAGGGAGCAATGACATGGCTCTACTTGTTAGAGATGCCCTATACGTTAAAAGTTTGGGGGCTGGAGATTTAGCTTAGTGGCACTGCACCTGCCTCAAAAGTGCAAGGTCCTGAGTTCAGTTCCCCAGTACCAAAAAGATTGGGTGGCCAGATACAATGATGCTGTGATCCCAGCACTGGGGAGGCTGAGGCAGGAAAACTGCCAAGTTCAAGGGCAGCCAGGGTAACTTAGCATGTCCTTGTCCCAAAATAAAACTTTTTTTAAAGGCTGAGGATAGGTGGTAGAGCACCTCTGATTCAATACCAAGTACTGAAAAAAATAAAAAACTTTTTTTGTAGTATTAGTATACCCACCCCACACTCAGATGCCTCCTCCTAGGAGAAATACAGGCCCCTAATGTGTCCTGTGGCCCCTGGCTCTCTGTTCCTCTGTCGATGAGGAGGCTGTTATCGTGGTTTCTGTGCTGGCTTTCAGGTTCACGTGCACTCACTTAGCAGATGTCATCGAGTGGTTTTACTGACTTTACTACAAAGTGTGTTAATGTAAAGAGGTTTTATTGAAGGAAGGTGAAGTTAGGTGGAGGCGCCCTTGATGTCACCCTGCAAACTGATGCTTCACTGAGGCCAGCACATTCACAGATGAAGAGCGTGCCTTCCAGAGAACCACCCCCAGAAGCTTAGAATCCACGTGTGCTTTGGTATTGGAGGAGAGGGGCAGTAAGGGATTGTGTTCTGGATTTGGGAGGGAGATAATTTTGGTCCTTGGGATCAACTGCAGGGCTCTGCACTTGCTAGACAGGCACTCTACCATTGAGCTGCATCCCAAACTTCAATGTGTTTTGAGACAAGGTCTAAGTTACCCTGAACTTGCAGCCCTCTTGCTTCAGGGTTCTCAGTAGCTAGGGTCACAGGTGTGTGTCACCATGCCCAGCCTGTTACTGTTAACATTTAATCCTTAAATGGAAGGGTCCTTCTTCCGAGGACTGCTGAGTTCCAGTGGCACACTGGTGCCCTCTAGGGCTGGTGGGGTGTATCTGAAGTCTTTGACCCAATATATTAAATATTACCTGCTCTAAAGGTACCATTTGGCCCTGCCAGGAGCCTTTCTGCTACTCTCAACCCTTCTTCTCATTGTATCAAAAACAGCTGTAGTGTAGGAAGTATATTCTTCAACGCATACTTTTTATCTAGGGGAAAGATCCCAAAACACATAACTGATCAATGAAGGAATACCTACCTTTAAAAAATAAAAGAGCCCTTTAGTTTTCCAAAAGTGATGGTGAAGCACCTGGGTACCACACACAGGCTGACTCGGCTTGAATCCAAATGTCCAAATAGGACAGAGAGGTGGCCCTGAGGGAGTCCCTCATGTCCTAAGCTGCCCACCTCACGGGTTGTTTGGGAGGAACTGGGAGCTCCTTCCTGTCCGCACTTGCAGTGCTAATGCATCATATGCATTCAGTAAGTCCTACTGAATATGCCAGTGTAATTTCCCCAAGGAAAAACATGCACATGTTTATCTGCCGACCACATCGTGTACTTTCAGTGTGATACAGACACACACCCCACACACAGTTTCTATAAGAGTTCCTAGAAAGGAGTAAAGATGGTGCAGGCCCCGCGCTGTGCTGGCCATGAGGTTGGCCCTCGGAGCCCTCGACGTGCACAGCTGGGAGTGACTGGCCAGCTCTGTGGTGGCTCTGAGAACCCAGGAGGTGGTGCCTCCTGAGAACCTGTCACAGCTGTTGTGAGAACACCCCAAAGCAGTGTAGGGAGAACAGACCCCCTCTTTGTCACTGGAATTTTAAATAACTCTATTATGAAAGGATCCATATTTATTGTAAATATTCAGCAAACAAAAGCTGAGAGGGAAAATTCTAAAGTTAGTATATGTGCTGCCAAAGCGAGCAAGAAAATTCTAAAGTTAGTATAGAAACCACCTCAGCCCCAGAGAAAACCTCTTTTAATATTTTGGCATGTACCCTTTTATTCCTATTATGTGGATATGTATATAAAATATATCAAACCAAGCATGGTGGCATACTCCTATAACGACAGCTACTCGGGAGGCCGAGGCAGGAGGATCCTAAGTTCAAGGCCAGTTTGGGCAATTTAGCAAGACCTTGTCTTCAGATGAAAAGGGGCTGAGGAATGTAGCTCAGTGGGTGAACACCCCTCGGTTCCATCTCAGTACTAGAAAAAAAAATGCAGACCAATAGTGTTGCTTTAAAAAGAGACAGACACTACAGTAGTCACCAGGACCTGACTGTGTTTGCCTCATATGCCCACCTAACCACCTTCTGCTCCTGCAGCACCATGTGTCAAGGCTGCTATACCCCTCCCTTCCTCATGGATGTGTGCCTGTTATGGGGCATTTAGAGTTTCCAAATAAAGCATTTGTTTTGGGGGTGTTTTGGGGGTTTTTTTTTTTGGTATGGGGGATCGAACTTGGGACCTTGCACTTGCAAGGCAGGCGCCATAACCACTGAGCTAAATCCCCAGCCCCAAAGCATTCCTTTTAAAATTTTTTATTTTACTAATACATGTTTGCAGTACATAATGATTATAAAAGGTAAACATACCTCACACGTCTCAATTCCTTTTTTTCCCTTCCCCTCTACCCCATATTTTTGGCTGGCATCAGATTAATTTATAAATCTTTATAGTTAATTATTATACATACAGATTGACAGCCAGACGAACAGGCCAAAAAACATGTAAAACATGTAAGACAATTATACTCAATCAAGATACACTTTTAGATACATTGTCCATGCTGGATTACAATAACTTTTTTCTCTCTTTTTTCCTACTGTCTGTTTTTTATTTATATATTGAGTTTCTCATATAAGAGAAAACGTGTAATATTTATGCTTGTGTGTCTGATTTACTTCACTTAACATGGTCTCAAGGCATATCCATTTTCCTACAGATGACTCAAGTTTATCCTACTTTATGACAGATTAGTACTCCATTGTGTACAAACACCAGTTTTCTTTATCCATTCATCTGTTTATGGACATATAGGCTGTTTCTAAGAGTTACCTATTATGAATTGTGCTCCTATAAAGATTGTATGATACATCACTGTGGTACAATGTTTTTAACTCTTCTGCAAAGATACCTACAAAGAGAATAGCTGGGTCAAATGGAATTTCTAGTTTGAATTTCTTTTTTTTTTTTTGGTACCAGGGATCGAACTCGGGACCTTGAGCTTGCGAGGCAGGCTATGGAACCACTGAGCTAAATCCCCAGCCCCTAGTTTTAATTTCCTGAGTAATCTCCACACTGATTTTCATAGTGGTTGTACCAGTTTATGGCCCCACCAATAATGGAAAAGGGTTCCTTTTTCACACACCCCCTGCCCTGCAGCCTCACTTGTTATTGGTTGTTTTCTTGATGACAGCAGCTATTCTTTTTGGAGTAAGATGGAATCTCAGGGTTGTTTTAATTTGCATTTCTCGAACGGCTAGAGATGTTGAACATTTTTTCATGTATTTCTTGGTCAGTTCTACTTTTAAAGCATTATTTTGAAAGGTAACATAAAGGCTGCTTCCATTTAATTTCATCTCTCTGTAATAAAACCCTTTGAAGATACACATTTTGCAATAATTCAAATAGCTGACAAAAATTGCCTGTTAAGATGTGTTCAGCAAGTAGACCCAAAACTGAAAAATAGCTGCTAAATCCTCTCCTTTTGTCTGCTGCTGCTTTCCCATGTGTAGGCTCAGCAGAAGCAAGGAATTTACACCTAGGAGTTCAGAGAGGATGCACAGAGGAGGTGAACACCAGGGTGTGGCAGCTGCTCCTGGCCTCCTCTGTGGGCCTGGAAGTTCCTTGCCCTCCCCATGGGAGTCTTGCTGATCCTCCCTCGTTATTGCTACACGCGGTCGACCCCAAGGCCAGGGAGCTAGGGTTTAGTCAGCGCATGGGCTGTGGATCCAGCTTCCTGGGGTGACTTCCTGGCTCAGTCACCTATGAACTGTGGCCTCGGACATGTCGATTACACACTCAGGGACTCACAACACAGATAGTGCCGGGAGAACTCAGCAGTGCTGATCCTTCATGACTGAGACGTCACAGTGCTGTCCTAATACTTAGCTGGTAGTTTTTCACAGAGGAGCTTCAGGAGGAAAACATGGGCAATTATAAGACCATTTATGTGTGGTATGTGGGATGAATGTAAAGTTGGGGTAGATGCTCTTCTCCAGCAAGACCTTTCAAGCGACTAAGCTTGGCAGGTGCTCGAGGCAGAAGTAGACAGATTAGCCCAGGAGTGGCTCTCAGAACCCATCCCATGTGACTTGACTTCTAGTGTCCCCTTTCCCTGCCACCTCTAAGCTTCTGTGCTTATCTGTCTGCTTTCATTGTCATCTTGCACTCCTCCTTTCTCATCACTGTGACCAGACTCCTCCCCGACACACACACACACCCAAGTCCCCGTGACCCTGGGAGGCTTTCCTGGAATAGCCTGGCCTTCCAGCTCCGCTCCTCCCAGCCTCGAGACAGAGCCCAGCTCCATGCAGACGTAGACCCATCTGCAGCCCTCGCTGCCCTTGGTCAGTCTCCTCCTTTGAAGCCACTATTTTATACCCATCCAGCTAAACCCATGCACTCAGGGACGGGGTGAGATGAGACCTCCGCGTCCGTGCCAAACCCAAACAGTCAGACAGACAGCGGCCTCACTCTTCCTGCGGTGGCTTCCGCTGCTGGAGAGCAGATCACGTAAAGAAACCCAAGAAGCAGAAGAGTTTCTGGGAGCCTCCATCCTGACAAACCACTGAGAGAAGCGGGCAGGCTCATACACTCGTCCTGCCAGCCAGTCTGAGTTATTTTAGGGTGATTAAAGTAGGGTGTCGTTGGTTAAATGTGAGCGCTGTGTAATTTGAGAGACAAAAACGGAAAGACAAGAAGGCCCACATGTAGGCTATGGAATGCCTTCCTGACAGAGAAAAATACTGGGGTTGTTTAGTTTTTTAGGCAGAGAGGCTCCTGTTTTCTCCTACCATTCCACCTTTTGTGCATTCTCCACACAGGACTGGACGGCTCCCCTGCCCTCCTCCCGGCCCCAGGAAAGAAGGGATCCGCTCATCCTCTCCCCGGCCGGGTCTCTGCAGACACAGGGCCAGTCAGCCGGCCTGACAGCCCCAGCCAGCCCGCCGCGTCCAGGCTCCGTGAGCCCGAGTGCCAGGGGAGCTCTGTGGTGAGGCTGGCCCAAGAGTGCCACACGGCCCCAGTGGGGACTGCCATGGCTCCTCCTGACCTCAGCGAGACCCAGGCTGCGCCAGGAGCCCGCCCACCCCAGGACACCATGGAAGTGGCTGCCTCAAGGGGCTCGGGACCAGGGCCTGAGGGAGCCGCTCCAGCCAGCTCTGTCCTGCCTCGAGGCCCCCTTGCTTCCCAGGAGGGGCGTCCAGGAGCTCCAAGTCACCACAGGCAGGCTGCTGAAATGACCGGAGTCTGCACACCTCACAGCTCCCCACAGGCTGCCCTGCTCCAGGGCCCGTATTTCCTACCTGGGAGCCCCTCCCTGCCTGCATGCCCTGACAGGACCAAACACACCTGGGATGGTGTCTTGGGGCACAGCTGCCCATCTGAGAGTGGAGGAAGCCCTGCAACAGACATTGACAACTTCATCCAGGAGTCAGAGGCTTCTGCAGCCAGGTCCCAGTCTTCCCAGAAGGGGGACTGTGGAGGTCACGAGGGTTCTGAGATTATCCACCATGAGCAGCCAGTCATGGGCGACCAGACGCCTTCCCCAAGGAAGGCCTCACAGTGGGCCTCCCAGCCTTCAGTTTTGGATTCTGTTCATCCTGACAAACATTTTATTGTGAACAAAAACTTTCTGACAAGCTACTCTAGAAATTTTAGCAGTTTTCACGATGACAGTATCTCCTTGTCAGGCCTGGGCGACAGCACAGAGCCATCTCTCTCATCCATGTATGGTGATGCTGAAGACTCGTCTTCTGAACCTGAGTCACTCACTGAAGCCACACAAGCTTCTACCAGAGGCAGCTGGTCACCTCCTCATCCGCATGGGTCTTCTCACAAGGAAGACACTGCAGAGTCTGAGGAAGAACAAATCGAAATTTGTTCCACAAATGGTTGCCCCAGTGTACCCTCAATAGATACCCATCATCCCGTCCAGGATACGCCCTGGCCTGCTTCAGCCAAAGTTCTGCCATTACAGCACAGTGCCCGGAGTGAGACTGTGGACAGCTCCTGTGAGAAAGCCTCCTTCTTGCCAGGGGCTCCATGCCCTTCCATCTCAGACTCTTTCCAGCCACTCTCACTCCTGGATATAAGCTCTCAGGAGCAGGAAACTCCTTCAGACATAAGCATTTCACAGATTCATGAATCCTTGTGTGCAGAAGACACTGTGGGAGTCACCAGTGCCAGCTCAGCCATGGACAACAGCCAGCCTTCTAAGGCCACCAGGCACTGTCACAACCCACCAGACACACTCAGCTCCCCCAGCATGATAAATGGCTTGGGACAAAACCTGCTGGATGACAAAACCCCAAATGAACAAGTAACAAATGCTACTGCAACAGAAAGCATGTACTCCTTCAGTGCAGATGGCCCTAAGAATGGAGAGTCAGTTCTGGCAAATCTACACGTCTCTGAAAGTCAAGACTTTGATGACTTGTTACAGAAACCAAAAACGATCTCCAGGAGGCCCATCATGGCCTGGTTTAAAGAAATAAGTAAGAATAACCACAGTACCCATGTGCAGAGCAAAACTGAGAGAGAACCCTCCACACCACCAGCCAAGGGTCCTGACTCCAAAATCCAGGCGTTGAGCTCAAGCCACAAAAAGGGGTTTGGTGTGCCCAGTAGCCCTCCTCCACTCAAAGTCAGTCTTGAAAATAAGGACTCATCTAAAAAAGGCTCAGTGGAAGCACTTGTGAGTAACTGTCAGAAAGCCAAATGTGGCCCTACGCTGAAGAGACTCAGCATCAAAAGCAAAAGCAAAGTTGGCTCCGAGGTCCCAGCTTCGAACTGTAAGGCTGGTGGGACAGATCACAGGAAATCCTTAGTTTCACCCCGGACCTCGCACAAAACACTTCCTAAGGCAATGTCACAGCGGTTCCACATAGCTGACCGAGAGGACCCTGACAAAAACACCACAGACTCCCCCGAGTCTCCCCAGGGCAGGCTGGAGAGCAAGCCCACACTGGCTGCCTCTAGCTCACGGAAGCCCTCAGCCTCAGACACGAGCATCCGAGCTTTCACTTCGGCCCTGACCTCCCCTAAGACTCCTCCCGAGCAAGGCACATACAGTAGGTTCCACGCGGCTGTCCACTCAGCAGCCAGCAGAGGCTGTCCAGCTACCCCCCGATCTCCTCAGGCCGGCAGTGCTGACTCTGGCACCGTGAGTCCCACAGCATCGGGGCACAGTGCGCCCTCGGCAGGGACCAGACAGGGAGAGCAGCAGGGCTCCAGCCAAACAGACTCAGTATCAGAAGTGGTCCAACCTAGAGGGACCAACGAAAAAGGAAGCAAAAGCCTTGCTAGTGACTCCCTAGAGAGAATAAACCAGCTGAAAATAGTTGAGATTTCCTCTGAAAGAAGGCCAAAGAATGCATGCGGTGACAAGCCAGCTGAAAGTGACAGGCAGGGAGGGCACCTGGCCCAGAGCAACCGTCAGAAGAGTGAAATCAGATGCCACCAGTCAGTGGAACTGTCCCCAAATTATCCACCCTCTGTCATGTCTCATGCCTCTCCCGTGGAGCAGGAAATGCAACGATCATTCTGTGTAGCCAAACTGGTTTCTTCCTCCTCCCCTCAGCTGCCTGCTAAAAAACCAGCTTCCTCTCCGGGAGGATGGAGCCAGATACCAGACTCCCTAGGGGTGTCCAGCACTGGCATCCCAGTGGGCCCCTCGGGGGAGGACCCTCCCTACTTCACACCACGGCCGGCCACCAGGACCTACTCCATGCCAGCCCAGTTCCCCAGCCATTTTGGACAGGAGAATCATGCCTTGCACAGCCCGGCTCGCTCTCCTCGGGACAGCCAGGTCCCCGTAAAGAGCAGTGGTCACCCGTTGGAGGCAAAGGCTTCCAAAGGCGGCATTCTGGGCCTGCCCAATGGACAGGGTGTGGACAGTGTAAAGCCTCTGCTGGAAACATCAAGGAACCTCCACACAACAGACAAAGGGGACCTCATCTCGGGCCAGGAGACAAGTTGCCTTGTCTCAGACAAAGTCAAAGTCACCAGGAAGCATTACTACTTTGAGCACAACTGGCCCCTCGAATCTACCTCATTCTTTTCTGTGAAGCAAAGGATCAAGTCCTTTGAGAACCTGGCCAATGCTGACCGGCCCACAGCTAAGGCTGGAGTGTCTCCATTTTTGTCGGTGAGCACCAAGCCTCCCGTTGGCAGACGGTCTTCCGGCAGCATCATTTCTGGGAGCCTCTGCCACCCCAGTGATGCAGCAGCGAGGTCACTGAGGCGCAGCCTGAGTTCCTGCAGTGAAAGCCAAAGTGAAGCCAGTACCCTTCTCCCGCCAGTGAGCAAGTCCCCATCGAGCTTGACATTGATCATCTCCCGGCAGAATCCAGCAGAGACCAGCAGCAAGGGTCCTGATTCAGACCAAAAGAAATCACCGACGACTCTGGGAATTCCCACCCCAACCGTGACCCCACCCTCTCCCGTCAGGAAGAACAAGTCCTCGGTGCGCCACACACACCCCTCACCTGTGTCCCGCTCCAAGCTGCAGGACCTGAGAGCGCTGAGCATGCCCGATCTGGACAAGCTCTGTGGGGGCGACGATTACTCTGCAGGGCCCAGTGCGGTGATCTTCAAAACCCAGCTGGAGATTGTCCCCAGGAGGTCTCGAAGTGGCTCCCCGGCAGGAGGCCTTCCAGCCAGTGAGCCTGCAGCACCCAGTCCAGCCAGCGAAGCCAGCCAACCTGTCCAGGACCTGCCTTCTGGGAAAAGCTGGTCAATTAAGTAAGTATCTGCCCTTCCTTTATTTAAACATATTTGCTTTATTTTGGAATAGTTTTAGGTGAACAGAAAAGCTGCAAAGGTAATACAGTGAGTTCCCATGTGCCTAGCTCTTCCTGAAGTTAACATCTTACAGAACCATGGGGCATTTGTCAAAAGTAAGACATTAACATCGAACAATCCTACTAACTAAACCACAGGCTCCATTCCGATTTCACTGAGTAAATTCCACTAATGTCCATTTTGTACTTCAGGATCTAATCCAGACTGCTTCGTTGCATTTAGACCCCTCCATGTTCAGTGTCACTACCGGAAACATAAAAGTGCCTGAGGGGAACAGAGTTTGCCAAAATGCTGCTCCGAGGAGCGCGTCCTACAGGATGTGGCACTGAAGCAAAAGCAGTGTAGGGGGGAGAGGGGAGGGGAGGGGAGGCTGCACCATGGGAGAGTTTGGGCTTTTGAAAGTGACTAGAGGGCCAGGGATTTAGCTCAGTGGTTCCACCGCCTACCTTGCAAGCGCAAGGACCCGAGTTCGATCCCTGATACCAAAAAGAGACTAGCATTAAGCGGGAGTTTAAATGTTTCACTTGAGCCTGTGTGTTGCATACAGACATCTTTGAGGCCCTTCCCCCTAGCACTTCCCATTGAAGCTGCTGACAAAGGACTTCCTGTGCACCCTCTGAGGCCCTTCAGTTAGCTTGGAGTTGGGGTTAAGACTGGAAGAAAACACGAAATTAGAAAATACCTGCAATCTAATAGCAAGGCGATCGTATCAGATCCATCCATAGAAAGAGGAGAAATTGCTTTTTCCTTTAATATTCTTCAAATGTGTGTGTTGTTTAGTTTGGATCAACTTCTCATCTCAGTGGGGGACCAGCAGCGATTACAGTCCATTTTAAAGTCAGTGGAGTCGAAATCCTCCATCCTAACTCTCCTTCAGGAAGCAAAAGCACAATCAGAGGTGAGTGAAATGCTGAAACCTGGGGAAGACGAACATCCCAGCAGTGCCGGGTGTGCAGCACCCACCCACCCAGCCAGCCACGTCTGCCGCCAGCTGCTGTCAGAAGCGAGAGCCTGCCCTTCGTGATTAGGTGCCAGACTAGTGGTGATATGGTTTTTAAATCTCCCAGAAGCAACTAGTCACCAGCCTTCCCACATCTGGAGCTTGTCTGCTGAGGGACCTCTAAGCAGAACTGGGAAATGGTGAAAGACCACAAGTACCTCTGTCCACCTGTGGACATAAACTAGTGAATGGCGCCACCTGCTGGTGAACGAAGTTACAGGTAGCCATGCTTATATATAGTTTCTGAACTCGAGTACAGAACAAAGCTAATTAGTAATTACAAAATATTTTTTAAAACTCTTTTATGAAAAACAATTTAATAAAATAGTGATAGAATAACAAGATAAATTTTGAATGAATCAGGTATGACAGTAAACCACAAGAATATACAGGTTCATATCTAGAAAAAGTTAAAGTAAGCTCTTCAGGTGTGGTGGTGCATGCTTATAATCCCAGCACTCTGGGAGGCTGAGGCAGGAGGATCACCAGTTTGAGCTCAGCCTGGGCAACTCAGCCACTTAGCAAAACCCTGTCTCAAAAAATAAAAGGGGCTGTAGCTCAGTGCAAAGGCCCTGGGTTCCATCGCCAGTGAAAAGAGGAAGAGAGGAGGAATTTGAGCCTTAATAGGTGAATATTTAGAGGGAAAAAAATCAAAAGTGATTTTTTAAAAAACTGGTCAACACACTGGTGATACGCTCAGGTTAGTAATGTTTCACAAGTACTACTTCAGAAACTCAGAGGTTACCTGGAGGGAAATATTCGCGGTTTCCCAGCCAAGAGCCAGCCGTTGCAGCTAATAACCTGGCCCGGAGGGGAGGAGAAAGAGCGAGGAGACCCTTTACCTCCCTCTCCCTTCTCACTCAGCCCACCGCTTTGGGTCTGAGCCGCTCAGAAACACCTGAGACGTCAAGCACTTCCTGCTTTTCGTCGAAGGCACCAGGCCACCTGTCTGCTTCAGCTCATTGCTACAGTGAGGCGCTGGTCCATGCGAGAAGACCTCCCTCGGGATTTCTAGTCACTGTGGCACAGATAGGGTCACGCTCTGCCGGTCCCCCTTGGCTCCAAACTTTTTATATTGTTAGATAAAATGTAGAGGAAAACCAGAGAGTCTCAACCAACCTCGTACACAAGACGCCCATTTTCGGGAAGCAGACACAAAGAGCTGACTTGTGTGCCGGAGGGACATTCCAAGTGCTGCCCCTCACCTGGGGCCTCCCTCACCCTGCCTTACATTCAGCCCCCAGACAAGTGTTGTGGTTTGCTGTTCCCTCCCTTGTTTTGTCTTCAGTTGATTTCAGAGATGTAGTGAGCATAGATATCCTTATTCTGCCGTCTTCATACTAGTGGTTTTCTGCCTTGCTTTTTCTCCGAGTACCGTTTGTAAGTGCTAAGAATAGAATTGCACAAAACTGTTTCCGGTGCCCTTCTAGTGGCGCTGTGAGAAAGTAAGAGGCCAGAAAAGAGCCCTGGCCTGTCTTAAGCACATCAAGCCTTGGAGAATGCTTGGTGGTTCATCTGGCTCCCTGGATGTTATGCCAAGCTTTTCAGGGAAAATTTGGCCTGAAAGTCAGCTGCTGGCACACTTGTTTCCTCAAACACCATTAAAAAATTGTTTTAAAGTCCAGCATGCTGGGGGAGGAGGCAGGAGGTTCACGATATCAAGGCCAGCCTAGGCTACATAGCAAGTTCAAGACCAGCTTGGAATAGAGCAAGACCCTGACTCAAAAACAATAAGTGAAATTTTGGTGGCACCATGTCCTGTAGTGCAGGAAAGTTCTATTTTCATAGATTCCATCTCTAATCAAATAGGTATTTAAAGATCTAAGTATTCAAATGTCTGCCTCAGACACTACCTCCCAGAAGCTGCACGAAGATCATTTCCTGGACGGACCACGTTTGCTTTTGTTTAGAAACCCTGGTGACCATCCCTCTGATGGTCCTCTGATCTGCACCTGAGCCTCTATATGGTTCAAGGTGCCCTTGAAGTTATCATCCAGCCCCCCAAAAGTTGCGTGGGACTCTCCTTTCAGCACATGGACCCTTGTTTGAATGCACTTCTTTGGAGAGGTGTAGAATGCTGGAAAATGAGTCCTCGTGACTTATGGACAGGGCCAGACACTTCTCCTGCTGGGTTCCTTCCCCTGAATGTCACACAGGTGCTTTCTCCTCTCGTCATTCATTGTCTCACATCAAGGACTCTCTAAGGGTTACTGGTAGATTCTTCTCCTATTGAAGTTTGGGAATACTGTGGAATAGGGGATTGACTGTCAGTCACTTCATGTGAAGCCAAGCAGTGCAGAAATTTAAAATGCTGGATCATGTATCTAGGGTGTGGACAAGGGAAGTTAAAATTCACAATTAGCCCACCTAATTTTATTTTAAAATCTTTTATTCCAAGATGTCTTTTGATTGAAGCTTCCAACAAGACAGTCTTGTTACTTAGCCCTAGGACACTACTAAAAATATCCTAATCCCAATTTAAGTTGGCAGTGAATTTTAAATCCTTGTTTTTAACATACTTAATACTTTATGATGGCTAGTTAATCAACTGCACCTAAAACCCCATACATAACCTGACCACAAGGAAGTGGGAATAGAAAGCAGATGGCTTCAGTGTGCTTTTACCCCACCTCCTGGCACTTTTTGCAGGTGCTGGAACAGGTTTTGTTAAATTGTAGACTTAAGAGTTACAGGATGAAGAATTCCCTTGGTGGTTAATCGGTGTACTCTGGTCATATCCAGGAAGACAATGTGGCACCTCAAATGGTTTGAGGAGTCCCTAAGAGCACCCTGCCCCGTCCTGGATGTGTTTGTCTTCCCCAGGGCGCCACGGCTCCAGCCGGACCCTCAAACCTGCCATTCATGCACCACCCAGAGGGGTGCGGATGGCATTTCTGGGAGAACTGGATAGTTACTGGGAGAATTTAGGTCAGAGCTTCTCACTCTTCTCTTTGTTTTGGTTTGGTTTTTGGTTTTTTGAGACACGGTCTTGCTATGTAGCTCAGGCTGGCCTTGAACTGTGTAGCCCAGTCTGGCCTCAAATTCACAGCGACCCTTCTGCCTCAGCCTCCCAGGTGCGGAGGTCACAGGCATGCACCACCACACCTGGCTTAGAACTCACTCTTGACATGAGGAATATGCAGTAATTTTTTCCTGTTTCTCCTTTCTAGAATAAGGAAGATATTTTCTTCGTAGTGTTGAATAAAAAAGAAGGCTCAGGTCTGGGATTCAGTGTGGTAGGAGGAACAGATGGGGACCTGAAATCAGTCATGGTAAGTGACAATGTCATTGGGCTTTCAGGAAAGCACTCCTTATGCACCTGCAGAATTTGATCAGGACATGAATTCCAATCAGCTCAAGCACATAATACTTGCATTGACAAAAAAAAAAGGGTATTCTGGGGGTATTAAGTTTTGGGAATCTTAGGGGGTTGGGATTTGGTTTGTTGGGGGCTTGTTTTAGTACGTATTAAACACTGGGGCACTCTACCACTGAGCTACAGCCTCAGTTCTTGTTTCTAAGACAGGGTCTCACTGCATAGTCCAAGGTGGCCCTGAACTAACCATGTAGTTCCACCTGTCCTCAGAGTCACTGTGATCCTCCTGCCTCGGCCCCTGAGTGCGGGGATGACAGATGTGCACCACCATACCCGGCCCCTGCCTTTTCATTTATTTATGTTTTAAGACAGGTCTCAGTAAATTGCCCAGCCTGGCCTCGAACTTGTGATCCTCTGGAGTAGCTGGGATTACAGGCACGTCCCACCTCAATTAGCAGGATGAGCATTTTTAACACATAGCTGACATGATATAGGCCAAATGTGAATACTTATAGACATAATATCTATATCCTTATAATGTGGCTAAATATTGAGAATCAACTGACCAAACTTGCATTTACTTATAAAATTTTTATCACCCCAAGGGTTTGAGATCACTTAGAAGGCCTTCTCCACCAGACAAGGGCAGGCTTCATTCATCTTTGTCTCGCTGTTGCCCAGTGCACGCCAGGCACACGTTAGACACTAACAAGAAGTTGAGTGAAAATACGTGAGATGCTGGTGTTGGCATCTGTAACCTCACCTCTGACACTGGGTACATGTCACTGATAAACTAAGAATCTGTACAATCTAGGAAACTTGTATCTCTACTACAGACTGCAATGACTCTCTTGCTGGTGGTCACAAATGGATTCAGCTCTCTTTCTCTGTCTCAGATCCACAGGGTGTTTTCTCAGGGGATGGCTTCTCAGGAAGGGACTGTGAACCGAGGGGACTTCCTTCTTTCTGTTAATGGTGCCTCACTGGCCGGCTTGGCCCACGGAGATGTCCTGAAGGCTCTGCATCAGGCACAGCTGCACAAGCAGGTCCTCGTGGTCATCAAGAAAGGGAGTGACCAGCCCAGGTCCTCTGTCAGGCAGGAGCCTCCTGTGGCCAATGGAAAGGGTTCACTCACCAAAAAGACCACCCCACTGGCACCTGGAACTGGTAAGAGAGCAGTTAACCAGCAGGGTGTTAGCAGCTGATAGATCCTGGGTGGCTACAAAAGAAAAGAATGGTTAATTCTTGCGTCAGAAAAATTAAATGTAGGGCCGGGGATTTAGCTTAGTGGTTCTGCTGTCTGCCTCACAGGCCCAAGATCCTGATTCGATGCCCAGTACCAAAAAAAAAAAAAAAAAAAAATTAAATGTAGTAAAGTCTAATGTTTGGGGATGCTTCTTGCAAAAGCAGTGTTACAAATAAATTCTTAAAAGCCTACAGTACTTAAAGCCACACTGTTGAGGATTTTAAATGACTGCTTGGCAACTTCTCTAAGTCTCCTAGAAAGGAAGCCCTTTCGTATTTACACCTTCTTGTTAGGACTTAAGTGGCTAGTAAGTAAAACAAGGAACTCTTGTCATAGGGAGATCAATCTTGATGGAAAGATTCCAGAATGAGAGATGTCCCTGGAAAACATCAAGTTTGGCTCTCCTGTTTTAGAAGAATTTGGGAAATGAAGGGGCAAACATCTTATTGTGTTTGAAAATGAGGACTGCAGCCTTCATCAGCAAAGAGGAGCTTGCTAGACAGGGGCTCAAAGAAGTTTTCCCTGTGCCCTCCACAATGTGCTGCCTGGAGCCTCAACAACAGAGGCTCATTTCTGATGCCTTCTTATCAGCACCTCAGCCCTTCCGTGGGGCTCTCTTCCTCCGAATCAGGCTTGATGGCTCTCCCTCGTCCAGGAGGCAGAGTCCACAGAGGTTCAGGTTAGACGCAGCCTTTTGGGATAGGCTTTTTGTTCCTTCTCAGCACCTCTTCTGATGATGATGTCAAGGGTAACTAATGCCTCTACTCAACAGGTCTTCACTGTGGCCTGAGCTATTTGTGAAGGCTTTGCTGAAAAACTCCATTGAGACATTCTTGTCCAGATGCCTCTGCAGCAGCACAGGGACACTTCCTTTCCTCCAGAAAGCAGAGCCTTCCTGATAGAAGGGTGCTCCTTAGTCATCAGGCCCGGTTGTGCTCACCTTTGGCCCAGCCCTGACTCAGCTGTTTGGTGCATTTTCACTGGCATCATCGGCATTAGGTCTGTCCAAGGAAACACATGGCGCTCTATCCTAAGCTTTCAGGGCACGTGAGACTTGGGAGGTCAGATATAGAAGACTTCCCTACTATCATTTACAATCACAAGGCATTCCTGCAGCACCTTCAGGGTCTGGCCTTGAACCAGAGCCTATAGTTATCAAGTTGTAAGCCCTTTGAAGGTTTAAATTTATGGTTCCTGTTCTTTATGGTCCCCCTGCTGTGTGTCCAGCTCATCCTATGCAATTGTATTCCTTATCATACACAAAGAGCATCTGACTTGGGCATAGTAGAGGCACCTGGAAAGCTTTTGGGGGCGGGGGGGGGGGGGCCTCACTACATAGTCCAGGCTGGACTTGAACTCACTATGTAGCCTAGGCCGGCCTCAAATTCATGGCAATCCTCCCCTGCCTTGGCCTCTGAAATGCTAGGATTACAGTAGAAAGTGTTCTTAAAACCCTGACGTCCAAGACATTTCCCTGCTACATTAAACTAGAAACACTGAGGGGTGAGAACCAACATTAATACCTTTGTAATGTTCCCAGATGATTCCAGGAGGCAGTCGCTGTAACAGGCCTTTTTCTGTTCAATAGCAAGTAAAGTCATCTATTTACCATGCTAAAGGGCTGGGCATATGGCTCAGTGGTACTGAGCCTGCCTGACAAGGTCCTGAGTATGATTGGCGGGGGGGGGGGGGGTGCTGCTATTCCCAGTATTAGTAATTTTCTGATCATGTAGATTCACTGTCTTTACACCATAATAATGGGCTGATCCTTACGTTCAAAGGCAATGATGATGGCTCAACTCTAACAAATACGTTAAGTGCAGTTTGATATTTTTGTGGGCTTTACCCTGCTTCCCAAGCAACTAAGTGCACCTTTCTACACAACTTAACATCTTTGGCTGGTACAACACATAAGTCAGTGAAATTAAAAGGCAAACTAACAGTTCCTATTCAGACACCAGCCTGGCCTCTCTAAACTCACACACAGTGGGGGCAAGTTGGTTGCTGTGGAGCAAGCGTCGCCATGGAAACTTCTCCCCACAGTGGAGCCAGATGCCAATAAAGGCAGCCAGTGTGTGAGGAAGACAGCTGTGTCCAGAGGCAGGGCTTCCCCTCTGAGCACACAAAGGGCATGGGGCAAGGAAGGTCTGCCTGGTCCCAGGTGCTTCCCTGGTAATTAGGACAGTCTCACACAACACTGGCCACTTGGTGCTGCTGCTCATTTCAGTACCAGATGGTGACCCTCCACTGGGTAGCCAGGCTTGGCAGGAAGTCAGATTCATTCCCTCAGTGTGTCTTCCGTCCTTCCTGAGATGTGGACCACCAGAATGTGGAGCTTGACAAGGGTCATTTGTCTTCTGGGGATTTCTGTTTGGGCATAAAAAGATTTTCCCCATCTGCAGAAAATGCACAAGAATGCAGAAGGAACACAGGCAGGCGGCTCTGTACTGAGACCAACCCTAATGCTGGCCTCCAAGATGGGTGTAAGGATTTCACACTAGATAGGAGGGTGCCAGGAAACCCTGGTGCAGAGGGAGGTGGGTAGTGCACAGGTGGCAAGTGAACAACCCCTTCATGTTTATCTCGATGAACGTAGCTGCTACGGGGAGAAGCGGAGCTGCTCATGAGGCTCTGTGTGTTGAAGTGCTGAAGACCTCGGCTGGACTAGGACTGAGTCTAGATGGAGGCAAATCGTCTACAGCTGGAGATGGACCCCTGGTCGTTAAAAGGGTGTACAAAGGTAATGTCCTAGACAGCTGTCGGCTTCCTCCTGCCTGTTTTCTTTCCACATATGTCTCCATGAAAAATCAGTGCCTTCCATTTGGAAATCAAACTTGTTTTTAAAAATCTGATAAATTTTTAATGCTTTGTGACATACAAGGTTTAATCCATATCTACCTGTTGTGTTTTACACATATTAAAACTCATGTTGTCCATGTAACAACCCTGTCAGGTAGGAATGTCATCAGACCTGCCAATCAGGAACACTTAGTCCCAGTCAAGATTTTTACTAACCCAAAATACTAGAATGCAATAAAGAAAGGTGGCAGGAGAATCACTGAGTTCAAGGCCAGCCTGAGCTACACAGCAAGACCCCATCTCAAAAAAAAAAAAAGTAAGATGGGAGGTAGGTATTACTGAAATGGCTGGTAAATATGAAGTCTCTTCCTGAACTTGAATAATTCATTTTAAGATCTTAGGCAGTTTCCAAAAATCTCTTCAGTTCCCTATTGTATTAATAATTACACCAAACAATATCAGTAACTAATTATACTACAAATAGATCAGATGACCTACGACTAAATCATCCACTGCTTCCACTGTGGAGCTGACAGAGGCCTTTCTTCTAATGACAGTATCTCCCTGTATCATTATGCAGGGTATCCTTGGCTGGGTTGGATGTGAACTTACCACTTTCTTCCAGGTTGTATATGTATTATTTTATCAATTTTATAAGCAACTATAATTACATGTGTACAAATATTTAACGACTTTGAGAAATTTAAGATGAAATAAATGCATCTGCTCAGTCTTTTGAGATCTTACTGAAATTTCTAAGAATTTCTACTTTTATTCTTTGGAATTATTCTTTCGGTACCACATTTTCCATTGTCTCCTTACCCAGTGTGCATTTCATTAATGTGATCGTGCAAGAAACTGAACAGAGAGGGTTTCAGCTTGTCTTTACAAAGCTAGTGAATTTGCTATAACCTACACAAAGCTGTAATGAAGAAATATCTAAAGCTTTGTGTTAGGTAACAAGTACCCTTCACAGTCCCAGATAAGTAAGGAATCACTGATTCTTAGAACTTGAAAACATCAGCCGACAGCTATTAATTGAAAAGTTGAGCCTGTTTTCCTGCATTAATTGGCTACGTGGAGTTTAACTACTGATTTCCTTTCCTACCTTTCTATTTGTTTTTATTGTTCTTACTGATTTATAGTCATTTAGTCTTGATACTAACTCTGTCAATTGTATAGATTGAAATTATCTTCCTCTTGTCAATTGCTTGTTTTTGTCTTGCTTGTATTTTGGCAGGGAGGGAAGTGTTTTTTATGTAGTCCAATTTATTTTTATGGATATACGCATTTTGCAACTTGTTTAAGAAATAGTTCCCTGCTGGCCATAGTGGCGCTCGTCTGAAACCCCAGCGCTCAGGAGGCTGAGGCAGGATTGCTGTGAGTTCAAGGCCTACCTGGGCTACACAGTGAGCTCAAAGCCTGAGCAAGAGTAAAGACCCTCTCAAAAAAAAAAGAAAGAGTCCCCTATTTTAAGCTTGACAGCAGCACATGCCTATAATCCCAGCTACTCCCAAGGCTGAGGCAGGAGGATCTCAAGTTTGAGGCCAGCCTAGGCGAGACAGTAAGATCCTATCTCTAGAAGATAAAAAATAATTGCTGTCTTAGTTATTTTTCTCATTGCTGAGATAAAATACCCAACACCCACAGTTAAAGGAGGAAAGGTTTATCTGGCTTACAGTTTGTAGAGGTTTCAGTCCATAATCGGCTGGCTCCAAGGCAGGGCATCGCAGAGGAGAAACAGTTCATGGCAGGCAGGAGGCAGCAAAGCAACCAAGAGACCTTAGCAGCTTTTTTCTGCCCCTTTTATATTTTATCTAGACTATTGGGATTAGGGCGGTGCCAAGCCAGTCAGTGTACTGGTTTAGTAGTCATCCACCCTTAATCACTCTAGATTCAACCACCTCTGAAAACACCCCACCCATGACTGCATGAGGCTTTAAGGGGACATCTAGACACAAGCTATAACAGTTGCTTATCTTAAGAATATAGGCATGTCATTTAGGGATTGTTCTTATTTAAATTGTTAGTTTACTTAGAATTTTTTGGGAAAACTATGAAAATGCCAAGCCCTTATTCTGTATTTGTTCTAACAGGTGGTGCAGCAGAACAAGCTGGAACAATAGAAGCTGGAGATGAAATTCTTGCCATTAATGGGAATCCCCTGCTTGGGCTCATGCACTTTGATGCCTGGAATATTCTGAAGTCTGTTCCAGAAGGACCTGTGCAGTTAGTAATTAGGAAGCACAGGAATTCTTCATGAATTTTAGTAAGGGTCACCTTTTCTCAGTTCTCTTATTTTAGTGAATCAAAATGACTTCTTTAAATGATGGGTTGAGACAACAATGGTATAGACAAGGACTATAAAAATCTCCAAGTTTGTACTTACACATGAAGCCTCACCTATTGTGTTGTAGCAACAATGAAGGTAAACTCTAGAAGCCATTCACCTAGGCTAGGGAGTTCATTTTGTTCCAGTGCCTGTCCCCTCCTTTTAAGTCTGCAGTGGGGATACAAGAGGTGACATGCCCTTTTTCATCTGAAACACCTAGCTACACCTCCACATCCCTCTAGCTCCATCTCCTAATATATAATCCTGGTGAGTAGGGACCTGAGGGGTGACACAAATATCACGACTAAAAAGACTGTAGTTTCATATAACTTTGTAAGTAAATGACACAGTACTCTTAGGCACATTCAATGGAGAGAGGAGCTGTAGGTAGGTAGATAGTACCCTGAACAGAAAATGAATAATGTCCTAATCAGTAGGCTGAGCTCAGGAATTATCAAAACTAAAAAAGCAAAATACAGAAAGTAATATTTTTTAATGTATAATGTATGGATGCAGAGTTCAACTCAATGAGTTGACTATGAAGTATTGATCATTTTCTATTTCTGCAAATTTATAGAATAACAGTCCCAATAAACTGTATACATAGCTCTGAGCTTTGCTGCTAGGAGGAGCAAGAAGTTCCAGCTCTGAAAGCACCTTGCATCTAGTTTTCAGACTGGTCTTGAGCAAATGCTTGAGTTCAAGACTAGTCAACATAAAAGTAGGCAAAACTCTCAGTCACTGGGTCTCCATTTCTACATCTTTAAATTTCCAGAAATCAAGTATCTTTTTAATGTTCTTGGATTTAGAGACATAGCCATTCTTTTCAAAATACAAATTTAAAAGTTTAAAGTAATTCTCTGGGGAGACTTGTTTGGATGGTTTTTCGTGGCCCAACACACTTCAGAAATGTAGCCAAGTAATGGATCTTTTTCTTGACCTGGTACAGTGACAGAGCTCTGAAGTGACTGAAGTTTTTGCTGTTTGTTTTCCAAATTCTTCCTTTTGCCAAAACTGTTTTCCTGCAGACTGTTTTGACTCATGCTGCTTGTGAAACTCCCCTGGCTGCCATTAGCTTCTTCGGAGTAGCATCCCCTGTCACAATGTTGACTTTTCTCCCTTCCCACTGTACCTTATTTTCCTAAATTGCAAAGCCTCATAAGCTTGGTTTACCAAAATGTCATAAGAATGAGAAAGAAAAATGGAAAAACAGGGTGAGTGAAGGTAAAGGATTATGCAGTATTTATAATCCAAATCCTCGGGTGGTGCAGGCCACCCCGTTGCATGCCAGGAATACGGGTGGAGATTGCATTTGTCATACCTGAACACATGATGCTAAGATTTTATGTTGGCAATTTCTTTACATAACCTACAGCTAGGTCTATGGCTACAAGCCTTGGACCATTGAAATACATTAGCTGTCACCTTTGTACATTTTTCTGAGTGACCAATCTTGCTATGTATCTACGGAGTTAGCCCAGAGGTCCCTCGAATGGGAGTGAAATATCTGGCTTACACGAGGCCAGATTTGTCATTTTTCAACAGGTTATACAAAAGAATATGTAGTACAGGAGTTAGCTAGAAAACCTGATTGATTTAGCTTCTATTTTTCATTGCAGTTACAGGTAGGATACTATAGGAAGTCAGTGCAAGGTGCATGCTAGATTGTTTTTTAAGTCTCTGAGGTCAGTTTTGTGGTTTCTGCTCTCTTGCCCAAATGTTGAGGCTATCTGAAATCAACACTGAAAACCAATTTTTCCCTTCACTCTTACAACAATGCCTATTTATAAGAAATTCGTAGTCTTATGTGATCAGACAGGAATTTCTAGAGCAAAATGGAGCAATGGCATGGTCTTCTAAGTCCCTACTCCTCATGTCTGAAGAGTACAGGGTGAATCTCTGGCTTACCACACTATGTTAAAATCAACCATTTCTACAAGATCT
This sequence comes from Heterocephalus glaber, assembly GCF_053883595.1. Lineage (NCBI taxonomy): Eukaryota > Metazoa > Chordata > Mammalia > Rodentia > Bathyergidae > Heterocephalus > Heterocephalus glaber. The sequence continues at coordinate 19,053,291 of NW_028258333.1, forward strand.
TGCCAGAAGGGTTCCCCAGCCAACAGTAAGAATGAGGGAAGAAGCAAAAACTAAACCGTGTTTGACCCTGACATAGAAAGCTATTTATTTGTCTTCGATGTTCAAGGCATGACTAGTATTTCTAATTAGTCTAATAAATTCCCACACTCCCTGAAGTGAACACTAATGGTATTGTCCTACTAAAACTTTCGTGTTTTTTTTTTAAACTGGTCATTCATTCACAGTAAGCTATGAGGGTAAATATGTGTTTAACATGTAAATCATAGTTGCAAGAATATACCATGAAGGCTGAGGAGCCTGGGTTTCCTTTCCATCCTCCCACACACATCTCATTGAATTGTATGGTTGACTTAATTGGCACCACACCTGTTGTATATTATATATTCTCCTTTATGTAAAATAAAATGCCTTATATATTAAAGAGTAAGTGCAATAATATGAAATAGCCTGTACATTTTAAAATGTTGTCACCAAGTTATGTAAATCCACATGTGTAAACAACTTTTTTAAGTAATTTTAAAAAATAAACTGCTTACTACTTGTTTTTTTCCATTGTTCTTCACTTAGAGTAGTATCAAGATAAAATGCCAGATACTACCTAGTTACCATTTAAATAGATGAGATACAAAGGCAGGGCCGGGGATTTAGCTCAGTGGTTTCGCTGCCTGCTGCGCAAGGACCCGAGTTCGATCCCCAGTACCAAAAGGAAAAACAAAGAGCTACAAAGGCAAGAGAAATCAATTGGCCACACACAATCTTGACATAATCCAAAATCATTCCAACTCTAAAATCTTAAACATCCAATTCTTACTACAACTTCCTGGCCTTTGGTCACTTCCTCCCACTACATGCTATCTTCAACAAGCCCTCTAATCCCTTGACAACTACCCACTTTCTCCCCATCAGAACCCTACCCTTTCATTCTCTTCCCTGGATCAGACCCATGGGTAGGACACAGCTGTCTCTGTCCAGCCCACGAGCTTAAGTCCTTTGTCCCACTGACCTGTCTTTCCAGTCAAGCCTGGATTCTTCCCCTAGCCACAATCTTGGCCTATGCCCCTACTCCTACAGAAAAGTCCCACGCAGAAAGATATGGCTGTAAGCTCTTTATTCCAACTTCTATTGGACCTTTGATGGTGCTCGGCAGTTGTTTCAGTTTTTCCTCTCATTTTTCACAATGACTGTGTTCTGTTTTTCTCAGAAACCCTAAGTACTCACCTTCCCCCACACACCTGGATGATCTGGGGTCCTTCTTCACAGAGTAAATAAAGCATTCACTTTACTTAGGCTCTTTGGTTTTAAGATTCAGAGAGCAACTTACAGGCAGCCCAAGGAAGAAGGAAAAATGGCATCTCACAGAAATCCAAGAGTGGCACCCAGCATGAGACTAGTGAGAGCTCTGGGACTCCTGGGTCTCACCCAGTGCCCTCCGCTGGTAGGCTTTCAGGGTTATTTGTGGATCTGTTTCTGCCACTCAGCTAGCACCCTTACCCACACTCAAGTGACTGTTCCCTAGAAACCTCCTATGACCACCACTTTGTCATAATTTTGGATCACACTATATCCCAGAACTTTTCTTGACATACAAGCTGCTGTTTTAATTTTTCCATATATATCCCAAAGTAAGGTTCTGACTCTCCTTGGGTAAAGCATTTTCCCAGGAAAGAAAGTGTTTTTTTGTTTGTTTTGTTTTTTTAATTACCCCATTCCCTGAAATCCACTGGAATGAACAAAGAAGGAAACTCTAGTTCTACAATATGGAAACACCCACCACCCCATTCTATGAATTTGGAAAACCTAAGACCAAACTGAAGGAGAACAATTAAATGGGATACAAATCTGTCTGAATGAGAGAGAATAGCTGACATGAAGTAACAGTTCTAAAGACCACCACCAAAACCCTTTCCTTAGAAAAACAGATACAGGGGCCGGGGATTTAGCTCAGTGGTTCCACTGTCTGCCTCAGAAGCACAAAGTCCTGAGTTCGATCCCCAGTACCAAAAAACAGAGAAACGGATACAGGATGTGCCTGATCTGGAGTCATCTGCATGCCTCAGGATGGGCATGGTGGTGGGGAAAGTGAGGTAGAAGAGAGGATCATTTTCATTTCCCCAGGCATATCATGGTCATTCTAGGAAGGTCAGATTACCAGGCAAGGAGCCGTCTGACCTGAGGAAAGCCTCCAGCACACAGGACACTGCAGTACAGTCACCACCACTCCACACAACTCCGGATCCCCACCCAACAGTACAGTATCCCAGGAAAGGTTAAAATCATGTGGTGTACAATGCCCTCCCCTCCAGGCCTAAGGGGTGAACTGAACAATGTTTGAACAGAGCACTGAAGAATCCACTACTGCCCAATCTTAACCCAAACAGCAAGCTCAAATAAAAATCACCTAATCCTACTAAACTGGATTCAGCAGGGGTCTTCCATTGTAAAAAGGGGCAAAGAAAAAAGAGGAGAAAGGAAAAGGCATGGAGGAAGACAAACTATGAAAAAGTGCCCAAGTGTGCTCACAAACACAACAGAGAAAAACCACGGTAAATACCCTTGTTAAAATTTGGAAGGTACCCCCAACAAAAGTGAAAGAGTCGGGCTAGGGATTTAGCTCAGTGGTTTTACCACCTGCTGTGCAAGCACAAGGACCCGAGTTCAATCTCTGGCACCAAAAAAAAAAAAAAAAAAAAAAAAAAAACTGGAAAAGTCGGCAGGGATAAACCACCACCAGCGTCACCACCAAGACAAATCTGGTACCACAATCTGTGAAACGAAGTAGGAAGCAGCAAGAGGTGTCACCTGATGACAGTAAGGGCCCCACCAAAATCAACATAATAGGAAAGTTCTGAGACAGAAGTGGAACTTGAGTAGGGTTCCACTCACTGGGGCAAGTGTGTGAACTGTAATGCAGGAAGAAAGGGGTCGTGCAGGCTATGAACTTGCAAAATCCTACACTGGGGAGAAACCACTGGAAATACAATCCTAACAGCATAATAAAACAACTGAGCACAAGAGCCAAATAACTGGTTCAAGAGCCAGGCCTGGTAGTACATGCCTGTGATCCCAGCACTTGGGAGGCTGAGGCAGGAGGATCGCCATTCGTGGGCTACATAGTGAGTTCAAAGCTAACCTGAACTATATAGTGATACTCTATCTCACAAAACCAAAGGGAGGAAAAAAAGCATTCTGAGTCAGAAAAATCAGTTTTCTAAATAAACATATCAATTCATAAAGATTCTTGTTACTATGCAGTAGCTTTTATTTTCCATTTTTCTATTTTTGGTTTGTTATTCAGTCAGTTTGTGTCATTTTCTTGAGGTATTACAACTCGTTCTGTGGTATCGAATCACAGTTCTCACTGCTTTGCTGGGCATGTCTCTGTGGTGTGCTATTGTCTTTGGGGATTGTATTTGTCCTTATGATGTTGTTGTTGTGGTGGTTGTTGTTGTTTTTTAAATAAATAGTTTTGTGTGGGACTTGACCCTGTAGCAGTGGTGGTGAGTCTATGGCACTCATGCCGCAGCAGGATGTTTGTTATCACTGAAAGCTCTGAAAGGTTCACCATCATTGCCCTGTAGTATCTCCTGTCTCTCTCTCAAATGAACTACTTTTCATGTTCTTTTTATTTTATTTTTTTTTTTTGGTACGGGGATCGGACTTGGGTCCTTCCACTTGTGAGGCAGGCAGTGGAACCACTGAGCTAAATCCCCGGCCCTTCATATTCTTTTTAGAAGAGAGCTGGGTCAGCCCAACTTTATTTTCTAGCCTTTGTCTCTGTTTTGGTGCAGCATTTAGAAATATGGCAGCTAATTTTCTGAGATTCACTTCCCTCACCTTTTATCTGAACCTTCTTACTCTATTTTTTTTTTGAGACAAGGTCTCACTCTGTAGTTCAGACTGGCCTTGAACTCACTGTGTATCCCAGGCTGGCCTTAGTTCAAGGCTAGCCTGATCTACACAGGAAGATCCTGTCTCAAAAAAAGGAGTCTTTTTTCAATTCTGCTTTAAAAAATCGTGTTGGTGGAGCTCTACTGATACTGCTATTCTAATAATGTCATGAGTGTAAAGAAAAAAATGATTATGATTATCCCCATCAATCTCATAATTATATAATATCAACACCAACCTCCTTGAGAACTAAAAATTTTTTTTTTTTTTTTTTTGGAGACAGGGTTTCATGTAGTTGTTTAGAGTGGCCTTGAATTCACTATGCAGCCCAGGCTGGCCGAAAACTGATGATCCTCCAGCCTCAGCCTCCCAAGTGCAGGGATCACAGGCATGCGCCACCACACAAGGCTCAAGAACTAGAATTCTTGGGCCAGGGATTTAGCTCAGTGGTGCCACCACCTGCTTCACAAGCGCAAGGTCCTGAGTTCGATCCCCGATACAAAAAAAAAAAATAGAATTCTTGATATGGAAATTGTGGACCAGCTTTAAAGACAGAAGACAAAAAAACGCAACAAATTTGAATGTGAAGTATCAAATAAACTCAAAGTATTTAAACATTTTCCTTTTTTGTTATTGTGGTAAAATACACATAAATGTTACCATTTTAAGTGTACTATTTAATACTATTTACTGAAATTGTGTAACCATCAATCTCCAGAACTTTTTCTTCTTCCCAAGCTCAGACTCTGGAGTACAGAGTTACTTAGCACACACATACACCCTTAAAACACATACACACAATTTTTCCCCCAGAACCAACAACCATGGCAGTGGTAATATTCTGAAAGCCTAAATTACGGTCTTGAAATTCTATTTTATGCTAAAAAATAAAAATAAAAATAAAAAACCATAGCATTTTGGAGGAATTGATGACTCCAGGTATGAGGTAGGAAATGTACAAAATGAATCTGGAACATCTTGCCACACCAGGAGGTTATTAAAGACCACTGCTAGGACTGTGCCAGAGGCTCCAGGTCCTTGAAGAGGGCTCCTCTGGCCAAAGCAAGGACACTCTGAATAGTAATAAGAATAGTAGCAGTAACAGATCAAAACACATAAAAGAGTTATGTGTTAATTATGCTAAGTGAACTAACCAGGCACAAAAAGACATAGCATTATGATCTCATTTATATGTGGAATCTACAAAAGTCAATCTCAGAACAGAGGAAGGGAGCTTACCAAAAGCCAGGACCCAGGTGAAAGAACAGGAAAAAGGACACTGATCAAGGGGTACAAACTTTCAATCAGACTGAAGGAATAAGTTTTATAGTGATCTACTATACTACACTGCATGATGATCAGTTAATAATCTAATCCAGAACTGCTGAAAGTACAGACTTTTAACCTTGTCCACCACAAAAAAAGATTAAGTTTTTATTGTTTTGGTTTTTTTTGGTACCGGGGATCAAACTCGGGTCCTTGCGCTTGCACAACAGGTGGCAAAACCACTGAGCTAAATCCCCGGCCCAAAAAAGATTAAGTTTTTAAAGCGATGAGTGTAATTAGCTTCACTGAACCTGCCTGTAAAGTATACTTAGATCAAACATCACATTATACTCTATCAGCATACTCAATTATTTTGCAATTATAGACAGCTTGTTTCCATGAGTTCTTTGGTGGGTGCCAGGGAACCAACTTTATTTTGAAAACTGGTAAGTAAACTCAGAATTTATCCTACCTTTCCTCTACGAACTATATTAAAAGTAATATACATAAAGTTCCCATTTATAGAAATATTCTAACTAATGAGCAAAGGAAAAATGGTAGAAATTAAGCCACCACCACTCTACAACCTCCATAAATCACAGGATCTAAGAATTCAACAGCAAGTTGCTAATGTCACAAAATGAGAGATAAGGCATTATATGACTCCTGATAAAAGCACACACCACCACCTATAAAGCAGTCTTACCTACACAAAGAAACCTGCAGAGCCTTCTTGGGAAATAAAGAAGTCAGAAAAACATGTTAAATTATGCCAAACAATGCAACCAATAAAATCCAAACTTTGGAATATGCCACAAGACAAATGGTCCAACTTCTTCAAATATTTTGCAAGGGAAAAATAAAAACAAAGGAAGAATCTATAAGATTAAAAGACACCTAAGATGGAAAAAGAAAAATAACAGAACTATTAGATGCACACTGAATCAGGACAAGCATTTTCTACTAGGGATCATAAAGACTGTAATTGGAAGAAGCCTTCAACAGCTCCTGATACCTGGCAAGTTTCCATCTCATAACCTTAGTGACAGCCATAAACATACCTACCTTAAGTAATTTATTATGTATTTACCATTTGTATGCCAATCAGTTTTAATGAAATTTTTACAGATATTCATAACCTATAGTTAGTTTTGTTAATCATATCCCCCCAAACTGATATACATACCTCTGACCACAAGGCACATCTCTTCAGTAGGACAGTTAAGATTTCCTCCAAATCCCAGCACTTGGGAGGCTGAGGCAAGAGGACTACACCTTCAGGGCCAGCTTGAGCTACACAGTGAAACCCAGTTTTCTAAATAAATAAAAATAAATTAGAACATCAAAGAAAAACCACATGCAAATTTCAAAGACTGGGAAAACCAACTGCATCACAAACATAGGGTTAAGTCCTGGTGAATAAGTACATAAAAACATCAATGCCCATTAGAAAAATGAAGAAAGAATATGAATAGGTAACTTGCAGAAAAAAATACAAATTACCAAAACAGAGAATAACCAACCCCTCAACAATTAAAACTTGATAATTCTCCCCTATTAGACTGGCAAAGGCTAGATTGATGATACCCTCTACATTACTGGCTAGGGTGTAGGGAAGGCAACAGTGGCATTATTATTGGTGGAAGTGTAAGTCAAACTAGAAATCACTTTGGTTTTATCTCTTATGTTTTCAAAGTACATTCTTTAATCAAGTCCATTCTAAAAATCAGGTAAATATAAAGACATGTACACAAAAACATACATTACTTGTAATTATAAAAAATGAGACTAACCCAAATGTCTACTAATGGGAGATTTAACTAAGCTGTACAACAAAACCATTCAAAAGAACTACTCTGAAGCCTCTCTAGAATAAAATACAAAAAGGAAATTGCATTAATGGAAGTCAAACTATACTACTGTTCTATCAGTAACTACCTATATAATTCTAACCTTGGGCTGAGAAAGTATGCATATCAATTTAAACCATGTTACCATCTATATTCCTTTGAAGAACAGACTGCAGGTTACGAACATTAACACTACCATCTGACACTTGGGCAGAACTTACTTACACCAGGTGTATCATCCTTGGACCCAGTGGGCTTCGGGGAACTAAAAACTATCTCAGTTTGTCAGTCATCTTGATCTGGATGAAAGTGAAATGGAGCAGTATTATCCGCCAATGTACAGGAAATTAATACAAGATGGAAAAGTCGTAGAGTGGGAAATTAAACTCCATAAATACCTCAGATAAACTTGGTCCTCAGATAAACTTGGAACTGGTGGTTTCCATGCTCTTGGGGCCAGAGCAGCCATGACCAGCAGTCACAAACTTGTTATCAAGCTGAGTGACAACAAGGTGGCAGCCCAATGCTGCCACTGAACCACTCAAAACACCACCCCTTCCTCCCTTTCTTTTGGGTGATTAACAAAATGGAAGTGTTCATTACACTTTAATAAATTACTGTGTCCATCTGTTTACAAACAAAGGAAGGGCTGAGTGGGAGAATGAGTGAGAAGTCACTGGCAAAGCCTATTTCAGTAGGTTGGGGCATTCTTAGCCATGTGATATATGGAAATGCTTCTTTCTTCTATAAACGTAGTAAATTAGGCATTCTCAAAAGATAGTTTCCCTTTATTTAGTATTACTTCTATGTATTTTTATTAGCCTGTTAATAACTATTAATATTAATTCATGATAATTTTTATAAGGACTAATAAATGGATGCTGCCCAAAAAAGGGGGGAGGGGAAGAGGCAAAAAAGAATTGAGATGTGCTATCTACACGCACCAATTCCTCACAATGAATGTAATCATAATGTATTACAAACGTACTAATAAAATATTTTAATAATAAAAATATTTTTAAAAAGAAAATCTATGTAAATTATTCCAGGATGTCCCTTTAATCTTTTTTTTTTTTTGGTACAAGGGATTGAACTCAATCTTGCGCTTGTGAGGCAGGCATGGTGCCACTGCGCTAAATCCCCGGCCCTCCCTTTAATCTTAATTTGCACCACCATGAGTTTTTGCATGATGCTCTGTTCTGTCTCTCGGAGAAAAAAAGCCCCCTATACTTGTGTGTAAATGAGAAAGGAAAAATTGCAGCTGAGTGTCATCACTTTGGGACCAAAAGCTTCAACAGTTACTAGATCATGTGACAGTAAGCACATCACCTTCTGTGCAACTGTTCACGTTAAATGAAGATTACTAACTAGAGCTGGGGGAGGTCAAAATGAGATAGAAACCATTTCACTAGGCACAAAGCATGTGCTCAGTAAGCTTCTGTTAAAACACTGCTCTACATCACACTATTTTCAGGAACAGTCATCAATTTAACATATAAAGAAGTCAAAAGGAAAAGGTACCTACTAATTGTTTGCACAGCGATACTTACATAAGTTTAATATAAGAATCCAATGCCTGATGCTTTTATTCTGGTAGCTTTTAACTAAAATGACCCTGACCTGTGCAAGGAAATGCTGCTGCCACCACTCAGAACTATTTCCATGAGAGACACCATTCCTGCTCAGGGGCTTTAAGAAGAATGTGTGCCAGGTAGCACATGCCCCTCCAAATTTCACTACTTTTCCTCTCCTGGTTGCAGAAATGTGTACTGAATGGCTCAGAGTCACTCTGCTCTAAACAAACACTGACAGGCATGTGGGCCAGACTCTTCCCCCCCCTCACATGGCAGTTCAATGCTGCTGCTGCTGAAATGATCATCCTAAAACACCAATTACTTCACTTCTAATGTCTTTTTTCTAAAGAGGATAACAGTAAATTTTCTCCTGATAAGAAATTTCAGTATACAGCATCAGATTTCAGTATCCATTTTATGTGAAGATCTTTAATAGTTTCTACACCTAATTACTACCAGCAATGTCACTTTTGTAGGAAAATAAAGTGATTTTAACAGATAGAAACCTTTTTCTATATATTAATGCAGGGGGTGACAAACCACAGTCCATGCACAGCTGCCTGTTTCTATAAAGTTTTGTCGCAAACTGCAACTCAGCCTAGCCCTTTATTTGTATTGTCAATGACAGCTTTCATTCAGCAGTTAAGTGGTTTGCAACAGAGACTGTATGTGGCTCGCAACGACTAAAAGATCTACTATCTGGCTCTTCAGGAAAAATGTCTGCCAAATTTTACAATGAAATATTACAGTGCTATAAAACTAAGGAAAACACAAATGACATGCTTGCTGTGATTCAGGCACTTTCAAGATCATAGTTTATTTATTACTTCAGATAAAAAGATAGTATACATATTAGGGAACCCCTTAAAATTCAACTCTAGAGTTATATACCATCTAGTAATTTTGCATTGAATGTTAACCAAAAAAGAATTCCTAAACACCTGAAAGCCCCACTACTGACAGAACTATGGTAATAAAAAATTGGACATTTAATTTGTTCAATGTATAGTATTTATATTATGAAACCAATGATGGTACGATAAACAGTGATAAAGAAATAGTAAAAATAAACTTTAAAAAGCAAAGGCTTATAATCTTACAATGTGCTAATTACCATAATTGTATATAAAAAATTAAAACAGCAGAGCTTTCTGTTACAAAATTCTTAATCATCTGAGTTGTAGTCATTACTTGCTACCAATTTACATGCAACATGTGCTAGGTCATTTGATTTTTTTCTTCAAATAAGTATAAAAAGGACTCTTCAGAGCAGACATTAATTTACTTATGGACAGAAGAAAAAACTGTACTCAAGATTAGTACTGGTCACAAGCCTCTTTCCTACAGAAATCATAAAAACTGTTAAGACAAAGTAAGAAAAATCCAGAAATGCATAGGCAAAGAATACCATGAGTGGCACAGCTCAAAAAAATCCTGCAACCAATTAGACACTCATCTTTTCTGTCTCTTCCTATGAGAGGTCTATTCTGCCATCAATTAATAATGACTGGAGCAAGTGTGAGGAGGCACCAGGTGTATAACTAACTAAATCTTGCAAAATACTAAGATGGGGACGGGGTGGCCAGAAGGAACAATTTATATATAATTCAAACTATATACAGCATAACTGGAATGCAGCCCATCCCAAACTGGCTTTGTGAAACAACTGGACCTCTCTGCCTGAATAGTTAAAATTATAACAATTGCAATAATACAATAGATTTACATGGGAAGCAAAATCCAGGGGGCATTTTATATTAAGTATTTACTGTGCTGTTTCAATTTAAAAATAATTTTGCTAAGTATACATCTCAACTGAGGTCTATGTATAAAATGTCCTAATAGATACAGATATTTACCTTTGGTGAGCTGAAGGCCTTGTTGTGACTTCTGTCTGAACTGTAGGCAGAATGCTAATGTACACGCACAGGAGGGAAAACTCAAGTTGAGGTAATCCAGAAGCTGTGCGTGCGGGGTGACTGGAGGTACTTTGAAAGTGAAAGTATACCAGAGCCCAAACAGGTAACAGTGAGAATGGCAAGGGGGAATGGAGTGCCAATATGGCAGTAAAATTTGTTAAGAACAGAAAGAGGAAGGCCTCTCGTACCAGCAGAATCCTGCATACATACAGAAAAGCAAAAGCCACCCACCATTTCATAAAAGCCAATTGTAGTGTGGGAAGGACAAACTGCAGAAAGCCAGAAGTCTTTGCACGAGAGAAAGGAAACATTTCGTCCAGACAGTTACTTGGTGAAAGCCGCCACCACCGCCCACAGAACCTCGCTGGTGTTGGCCTTCAGACATTCTGCCTCCGGGTCCAAGTCCAGAAGCTGCCGCACCCTCTTGGTGGCTAGATCATACTGCTCATCCAGAAGAGGAGCAAACGCGTTCTCTAGGACATCGGAGGCATGGGCTAGATAAAGGAGGGCCAGCAAGCGCTTGTCCATGCGATGAGGGTCATTCACCCATTTGTCGAGAACAGCTTCTTGTACCTTCTTGATGAGGCGCTGTTTAATGTTGTTGTTGGTGAGAGGATGTGTCGTCATGTCAAACAGTAGGAAGTTCTGTTTCTCTGTTGTTAGTACACCCTTTTCCACCAGGTTTTTAGCTAATCGTTCCCGCACATTTCTTAACTGATAATGCAATTTTAATGGATTCCATGTCTCACCTAAATGAAAGATTTCAGAAGTTAGAAATGGATATTACTTGCTAATTGTGATATTTCTGAATTATTAAAATAAGCAGTAAAATTTGATCCCCCAAGGAATAAAAGAACATCCAACAATGTTTTTCTCCCCCACTCGACCACAAAGCTGGTCCTTCAGACTCTCAACACTGCCCATTCTCAGGCACAGTAGTCATTCAAAAGTCAAAACTGAAAGTAGTCTTGAAACCAGTCACCCTCAGTCTAAGGTGTAAATGGGCCAAATATGACACTACATTCCTGCCACCTTCCAGGTGTTGGCAAAAAAGCAGCCAAAACATCAATCTGCAACAGACAAAGGGAAAAAAGCTTCCTGATTATATATGCTATTCCTTAACTGCCACGTACAAAGTCACTAATTACAGGAAAGCCTGTATTGGCAATGCTATTCTTTGATGACAAATAATATAAAACTAATTCTAAGAGATCAAAAAAGTGTTACAATTTTAATCTTGCCATCTTGCCTTGAGAGACAAATATTTAAAATTAAACCAAACTGTTAGTCTTTTTTTCTTTAAAGAAGAATGGATGGAAATTTATCAAAATATTAACTTGGTTATCTTTTGGAATATGTGTGACTTTTTTTTAAATTTTCTGTATTTTCCAAATGATCTCCAATGAATATATAACTATTTTTATATTTTGGGGGAAAAATACTACAGGTACTTTCCTAAATTAGAGCATGTTAAAGGTCAACCACAAAAGCACCTTTATTAAATGGAAAAGCTCTAAGTCTGAAATTTTACAACACAGAGAAAACTTTAAACTTCACTGCTCAGTACTCATGCCATTAATTACACTGAACTATTAAACATCTAAAAAAATCAGTTCCTCAGTTGCACAAGCCACATTTCAAGTACAAACAGCCACACGTGGCCAATGACTGATAACTAGATAGCAAAGGAATAAAATCTTGTTTTGATGATACTGGGGACTGAACCCAGGAACTTCACGCTCAGCTACATCCTCAGCACCTTTTTCTCTTTTGCAACAGTCTCGCTAACTTCAGTTACCCGGCCTTGTCTCAAACTTGAGATCCTCCTGCCTCACCCTTCCAGAGTGCATCATCACAGCAAGTTCGAACAGACGGTGTCAACTGAAAGTATATTACTACTCAGCCACAGATAGGCATTTTAGTAGACTTAATACTAAGGTTATAGTGAGCCATAAACTGATCCAACAACTGCCTTCCCACCATAATTGGAAATCTGAATAAAATATCTGAAATGACTGTTTTCAGATAGTGCACAAAGTAGCCCACAACTATAACCCTTAAGGGAAACCTAAGTGAGCCCTATGATTGTCTAAGCCTGCAACTTGGAGGTACATCTCAAGCAGCAGGGCAGGAAGGAACACCCCAAGCAGAACACAGCAGTTACTCTGGATTAAGAAGTTAAGAGATCAGAGGTCAGGGCAAAATGTGCAAGGCAAAATACTGAACAGAAAGCCTTGCAGACGAGGGTCTAAACCCCTGCATGGTATCCCCTTGAGTCTCTGGCTAAATACTAAGCCATATATGTTATGGTGAAAAATTCAACAAGGCTACACAAAGAACAAATACCAAAAGGCTGTAAACCGAGTAAGGCCAAGAGTTCACGCAGAACCAGGAAAAGCTTGAGTGTCAGCTAGCCTGAGTAGGAAAGCCTCACTGAAAACCCAGGACATAGAGAAGGACTCCAGAAAGATCACACTTTAGTAGGACTAAACTGTCCCCAAGTGAAGACTGCTACAACTGCCCTCACAAAGCTTTAAAATAGGCAGATACACAACTGCGTGGGGGGAGGGAGGGGTTGTCCAGCGGACACAATCAAAAAATTATTAAAAAAATTTAAAGGGAAACAGGCACACAATGAAGAGAAAACTAGAGCTAGAATAAATGATCTAGAACTGCGATTTTGCAACTTACTTGGAAAAAGTAGGGACTATAACACTGTCAAAAATATGACAAACAGGGGATTTAGCGCAGTGGTTCCGCCACCTGCCTCGCAAACAAACAAACAAACAAAAATTATATGACAGGCCAGGTCATGGTGGCATACACCTGTAGTCCCAGCATTTCAGAGACTAAGGCAGGTGGATTACCACAAATTCAAGGCCAGCCTAGGCTACACAGTGAGTTCAAGCCCTGCCTGAACTACATGCAAAACCCTGTCTCAAAGAAATAAAGAAATAAAATTATATGATGAAGGGCTAGTAGCCCTAAATTACTAGTAATTAAAACTCACTTTATGGATGTAAAGAAAACAATTTTTTCGGATTAAAAAAGCCTGGCAAAAAAACAAACAAAAAGCCTGGCAAATCAGTTCCACAAACAAAAAACAATCACTATATTCAGTTTCCTTGGTACATTCAAAATGGAAAAAGAGGGCCTGGGATTTAGCTCAGTGGTTTCGCCGCCTGCCTCGCAAGCACAAGGACCCAAGTTCGATCCCCGGTACCAAAAAAAAAAAGGAAAAAGAATCAATATATATTCAAAGCCATATCCGATTTTAAAACCTAAAACTATAAAAGAGAAACAACTAAATAATATACATAATTCTTATTTCAATTTCTGATGCTAAACAAGCTCACACCCCACATTTACTGTAGCTATCAAAGTTATCTGATGGGGCCGTACAGCACAACAAGTTGTGAGAGCATGCTCTGTAGCCAGAATGGTGAAGTTTAAATCCCTGCTTAGTCATTTTCTAGTTGTACACTTTGTGCAAGGCTCCTTAGTATTTATTCCCCCATACACACATGATCTTGCTACTTTGCCCAAGCTGGCCTCAAACTCCCAATCCTCCTGCATTCGACTCCCCTCACAAGTTGGGATTATAGACATGTGCCACCACAGTCAGCTCTCCTTAACCTGTTTCTCTATTTCTTCACCTGTAAAGTGAAGATAACAACTGCATCAGGATCCTAGGACTATGAAGACTGAATTAAGATATATCAAGTTCTCAGAATAGAGGCTGACACACAGGAAGCTCTCCATAAATGTTAGCTCTTATTATTTACCCATGTGTAGAGTCAACGCTTTGGAAAAAAGAATTTACAGGCTCATAATGTTTTAAGAATCACAGTAGGTGCTAAGAATATAAACATTAAAGACATATTTCTAACCCTGTAGATATTTAAAATCAAGTGAAAGAAACATTCATAATGTAACTATACTGCTTAGAATAAAAGGGAAGTAAGTCACTATGGAAATTCTGAAGAAAGTTCCCAGAGGAATGAGAAATGAATGACTCGAGTTTAATATTAAAAGGTGTTTCTAAGAAAATTACAGAAGAAAGAAGAACATTCAAGTTAAATCTAGAAAACCAAAAGAGTCAACATCTGTGAATAGAAAAGCCTGCATTCCAGGCAGAAAAAAACAACAGTGTGAAGGCACCAATTACATGCTGGCTAAAAGCCCTTAAGAGGAGGTATGCACCTTCTTTCAACAGTGTACAAATGCCAATTTTTTTATTGTGCCAACCCACCATCTCCCCAATAAATGCCTCTCTGCTGCATCATTCACAAGACAGTTTAGGGTTCATTTTTCTTTCCTAATGTCAATGACAAGGGAATAGGCATCCTAAATTAGAACAGTATAGGTTGTATTAATTGACTTTTGGGTATTTAAATTAACACAACATTAAATAAATAGCCAAATGTACATAAAAGCCTATCCTAAAAGCTACAGTTCAATTCTAAAACTAACCATGTAGATAATAATTTGTAATATCAAAAAAGAAAATACTGCCAGGCGTGATGGTGCGCACTTGTAATCCCAGCACTTGGGAAGCTGAGGCAAGACTGCCTGGAATTCTAGGCCAGCCTGGAATACACAAGACCCTGTCTCAAAAAACTGTCCCCTGACAACTGTAGCTAATTAGATATTACTACCTTTACCACATTTATGTGGTCACAAAACCAAATGTAGCACAACAAATGATTCTCAAGTCACCCTTATTTGTTTTAACTAAATAAATCAAACAGGAAGGGATTTCATGACCCAGAAAACATCCTGGCCAGCTGAGCGTGGTGGTGCCTGCCTATAATCCCAGCACTTGGGAGGCTGAGACAAAAGGATCACCCCAAGTTCAAGGCTAGCCTAGGTTGCATAGTGAGTTCAAGGTCAGCCTGAACTGCATAGCAAGACCCTGCCTCAAAAATCAGATAGATAGATAGATAGATAGATAAACATCCTGACTATTTACTCCCAAACAAGAGGAAAAAAAATTAAGACATGGATAATTTTGAGAGACCCACAGTTAAATTACTCTTTCCTGGCCTAAAGTAAATGATTAAAATTCCTCCAATGCTGCTATATCATTTTTTTTTCTTCCTCAAGGGCAACAGTGGGATTAACAGTTTTTGAACTAAAGATTTATCCTCACCTTACTCTTAAATATTACATACTGCACCAATGGAACATGTAATGCTTACAAAGTTCCTGTGAGAAAATTTCTCAACTCTGAAGTATACTGACTTAAGAGTTCCATGTCACTACTAAAGCAGAAGAGCCTAAACTCAAACCCACCTTCAAACAAGGTGTTCCATTTTTGAGTAGACCTTCATATGAACAACCACTTCTGCCTCAGAGGAAGTAATAAAAGGGACCAAGACATCATCTTCTTTTGTAGCAATTCCCTAGAAGAGGGTAAACCACGTGTGCTCACTCTGACAAAAAGTGGGTTATTCCAATCTCCTCAGATACAAAAAACTGCAGTGGGTTGTTCAGATCTCAAGTATAAAAAAATAAATCTTATGAACAGAAGGCTGAAACAATGTGGGAACTATCCCAAATGTTGCATAATACTTCTTGTGGTACAGAAAAAGAAGGAAAAAAAGTACAGGAAATAAATGAGTATTCAAAGGATCTTGGTATCCAGAAATTTTTTTTTTTTTTTTTTTCTGGTACTGGGGATCGAACTTGGGACCTTGCGCTTGTGAGGCAGGTGTTGGAACCACTGATCTAAAACCCCAGCCCTAATTTTTACATTTTTAAAAAAACAAACTAAACTAAATCCAAAGAATAATGTCACATCTGAAATTAACATAATTAAGAAATTGGGCCAGGGATCTAGCTCAGTGGTGCCACCGCCTGCCTCACAAGCGCAAGGTCCTGAGGAGTTTGATTCCTGTTACCAAAAAAAAAAAAGAAATCAAAATAACTGAGGATGAGAAAAATAACAGATGGATTAGTGAAGATATAACCAAGGTTACAAGCTATTAAAGATTTAGCTGCTTTAATTTAAGGACACAGAAAACTTTTTAAAGATTTTGTAGTAAATACTCAATGAATGAATAATGCTTGTATCCCTAGGTTAAAAATGTTATTGTGGTCCACTCTATTATTCAACAGTCCCTAAATTATTCACTATATAAGTGAAAGGACTTGATAAAGTATATATGTAAATTTCAAATGTACGAATTTATTTGTAGTTCATATTTTTTGGTAAAAGAAACTGTGAGAAGTGTATATGAAGAGAAAAGTTTCTTCAAGTCCACTGAACAACAATCACCTCAGTGGAGAATGACATACTGACAGATACCTAAGTAATTTCACTACAAAGAATTGCTATCTTCCTGGACATCACACGAGGAAGCTTCCTTCATCAGTTTGGCAGTCTAGTGACACTTTATTAATTAACCAATCAAATGTCGTAAGATTTTAGCCAGAAACTTTATTCTTAAGAACAGTAGTCTTTAAACTTTTTGCCTTCAATATATGCAATAAGTATATACTTATTAACTTTTAAGTATTAAAGATGTTTAAATATATGCTTACAATTTATCAATGGTTTTAACACAAATACATACACAATATAAATAAAATGAGCCTTTTTTTTTTTTTGGTACCAGGGATCAAACTCGGGACCTTGCACTTGCGAGGCAGGCAGTTGAACCACTGAGCTAAATCCCTGGCACAAAATGAGCCTTATTATCCTCCATCCTCAGTAACCAAAACTTTGTTTCTTTTAAACAGTATTTGTTTTAACAACAGATATTTTTTTGTTTGTTTTAAACAGGGTCTCACCACCATGCCCAGGTTGGTCTCAAACTCATGATCCTCCTGAATAATTGAGATTTTGAGCTAGCACACCCAGCTAATAGCCTTCTGTATTTCTGTATTAGAAGCCTCCTGTATGCCATCCTACCTTAGACATAATCACCTGATGGACATCTGTTATTCATTCTCTTTTCTATAAATAGATATAGATACAATCACATTTCCCTTAGCAATACAATATATAATTTTGGAAACCAAGTAGCAAGCACAGATTTCGCTGTGAAAGGACAGATTCACCAATTTATTACTACCTCTGATATCACTGAACTGGGTATACTTTCTTCCGTGTGTATACTTTCATTCTAACTCTTCAAAGGTCTGATCCAACATCCACTTCCTCCTTCAACTACTAAAGTTCCCAAGGAATTCTTTTTGTAGCTACTGAACTTTCAGAAAATCATACTGTTAAGCTCTAATTTATCACATTTTTAGACATACACAACTGTTCCCCAAATTGATTTTAAGATTTTTCATAAGAGACAGTGCCTCCTTTTATAAGTTTCTTAGCAGCCATGCCCATATTGCTGCAATTAGTATTTGATAGTACACACTATCTTGAAGCAACTAAAAATTTTAAAAATCAGCAAGTTGGCTGCAGAACTGTATACTTAACAAATTATTAAAATGGTAAATGTGGGGCCAGGGATTTAGCTCAGTGGTTCTGCCACTTGCCTTGTAAGCGTAAGAACCCAAGTTCGATCCCTGGGACCAAAAGAAAACCCTGAAATATCCAAAATGGTAAATGTTAATTTATATATACTTTACCACAACAAAAAAAACTTTTAATCAACACACTGATATGTTGGGTACTTTTACTAGATAGGAAGCAGACATTTTCTTAATTTAAAAGAAATGTGCTTTCTCCTTCCACACTCTGGATCTCCTCCTTTCATGCTGACATGGCAGCTTGTTCCTAATCTATGACAAGAACAGACACTTAACAAGGTGTGGTGGCACACAGGTCTATAATCCTAGCACTGGGCGGCCAAGGCAGGAGGATCAAGGCCAGCCTGAACTACATAGTGAAATCCTGTCTCAAGAACACAAAAACAACAACAAAAGAACAAACAAAAGTGCTACAGGCAATGTTTCGGCACTGACCATCAACCTAAAACCCACAGGATATTATCTTTAAAAAAAAAAAAAACAACTTAGTAGGTGTTAAGTTTTACATTTTGCTCAAACTGCTAATCCAAATGGACATTCTGTTTTGACAAAATCCTAATTATATTTAGATACTTTTCAGAAAAGCTTTAGACTTATCTCTTCACTGCTAAGGAAAGTGAGAACAATGCAACAGCAGCCCAAATTGACAACCAAGTTCAATTAGCACTTACACCGTATGATTCATTCATGAAATGTTACTGAGGTAAACATAAGCAGTACATAGTCATCTTAAATGTCAGTCCAATCCCCTTGTGTGTTCCATCAAAGGAAATCTGCTGGTCTAGGATATGCTATTAAAAACCAAGCCCAAGGACCAGGGATTCAGGTCAGTGGTGCTGCTGCCTGCCTCACAAGTTGCAAGGTCCTGAGTTCAATCCCTGGCACAAAAAAAAAAAAAAAAAAAAAAAAAAAAAACCAACATAAATTTAGGGCCAGGATTTAGCTCAGTGGTTCCACCGCCTGCCTCACACAAGGACCCGAGTTTGATCCCTGGTACCAAAAAAAAAAAAAAGCCCAGGCGCTGGGGATTTAGCTCAGTGGTACCACACTGTTTGGCAAGCGCAAGGTACTGGGTTCATTCTTGGTACCAAAAATAAACACATACATACACACATACCAACCCCAATGCACCATTCATAGGGGTAATGTCACACCAAGAGAGTTTATGAGCGAGATATGAAGATACCTCCACAGCTTAACCCAGTCTAAACAGAGTAAGCTGTGGACAGTAACTCTGATAAAAAATTATGGGAGGGCCGAGGACTTAGCTCAGTGGTTCCAACACCTGCTTTGCAAGTGCAAGAACCCGAGTTCGAGACCCGGTACCAAAAAAAAAAATTATGGGAGCTCCAAGGAAGAATATTACATCCCATTCAATATCTGTTCTATCTTATTAAAATTAACAAGGATAAAATTTTATAAAAACAAAACTTTCTACTGGCAAACCTTCAAGTTTGCCTAAATAAACAAGATTTTATTTTTACAGGTACCTTTCAAAAAGATTTTAAAAGTTTTACACTCTTAATAACTTTTTTTAAAACAGTTCGACTTTGAGGCCGGGGATTTAGCTCAGTGGTTCCATCGCCTGCCTCACAAGTGCAAGGATCCAAGTTCAATCCCCATTACCAAAAAAAACGAAAAGAGTTCAACTTTTGAGTCTTACACAGCAGCTTACCACTAAGTAATTCAATCCAGTTCTGGACTGTTTCTGGAGGCTGCGTCTCCTTCACATGCTTCAGAGCTTCATCGAGAAGAACGTCCCCTGTCGGAGCATCAGACTTACAGATCACCTAAATGCAAGCAATGAGAAACAATCCACTGATGCCGTTTTTCTGGCATGAACTCAGTAAATGAAAATTATGTAATTCATTATGTGCAAAACCCCTATCAAAGTGCAGAATTTTAACTTATTCTGTTAAGGAAATCCAGTGTTTAACTTAGCCAGATTAGATACAAGTGAATGAAAATAAAACTCTGCAATAATCAGTAAAGCAAAATGCTAGGAGTGTTTATACTTAACATACTTCCATTTGTTGCTATAAGTTTGGGCTATATGATGCAGAAATTCACTGTTTAGGCATTCTTAGTTCTAGAAACAGGCTCAATTGTATGAAAGAAGGCAATATACGATAAAGGTGGCATTTCATATCAGGAAAGAAACAAACTTTTCACTAATGTCATTTAAAACAATGGCTAACAAACTGGAAATAAAACTTTTCACTAATGTCATTTAAAACAATGGCTAACAAACTGGAAATAAAAATTAAGACCTAACTTCTCTGCACTTATGCCATAATAAAAGACAAAGAATTAAATGGAAGAAAACATAATTTTAGGGGTGAGAAAGACTTCTTTAAATTGCTACACCAGCTGTGGAAACCTTAAAGAAAATATCAAGTATTAAGTACAAAGTAGACAGATGTAAGGAGGAAAACTATCGAAATAAAAAAGTTTAAATACTATTTTAAAAAATGTTTAAACTCATTTGGAGATAAAAAGTCCAGCTTAAAGAGTGGAAAAAACCCAGAGGTAGGAATAGGAGAGGAATGTGCTATATTGCTTCATTCAAGGACTGGATTTTTTCAGCCTACATTCATGGTGTTAGCTAAGTAACAAAATTTCTAGTTAAAATTCTGCAATACCAAGTGGTATTACCTTATGTTAGCTATTAAAATGTTATGTTAATTTTACTTTAAAAATATGACTATCCCCTCAAAAACATGTTCTTTACCTTTTTACTCAATCTTATGAAAGGCTAAAAAATGTATATACAGTATCTATTTTTAAGACATCATGACCCAACATACAGTAAGAACCGTATCACAAACCACAAATCTAGTAAGCTACATTTTAAAAGAAAAGGATGAAGTTAATTTTAATATATTTGATATAGTCCAATAAAGCCAAAATATTAATATGTAATAATAGATATTTGAAACTAGCTATAAAATAAATTTGATACTTAATTAAAAAAAGAAATTTGAGCTGGAGATTTAACTCAGTGGCAGAGCAAAAAAAACAAATTTTGAGATACTTAACATTCTTTTTTCCCCCAATATTGTCTTCAAAAATCCAATGTGGGGCCGGGAATTTAGCTCAGTGGTTCCGGCACCTGCCTCACAAGTGCAAGGTCCCCAGTTCGATCCCCAGTACCAAAAAAAAAAAAAAAAACCACACACACAAAAATCCAATGTGTACTTAGTTGTAGTATATTTCAATTTATACTAGCCACATTTCAAGTGCTCAAGTGTCTATTTCTTAGAGACATGTGGCCAGTGACTACCATACTGAATAGTACATTTTCAGTACTGTAGTACAGAAAACATTTTCATCATTGAAAAAAGTTCCATTGGAGAGTGCTTGCTGTTTTGTTGGGTTTTTTTGAGACAAAGTCTTGCTATGTAGTTCAGGCTGGCCTGGAATGCACTATAGCCCAACCTGGCCTCAAACTTGTAGTGTTCCTCCCGCCTCCTGCCTGTTGGAGTTACAGGCATGCACCACACACCTAGCCTAGAACACTGCTATTTCAGACCCTATTTTTACTTGAGGGTAAGAGAAAGCAAGGTAAAAAGAGAACCTCAGGAGAAAAAATTTCTGTATTTATGTGTGTATGGGTGCATGCATATGTATGGATACATGTTTGTTGTGGCCATGACACCACTTCTTTCTTCCCACTCAGTCCTTACATCCAGGCATCACTGCCCACCTCATGCATTCCCCCTTTGTCAGGGTATAGGGTAGATACACTGGGTATAAGTGGATCATCTTATAAAATTCTGTTCACTAAATCTCTCTCAAATGAATCAACTTTCTCCAACACATCTGCCATTTTTTCTAGTCTTCCTACTCACTGTCTTTCACTTACATCAATTTAAATTTCCTAACTAGTGTCCTTCAACTAATTTTAGGTCTTTTCAGTCCGTTCTCCTCGCTGATCTCCCTAGGAAATAAATCTTATCATGACATTCCACCACTCCTGCTTAAAACTATTCAAAGTCTCATGGAATACACTGTAAACTCCTTAATAAAATTCAGTAGCAACTGTGGCTCACAAATATGCTCTAATCAAACATACTATTTCTATTTAGCTTACCGAGTATTTCTGGGGAGAGTTATTTCGAAATACAAAGAGATATTTATAGACAAAAGAAAGTTTCAGAAGGCTGGGACATGCCCCAAAGATTTAAAAGAAGATACTACATCCATAAAACTTCTGCAAAATATAAGAAAGGGCTTGTGGAAATCAACATAATAGTCTTCATGAAAAAATTCAAGAGAAAGATCAGAAGGTATGAATAGTCAAGAAGCCAAGAACAGGAAAAACAGAGGGCAGAAGAGAGCAGAAATAACAAGGAAAATTTCCAAAACCAAATCTTACAAATGCCCAGACTGAAAGAATCCATCTGATACAGTTTAGATCTGAAATGTCCCCCAAAAGGTCATGTGTGGAGCTATTGGGAGGTGACAGGAAGCAGTCTCTTCCCCACCTTTCCCCCAGAGGCCCAAAGCAATGGAGCTAAGTGATAATAGACTGAAACCTCTGAAACCACGACCAAAATAAGTCTTTCCTCCTTTTGAGTTGTCTTTCTCAGGTATTTTTCACAGCAACAGAAAGCTAACATAGCATACATAATGATTTTTAAATTACCCACATCAAGAAAAATCATATAGTTTCAGGATACCAGAAGTAACAGAAAATCCCAAATGTTTCTAGAGAATAAAAAACATTACATGAAGGGGCTGGAGGTTTAGCTCAGTGGCACAGGGCCTGCCTCACAAGCACAAGGTCATGAGTTTGATCCCTGGTACAAAAACAAAAAGCAAAAAACAAAAAAATTACATGAAGAATGAAAATCAGAAGGACAGCAGACTCAAACAGTATTCTGTATACCAGATGACAATAGAGAAACAGTTTCAAAATTCTGCAAGAAAATAAATCTAATCGTTTTAAATAAAATTGAGTACAATAAATGTGTTTTCAGACACAGCATCTCCCAACAGTTTCCTCCCCCAAAAGGTGGAAGGAAATAAGATCCAGGAAACAGGTTGAATGCAATAAAAATGTGACTAGATGTCCCAAGTTGACAGCTGTGTGCAGCTGAATCAGAGATAACCAGTCCAGCCAGACTGTTGTTGAAAGTGATGTATCTGAACACTTGAAAATTAATAAGTATCATCTTTCTCTGATGGAGCATTTATGAAAAAGTAAGGATGCTTACACAGAAAATATCAGAGAATATGACTCCACAGAAAACAGTACCAACATGGGCCGGGGATTTAGCTCAGTGGTTCTGTCGCCTGCCTCGCAAGTGCAAGGACCAGAGTTCAATTCCTGGTACCAAAAAATAAAAGAAAACAGTACCAACAAAATAATAATATAAACAGTCACTGACATATTTAAATAAGCAAAGGTGAGGGGGTTAGGGGAAGTAGCATATAAGAGGGGCAAATACTCACATATTCTAACAGAAAGTAAACTGTCTCAAATTGACATATCAAGAAATGGCAGCTGGGGATTTAGCTCAGTGGTTCTGCCGCCTCACAAACCCAAGGTCCAGAGTTCGATCCCCGGTAACAACAAAAAAAAGAAATGCCGGTGTGTGTGGTGGGGCATGCCTGTAATCTCAGCACTTGGGAGGCTGAGGCAGGAGAATCACCATGTGTTCGAGGCCAGTCTGGACTACACAGTGAGTTCAAACCCTGCCTGAACTACATAGTGAGACCCGGTCTCAAAAAACAAAACAAAACAAAAAAAGAAATGGCAATAAAAGCTTGTTTGAAATACAGAAATAAATGCCAAAAGATAATCAAGAGAATTTTGATGAGCTGAATGGAAGCTTCAAAAAAAATGTCCATGCTCTAAACCCCGGACACTATTTAGGAAAAGTATCTCTGCGATGAAATTAAGATCTCAACACAAAACTCACGTGGATTATCCAGGCGGGCCCTACGTTCAATAACAAGTGTTTCTGCAAGAGACAGAATGGTCAGTGGTATGAAGATAGAGCAGAAGCAGATGAGGCCAGAAGCTAAGGAACAACTGGAACAACCAGAGCTGGAAGAGACAAAGGACAGAATCTCCCTGAGAGCCTTCAGCACCCCAAGATTTCAGACCTCTGGCCTCCAGAACTACAAGAGAAGTATCAGTTGTTTTTAAGCAACCAAGTTTGTGCCAATTTACTAAGTTACCCCTGGGATGCTAATACAAGGACTGAAAATAGTTATCTCCTAGAAGCAGAACTACATAATGAGGAAAGACAGGCAGATTGGTTTTCGTTAGAAACATTTAATTTTATTACTATAATATTTGTATTATCTTAATAAAATCAGTAATTGTTTTTATATTAACAAGTTAAATAATACAGTCTTTCCGAAAGACTTAAATATTAACCACCTAAGCCAGGCAAGGTGGCACATGCTTATAATTCCAGAACTCAGGAGGCTGAGGCAGGAGGATTCCCGAGTTTGAGGCCAACCTGGGCTACATAGTGAGTTCAAGGCTAGCCTGGACTACACAAGTGAGACCCTATCTCAAAAAAAAAAAAAGGAAAGAAAGAAAGAAAGAAATTAACCACCTAAATCACTCAAACTAGTAGAATATAGTAAGTCTGTGATGGCAGGGAACATGTCTCTTTTGTTCACCATTATGTCCCAGGGTCTAGCACAGTGCACAGAACACATTTAAGCCTTAATGTATGGGTGAATAAATGAACAAAAGAACAATCAACCCATTGATACTGTTCAAAAACAACAGAAAACGGGTTCTTTTTGCTGCAAAAAGAACCAGTATCACAATCTTCTCACTTAATTTTTTTTCACTTTAGGTCAACTCTGTAACATGAATGCAAATTTGCTTAAATTCCAACAATAAGCATTCATCTATCCACATACAGTATTTCACTCGTAGCTATAATGACAACTTCCTCTGGGAGTTTTCCTCCATTAATCATGGCTACACAGTAACATGAAATAAAATTTATATTTTCCTTCATGCAGTTATACACAAAATTTTCTTTAAACTACCTCATGCCAACTCATGCGACTTGACTTTGAATGACTAAATTTTAAAATCCCTAGTCCCATGTAAAATATTTTCTAATATATCACCTTTTTATTGTTGTTTTGTTTTTCAGAGCTAGGAATCAAACCCAAGGCCTTGCACATGCCGGACAAGTGCTCTACCACAAGGTACAGCCCCAGTCTGGCAACATTCACTTTTTGTATGTAACTTTTACAAACACATTAGTGGCTTTCTCTCCTACAAATTATTGTCTATAGCATATCAGCCAAAAAATGTTCACTTCTAATCTAAAGCTTTTGGATTAAAACACTGTATTAAAGAAAAAAGTTTTGAAACACTATGCCTCTAAAGAAACACAAGACTGGAGAAGTAGAAATGGTGAGACAGGGCCTAACTCTGTAGACTGGTCTTGAACTCACTATGTAGCCCAGACCGGCCTCAAACTCATAGTGATCCTCCCACCTCAGCCTCCTGAGTGCTTGAGATTACAGATGTGCACCACCATGGCCAGGAAGAAACAGTCTTGAGTATGTGAGGCTGAGGTTGTGTTAAAAATTAAAAAATCTAAAAACTAGCCAATTACCACCTATACTTTACCAAAGTACCTACCCAGATCCTCACAGCAGAGAAGACACAGATAAGAAAAGTACTCACAGTTTGCAAAAAAGACCAACAGCATAGTTCATTTGCACAGAAACTCATTTAAATTTTTTAAAGTTTTGTGAACCCTTTCAAAAGTATAGATCTCAGAACCAGCAAATGTAGTTGGGCATCTTTCTAAGTAAGATGCAGTGGTGGGTGATCCTAACAATGAATTACATTATTCACTATATGTGAAAAACCAGGAAACCAAGAATCCAAAAGGATATGCAAATATAATCTAATAAAGACACTT
This sequence comes from Heterocephalus glaber, assembly GCF_053883595.1. NCBI lineage: Eukaryota > Metazoa > Chordata > Mammalia > Rodentia > Bathyergidae > Heterocephalus > Heterocephalus glaber. The sequence continues at coordinate 19,079,198 of NW_028258333.1, forward strand.
TTAAAATCACTTTGATTCTGAAAGCTAGTTGTGGAAAGATTCATTTTTGTTCATTCAAACTCTTTTAAAACGGTGTTGTTTAGCAATCCTCTTACCTTTCTTGTCAAAAGACTTTTACGTCTCATTCCACAAGCCTCTAGTTGTAACCTTCCTCTTAATGCTAATTCAATTAACATACAGCCACGTAATCCAGATGATATACAGTCATTCCAAAAAGATGTGTAGCCCTATTGAAAAAAAAGAAAAAAAAAGATAACTAATTAACCACCTTAAATTATGAGTTAAAAATAGAGATTTTTTTGTCAAAGCCATTTTTGGTGCCTTCACTTTTCAGATGTTTCCATGATAAAACCCTGAAAAAATACAATTAATACAGATTATTAATCTAGGATTCTGAGCAGCTTTTAGTCTTTTCACCAAATATCCTCTACCTACAGATAACTCTGAAGGTCTGATGTTCAGAAAATTACATAATTCATACTTTCTAAGCTGTGTGCTAGACTCTTTCAGATCTCCAGCTCCAGGAAACTAAACTAGTAACCTGAGACAGGAGTTCTTTATTATTAGTGTATGTGAGAAAGTTAAGGAGCACAGGAAAAAATCTGGTCAATCTGGCCTCAAGATTTAGAACATTTACTCAAATATTACTATTAAGATAAAAACACAAGGTTAATTTTCAAAGAATATACCAGAAGGATACAGGTATGGGCCCTTGAATTGAAAGAATGTTATTTAGCACTCCTCTCACCTTTCTTGTCAAAAGATACTCTCTTTCAAGACCAATTTCATCCTTTTACTGTTACTCAGAACTTGGGCAAATCCAAGGTCAGAGAATAGCTACACATAGGAAGCTGATGGACATCTAGGATCTAGGGGCACTGATGAAGCAGGTATCACACCAGTGAACTCTATGAGAATAAAGAGAGACTGTCCAAATTATAAATCCAAGAACTCTGCCATCTATCAGCTTAAGATTTCCAACTCTCCAGTTCTACAAAGGAAATTTATAGCAGTGAGTACTCATACTCATATCAGGAATATAGAGTGGGCTCAAACAAACAACCTAATGTTGAACCTCGAGATTCCAGAAAAAGAAAAGCAAGTCAAGCCCAAGGCTCATAAAAGGGATGAAATTATAAAAGTCAGACCAGAGGGCCAGGGATTTAGCTCAGTGGTTTCGCCACCTGCTGCGTAAGCGCAAGGACCCGAGTTTGACTGCCAGTATCAAAAAAAAAAAAAAAAATCAGAACAGAAATTAACGCAATGGAGACTAAGAAAACAATACCAAGAATCAATAATAGAAGAGTTGGTTCATTAAAAGATTAAATAAAATTGACAACCCCTTAGCCAACCTTATCCAAAAAACAAAAAACAGATTCAAATCCATGCAATTAGAAATAACAAGGGTGAAAGCACAACAGATCTAGCAGAAATCCAGAAGATCATCAATACCTGCTTTGAGAACTTGTATTCTAACAAGATGGAAAACACAGAAGAAATGGAGATTCCTAATAACCAAAACTGATTCAAGAAGATACAAAATTTCTAAATAAACCAGTATCAGCCAATGAAATGGAAGAGGTAATTAAAAACCTACTAACAAATAAAAGCCCAGGCCTTGACACATGCATTGCTGAATTGTACAAGAAATTTAGAGAAGACCTAAAACCACTGCTTCTCAAACTCTTTAATGAAATTGAAAGAGAAGCAATACTCCCAAATTCATTCCTGGAAGCAAGCATAACGCTGACACCAAAACCAGAGAAGGAGCTAACCAAAAAAGAAAATTACAGGCCAATCTTCCTAATGAACATAGATACAAAAATCAATAAGATACTGGCAAACAGGATGCAGCAAATCATCAAGAAGGTTATACACCATGTCCAAGTTGGACTCATCCCAGGAATGCAGGGATGGTTCAACATACGCAAATCGGTCCTCCCAATAGATGCAGAAAAAGTGTTTAACAAAGTTCAACACCCATTTATGATAAAAAAAAAAACCTTACAAAAAATTGAAATAGATGGTCTTTATCTCAATCTGTTAAAAGCCATCTATGACAAACCCACAGCCAACATCACACTAAATGGACAAAAACTGAAAGCTTTCACCCTAATACCAGGAAATAGACAAGGATGTCCACTGTCACCACTCCAGCCCAATATAGTTCTGCAAACATTAACCAGAACAATTAGACAAGAGAAAGAAATAAAAGGAATAAGGACAGGAAAGGAAAAAGTTAAATTATCATTATTTGTTGATAACATGATACTCTACATAGAAGACCCCAAAAACTCCACCAAAAGACTTCTAGATTTAATAACCAAATTCAGTAGCATAGCTGGATACAAAGTCAACACTAAAAAATCAATAGCCTGGGCTGGGGGATTTATCTTAATGGTTTCACCGCCTGCTGCACAATCCCAAGGACTCAAGTTTGATCCCCGGTACCAAAAAAAAAAAAAAATTGAGAAGAGTTCTCACCATTAGGACTAAGAGCCACTGAGTGACTCTTAGGTGCTTACTTACCCAGAAGCTTTTTGAAAGAAGGAACCTAAGAGGTTGGCCACTCACAATCAAATATAATAAGGTATACTGTATAACTATCACATGAGGAATACAAATAGATATGTTACAAGATTTTCATGTGTCATAAAAATATTTACAACACAAAATCAGGCATGGTGGCATACTCCTGTAATCCCAACATTCAGGAGGCTGAAGCAGGAGGATCATCACAAGTTTGAGGCCAGCCTGAACTACACAGTGAGTTCAAGAGCAGTCTGAAGTACATAAGCAAGACCCTGTCTCAAAAAAAAAAAAAAATTTCCAAGTATTACTTTGATTCCAAAACCAGGGAAAGACACAACCCAAAAAGAGAACTACAGGCCAATCTCCCTAATGAATATTGATGCAAAAATCCTCAACAAGATACTGGCAAACAGAATACAGAGAGGGTCATCAAGAAGATCAAACGCCCTGACCAAGTCGGATTTATCCCAGGGATGCAAGGATGGTTCAACATTCATAAATTAATAAATGCAGTACACTATATTAACAGAGCCAAGGATAAAAACTATATGATCACCTCAATAGATGCAGAAAAGGCATTCAACAAAATCCAACACCCATTCTTGATAAAAACCCTACAGAAAATTGGAATAGAAGGTCTTTATCTCAACTTAATTAAGGTTATCTATGAGAAACCAACAGCCAACATCATACTAAATGGTCAAAAACTGAAAACTTTCATACTAAAATCAGGAACAAGAAAAGGATGCTCACTACCACCACTCCTGTTTAATATTGTTCTTGAAATATAAGCCATAGCAATTAGAAAAGAGAAAGGAATAAAAATAGGAAAGGAAGAAGTTAAACTGTCTTTATTTGCTGATGATATGATACTTTACATAGACGACCCAAAATACTCTGGCAAAAGACTTCTAGACTTAATTGACAGATTCAGTAGAGTAGCTGGATATAAGGTCAACACTCAAAAAACAACAGCCTTTTTATATACAAATAATAGACTCACTGAGAGAGAAATTAGGGAAACAAGTCCTTTTACAATAGCATCCAAAAAAATGAAAAATCTAGGAGTTAATCTAACAAAGGAAGCAAAAAACCTCTACACTGAAAACTATAGCACTCTGAAAAAGGAGATTGAGCAGGATATAAGAAAATGGAAAGACATCCCTTGTTCCTGGGTAGGAAGAACCAATATAGTGAAAATGGCCATACTTCCAAAGCTATTACATAGGTTTAATGCAATGCCAACTGAAATGCCAACAATATATCTCACAGAACTAGAGAAAACAATCCAAACACTCATCTGGAACCAGAAGAGATCTAGAATAGAACAAGAAATTTTAGGCAACAGAGATATGGCTAGGGGTATTACAATCCCCAACTTGAAATTATACTACAAAGCTACTGCAATAAAAACAGCATGGTACTGGCAAAGAAACAGACCCAAGGATCAGTGGAATAGATTACAAGATGCAGAAACAACTTCAGACATACTCAGCCACCTCATCTTTGACAAAGGAGCCAACCATCCTCATTGGAGGAAAGATAGCCTATTTAATAAATCGTGTTGGAAAAGCTGGATTTCAACCTGCCAGTTTAAAACCAGACCCATACCTATCACCACACACTAAATTAAGACCAAAGTGGATTAAAGATTTAAATATCAAGACAGAAACACTAAATCTGCTGGAAGATAAGTTAGCTAGAACTCTTGAAGACACTGGCATAGGAAAAGACTTTATGAACAAAAACCTCAGTGGCATGGGAACTTGCACAAAGAATCAACAACTGGGATCTCATCTTATTAAAAACTTTCTGCATTACAAGAGAAACCACCAACAGAGCTAAGAAGACAACCTACAATGTGGGAAAAAATTTTCAGCAACTGTACCTTAGACAAAGGACTACTATCTAGAATATATAAAGAACTGAAAAATAACAGACCCCCCCAAATTCAAAGACCCAATTCAAAAATGGCCATCTGAAATGAACAGACATTTCTCAGACAAAGAAGTAAAAGCAGCAAATAAACATATGAAAAAATATTCGACATCACTGGTCATTCGAGAGATGCAGATGAAAACAACACTGAGATTTCACCTCACCCCAGAAAGAATGGCTATTATAAAGAAATCATCCAACAACAAATGCTGGCGGGGGTGTTGGGAGAAAGGAACCCTTCTCCATTGTTGGTAGGAGTGCAGACTGGTTCAACCACTGTGGAAATCAGTATGGAGATACCTCAAAGAACTAGGTTTAGAGGTCCCATTTGACCCAGCTATCCTCCTGTTGGGTATCTTCCCCAAAGAATTAAAAGAATCATACCACAGCAATATATGTGCACCCATGTTTATACCGGCACAGTTTGTAATAGCTAAAGCTTGGAAACAACCCAAGTGCCCATCAACTGGAGACTGGATAAAGATGTGGGTTTTTTTTACAAAATGGAATACTACTGAGCCATAAAGAACCAGAAAGTAGACATTTATAGCTAAATGGATGCATATTGAGGCCATCCTCTTAAGTGAAATAAACAGGACACACGTGTAAATACCGAATAGTTTCTCTAGTGTGAGAAACTGAAAGTGTAAAAATAAGGATACACACGGATGAAATGGCCTAATAACATATTTCTCGGATTGTGTTTCCATCGCATGTCATATGACTGTATCAAAATTTCAATTAGGGAGAAGTTTGGCTTATGTGGAGTTTGCTAGCTAACTGGAGTTTTTTTTCCAGACCACTATTTGTTCAATGTTGGTTCTGGGGATCTTTTCTGAAACAAATCACATCCTCTGGTGTCTTGCTGGTGCTTGAGATGTTTAAGTTATAGGGAAAAATGTTTAAGAGCTTTTCAGTTTTGTTTTGCTTGAGTTCTACTGTATTTGAATATTATTGTAGTTTTTCCCTTGCATTGTTCTTCTTTGAATGGTTTTAATTTCTGTATGTGTCTGTTTGATAACAAAGTTATTTTATTAAAAAAAAAAAAAATATATATATATATATATATATGGGGGAGGGCCCTTGGTTACTATATATGGTCCCATTCCTCTGTTCTACCTCTCAGTGGCCAAGAACTAAGCAGCTCTGTCCTGCCACACCATGAGGTTTCTGCCTTGAGGCCTGTTAACTGTAACCATGTACTAAATATCCTGAAACCTACAGCTAAATTAAACCTTTCCTTCTTTAAACTGTAAGTGCTGGGTATTGTGTCTCAGCAACAGGAAAGCTAACTCAGACATGGACCTTTAGTTAGGAAACACTACACACAAAAATTTATGTACAAATACACTGATCTCAGACTTTATCACAGTAAAACAAAAATAATGTAAGTAAGCAAAAACAAATGACTTCTATATTTTTCATACTTTACTAACCTTGAAACATTTCTATTTACAGTATACCTTTATAGCTTATAGATAACTCTACAGAAATCAGTTTATTATAAATCAGTTTATTAAATTAAGGGTAGAGGGCCATTACAAAAATGAGAAATACAGTAACCAAATCATATATAGAGAATGCTTCCATTTTTTAATTACATAAGAAAAATGCTAGTACTAGGAATGTCTGGCATTTATGATGATCTTTATTTTGGACTATTCTACAGAGTAGGGAGAGAAAACTGGAGACAAGGATGTCAGTAAGGAAAAGACTAGCTCCCCAAGCTTCTGAGGTAATAATAAAGATAATGGCAATAAGATAAAATACTAGAAGCACTAAAAATTTCCAATGAAAATAGCTAAGGATCATAAACTAAAATAGAATTAGGAGGTAGTAAACAACAGTGCTCAAGAGACTAGACTTTGAATAAACACCTAGCAGGGCCAGGGATTTAGCTCAGTGGTTTCACCGCCTGCTGCGCAAGTACAAGGACCCGAGTTCAATCCCCAGTACCAAAAATAAAAAATAATAAAAAAAATAAAAATAAACACCTAACAAATTCCAATCAACCCCAGCTGTGCCATTTACTGCGCTATGTAATTTAATTTGAGGCTAGTTCTCTTCATATAAAACAGTGAAGTAACACTTGTGAAAATTAAATCTTATAAAGCGCAACTCCTGGCAAACAGTAAATGTTTAGTAATAACAAACATATACTATTAGACTGAAATGAAGGTGGGAGGGTGCAAACTCAAATACAGTACATAGCATATACAAGCAAAGAACATGATGGAATACAGAACCAGGGTATGGACTAGTACAAAGTGGAGCATGTCTTCAACCCTCTTGTTCAGGAAGACAACTTAGCTCTGAACAACTGCTGTCATTTGCAAAATATAGCCCCACTTCTGACACATCTTTTGATTTTTCACAAAAATAAAAATGTCAATTTTAATATAAAATGTCCCATCTTGTGCTCACCTCGGTAGCACATATAATAAAATGTCCCATCTTGTAGCCAGGGATGGTGGCACACACTTGGTAATCCCAGTGCTTGGGAGGCTTTGGCAGGAGGACTGCCAGGAGTTCAAGGCCAGGCTGGGATACACAGTGGAAAAAAAAAAAAAAGGGTCCTATCTTCCCAACAGCTACACTAACTCAAGTTTTACCAAGCAGACTAAACACATTTTTGTCTGCAAATCAGTGTGCAACTGCTGGACTTAACCTTTACAAAATAAAATAATCACATAAATTTTCAACTAATCGATGTATACAAAGTATATAAAATAGATTTCACCAAAATATTTCTAAACAAAACACTGTACTATATCTTCTTTACAATGTTTCTAGATACTGCTGAATTCTGGTAAAACCAATGTTTTGGAAATGGCATTCTATACAGACTTTCCTCAACAAAACAACATTCTGAGTTTACTAGCAAACACAATCCAGAACTGATCTCCCTCACACATACACTTCACAGTGCTAGGGACTGAACCTTCCCACTAAGCTATAGCCCTAGTCCATTATTTTTTTTTTTTTTTTTTTTTTGAGACAGGGTCTTGCCAAGTTGCCAAGGCTGGGCTCAACCTTGTGATTCCCTTGCCTCAGCCTTCCAGACTGCTGGGATCACAAGAGTAAGCCACCATGCCTGGTTTAGAAATCCCTTTCTTAGAAAGCTTGCCCCATCTTAAGAACCCACAGAAATAGGTGACTGCACCTGCCACATCCAAATGAACCACAATGGACCAAAGTCCCCCTCTTAAGAACATGAACTTGGCATACCTGGTCAGTTACACAGCTATGGCCACTGGAGTTTAACTGGTTATGTGGATTCAGATGATCCTGGCCATTTTGTCCAAATGCAAAAAGAGAATGAAAATAAACAGAAAGGAAACCAGAAGAAATATGCAGAGTAAAAGTGAGAGACAAAAGCCAGGTATGGTGGCACACACCTAAATCCCAGTCCGCAAGAAGCTGAGGCAGGAGGATCATGAGCTAGAAGCCAGCTTAGGCTATACTGCAAGTTTAAAGCCAACCTGGACTACACAGTGAGGTCCTGGAAAGGGGGTGGGGGCAGAGACAGAGGGGGACACTATACAACCACTATGGAAATCAGTGTGGAGATTCCTCAAAAAACAAAAACTAGAGGTTCCACTCAACCCAGCTATTCCCCTTCTTGCTATTGTCCTGAATTAAAAAGCATTATACCCCAGTGATATATGCACACCCATGTTTATAGCAGCACAGTTTGTAATAGCTAAATCCTCGAAACATCCCAAATGCTCATCAACCAATGATTCAATATAGAAGATGTGGTATTTTTTTATAACAGAGTACTAGTCTGATATAAAGGATAAGCTTGACACATTTATAGCCAAATGTATGCACCTTGAGACTCTACCCTTAAGTGATATAAATCAGACACACGTGTTTAAATACCACATTGTTTCTCTGGTGTGAAAAATTGAAAGTGGAAATAAGGACCAAAATACATAATATATATTGGGAAATGGGAAGCAAATGTTCAAATGAGAAGGGGAACAAGAGAGGAGGGAGGGGGGAAAGGAAAAAAGGGACAAGGAAAAAAAAATAGAAGGAAAAAATGGAAAATTTTTGTAAATATGAGGGGAAGAGAGGTCAAAGGGTGGGGAGATGGGACAAAAACAAGCAGCAAGATATATCATGTACAGGTACAAATTCCTTATGATGAATGTTATCATTATGCATATCTAAAATGTACCAAGTAAGTTTTTGCTTCAAAAAAGAGTCTAGAAACTATAACTAAAAGATTCGTCAAAAGTCAAGACTAAAGCATGATTAAGAAATTCAAATTTACATTGACCCAACCTTTAGTTGCTACTAGAAAATTAACAAGTGTGATCATGACAATGAAGGCAGATGCTATTAACCAACTGCAACCCAATCAATCCATCTAACCTACTTTTCAGACAGCAAATTAATCAAACACCACTTAAAATTTAAATGCCATATTCCAGCTAGTCTTATTTACCTTTAGAAGCAAATGATATTGTGACATTCCCAACCTTAGACGCACAGAATTAAAACACATTAAAAAGCATTTACCCATCAGGCAAATACAAACTGTGAAACATTTTACCAAACAACCAGAAAAAAAAAAAAAACTAAAGGAAACCACATTTAAAGAATTAAAGGTAGAATAACAGTGACTATTCAAACAAGGGATTAACCAGATACACAATTTCCACAAAGAGATGGAAATTCTGTAGTTAAAAAGTACAGTAACTGAAATGAAACTTTACTGAAAGAAAGAGCTCAACAACAGGTTTGAAGAGAAAAAGAAGCCATGAACTTGAAGAACAGAAAGAATGAAGAAACTGAGGAGAGCCCTAGAGATCTTAAGATACCCTCAAACCTCCCAAAATAAGATGAACAAGTCTCCCAAGGAGTCTCATCAAACATTTGATGTGTATATAGCATGCCTAATCCTTAGAAGACCTTCCAATTTCACAACATAATGGAACTCCAGCTCAGGAAAGTTAAGAAACTTGCCAGTTACTAAGTGGCAAAGCTAGAACTAATACTGGCCTATTTTGTCTTGCCTTCCAACAGTTACTGGTTTAATGACTGGTCCAGCAGTGATTTCTTTCATCCCTCTGAAAACAGAAGAGGATTACACAGTTTTCTTTCCATGTCTGCCACTGATCACTGCAGAAAGCACAGAACATAAAAGCAGATTCTCACCGCCTCTAAGGCAAATGAATTGTTCAAGGGCTCTTGACAAGGGAAGTTTTCTAAAGTGCATTTAATAGCATCTTTTTAATAAGGCCTAACTACAGGGGCAGAGAGCTATGGCTGAGTGGTAGAGCACTTGCCAAGCATGCACACAAGCCCCTGGGTTTAATCCCCAAACCAAAAGGAATCTGAGGTTTACAGAAAGTAAGAAATAGGACCACATTCATACTGCAGAATCAGCACTCATATCACAAGCCCAAAAGCAGTGACTCTAGATACAGTGATTATCACTGCGGTTTGGGTTTGGGTTTGGGTTTGGGTTTGGGTGGTAGGGGATGGAAGTGGGGGGTGGAGGTGAGGGTGGGGGTGGGGTTGGATTGGGCTGGGTTTTGAGACGGGGTCTTGCTATGTAGTCCAGACTGGCCTTGAACTCACTATGTAGCCCAGGCTGACCTCGAATTCATGGCAATCCTCCTGCCTCAGCCTCCCAAGTGCTGAGATTATAGGTGTGCACCACCACACCCAGTTCACCCCCTTGTTAAGTGAACATAGGGGCAAACTTTACTGGAGGAGGAACATATTTTTGTACTGTTTTTAGTCAATCCATTTCCCACATAGAACTTTGTTAAATGACAAATGAGTGTATTTCTACTTAAAATCTGTCAACGGTTTTTCCAATGTTCCACAGCCAGAACAAAATAACAAAAGCAAATGAAAAAACACAGAAAGAAAGAATAAGTGAATATATCAATCTGCAGTTTAGAGGAGGTAAGAAATAGGACCACATTTATACTCCAGAATCAACAGTCAGACCTTCACCTTCCATCTGGCCAGGCCCTGGCATAGCATCTCGTACACATCGCCTCTTCCTACGACTCCACTCCTGCAGTTGGACCACCTTTCAATTCCTCAACAATGGCCAGCTTTTTCACCTCATGGACTCTGAATTTACACTGCCTTCACTAAACTTAGCTCCTAATCATGCTTTAGATCTCAGCCTAAATATTTCCTTAAAGGGTCTCACCTGTGCACTCCCACTACATTTATTCTCTACACTATTTTCTAATTTTTCTTGATAGTAACTGTCACAACTTGTAATTACACACATATACACATGTATCTCTGTTTTTGAATGTATCTCTTTCCTAGTACAGTTCCTAGCATAAAGTAGACAATAAATAAACCCGGGTGTGGTACCACACACCTGTAATCCCAGCACTCTGGAAGGCTGAGGCAGGAGGATCCCAAGTTCAAACCCAACCTGGGCAAGTTAGTGACTTAATGAGACCTATCTCAAAATAAAAATTTTAAAAATAATGTTAAGAGGGCTGGGATGTAGCTAACTGCAAAGGCCCTGGGTTCAATTCCAATACCAAAATAAACAAAATAAACCTAAGTGGATTACAGGACTGAACCTGCTAGGCGGGTGTTGTACTCCCAGCCCCTATTTTCCCTGTCTCCACAATGAGCTACTTTCCCAGCCCCTTTTTTATTTTAGGACAGTCCCACTAAGTCACTAAGTTGCCCAGGCAGGGCTTGAACTTAGGATCCTCCTGCCTCAGCCCCACAGAGTGCTGGGATATCAGCATGCGCCACTGTGACTGGCCTGTTCCCGCTCTATCCAAGACCAAAGGCACCAAATTACACAAACTCTAATCATCTCAAATCTACTAGTGATTTTGCTGCCTCACTATGTTGGTCAGGCTGGTCTCGAGTGATATTCTTGCCTCAGCCTCCTGATATAGCTCACTGGTGGGCATGTGCTTATTTAGCAGGCCCAAGGCCATGGGTTCCATCCCCAATTTCTAAACCTCATCTAAGTACAAACTTTTTTTTTTTGAGACAGTCCCACTATGTAGTACAGGCTGGCCTCAAACTCTCAGCCTCCTGCCTCAGTTTCCCAAGTGCTGAGAATCCAGGTGTGCACCACCACGCCCAGCTACTTAGTTCATTTTTAAAGATGACACATTTCAGTGTTTCTCAACCTTTTTGATAGCTATTTTAAGGAGAATTTTCACTTTTTCCTCCATAAAATTTTTAAAGATGTTTATAATATATATTTGTATACTGTATGTCTATCTGTGCTTTATACATAAAAGATGTACTTTTTTCAACACCACCCCCAGAAAGTTTTCCCTCTCTAGGGAATGACATTACCCCCAACAACAATGCACGATTTAATTAAACATGTTTATTGAGTGATGGTATGTCAGGCTGACCATCAATTAAAGAAAAAAATCTAAACAGCATAATTTAGTTCTGTACTTTACTGCAGTATATGAACTGACACATGAAACTAAAATGAAACAAACTTGAATATTAGAGAATGTGAAGATTGGAGCATTTGTACCTAAGAAAGGGCCTGGCAGAGAATGTGCTCAGTAAACCTTTGGTAAATAGATGGAAGCTGTTAAAAGAGTTCTGGATGTGTTACACTGCTCCTAAATGTCATTTAACAAGATGAGAACTCTTCAACAGACCACAGAAGCAATGACTCCATATTTCACATCTCAAACAATGAAAATTCCTACAACTCTAAAACCTGAAATTTTATATAATCAATTCTCAGAATGAAAAGAAATGAGACAAAACAAAAACAAGACCCTTTAAAAGACAAAGCTCCTGTTCAGATATTTTTAACCTTTGGTTCATGAAATGCTTTGGGTGTATAATGAAAGCTATATCCTTTTCCCCCAAGAAAATACACAAGCACCTAATACTCAGTTTCTAAAGTCCATCTGCTGACTCCAACTTTAAAATGTCTCCATTAAAGGGATACCAAACACAATTATTGTTTTAAAACAAGTTATTTATAATTTAACATGTTAAGCTTAAAAATGTACTCATCAAAAGAATCATTTGAGGTAATATACTGTACTTTATTATTATTTGGGGTTTTTGGGGGGGGGGTGGTACTGGGGATTGAACTCGGGTCCTTGTGCTTGCAAGGCAGACACCGGAACCACTGAGCTAAATCCCAGGCTCCTAAAATTTTTTTTTATCTATTCATGTTTGCATTACATTTACTGCTAAGAAATGATTACATTCCTCATGGAGAGGTGGTAGATATACATAACACACCTTTCTTTTTTGGTACCAGAGATTGAACTCGGAACCTTGCGTTTGCGGGGCAGGCAGTGGAACCACTGAGCTAAATCCCTGGCCCTATTATTTGTATTCTTGTAGATCAGAGGTTTACCAAACAAGTAACAGGAGAGCCGGGGACTTAGCTCAGTGGTTCCAGCGCCTGCCTCAAAAGCGCAAGGTCCCAAGTTCGATCCCCAGTACCAAAAAAGATAAATAAAAAAAAAGAAGTTATTGTAATTTAAAAAAACGTGTAACTGATATTGTGTTACAGGAAGAAAAGGTCTAAAAGAACAGGGGAATGGGGAGGGGTAGGGGAAGGGAAAAAAGGGAAAGGAAAAAATATGAGAAGAGGAAAAAAATGGAAACAAGGTCTTTGCAAATAGGGAAGGGTGGAGGGGGTGAAGGGAGGGCAAGAGAAGGGGGGGGGGGAAGAACCAAGATACTCATGTAATGGCACAAGATCCCACGGATGAATGTAACTGTATTGTATACCTAAAACGTACCAATAAAGTTAATGGGAAAAAAAAAAAAGATACATCATGTACAGGTACAAGCACCCAATGATAAATGTAAACGTATTGTATACCTAAAATGTACCAATAAAAGAACTGAATAAAAAAAAATGGTAAACAAGTAACAGGAAAAGAAATACCCTGTTTAAAAAAAAAAACCAACTCAAACTATACTAGATTACATTAAAATACCGTAGGTTGCAATCTTTTCAGTTTTGCTTCAAGAAATCTAAAGCCACAAACATCAATTTCAAAATACTGATTCCTGGTACCAAAAAAAAAAAAAAAAACCCATCAAAATAAAGGTAGGAGGGCCGGGAATTTAGCTCAGTGGTTTCACCGCCTGCTGCGCAAGCGCAAGGACCAGAGTTCAATCCCCGGCACCAAAAAAATAAAAAAATAAAAAATAAAGGTAGGCGCCAGGCTTGGTGGTACATGCCTATAACCCCAGCACTTGAAGAGGCTGAGGCAAGAGGACTGCTGAGAGTTCAAGGCCAGCCTGGGCTATATAGCGAGTTTAAAGCCTGCCTGAACTACACAGCCGAGACCCTGTCTCAAAAGAAAAATAAATTAAAATTAAAATTTTAAAAATAAAGGTAGGCTTCTACCTTTGACACTTGTCACCACGCATATTAAATAGAAAAAATATAGGGACAAGAGCACAGGCTCTCTGTGGTTGAAATGCATGAAAATAAAATCCCCTAAACAGAGATTACAGCATACTTAATACCATTTACTCTGACGAGCAACAGTAGAAAACTTATGCTGGTAAAAAGGAAGGGAAAGTTTTCAGGGACGTGAAGCAGAGCTAAACCAAAAATTAATATGGTACAAATTAAGAGAACAAGCACAGCACACAATACCTTCAGGGCCTTTTAAGATTTATATGTAAGCAGATAACTGTAACCATTTATTTCTTTAAATATCAGAAAAACTCAAGTATTTCCTAATCTGATCAAAATAATTTCAAAGTATAATTCTAAAAAATCAATTCAAAGGATCCTTACAGGAACCTTCAGACAACCTGAAATTAATAAATACCAAATACTAGTATCACAGGATATGTACGTACTTTGCCCCACTGTGAAAGAACGCAGAAGGACTAAAGCTTTCAACAAAAGAAAATCTTGGTTAGGTGGTTTAATCAAGTGATTTGATGAACTCCAAAACTGATTTTTCATTTTCTATAAACCTCATACCTAAGTTTAAATACCTGAAAATTCAAACTTCCAAACTTTGAAAGGACTATGATTTGTGTTAAAAAGGGAACCACATCTGGCCTGGTGGCACAGGCTGTGATCCCAGCACTCAGGAGGCTGAGCGGGCAGCCAAGGTCGACCTGGGCCACAGGGCAGTTCCAGGCTGGCCTCAACTACACAGTGAGACCCTGTCTCAAAAATCCAAACAAGAAATTAAAAATAGAGCTATACCTCTTGCTAAGTACTATACTGCAAAGCAGTAACACCAGGAAATTTACTCCAGAAATAAAACACATCTTTGCAGCCAGTGTTAGTGCCACACAAAAGTCAGTTTGATCATTTTAAACCTGTCTTCCAGCTCAAGCATCTACAAGTACCTAAATTTCAAGACAATTACTATATTAGCACCCTTTTCTACAAGCATTACAAATGCTCTCTTTAAAAAGGAACTGTAGGCCAGGCATGGTGCCACATGCCTGCAATCCCAGCTACTCAGAGGCTGAAGCAGGAGGATAATTTTAGGCCAGACTAGGAAGATCACAATTTTAGGCCAGCCTAGGCAACCTGATGAGACTTAGTCTCAAAATCAAACTAAAAGGGCTGGGGATGTAGCTCAGCGGCAGAGCATTTGCTCGGGCAATTTTACCAAATACTGTTGAAATTTAAAGAATTGAGAAGTGACTGGAAAATCAGGCTAGAAAAAGCAGCAGTGGACTAGGGAGAAAGAAGCTCCAAGAACCACATCAGAGAAGTCTGGCATATTCATACACTGCTCTGAAAAGGTCACCAAAAACCTAGAACTGTTACTCTCTCCAGACCCAAAGCCTCAGAAACAAACACAGAATTGGGTAAGTCCAGCTACACCACACCACAGAAGGGTAGACAAAGATACTTCAGGAGCCATCCTAGAGCTACACACAAGGCAGGACTGGGTGTGTAGCTCGGTGCCACACCTGCCTGGCAAGCTCAAGGCCCTGAGTTCGATTCCAAGTATCAAAAACAAAAACAAGGCAAGAACAGGGACAAGAGGGTGGGAAACTAAACAATGTACACAGCAGTAAAATCAGAAAAACTATGCTTTCCTTTTACAGGAAAAGTCAGAAAACCTCACTATTATGTAAAGCACAGGATGAACCTAGGACCATGACTACAAAGTCTCCCTCCACTCCTGCTTTTCCACGGCATATTCTCTAAATTACAACTGACCATTTAAAACAAATCCAACCTTAACCGACTTAGATTTGTCACCAATGAAGTTATTCAAAAGTTATCGGAAGGGTTAGGGGTGTGGCTTAGTGGTACACAATGTGTAATGAGACTCTGGATTCAATCAATCCCTGGCCCCCAAAAAAGTTGCTTGGTTATTCCATCAGTTAGCTGGTAATTCTTTTTTCTTTTAGGCAGGGTCTCACTATGTACAGTGGCTTACTATGTAGCCCAGGCTGGCCTCAAACTCACAAGAGATCCTCACAGGATGCCACCACACCCTGCATGTGGTAATTCCCACTGAAACATTCTAAAATTGCTCTACCAGAAGCATCTATGGGGGAAAAAAATGAAGGACTGAGATGTGGCTCTATAGAATGCTTGCCTAGCATGCTCAAGGCCCTAGGCTTACTCCCCAGTACACAAGAAATAAAAAATAAGTGGAGAAAGGAAAACACCTGCCACTTTTACTACCTCACCCCTCAAACATAGAAATGGGGGAGAAGACATAAACCTTGCTACTTATCTGGAAGTTAAATTCAAGTGTAAACCTACCTGCCAACCTTGCCATGAGTTTTGAAGAGTTAAATAAATACCCATGTGACCAACTCACTGCTTACAGTAAGCATTAGAATCCCAAAGGGTTCAGACCTCTGTCTTATAAAAGCCAGAAAGGAAAACCATCAGTAAAAAAAAATGAAATGTGTACTTAAAAAACAAAAACAACAACAACAAAAAACCCAGCGGGGCTTGATAGCAAACACCTGTAATCCCAGCACTCTGGGAGGCTGAGGCAAGAGAATCGTAAATTTGAACCCAGGCCAGCAACTTAGTGACTTAGCAAGACCCTGTCTCAAAACAGAAACAATAAGGGCTGGGGATGTGGCTCAGTGCAAAGGTCCTGAGTTCAATCCCCAGTATCCTACCACCCTACCACCCTGGCCCAAAAAAAAAAAAAAAAAAAAAAAATCAATCGCCATGACTGTATACTCAGATACCCATCCTTAATAGGCAATCTGAAGCCAAACTGAGATAGGAAGTTAGGGCATGGCAAAACTGAAGTAGGAGTCGACTATTACAAAGATCCCAGAACCTGTGCACAGAACAGTTCCCAAAGCCCAGCATGTGGACTTCCAGAAGAGAACTTGAGTAGGTTTTCAATAGGATGGCCTAGACCTGACGTCAGCCTGAGGTGTGGGAGCCCAGCACCGCCTCTCAGGACCAGTATGTAGGGCTTCTCGCGGGTTTCCTCAAGATTTGGACACTCTAAAGGACACAGCCGACAAGAAGAAAGTGCTATTGTGACTTTCCTCAAGATTACCGCCCTGCTTTCTCCAGGGTGTTCATCTTGCCTTTCCTCTTTTACTAGGCCCAGGCTTGCTCTGCAGAGCCAGTTTCTCCCTCACACTTCACTTCTACTTTTTCAAAAAAACCTTGCCACTGCTTTTTGCTTGTTTCTTTCAATTCTTTGTTCGAGACGAGAACCTGGAATCTTAACTCCAGAAGGGCAGGTGAGCCAGCCCAGAACCCTGGTAATGTTTAATTGGTGAGCCACTTTTAGAAGCAGTTACCTGGTAACATTTTGGCTTAGCCAGGAGATTCCAATAACAAAACCAACCTTGAGTTCAATAAAAGGGAGGGGAAGACTTGATTCAGAATACAAACGAAGTACCTAATTTTTAAAATACTGTAGATTATAAATGTTAAAAATAAAGTGATAAAACAAAAATGAAAGCTGGGCGTGGTACTGCACACCTATAATCCCAGCACTCAGGAGGCTGAAGCAGGAGGATCGACAAGGGTTCAAGGCCGGGCTGGGCTACATAGAGAGACCCTGTCTCAAAAAAGCCAAACGGGGGTTAAAAAAAAAAAAATACAGAATGGACAAATGACAACTTCACACAATATGAATTAACTGCACAATGTTGAAAAGCCAGACACAAATTACAGTGTAAAAAGTTGGCAACTATATAGATAGTGAGACCTCGTCTCAAACAAACAAAACACTGGGCAAAATTAACCTACATTGAATTCTAGAGTTAAGCTCCTATTGATTACCCTTGAGGAATGGGTAGATGGGTAGTGGCTGGAAAAAAATTTAAATGAGGCTTCTGAAGAGTTGATCATATTGTTCATTGCCCTTGAAGGTGCTGGTTTAACTGTATTCAGTTTGTGAAAATTCATCATTTTTATTGTGCACTTTTCTGCAGGTTTAATATTTTCAAACATAACATTTTAAAGAGCCAAAATACTGCGCCTGCCTCTCAAGTGAAAGGTCTTGAGTTCAATCCCCAGTATCGCAAAAAAAACCACTTTTATCTATAATGGATAAATACAAATGTATTAGGGCCAGGAATTTAGTTCAGTGGTGCCGCTGCCTGCCTCACAAGCGCAAGGTCCCGAGTTCAATCCCTGGTGGTACCAAAAAAAAAGAACCAAAATAATTAATAAGCCTGCTTTTTAAGAATCAAAATAAGTTTCACATTTAGCAATTTCTTAAATTGATCATGTTTATTTCAGATAAGGCTACCTCATACCCATGTCCAACATTAATGACTTGCCCAAATTTAAAACTTAGCTTTTAAATATCTTTTCTTCTTTTTGGTTTTTTGGAGACAGGGTCTTGCTACATAGTTGAAGCAGGCCTTGAACTTAGTGATCCTCCTGTCCCAGCCTCCCAAAGTGCTGGGATTACAAACATACTTCACACCCAGCCTAATTTTTAAACACTATCTTAAAACTACCCATCTACAAAGATGGATACCAAATTAAAAATCATATAGAAGTGAATTTATTAAACTACAGATTATGACTAAAGTTTAAAGCTTTCAACAATTTTAGTAAACTGAAATCTAATATTAACTAAAAGCATAAATGTCCAGTATCAGGGTAAGAAACAATTCCTATCTCCTGAAGAGAGTTATATACTGTAAGATGAGAGAGAGGAGGAACCTTGAGAGGAGAAAAACATGAATGGATTGA
This sequence comes from Heterocephalus glaber, assembly GCF_053883595.1. Taxonomy (NCBI): domain Eukaryota; kingdom Metazoa; phylum Chordata; class Mammalia; order Rodentia; family Bathyergidae; genus Heterocephalus; species Heterocephalus glaber. The sequence continues at coordinate 19,097,814 of NW_028258333.1, forward strand.
ATCCACTGCATGCAACAAAAGGAAAATCTATAGAAGCTAATCTCTAAAGCCAAAATATAAGATAATGCAATATCCCAGCCAGCCAATACCCAGGACTCACCTACAAAAGAGGGAAAACATTCCCTACATGGTTTCTGAAATCAGCAAGAAAGGCTCAGAAATAGCTAGCATCTGGATCTTGGCCATGACTTGCAATGTATAGCCTCTACTAAGATGAAATAAACACAACAGATCGCTTCCATTACTGCCAAAAAACTATCAAATTGTCTAAATTGTGTAGTACCATTAAACTCCAACAAATACCTTAGATTGCCTTCATGAAAACCAATCACAGAAAATAAAAGCGTTAATAACTTTAGCTTAAACATTTAAAATAACATTTTAGGGCTGGGGATTTAGCTCAGTGGTTCTGCCACCTGCCTTGCAAGCGCAAGGTCCCGAGTTCGATCCCTGGTACCAAAATAAAATAAAATAACATTTTAAACATTTAAAAAAGCAAAAAGGTATTTTCTCACCATTTCTCATACTGTAACAACACCAAAAGCTAGTTTTCATTTTAGTTTGTTTTTAAGTTTTAGTTTTACAGTTCTAGCCACAGATTAGTATCAAAAACTATAAAGCAAAATCTTAACTTTGGAATATGGTTTTTAGGGCTGGGGATTTAGCTCAGTGATTCTGGCGCCTGCCTACCAAGCACAAGGACCCAAGTTCGATCCCCGGTACCAACAAAAAAAAAAATATATGGTTTTTATTTTGCTTTTTCAGTAGCTCCTAGAATGTCTATGTAATCTGCATTATTTCTGTCCCTAGGAAAAAAACATGTCTATTGGCAAGATTCCAAACTTAAAAATCAAGTAGAACACATTCTAAAATCATATTACTACAACACTAACATCTAGTTCATTTTTTCATCCACAAAACAAAAAAGAAATTCACACAAAGGCTACTTTCATCACCACAACTCAGTACAGGTACTGGGACCATTTTACAGCCAGGGAACACCCAACTTTTTCCAAGGTGACTGTTATTAAGACCTGTGAAATCAAGATGCCAGCTAAACTTCAGTTCATTATGTTACTAAATTACAATCAATCCAAATAAAACTTACCAACGGCTGCAAAGTTCTGGGTAACTAGGAAAAGGTGCTTTATAGGGATGAAATTTTTGCCCACCTTCCTACATTTGGAAAACTGACTTACAATCAAAAAACTTTAGCTACGCCTGGCGCCACACACCTGTAATCCCAGCACACTGAACAGCTGAAGCACGAAGATCACAAATTCAAACTCACCTGGGAAATTTACTGGGCCCCAAATAATTTTTTTAAATGGGCTAGGAATACTGCTGCACATAGAGACCCTGAGTTCAATCCCACTACTGCAAAAAAGAAAAAATAATAATAAATGTAAATTTTTTTAAATAAAGAAAAAGGGCTAGAGGTGTAGCTTAGTATGAAGGCTCTGTGTTTAAATTGCAAGCAAGCCTGCACGCGCTCGCGCACGCACACACGTGCGCACAGAGACAGCCAGAGACACACACACAGACACACACACACACACACACACACGCACAGCCCCCCCCCATACTTCTGTATCTGACTCTTAAAAGGCGATGTCTATAGTTTTCATGCTGAGATAAAATAAGCTTCTGGGGCAGCCTCACTACACACTATTTTAGAGAACATCCAATCAAGTGTTGTCCACAGGTCAGCCTTCAAAACTAATCACTTCTGCAGATGGACAGACAGCTGATAAAGGAAATACAGCAAAAGTGTTAAATGGAGTCTTGTTGGTGAGTGTATATATATAGGTGCTCGCTGTGGCATTATTTCAACTTTTTTCTGTGTCTGAAAATTCTAGACATGGTGAGGGGGGTGATCGTTTTCAAAAATCAGTACACAAAGAAATATCTATTGCAACTTAAACCCTAACTCTGAGGCCTGTCATCAAATCACAACCCTAGAATTTCAAGCGCCTCATGACAAAAACTTTTTGAGAACAGTCAACTGGTAAAATTTAACAGCAAAACTAAACATCATCTCCCACCTAAACCAAGTTCATCTAGAAAAATCATCGTCCAAATGTCTTTAAAAGTATTAAAATTTTTCTTATTTCTTAAATCGTTTTCCAGGTTTCATGACAATTTTAACGTTTAAATTTACCCAGTAAAGTAACTTTTGCTCTCAGTGTTTTCATAATTCCAAACAATATGCCTTAACTGAAGTTTAAAAAGAAAAAGCCCTTACCAAGCAGATCTGCGGACACCTCCTTGGTTCTTAAAAAACTGCAAAACCCAAGAGTTCGGGGAGCTGGTGGTACCGAGCGTTTCTATCTACCCGGCAGACTCAAGGTTGGAACTGCAATCTAGGGTCTGCACGGGCTAAACACTCGGGAAGAAAAAACGAGTTAGAAATGCAACTCCCAAGGTGTGAAATGACAAAGACTGGAAATCGGAAGGAAAAATCCTAGCAATCTCCACGAGTGTGACCTGGAAAGCACCGGGCGGCGCAGCTGGAAACACGATCGAAAACTCCTCGCGGCAAGCAGGGCGCTCCCGGCCATGGGGCTCGGGCGCGAGGTGGGCAGCTGCGCGGGCCGAAGCCGGTGCCCACCTGGTGCCCAACTGGAGCCCACCTGCAGCCCGCAGCCCACGCCCCGCGCCCGCCGCCTCCGCCCCCCACCCGGCTGCCGCGCCCGCACCTCTCGGTCCTTGAGGCCCAACAGGAGCACCTCCTCCATCAGGGTCAGCCGCGTTTCCTTGGAGTCGCCCTTGTCGTCGTCGTCCTGCTCGTCGCGGCGGCTCTGAGCGTCGTCCTCGCCGCTGCCGCCGCCGCCGCCCGCGGCCCGCTCCTTGTCGGCGGCGTTGCGGGAGGCCTCGGTGCGCCGCTGCACCAGGCCCGAGCTGCGCTGGGTCAGCGAGGTCATGGCTCCGGCCCAGGCGCCGCGCCGGGCCGAGAGAGACGCGGTACGGACCGGGTTTCCCTCTCCCTCCCCCCCGCGGCCCCAGACCGAGCTTCCGGGTTAAATCCGGGCACTGGGGCGACGTCCGACGGTAGCGGGACCTGAGGCAGTCATGGAGAGACGGCTGTCGAGGCGAAGAGGGCGGTCCGGGTGTCGGCGAGCTGGAGAGGGGCGCCTTCCCGCCTGCGGCTGCGGCCCCCACACCAGCTGGGATGCAAAGCGGAGGCAGCGGCGGTGTCTTTCCAATATGGCGGAGCGGGCTGACGTCACCGGAGGATGTGGCAGGGCCGGCGCGGGGCGGGCCGGGAAGGTGCCGGAAGTGGCGGCAGGGGGCGGGGTCTGTCGCCACCGCAACCGGCGCCCTGCGGGGTTCCCAGTCTACTCGGCGCCCCTGGTCCCTAGGTCTAAGGTCCTGCTGTCCCGCACCTGGCACGCGTCCTCTTTCCGTCCGCCCCTCACAACCCAGGATGGAGCTGATGACGGGCAAGGGCAAGCGAGGATGGACCCCGCTCATCCCTTACCACCCCGGACTCTAGAGTCCTCGGAGGTGGCTGCCGGGTCCAGACGACGGCAGGAAGGAGGAGGCTTGCTGCTGGTGGGGTGAGAGGCGCGCTCTCTGCCCAGGCTCCCTGGCCCTTCAAAAGAAGCAACTGCACCTGAATGGTTCAGTGGACGTGTAGTGTTTTCTAGGCGTAGAAAGGTTAAACAGGTAGACTGCTTCTGTTTGTCAAACTTTTTATCTTCCTTTGCCACCCTATGGGCAGTGAAGTGACGGGGCACATGACCTTAACGATCCTTTTAGAGACAGTAGACCTGTTGGGTTTCATGCCACGTCTTTGTGCACATTACATCTCTCTCGATGTAATTACTAGGTTCAATCCTCTTGTGCTTGGCAGTTTGTGGAAATTATATTAAAGAATAGCTGTCAAACCTGAGAGGGGTTTGGTGGAGTAATTAAACATTATCCAGAAATGGCATTGTGGGCCATCCAATATTATTTAAGATAATCAGTGACCACAGGGTGTGGCTCACCCTCCACAAATCCATTACCCAGAACTACTGTACTGGAAAATGAGAATGTTAAGTGGGTGGAGCACCATGCTCTTTTTTTTTTCCTATTTCCTCTTCCGTTTTTCCTCTCTGTGAGTAAAGATCAGTTTCACTTGAACCAGTTTCTCCCATTGACATCCTCTTCAATTCTTTGTTCCTTCATCTCTTCCGATTTTTTTTTTTTGGTACCGGGGATCAAACTCAGGACCTTGCGCTGCAGGCGGTGGAACCACTGTGCTAAATCCCCGGCCCTTCTTCTGATTCTTTACCAAATAGCTTAAAATGTTTGTGTAAAAAAAAAAGCAATTCATTATTTGACATATACAATCAAATCCATAAATCAAAAAAATGTAAAGATGTGAGTAGTGAATATCTTCCAGCGCTGACTTTGTTATCCAGTTGTTTCCCACCCTCGACCCTGGAGGTTTTAAAAGTTCTCCAGCAAATGCTCCGATAATCCTTTCCTTAAAATGTGAAGCCTAATTCCCTTTGAGTGTGGGCCACTTAGTGCCTCTTCTAATGAATAGAATGTGGCCAACAAGACTGATTCTATATGACTTCTCAGGCTAGGTCATAAAAATCTTTACAACCCAGACCCCCAGCCCTGCACCCTTTCATCATTCACTCTGGGACAATCCAGCTGCCAAATCAAAGCATTGAAGCATCCTTGGGGAGTGGTCCCTCTGGGAGGAACTGCAGTCTTCTGCCAACTGTCACGTGAGTGACGAACCCATCTTGGAAGCCGATTTTCCAACCCCAGTCAATTGACTGCAGTCCTAGTCAACATTTCAGTTAAAACCTAGTGAAAGATTTTGACCTAGTACCCACACAGCTAAGTCACTCCCAAGCTCTTGTCCTACAGAAAATGTGAGATAAGTTGTTAATCTGTATATATAATTAACTTTATAAGGACTTACAAATAAATGAATCTGATGCTGGCAAAATAAAAATGTGGAGGGAAGGGGGATAAAAATAATTCAAATGTGTTAGGTACATATACCAATTCCTACAATCAATGCAATCATTATATATTGCAAACGTACTAATAAAAATTTTTAAAGTAAGATAAATACTAGATATGACCAAAATATACAGTAGGGTGTGTGTTTAAGTAGAAAAAAATTATTACAGTAAAAGACACATTGCAGGGGCCGGGGATTTAGCTCAGTGGTTTCGCCGCCTGCTGCTCAAGCGCAAGGACCCGATTTCGATCCCCAGTACCAAAAAAAAAAAAAAAAAGACACATTGCCATTAATCGCCTTCAAAGTATTTCTCCTCACTTTAAACACATTCATCCCATCATTCTTACCACTTTCTGAAGCAGTTCTGGAAGTCCTTTTTGATGAGTATCTTTAGTTGTGCTGTCATGGCAGCTTAGATGTCCTTAATCAATATAAAATATTTACCTTTCATGGTCATTTTGACTTTGGGAAAGAGCCAGATGTAGCATGATGCCAGGGCAATAAATAAGCCAGGTGAAGGAACACCCTAATGTTTCAGGAGCTGCGTTTTTGTTGGATGGCACTCAGTAGCAGTGGTCACCGTAGGTTTTGGGGGGGGTTTTTTGGTACCGGGGACCGAACTCGGGACCTTGCACTTGCAAGGCAGACACCGGAACCACTGAGCTAAATCCCCGGCCCGGTCACCATAGTTTTGATCACACCTCCTAAAAGTTTACAGAACTACAGGTAAGAAAGTGGGATAATGTGTTCAAAGTGAGGGGGAGTATTTTGAAGGGGATTAATAGCAATATGTCTTTTATTGAAATAATTTTTTAAATTGAATCAGGCAATGTATTTTTAGTCACCTCTTGTATTTGATGTCTTAAGCTGCTAAACTGGAGTAATTTGTTATTCAGTAAGAGGTACTAAAATAGTTGCATCCACATATGCACACGGACATATCCACACACAAATACATAACCACTGATGTTACTTTCTTAGCTATCCTTTGTTTTGTTGCTTTTGTTTTTTTGAGACAGGGTCTCACTCTGTAATTCAGGATGGCCTTGAACTCACTGTGTAGCCCAGGGTGGCCTCGAACACTCAACGATCCTCCTGCCTCAGCCTCCCAAATGCTGGGATTACAGGCATGAGCCACCAAGTCCAGCCTGCGCTTAGCTAGCCTTCTAGAGGGTTTTTTGTTTGTTTGGTTGGTTTTGCTTTTTTTGAAACAGGGTCTTGCTATGTAGTTCAGGCTAGTCTTAGACTCATTATGTAGCCTAGGCTGGCCCCTCGAATTTGGGGCACTCCTGAACAAAACAATAGCACAATAGTCTGGTCTTTATCCTTGCTTTCTAGGGAGCCAGGACCTGCCTTACTTGTGAAAAGACAGTTTCTGAGAAATTAAAAAATCTGCCCAATATAACACATCTGCAAAATTGCAAGCCTGGATTAGAACATTTGCTTAACTCTGTCCTTGAACAAATATTTATATCTATAGGCCAGGCATTATACTGAGCAATAGGATATAATAGTAAGCCAGAGACAGTTTTCATGAAGCTGACAGTTCAGCTTCATGAATGGAAGGCACAGATATTAAGAAAATCTTCCTACTAGTTAATATATAAATTGGAGCTGTGTTGGTAGAGCACTTGCCCAGCATGTGGGAGGTCCTGGAGTCAACTTCTGCTAGAGAAAGAGAGAAGAAGGGAGAGAGGGAGGAGAGGGAAAGGGGAAGTAAAAAGAATGAAGACACGATGTGTACATGTACCAACTCCCCACAATTAATATAATCATTATATACTGCAAACATGTAATAATATGATAAACAAAAAGAAACTAGAAATAATCACTTCACAACCACCATGACTATAATAAAAACAACATAATAACAAGTGTTATCAAGGATGTGGGGAAATTGGAACCTTCATACACTGCTTGTAGGAATATAAAATGATGCACTCACTTTGGAAAACAGTTTGATAGTTCCTCATAGGGTTAAATATATAAGTCAACAATTCTTCTAGGTATATATCCAAGATAAATGAAAACGTATTGTTTACACAAAAACCTAAACATAAATTTTCATAGCAGAAACATACATAATAATGAAACAGTGAAAACAACTCAAATGTTCACCAACACATGAATGGATACCTAAAATATGAGATACAGACTTTTTGTTTGTTTTTGAGACAAGGTCTTGCTATGTAGTTCAGGCTGGCCTCAAACTCCTGGCGATCCCCCTGCCTCAGCCTCCCCAGTGCTGGGATTACAGGCATGCCCTTCCACTCCCAGCTGTAAATTATATTATAATAAATCTGTAATTAACAGAATTATAAATCTCTAAATTAGGTTTGGCTAGAAGCATCTTCCAAGATAATATATTAAGGAGAAAAAAGATTTGGTTACAAATGTACTTTTTGTAATAGAGGCTTTTCATTTTTAGGTTAAAATACTATGAAGGTTTGTTCATTGGAAGGTGATGAAAAACAAACATAATTTCAGAATCAGAAATCATACTATTTTTAATATAGAACATATTTTTTATGTATGCTCAGTGAAGATTATAGTGAGGAAACAATGTCAATATCAAAGGAATACACAGACTAAACTATAAAAATAATTTAGTTCCTTATTTACACAGCAATCTGTCATACCAACTTCAAAATTATACTGTTTAAGGATCTCTCAAGAGATTGAACTTTGCAATTACAGAAATTTTCTACCTGCCTACTCATTATTCCTAGAAGTCTAAAGCCTGCATAGTTTTACTGGGTAAAGTTTAGTCTCTTTTCACCATGATCATTAGGAGGCTGAGGCAGAAGGATGACCATGAATGTGAGATCAGCCTGGGCTACATAGTGAGTTCAAGGCCAGCCTGATCTACATAGGAGGCCCTGTATCAAAAAACAAACAGATTTAAAAAAACAAAACAAAACAGGGCTGGGGATGTAGCTCAGTGACACAGCACCTGCCTGGCAAGCACAAGGTCCTGAGTTCAATCCCCAGAACAAAAACAAGCCAGGTGTGGTGGTGCTCACCTGTAATCCCAGCACTTGAGAGGCTAAGGCAAGAAGACTGTCACAAGTTCAAGGCCAACCTGGACTATGTAGCAAGATCTTGTCTCCAAAAAAAAGGTTAGACTCAGGCTGCAGAAGGGATACAAATGTATGAAGATCAGAAGGCGTATATCACTGAGGTCACCTTTGAATCTCCTCAACGCAGCACCCTTGAATCTTTTGTGCGAAGATGGAAAAATATGTGAATAAAAAATTACTGAACAAAAGTAACTTATTTTTCAGGGGCCTTTTGTGTTTCTTTGTTCATTTGTTTGTTTTGCAGCACTGGGAATTGAACCTAGGGCCTTCATACTGAGCAACATCCCCAGCCCTTTTTCTTTTCTTTTTTTGAAAACTAAATGTTAGAGTTTATTCCATCTTCATGATTACAGACATTATAAGACGGGCAAACAAGGCAAATAAAGCAAGCACCTTTCCCCTCCACTTAACCAGATGGAGTATTTTCATTTTATGATAGGCAGGTTGACTTAATTCATTAACTTGGGTTGAAAGCTGGCAACACCAAATCTCTGTAATAGGTGGTTCTTCCATAGGCACTGCAGATACCATGATTCCTTAACTATACACTGTGAGCTCTGAAATGGTGTTTACGCAACATTCTTTTTTGGTACCAGAGATTGAACTCAGGACCTTTCGCTTTCGAGGCAGGAGGCAGCACCACTGAGCTAAATCTCTGGCCCTAGGTCAATATTCCTGAAGCTTTCATGTCTTAGATACCTGGAGGCGGGAAGTGTTAACAGCTGTCTTCCTCTTTGCTAGCCCAGGTCACCCGCAAACTTAACTGTTAGTCATTATATAAAAATAAAACTGTGCTCCCAAGTATTGATTGCAGCTGTTGTGCCCGGATCCCTTTTTATAGAGTATTTACTCCCTGAGAGAGAATAAGAGGTCCTAACCAAATGCTTTCATGAACAATGACCCCAGTACTTTTGCAGCAAAGTCAAGACATCAGGCAACCCTGATCATCTTGATTAATTTATCATTATTTACACACAAGCTATATTTAAAGCTAATTCCAGACCACATATTGCAATAATAATCTCAAGAAATGGTTCAATTTTAGCACATTGAGTTCCTCCAAGATGCTGGAACAAGTGAGAAATCATCTCAAAGCAGAGTGATTGTTCATCATTTACAAGTGAGAGGAAAACCTGGAGGAGGAAGAAATAAAACTCCTTCCTCTTAAACTCATCAGTCCCATGGCTATATTCAGGGCCTTAGTTGATAAAATCCAGAGTCCTTAATTTCCTGATGAATCCATTTTCAAGGTCAAGAAGAGTTTTCAGGCTTTTCTTTGCCATGGCCCATGAACTCCAGTCCTTCAATAGGAATCTCTTTCTCCTTTATTGCTTTCTGAACACACTGCTGGTAGCGCTTGAAGAGATCGGTGCATGGATCCCCGGAACCGTCCCCCTTGAGAAACTTCTCGGCAAACCAGCGATTGAAGCACTGGTCGTACTCGCGCTTCATATCAGTGAAGCCTCTCCGACGCTGTTCATGGCGAAAACTGTAGCTACCCCTTTTCTATTTTTTATTTTGAGACAGGGTCTCGCTAAGTCTCTGAGCTGCTCAGGCTGGACTAGAACCTACAATCCTCCTGCTTCAACATCCCAGAGTGCTGGGGTTACAGGCATGCACCATCACATCTGACTCATTTTTCAGTATTTTAGGTTATCTCTCTCTTTATTCATAACTCCCCAGAGTTACTCCCAAATTAGGGGTTTAGAAAAGCAGTTATTTGCTTGCCATTCTATGGGTCAGCAGTTTGGGCTGGCCTCAGGCTGTTCCGCTGGTCTCTGATGGAGTCACTCATATTCCCAGCAACTGGAGAGTTCTTTCACTCAATTTGAATAGAAATCATGAACAGGTAAAATTCAGCTCCTTAGTGTTAGCAGCTCCGAGCTTTGGACACCAGTGGCTCTCAGCTGTAGTGTTGGTAGCCTCCTCACTGCTTTCACAGCAGCTGGAGCCACAGCTCTTAGGAACTGTTGCAGCAGCTGGAGCTAGCAGCCCCTGGCAGCTGCTCCTTGCTCTCCAGCATTCTCTGATGGCTAGCTGCCTCAATATTACCAGCCCCAACTGCCAACCACTTTCAGTGCCAGTAGCCTTTCCTGTTTCTGGATCTAGTGCCTGCTTTGAGATATAAACCACAAACAGGCAAAATAAAACCATCCAAAAGAGGCTTTACTATGTCCATGTCTTGTGTTGCGGCTAAGGGGAAGCAGTACAGGGACTGATCTGACAAGGGTGATAAGAGGGCTTCTTATATGGACAAAAAGAACATGCTCACACCTGTGCAGTGTTCTGCTGGCTAACTGCACACTTTCCTTAGTATAATTAGGGAGGGGTTTCTTACTGACTGGATAGGGACTTCTGAAGTGGCTACTGAGGGGCAAAGTCATCCAGGGTCATCTGGGATGGGCCTGAGGTATTTGAGACAGCCATGGCTGTCAAGAAAAGAAGAAAGAAAAATTAACAGTGCCCTTTGGAAGCATCCAGCCCTTCTCTTCTATCTCAATATGGCTATAATCAAACTGTAACTTGAGTTGAGCGGCTTGGTTTAACGGAGCCTCACTCACAAATGTGGGGGTTGGTGCTGGCATAAGCTGACCCCATGTCTGCAGCAGGCAGACCCAGTCTTCTTCACATGTCATCTAGTTTCCAAGAGGAAGGAAGCCATGAGGCTCAGAAGCTGTACAGTACTGTGTAAGCTACATTCTACTGATCAAAGCAGACATCTAATTGAGCCGCAATTCAGTGATGAGAAAAACAGACACTACCTGTTTTTCGTTCTAGAATTGCACAAAGTTTGGAGTAATCTTTTTTCTTTTTTTTACACATTTCAGGCTGTCCTTGAACCATGGAGCCCAGGGTGGCCTTGAAATTGCAGCAATCTTCCTGTCTGAACCTCCCAAGTGCTGGGATTACAGCCATCCGCCACCATGCCCAGCTTAAAATTGCTCAAAGCTGAAACCTGTGAACCCTTTAAAATTTACCTGTTAGGGCCGGGTATTTAGCTCAGTGGTTTCGCCACCTGCTGCGCAAGTGCAAGGACCTGAGACTGATCCCTGGTACCAAAAAATAAAAATTAAAAATTAAAAATTAAAAAAAATAATAAAATTTACCTGTTAGCTATTACATAGTATCATCCATTATACAAGAGGACATTACAACTGGTTAAAGATATGACATTTAATGTTTATTATGGTAAAAGTAGTAATTGATCTTTGCTTATATATTATAACTCATCATCTATGTATGTTATCATACATTCGTCTTAAATATTACTAGGTTGATTTTTGTCTTTTTGTGCAGTACTGGAGATTGAGTGAACACAGGGACTTTACACTAAGGTATATCCCCAGCCTTGTATTATTATTTTTTGAGACAGAGTCTTCCTAAGACATTAAATTAGTAAAGCTAAGAAAACACTAAATTAGTAGAGCTCTATCTTCTATTAAACTACTTTCCAACCCTATTTAGTTAGTTAGTTAATTATTCATATTTTTGAAACAGGGTCTTGCTAAGTTGCCCACACTGGCCTTGACTATGTGATCCTACTGTCTCAGCCTCCTGAGTAGTTGGGATTACAGGTGTGCATCAGCATACTCAGCTTCAACTTTTTATTTCAATAAACATTTCAAAGCACCTACCAAATAAACCACAAAAGCCTCAGAGGATACTATGGCTGGAATGTTTTATAACTTCCAAGGTAAGAAGTCCTTCTTACTACCATCACCTAACATCCAATACTATAAATGTAAACCTTAATAAATGTGATTTCATAAAAATTAAGAACTCTCTGTGTTGAAAAAAATCACAAAGTGAACTCACATGGCAAATAGGAAAAATGGGTGCAGAATATTAAGAGTCCATGGGAAAGTAAATATAATTTGCTTTTAAATATGAAAAACTCCTTGACTTCATTAATAGTAGAAGAACATTAAAACTACACTGACAATACCCTTCTGCCAATTTCATTGACAAGTTTGGCAACATGACATGTAGGTAAAAATGGGGGAAATCAGAACTTTATACATTATGAATGGAGGGCCCAGGGATTTAGCTCAGAGGCACAGCATCTGCCTTGCAAGCACAAGGTCCTGAGTTCAATACCCGTACCAAAAAAAAAAAACAATTATGAATGCATTTACCTTTTGACCCAGCATTCCCTCTTCCATGAATTTATCTTCTAGGTTTATCTGCCAATGAATTAAATGACATGTATTCATAGGTATTATTGTAGCATTGTTTATAGAAGTAAAAGATTGGAAATAGCCCAAAGAAATTCATCAATTGAACAATGCTTAAATAAACTGTAAAGCATTCACACAATGGAAGACCATGAATTGCAAAAATGAATGAGGAAGGTTTCTGTGTGCTAATACAAAATGATCTCTAACATGTAGAGAGAAATACTACAGCAGAACGGATTATACAATATGTTGCCTTTTGTGTAAAAAGAAAAGAACAAAAAAATACAGATTCATATCTGATATATGCATTTTTAAATTCCTGAAAGATACATAAAAATTAACAAAAGGAATATATGATTTGAGATTTAACATAGGGATATAGTGGTGAACATGGAGATGATTTATGAATTTTTTCTAGGCAGTATAATTGTATAAAAATCCACACATTTCTATTTATATTCAATTTTACATTTACTTCTCTTTTCTTTTTTTTTTTTGGTACCAAGGATCAAACTCAGGATTTTGTGCTTTCGAGGCAGATGCTGTGCCTCTGAGCTAAATCCCCGGCCCTACATTTACTTTTCCAATATGTCAGCTCTATCAAGACATAACTTATATACCATACAATTCACTTATTTAAATTGTACAAATGCTTTTTATATTCACAGAGTTATACAACCATCCACAATCAGTTTAGGATGTCTTCATCACTCCAGTCCCCAAAAACACATATCCACTAACAGTCATTTCCCTTTACCCCCTAATTTACACCCCAACCCAAGGCAATCACTAGTCTACTTCCTGTCTAGAGATTTGCTGATTTGTCTGTTCTGTGAAAGTTTCTTCCTCTTTTTTTTTTTTTAGGCTCTAATTTACTCTATTTGTTCATTACAGTTACTCCTACTTACTTTGCCCCCATCCAAATATCTCCTTCTCCAACTGTCACCATACTTTATTTAGCTTCATTTCTATAAATGTTCTATGTGGATAACCAGTGGCTTTCTGCATGGTCACTGTCCTTGACTGACATGGAATTTCCTCATTGTTTTCTGTTCTGCCCTCTCTGACTGGTTCCCTCCCTTGCCTGCTGCTTCACCTGCCACAGGGCAGGAGAGTTCTTCTCAAGATACATCTTCAGGACCATAGATTCCATCTCCTCCCCAACTTTAAAAGATCAAACTCTTGTCTTATTTTGCATTTACATGGCCTTCTTTCCAGAAACTACTCAGAACCTCTAACAATGTTTACAGTACCCTTATGAGGTTCCCCACAAAGGTTCTTCTGACATCTTTGTTCCTACACCTAGTGCTAGCACCTTCTAACCATTTCAATCCACTAACAAAACTCAGAAAACATCCCAACTGAATTTGTACCTAAATAGGAAAAACTCTTCCGAATAGAGTATATTTGAACCACGCACAAAAGCAACAGGGTTTTGCCATAATTTAATTTATCAAAAACAAAAAATATGGGGCCAGGGATTTACCTCAGTGGTTTCACTGCCTGCTGTGCAAGCACAAGTACCTGAGTTCGATCCCCAGTACCAAAAAAATATATATATACATATATATATGATTGCAACTGGATAAATTCATCCTATCCAGATAAGATGAAGTTGCCAAGTTATCCTAATAACTGATATAGTTATGTTCATAATAATCATAACAATATTTTAATTTACAAAAAAATCCTTACATCACTTGATAAATGGGATAGTGAAATATAATTAACTCTTTATTTCCTTCTCTTATGAGAGATTTAAGTAAGTCAAATATCACATAAGTAATAAATTATTCTTAATTTGACAGTGAAATGGGTCTGTATATTTTGAAGAGTTTCTTGGTTATGTGTTTTTCATTATTATTGTTGCTGTTTTGCCATGCTGGCAACATCCTCAGCCCAATTTGTCCAATTTGTCCTTTTTATTTTAAAGCACTGAGGACTGAACCTAAGACCTTGACACTCTCTAATATTGGGCTACATCCTCAGTCCTTTTTTATTTTTAGATACATGGTCTCCCTAAGTCATTAAAGTTACCAGAGCTGGGTTTAAACTTACGAACCTCCTACCTCAGCTACCCAAGAAGCTGGTATTAAGGGTATGCACCACCACAAGGGCTTAAATTATTAGTTTCACATTTATATTTGGTTTTCAGAGAATTCTCTTACCACCAAACTGTACAAGACTTGATTGAGAAAGAGTCGGGAAGATAAGTTTCTCAGCCTTTGCATTTACTCACCCACCAAATGAAGTCATCCTGAAGCAGAAGATTAGGGCATGGCAAAGTGGTTGGGCAAGTGAGTGTGATGTGTCTATCACAGAGATCTAGGACATGTGCAGAAAGTTTCTAAACCCTGCACCTGGTACCAATCAGAAAATGCTATCTTCAATTCTTCTGGCACAAGATCAAGTAGCTTTTGATAGCACAGCCTAGATCTAACATCAAAACAGAGAATACAAAAAACAGTGGCCATTAACCTCATGGCCACTACTTTCTTTCTTTCTAAGTGCCCTGCTCTGCATTCTGTAGAACCTATTTCTTTTCCTATCTTTAATATCTTTAATAAACATAAACCCTCACTATCTTTTGTGTAATTTCTTGTCCGATTCTTTGTTAAGGACAAGAATCTAGAAAGGCCTAGACTCTGACAACATAGTTTTGGTGAGCCAGCCAGGAGGTAAGAAAATTTCCCCTGGCAGCATCCTGGCCTCTAGCTACCTGCTCTGCTCTGCTGCTTCCCACTTCTTGCCTCTCCTTGCCCCACATCCCTGCTCCCTATTGCTTCCCTGCTTCCTGCCACTTCTCTGCTTCCTGCCTCTTCCTTGCCATGCTCCCCACTTCCTGCTTCTCTTGCCCTACTTCCCAGTTCCCACCACTTCCCTGCTTCTCTACTTTTCCTGCTGCTTCTCTTACCATCTCCCTACTCCCTACTGTGTCTTCTCCCTTCCCACCACACTGACTGGGTAGGTTCATACCAACGTCTGCATTGTGGTGGTGGGAAGACTGCACCTGGGGATGTGTGCCCTGATGGTGACCTGTGAGATACAGCAGCATCCCCTGTGGTTGTGTGGGTTGTGGGTTGCTAGAGAACCTGTTCAGCTTTGTCATTCTTTTGAGAGAAATATCTATCAATAACTTTGTCTCCTGCTTCAGTAGCCATTTACTCCAGCCTGCCCCTTTCCGTGCTCCAAGTCTCATCTGCACTTTTCCTCTAGATGGCCTTTCATCTCTGGGTAGCTTACAGCCACTTTTTCCGGGAGCTTTTCCAGTCCATGTGGTTCCACTATGTTTGATCTTTCAGGGAACACATGGGACTCCTCTCCTCTTCTCTTCTGAATCAAGTTAGATCCCTTCCCTGTTTCCTTTAACAGAAATTCAGGTAGTTTAGAAACACATGCCTGAGGGCCTGAGCAGAACAGAGGAACAGCCACTAATGGTCAACTCTACTACAGTGAATATACAAAAGTAGAGCTATCCTTGAACTTAGGCCCTTTTAAGGTTTTTGCTTTTCTTTTCTTAAATGCTAAGAGGTTTCTACCTCTACTGCCTTAAAGTAATTACCAAAGTGTTTATTATCAGGATAAATGTAAGGGATATTGTTTCTCCAGTAGCTAGATGGGAGGTGGGGCTCCACTCTGATATTTTCTCAAGTAACTAGTGGAGGCCCTGGGGTTAGCTCCTGGAGGCTCCACACTGCTCAGGTAGCTGGCACCCTTCTAAAGAGTTATAGAGGACCACAGGCTATAAAGAGTTCTAAGGAAAAATAGATAAATAAAAAGGGACTGGTACTGCTTTATTAGGAATGTCTGGGAAGTAGTATGGGGACTACTAAGGGCAACTTGGGCACTCCACAAGTCTGCCTCTTTTTGCATGGGACACCATCTAAAGCACCACAGACCTAGTCTTCTCTCTGTTTCCATAGCCTCTATGACACTTCATGGAAAACACCTCCATAGATCCCAGCAATCTTGCCATTAGGCTTTATCAGTGATGGTGAACCTTTTAGAGCTTTCAATGATAACAAACAATTGGCCGCAGCACACGTCCCATACATGTGCAGCCACTGGGATATATCCTTTAAAAAGTGGAAACAATTTGACCCAAAAACTCTAAAAAACAAAACAAAACAAAAACATTTATCTTCAGGCCAGGGATTTAGCTCAGTGGTTCCACTGCCTGCCTTGCAAGCGCAAGGTCCTGAGTTCGATCCCTGGTATCAGGAAAAAAAAAAACATTTATCTTCTACTGTAATATTAATAAGGTTGAGTCCAGTATAAAGTAGAAAATGGTAGATGGACACAAAATGGCAGTCTAAATTATGATACTAGGGCCAGAGATATAACTCAGTGGCACAGTGCCTGCCTGGCAATTGGGAGGTCCTGAGTTTGGTCCCCAGTACCAAAAAAAAAAAAAAAAATACTATTCTTCAGTTAGATCTTTTTTTGCAAAAGGCAAGGAAAGTGGTGTAAAATTCCTTATGTTCAGGCACTTACGACTACCTCTGGAAAGGCCCCCAAATCTACGGCACTTAAAGGGGTCTCTAAAGAAGAAAAAATTGATATTGTTGATGATCCTGTCTTCAGATATCCACCTGTCTCTCAGGGAGATATGGATCTCTCTCACCTGTTTAATGATAGCAGCCACACTGGGTGGCATCCTTGACCTCCTCCACATAATCCTCAGGCCAGAAAATCAGTCCCATTCTCTTCAAGTGGCTCAGGAACTTCACCAGAGGACAGCACCCCAGAGAGACCCAGCACTCCCCCGCCCCTCCTCAGGTTTCTCAGACAGCTGTAAGCCCCCGGGACATACTCAGAGTGGAATTTCTTACTCTTCTTATTCACAGCTCATTCCTGCCCCTGAGAGAGATGCCAGGAGCAGAGGGGAGTACTTGAATTCAGTTTCTTTTTTCAGTGGCAGATAGCCAACAATTTCAAAAAATGACTAGGCAATTTTTCAGAAGATCCTGGTAAATTTGTAGATGGGTTTCAAATTTTGGCCTTTGCTTTTGACCTTTTGTGACAAGATGTCCAATTTATCTTGGCCACTTGCTGTACCACAAAGTAAAAACAAAGAATCCTAGAAGAGGCTAGGAGATATACAGATAAACAATATGCTGCAGCAAGAGAAGAAAATCACCCTGGAGAGGTTGTCTCTCTGACAAAATATAATACTAGTGATGGGCTAAAAACAAGGTGCAAAATTATGCCTTCTCTTATCATGGAAATAAAAAGATGCATTAAGAAACCTGTTCAAGGGCCGGGGGTTTAGCTCAGTGGTTCTGCCTCCTGCCTCTCAAGTGCAAGGTCCTGAGTTCAATCCCTGGTACTCCCCCGGCAAAAAAAAAAGAAAGAAAGAAAGAAAGAAAAAGAAAAGAAACCTGTTCATTATAAAAGAATGAGAGAGGTTATACCGGGCAAGGAGGAAAATCCAGCTGTCTTCCATGGCCAACTAAAAGAAGCTCTCCATAAATATACAAACCTAGATCCATCTTCCAGGGAGGGCTAGGCACTGATGGGACAACATTTCATTAGTCAATCATTCCCAGATATTCAGCACAGATTACAAAAACTTCAGATGGGCCCCCAGACCCTTATGACCCAATTGCTGGACACAGCCATTTCTGTGTTCAACAACTAGGATTTAGATGAGAATGAAAAGAGAGGGGCTGAGAAAAAAAGCCCAAATGTGCTGCCACAATTGGCAATGCTTTAAGCACACCCAAGTTGTCTAAGGGAAAACCAAAGGACAATCAGGGGAAGAGTTCCTGCTTTAAATGCAAAAAGACAGGACACGGACATGTGACTGTAGCAAGCCACCACATGGGCCCTGTTCCATGTGTCAGATGGCTGATGTGCCTGACTCATGGTACTGGAGGATTAACTGTCCCCACTCCCACAGAGAGGCCAACGCAGCCAAAACTGTCATCTCCCACTCTGATAAAGAAGACTAAAGGGGGGCCGGGGATTTAGCTCAGTGGTTCTGCTGCCTGCCTTGCAAGTGGAAGGATCCGAGTTCGATCCCCGGTACCAAAAAAAAAAAAAGAAGAAGAAGACTAAAGAGGCCCAGGGCAACCTGCAGTGCCCCTGTCCATAGACATCACCATCTCCTGTGAGGAACCCCCAGTGACCTGGGTGTCATGGGCCAGCCAATTCAATTGCACAGGGGCTGCTCCTCCTGTTTTAATTTTCTTGTCTGGAAAACCCTCCTGTGGATCTATAGCATAATTGAGGTTGAGGAAACCCCTGGTTGGAGCTTCTTTACACCTCTGACATGATAATTCATCCATGAGTTTTTAATTGTCCCACAGCATCCTACTTCCTTACTAGGAAAAGACTTACTAACAAAACTGGGGATAATTCTCAAATTCTGGCAAAGACCAAAGTGGATCTCACCTGTTGAGACTATGTCAGGTCTCTCTGACCTAATTAGCCAACAGGTGGATCCCACTGCATGGTATAATAAAATACCTGGAAGGGCAAATTCAGCAGTGCTGGAAGTTATAAAATTCAAATATCCCAGCCAAGTTTCCAACCAAAAGCAATATCCACTCATATAAGAGCCCCATAAAGGCCTCCATCCTCTCAAAGACAGGTTTCTCAAACATGGCCTCCTGCGACCTTGGCAATGTCCTTGAAGTATTCCCATTCTCCCCATAGTAAAGTCTTCAGGAGAATATAGAATACTGTAAGACCTCTGCCTCACTAATAAGGCTGTGATACCAATCCCCCCTCTGGTGGCAGATACATATACAATCCTCTCCAAGTTCCAGGAGACACAAATTGGTTCTCAGTCTTAGACCTCAAAGATGCCTCCTTTTCTAATACCTTCCATTCAAATTCCCAGTTCCGGTTTGCTTTTGAATGGAAAAAAAATCCCATTAAAAATATATATACTTGGACAGTTCTCCCACAGGGTTTTAGAGATAGCCCTCACCTTTTGCTCAGGCACCGGAAAAGGACTTAAGGAATTTAGAGCTTAAATTTAAAAAATCCAACAGTATGTAGATGTTATTCTAATCTGCAGCCCATCTTGCAAGCAATGGAACATAATACTACTCAAACCCTCAATTTTCTAGCTAAAAAGGATATAAAGCCTCAGAAGGAAAGACTCATACATCTCTTCAAAAAGTCCAACACTTGAAATGCATTGTTATACTCAGGAAATGACAGTTGTCTAGGGACAAGATCCAGCCTATCTGTGATTTCAGCCCCCTTGCCACCAAACAACAGTTTCATTCCCTCTGGGAACAACTGGCTTCTGCCAGATCTGGATACCTAATTTTGGATTAATGGTAAAGCCTTTATATGAGACTGTCAAAGGTCCTGAGTCTTTGCCCCTAGAATGGCCAAAAGTGACTGATGCCTTTCAAAAAATGAAACATGGGGCCTGGGATTTAGCTCAGTGGCAGCACACCTTCCTTGCAAGTGCAAGGTCCGGAGTTCCATCCCCGGTACCAAAAAAATAAATTAAATAAAACATGCCAGAGCCAGGCATGGTGGTGCACATCTATAATCTCAGCACTTGGGAGGTGGAGGCAGGAGGATTGTCACAAGTTCAAGGTCAGCCTGGGCTGCATAGTGATTTAAAAGCCAGCTAAAACTACATAGTGAGACCCTGTTTAAAAACAAAAACAAAAACAAAACAAAACATGCTATTACTCAGGCTCCAGCACTAGAAATACCTGAGTTAAGAAAACCCTTCTTCCTCTATGTATCAGAAAAGAGAGGGATTGCTTTGAGTGTCTTGAGCCAAAGGCTGGGACAAGAACTCTGCCCAGTGGCATACTTTTCAAAAAAGAGTGGCTGCTGGATGGCCACCATGCCTGAGGGCAATAGAGATTACAGCCTTGCTCACAGAAAAAGCTACAGAACCAACCTTGAAACAAAAACTAAAAGCCCTGACTCACCATTGGGTCAGGGCTATTCTTTTGGGGGGAGTACAGGGGATCAAACTCAGGACCTTGTGCTTGTGCTTTCGAGGCAAGTGGTGGCACCACTGAGCTAAATCCCTGGCTCCAAGGGTCAGGGCTATTCTTGAGACACAAGGTCACTTGTAACTGACAGGAAAACAGCTACCAAGTGTCAAGCCGGCTTCCATATAGCCCAGAGATTACCATAACAACTTGCACTACTCTTAATCCTGCCTCACTGATGCCTACTGGCTCAGAGTTGGCCACTCTTAAACTGTGTGTGGAGATGCACGCCTGTAATCCCAGCACTCAGGAGGCTAAGGCAAGAGGATCGCCCTGAGTCTGAGGCCAGCCTGGGCCACACAGTAAGTTCTAGGCCAGCCTGAACTGCATAGAGACCCTATCTCCAAAAAAACAAAACAAAACTAGAAAAAAGATGATCATTCAAATTTTCACAGGGCTAGGACTAGCAGTGAGCACCAAGAGGTCTGCAAATCTTGCAAGATTACTCCAGCAATCCCAGATGACCTGCTTTGTTAAAACCTATACAGAGGACAAGGACACTGTAGGGAACAGGGAAAGGGGATGTTACTGGAACCTGTACAGCAAGTCCTAGTCTCCTTCGAGGCATGGCAGCACAAGGGGAATTAATTTATTAGATAGAAAAGATAGAAAAAAGGAGACTTAAAGAAGAAGCTGAGGGGCTGGGGATTTAGCTCAGTGGTTCCGGCGCCTGCCTTGCATGCGGAAGGACCTGAGTTCAATTCTTAGTACACCCCCAAAAATAAAAAGAAGAAGAAGAAGAAGCTGAGCTTTGGCCCTGATCAGTTCTTCTCTGGGCAGCAAAGACCCAAGACCCTGAGCTTACCACACCTTTATTCAGAACATCAGGAGAAATAAAAGTAGCTGATGACTCAGAGGGTGGCAGCAGCAATAATCCTATAACAATGAGGAACAATGCAGATGAAGATTTGGTTCCTCCCAGGATGTCACCAGCTGGTATAGTTCTGCCCTGGAGCATCACAGCATCACTGAACCATAGAGGTCTAGCTGTGGCCAGAGCCGAAGATGGAGTTATGTCTCAACATACCAGCTAGCCTGAAGGCAGGAAAACTAGGCCCTAATCATGATTTACTTATGAAATGATTTTTTCCCTCAAAATCATGTAGAATTGCTCCCGACAGAACACACCCCAGGAGGACTGGCAATTAGACATTACCCACATGCTACCATGTTGGGGATTTAAGCAAATATTGACTCTAATTGACACCTTTACAGACTGAATTGAGGCCTTCCCTACCCATTCAGAGAAGGCTCCAGAGGTGGTGAAGGTGCTCCTCAAAGAAAGCATCTCTCAGTTTAGACTACCCAGTCCCTTCAGAGTGACAAGGAGCCTCTCAAATAACTCAAGTGTTGGCAAAGGCTTTAGGAAAAAAGTACCACCTCCATTCTGTATGGAGACCTCAGTCCTCCAAAAAGATCAAGAGAACCAACAGACCCTAAAGTGAACTCTGGCAAAACTTTGCAAAGAAACTTCTGAATCTTGGTTTCAGTTACTGCCAATAGCCCTTATAAAGGTTCAAAACACCCCCAATATGAGTACATTTGAGATATTATCTATCTCCTGATATGATAGTACACCCAGAGACCAGGAGATTCTTACAATATCTTATTAATCTGGGCCAAGTACAACAGGCCACCCAATTATATAAAAACAAGTCCAAAGTCCTGCCAGCTTCTGGCCCAGGGGGACCACCTAGTGTCTGCCCTAGAGACTAAATGCTAATTAAAATTTAAAAAGAAGGACTCCTGTAGACCAATGAAAACCAAAATAAAAGGGCCCCTTTCAGTGATCCTTGCCACACCCACTGCAATAAAGGTGGCAAAAATAGCTAGATTCACCTTTCTAGGACAAAACCAGCTCCATCTAAACTATCTTTAAAAAAAGACCATTCAGAGGAAGAAAGTTGTGCTGTACGAAGCAGAGAAGAGCGAATCACCCCGCTGCAGACAGGCAGGTCTGCCCATGCCCTACTGAGGTCCCCAGTCCCACAGAACACACCGAATCAGCTCGCTTCAAACAGGCAGGTCTGTGCACGCCCTACCGAGGTCTTGAGTCATGCGGAAGATGCCAAATCACCCCGCTGCAGACAGGCAGCCACCTGGTTCCACACTACAAAGACACAGAGGACACCAGACCACCAGACCATGGTACTGAGTCCCACTGCTCCCGGCCCAGAAGTAGGGTCTTCTGAGCCGCTGTCCCACTGCTCCTGGTCCAGAGGAAGGGGCTTCCCGGTCACCATCCCTCCCGCTGCTCCCAGCCTAGAGGAAAGGGCTTTTGGGCCACCTTCTGTCCCACTGCTCCTGGCCCAGAGGAAGGGGCTTCCGGGTCACCATCTCTCCCACCACTCCCGGCCCAGAGGTAGGGGTTTCTGAGCCACCATCCCACTGCTCCTGGTCCAGAGGAAGGGGTTTCCTGGCCACCATCCCTCCCACTGCTCCCAGCCCACAGGAAAGAGCTTTTGGGCCACCATCCCTAAAGCTGCTCCCGGCCCCTGTCCCACCTCTCCCAGCTCAGAGGAGGTAATCTGTGCAGATGCTAACAGCCCCCCACCCCAGTTGAAATGAGAAAACATGTAAATAAGTCTCAAAACCAGACTTCCAGATCACCTACAGCAACCCCAAAGGGAAATGAGATGGAACACTCTGATACTCAACCACCTGGACCCACCGAATTGGCAACAAAAGGGGATCTAGAAAAAATGAAATCAGAAATAATTTCTCAGATAACAGAAGAAATTGTGCCCCTAGTGCAAGACATGATTAATAAATCTAGAGAGGAGCTCAGGAACATGATGGAATCCCAACATAGGAAACAAATGAAATCCATAAAACAGATGCAAATAGATTTCCAGGACATGAAAAACTCCACTGAAAGTCTACACAGCAGAATGAGCCAATGTGAGGACAGAATTTCAGATATAGAAGACAAGATTGCAATTAGTGACCAGGAAAAGAAAAATTGCTTCAAAATTATAAGGGAACATGAGAAATCAATCCAGCAGCTGCTAGATGATGCAAAGAAAAGTAACATAAGGCTGATTGGAGTCAATGAAGAAACAGGAGAGAGTGCAGATGACATAAAAAAATCTCTTCACAGAAATAATGGCAGAGAACTTCCCAAGCAGGGGAAAAGAACTTGACATACAGATAAGTGAGGCATATAGGACTCCAAATAGCCTTGATTAAAAAAAAAGTCTACACATAGGCATATAACAGTTAGGATTCCAGAAACTCTACAGAAGAACAAAGTTCTACAAGCAGTTAGAGAAAAGAAACAAATCACATACAAAGGAAAGCCCATCAGAATCACAGCAGACTTCTCAACACAAACCATCAAGGCAAGAAGAGCTTGGAGTGACATATTCCAAGCCTTAAAAGAAAACAGCCTCCAACCCAGATTGATGTACCCTCCAAAACTAGCTTTCAAAATGGTTGGAGAAATAAGATACTTTCATGACAAAAAGCACCTTAGGAACTTCGTGAATACCAAACCAGCACTACAAAGAATTTTACACAATATCCTAGAAACAGACATTGAAGATCACAACCCCAGGAAGCAAAGCAGAATGAACCCATCTGGCATGACGAGAAATTAAATGGAAAGGGGGAGAACCCAACAAAAAGAAAAAGTCATGGCAATGACAAGTCAATACATTTCAGTTAGAACCATCAAGGTTAATGGTCTCAATTCACCAATCAAAAGAAATAGACTGGCAGAATGGGTCAAGAAGCAAGATCCAACAATGTGCTGCATACAAGAAACACACTTAATTTAAAAAGAAACTCATAGACTGAAAGTTAAAGGGTGGAAAACAATACTCCATGAGACAGGAACCAAAAAAAAGCAGGAGTAGCTATCCTCTTTGCAGATCAACTAGATTTCAAACCAACACTGATTAAGAGAGATGAAGAAGGACACTACATCCTTGTAAAGGGAAGAATCCAAGAGGAAGAGATGACAATCATAAATATCTATGCACCAAACACTAGTGCACCCAACTATATAAAACAAATACTAATGAACATGAAAAGTCATATATGCACTAATACAATTGTAGTGGGGGACCTCAACACCCCACTGTCACAAACAGATAGATCAACTAGACTAAAAATAAGTAATGAAATACTAGAACTCAATTGAACTCTTGAACAAATGAACTTAACAGATGTTTACAGAGTCTTCCACCCCACAAAATCAGAATACACATTCTTCTCAGCTGCACATGGGTCATTCTCCAAAACAGACCACATACTCACACATGGAACATGTTTAAGTAAGAGCAAAGGAACTGAAGTTATCCCCTGTATATTATCAGACCATAGTGTGATGAAATTGGAGATCCATAGCAAAAGAAACTCAAAAAATTTCATAAACATGTGGAAATTGAACAACACACTTCTGAATAACCAATGGGTCACAGAGGAAATCAGACAGTTCCTTCAATTAAATGACAATGACAATACAACATATTGGAATCTATGGGACACAGTGAAAGCAGTCTTACCAGGGAAATTCATAGCAGTGAATATGCATATTAGGAAAACAGAACGAGCCCAACTAAACAACCTGATGCTGAACCTCAAGCTTCTAGAAAAAGAAGAGCAGGACAACCCCAAAGCTCATACAAAGGAGGAAATTATAAAGATCAGAGGAGAAATCAATGCAATGGAGACTAAGAGAATGATACAAAAAATCAATGAAGCCAAGAGTTGGTTCTTTTCAAGAATCAACAAAATTGACAAACCCTTAGCCAACCTTGTCAGAAAAAGGAAAGAAAAGGCCAAATCCATGCAATTAGGAATGAAAAGGGTGAAATTACAACAGACCCAGCAGAAATCCAGAGGATCATCAATACCTACTTCCAGAACCTATATTCCAATAAGATGGACAACACAGAAGAAATGGACAGATTCCTAGATACATATGAATTACCAAAGTTGAACGAAGAAGACCTAAAAATTCTGAACAACCCAATATCAACCAATGAAATTGAAAATGTAATTAAAAACTTAGCAACTAAGCAAAGCCCGGGGCCTGATGGCTTCACTGCTGAATTCTACAAGACATTTAGAGAGGAACTACTGCCACTACTGTTTCAACTCTTCAATGAAATTGAAAGGGAAGAAATACTCCCAAATTCATTCCTGGAAGCAAGCATCACCTTGATCCCCAAAGCAGAGAAAGACCCAACTGAAAAAGAGAACTACAGGCCAATCTCGCTAATGAACATAGCTACAAAACACCTTAATAAGATAATGGCAAACAGGATGCAGAAGATCATCAAGAAGATCATACACCCTGATCAAGTGGGATTCATCCCAGGGATGCAGGGAGGGTTCAATATACTAAAATCAATCAATGTAATACACTATATCAATAGAGCCAAGGACAAAAACCATATGATTATCTCCATCGAGGCAGAAAAAGCATTTGACAAAAGCCAACATGCATTTATGATAAAAACCCTACACAAAATTGGAATAGATGGTCTCAACCTCAAACTGATAGAAGCCATCTATGAAAAACCAACAGCCAACATCATACTAAATGGTCAAAAACTGAAATCCTTCACACTAAAATCAGGAACAAGACAAGGATGTCCACTATCACCACTCTTGTTCAATATAGTTCTGGAAACATTAGTCACGGCAATTAGACAAGAGAAAGAAATAAAAGGAATAAAGATAGGTAATGAAGAAGTCAAATTGTCATTATTTGCAGATGACATGATGCTCTATATAGAAGACCCCAAGAACTCCACCAAAAGTCTTCTAGACTTAATAACCAAATTCAGTCAAGTAGCTGGTTACAAGGTCAACACACAAAAATCAATAGCTTTCCTCTACACCAATGACAGACTCACTGAGAGAGAAATAGGGCAAATAATTCCTTTCACAATAGCATCCAAACAACTGAAATACCTAGGAATCAACCTAACGAAAGAAATCAAAGACCTCTTCTCTGAAAACTATAGCACTCTGAAAAGAGAGATTGAAGATGATATCAGAAAATGGACAGACACCCCCTGCTCCTGGGTAGGAAGGATTAATATAGTGAAAATGGCCATACTTCCAAAACTGCTATATAGATTTAATGCAATTCCAATTGAGATTCCAGCAGCATACTTCATAGACCTCGAGAAAACAATCCAAAAATTCATTTGAAACAAGAAGCGACCCAGAATAGCAAAAGCAATTCTAGGTAACAGAGACATGGCAAGGGGTATCACAATCCCCAACTTGCAACTCTACTACAAATCTACTGTGATAAAAACAGCATGGTACTGGCAAAGAAACAGACCTGAGGACCAGTGGAACAGATTAGAAGATTCAGAAACAATGCCAGACACACTCAGCCATCTCATCTTCGAAAAAGGAGCCAAACACCCTCACTGGAGGAAAGATAGCCTCTTTAATAAATGGTGCTGGAAAAATTGGGCTTCAACTTGCCAAAGATTAAAACTAGACCTATGTCTCTCACCATGCACTAAACTAAAATCAAAATTGATTAAAGATATAAATATTAAAATAGAAACTTTAAACCAGTTGGAACAGAGATTAGGTAGAACCCTTGAAGACATCGGTGTAGGAAAAGATTTTATGAACAAAACCTCAGTTGCCTGTGAACTAGCACAAACAATCAACAAGTGGAATCTCGTCTTATTAAAAGGCTTCTGCACAGCAAGAGAAACCACCAGCAGTGTGAAGAGACAACCCACAATGTGGCAAAATATCTTCACCTGCTCTTCCTCAGACAAAGGTCTACTATCTCGAATCTATAAAGAACTTAAAAAGATCAGACCTCCCAAATTTAAAGACCCAATCCGAAAATGGGCATCTGAAATGAACAGACATTTCTCAGACAAAGAAGTAGAAATAGCAAATAAATACATGAAAAAATGTTCGTGATAAGGCTGTAGTTCTCAGGCTCTTAGTAGACTATCTAACAACCCTCTTTGCCATACTTTCTCCTCCACAGAAAGCATGGAAATCTGACCAGCTCCTTTTCATATTTGGGCTCTAAATCCCAACTTAATAGTAAGGTTATTCTCCTCACAAATTCACCAAGCTTTGTCCCGTTAAACAGGCAGCTTAATAGTTCTCCACACTTATACACTAACTGTTTTCTCATTGTCTTCTGACAGGTTTTTCTAAGCCCAGCCAGTGAGCCACAACATCTCAAGATAGTTAAAAAAACAAAGCCAGGAGTGGTGGAGCATGCCTGTAATCCCAGCACTTGGGAGGCTGAGGCAGGAGGATTGCTGTGAGTTCAAGGCTAGCCTGGGCTACATAGTGAGTTCAGGGCCAGCCTGAACTACAAAGGGAAGCTTTGCCTCAAAAAAAATTTTTTTTAAATGTAATCCCAAGTAGATAGTGCTTGTAGCTCCCTTTCAGCCAGAAATAGCTATATAAAGATGCAGACCTCCACACCCTCAGCAACTCATAAAAAATTGTGGGGATTTATGTCTCTCATGGAAAAATAACCCAAGAGATTAGAGCATGGCAAAGTGGAGGACAAATGGGCACAACCTGTCAATCAAGGAGGTCCAGGACACATTCACAGAATGGTATCCCAGCCCTGGACCTGGTGCCAATCAGAAAATTCTGTCTTCAATTCTTCTGTCACAAGAACAAGCAGGTTTTGGATAGGACAGCCTAGATCTGACATGAATACAAGGAATATGAAAGACAGTGGCCATTAACCTGGTGACCACTGAATTTCTTTCTTTCTCAGAGGCCACTCTACCAGCTGCAGACCATATTCTTTTCCTATTTTAATTGGCCTGTACTCACTCTGCAGAGCATACTTTTTTTCCTACCTTTAATATCTTCAATAAATGTAAAAGCTCACTACCTTTTGCATGTTTTCTTGACCAATTCTCTGCTCAGGACAAGAAGAGCCTAGAAAGGCCCGGTCCTTGAGAATCCCTCACAATCCATGGTGGGAGGGCTGGCTCCAGGTCCCTACAGGTATCAAGATCCTCAGAGGCTTCAGCCTTACATAAAATGGCATAGTCCTTGCACACGTCCTCTGCACATCCTCCCATGTACTTCAAATCATCCCTAAATTACTTATGATACTTAACACAGCAAAAATGCTATGTAAATAGTTGTTGTACTGGGCTGGGGATTTAGCTCAGTGGTTCTGCCACCTGCCTTGGAAGCTCAAGGTCCTGAATTCGATCCCTGGTACCAAAAAAAAAACGGTTGCTGTACTAAATTGTTCAGGGAATAATGACAAGAAAAAAGTCTGTACATGTTCAGTACAGATGCAATTTTTTTCCAACATTTTTTACCTGAGGTTGAATTTGCAGATTCAGACCCCGTGAATATGAAGCGTCAACTGTATTCGCTTAAACTCTGAAGTATTCTACTTCAAATATAGTAATGAACTCGGTTTATGCTATTTCTCAAAATCAGAGTGTGGTCAATCTTCTTAGGGCCAGGGATTTAGCTCAGCGGTTCCGCTGCCTGCCTCGCAATTGGAAGGACCAGAGTTTGATCCCCAGTACCAAAAAAAAAAAAAAAATTTTCTCTTAGAATGTTGACACCAGACCTCACCCTCAATCAAAGTAGGAGTCTATATCCCCATCTCTTGAATCTGAGTAGGACTTGTGGCTGTTTCGAATAATGGAGTGGGGTGGAATTGATGCCAGGTAACTTCTGAGGTTAGGTCATAAAAATAGCAAGCATGTCTGCTTTGTTCTATTGGATGCTGACCCTTGGATGGCAACCACCATGCTGTGAGGAACTCAGCATCCTGTGGAGAGGTCCACAGGGTGAAGAACTGAGGCCCCTGGCCCACAGCCCTGGCTGAGCTCCCAGTTAACAGTCAACACCAACTTGCCAGCCATGGAGTAAGCCAACTCGAGAGTAGATCCTCCATCCCCCAACTGAGTTATCCCAGTGGATGCCATGTGGAACAGACATGAGCCATCATTTCATGAGGAATAGGTAACTGAAACAGTTAGAAGAAACAGGTTACTGAAACACAAGGTAGAAAGAGTATTTTTGATTCAACCTTCCCCAGAGCAGGGTCTGATTTATACATTCATGCATTACTTACATAACAACAGGAAAAGTTCTGAGAAATGTGACTGAGGTGGAGACAACACAGTGTACTTCTGCAAACTAAGACAGCTAGGAGGTCACTACTGTAGGAGATACAATCTTACACAACCACCAGTTTGATCATATGTGGTCTGTCTCTGTTGAATACAATGTTGTGCAACACCTAAGTATATTTGTCTATGAAGGACTTCCCTCTTCTTAAGGTAAACCCACAGGCCAATAATGTATCGGAGAATTGTTATTAATTGTCAATTTGACTCTGAACGCTCCATTAGCCTCCTTTATCCAATTAAGCAATTAGTAAGAGCTGACCCCACCCTCCCAGTACAGGCTGGAGCCTTTGGGAAGAATTAAGTCACCAGTGGACACAAGGACCAGGAGTAGGCTGGCTGAGAAAATAATGGGTGAATGTAACAGTCATGAAAAGGAGAGTAGATTTGCTCTAGAGACAAGACAGGAAGGACACCTTCCCATTGTGAGAGTAAGGCAATGCTATGGTTTGTGTTTAGATGTCCGCGCAAAGCCTCATGCCGATGAGGTGGGACTTTCTTTTTCAGAGGTAGTTTAATCTGGAATGTGTGATGCTGGGATTAAGCGTGTCTGATTACTAAACCACTACATGTGAGCATTTAGTTTGGCACCGCCCTAACCCACCCCCCCACGCACCGGTAGTCTGAATAAGATAAAAGGGGGAGAAAGATGCTGGCAACCCTCTTGTTATCTTTGCTGCCTTGTGAGCACCATGTTGTTTCTCCTCTGTGACACCTGTTTTCCATCCCATCCTCGGAGCCAGCTGATTATGGACTGAAACCTCTACAAACTGTAAGCCAAATAAATAAACACCTTCCCCTCTAACTTTGGATGTCTGGTATTTTGTCTCAGCAACGAGAGAAAAGTAACTAACACAGGCAGTACGAAGTCAAACCAGTTAAGTGCCTTGAGCATGAATTCGAGAAGTTGTCACAGAAATCATCTCAATTGTTGTTTAGCTTTTAAAGGGGGGTGGGACGTGGCCAGATGCCAGAGAGTTATTCGTGCAAAGAGCACAACATATTATGAAGTTAGGACTGCTTGTCTTCAGAAGGGATTGAATGCACCAAATGATCTTTTAAAAAAATCCCTCAAGTATTATGGACATGTTCTCAAAGATTCAAACAAGAACCAATTGTAGTGAGCAAAACTGTAGAAGTCATTTTTTATCCTCACTCCTAGTTTCACATCTTTCCCCTAAAGTAACCAGGACTGCGGTTTGGTGCCTAACCTTCCTGTCCTCATTCTGTTTATATATACACATGTCAGGCAGATTTTTTTAAAGCAAAACATTTATTGTTACACTTGAGATAATGATAACACTCATCATGGGGAATTTGCGCCTGTACATGATATATTCTGTCTCTTTTTTTCCCATTCCCCCCTCCCCTCAAGCCCCTCCCATCCCTATATACAAAAGCTTTTTTTCCATTTTTTCCTGCTATTTTCATCTTTTTTCTTGTCCCTTCCTTTCCTTTTCCCCTCCCCCCTTGTTCCCCATACCATTTGAACCTCTTTTCTCCCATTTCCAAATATCTATTATACATATCAGTCCTTATTTCCATTTTTGGTTCTCACACCAGAGAAACAATTCAATATTTAAACATGTGTATCTGATTTATTTCACTTAAGAGTATGGTCTCAAGGTGCATCTATTTTGCTATAATGTCTCAATTTCACCCTTCTTTATGGCAGAGTAGTACTCTCTTGTATAAAAAACCCACATCTTCTTTATCCCTTAGTCCATTGACAGGCATTTGGGCTGTTTCCAAGATTTAGCTATTATAAATTGTGCTGCTATAAACATGAGTGTATATATATGACTGTGGTATGATATTTTTAATTCTTTCAGGAAGATACCCAGCAGGGGAAGAGCTGGGTCAAATGGGATCTCTAGTCCTAGTTCTTTCAGGTATCCCCATACTGATTTCCACAGTGGTTGCACCAGTCTACACTCCCACCAACAGCGGAGAAGGGTTTCTTTTTCTCCACACCTCCGCCAGCATTTGTTATTGGTTGATTTCTTGATAGCAGTCGTTCTTTGTGGGGTGAGGTGGAATCTCAGCATTGTTTTAATTTGCGTCTCTCGAATGACCAGTGATGTTGAACATTTTTTCATATATTTAATGCTATTTCTTCTTCTTTGTCTGAGAAATGTCTGTTCATTTCAGATGCCCATTTTTGGATTGGGTCTTTAAATTTTGTGGGTCTTATTTTTTTTAATTCTTTATATATTCCAGTGCCAGAGAACTGGTGGCTGGGCCAAGTAGGCAGAAACTTCTCATCTTCTGCTCCTCACACTGCTACATTCCAGTATCAGGACACCAAGTTTTGAAGAGGCTCTTTCTCTGCTGCTCACCACTCCACCATCTTCCTGGAGGTCCGTGATATTTAACGTAAAAGCATCATGCCATATACATTGTTCTACCTTGCTTTTTCCACTCAACTATGTCCTGCAGGTTTCCCATTATCAATCAGTGCATTGTTTCTACCTCATTTAAATTTTTTTTTAAATTTTTGTGGTTCTAGGGATCAAATCAGCACTTTGCACATGCTAAATAAATGCTCTGCCACAGAATTGCATCCCAAACCTCCTTCCCACTCTTCAAAGTATGGAGAAACAACCTATTTAATCAATTCTGGACATTTAATTGGTTTTCTAAATGTCCACTACTCCAATAGTGCTGCCATAAACCCCCTTCTACAAACACCCATGTGCTGAATATTTCTGTATGCTCCATGCTATGCCATTACATTTGAAATAATGAACACGCAGTTTGTGTTTCCATCTCCCCAGTTGACATGACACTCACATACTCTCTGACATCCTTTTTTCCTTTGTCTTTAACTGTTTCTTTAGTGGCTTCTGAGGAACTCTAGACTGGTTACTCATCAAGGAAATAGATCCTCCCATTGGAGAAAAGCAAGCTTCAGAGGCTGAAGTTAGCTCCAACCTAGAATTTGAGATAAGCGGTTGGAAAGACATTTCTCCCTCAGAAAGAGTTTCTTCACAAAGATGACCCAGAAATATGTTTGCCTTTCTTGGTACCTTTACTATTTTTAGCTGCCTAAGCAAAGTTAACACTTGATTATACATATGTGATTTTAAAATAAAAAATGGAAGGCTTTATAACTTAAATATAGTTAAGTGTCTGCTAGAATTAACCATTTTTTCCTGCTGAAGGTTCCCATCCTGAAGATATGTACCAACGGAAGAATCTTTAAGTCTTTTATCAATTAGCCACTTCTTAGACATATAATTTACCCCATTATATTAACTGGTGCCTCACGACCTTGAACCCTTAATGTCTCTTCCAAGGGTTGTCACCTATTTTTGAGGTAAGACAGTTTTAGCCAAATCAAAAATCACAGATCTATCCAGCCTTTTGGTCTGCCTACCAGTTTTATTTTATTTTTTTTCTTTTTTCTTTGGTATCGGGGATCAAACTCAGGACATTGCACTTTCGAGGCAAGCGGCAGAACCACTGAGCTAAATCCCCGGCCCCTACCAGTTTTATATTTATATTTATATTTATATTTATTTTATTAGTCTCAGTAAGGGAGAAGGCAAGCAAAAGAAGTTGGTTTGGCTTTTTGTTGTTTTTTTTTTTGGTACCGGGGATCAAACTCAGAACCTTACGCTTGTAAGGCAGGCGCAGTGCCACTGAGCTAAATCCCTGGCCCTGGTTTGCCTTTTTGAAAGGAGGGACCACTGGGAAGTTACAAAGTCAAAGCTCACCATAAATAAATCCTTGTGCCATGGGTCGTACATAGTGAATTATAGTCCACCTCATGTTAGTAAAACCTTGGCTGTTCTTTCAGCCTATATTCTTACCAGCCAGGTGTAGTAAGGCACACCGTAATCCTAGCTCTCTGGGAAGGAGAGACAGGGGAATTCATTGCACATTTAAGCCCATCCTGGGCAACTTAGAGACTTAGTGAAACCCTGTCTCAAAATAAAAATTAAAAGGGGCTGGGGATGTAAAAACACAAACGCCCTAGGTTCAATTCCCAGTACTATACTGCAAAAAAGAAAAAAGGCATGATTTGTGTTTTCTTCTAGGGCAGTCTCTTAGTCACTTCCTGATCACAGGGACGAAATACCTAAAACAATCAATTTAAAGGAGGGGAGGTTTATCTTGGCTCAGATTTCAGTCGGTGGTTGGCTGGCTCCAAGGCAGACACAGGATGGCAGAGGACACAGCAGAGGAAAAGGTGCTCAACCCATGGTGGCCAGGAAGAGAGGGGCAGTGGGGACAAGAATCCCCCTGTCAGGTCACGTGCACTGTGACCCACCTCCAACCAGCCCCGCCTCTTAACAGCACCTTCAGCTACCAGTGCTGATCTCATCCAGATCAGTCCACTGACAGCACAAGACACCATCCAGTCACCTTCCAGACACGTGAGACTTTGGGGCCATTTAGATCTAGACCAGGCACTCAGGGACTTGAAAATTGTTTTTGCTGAAACAAATAGTGGCTCCTCACTTGGGCCTATGATGGCCCAATAGGTAACTAGAAGGAGAGCAAAACTGGACCTTCATTTTATTACCTTAAAACTTTGGGTCAGTTCTTTGCTCAGCTCTGCACACACGCTTGTTAATAATTTCTGCAGTATCTGTCTAAAGGCTGGCAAAACAAGGCTGATGAACCCTGAATTTAGATGAACTAGCTCATCCTCCTTTAAGACTGAATGTCTAGAAGTCTCCAGTCATTGCCCTACTCCTGTGGCCACCTTGGATTCCAGCAGTGCGTCCACAAGACAGACCGCCCAAGCAGAAACAGGCATCTCTCTGGGCATGGAGGTGCACACCAATAATCTCAGCACTCTGGGAGGCTGAGGCAGGAAGATCTGAGTTTGAGCCCAGCCTGGCCACTAAGCAATTTAGCGAGGTCCTGTCTCAAAACAAAAAAGATAAATTTGAAAAGGGCAGGGGACATAGCTAAGTGCAAAGGCCCTGGATTTAATCCCAGAAAGAAAGAAAGAAAGAAAGAAAGAAAGAAAGAAAGAAAGAAAGAAAGAAAGAAAGAAAGAAAGAAAGAAAAGCAAAGCAAAGCAAAGAAAGAGAGAGAGAGAGAGAGAAAGAGGTGGGAGGGAGGGAAGGAGCATCATTAGTGGGACCTTAGAGACTGAACTGCCCCCTCAGTTAAATGGACTTCTGGAATTGTCTTGCAAACCAGAACCAAGATGATGCACAGCCAGACTCTAGCTCACCACAGCGAATCCAAGAATTCTAGTCTTGTTCTTTTGTGACCGCCCAACCTGATTCTTTTCGTTAGAATTGTGCCCCCTTCAGCTCCTCAAGCTGAAGTCCCATCCCTATTTTCTCGACTTTCTTACTGCCTAATAAATCTTTTTTTTTATTAAATTCTTTTATTGGTACATTGTAGGTACACAACACAATTACATTTCTCATTGGGAATTGTACCTTTATATAATGCATCTTGGTTCTTATTTTTTCCCCATTCTTAGCCCTCCCTTCATGCCGTCCACCCTTCTCTATTTACAAAGACTTTATTTCCATTTTTTCCATTTCTCAGCATTTTTCCTCTGCCTCATGAATCTTCCTAGGCCTCACACTGCTGCTTTCTGAAACGCTTCTCTGGAATGAGAGAGGACAAATCTGCCCTTGAAGTGAGCCGAGGTCTCTGTCCTCTCCTAGGGACACCTTGTAGCCTGACCGGTGATTCCCCATTCTAAACTACAACTCCTGGGGGTGCCACGGGCCTGTTCCAATCACCACTGACATCTCCCTTTTGCTCTTTTGAGAAGAGTTCCTTCTCAATGTTTGTTTAGTGACTTGCGTTTTTAAGTTTTCTAGCTTTAAAGTTAAAGGAGGGGCTGGGGATTTAGCTCAGTGGCGCTGGCGCCTGCCTTGCAAGTGCAAGGTCCAGAGTTTGATCCCCAGTACCGGAAAAAAAAAAAAAAAGCTTTTGAGGTGGAGGAGTTGAAGGGAGGGCAGGGGAATGGGGAAAAAATAAGAACCAAGACAGATTACATAAAGGTGCAAATTCCCAATGATGAATGTCATTATATTGTATACCTAAAATGTACCAATAAAATAAAACAACAACACAAAACTACAAGCCAATCAAAGCGGACGGTGTTAATGGCTGAAACAAAGAAGTCAGACTAGTGGGAACTGGCCTTGCTGCTGAGTGTTTCATCAGATGCAAAGAGGGGAGGCGCAAGGGCTGGTGCTGTAGGCGAGGAGGCTCTGCCACCTTCCCTCTCTGGCCCGCTCACGGTCATGGGCAGCTCCTCTACTACAAGGGCGAGCTGAGAAACATGGGCATGTCGCTCCCAAGTTCTGATCTTTCTGTTCTTCCTCTACCCCACATAAGTCATTTTCAAGAGGGATCCTTGCTAAACTGTGTGTGATAAAATAATTCCTATCACACCATGACTATCACTTGCTAAGCTTTTTTATTCTGAGTAACTTCAAATATAAGGAAACTGCAAAAATAACAGAACTCCCCTATAACATTTAGGCATAGTTACTTTTTATTTTTTTAACATTTTATTACCTTTTTTTCCTGGTTTTTTGAGACAGGCTCTCAATATGTAGTTCAGGCTGACCTTGAACTCATCAACCCAGGCTGGTCTCAAACTCGAAGTGATCCTCCTGCCTCAGCCTCTTGAGTGCTGGGATTACAGGCATGCACCACCAGGCCCAGCTACATTTGTTTGATTATTTCTCTCTTCATCTCACTATTCATATTATTTATTATTCTGAATCATGAGAAATTCTAAAAATCATGCCTTTGTTGTGTTCTCAATGTTTCAGTCTGCAGTTCCCATGAACAAATATATATTTTCTTATATAGCCAAAATGCAGTTGTCACATCAGGAGATTTGACCTTGATCCTTACTGTTGTTCTATTCTCCAATCCAGAATCCAATTCTGTCAGTTAAACCAACAAAGTTCCTTATGGTAGAATGTCCTCCTCCCTTGTAAGCCTCAGCAAAAGATCACCTACGCATTAAATGTCAAATTTCTTTAATCTTTAATCTGGCCAGGCATGGTGGCACCAGCCTGCAATCCCAGCACACTGGGAGGCTGAGGCAGGAAGATTGCAAATTCAAGCCCATCCTGGGCAATTTAGTGACCTAGCACTACTCTGTCTCTAGATAGATAGATAGATAGATAGATAGATAGATAGATAGATAGATAAATAGGTAGATAGATAGATGAGGGGTGGTTGGAAATGTATCTAAGGGCAAAGGCTCTGGGTTCAATTCCCAGAACTGGAAAAAAACAAAAAACAAAAACAAACAAAAAAATCCACTTTAACCTGGAATAGTCCTTCAGCCTTTCTATTTCACGACATTGAAGTGTTTAAAGAGCTCACATCAGCTATTTTGTACAATGCTCTTCAGCTGGACTTGCAGGTCTTTCCTCAGGACCTGAGTCAGGCTTGGGCCCCAGGAGAATCTGAGCAAAGCTGCACAGCCCACTTGGCCGGGTCGCCTGAGCGGCTAACGCTGATCACCGGCTCGCTGGGCGTGGTCCGGCTTCTCGCTGGGAGGCCCCTCTGTGCAGAGAGGCCCAGGACTGAGGAAACACCTGCCCCTCATCACACCTGATCTCTGCAGATTTAGCACTCATTGCTGTTTCCTGCCCAAACCATTTTTACTGCAAAGATTGCAAAACGGTGAGGTGATTTTCCAACTCCATCCCTCCCTTACTTCCTTCCCTTTATTTAGCTATCCAATATCAGCATGAATTAAAATATACTAGCACGAGGGCCAGGGATTTAGCTCAGTGGTGCCGCCGCCTGCCTCACAAGCAAGGTCCCGAGTTCGATCCCCGGTACAAAATATATATTAGCACGACCCGATAGAGTCCAATTTTTGTGTGGCAGGGGTGGGAACTGAGGATTATGCTTTCCTATTTTATTCAATAAGTTATAATCCTTCACTGTTTTAATTTCTTTTTAGGTAAGTGTCGTCCTTCACTCTAGCTCCTGTGTCTTTTTGACACTCCGCCCTTCAATTCCTTACTTTCTGGGCATCAAGAAGCTCCTGTGTCCCCAGGGTGTCTGCGAGCCCTGCGTGGGCCTGGGTTCAGCTCAGGGAGGAGCCCTGATTGTTTCTAAAGACAAGAATGGGAGAGAGAGGGGCAGTGGGCATATATGCCTCCTGCATTTTAGGTGAAGAACTCATTGATGCTAAGTAACATTGCTCATGGTTGAATTGTAGGCATTGGGTTAGGTTGAGGTTTTTTGTTTTGTTTTGTTTTTATGTTTTTTTGAGTCAGGGTCTCACTCTATAGTTTAGGCTGGCTTTGAACTCACTATGAAGCCCAGGCTGGCCTCGAACTCCTTCCTGGCAATCCTCCTGCCTCAGCCTCCCAAGTGCTGGGATTACAGGCATGTGCCACCATGCCCAGAATATTTTGAGATTATATTTTTTACTTTTGTTCCAAAATAAAATTGAAGTATTTTTTTGTTCTTTCTTCCAATTTATAAATTGGCCCAGGCTGGCCTCGAACTCACAGCAATCCTCCTGCCTCAGCTTCCTAAATGTGGGGATTACAGGTGTGTACCACCATGACATGCCTACATGGCTTCTTTCTTACTTCTAATCTATGGAATTTAATATGAAATCATATGGAATTTAATCATGTAACAGGAATATCAATTTTATTTTGTTTTTTGTAAATGATTAGCTAGTTGCTCCAACTGCATTTATAGAACAGTTAATAATTGCTGTGTGGAAATCAATCTACTGATTGCCAAGGTAAAGTAATAATATTCTAAATGTTTATATCTAGATGGATTCATTTTGAAAACTTTATTCCACCCCAGGCCTGCAAAATCAAACCAAACTAAATTTGTTCTTTTTCCTTTGTCTTTATTTTCTGTTCTCATAATTGTGTTTATTATAACTAGATCATATTCCTCAGTGTTTACAGAGAAAATTCTCTTCTTTATTCTTTTTTTTTTCCAAAATGTCCTTAATATTCTCTAGTCTCATTTTGAAGAGGTCAAGATTTAGGGGGAAATTGCTTTAAAGTTTAACTTGAGGAAATCTGACACCTTCCAGGAGCATGTGTTTTTCTTCATTTATTCAAGTCTTTCTTTTCTTCTTCTTCTTCTTCTTCTTTTTTTTTTTTTTTTTGGTACCAGCGATCGAATTCAGGTCCTTGCGCTTGTGGGGCAGGCAGTGGAACCACTTAGCTAAATCCCCAGGCCCTTTTGTTTGTTTTTTAAAACAAGGCCTCATTATGTAGTTCAGGCTGGCCTTGAACTCACTATGTAGCCCAGGCTGGCTTCAAACTCACAGCAGTTCTCCTGCCTCAGCCTCCTGAGTACTGGGATTACAGGGTTGTATAACCACTCCCAGCTCAAATCTGTTATGTCTGGTGGAATTTAGTTTGAGGTTTCTTTGACTATAGAGTTCTTCAAGAGAAAGCCCATGTTCTATTCATTTCAGCCTTCCGGTAGGGCATGGTACCTAGACATAGTAGGTGCTCTAAATGTTAGTTAACTAGATGAATGAAGGGCTACTTGGAGCTCTCAGACTACCCTTTTTTTAACTGACCCACCTGGCTGAGTGTGGTGGTGCATGTCTGTGATCCCCGCACTCTGGAGGCTGAGTGGGAAGGTCACAAGTTCAAGCCCAGCCTGGAAAATAGCAATTTTGCAAGACCTTATCTCAAAAAAAAATTAAAAAGGGCTAGGGACATTGCTCAGTGCAAAGGGCCTAGGTTCAATCCTCAGCACCATAAATAAATCCCACCTTCTCTGTCTCCAACAGGGCTTCTCTGCTGTAGTTGAAGACCTATGAGGAAGTGGAAAGTGAAGGCAAAGATAGTAATTTCCCTTGCTTAATGACTCAGGTGTAAGCACTTGCCTAGCGTATGTACAGGACCAGGTTCAATTCTTAGCACTGGAAAAACAAACAAAAACCTTGAACAGGACATTTTTTCTTGAGTAAACTATGTAAAATAATTCTGCAGACAGGAGTAAACCTAAAATAACTGGCACCCTAAGTAAAAAGTTTAAAGAATTAATTTTCATTAGCACATAGCAGCTTGATTTTGCCCTCCAAAGAGCAGCTACACTTATGACTAATATTTTGTGTTGTATTTCATGAATTCCAATGTTAGTTCAAAGAGAGATCATTGTAGTAGAGAGATCTGTTACTGTATTTAGAGATGTTGATGGCACTTGAGGGAAAAACTCACTGCCTGAGGCTCACCCCCAAATCCATGCATGACAAAAATGGAAGCGGACTGAAGAAATGCTAATTTGAATGTTTTAACCTCTAATGTCATGAAAATTTCATGGTATAATTTATGGCTTTTCAAACCACATTTCAACTAGTGTGACTAAATAAAGCCTGCCAATTTATTATACGGGACACAAACTTAGG
The DNA here is from genome assembly GCF_053883595.1 of Heterocephalus glaber. NCBI lineage: Eukaryota > Metazoa > Chordata > Mammalia > Rodentia > Bathyergidae > Heterocephalus > Heterocephalus glaber. Next base: position 19,137,505 of record NW_028258333.1, read on the forward strand.
TGTGCATAATCTTGTCTGTCCATAATTGGATTTGATTTCTATCTAAATCCTTCATTCTGCCCTTGTCTGAAAACTTAATCCTAGTCCATTTGAGGTGATCTATCAATTCACAGTGGTTTCAGTTGATTTGGGGTTTTCTCACTTTTTTCTCAGAGCTACTTCCGGGGTAGATAATACTGAGTCAAACTACTAAGATGTGGCCATGAGATTGGAGGTATGCCATGAATTCCCATAATTCTAGGTTGCCTTGGCATCCATTTTGACTATAAGTTGAACTTTCCTCAGGTCAGAAGCAGGGCTTAGTCCACCTTGACACAATTTCCAGTTCTTGCTTCCTTCCAGTTTCTCAGTGTGGCCAACACAGATGCAGTGCCTGCCTTATGCAACCACCTCTTGGTCACTTCCACACTGGACAGGGTATAATCTACTCAGTGTGATCTACTGATCCCCACACCTCATGTGCACTTGCAGATAAGCCATAGTGACCACCTTCGGGTCAAAGAAAAACTCCAAGGAATCTGTGCCTGCCTACTGTTACCTACCAAGTAGAACTCCCTGTGGGGAACCCTAGTGCTGCCCTGATGGGTTTCTAGGGGATTCTCCAGGCTAGGGGATTTTGTTGTGGTTATCACCTTGGACACCAATAAATGCATTGGCCAAGTCTCTCTCTTCCTCTCTCTTGATCCCCAGTTGACTCAGCATGTGGGTCCCAGACAACTCTCCCCTTCCCCTTATCCCTGCAAAGGAAGCCCACTGCCCTCTTCTCTCTGGGATCTCTAAGTAATAAATTGCTCCTGTTATTCCGTGCACTCTGTGTACCTCACCTGAACCTAACTTCTTTGCTGGCTGTCTTGGAAGGAATAAACTGGGCATGGGTCAGACAAGAGTCACAGGGGCATCTGCCAGCGTCGTGTTTCCTATGAGAGGGACAGCTGGTCCCGGGTGGGACTTTAGGTATCTGAAAAGCATGTCACAAATATCCAGGACCAAAGCCACTAGAAACCTATCAGGGCAGCACTAAAGTTTATAGGCACTGCCTAGAAAGATACCTCAAGATCAGATTAGAGAAACATGACAGATGAGGCGGCTCTATGCTTGCCTTTCTAGCTGTGTGCTGTCTTTCTACACAAGTCCCTTCCGATCCCTCGACCCTCTTTCTTGGCAGCTCTAGAGCAGCGTTGAGAGTATGAAAAAGATCTTGCCTCCTCACTTTCCACTCCAGACTACCTCAGGCCTCACTTCCAACATGGCCTGTCCCGCCATCTTCTCACCACTTTCTGTGTTGCTTGGGGAATTCTAGGAAATATGGCCTTTCATAGGGCTGCATACAGGAAGTGAGACCGAGTGACTCTTTACCATGATTCCCCAAATCACTGTTATGGTTTCAGGGCTTGAGATCCCAGCATTCCTCTGCATGCACTCAGGAAACTCAGTGGAACAAGGTGCTACCCTCCTGCCCTTACCTCCCCAGACTCTTGCTCCCAGCCGAGTGCACCTTAGTTAAAAGAGGTGTGGGGAACAGGGTGCCTTGAATTCCTCCCGGCCTGACCGTGATACTTACAGTCTGTATTTACAGCTGCTCCCATGCTTGCCTTTCTGCCTGAGCTCTGCCTGCTGTAAGTGGGGGCATTCGATTCTCCTAGGAGGAGCATGTTGCAGTCAGGGTTTGCAAGGGAATAGGTTTAATACAGGACACATAACTTACAGGATTATTTTGTAATATTTACCCAAAAAAATCAAATGCAGAGGAGTGCAAGAGATCTGTCTGAGGCCGCGATCCCACAGCAATGTCCTCCATGAATCCAGCCACAACCCTAGAGCCCACGGCAATGTCTCCTGCAAGTCTGTATCAAGGATCTGCATCAGGAAGGCCGAAAGGCCAGTGGTACAAAATAGAAAGCCTGCTCCAGCAGGGTGAAGGGTCCATGCCACCAGGCTGAGGGGTCTGCACTGGAGCTAGACACGCTCAAGGCAAAGACCAGCAGCCATTCCCGGTGACGGCGAAGACTGAGCTCCTCTGATTATGGGAACAGCTGAGTGCACATCAGGAAAACCAGCTGCAGCAAGCTTCTCCAAGAAGATCAACAGTCCCCAGTCTTCCCCTCCAGTTCTCTTTTTATGCCATGGCAACAATCCTCAGGTGGGTCTTCCACGCCTAGACCACGCTGATTCAGTTCAGCTGGGCGTTCCAAGTTGACCCAAGAGTGCATGAACCTTACTGTGGACTGCGTGTGGGAGGGTTCTAGGCTACACACTCCCTTGACTCATCCTGACACCCCCCACACCCCCCACAACTCTCCCCTTCCATGGAAAAGTTGTCTTCTAGAAAACCAGTTCCTAGTGTCAAAAAAAGCTGAGGACCCTGGTTGAAAGTACTGGCTACCACATTTTCTCCAATAGCTTGAATCACATGAAGCATGGTTTACATCCTGTGTAAACTGTTAGGTCTCAGTCTACACAGCGTTTGGGGGGGCGAATGTTCACTGCACTGCTTTGTTCCTAAGGGACACTAAGGAAGTGTCCTCCTAGCGTGCAACTCATATAGCACTATGGATCAAAAACATCCATGGTAGTTGAAAAGAAAGGAAATCTATTTTCCTAAATATTTAATGATTTGAGTTTATAAATATTTTACTTAATTTTGGTGACAAAACCCAGAATTTACAATGCACATCCATTTTCTTTTTTTAAATTAAAAAGAAATTTTTTTTTTTGAGGCAGGGTCTCTCTGTGTAGTTCAAGCTGGCCTCAAACTCATGGCAATCCTTCTGCCTCAGCCTCTGGAGTGCTGGGATCACAGGTGTGTGCCATGATGCCCAGCTCCATTTTTCTTAAAAAAAAAAAAAAAAGCCATGTTCCCAGATGCTTCCACGCCAAAATATATAATGTATTAGGAATTTCCTGGTGATCTTCTAAGGACTGTGGTAGTCATGAAAACCACCAGATTTGTAGTCAGAGCGCTTTTAAAAAGATTTGCCAGCTCATTAGGATCTTTTCACACTGAATTGCTCTTCCAGTTTGTAGCACCTGGATCCTCTTTCAACCCGGGAAGAATTACATGGCAGCAGTCAAAAGAGGCTGAGCAAACTATTGGAGAGTGAAAGCAGAAAGCAGCATTTATTGCAAAGCAAAAGCAAACAGCCCTTAGGCAAATGAACCTGAGAGGGAACCCAATACATTGCCCAAGGGACTCTGTCCAGGGTTTTTGCTTTTTTGTTGTTTTGTTTTTTTTAAAATACCTGACACTCTCACCTTAAAAGAGAAGTTTATTTTAGCTCACCGTTTGAGGAATTTTTTTTTTCTCTCTCAGTGTCGGGAATTGAACTCAGGACCTCACGCTTGCCAGGTAGGCGGGGTCCCACTGAGCTACATCCCCAGCCCTTGTCCAGGGGCTTTTATACACAAAACTGACCAACCTCAGCCAAGCTGAGGTCAACCTCTGGGGTTACAAGCAGGAAAGTTCGACTCAGAAGTGGGCCGATAGAACTCAGTGTATGCGCCATCAATTTTAACTTAAACAGAATGAGGACCTTCTTTAGAGAGGTATGGAAATCTTCTCTCACCAATCCAGTGAGGCCTCCGTTTGTCTGCTTGGGTCTTCACTGAATCCTCCGGACTTCCCCCTTGACTCCGCCTTTCCCGCTCCGGCTTTGACTCTTTGCCAGGCCCTCCCCGGAGTCTCCTCCTCTCACCGGGCCAGTGTTGCGCTGAGAAATCTTCTCCCCCTTCCCCAGGGCCCTGCTCGTCCTCAACATATTTTAGGACACATAAAGTTTTACTGAAGCGGGTTGTTTAGATTACCGTTAGGAGCCTCCTGTTAGGTTAGGAAAATGACACCCACACTTTAGAAAACGGGACCTAAGCCGGACCATGGCAGCACAGAGGGCTTGTGATTCCTCCACCCCAGGTCTCTTATGATCTCCCTGTTTCACAGTTTGTCTGCTGCTGAGCAATAAATAACCTCTACTTTTTGAAATTTATAACATGTTCTCAACACGAGGTAGTTTCTGACCAATTGGGTTAGCCAACTATTGCTGTGTAACGAATTACTCCAAAATCTAGTAGCTTAAAATAATCAATTTTAGTCAGGCATGGGGGTGCACACCTGTAATCCCAGCACTAAAGAGACTGAGGCAGGAGGATCCCCAAGAGTTTGAAGCCAGCCTGGCTTACATAGTGAGTTCAAGGCCAGCCTGAACTGCATAGGGAGACCCTGTCTCAAAAAACCAAATTATAATAATAATAGTAATTTTTATTATATCACAGTTCCTAGGCATGGCTTAGCCAGGTCCTCTGGAGCTGTAGTCACTCAATACTCACTTGAAGGAGAAACCATTTCCAAGCTCCCGCATGGAGCTGCCGGCAGACCTCAATGCTTCTTGCCATGTGGGCCTCTCCATGAGCCAGCTCATGGAATGACAGCTTGCTTCCCCTAACCCAGACCTCAGAAACTTTGTTGTCACTGTTCACTGCTGTTCTCGCCATCTTGTCCTTGAAAGATGAGTCAGGCTGTGGAACACATCCAACTAGGGGATGTAGACCTGACTGACAGTTCATACCATAAGTGTGTGCTGCATTCTTCCACAAGTACAAAGGTGTGCTTTTTGTTTTTAATGAAACATAATTGGAGGTGGAGAGAAGCCACTCAGAGCAATCCCATTGTTTGGATGTGTCCAGGTATTCTGACTCCCAGATCCTTTGTGGGCACGAGTTTCCTCCCTTCAGAAAAAGCCTGTCTCCTCTCCAGCATGTCCTTGAAAGCTCTTTGTCCTACACGTGCCCTGCTGAATGTCAGTGAGTTAGAATTAATCATGCAGGAAAAAACACTTGAGGTTTTCCAATGAGTGTGTGGTCTAGGACACACAGGAGAGTAACGCAGTGATGTCGCGGGGCTGTAGGTCTGCTGCCTTCCAGTCTTTGTTCTGTGCAGTGTTGGGACAGCAGTTCAGGTGTGGAGGGGCTGTGTGAGGGGTGCGTGGTTTTGGCGGGGAAGACGGCAACCAGATAAGAAAGCAGCCGGAGACCACATTCCGCTAATCTCGGGGGGCAAATCCTTTCATCTGCTCTGAGCTTGAGTTTATCCTTTCTAAATCAACCAGGCTGAAGCAAATGAGCTCTACATTTTATGGCTTAATGGCTAGTAGAATTTATGAGACAGCTGGTAAGAATATGTAGGTGTTGCCAGGACTGTAGCCTAGCAGTGCAGCATCTGCCTGGCAAGTACGAGTCCCTGAGTTCGATTCCCGGTACCCAGAAAAAAGAACATTTAGATGTTTAAAAATGAGAGGGGTAAATTAGTGCTGATTTACAAAACAGGTATTGTAAATAACTTACAATATTTTTTAAAATAACATACACTTTTTCTAATTTTAATAATGTTTCATGTTGTTGTGAAGATATTGTTTTATAAACACAGAGCTCTTTCCCTTCTGATAGTACCTACCTATGACTCTTCAGTCCCTCCCCTACTACACACACACACACACACACACACACACACACACACACACGCGGTTACCATGGAAGCCACCACCTTGTGGACCATGATTCTGCCCACTTGCAGGCACCTGGGCCGGGCTGGGCTCTTCTCACTCCTCACCTGGAGGTCTGCATCTGCAGACAGGGAAAGGCTGGTCATTCTCAGAGCCCAAGGCTTTCAGCTGTGAGGTCACTAGCTGTCAGGCATCACATTTTCCTTCCCCTACTCCAGAAAAAATTAAAAAATGAGGCAGGCAAACAGAAAGAAGCCAGTGAGATGCAGACAGAATGCAGGCAGCATTGGTGCGTCTGGTTCCAGTCATTGCTGAGGCCCTGCTGTTTTCTGGCCTTTGAGTTTCTGAGAACAGAAACTTTCCCTGCAACCAGAGTGGGGTGGAGGAGAGATGGGGGATGGGGATGCAACTAATTTATAAGTTCACTGCAGAAAAAAATGTCCACTTTTTAAAATTTAAACATTTACCGTGTAGTTCAATCACAACTCATATCCATGTATCGTGAGTGTAAAAAATAATTCAGTTTGATTTGATCTATTTTCTTTTTTGTTTGTTTTGTTGGTTTGTTTTTTGAGACAGGGTAATAGGATGTAATTTAGGCTGGCCTTGAACTCACTGTGTAGAACTGGCTGGCCTTGAGCTCATGGATCCTCTTGGCTCAGCCTCCCAAGTGCTGGGATCACAGGCATGAGCCACCACGCCTGGATTGGTCTAGTTCTGAGAAGATCTGTGACATAATTAACAAGACAGGAAAAATGATTAACATAGAGAGGCAACATTGGTCTCTGCTAAACGGGAGAAAGAATAAAGCTTTTACATAACATAATTTCCTTAGAAAACTGACCATTAGTAAGAGTCCCTGTTTTCTTCTGCTTTGCCATAGCTTCTGTCTTAGAGGTCCTTCCTCAAGCCCCTTCTAGGCATAGCTTTCATCAGTGCAGGAGGCGGGGGTTAGCTGGTGAAGGATGCAAAGACTCACAGCTTCATACAATATCAAGGGCAATTAGAGGGCCTGAAAGCATTTCATGTGAGAAAATGGCATTTTAGAAAGAGTCTGGCTGCAGAGTGGGGATCAGATCAGAGAGAAACAGATTGAAAGATGAGGTCAGGGAAGTTGATGGTCGGTCCCAGTGATGGCCAACACTAGCTGGGACCAGGGCGGTGCCCGCAGTGTCGGGGGCAAAGGACTCAGAAGACAAGCGGTAGGTAGACTGTAGGCCTTGGGGGTCAGTTCAGGTTAGGCAGTGAAGGGGGAAACAAGACATCTAGAACAGCTCTGGGGTTTCTAATTTGGACAATGGAGTGAGTGGTACAGACATTTTATTAAGACAGTTCTAAAGAAAAAGCCCGTTTGGGGGGGGAATAAAATGAGCTTAATGTTGAGTTTATGGCGCTTTGTAGACATTCAAGTCTTGATCCATGAGTCAAGGCAGAAGACAAAGACTTGCAAATCAAGGCTGGGGGTGTAGCTCAGTAGTAGAATGGATGTTTAGCATGCAAGCAATCCGGGGTTCAATCCCCAGCACTTCCTTCCCACCAAAACGGAGATGGCATGTGTATAGCCAGGGAATAAAGACTGGAGTCATCGTGCACACAAGTAATGAAAGGAACTCATAACATCATTCAGGAAGAGGCTTTGGGGATGGGACTCGGTGGCAGGGCACTCACCTAGCTGAACCCAGGGAAGAGGCCCTGGGTTCAGCCCCATCCCTGGGATGGGAAAAAAGAAAGAATGAGAAAAGACCGATAGGGCTCGTGGACAGGAAAACCAGCGGGAAGTCAACCTTGTGGAGACCGACAGAAGGGAGTCTTTCAGGGAGGAAACGGCCTGCGGAGCTGACCACCGAGGGACGGGTGTGGGCAGAAGCCTTATGCTGTCCTTTCTCCCTTCTCCACTTGGCACACCAGTTTTTTGGGCTTTGTTTTGTTTTCTGAGACGGGGTCTCACGCTGTAGTCCAAGCTGGCCTCACACTGGGGCTCCTCCAGGGGGGAGTGCAGCGCTGTGCCTGGCTGGCACCCCCAGTTTTAACTGATGGACAAGCTGAGAACTGAAAGGTTTCCTTTGGCTGTGGCACAGAGGGCACTGAGAAGTGTGAGGTGGGAGGTAGCTTGAGGAGGAAGACAGGACCCAGCCATCCACTTAGTTTGTTCTGAGATGGACTAGGCTAGGGGGCATTGCAAGACTCCCGGGCAGGGAGACAAAGGGCAAGGAGACCGAAGATGATAGAGGTCAAAGTTTCCTAAGTAGCAAATGTGTGGTGGCAGGTAGGGCTCACAGGCCTCTCCTGGAATGGGAGGGACAGAAGGAAAAATGTGGGAAAAAAGCTACGGAGCCAGACTCACACTCCGGGAAGCTGAGGCAGGAGGATTGCAAGTTTGAGCCCAGCTTGTACCATCGAGCTATTTAGGGAGGTCCTGTTTCAAAAATAAAAAATTAAAAACAGCTAGGGATGTACTTCACTGTGGAGGCGCTGGACTCAATCCCCATCCCCACTACCAAAAAAATGGAATAGAAAGTCAGGGTGGTACAGAGAGAAAGAGGACAAGGGGGCCACAGGCTCCTGGACTGACTGATAGGGAGTCAGATCCATGGAGCTAGAGAGGATTTCCCCACTTATCTTCCCTGCCAGTAAAACCGCCCCTTGATATCAAGGATGATCTTTTGTGATAATGTAACACATCTGAGATATAATAGTCTAAATGCACTGTTAGTTTCTTCAGTGCATATTTGTTGTTTTCTTGAGGCAGGGTCTTACTATGTAGTTCAGGCTGGCCTCTAACTCGCAGCAATCTTCCCACCTCAGCCTCCTGAGTGTTGAGATTACACATGTGCAGCATCATGCACCCACCTGGCTCCAATGTGTACTGACGTGAAATTAGACAACGGGGTTACAACACTGGGCACCCCTGTATCCTATGAGAAGACTCCAGTTCAAATGCACCTTAACACCCAGCAGCCAGAATGGAAAGAAAAGTCTCAAGAAGAAACTTGCAGCTCCCTCTAGGAGTCATGCATGCCTTCAACTAGCTGCTCAGGTAGAGGGCACCCCGCAAAAGTGGGTGCTCGGGGTACAGCCACCTGGCTGGCCCTCTGAACTGAGCCGGCAGAGTGCCACGCGGGAATTCCTGTGTCTGGACAGCTCCGCTCCTTTCTGCCGAGTCGGTCTAGGAGAAGTCCTCCTTATGCCTGGAACACACTGAGCCCTTATTTCCTTGCACTATGTTATTATGAAGGAAACTGACAATTTTTGAGTCTGCTTGCCCAGTAGAAGTAAACAGCAAACCGGTTGTGCAAAAGGCAGGAAATGGAATGTGTTATGTTACATGCTTCTTTCCACCTACCATAAACAGAGGCTGTTTAATTTCTTGGCTTTGATTCATTTTTTTAAAAATCACAAAACCTCCCATTTTGGGCCCCTCCTGTTCTTTCCTGGTGCTCCATACTGGAGGGCTGAGGTGTGGGCGCACAGTTCAGAATGTCCCTGGGCGTCAGAGGGGTGGCAGGGGCTGTAAAATCAGATGGTGGTTGGCAGCGGAGGAAAGGTACTCTGCACAGTGAAAGACTCCTATGGTTATTTTTATTTAATAAAAGTTCAATGTTCCATTAAGGATTGAGTCACGTAGTCATCTAAGTTTTCCATTTCCTATGAGGTAAGGGACAATGCTTCAAACTGTCAAAAAGTCTGGGACCCTAGGCCCTGTATCCAGAAGGTCTGAGGCCGAGTGAAACCCACCCTGCCAGGGATAGAAAGGGCCTCAGAGATGCCGCCGCCCGGCCTGAGGATGTGGAAATAGCATCCCTGTATCCAGATGGCAGGCTCGGGCAGCCACACTGGGGCCGGAGAGACAACAGGGAGCTTGTGTAGGCGCAGGAGAGTTGGAAGAGCCGTGAGGACCAGGCTGGGGAACAGGCTGGACAGGAGCACACCTGGATCTACCTCCACTTACAGCAGTTTCCCTGAGACGGCGCAGTGAGAAAACAGAGATGTGGGTATGAACACTCTCCTGTTCATAGGTTTAATATGAACCGCATGAAATCATCACTTTTGCAGTAAAGAAGTCAAACGTTAGTAAGTTCCTATCACTTCAGTCTAAATACACATATATGTATGGGAAAGGAAGGGAAGAAGCTGGCCTTGAAATCATCACGCATGTGGCCCAGGCTGGTCTTGAACTCTAGGCAATTCTTCTGCCTCATCCTCCTGAGTGCTGGGATTACACTTGGCTATATTTCTATGTATTTGTATGTGATTATATGAGTGTGGAGGAAATTATGAAAGGGAACTTAAACAGTTAATATGTTGCAGAGAAGAGAATGAAAAGGGAAAGCAGGAGAATGAAGAGTATGAAAAGAAATGAAAGACAGAAGAATAGAAGATTCCAAAGGAAGGGAAGGGAAGGGAAGGGAAAGGAGGGACAGAAAAAAGGAAGCAAAGGGGCCAAGGATTTAGCTCAGCGGTTCTGCCGCCTGCCTCACGAGCACAAGGTCCCAAGTTCAATCCCTGGTACCAAAAAAAAAAAAAAAAGAAAAAAGAAAAGAAATTGAATTTGCATTGAGCCTGATTTTAAAAAATGAAAGAAAGCAAAAAAGGAGAGAGGGAGAGAATAGAGACCAAAGAAACAGAACACAGTGAGATAGAGACAGAGGCAGAAAAAAGAGAAGCAGCATACACCCTGTTGATGAAAAATGCAAGTTTACACATATTTGCATAGATACATGGTAAACAGCTGCATTTGCACTGCTCCCTAACTTTTGCTGGAGCCCCAGTTCTGCCCCAGGCTACCCGGCTGGCACCCGTACGCTCCTCTCCCGCACTCCACGCCTTATACTAAGGTTTCCACCTGCAGAGACCCCGGAAGCGGAAGCGGAAACGGCCTGGGCACTTGCGCCCGCCCTGGCCCGCCCCCAGCGAGAGTTCTGCGGAGGGAGTAGTCTTCTTTGGTTCAGGGCTGCTCTAGGTTTGGAAGCTGTACCTGCCCTAGAGCAAACAGGGAACTTGGAAACCGCAGCAACAGAAAATCTGAAATTCCGCATGTTAACATTCTGCCCCGGCTAGTGGTGGCTGCTGTTGTCAGAGTCCACAAGCGTCAGTTAGAAGTTTAATGAACTTAACAGAGTGAGAGACTGTTGACATTAAGTCCTGAACTAGCCATTATGATTTCTAAGCAAACAGCTAAGGGGAACACTAGTGTTTGCATACAGTTATAAAATCCAGCTCGAGCTGGGCATGGTGGTGCTCGTCTGTAATCCTCGTACTTAGGAGGCTGAGGCTGGAGGATTGCTGGGAGTTCGAGGCCTGCCTGGGCTACTTAGTGGGTTTAAGGCCAGCCTGAACTGCATAGCGACAGCCTGTCTCAAAAAATAATAAAAAATTTAAAAAAAAAATCCAGCTCAGTTTGTGTTGTGTTATCATACATTAGTTTCAGTCTAAGTCTGTTTACTCTGAAAGGAAAAGTATTTTCCTATAATATTAAAGAGTTTGAATGTTTCAAGGAGGGTTTGACTTGTAGTCTAGTGATAAATAATGTTAGAATGAATAAAAGGAAGGCTTCTTAAAAAGAATTTGTTTTTGAGATGGGCATCTTGTAAACTGTCCAGACTCAACTCAAACTTTCCACCCTCCTGCCTCAGCCTCCCAAGTAGTTCGCGTTAGGACAGAAGGAAGCAGGGGTATGCGCTCAACAGGACAGGATTATTTGAGAACAAGCCCGAGAGGGACCACTGTGGCACTAGAGACCTAACTAGACTAGACAGCTAACTCTCATACAGGCTAGAAGGTCTTTATAGACTTGTGAGCATAAAAGGCAGGGCTGTAAAAAGTCACAACGGGCCTTTGTAGGGGAGATTTCAGTACAAAGGAGCTGTGGCTATCCACACGGGATAGGGCTTGAGGACGTACAAGGAGGTGAGTTGTTCGTCAAGAGCAGGGCTGGGCAATGATTGGGAATTACAGGGTGTGGCTGTGCTTACCGGGCTGTGATGACCCATGAGGATACATCTGCAACAGGTGCCCAGCACAGCAGGGGGAGGGATTTAAAGTGGTCTCTGCTCAGACCAGGATGGCGGTGTCAGATTCCTTCAGTTCCAATTATAGGCACGAGCCACTGTGGACAGCTCTAATGGAGGATTTCTCACCCTCTGTGCCCTTGACATACCCTTGACATTTGGGCCAGATACTTCCTGTCCTTGCCCTGTAGGATGCTAAGCAGCGTCCTTGGTCCCTAACCGCTAGATGAGTAGCACCTCCTCCAACCCCAAGAGTGATAACCAAAAAGTCCTCCAGGCAATGCTCAATATCTTCTGCTGGGCCTGGGGCAGGCAGGCAAAATGAGAACTATTAGGGGGACCACTGGATCTGTTAAACCTCATGAATTTCATTTGTTAAACCATTTTTTATAGAAAACTATTTGAAGTTGTTTGTTTTTGAGACAAGGTCTCACTGTGTAGCAGTCCTCCTGCCCTCGCCTCCCAAGCGCTGGGGTCATAGGCGTGAGCCACCATGTCCTGCTCTTGGAGTTAAATTATAGTTGTTACAGCGGTTCATTTTACCCACCAACGTTTTCAGCAATGAACTTACTATGTACAGCTTCACTAACTTTATTTTGTAAATAATCTAGTAGTTAAGTGGCTGAATATCCCTTGTTAGAATCCCTTGTATCAAGATCTATGGTCCTAACCTTTTAAGGCTGCTTCTGATGTCAAAAGACAAAATTACAACAAATTTAAAAGGCATTTGTGTTAGTTACTTCTCTCTCGTTGTTGAGACAAAATACCCAAAACCCAAAGTTGAAGGGGAAAAGGCTTATTTGGCTCACATTTCTTAGAGGTTTCAGTCCATACTTGGCTGGCTCCAAGGCAGAGTGGCAGAGGGGCAACAGTTCATGGTGGCGGAAGCAGCAAAAGGCAACAAAGAGAGCCAGGAGGGATGTCACAAATGAGAAACAGTTCATGAGACCCACAAGGTAGCAAAAGCAACAAGGGACTTTAACAGCGTCTTTCTGCTCCTTTTATCTTATTCAGACCAGGATTAGGATGGTGCCAAACTGATTACTAGAGTATAGTGGTTTAGTAACCACACACCCTCAATCCTAGCATCGCACACTCCAGATTCTCCCACCTATGGCCACATGAGGCTTTGGGGGGACATCCAGACCCAAACCCTATAGCAGCATTTATCAGCAATTCGTGAATCAGGCAACACATCAGTTATTTAAAAAATAGCAAGGTGCTCCATTGGGCATGACAGAACAGTCTGTTTTTGTAAGGTACTTTGAGCAGGAACGAGGAAACAACATTGCAACAAGTGAATTGGTTAACATCAAGTTATTTCAGGTCACTTTTCTCGTAAGGATGAAAGCAGAGGGGACTTCTGATCATGCAGGGTCATGTTGCCTGGCCCCTTTCAGAGCAGTTGCTGTAAATCTCTTTGCAGCAGAATGACTGGTCGATTTGGGGATTTTCCTTCTTCCTTAAAGTCTCAGTTTAATTATCTGGCCCTTGGCGTGAGTGCCTCCATTTTGTTTGGTCTGTTGGGAGCTAGTGCAGGAGCTCAGTCTAAAACAATGTCTTGCCATAAATCCTGTTTAATGCTGATAAATCCTGTGACTAAGTCATTTCTAAACAGCAGTAGAGGGCCAGAGATTTAGCTCAGTGGTTCCAGCGCCTGCCTCACAAGCACAAGGTCCCGAGTTCGATCCCCAGTACCAAAAAAATAAATAGATAAACAGCAGTAGACATACCAATTTTTCTCCACTGAGAAAACTAATCTACAATACTCCAAATGAACTCCCCAAGATTAAAAACACAGCTAAGTATTTGGGCATCACTTCATGTTGAGGCCACCTGGACCCGGGATGCAGGCTGGCTACTAGTGTGCAAAACTAGGCTGGACTAAACTAGCAAGGTGCCCGGGCTCAGGGGCTTTGGCAAAGCAACTTATTGTGTGCCATCTTATCGTGGAGGGAGTGGTGTCTGAATTTCAAGGAACTCTTCAGACTGCAGCCGAGAGGGCCCTGCCTAGGTCTCTCGCAGTTCCTGTGCACACCAACAGATTCCCAGGGACAAGCTATCCTCAACTAGTGGAGAGAGAAGCTGGTGTGACAGTGCCTCAACTTTCTCGAGCTCCGGGGGGGCAACATCATCATGTGCCCTGTGGTCCCTCAGCGGGTCCCCAGTGGGCTGAACCCCTGTTGCCCACAGAGCTCACTTGCTTATTTGTGCACTCTTGACTGTTTGCTTTGCTTTTCCTACCTCAGTTCCCTGGTCTCTCAGTGCTACTTGTAACCACTGCCCAAATAAACTCCTTGGACTCAAATCCCTGTCTCAGAGTCTGCTATGGGGGGGAGTCCATGCTAACACCTGCAAACCTCAGACACGGAGACTCTGGCTAGCACAGGCCCAGGGGCTCCCGAGGGACGCTAAGGAATGGGAGGGGCCCCCTAGATATAACTATGATTGCATATCTATCCAGTAATCCCATTATGATTGGATTTCCAGTAAGCTGGTAGGCTGTCACGTCTTAACCTAAGTCAGTCTGGCCATTCAGCACTTGTACTGTTCTTTTGGCAAGTGTCAGTAGTTTCTGGAAGATGGAGCTAGGCAGGGATGATAGCTCCTCAGCACACAGCGCTTTACAGTGAAAGCCAGCCTTGGATCAAGTATGCCAGATGTGTGAACCCTTATTAATGGCACAAAACAATCCTATTTCCTGTTTCTAGTTTGGGAGAAGGTCCATCTGTCCTCAGGCCTCTGTGCACTGCCTCATGAGAAAGCTTTACCCCCAAGGCAGTTGCAGTGGGACAGAAGCCCCACAAACTCTGAGATCCATGGTGTGATGTGAAGATCTCCAAGAACGTTTGTAGACCTTCTGTTCTGCTCCAAAACCGACATTACCAGGCCTGATGGACTTGTACACCCTACTGGCATGAGAAGGGGCCTCTACATTTTTTCTAGCCAGTCACATACCTCAAGTACTTACCATTGTACCCTGGAAAGATGATTTTGATATTCCACATGCTGTCCAACAAAGCCTAGGGGGTAGTTTTCTAAAACATCCAAAGTGCTTAGGTAACCACATTTGGAGCTTGGCTTCCTGTTTAGGATAAGTCAACACTAACTGTTCTGGTATGGACATTAATTCACACAGCTACACAAACAAGTGCGTGCACACACACCTTTGTATCTATATTACCACACAGAACCTAGAAGCTAAATTTATTAAGCATTTATATCATGATAGATACAGACAAGGAAATTACCTTTAATGCTCCCTGTGAGGTGGGTCCCATGAGTGGCACCATTCTACATGGAAGGAAACTGATAGGGAAGGATATTAACTAGGTTCCTCACAGTGCAAAGCAGGGGTTTGGATTTAGGCAGTCTGACTTCGGAGCCCAGCCTCTTCTTGATATACTACACAGCCTCGGATGTGGCCAGTGTCAGAGTCAGTTTGGAGAAATACAAAAGTAGGATGCCCATACTGTTGTAAAAGTTGAGAATCTGCTGGGGATGTAGTTCAGCAGTGCAGCACCTGCCTGGAAAGTGCAAGATCCTGAGTTCGAGTCTTAGTATCAAAACAACAAAAAGTTGAAACTCTGGAAAAGAAAGATGACTAAGTGAGAGTGAAAAGTTAGTAGCTCTCCAGGTCTGTTCCTTGAGCTCAAGGTCTGCACATACCAGCAGTGGGAACAGTGGAAACAGCATAGTCCTGCATTCCAGCCCTGCCCCAAAAAACAGCTGGGCTGGGCTCTCCTCCCTGCATCTGACTAAGGACCAAACTTCCAGCTTCAGTCTGACTCCTGCCTGGAAAGGAGAGTTGCCACAGGGTTTTCATCCCAACTCACAGGCTGGAGAGATGGGCAAGCAGGCTTTGAGGAAAGACTTCACTGAGTTGAGTACAGATATTCTGAGTTAATGACCTACCTGTTTAGTGACTGTTCAGACTTATGACTGAGGTGTGCTGTTAGGACTCATGACTCATCTTTTTCTTTTTTTAGTTTTGGTTATTGAGCCACAATGTCTTTTGGGGGGGGGGTACCAGGGATCGAACTCGGGTCCTTGAGCTTGCGCAGCAGGAGGCGAAACCACTGAGCTAAATCCCTGGCCCTCAATGGCTTTTTTTGTATAGTGCACCTTGTTTATGAAGTACTGTAACTTTTGTTGACTGTACTGTACAGTTCTGTAGTTTTATGCTGCTATACATTACAGTACTGCATGTAATAGTTATGCAAATAAAAACAAAGGCATCAAGTTGGAGTTTCCTTTGTTCTGAATATTGTAATGTACCTACTATATACAATTCCCCATTTAGCGACCAATTCACTAGTCTCAGGATCATAACTCGGTTATTAAACGAGGAATGTCTACACTGAGACCCAGCAGCACTTCTGACCTCGACCTTCACACCACATGAAATTCTTTGTGAGTTATCACGACTCCAGAGTTTTAATGGATACCTCCACGACATTTTCAAGCCAGTACAGGACTACTTTAGGAAGGCTCATTGGCAATTTATAAGCTACATAGTTAGAAATTAGGAACAAGCAGTAGAAAGTTGAGAATAGCAATCTAAGCAACAGAAAATGATAATGCAGCTGGGCATGGTGGCACGCACCTGTGATCCTAGCACTCAGGAGGCTGAGGCAGGAGGATTGCTGCAAGTTTGAGGCCAGCCTGGCCTACATAGTGAGTTCAAGACCAGCCTGAACTACATAGTGAGACCCTTTATCAAAAAAAAAAAAAAAGTAATAATAATGCAGAGACCATGAGAATGGGAAGAAAGGACCTGGGGCGAGGGAGGGGAATCATGAACATTTTAGTTTTCTTCAAGTGCCAAAACCACCCAGTTGAACAAATTACTTTTTTTCCCCCAAGTTCTATTATGTCCTTCTGGTAACAAGCTAGCTTAGTATGGATAGGGTTTCTCCTCTCCCTTAAAGGTCCAGTGAAATACTTTCATATACTAATACCCCTCTTCCCGGTTTATAATTAATTCTTGAAGAATCTAAACTTCTTTCTAATATTTATTACAAAAATTTTCAAACATGGCAAAATTTAAAGAACTTTATGTGAACAACTGTACTGCCTTATTCTACTCTTAAATATCCCTGACATTTTACTGTATTTTCTTTATTGAATATCTAGCCATGTCTACCCCTTTATCCACCCATTAATCTAGCTGGCTTGTATACCATTCAAAGTAAACTCAGGCAACACAACAGTTGCTATTATTATTATTATTATTATTATTATTGGTGGTAGGGATTGAACCAGGGCCTTTGCACTGAGCTACATCCCCAGTCCTTTTATTTTTATTTTTTATTTTGAGACAGGGACTCTCTAAGTCACTAAACTGCCCAGGCTGGGCTTGAATTAGCGATCCTCCAGCCTCAGCCTTCCCCAGTGCTGGGATTATAGGTGTGTACTCCCATGCCCAGGTATACTCAGTATTATTAAATACAGGTATTTTGATATTTGCTTAGCTTTTTTTCTTTTGTGGTGTTAGGAAATCAAACTGAAGACCCTGCATGCTAGGTGAGCACTCTACCACTGAGCCATGTTCCTAGACCTTTTTGTTTTTCTGTTTAATGTAAAACTTAAATACCATGGAACACAGATCTCAAATGTACTTTGCTCGATTCTGACATTCAGCCACATCGCCCAAACCCTTCGCCAGGAGACAGAATGCAACTATCCTTCCAAAACACTGTGTCGGTCCCTTCTTGTTCACCCCATCCTCACCTTCACTCCAGGAACCCTTTATGGATTGTTTTCTACTTGGATCAATTTGGGAACAGGCTCTCTTCCATCCTCTCCTGAGGCTACTGAGTAAATTCCAGTCAGGGTCCTCGGCGTCAGTCCAGCCATGAGATGGATGTGACCCTCTGCCTTCTCTCCCGCCTAAGAGGCCCGTGTGTCCCTGTCAGTCTCTGGGATGAGCAGGTGCTGAGAGACTCAGGCAGGGCCAATTCAGCCTTTGATAAAACTCCCCAGCAAACCTGTATAATTTTTTCTAAGATGGCCAGAAAGCATACTGTGTATATTCCCGTATGATTATACTTTCATAGTCTTCAATTGCTAACGGCAGTCTTACTAGGATTTTAAAAAGAAAAAGTACCTGGGCCTGAACTACAATATAGGCCAAGGAGTCTGTTTTTTGTTTTTTTTTGGTACCAGGGATCAAACTCGGGTCCTTGCGCTTGCGCAGCAGGCGGCGAAACCACTGAGCTAAATCCCCGGCCCAGGAATCTGTTTTTAAAGGCATGAAACCACCACTTGAACAAATTACTTCCCCCTTCAGTATATACATGACAAAATATAAATTTAAATATCAAAATATAAATTTGTTTTGAGACAAGGTGTTGCTATGTAGCCCAGGATGGCCTCCAACTCATGGCACTCCTCCTGCCCCAGCCTCCTGAGTGCTGGGATTACAGGTGTGCTCCACCACACCGAGCTAACATGTATTCTGGGTCACCTATGCCGGCCTGGCTGTCAGCCTGCTCACATGTGTGCGTGTGGAACCCGCAGCACAGAGGGACTGCCTCTCCCACTCTCCCCGACACTTTTCAGAGGGCACAGGATGTGTGGGGGCTGTGAGCCTCACAAGGGTGTACGTCAGCACACTACGGCCATGTGTCCCTACAGATCCTGTCCCCACAGTAGGGTGGAGGGGTCCTGCGTCCTACCCCCGGATGGCTTTACAACTATCCCAGTCACAGTGGAGCAGAAGCACAGCCCTGAAGAGAGGCTATGATCACAGCCACAGGATAGGAGGGGACATGAAGGCCCAGGGCCAATTCTCCACAGGAAGCAGCCCTGCTCCATTCTTCCCTCCCTCACCCTCACCGGAAACCAAGGAACAAGCACAGTTAAGAGGGGGACAGGACAGCTCCCCAAAGCCGAAGACTAACCCTGTGTGGGGGACAAGACGAGAAGCCATCAACTGCAGGGTCATAATGATTTGGGGATACAAACATCAAAGAACTAAGAGGTGTGACAGGAATGTGGTAGCAACAAGAGCCTCAAGGCTGGTTCTGGACATGAGGGCAGCGGGCTGACAGGAAAGGTCAAGTCATGGAACTTCTCAGAACAAAAGTGACATTCTCAATCTAGTACTTTTTTTTTTTTGGTAGCGGGGATCAAACTCAGGACCTTGCGCTTCCAAGGCAGGTGCGGTGCCACTGAGCTAAATCCCCAGCCCTCAATCTAGTAAGTATTAAACAACTAATAAGATAAAATCCTACTCTCATAAATCGTCTCATGCCTTGTCTTCTAGCTTTAAATGAATTCAGACGCCTTCAAATAATTTAAGAAAATCCAGGAGTCTACTGTTATACATCCTCATAAGAAGCAAAGAAACACTGATAATTTCAGGGGTTTAAAAACCTCTTTTCTTTTAGTCGCCTGATAGGGCTTCCTAACCATTTTATTTTTCTTCGTGGCATTTCATCACCGTGCACTGGCTCCCCCTCCCAGGCCTATGTGTGCACTTGTGCGCGATGGGAACACCAGAGAGGCAGAGCCTTGCTCTCCTAGGGCTCTCTCTGTTAGGCCTACAGGACCTTGGATGGGCTTCCCATTTCCTGAATGAATGAAAAGGGTTACTCCATGTGTTACATACACCAACCACACCAAACACAGTACTGCTTGTAAATTGTGCTTTAATTTCTGCAATCAGATATGATGCAGTGAGAATACAAGTATAAACTTTCTGTGCATCCAGAAAATAAAAAGCACATTTATACAGATATAGCCCCACAGCTTATTCCTTAAAATAAAAAAAAGAAAAATTTGAATTTAATTAAAGCTAGTTTCTCTTCAGTGTAAAACTTGGAGGTATAAACAAACTCAAGATATTATATACAGTAAATTATTAATGTACATTTCCAAACTTGCACAGTGCAGCTTTTTAAAGTAAATGGTCTTGTTTCAGCTTTTACTGTTAAGCGTAACCTACATCTGAATCTGGAATAAAATTTTCACAATATATAAACCCATGGAGAATTCTGTACACAAATACAAGTTATAAAAATCTGATTTCAAATATAAATACATAAATCATCATGACCTTACGTGGTACAACAGCTTGCTTACTTATTTTGCTATAGTAATTTTAAAAAATCATAGAAAAATATTTCAATGCACATTCAACTGCTATGACAACGGCCATGACCTTGTGCCTTTAAACCATATTTTATAGAGTGTAAAGCATCACACCAGGCATTTTTGGAATGAAAATTACTAAGATTGAAGAGACTACTGTACAAATATTCATGTTATAATAAGGTAACAAAATAGTTAGCTCCATAGTGTATTTGGGAGGAAACACAAAGCACAGAAGTGAGCGGAGATTAGTGCTAGTTTAAGAAGGCCCAAGGGACATATGCGAAAGGAGCTAGGCACTAGTATATGTTTAAAAATCCCTATTGCAAGCCTAACGCTGACCTTGCTCCTAAGACTCTTAAGGCAACAAAGACTGAGGTGTGTCTGGCCCCGAGCTGCACAAATTCTGCTCTCCCCTCAACCTGTTATTTTACCTGACTGGGCTTGCGCATTAACGTGGAATGGAGAAGAGCAAAATGATTTTGTACAAAGGTGAGTCAGTGCAAATTGGAAACTCCTTTGTCAATAGCTTCAAATTCTCCTACTGCCCTCCAGCAGGCATTTCTAAACATCTTACATTCAAACTGGAATCTATTCTGAAGACCAAATGTATATAAAAGGCAAACATTCAATCTGAAAGGTTCTAACATAAGGGTTTTTTTTTTTCCTTTCTTTTGTGGGATTTGACAAGAGTTCCACTGAGAATAAAAAAACTGGTCCTTACAAAGTACATTTTCCTACATTAAAAAAATATATATATCACTTTAGACAGCAGATCCAAGGAGAAGACCAGGCATAGTTGAGTTTTTTCTATGGCTTCTTAATCACTGAGGTATCCTGTGAGAATCACTTCTGGCATTGATGTTCAGCTGCTTGCGCATGAAAGCCACCTTCACAAGTGGCC
Organism: Heterocephalus glaber; assembly: GCF_053883595.1. Lineage (NCBI taxonomy): Eukaryota > Metazoa > Chordata > Mammalia > Rodentia > Bathyergidae > Heterocephalus > Heterocephalus glaber. The sequence goes on from NW_028258333.1 coordinate 19,158,006, forward strand.
GACCCCAGCAGTCTGTGAAGGACCACAGCAGGCGAGGGAAGCAGGCAGCTGGAAAGCAGCTGAGGAGCCACAGCGGACAAGCACGCTCTTGGGGTCTCCAAAGGCTCGGGGCAAGAGGGCGGCAAAGCAAGGTGTACAAACACTGGGAAACTCCAGAGGCAAGGAAGCTCCTCTGGGCAAACCAAGAGGTTCCCCCAGTCTCACCAGCAGGTTCAGCAGCGACACACTGGGACTGTGTACTCCAAGGCAGGCAGTGCAGAGGGACAGTGCTGAGGAAAGACCTGCAGCTGTCAGCACAGCACAGGGAGGAGCGGTGGCGCTGGCCCTACACTACCGAGACACGGTCCAGGAAAGAGGCTGAGGGTTAGGGAGTGTGGCAACAGTGGAACTTTCCAGCTTTCTACAGAAAGAAAAATGCTATGGTTTAAGTAAATGCCATCCACCTTAATACCTCTGTCTCAGTCTTTCAATTCACACAAATACCACATAAATCTGCCTGCCCTTGCTCCTGAGATGGGCCATCAGCACTGTTCCCAGTGGTGGGATGAACTATCTTGGCTCAGAAAGGATCAGAAGAAAGTAGCAAGGCCAAGAATATCAAACTGCAGCTCTTTCTAGTAGTAAACTGGCCACTGCAGGTTTTCTACAATACTTAGGCATCAGAAAACAGCCACAACCCTATGATGGGTCAAGTGGGAATTCCTTCCAATTAATAATACTAGTTTTAATTGCATAGTCTTTCAGAACCATGAAAAAATTGAGAACCAGCTCTTTTCTTCAAGGCCTGGGTTTTTTTTCCAACGGAGCACCGGGCTACGACCATCCCAGCATTAGCAAGACACTCGCCAGGGGTCAAGTGTCCCAACCTCCCACACTGTGCCTCTCCACAGTCACTGATACAAGTCACAGGTCCCCCAGATCCACAAACTCATCTTCTCGTTTGGCCAGATCTCCCTCATCTCCCAAAGCTTTCCAGCCACTGGTGGGCAAGACAGGCTTGGACGAGTGTCGCTGGAGCAAAGCGAAAGGAAACAGAGAGGACAGGCGGGCAGAGTTCCTCAGCAGGCAGGGCGCCTCTGCCTGGAGGGGCGCGTGGCTGTGGTGTCGCTCATCGATTTTCTCTTGCAAGTGTTGGACTTCCTCCATCATTTCAAAGAGTTTGCTCATAGTGGCCACCCTGCCACCACCTATGATTTGGGCTTCTGGAATCCAACGCAAGTAGCGCTGTGCCCAAACTTTGATTTCTGGCCCCTCTATATGAGGCAACAACAAACCATGGTAGTCAGTAGGTTTGCTGTGCCAGCTGTCATAGAACTCCCGAAAGTTGTCCTGCAGCTCATCTGAAGAGTTAATAAGTTTGCTAATTCTCTTGCCCAGAAGGTTTTTAATCAAATGATCTGTTTCTTCCCTGAAAAATCCTCTTTTGGGTGATGACTTCGACTGGGTGAGTGGCAAAGAAAGTTGTCGCTGATGCTTTGAGAGAAAACATAAATAAAAATCTCTGGTTAACATAGAGGCACTCTAGAGTTGTTACCATAAGAGGGGAATAATCCTACTACCTTAACAAGTATCAAGAGACATCAGAATTGCCATGTGAACGCATATGCATTAAAATGCTATCACATGCGGAGGAAGGTGGCTTCTTATTTATTTTCACGATGCAAATGTTCACAAATGTTCAACACACACTGTATTATCAACAAAGGGGAGAGGCCAGGCACATGTGGTGGCTGTGCAGAAAGGCATGCTGGGACATCAAGAATGGAGCTTTGGATCAGCTCTTCAGCTGAACTAGGCCTATCAAAGAACACAAAGTACTTCTGAGGAACTGGATTAAGATATCTTAATGAGCCAGGGATTTAGCTCAGTGGTTCCGCTGCCTGCCTTGCAAGTGTAAGGTCCCGAGTTTGATCCCCGGTACCAATAAATAAATAAATAAATAATAAAAAAGAAGAACAAAATAGCTTAATGATTTAGGAGATCTGGGGAGTGATATCTATTCATTTCTTTTTCTTTCTTTTCCATTATTGATTGATTGGTAAGGGTCTCACTATGTGGCCTAGGCTGGCCTCAAATTTGCAGGGATCTTCCTGCCTCAGCCTCGAATGGTGGGATTACAGGTGTGCCATTATTCATTTCTTAAAAGGGAACAAAATGTTCCTTCTTCGAGAACTGTAGGGCTGCTTAATTGCTACAATATTCTGAACATATGTAAGGAAGCATGCTGACTACCTGAAGATCCAATGTGTGGACAAAATAACCTAGAGCTTATCAGGCATCCAGTGGGAGTTTAAGGCTAAGTCATAAAGATTCTTTTGGACAAGAAAAACAAGTAAATGGGAATAATGGAATTTTGCCAAGAGGAACCAGTGAAGTTGGCCAGACGTTCTTGCTTGACAACATTCTTGTTAATTCTCTCTGCAGCGAAAGTAATGTGTTATATTTTGGGGTGCACTGTGAGAGAGTTGTAAAGATGGGTGATTTGGTTAGGGGCTCCTCAGTGCTCAGAGAAGAAAGTTAAAAATTTGGGGGAGAAGGTAGTTTTTTTCAAATTTTCTGCTCCTTGGATGTCCATTCAAAGTAAGAATAGAGCTGGGCATGGTGGCATGCCTGTAATCCCAACACTCAGGAGGCTGAGGCAGGAGGGTTGCTGAAAATTTGAGGCCAGCTTGGATTACATAGGGAACCCTGTCTCAAACAATCAAAAAAAGCAAAGCAAAGCAAAACAAAACAAATGCAATGTAAGAATAGATAAAAAAAAATTTATTTTCAGACTACCTGTGTAATCTAACGTACTTTTCCAGTGGGTCTTCCTTGTTAAAAATGATTACTGGATGGGCTGGGGATTTAGCTCAGTGGTTTCGTCACCTGCTGTGCAAGCACAAGGACCCGAGTTCGATCCCCGGTACCAAAAAAAAAAAAAAAAAATGATTACTGGGACCAGGGATTTAGCTCAGTGGTTCCACTGCCTGCCTTGCAAGCAGAAGGATCCCAGTTCGATCCCCAGTACCAAAAAAAAAAAAAAAAAAGATTATAAAGGAAATATTTCCTTATTATAAAATATGGAATAACAATATAAATAAAAGAAACCAAAATCATCCAAAATACCACAACTCAGAGGTGACCAGGATTTTGGACTCTCCATCTGGTTACTGGAGTCAGTGTTCCCTCTTCTCACTGGACTTAGGGTCAGTCAAGACATGGGCTGAGGACTGTGCAGGAAACCTGTCACTGAGCACTTCCTGCCTGCTAGGTTCTCTGCTCAGTCCTTTCTATACACTGACTTACCAACTCCTCAGTCACTACTGTGCTCACTGTACAAATGAGGAAACCAAGGTCCAGAAATTTGTTGCCAAAGGCACCAGCTACCAAGTACCAAAAGTAGTTCAAACCCAGCCTGACTCCATAGCCTGAACTTTTCTTGGACCTGGAAGACCTTTCCTCTCAGTCTCCTCAGCGAATGGAACATTTGAGATGGGCCACAGTGGAGGGAGGGGGCAACATGCTCAAAGCTGGGTGAGGCCTGGGGCTGCAGCAAGAGTTCACTGAGTTAATCGTGCCCCTGGCATGGCAGTTCCTCGGTCTCTACAATGCCCCCGAGGTCAACTGTCCACTCAGCCAGGTACCCCAACCTGACATCTGGTCTTCTTACCCCAAGGCTTCAAAGTTCCTTGTTGGCTAATCCCAATTCTGCTTTATACTACAACCCATAATCCTCTAGCCCTATGGCTCCAATCTCCCCCACCAACCGCTCTCAGAGCAGAGGCCATCTGCCACTATCTACACGGAAAAGAGACAAGTAGGAAACCTGGTCCCAAGGGTGGAAATGAATCCCTTATTAGAAGGCGGAGCAGGGCCAGCTGTCTGAGGTGCACCTGCCCAGGCGGTTCAGGACCCTAGCTCACCTCTCCTGAGAAGTGTGCAGGCAGCCACTAGGGGGCAGAACACACTGAGGAAAAGCTGATCTTGGGCCAACTTGTTTAGGGTCTTACAGCAATTCTGGTCAAACTAACAGAAAAGAGGTTTGAACCTGAAAAGGGAAACATCTCCTGAGGCCTGAGAACAACTAAGGGGACAAAATGGCAGTTCCATGTCACTCGGCAGCTGAGGTTGTCTCGGAGTGACCAAGCCCAGCCAGGTTCCCAATCCTTTTCAAACAACCGACTCCCATAGCAGGGCTGGCCACCCTCCTTGCATCCCTCACCATCAGGCAGGACTGGTGGATGGCAGTGGAAGATTTACTCTCACTGCTCTCCCCTTTGTGGACTCTGACAGTGAGAAATTCAGGCAAGGAGACAGAGCTAGGAAATGTCACTTAAATCACTAATCAGTTAGTTCCTATGGAGTGTAATAACTAGTGAAAACAGGAACAAATACCCAAGAGGAAAATAAAGCTCTGACTTTTGTGGTTTAGAGCACAGGCCAAATCTGGCATGTCCGCCCTTGTTTTCACAGGAGTAGGAACGCAGCCAGGCCCAGGTCCAGGGCCACTTTTGTATCACACCAGTACAGTGGGCGGTTGCGACCGAGACCTACAGCCCTGGACAGAAAGTGTTTGCCAACACTTGGTTTACAGGTGTAGCTCAGTGAGAAATGTCTACTATGCAGTACACGAACTGGCGTATTCTGAGTGAAACCCACAAGATCAATGTTCCTTTTATTCTGCTAACCACATACAAGGGCGGGTGAGGAGCAGGAGGCCCTGCAGCATGCCTATGGTGGCAGCATCCCCAGTGACATTCAGGAAAGGGCCACGTCCCATCAGGCCAAGGCGGATTTGCTGGAAGCAAAGGATCCTTCTATTGGAGCCTGACAACTTGACCATCACAACTTGGCATAGCATTTTAAGGGCTAAAACAAACACTGACAGACAGAGTCCACGTTTCTTCTATCCTTTGGGCAAGTGGAAAGATTTAGATAGGGACATCTTACCTTGAAACGCATTCCTTTCCGCTGGCCTTTGTCTAGTTTTGGCTTTTCCACATAGAGAGGGTTTCTGAGCAATGTCTGGGCTTTGGGTTCAAACTGTACAGACCAATCCCACACGGTGAGCAGGTTCAAAGGCTTGCTTTGTGCATCCAGGCTTTCCCTACCCTGCCAAGACAAGCATAGGTCACCCCGGCTTCCAGGGAGGGCCCAGGAAAGCAAACACTCATTCTCAGAAGCAGGCATCAGGCAGGGTACTCCACCTGCCTGGAGGCTGAGTGTTCACAGGCACTTCACCCTTCAAGGCCAAAGCTCTTGGTAGCTATTCACCAACACCTCTCAGTGGGGGAGAGAAGATACTTATTTTTAGTGGACCAAATGTCAGCCACTGGGCTGGGCAGTTTCAGAACAAACTTGTGAGAAAACTACTATCTTTCCAATTTTACATTGGAGGAAACCGAGGCTCAGAAGACTGAAGTAAACTGCCTGAGGTCACAAAGCTCGTGAGCAGCAGGGCTGGGGTTGGAAACAAAGGGTGCCTAACTCAGAAGCCCAGGTTTTTAGTTATTCCCACTTGACTGTGGGACTTGATAATCCTACTAGGTCAACCAAACGCAGAGGCCAGGAAATGGCTGGTTGGAGGCACTGAAATTAGCTTAGAAAGTTAACCCACTGCACTGTAGCCTTGAGAGGGGCTTTACGATGTAAGTCAATCCGGGTTTCCCTGTTCTGTCTGGTGTCTTCTTGTCACAGTAACTCCAGAATTTGAACTGAGGGAAAAGAGGACATCTGGTCTGCCTTGAAAAAGGACAGCTTTTAGCTGGGCAGTGGTGCACATCTGTAATCCCAGCTGGTCGGGAGGCTGAGGCAGGAGGATTGCAAGTTTAAGCCCCACGTGGACAACTTAGTGAGACCTTGTATCAACAAAAGGGGTGGGTGGGGGTGGAGATACAGCTCAGTAGGAGAGCACTTGCCTAGCATGTGTACAGTCCTGGGTCAATCCTCAGTACCGTGGCAGAGGGGGACCCCGATTTTAATTTGGCTTAATCCTCTACACCTCTAGCACTTGATTCCAACTTAAATACTTACCATATGACCTTAGGCTAGTTACTTATTCTTTGTGCCTCAGCTTCCTCAGAGGTAACAATACATAATCCATAGGGAGCTACAAGGATTAAATAACTTTCCAAGTATAAAAATCTGGAAAGCACTTAGAACAATGCCTGTTATGTAGCCAGAGTTAAATAAGAACCATTTTAAGCATCAATCTCATTGCACCCTATTTGTGAAATGCAACTTCTTCAGTAAAGGTTTCTAAGAGGGACTCTTACCATGTTAGTATCTTTTTGATGAGGTGAATTGAAGAAGAAGGTACTAAAAATAGGTATATACAGGGTATCTGACAAAACAGTCAGGTAAGTCTCGGTGAACTCAAATGCTGGGGGATGCTGGTGCACCAGCTGCCAGACACAATCTAAGAAAAGCAGGAACACAGGAACCTACGTGAAAGTAAGACACACGTTATTTAGCAGAACAGAGCCCAAGACCAGCTGTCCCGAGCTCAGCGGACAGCCTCTCAGGAGCTGTGAAATAACAACTTCTGAGCCCTGAGTTCTCTGGGAAACACAGTACACTCCATCCCATGGCAAGTTAAAAACACACTCAGTTGAAACCACATGCTCATGAGTTAATACCTGTCTGGCAGTAACCTATCTGTGCCAAGGACATTTCAAAGGCGAAGAATGTAAAATCTCATCATGGACCAGCACTAACAGGTGAGCATTTGCAATTAATTTTTAACACTAATTCTGAACCCCAATTAGAAGAAATGTCATCTCTCTCCAAAACAGTACCATTCTTACCAGTAGTGCAAAAACTGTATTCAATGCAAAAAACTACTCAATGATCACCATTATTTTAACTATTATCAATTAAAAATTGTGTGTGTGTGGGTGAGATATCCATGCCATTGCCTGCCCACAAACTAATTTGCAGTCAGCACTGGGCCTGCAGACTGAGCTGGAATTGAGAGGACCCCAACCCTCACCCATGAAGGTCCACAAGAAAAAGGGGTGAGTCAGAAGGCTGAAGCAACAAGAACGAGTTCCTAACATGTTTTTCACAAATATACTTTTCATCTGTAGGCCTCCTTTATTAGCTACTCAGAGGCAAGCCCTTTATAAGTAGAGATAAAGTAGGGGCCGGGGATTTAGCTCAGTGGTTCCAACGCCTGCCTCGAAAGCACAAGGACCCGAGTTCGATCACCAGTACCAAAAAAAAAATAAATAAAATAAGTAGAGATAACGGGAGTGTTGTCGTTTACAAGTGCTCATCCTTGATTCACCAGTGATCCCGTCAGATAGGTGTGATGAGCTCCATGACAGTCTCTCCTTTCTGTAAGACGAGCGATGCTGAGAGGCTGGCCAGAGCCTCACACAGAGTGAGGGAAAGAGAGGAGGTGGGGATTCGAGCTCTTGGATCAAAGGCCAGTTCTGCTTCAATTACATCACAAATTACACTGCCCAGTTCTCCCTCAAAACTCCAACACGTCAGTGCTAAGATGCTAAGAACCGTTTATATGGCCACTTTATTTCACACCCCATTTTATGCACAGTATCATTAAACAGAATGAAAGATATATGAACCTTATTGTAGTCAGGGTCATGGGCTCAGAAAATGTGAGTGACTCACAAAGTGCTGGGTGAACAGCAGACATGGTCTTCTCTTGGCCCCTTTTCCCACTAGATCCACTGCCTGTCACCCCGTTTCTCAAGATAAACAAAATCAGGGCTGGGGATTTAGCTCAGTGGCACCACACCTGCCTCACAAGCACAAGGTCCTGAGTTCGATCCCTGGTACCAAAAAAAAAAAAAAAGATAAAATCACACTTTTTCTCCACACAGTGTCAGCTCTCTGCCTGTTATGATACGTGAATCCCGTCAACCTTTCAAAGCCCCTTCCAAGACTGAAAGGTGGTGATTAGTACTCAACGTGATGGCACATGGAGCACAAATAGGCTGGGCCTGAAAGAAACCACCTGGCCTAGTGACAGAGCCCTGGTCCCCGGGAGACTGCCATGGCTTTCATTCGCACGGATACTATGCCAGCTGCTCTGCACCACAGACAGGCGGGCTGACTATCTGGAACAAGAGAAACCACAGCCAGGAGCAGTGTGCATGCCTGTAATCCCAGCTACCCAGGAGGCTGAGGCAGGGGGATTGCAAATTTGAGGCCAGCCTGGACAACTCAGGGAGGCTATCTCAAAACTATATAAAAGGTTTAGACATGAAGTACAGACCTCAGTGCTCTCCTACCATCCATGCTTGAGGCCCTGGGTTCAAAGGCTAGTAAACAACAACAACAAAAAGGGAAAGTGAATGAAAGAAAAAAAACCCATAAATTTTGCTATGCGCATATCATGGCTATATGTGTAATTTAAATAAAGAGAGTCCATTTTCATTTTTTTCCCCAGTAGTCATCGATAAGGCAGCCAAGGGAGCTTGTAGAGCCAGACAAGTGGAGCACACCTGTGTTCCCAGAACTCTGGGAGGCTGAGGCAGGACTGAGTTTAAGCCCAGGCGGGGCAACTTAACAAGACCGTTTCTCAAAATAAAAAGCAAAGGTTGGGGGATAAGGCTAGGGATACAGCTCAGTGGCAGAGTGCCTTTTTACCATGTACAAGGCCCTGGGTTCAATCCCCAGGACCACAAAAAGTCAATAAATGGGGGTGGGGGGGCAGAGCTGGGGATGTGGCTCAGTGAGAAGCCCTGGATTCAGTCTCTGGTACTGAAGGAGGGGAGTCAATCTGGGAGTGCACTAAAACATTATCTCACAGGCCATCCAGACCGAAGCCATTCACAGAAGCAAGAAGGGGCTGCGGCATAACCCACACACGCTGCAATGTACAGCCTTCGTGTTTACCATTCAGAAGGCCCTGACCATATCTGACAATACTTTTTCCCCAGAAAGGGTTTCATTATTGTTTTGAGCATTCAGACTTACCACAAAATGAACAGCTCCTACTTTTCCTATCGAGTCTGAGCAGCCTCCACTTTGCAAGCAGAAACCCTACATCTGAAGGCAGGTACTGGTACAGGGTTGAGGAGCTCTCCCACTGACTACAGCGGTCTTACCTCCTCTTTGTCACTCTGCCGGAGATGGTTGCAGCGATCCAAGAAACAGTGGCCACCCATGACCCACTCCTTTTGGACAAGGCTCTGGAAACCAGTCTGTGTGCGACAGTGGGGGTCCATCATCACTTGCACCAGGGAGGACAGGAGGCAGCAGAGGTCAGAGGCGTTCTCCTCTAGCAGGGCCCCAGCAGCGTCAATAGGAAGGAGGGATAGAGTGTTAAAGAGCTGCATGCTCTTACTGCACAGTTTAAAGTAGGGTTCCTACCACCACGGCCTGCCACTAACAGCCAAGCTCTTACTCCCTACAGGCAAGGGCCAGTGACAAGAAAAGGGAAACACTTTCAGACCAGGAGACAAACACGTCTAGCCTGTGTAGTATAGGTCTCAGCACACACTGTGCTAACTATAGATTTGCTCACTGAATAAATGTAGCACTGAAAACCTGCTTTCAGCCGACAGGCGTCCACAGGTGCCATACAAGAGCAATGGAATCACCCACATGGTGCTGATCACCCAGGCTGAAGACTGAGTCCACAACCCTTTCCTCCTGGGGTCAAAGCCTCAGCTGCTTCTCAGACTCATCCTGGCACTCCTTTCCTCCATACCCAAGTCCTGCACTAATTCTGCGTTGCAGAAAGTTTCCTATTTCTGAACTGTGCCAAAGTGATCTTATTCTTGGCCCCAGGGCTCTTTCCTCTTCTGTGTGAGGATGAGAGGCACTTGTTTCTCTCCGCCTAGCCTAGCGGAGAATTTGTCCTTGGTCCATTTCCAGTGCCCACCTGGAATGCACTTTATAAAACCCAAATGATAAAAAGTCCATTGACATACCTGTTAACATTCATGATTTACAGCAAATAAAAACACACACCTACAGCCGTGCATTTGTCTTAGAGTTTGAAGATCCTAAAAGTCAAGGATCTATGTTCCCTATCATTTTCTTTTTATGAAAGATAGATAGACAGACAAAGAAAAATGCAACTCAAGTTGCTTCGTTTTTTCTTTCGAGGACCGGGGATCAAACTTGGGACTTTGGGCTTGCAAGGCAGGCGCAGTGCCACTGAGCTAACTCCCTGGCCTGCAAGTTGCCTTTTTAAAATGTCCCCAAGTAGGATGGTCCTAGTATTATTAGGACTAGTGATACTTAAGAATGAGCCTTAGGGAGGTGACCATATTATTAGAACTTTCATCTTGACCTACGGGGAAACACAGATTTCATAGGAACAGATTTTTCTATTTCTCTTCTAATGTTGTCAATTTTCAAAACAAGTTTCAGTTTTAGGGGAATCTTTTTTTCTTGCACCTGATAGGTGTTATAGTTTACCTGTGAGTGATAGGAAGAGGGACTAGAAAGTGAGATCTCAGGAGAGACAACACAGAAGTCCATCAAGGAATAAGGGACATCTCCCTTCATCAGCCAAAGATCCAGACTTCATTTTATGCAACTCTGATTAGTGCAGTCTGGCCCTGGGTTCTTTCATCTTTCAGATCTCTAATATTCATTCGTCCTGGGTCATTATAAATAATACTCTTAGGGCAAGTCTTCCACTGGGCTGCAAACACAGTAGACAGACACAGCAGAGCTCTGTACATGGCAGGTGCTCCATGAGTGTTTCCAACTCTTGGTGAGCCAGCAGCGGGTGGTCCAGAAGCTGCTGGAGATAGTTTCTAGTCTGCTCTTAGATACTAAGTTTCAACAGTCAAGGACTGTATTAGAGGAATAATAAAAGCTTAAATAATAAAAGCATAAAAGAAGACAATTTGCTTAATTTATAATGTGGGGCTATACGAAACAAAATAGTCTAAAAAGTAAGCTGAGCATAGTGGCACAAGACTACAGTCCAAGCTACTTGGGGAGCGGAGGCAGAAGGATCACTGAACCCAACCTGGGGAGTACAGTAAGACCTTCCCCCCCTTAAAAAAACACCTAAACTAAACTAAAAAGCAGGTGATACTTTAGTTCATATTTAACCAGTCACAGTGACAAGCTGATTTACACTTGGATTACACATTCTGAATATTCATGTCACTGCCCTATGTATAGCAAATTTAGCCCACAGAGGAAAAGGAAATCAAAGACCACCAACTTTCTCTGGCAGCTGCACAAAGTTGCCAAACACAGACATAAATAATTAAATCATCCACGAGTCTCTTTAAGTAAAAGGGATTACCAAAATACTGTAAATTTAATCTAGTTGTTAATAAACAAAATTCAAAACATTAAAAAATGTGAGCTTTAATAACCAAACAATTCCTTCCTGGGCTGTGTGAACAGGCCCGCCAAGTTCCAAACGAAAGAATTTTATTTTAAGCTATAACACTAAAATCCAAGGCAAGGGTTTTGAAGGTTAAGGAGAAAAGAATGACGAGTATTTCCATACTAGTTTGTTCCCTTGATGAGACAATTCAGATTCATTAAGCTACATATACCCAAAAATGAAGGGAATGAATGAGAGTGAAACAAAATGGAAACCACCCTTTGTGGTTTAAATATATTACCTAAAAGAAGAATGTTCATATTTTGTGCTTCCAGGCATTCTGTAATCTCTATTGCTTTTTTCAGACAACGTCTAAATAAGAAAGAGAAAAGAAATAGGAGCATTAGTTCTTGAGCCTGGTACCATAAACAGTGAGTAGTTTAGATAGAGGTAGTCTGAATTTTTCTTCGGTTTTCTAATTTTTTATTTTTTAATCCAAAAATCATCCAGAAAAGAAAATAATTACCACCTATGCTATTCACTTACCAAGATACTCATCTGCCTATTAGAAACTGATTCGGGGTATATAGTACATCCAAAGGGATCAAATCAGTATATTAGATGCCTGTTTTTCCATTTTCACTCAATCATTATTCACAACAGCCAAGATATGGGGACAACCAAGAGTTCACTGACCAATTAATGGATAATTGCATGCGTGCGTGTGCGTGTGTGCGTGTGTGTGTGTGTGTGTGTGTAAGATGGAATATTATTCAGCAATTAAGAAAACAAAGCAAATTTACCATTGTTGCAACAATGGATGAACCTGGAGGAAATACGGTAAGTGAAAAGAAGTCAGGCACAGAAAGACAAATGCTGCGTGATCTCCCTTACATGTAACATGGAAACATGTTGAAATTCCGTAACAGATAAATGGTGGTGCCCAAGGGAGAAAGAGTGGAGAAAGTGAGAAGACACTGGTTAAAAGATACAAACTTTCAGTTTTAAGCAAACCAGCTTTGGAGACATAAGGTACAGCAAGAATGGTGATGGATGTGTGGATTTTATCATGTTTGTTTGTTTGTTTTGGTACCGGGGATCAAACTCGGGTCCCTGCGTTTGCGTAGCAGGCGGCGAAACCACTGAGCTAAATCCCCGGCCCTGGATTTTATTAAGGTAATCATCACATAATCTACATGTACAGCAAATCATTGCACCATGTACTTTGGCCAGGGTGTAGCTCAGTGACAGAGTAGTTGCTCAGCATGTGTGAGGCCCTAGGTTAGAACTCCACTACCACAAACAAGCACTGTATAGCCTGAATATATATAATCTTTGCTAATTCAATGTTCAAAAAAACCAAACTAACAAACAAAACCCAGAAACCAAAACACTTTTAGAAAGGAACACCAAAATTGATGTAAGGAAAGGCAATAAACTGTTCTCTGGGACTCTCAACCTAACTCCCAAACCAAAAATGGCTAATTAACATTAATTAGCCATGATTTTTAAAAAAATTATGCACAAGGCCCTAGATTCAATCCTCAGTGTGCCCCAATACAATTAAATAGGTAACATACACAGAAGACACAACATTCAAAAAGGTTATTTAGTAAAAAGCCAGTTTGCTGCCCATTCTCATTTCCCAGTTTCCTTCTGGAGGCCAGCACTGCTGCCTCAATTATAATTTGGATTGTCATGCCCTTTCCTGTAGGCTTTCGTGTCTTCTTTACACAGTTACTTCCTTGTAAGCAGGGAGCATATTGGTAAATCTCTATCAAATGTGCAAAGAAATAATATCAAATGTGAAATCCTGCAAAGCCCTGCACAGAATATGTAATCAAAGACTATTTAAATGTGAAATGTCAGTTAAATTATGTATCAATTTGCTCTACTACTCTGAATCAGACAACTGTACAACTGATGAGCAAAACATGGTTTAGATACCTGATTATGTCAAGCCAGCTGCTACTTTCCAAGAGAGAAAACCATTTTATATCTGTGTCCCAAAATTCAGTACTGTTATCTGAAAAAAAGGAAAAAGAAGAAAGATGTCAGGTCACTGTTCACATGCCTGCCACAAAATACCTGTGCTGCTCCAATCAGTGGTCCTAGACTCAACCTGCAGAACCCTCTTTAAGAGTTCACTCTAAGTAAATGGCATTTCAAAACCTCAGCTGAAAGGCTGCTGAGCTGTAGGCCTCTAAAAGATGTGGTGCTCAAAAAAAGATCTTCATTGCTGAAGTAAGAAATGCCTTCAGCACATACACAAAGCCATGGTCTGTCCCATAATTCATTAAAGACAGCAACATGTGTTAGGTGGAAACAGTTGACAATGAGGCTGCTACTCACAGAAGTGGAAAATGCAATATATACATCTTGCCACCAAAGCCTAAATGAGACTTGACTTTTGTTAGAATCTTAAATACACAAGTTCATGCACCATGCACACCATGCCAAGACTTCCCCTTACACATCTTACAGGACAGAGAACTTTGAATTTTACAGAAATCTGATACTATACATTTAAAAGTTGCAAACTCTAGTCAATAAAAGGAAGATGTTCCTGGAAGTCCTGGGCAATTAAAATGAAACTGCAAAATTACAGTCCTGGATCAAATAGTAACAGGACCTTTATTCCAGGCTCCTACTTCTGAATGAATCTATTTTATAACAAATCATAGCATGTTTTAGTTAGAGGCACACACTTCTATTTCCCCCGAAAGAGTGTGAGCTTTGTGTGTCATGCTTGTCTTTGTCACAACGTCTAGCACATACATGATGGAAATTCAAGAATGGTCAGTAGAGTGAATCTTAAAATAGTTAAGAATTTTCTGGGCTACAAAATTACTTATAAGCATGACACAACTCAGAAAGCAAAGACTCTGGCCAGGCGTGGTGGTGCACGTCTGAAATCCCAGCACTCAGGAGGCTGAGGCAGAAGGATCGCTTCAAATTTGAGGCCAGCCTGAACTGCAGAATGAAATCCTGTCTCAAAAAGACAAAAAAAAAAAAAAAAGAAAAGAAAAAGAAAGCAAAGACTCAAGAATGGAGAGAATCAGGCTGGGGATTTAGCTCAGTGGTGCTGTGCCTGCCTCGCAAGTGCAAGGTCGAGTTCAATGCCCAGTACTGAAAAAAAAAAAAAAAAGGAGAGAATCAATAATCAATAGGTGGGCCGGGGATTTGGCTCAGTGGTTTTGCCGCCTGCTGAGCAAGTGCAAGGATCCGAGTTCGATCCCTGGTACCAAAAAATAATAATAATAATAATCAATAGGTAACTGAGCGTGACTCAAATGAGCAAGTTCTAGACTATTAGTAAGCAGCAAGGGAGGGAAATGAGAGTAGAGGGTGCTGCAACAGGCATATTTCATTTTCTACTTTGTACATTTCTGATTAATTCAATTCCTTTTCAACTGTAAGAAATGGGACATGCCCACTCAGAAAAAAAATTAAGTCATTTCCACTTTGGGGAGAAAAGCACACCAAGAAAGGAAGATGAATCATTCACTTTATAAATGATTATGCAAGTCAGTGACTATAGGTACTGCACGGCTCAAAATGCTCACCAGTGGGCAGCCTGGAATGCTGGGAAAGGAGAGAAATGGGGGCCTGTGTGATCACTGCTCCCATGAGGAGGCCATGGTGAAAGCCTGGAGCAGGACGAGGGGCAGTGTGTGGATGCCAGCTGGCTCAGGGCCACTGCCCTCCCCTACACAACAGTGAGCTTCGAGGCTGTGAGCCCCTGCATACCACCAACTCGGGAAAAAGGCACCAACGGTCACCTGATCCACATGGCATGTCTTTCCCCAGAAAGGTTTTGCTCAGCATTCTTCTCACCTATTAGAAATAGCTGCTTAAATTTAGAGTATGCAGTCTGGATTTCCTGCAGGGGTAGGAAGTTGCTTGATAAGTCTTCAGTTTTGACATTTTCATAGGGTGGCCTGTGGATGGTCTTGTAAATTCTAGGTATCAAAAAGTAACATGAGCAAACGTGAATTGAAAATAGCTTATCTTCCCTGAGCACTTACTACATAACACACTCTATGCTAGAGCTCTGCAGGTATCGCCTGCCAACTTCCTCTACCCCACCCTACCAATGAGGCCACTGCTGCAGGACTGCTGTCCCCAGTCAACAGGTATGGGAATGGAGGTCAGAGTGGAACTGCTTAGCCCATGGTTATTAAGGTGTTAGTACCATGATTGGGGCCAACACAACCTATTCCTTTTGTTGCTTTTCATTTATTTGTTTGCATTTTTAAATTTTATTTTGAAATGGCTCCAACATGTAGAAAAGTAGAATACTACAGTGATGTACATATCATGGCCTAGATATGACAGCAGTTAATATTACAGATATCATGCTACTGCCCCCTAAATACTTCAGCATGCATTTCTAAAAACGGCACAGTTTTTGTGTTTTATTGTCTCTTGTCAAAGCAATTAAAAATGAATGCTTTATGTTGTATTCCTCTACCACTAACCAAACAGCTGGTAAGCAAAAATGTACACACCAGGGGCTGGGGATTTAGCTCAGTGGTTCCGGTGCCTGCCTTGCAAGCACAAGGTCCCAAGTTTGATCCCCGGTACCAAAGAAAAAAAAAAAAAGACTGCAAAATGAGACCCTGTCTCAAAAGCCAGACACACAAAAAGAAATAGACACACAACTAAGAGCGGTTCCCTGCTTCTGGGTAAAAGAACTGAACTATATAACAAATTATAGAGCGAGTACTGACCCATCCAAGAAGTTCTTCTGCATCTGCAAAATCCCATCATCTTGTTCTTTGGGCAGTGCAGACATTTTCAAAAGGGCACTTCCATTGTGGCAGGACCAACACCATATCTGGAGAGGAAAAAACATTTGCTACATGGAATATTCACAACCCAGAGAGCAGGTAATCTTAGGGTTCAAGTTCAGGCAGGGAAATTCATAACTTCAATATGAAATGGCTGGATATATTCAACTGATTCAGTATTTTTCTCTTTAAAAAATTTGTATTAGTACACAATTAGTTCACAGTATACAATGATTAATTCATTACATTCATTGTAGGGAATTGGTACATGTACCTAACACATCTCAATTCTGATTTGTCCCCTTCTCTCCCCCTTTTATTTTCCCAGCATCAGATTCATTTACAGATTCATTTATTCATTTATAGATTCATCAGATTCATTTACTATTTTATAGGTCCTTAGAAAGTTAATTGTCATATACACAGATTGACAACCAGACTAATAGGCCAAAAAACATATGAAACACATAAGACAATATACTAAATCAAAGACAATATACTAAATAAAGACAATTGTAGTAAATCAAGTCACACTTTTAGATACATTTTCCATGCTGGATTGCTGGAGACCCCTGCAGTCAGGTTCCAGTCCCTACCTGCCCAGTATGCGATGCAGGGCTGAGAAAAAGAATACACTAGAGACAGAGCTAAGAGAAACAAAGCAGAGTGCCAGGACGACAAATGTTGGTGCAACCGACAAAGGCGCTGGACAGTCCCAAGCACTGACTTTTATTGTCAATCAATTGGGGTAAAGGTGACATGGTTTCTATGGAAATTAATGTAAACAAGACTCACAAAGGACAAGACAAAGCATTCTCAAATTAGGAATAGAACAGCCAAAATATATCATTGTAATTGGAACACTGTCCTAGTTGGAAGGTTTAGTCATAGGAACGGAATCTGGGTGTTACTCTGACCTCGGCATGCACGCAGACTGCAGCCGGACTCACTTCTATAAACAGGCCAATTGTGCAGTTAACTCTTTATAGCCTGCCTTGGGCATAATCAATATTACGGTCCTCTGCACTGGATTATAGTAACTTTTTTTTCCTCTTCTCTCTTTTTTTTTTCCTACCAGGGATGGAACTCGGGACCTTGCGCTTGTGAGGCAGGTGCAGTGCCAGTGAGCTAAATCCCCAGCCCGCTTATCTGTTTTTCATTTGGCACTTTATATATTGATTTTTTTCATATAGGAGAAACCACATGCTATTTAAGCTTGTGTTTCTGATTTACTTAACATTATGGTCTCAACGTGCACCCATTTTCCTACAGATGACTCAAGTTTATCCTTCTTTACGGAACAGTATGATTCAGTCTTAAAAAACAAAAACATGGGCTGGGGATTTAGCTCAGTGGTTTCGCCGCCTGCTGTGCAAGCGACAGGACCCGAGTTCGATCCCCGGTACCAAAAAAAACAAAAACAAAAACAGGACTAGGTAGTCAGACTTAGACTTTCTTATGGTTTAATATACACCTTTTTTCCTTTTTTTCATGGTACCAGGGATTGAACTCAGGACCTTGTGCTTGCGAGGCAGGCACAGTGCCACTGAGCTAAATCCTCGGCCCAGCATAAATTTTCAGACTTGGTTTATTGCTGGTAACCTAGCTGATCTTAACAACATTATTGGGACAGTCATGATGACTGGCATGCAGCTCACACGTCAGGTGTGAATTAATTCATTAATTCTCAGGTCACTTTCTATGGCAAGTGATGAATAATATTCCCATTTACACAAGGCACTGAGGCACAAACAGCTCAGAGGACTTCCCCAAGTAGCTGTCTGACCCTCACAGCTATGCTCTACTAGATGGCAACCAAGGGGCAACTCCCACCATCAGAGAAAGCCCACACCAGGAAGAATGGGGTAAATACAAGACTCACATGTAGAAGGCACTGCAGTAGGTTGTTAAAGGGCATAAAGATGATGAAGATGCTATTCTACCTCAAAATATAATAGAAAGAACAATATGGTAGACAATAGGATTTCAAGAAACAACAAAGTGAGGGGGCAAAGGATGCAGACATCTTGTAAGTGACCGCGAATGACAGGCTAAGGTATTTCAGCTTTTTTGTCGATACTGTGGGATCTTCCATTCACTTTGCAGGCTCAAAGGGAGGTAAACGGATCTTGAGGGCAAAGTAATCTGCTAGCGGAGCCGAGAATGGAGGACAGGAAAGAGCTGACTGGACAAGAAAGTACAGCTGTGGCTTCTGTGCCCTGCATAAAGGCTTTGCTAAGGGTTCAAGAGTGGTTCAGTCTTTGCTCTGCTGACCAAGCCATGGGCCCTGACTCAGAGGTAAACCTTTTGTCATTCAGCTGCCTGAGGAAGCACCTCTTTGGTATCCACTTGCCATGTGTAAATCACACAATGGATATGCTAGCAGCAGCCTGGCAGAGTCAGAGACCAGCACAACAATGCAGAAGATGGGAAGAATTGTTTGGGGGATTGTAGGGAACAGGACGGAATCAGCACTGGCCATGTTAGGTGTCTGGTGCTGCTAGGACATCCATGTGGATATCAGGGGCCCCTAATGTGAGGGTGAAGAGGCAGAAGAAGAAGGCAGGACTGGCGCTGTGGATATGAGAGCGGATGGCCAGCTGATACAGAACAGATGAGCCAAAGAGGAGAGAGAACAGAGAACACAGAACTTCTAAAAGAACACCTCCCCTCTGGGGCCACACCATTGGGGTTCATTGGAGGGCGAAGTGTTAGAACACAGAGACAAACTGAAGGACGCTTTGCTGTTCTCTTATTTCCTTGTCCGACATAGGGCTCAGGAATGTGTGGGAACCTCTCTCTAAGGTGGCCATATTTCAAGTGCTCAAGCAGTCATGTTCCCAGTTGGTGCAGCTCACTTGGATATGGAGCGGGGCACTCTTAGCCATGACTGGATGGCAGCATCCAAGAAATTAAAGATTCTTAATCCATTTTATCTCCCCTCCTGGGACAAAAACAATTGGGCTTTCTTGGTTGTTGGGTTTTTTTGCTTGCTTTTTTTCAGACAGGATCCTGCTATGTCACTCGGGCTGTCTTTGAACTATGTAGCCCAGGCTGGCCTCGAACTCACAGTGATCCTCCTGCCTCAGCCTCCGAGTGCTGGGATTACAAGAGTGCACAACTGCGCCTGGCTAAGCCCTTACTGATATCCAATCATATCCATATCTAGCTGAGACATGTGTAAAATAGTAACTTCCAATCAGAAATGCCTCACCTAATCTAAGGCACTGAAGGGCAACTAACTTCCTTGCTATTCTTTATTTGAAACAGTAAATATAAACCCAGCTGGGCATGGCTCAGTGTAAATTCCCTGGGTTCAACCCTAAGTATCACAAAAAATAAACAAATAAAACAACTGGGGATGTAGCTCAATCCAAAGGCTTTAGGTTTAATCCACAGTACCACCAAAACAAACAAACAAACAAACAAAAAATGAAACAAGCAGAACTCTTGGTCAGAGAGAGGATTCTAACAAGAATTTTGCAAAAAATCTTCACCTATTGTTGCAATACATCAATTTCTCTTTGGGAAAGGGCCTCAGAGTTCCTAGTATAAATTACTTAACAGCAGGCAATAAATAGTCACTTTGGTTTTTTTTGTACCAGGGATTGAACTCAGGACCTTGCACTTGCAAGGCAGGTGGCAGCACCAATGAGCTAAATCCCCAGCCCACTTTGTTTTTTTGAGACAAGGTCTTGTTATACATATAGCACAGGGTGACCTTGAACTCACTAGGTAGACCAGGCTGGTTCAAACTCATGATCTTCCTGCCTCAGCCTTCCATATGCTGGGATTATGGGAAGGCACCACCACTCCTAGCAATTTCGTTTTTGAAAGGACAGAATACTTATTTTTTGGCGCATTTTAAGGTATCTCTATTAATAGAGCCAAAGACAGATTTTTAGAGGAATATCTATAATTAGAGGCTAGAAATTATCATAAGAAGGAAAGGAAGGCGGTAAGAGGACCGAGACACTAGTGTTTCCAGAGGCAGCCCAGGAATTTAAGAGACAAAAAGGGTGAGAATAACCTGTGTCACACACTGTAGGGATGTTACGGAGACCTGGGGCTGCCAAAGCTTAGCAGGGCAATGTCTGCAGATGGGGCAGAAGTCCTGCTGCAACAAGAAAGAGGGGCTGGGGTTGCAGTCAGAAGCAGAGCATGTGCTTAGTGTGAGTGAGGCCACAGATCTGATCCTCAGCACTTCAAAAAAGAAAAAAGAAGACATGAGTAGAGAAAATAAGTATAGGCGTTTATGTACATTTAGCAGTGTAGGGCAGGAGAACAGGATAGTAGCCTGACTGTTAAGAAAGGGATTCTCCAGGTTAGGGAAGTTCTAAGGTCATCTTTAGAGAAAATACACTTCAGAAACAACCGTGGAAGAGGGAAGGCTGATGCAAGCAGGCTCCAGACAAAGCAATCCAGACACAGGCAGAGGTTCAGGTTCACCATAGAGGAAGCACGAGCACAGAGAGAAATAATAGGAGGCCAGAAGGAAGCTGAGAGAGTTTTTGTTAATCCCACAGAAGTAGGGAAAAGGTGGTTGAGAGTACACAAATTAGGAATGAGTTTAAAAGCAGGGTGTGGTGGCACACAATCCTAGCACTAAGCAGGCTGAGGTAGGAAGATCGCTTTGAGTTCAAGGCCGCCCTGGGCTACACAGTGAGTTCAAGATCAGTTTGAACTACATAGTAAGACCTAGTCTCAAAAAAAAAAAAAAAAAAAGAATGAAAACATATTTAAGTATCCATGATTGATAAGGTATAAACCAACTACAGATTAATGGGATTTATACAAGTAAATTCTTTAGAAATATGATTTGAATGTGAGCTGATCTTCATGTTTTGTTTTGTTTTTGGTACTGTGATCCTCTTCCCTCAGCCTCCCAGGGGTCTGGGATTTTAAACATTAATACAGATGCTTTTAAATTTGTCTAAGATCATTTCTGGTGATCTTAGTGTTCTAGTCCAGTGGAAATCTTACACTGTGTGTATGTTTGGTGGGAGACAGACAAAGCATGCACTGTGAGCTGGGCTGAGGTAAGAGCTCAGTGGTAGGGTGCTTGCTTAGCAAAGCAAGGCATGGGTTTGATCCCCAGCACTGCAACAAGAAAGCAGTGACAGACACAGTTTAAGAGCTCTGTTCCCTGGGTAGATATGCAAATCCCATCCTGAGTAACTTCTTTCTGCTGTCCATTCATGCAAACTCCACTAATGACTTTTAGAACACAGAAGGAAGGCAGATGGAATGAAGTAAGATCACTTTCCAACAGTTTCTATCAAAATGATGCTGGTCTTCTGAGAATACTTTCTACTTTTCAGGCCCAAGTCCTGACTAGAATGCAGCGTATCTAAGCGCACAGGCAGCAGCAATGGAGAATCGGCCCATTCCCACCTGTGTGCACAATTCACCTTGCTTCTTCCTACATTGCTTTGCCTCTTTCCTAGACTGCTGTATGAAGGACTGAAGGACAGAGATCCTCGTCTTCCTTCCCCCAAAGCCCTGACTTTCAAAGTGTGGTATACACTGCCCTGGGAGGCCCCAACACCCTTCCAGGTGGTCTGGGAGCCACTAATCTCACGGTAATACTGACAGTTTGTCTTTTCCACTTCACTGACATCTGCGGTGGCAGAGGAAAAGCAGTGATGGGTAAGAACTTCTGGTGACTTAAGGCCAATCAAGGTGAGGCCACAACTGCACTGGTCATCACTGTGCTATGCTGTCACTACTAGCAGGAAGAAAACCTGATTCACTTGAGAATGTCCTTCATAAAGGGTTAAAAATGATTAATTGTATTATCTTGACCATTAACATGTCTCTAATATTTTGTGAGGTGGGGTGGGAAGTAAGCACTGAAGTACAAAGCTTGCCTCAAGAACAGATCCTAGTATAAGTGACCAGTTGCCTTTTTGTGGAATTGAATAACTGACATACAAACTTCTGATATTCAGACTTTGGTATCTGGCAGACATTCACTCTAAAAAAACAAAAAGTGAGTTAATTACTTTACAGAAAACAATTGATAAATTGTTGACAGTGATAAAACACTGAGCTTTCAAGTAAAAAATAGAATTGTGGAAAACTAGTATATATACTTTAGCTATTTCATGACTTCTGATGAGATGCTATTAGTCACTATGATTTTAAATCTTGTATCATGAAACATGTTACTATTTAGAAGATCTGTATAATCTAAAAATATTTTTCTAATGGCCAATGTATACCTCATCCCCCCGATACTGGGAATTAAACCCAGGACTTTGCACTGAGCTATACTATAGCCTTTTGAGACAGGACCTTGAGAAATTGCTCAAACTGGTCTGGAACCTGCTATCCTCCTGCCTCGGCTTCCCCAATAGCTGGGATTACAAGAGTGGTTCACCAGCTGGCTGTGGTGGCACAATCCTGTAATCCCAGCACTCGGGAGGCTGAGGCAGGGGGATCACTTCAAGTTTGAGGCCAGCCCTGGGTCACATAGCGAGATTCCTGTCTTTCTTTGATCAGTGACATATTAAATATGGCTCCCATCCCATTCCATTCTGTGAAAACCAAGAAGCTCTTCATGTTGTTTCTGGGAGAAAATACAACTAAGCCCATACCATAATTAACAGTGTTGGTCAAAAAGAATTTTAAATCCTACTACCTTTAAAGTAGTCGGCTCAGGTTCAAAGTGATTTTAGATATTAAACTAGCTTACTTTCAAGAGCAGACATACCTGTAATACTCTTAGCACTTTTCAATGTCTCTGCTAAATTTCAATGCATTTGTGAAAACTTTAAAACTGTCCCAGAGAGCCTCGTGTCCCAGAGAGACCCCTCCAGGGAGTCCCTATAATATTTCTGGATCACTCTTGGACGAAGGACAAAGCTCTTGTGCACCAAGGCCAAGGGCTTTAAGCAGGGTCATTCTGTTAGGGTGGGCAATGAGCCACCCAAGCCTCTCTGGGCTCCCGGACGCACTTACTGGTATGCCATGACCCTGAAAGCGCAGAACATCCTCCTCCAGAAGAGGTGTGGGGACGACAAAGAATGCTGGCAACCTAGAAGACAGAGATGTCATCAGATTTTAGTACTATGCTTCATTTACAAAATATGAAAGCTCAACCTTACTAAATACAAGGAAACTAAGCAGGATGCTATGGAAATGACTGTATTTCCCTTCTCTGAAAAACCAGCTCCTATGAACTGTCATTCTGTTTGGTGTAAAGCACTCTGGCCAAATCAGTCATGAATCTGAGTTAAAATCCTGGCCCTGGGCAGGGGACGTAGATCAGTGGTGCCATGCCTGGCAGGCGCAAGATCCTGAGTTAAGATTCCTGGTATCAGAAAACATAAAAAATAAAATCCTGGCCCTGCCTCTAATTCTGCATAACCTCAGATAAGTTACTTTGTCCCTCTGAGTCTGTTTCCTCTTCTATAAAATGAGGGAATGGAAAATGTAATACTTAAAAGTACATGAATTCCAAAATTGGGAGTGACCTTTCTTATCATGTAGTAACAATATGAGCTCCTGTGTTGCTTTCAGTTATACTAATATGAAAACCAGTAATTATGCTGCTAGCTGCCCAAATATTTTATCAAATACTTTGGCAACACAAACACATTCTTAGCTGGGCATGGCAGCTAACACCTGTAATCCCAGCACTCAGGAGGCTGAGGCAGGAGGAGTGCCATGAGTTGGAGGCCAGCCTGGGCTACACAGCAAAACCTTGTCTCAAAAAAACGAAAACAAAAAACCAAAAAACACTTAAGTTCTACTGTGTGTCAGACAGTGCTCCAATACTTCACATGAATTACTCATTTCATCCTCCAACAAACCTTTCAGGTATGTACTGTGATAAATTTCCATTCAACAGATAAAGAAACAGACACAACACTGCCAAAGCCCTTCCAGTCACATAATCAATAAGCACATAATGGAGCTAAGGCCCAAACCCAGGCAGTATGACTGCAACTCTTCCAGGAGAAATACTGTTTCTAAAAAGAACAATATTGTTATGAAGTAGGACAAGAGAAAGTTAGATTTTCAGAGTTGCAGAGATCAAAGACATGTGGGGACAGTCTCTTCGAGTCAGCAGATGAAATCTGCCTAAGTTCCATCACTGTGGATCTGTTAACACCCTCTTCCAGGAGCTTGAAATAAGGCCTCATAAGAAATGAGATGCTGATGGTATTACACTGCCCGGGAAAGTAATCATGGATCTGTATGCATGCTGCATATTTGATAGAAATGTGGTAAGTATCAGGTCATAAAACGTTCAGAGTTAAAGAGATCAGAACTCAAATGTGATCACGCCATTAATCAGTCCATAGGGGATGGAAAAGCATATTGAATATCATTAGAAGGATGTGATCATCCAAATCCAGACTGTGAGAAACTATTAGTCAAATAGCTTGATTTCTTCAGCAAATTACAAACAAACAAGGCTGGGGTGAGATTAAGCAATTTAAGAAATCTATCCATCAATCACAAAATATCAATCTCATTGAATTTTGACTAACAACAACAACAAAATGGGTTAAAAAGGTAAAACGGAACCTTAAAAGTTTACAATCAAGGCTGGAGATGTGGGCTAGTGATAGAGTATTCTCCTAACATGCACAAGGGCCTGGGATTGATCCCCAGCATGACCAAAATAAAACAGAACAAAACAAACAAACAAAAAAGAACAATGAAGAAAATTTGAACCTAAACTGGATATTAATTAACATGAAATTTGAAAGGTGTGATAATGGTTTTGTTACATTTATAAAAAGAGTTAATTCTTAGAGATATATACTTAATATGCATGTAATATGATGAGCTCTGGCATTTATTTCAAAATAACCCAAAGGAGCCAGGCACACTGGCATACCCTTCTAATCCCAGTGGCTTGGGAGGCTAAGACAGGAAGGTCACAAGTTGGAGCAAGCCTGTTCAACTTAGTGAAATCCTTTCTCAAAATAAAAGTCTGGGGACCGGGAATTTAGCCCAGTGGTTCCAGCGCCTGCCTCGAAAGTGCAAGGTCCTGAGTTTGATCCCCAGTACCAAAAAAAAAAAAAAAGTCTGGGTGAAGCTCAATGTAAAGGCCCTGGCTTCAATACCCCGCCCCCCAATCCACAGGAGAGAGGTAGGTAGAGGCATAGAGACAACAAACAACTGGCCAGTGCTTCCCAAATCTGACTTTAAACAATAATTTTGTAGGAACTTTGTTCTTTTAAAATTAACCTTTAAAATTTAATATAAAATTTCAGGCAATATGGAAGAGGAAATAATCCAAAGGAGCCGGGCACTATGTCAAACCAACATATACAAGTATGTCAGTCACTCCAGTACTTCAAAAGCTACATATGCTGACATTTTAGACAGGTTGAAGTATCTTAGCTAAGATTTTTTCGGCTTGAATGGGCGGGCAGAAAGGTACCCTTTCTTCAGGTGTAGTCCCTGAAGTAAAAGCCTCTTCACAGAACAATGATTCCCAAATTCAGGCTGCCTATCAAAATCACAGTGGAAGATTTAAAAACTCCCAAAGTCCAGGTTCCACCCCAGAACTATTACATCAGAGGCTTAAAAGCTCTCAAGAAATGCAGTCAAGATGAAACCTACTGTTCCACAAGATCCTGCTGCTCAAAGTATGCAGACACATCACCTGGGTGTGGACCGGCACACTCTCAGGCCTCGCCCCACCCACGAATCACACCCAAGTTTAACAAGACTGCCTGGTGATTCAGATGCACATTAAACTGTGGGGAGTGCTACCAGTGGTGGTGAACCTATGGCAAGCGCCCGCAGAGGGCGGTTTGTATCACTGAAAGCTCTAAAAAGGTTCACCATCACGGGACTAGACCGTAACTGACCGTAACCGACACACAGCTCCTTTTGCACCCTTTTCAGAAGTCACCTATGGAGTGCTTAAACTAGAGTCTCAGCTCCTTTCTCAGTGGCTCATGCTATACTGCTGAAGGGGGGCCTCACTGTTCTAAAAAATTCATGTTGAATATTTCACAATGCTAGTTAACCAGTTAATTTTCTCTGTTATTAGCAATCGCAAGCCATCTCTCAGCAGAGACAAAGAGCACCGCCCCAGGGAGGGGTGTGGAGGGTGTCTTGCCTGGCCCAGCCAACTCAGGTGGAGTCTATGCAGTCTCTGTTGCAACTGCCAATGGAGACAAGTAATCAATCTTCCCTCCTTGGAAAACAGTAAATTCAGTTATTAGGATGGGTTTAGTGCACAAAATAAACAGCCTTTCTCAGTACAGGACAACTTGGGTAGGGGGAAGTTAATGATCCACTCAGGTACAATCTTAGTTAGGGTGAGGAACCTCTGCAGCAGGGTTATGTTGGCCAGCACCAATGCACAAGTCCCTCTGGTTATCCACGTCAGAGGTCTACACACTTTACAGTTCTACAGGGAGGTGGGATAAGAGAAAGGCTTTTAGAAAGAGAATGAAAAAAGAGAAGTAACAGACCTGTAGCATTAGAAGAGCCAGCTCTGACCTCAGGGAAGGTAGACAGTAAATGACAGGAGTCCACTCCCCTAGTGGGGCTGTCATTAAGTTACAGTTTCCTCTATTTACTGAGCACCTCTCAGAAGCAAAGCACAGTGGTTGGTACTGAGGATATAATGAAGAAAAACAGGGAGTCTTGTCCTTGACTTCATAGAGCTATAGGTTGCAGAAATAAACATGAACCAAAAGGAGACAAAAATAAACTTGCAATCACACAAAGTGCTATAAAAGATGCATAGTGCAATGAAAGCTTCCATGAGGAAACCTGACCTCGTCTGGGACTCCCTAAGAAAGTGGCACTGGGCTGAGATCTAATCGGTGCAGTGGAGTTAACTCCCCACGTGCAGCTCAAAGCAAAGGATGCTTCAGACAGGAGGCTACCAGGCAGGATGGTCAGTGGAGGGGTGTGACAGAGTCAGAGACAGGCAGGATGCAGACCGCCATGGGCCCTGGAGTGTTGGCTGAGGTTCTGTTCCAAGACCAGTGAGAAGTCGCTGACCAAATGCAGATGGAGAGGCTCACTCAGAGGATGGGGTGCTATGGGACCAGAGTGGATGGGAAAGACTACACAGGGAGCTACTAGAGGAGTCCAGGGGGGAAATAAAGCACAGCTTTTCCTGTGTGCTGGGACAACCTTAGCAGCATGGGTTGGCACGGGGTGTTCTGAGTATCAGAATCTGGATAAAGGTCTTTACTAGTCATGATCAATAATGCTACTGCCAAGTGCCACCCAATGGAAAGACAGGCTCATAAAAACATCACAGTGCATCCTCATCCATCTTATTCACTTGACCTGGTACCTTACAACTTCTGGCTCTTCCCTAAAATAAAAAATGACCATGAAAAGTAAACACTTTGAATAAATTCAGGACATCTCAGCAGCCATGACAGCACAACTAAAGACACTCACAAAACAGGACTCCCAGAACTGCTTCAGCAAGTGTTAAAAATGACACCATAAGTGTGTTCAAAGCAAGGATGGCAATGTGTCTGTTACTATAATAAATTTTTTTAAAAATTTAAACATTCATTGTATTTTGTATCACACTTTGTATTTCTGACATGTTGACATCTACATAAGTGCCAGAATTCAGCATAGGCTAGATTTTAAATAATAATTCTGGGTGTTGGCACACGGGCACACACCTATCTATAGTCCCACCTACTTGGGAGGCTGAAGCATGAGGATCAGGAGTTCAAAGACAGCCTGGACTAAATAGTGAGACCCTGTCTGAAGCAACAACAACAACCACAACAAAAACCACCATAACAACAAAAAAAACAGTTCTGGGAATGGAGATGCCCTGTATCAGCAACCTCACATGACATCTCGTAGGAGGAGGAGTTTCTAAGCTCTTTCTAAAAGCTAGCTTTCCCCTTTTCATCTAGGAAGAAAAGAGAGCAAGACAGGGCTGCTAATAAAGTTCTGGGTAGAGTCAGGACTATTTGGGTCCCTTCCATTGTCATCACAGCTCATGCTGTGTAAGTGTTTGGGGTTGATCAAAATAAAAACTGGCTGGGCATCGTGGTACACAAGTGTAATCCCAGCACCAGGAGGATGAGGCAGGAGGATCACAGTGAGTTTGAGGCCAGCCTGGGCTACATAGGGAGACCATGTCTGAAAAAAAATGAAAAGCTCCACAAAACTACATTTTTATGAAACTGTTAGCAATTTGCTAGGAAGTATGTTCCAAAGTGATAAGATTCAAGTTTCTAAAAAGAGATTATGCAGAGTCACCCTTTAAAAATGTAGGTCAGATTACTCCCTGCCTCTGCTCAAACTCCCCCTCATTTCTCAGAATCAGAAAGGATAAATTCTTCCAAAAGCATCCCGAAAGCATAGAATGGGCCCCTCTCCTCCCCAAACCAACTCAGTCCTTCGCTTCCTTCAAGGCCTGGCTCAAAGACCATCTACTCCTGAGGCCTCCCTAACCACCTTCTATAATTCCAGCACTCCCTACCTGTGCCTGACGTTTTTCTGCACAGCACTCTCAATGTGTGTGTGTTGTGTGTGTGTGATGCCGGGGATGGATGGAACCCAGGGCTTCAGGCATGCTAAACAAGTACTCCACACTGAGCTACAGTCTCAGCCCAACTGAAGGTTGTCGTTTTTGTTTCTGAGCCAAGGATTGAACCCAGGACTTTGTGCACAACAGGCACATATTCTATCACTGCAACCAGCTCCCTAGCACTTACCTTTTAATCTACTACTTTACCTTCACTTCTTCATTCTACCATTGCCTTCCTCCCACTAGAAAGAATGCTCCAGGAGATACAGGACACAGAGATACAAGAGCACTGTTTACCACTGTAAATCTAGTGGCTAGGATGCTCAGCACCAATAGGCACTCAACAATTTTTGTTAAATGAATAAATGAAGGGTTCAATAAAAGGAAAGGAAAACATAAAATATAAATTCAGAAATGCCTCTAAGTTTTACAGTTAGGTTAGAGATACAACAATGCAACAATGCTGTTTTTGTCTGACTTGTGGGCTAAGATTTATGGAGAGGTGCAAAAAATAAATCCTCCTTTGCAACCCAGAACTCACTATTGAGTATGAGTTTTGATACTATAAGAAGGAATATTTCTGCCAGGTTCGGTTGTGCATGCCCGTGGTCCTGGCACTCCTGAACCCAAGGCAAGAGAAATGAAAGTTTGAAGCCAGCCAGGACTACACAGTGAGACTCAGAAAACAAATCTAATACAGATTAATGTGATGGGAGGAGTTGATAACCATTGAAATTGGTTCTAAGACTAAAAGAGTTGTTAATAAAGCATAGGACATGAGAAAAAAAGACAAAAAGATATAAATTCTCTTTTGAGTATTTCAAGAGACATTTTAAGAATTTCTTTTTAAAGCTAGTACTGAGGGCCGGGGATTTAGCTCAGTGGTTCCAGCACCTGCCTCACAAGCACAAGGTTCCGAGTTCGATCCCTGGTACCAAAAAAAAAAAAAATTAAAAAAATAAAGCTAGTACTGAGAGGCTGGGGCACAGCTCAGTGGTAGAATGCTTGCCTAGAATGCATGGGGCCCTGGGTTCTAACCCCAGCACCATGAGAAAAATAAAAATAAAGGCTAGTGTTGATGTGAGGAAAGGAACCTCACACACTGTTGTGGGAATGTAAAATAGTACAATCTAAGTGGAAAACAGTCTGGCAGTTCCCTCAAAAAGTTAAACACATAATTACTATATGTTCTGACAATTCAACTCCTAGATTATACTAGAGAAATAAAAACATGTATCCACACAAAAACTTGTACACAAATGTTTGTGGTAGCCTTATTCAGAAGAGATAAAAGGTAAAAACAATTCAAATGTCTATCAACTAATGAATGCATAAATAAAATGTGGTATATATCTACACTATGAAACATTATTTGGCAATAAAAAGGAATTAAATTCTGTTAATATATTACAACATGGATGAACTGAGAAAACATTATACCAAGTGTGAGAAGCCAATGGTAAAAGACCACATGTAATATATGATTTCATTCATATGAAATGTCCAGAACAGGCAAACCTACAGAGGCAAACTGGTGGTTGCTTAGGCCTGGGGAGAGGAAGGAAGATGTTTAGAGAAATGTAGAGTGATTGCTAATTGTTATCGAGTTTCTTTTGCAGATAATGAAAATGTTCTAAAATTGACTTCGATGATGGTTGCACAACCCTGTCAGTATATTAAAGACACACACACATGGGCTGGGAATTTAGCTCAGTGGTTCTGCCACCTGCCTCGCAAGCACAATGTCCCAAGTTCGATCCCCGGTACCAAAAAAAAACAAAAACAAAAACCAAAAAAGCACACACACTTCAAAGGGGTGAGTTGTATGGCATGTGGCCAGTATCGAAAGCTTACCTCTCACAGATTTTGTAGCCTTCATTGACACTCACTGCTCTGTACTTCACATTGCCTTTTGTCCGCTCCAATTCCCAACACCAGTCCTTAAGTGTGTCAAACATTACTGTATGATTCTTGGGATCAGTGGCTAACACAACAAAATTAGAAAGACAATAAAATCTCTTCATAAACCACTAGTATTATTATTAATTTTTGGTGCCAGGATCGAACTCAGGGACCTTGCGCTTGTGAAGAAGGCAGGGGCGGCAGCGGCACCACTGAGCTAAATCCCGGCCCAAAGCCTTAGTATTTTAACTATGTGGAAGTGCACCCTTAGGCTCCAATCTCCTTCACTAAGCCCATTTTTATCCAAGCAAAATAAATTTACTGCTTAATTCTGTTCCAGGTTTTTGGTCATTAATCCAAATTTCTAACTGGGGCTTTCTTTTTTGTTTGGCAGTACCAGGGATTGAACCCAGCCAGGCCTTTTGCACTGAGTGACATCCCTATTCATTTTTTAATTTTTAATTGTGACACAGTGTCTCACTAAGTCACTAAATTGCTCGGGCAGGGAACAAATTTGCAATCCCTGCCTCAGCCTCCCGGAGTACTGGGATTACAGGCATGTGCCACTCTGCTCAACACTGAGGCCATCTTTTTTATATTGTAGAAGTTGTTCTTGTTCTACTCCTTGTAATAGTACTGCATGAAGTCCTTTTGCTGTATGTAGCAAAATTATAGCATATATTGGTATATGGCATACTTATGGAGTCCTTCTGCAAGTCCTTGCAAAAGCTCCATTCTCAGTCACCTAACCATGAGATAATTTATATAAAACAAAAAGATCATATGAAGCACTAAAAGCCAGGCTTAACACAAAAGCTAAAGCAATGAAATATTTTTAGCCCTCCCAACAGATGCATACAATGGCAGACTAACTTGAACAGTACGTCAGATCTTTGAATGTACCCTTTCATCTGAAGATGCATTGCCCGTAAGAGGGTTGCTCAGTAGGACACTTGGTTATTGATGGCCATAAACAGATCAGACAGCCGCAGTGAAGGCCACATCATGGAGACAGTGCATCGGTTCCTAATCCAGCCCCAGCACTACCTTCAAGAACAAATGCCTGGAGATGCTGCTCTGGCAGCCCAGCACACATGTCCTTGATCTTCCCCAAGGCCATCACTGCTTGCTGGGGATTAACACGCCCCAAATCATCTCTGCACACCCAAGAAGCCAAGTGTTCTTGGAATCACAAAGTGTTTCATAAAACTATGCCAACTACTCTTTTCAATAAAACCAAATTATCACAAAATTAATACCAAGCTGGGCATGGTGGTACACACCTGTAATCTCAGCTCCTAGGGAGGCTGAGACAGAAAAATCATGTTTGAGGTCAGCACGGGACACTTATTGAGACCTTGTTTCAACAGGCTCAGCCCTCCTTAGGTTCAATCCCCAGTGTATGAAAGTAAAAGGATGATGACTGGGAATAATACACGATTGTACAGGTTGAACACCCTAACTCTGAAATAGGAAATACTCCAACATCTGAAATTTTTTGAGTGCTGGTGTGACATCACAAGTGGAAAATTCCACACCTGACTCATATGACAGTGCACAGTCAAAGCACAGGTATAAAACTATGTAAAATTGGGCCGGGAATTTAGTTCAGTGGTTTTGCTGCCTGCTGCACAAGCGCAAGGACCCAAGTTCGATCCCCGGTACCAAAAAAACAAAAAAAGTATAAAATTATTTTCAGGGGCCAGGGATTTAGCTCAGTGGTTCCAGCGCCTGCCTCCCAAGCACAAGGTCCCAAGTTTGATCTCCCGTACCAAAAAAAAATTATTTTCAGGCTCTGCAAATAATATGTGAAACATTAAACAATGTTTGTGTTTAGACTTGAGACCCATCCTCAAGATTATTCATTATGTATGTATAAATATGCTTCTGGTCCTAAGCATTTTGGATAAGGAATACTCAAACTATACACACTTACCATGGCCCAGGCACTGTTCTGTGCATATTACACTTTATTAGCTTATTCCTCAAAACCCTGCAGGACAGGTAATGTAATAGGGCAATGTTATTTCCTCCATGTTACAGATGTGGCACAGGAAAGTCAAATAACATGATCAAGTCACACAGCTAGGTAATGCTGAAGCTGGAATTCAAGCCCAGAAATAGGCCTTAAAGGCCGAGGCGGGGGGCACTTCCCTATGGATGCGGGTAATAATATTCCTGTTCAGCTAATCTGGCTATTTGCTTGGCAATGCATGCAAGTCTTTCCTTAAAATTCCATGTCACAGACACTTATGACCTTTTAGCCAAAATACATTTATAAATTATTAAGGCAGGGGAATAATCAAGATTATTTAGATACTCACCTCTACAAAAACCTTACTCAATGAAAAAGCTAACTGGCCAATGAGCAGCTATCAGTTACAACTTTTACTTCTCAAAAAAGATGGAGGTTAGAAGACAGGAGAAGGCTGGAATAAAATTTTTTAAAGATGCTATATACCCTGGATCTCTGGCACAAAAAGCCTGAGTTGATCAAGGTAAAGACTGTGGCAAGCTAATCAACATATGTTGGCAAGTCCAGGAATTGTCCAGTCCTGGGTCTACACCACAAATTGAGATATGAGAGGTAGAATTCCTAAAAACAGAATGTGATTTTTCAAATGTGAGCCCAATAAATGTTCATATAAATTATAAAATTCAAGCTAGGTGCAATGGGACAAGCCTGTAATCCCAGTACTCCGGGAGTCTGAGACAAGAGGATCACATGTTTGAGGCTAGCCTGAGCAACTTAGCAACTTAGGGAGACCCTGTCTAAGATGAAACAATAAAAAAGGACTGGGGATGTAACTCAATGCAAAGGCCCTGGGCTCAATTCCTAGTGCTGCTAAATAAGAAGACAAAGAGGAGGAGGAAGAGAAGGAGGAAAATGAATTACATAATCCCACATTGCCACAAGCTATAAAGCTAGCACACAGTTACACAGCACTTGTACATACAGCCACAGTAGAAAGATCTATTGTTCACAAAGATGAACTTATCCAACTAAGGGGCAAATTTTACATTTGGTCTAATATTAGTGTGAAGTATATTTTATATCAGTATAATTCTCTGAACATAATCCATCCTGAATATTATGCAGTTTTAGTTTCAACTAACTCTACAATTAATGACTACACTCTAAGTGCCAGTTAACACTTTCATAATCTTCACAAAAATTCAAGGGAAGCATTAAGAAAGTTGTTTTTAAAATGAGAAAACAAAGGCTCCAAGGGTCAAGTGTCCCTCCAGGATCACAAAGCCAGAGGCAAGGATGTACATTCAGGGTGGATGGACACCAAAACCTGTATTTTTTAAAATCTAAATCTCTGGAGTTCCTCACATGCAACAAGTAGTCAGATATCTACAGCTCAGCACTCCTCTAACTCTACCAGATGCGCCCACCACCCTCCACTACCAGCTTAGGCTCAGCCTGCCTTCCTCAGCGAGGGTGGGCACTTCCATCAGACGACACATTACTCAGCTGGCCTTCCTGTTTGACTTTATGCTCCTGGAGGGCAAGGATGTGGTCCTGTTCACCCCCATATCTCCACAGGGCCTGGCCCACAGCAAGCATGCAGTAAATGTTTTCTAAGTGAATAGTGACAAAGCAACTTCACGGTCCAGAAAGCTTACATGGAGTCCTTTTAAATAAACCTACCATCTCCCTGACAGGGGACTCAGTATCACTAAACATCAACCTCATGTTAAGAGTAACAGGCAGAACTGGGTGTAGTGGTGCACACCTGTAGTCCCAGTATTCCAGAGGCTGAGTCAGGAGGACTGCTGTAAGTTCAAGGCCAGTATGAATTACATACAAAGACCTTGTCTCAAATAACCAAAACAAACAAACAAACAAACAAACAAAAAAACCAAAAAAAGTAATAGGCAGAGCAAGTGAATAGACTGAGGAGAAAGCATGGGAGGAGAAAGAGGACAGATATTTGTGAAAACATGTCCATGCTAGCCATTGTTGATGGTTAATTCAGATGGTCAGGGTTTCTTACTTAAAATATTATTCTCTTTTTCAGCAAACTAAATGGAAAACATTTCAAACTTTTAAGTTTTCTTTTACCAAAACAGTTTTCTAAATTTTTTTTTAATGTACAAAGCATACTTTGAGTGCTTAAAAACTTTCTAAAATGCAAGACATTCTCTAGAATCTTATAAAATGAAATCAAATATATTAAAGTAGAAAAAAGAATCCAGGGACAGATATGGTAATTTTAAACTCATTTTGTTTCTCTATAGTCTCACATTCATAGTATAATACACTGATTTTATTTTTGATAAGGAAAGGCCAAATGAACAATCCACTACAAAAGGCAAGCAAACAACCTGGTGGTGCATGTTTGTCACCCCAGCACCTGGAAGGCTGAGGCACGAGGATCAATGTGAGTTCCAGGCCAGCCTTGGCTACATAGTGAGCTAAAGGCCAGCCTGAGCTACACAGTGAGACCTTATCTCAATAAACAAACAAACAAAACAAGCAAACAAACCTAAAAGGTAAGTTAAATAAAAGATCAAAGGAAAAAAAGAAAAAGAAATCAGAATGAATCATTCAAACAAAAGACCGCTAGAAAGAGCTAGAAAAGAGAGGAGGAAAAAAACCTCAACCACTGATGGATGGGTTTTCTCCTGGTTGCAGATAAGAACAGGAAAGATCCTGCCTCTCCTCAAATCAAAACCCAGAAAATACTTACCTGTGTTGTTTTGTGCAGCAGTTGCATAGGAAAACAGAAATAATCTTTTAAGTAGTTTAGGAGCCTGGGTATGATGAATTATGCCACTGACAATCTAGGAAAGAATGGACCAATGGATATGGTTATGCTTTGGACAAAAGAAAGATGAAAGAAAGGCAGAAGCCAAGTTATCGTCAGTCGTGCTAATGACACTCTGAGGACAACATAGCAACCCTTGTTCGGGTCTAGATCTATGACTGAGATCTGGGAAAAGAGCTAGACCAAAAGAATACTATTTTGTTAGGCTTTCTAAAAGCTCTGAACTTCTAGGGAAAACTTTAAAATATAACCTAATTTCTTAAAAACAATCTGCTATGTGATTGACTTACAGCTATTATCAGATAATAACTAAGACATTTAGCCACCCATTTCTTGGTTTTAGTATCTGGACGACGAGGAAAAATCAGTCTATTGTGCTTTCTGTTTATCTACTATGTTAAAAGTATGTTTGGACAGATGACTAAAACCATTGTTCAAAATGAAGTATCTGCCTTCTCAAGAAATTTTCCCTGTTTACACAACTGTTTTCCAGCTTAGAATAGACACTGGACTCAAGTTCATTATTCTAATAGAACTATCATACCATATGAAAGAAAATTAAGGCATTACTTCTAAATGTGCATATTTCATTGTGGACAAGACAATATGCATGTACTGGCTATTTGATGGGTAAATCCCCTAGCTATTTACCATAAGCATGGCCAGTTTGCTTCCTTCATTATCTTAGTAAGAGAGATTTTGTTTTTTGACACAGGGTCTTCCTATTATAGTCAGGCTAGCCCTGAATTCACTACTATATATAGTTTAGACTGGTCTCTATCCTCCTGCCTCAGTCTCCTGAGTGCTGGGATTACAGGCATGCATCACCACACCTGGATGAGAAATCTTGAAGTTATATGAACATTAAACTGATATAGCTATTTTCAGAGTTTATTGAATTACAAATCTCAGTCTGCTGTGGCACTCCCAGGTAATTATGTTTACTTGGCCTCCAAAGGCATACCTGGTAACTCAGGTTCGCTCACTGACCTATGTGCCACCTCCTTCCGTGCACAACCACAGTGATAAACTCATTTATTCCCAGGAGCTAAAGTCAGTGCTACTATTTTGGGGGCAGGGTGTCAGAGATGGGGAAGCAGGATAACTTGAGCTATCACATCTTTCTCTTTACTCAATTTCCTTCTGACTTGGCTTATAAGCTTCCACCCTTTAGTGGCCCTAGTAATAAAAACATTATGAACTGAAGGATTAAAGGTACCATGTGCTGAGACCATACACTAGCTCCATTTACCCAATTAACTCTCACATTCTAATCAAACAATAGAGGATTACAACCAATTTCAACTTCACACAGTGAAAGGCTCCCCTCCACCTTCAGGCAATGTAAGCAAAAGCTACAGTCAATGGGGAAACCCTGACGGGGAAATAAAATCCCAAACACAAGCAACTAGTTACCCTTTTGACTTCCTCTTCTTTTGTGTACCTCAGACAAAAGTGGAACACTCGGAGGTCCTTGCAATGGATGATGAGTTTCTCAGGGTATTTCTTCAGTTGTCCAAAGAGAGTTTTTTTTTTCTCATCGAACACTACAGATCAATAATGAAATCATGGAGGAAATTATGTTACATGGCAACAAGTAATGCTAAAGAAACAATGCAGACTGCTAACTTCCAAGGCAGGAGCCCAGTCCCTCCAAGCAGGGGCCCTGGCTCCCCGAGAGCAATCAGGGTTCTTCACTCCTCTGGAGTTAGCATGTGATCCAAACAGACTGGACACTGTTGGCAGAAAGGCCTCCAATGGCCTGAAGAAAACCGAGCTTGGAAAGCTGAGATAATAAAAGGGTAGCAGGGAGAGGGACATGCTTTCACGCCAGTCAACTCCTAGGTTTATAGGTAGGGCCCCTCCAGACACTTCCCTGATTGTCCCAAAGCTTGGATCCAACTCAGCACCTATGTTATAAACTGCTACTGAATGAATTTTTAAAATGCCCTGAACACAAAAATGGGGAAGAGAAACAGAGAAGCTTTGAAGGAGAGTCGTGTTTCATCAGTAGTAAAGACATCCTAATGAGAACACAACACACCTTAACACATCACCCTTTATAAAGTAAAGCCTACACAGCTACCACAGGTGGCAAAAAGTATGATCAACATCTAACATAGGATGAACTTGTGTGGAGCATTAGGAAGAACAAGCTTCAAGTTCAAGACGGAGCTCCTCCAACTAAGCAACCCCAAACAAGCTACTTCTCATCTCAATTTGTCATCCATAAAATGGATTTAAGTAATACATTCTAATAAACTATAAAAGCTACAAGAACATTTTCATCATTAACTATACATCCCAAGGATGCCACCCCAGGGTAAAGAGATACTTACCTCCATAAATCTGATCAACACAGTGGAGTGTAATGTCATTTTCTCCTATAACCTTATTCTTAAACTGAGTTTCCTAAAAGAGTCAAAAGAAAACAACTGTGACTCCTTTCTACACTGTTAGGCATCTATAAAGAGAGCAAATCATCATTTTCTACTTGTACACCAAGATAAACTGGGAAATGCACCCACATATCTCTAAGAAAGGGATGACCAAGAACATGAGGAGAGCTCATGAGCACTGGTTTTTCAAAGCTACAGAAGGTGCCATTTCTGGGCTGTTCCCAGGCAAACCGACCATGCCACGCAAAGCCCTTTGACAAGTGTGAGGAAGTGATGTGCAGTTTAACATTTCTTCACATAGATCCAAAGAGGAGGCTGACAGCTATGGAGGCCAGCTTTGTGAAGAAAACACTGGGCGATTCAAGTCTGCACAGGACTAGGAACAAGCCCCAACAGCGGGCAGCAGCACAGCAGACCAGACGAGAAGGGGCAGTAATGGTGCTGGTGTTTGGGAAGCACGGGAGGTCAGGACAGCAGGCACACTGCGCCAAAAGGGGCCGCAGCTGGGTTTCCATAACCTCCAGTGCTCTCTAGCGATATGGGCAGCTCTTTCCTCCAACTGCTCACTCCTGGTAGGCACAGCTCTCACAAGGATACTGCTACTGGGTTCATATTAAACCCAATTGCAAAGGCTACCCTCACCATTATTTTCATTACTGAACTCAGTTCCTGAGTTTGAGGACAAGTTTACGACAAAGAAAACATGGGGAACTAGTATATCTGGGGAGACAGTGTTCCAACAGGTGATTTATACCGTGTTGAAATACAGAAGAAACAGAAAAAGTTGGTGGTGTCAACCTACGAGGTCAAAAGCAAGCCAGCATCATATAAAGCACAGGTGAGAAATTTCTGGACAGTCCTGCAGCTGAAAGGAACGCCTGACAGAGGGCTTCTGCCTGTTGTATTTATAAGTTGAGGGGAGTGAGGTGGAGGAACTGAGGATCTGGGGGAAAACAACAACAACGACAAAGCCACAACTACACTGGTCCCTCCAAACTCAGCCAAATCTAGCCCATTCGTACACCATTATCCAACGCAGATTCATCATCGCTCAAGAAGGCAATCTTAAAGTCTGTGCAAATGAGTCTCCCATAGACGCCATGCTGACAGGAATCTTCCTGCACATACTTCAGGACTGTGCTGGCTTCACAAAGCAGCTGTTCACCTGGTGGAAACCAAAACAAGTTCTCCTTAAGTCCTCAGGGAACACACAGGGTACAAACATTAAGAGCTTTTGCTGCTCTATTTACATAAGAACAAACACACAATACAACGAAACACTTCAGAACATGTCACTTTTCAGAGCGGCAGGAGCTGCAAAATTTAAGAGAGAAGATGAAGCAGAGAGGAGAAAAGCAAAATAGTTCAGAGACACCTTCATGCAGGGATTTCTTTTATCTTCTCACTGTAAATAATGGAAGTTTCCAAATAGGTGGGAGTCATCTCAGCTGCACTTTCAAGCACAGATTCTCATGTCTTCATGACTTTGACCCCAAATGTTCCATACCAGCAATACCCTAAACAAGCAAGCCGGCAGTCTTGCCAGCATGCTAAGGACAGAGACTGTAGCCCCTTTTCCTGTGACAGCTCTAGGGCTTCCAGGCAGCTTCCTGACACAAGGGGTGCTGCAGTCTTCCACAGCAAGACCACCTCATTCCAGCTGCACACTGGGAGGATGAGACGAAAAAAAAAAGAGGTCAGAGGCTGGTGGGAAAAATTTCCTTTCATCACTGAGAGTATTTCCTTTCAATGTGTCACCTTTCCTGCCCCATCTGTAGGTGGCCAGCCCACAGGAGAAGCTGCAGCTCCTGGACACAGACAGTACACTTCTCTTTACTGTCAAAAAAATTAAGAGCAGGAGACAGATAACCATTCTCTGCTCCCTGGAAGCAGAGGCAGTTATGATGGGGGATGTCTGGGTTAGGGCAGAAAAAATAGGAGGACAAGGGGGAATAAAAACTAAGTGTGAATCCTATGGAAAAAAAAAAAAAAAAAGGAATTTTCTTCTCATTCAATGGCTAACGTCTTCCCCTCAGGATTTCTCTACCTTTAAATTTACTTAGCTAAACTGGGCATGATGGTACACGCCTATAATCCCAATACTCTGAGAGGCTGAGGCAGGAGGATGACAAGTTGAAGCCCAGTCTGGGCAATTCAGAGACTTCATGATGCCCTGTCTCAAAAATAAAAAAAGGGAGGGCTGGGGATTTAGCTCAGTGGTGCTGCCACCTGCCTCAGAAGCACAAGGTCCTCAGTTCTATCCCCGGTACCAAAAATAAATAAATAAATAAAATTTTAAAAGGGCCAGGGATGCAGCTCAGTGCAAGGGCCATGAGTTCAATACTCAACACTGCAATCAATCAATCAATCAATCAGTCAGCCAATTTACTTAGCAGAGAACTTATTTAGTCTAGCTTTCACATTCAGACTATAAATAGGTACATGTTATAGTGTTTTCTTTTTCCATCTTTCAAGGGGTTAATTATCTCCGGCTGAAACACTAAGGAAATACCAAAAGATGGTTCAGTCGCTGGGTTATCCTCCAGAGACCAGAGTTGGAAGACGCTAAGGAAATCAGGGCCTCCTTAAAAGTTTAAAATAGTCCCCATAACGAAGTTCAAGATGAAAGATGCGTGGTCAAGGCTTCCTGTGCTTCCAACTGCAAACGTGAAGCAGTTTTTAACAGTGAGGGTCTCCTGAGATCAGGACAGCCCCACCTGGGTCACGTGAGAGACACCAGACATCAGCTGCAGTAGCTATTACGATGTTCCCAGTGAAACCCTCTACCAACAAGGCATGCTGCACCATGGCTACCAACCTTGTACCAGATGTAGACTCTAGAATTGTAAGAGTCAGGAGATAGAGAGAATCATGATCTAGTTTAGGAAACTGAGGGTCAGAGAAGTTTTGTGAACGGAAAAGCCACTCAGCAGCTAGAAGAGACCATCAGGGAATCTAGATGACAGAATATACATAACACCAACTTAAAAATAGAAGCTAATTTCAGAACCTATAATCCTCCAAAATGCTGGGTATGATGGTACACAGCTGTAGTCCCAGCACTTGGGAGGCTGAGGCAGGAGGATCACTTCAAGTTCAAGATGAGCCTGGACTACATAGTGAGATCCTATCTCCAAAACCCAAAAGTATAACCCCCCAAAAAGGAAAAACAAAGGGAGATATGAATCAAGGTCTAGGTCACAATTACAGGGAAAAAAAGCCTTAAAAATGTTAAAACATTTTTTAAAAAGTTACCATATTCCAGTATGTTTAGTCAGAAACGAGCACATCCACATCCCCAAACTAGAATACAATAAAAATTACCCGAACAAAGCCTCTATTGTTTTGGTAACATACACATTAAAAAGCTTAAGAAAAAGTTCTTTTAGATTAAAAAAAAATTGAAAAAGAATACAGAGCAGACAGATTTTCCTTATATGGTATGGACACTACACCAAGTAGTTTCTGTCCTGAACTTTGAAGTGGTTAAAACCCAACTGCAGCTATAGTCACTCTCTTCTGTCTCAGAAATAATCAACCAATCCAGGGCCCCTCATACTAAATGGCCTAAAGTACAACCCTGACGGCCACATGGCTGGCTGGCAAAGCCCAGCATCCCAGGTACCAGGGCTCAGCAGAGACCGACAGGTGACCACCCACCAACAGATGCCCCAAGAGGCCAGGCAGCTGCTCTGTTCAAGGACAACAGGCGTGGCAGCAGGAAGGAAGTATGTGGTGCAGGCCTCTTCAGGAAACTGGGATTTTCCTGACTGGAGACCAGAATAGGGTTAAGTAGGACAATCTGAAAAAGGCCTCATTTGTTTGTGAAAGAAGTGAGAATTTCTCAGGTTTATTTTTATCAGCTTGAAGGATAGGGGATAGGGAAAAAAGAAAAATTCTTTCCAGCTGTTGTAACAGGCAGAGCGAGGTGTGCAGTTACTGAATTGAAGACCTTAATATCTTTGACCAACTCATTACTGTTACATACCAGAGGATGAAAACAAAGGAGTTTAAATATAGCAATTCTAGGGATGGCATAATTTATCACTGGTTTTGAGCTGCACACAAGGTACGATGCTAACATGACTGTTACCTGGCAACAAGTGAAGAGTGATTTCCTTCTCAGTTATTGCCTTTTCATTTGTGTGAATTTCCTAAAACAGAAGAACAAAGAAAGGGTCATGTTTTTCTTTAGGGGCTCAAAATAGCATAAAAGCATGTTTTCTGAATACACACAAAACCATCACATATGCAGGAGCTTTGTGTTTATTTGACAAGCTACTTTTTTTTTTTTTTGGTACCGTGGATTGAACTCGGGACCTTCCGCTTGCAAGGCAGGCGGTGGAACCACTGAGCTAAATCCCCGGCCCTGACAAGCTACTTTTTAAAAACATGTTTTTAATGAAAGGAAGACAGAATTCTAACAAGTTGGAGACAATCAATATATTTAATTAGTTAGAGCTGAGTACAGTGCTGCATGCACTCAGAAGGCAGAGGCAGCAGGATCACCTTAAGTTCGAGGCCAGCCTGGGCTACATAATGAGTTCAAGGCCAGCCTGAACTACAGAGCAAGACCCTATCACAAAAAAACAAAACAAACAAACCAAAAAACCCAAAACCAAACCAAACAAAACATCCAACAACAACAACATAATCTAATCACTACTAGCTGTCACAAGCATAAGGGTAGGAGGGACAGCCTTCATGTAAAGGAACAAGTTGAGGTGAAAAATAAGGTAATTCAAACATACAGTCATAAAGAGGACAGAAGACATGCTCCACTATAATCCCTCTCTCCCTTCAGTGAGATAAGGGTTGAAAGCAAAAGAAAATGTGTGCTCTTGGGAGTAAAGGCTTAAAGACAAAAACAGGAAAATGTGAGCCCATCTATCGTATGATCCATGTACTCTATAGAAGAGCAGGACTCAGTAAAGACAACTGAAACATTCACTGCCCAAGATACCTAAAACCACAAGACAGTGCCAAGGCATGTAACCACTTCTAATGCGGAATCAAGGCCCGTGCTTGTGTCACTGTTTCTCAAAAAACTTGCCTTCAAGTTCCTCTATTCAGTTCAGTGTTTATTGAACATTGAGAGAGAATTAGCAAACCCTGATGCTTCTAAAGTGATGATCATAAATGGCTGTTAACAGAGCAATGAGACATGGTAGGCCTCCTAATGAAGCCTACCACATCATCTATGAAATATTCTTACCGAAATATTTAAACTCAATCTGCTTGAGCTTCTATACAACTCCAACAATTTGTAAAAAACACTGGGTCAGAGAAACATGTTAAATGACACAATGGGGATGCCATCAGTCAAATCCTGACTAGAGAATTCTACAAGACACAACCAGCTTTGTGAACAAATAAAACTCATTTTTGGTAGAATCAGTTTTCTGAATCTGTTATTTCAGATTGCACTATGGCATTAGAAGAAACCTGGGTATAGCTGAGGAAGGGAAAAGAGCCCATTTTTTTTTTTTTGGTACCAGGGATCGAACTTGGGCCCTTCCACTTGCGAGGCAGGCGCCGGAACCACTGAGCTAAATCCCCAGCCCAAAAGAGCCCATCTTAAGGCTGAAATAGAATGTCATGGGTTTCCCAGAGCACCCATTTTGAACATGGTCTACTTTGGAGGTGCTCTGATTTACATCCCAGAAGATGCCAACAAATCAAGTTCCTCAGGGGCAGCGCTTCTCAAACTTGAGGCAGGTTAAGTCTGATGGGGAGCTTGTTACCTAGTCAGTCACAAGCCTAGGATACAGCCTGGGCCCCTAGTTTTGTAAAAAACTCCCCTGCTAATTCTTATGCACTGCTGTGGGGTTTAAGCAAGAGGAACTGTTCTTGCATACGTAAATACTGAGTGTTTTGGTAATTTAGAAATTCTTATTGATAGTTTTCATTATGTCCCTGGCAAAGAATTAAATTCAAGCACAATTATTTTTGACAGATGCTATCATTCCTCTCTGAGGAGACATCAAAGTTATTCATTATATTCAATCAGCTGTTGGAAAAGTGTAACAATCATCCTGACTAATGCTTGGAACAGTCCAAACACTATAGCCAATTGGACATGACCAGCCTACTGTTCCATGAGCAGAAGTATTATCATCTACATTAATTCAAAACCACCTACAATAGTTTTTGAAATGGTTAGGAAATTCTTTCTTTGTATTATATTCCAGGATCAAAATAATTTGGAGATATCTTTTAGGATCCTGCCAAAACTCCTTCCCTCAGACCACTACTCTTTGCACCCACCTCTTGCAGGGAACCATCTCATCCCTAGTCAACTGTCCAGGGAAACTAATGAGCATAGTGGTCCCCCAAGCATCAGGTTAATCAC
The DNA here is from genome assembly GCF_053883595.1 of Heterocephalus glaber. Lineage (NCBI taxonomy): Eukaryota > Metazoa > Chordata > Mammalia > Rodentia > Bathyergidae > Heterocephalus > Heterocephalus glaber. The sequence continues at coordinate 19,201,980 of NW_028258333.1, forward strand.
TTTACCTCTCCTATGGGTTCAAAGATACAATCAAGGTGGCTGCTTCAGCTACAGACTTGTAAACCAGGCCACAAACGTGGGGAGGCAGAGAAAGCTCTTCTGCCCAAAATAAGACACAGGAAAAGGATAAGCAGAGATAAAAGCATGCTCTCAGACACACAAACAATAACAGCCTGGACTCCCATGGCTTTCCAGACTTTTGGGCCACAGATCCAGGAGTCATATTTGTATCTTTATCATAAATTCCCATGTTAGGAATTACTTTTCTTCCTCCCCATTTGCCTAGTATTCTAAAGCCCACTTGGCACGGTGGCACACACCTATAACCCCAAGAGGCTGGGACTGCAGAATTGCAAGTTCCAGCCCAGTCCAGGCAATTTAGCAGCTGTCTCAAAATTTAAAAAAAAAAAAAAGGCTGGGGATGTAGCTCAGAGAAAAGTCCCTGGGTTTGGTCCCCAGTACTTAATCCTCCACTCCCCAAAAATACACTTAAATGATTATTATGATAACTGCTAAATAATCTTTTTTACATTCATAGAACCCAGAATATCTGATGACTTTTAGATTACATCTCAATATATAAAGATCATACTTAACATGCAGAAAAATAATTGTGTCTGTCTAAAGAAGTACAGGAGCTGAAGATGGGGACACATGTCTGTAATTCCTGCACTTAGGGGGTTAAAGTAAGAGGATCATCTGGACAACATTAGACCCTGTCTCAAAAAATAAAACAAAAAAATGAGTACAGGAACTAGCCGCAGCAGGTCAAGGTGGAGCTTGACTAAAGTATTTTGACCAAGAAAAAGACACACACACAAGAAGACAAGACTGTCTCACTGTACCTCCCGTCTCTCTCAAAAATAGTGCTCTGAGGGTGACAGCCTCCTCCCACCTTCTCAGGATTGGCCCTTGAATAATTTCCTTGCCACCAACTCTCACCTCCAGAGGTGGATTTCAAGTAGCAAGCAGACAGGTGTGGGTCTGGTAACAGGAAGACCAATGAAGAGAAAGGAGAGGAAAAATTGTTCAAACCAGTCTGACAAAATGGCAAGTCTGGAATGCAGAGGAGTTTAATAAGTGGACAAGCAGAAGAGGAAAGAGAAGGTGCAAACACACAGAAGCAAGTACTGCTTCCAGAAAAGTGAGAAAAGCAGCTAAGGCTGGACACAGCCTACAGGAATTAGCATGTACTCATATGGAATTTGGGCTTTATCCTGCAGGCAACAGGGAGGAACCAAAGGATTCTATGCAGGGGAGTCAATATACACATTTTATTTACTATCTCCAATAAACATTTTTCAGGAAAAAGCCCAGGACAAAATCAGGAACCTGGGTCGGTCGTAACTGCAAGTGTCTTGGGTGCACTACCCCATCTAAGAGCGCAGTGCTGGGCATGGTGACGCATGCCTGTAATTCTAGTACTCTGGAGGCTGAGGCAGGAAGATCGCCTCCAGTTCGAGGTCAGCCTGGGCTACACAGTGAGTTCAAGGCCCTGGGTTCAGTCCCCAGTACTGGACAAAAAACCCCACTGAAATTACTGCTCTCAGATGAATTTCAACCAGCCAGAGGGGCAAAACTCCAAAAATCAACATCCCCCAATATCCTTGACGGTTCTTTGGAACACAATTTCTTTCCACTGCATCTGGCACCAAAGTAGTAAAAAGACACAAGACAGATATTTCATTTCCTCAAAGCTGCCCTACTTTTCTAGGACGTATGTTTAATATTTGTTTTCTCTACTAAATAGAAAATCTAAGGAAGAAAAATGTATTATCACATTAGGTGATAATTCATTTGCCGAGCCGGGGATTTAGCTCAGTGGTTTCGCTGCCTGCTGCACAAGTGCAAGAACCCGAGTTCGATCCCTGGTACAAAAAAAAAGAAAGAAAGATAATTCATTTGCAACATTTACCTTTTTGTATTTGTAACATAGGAAGTACTAATAACTGAGGTTTTTTTCTTTCCCCACGTGCCTCCAATCTTTTCCTTCTCTATGTATTAAAAACAGAAATAATACAGATTTGGGGGCCACACTCCAAACCTGGCTCTTGTGACTGTAAGATATGACCTCGGGCAGTTCATTTAACTTGCCTGAGCTTTAAGCTCCTCCCATGTGAAATGGAATATATCCTTCCCAAAAGGAGAGTTTGAAGCGTTATGTATCTATATGCCTAGCAAGGGCACGCAGTAAATGGGGTTGTTGTTAACTGTTGAACACAGTGGTATCTGTGCTTCTTGATTTCCTTTCTACCATTTCCTGCTTTCCTTTCATGAGTAAACAAAGAATTCAAATACACTATACTACTTAAAAGCTGCAGTTACTAAAGATTCAGCCACAGGAATACAATAACTTCTATTTCTCACAGTTACTTAACACAATAAGCTAAATTGCACCTACTCAGGAGGTCCCTCAATTCTTTTTTTCTGTGGATCAAAAACTCCCAAAACCAGCAACCCTTAAGTTAGCCCTACTTCTGTAAGATTCTGACTATCTAGTATACAGAATACCTGCAGTCGGGGGTGGGGGTGGCATTTTGTATTTATAGGATGTGTTTTCTAGAACTCCATGATTTACGTCTGATTGCTTCAGATCTTTTCCACAGAGTACTTTGAATGAAATACAAACCCAAAAGAGTAAGTTTTTTTTTCCTTACAGTATTAGGATTGAACTCCGAGCCTTTGCACTGAGCTACATCCCCAGCTCTTATTTTTTATTGTCAAACAGGATCTTACTAAGTTACTCCAGCTGGGCTTGAACTTGTGGTCTTCCTGCCTCAGCCTCCCAGAGTGCTGAGATCATAGGTATGTGTAACTCCAGATTTTATTGGAAGTAGACCAAACTGCTGAAGGTTGTAACAAATGGGGTGTGTGTGTGCTATGTAAGCATCCAAATAATGGAATTTAAAATGCCACAATACTCAATCATCAGTAATATCTAAACCTCCTCTGGTTAACATTTCAAAGAATTATACAATATGCAGTTTTTACAGAAAATCAACTCAGGAAAAAATAAGTACCACCATCACTACCATCAACTGCCCCCGACTCCCAAATCAAAATACACATTAGTCTTGGAAAAAGAAATAACCTGGAGAACTCCAATAAATCAGGATACAAACAGGAAGCAAAAGAAAGCCTCCCTTCAACTTCTGCTTGTTGTTTCCGAGTGAATGGGCGTGGCTGACTGGAGAAGAGGGGACAGGTTACAACACAGGTGGAAGGGTGCCATGTCTGGAGGAGCTGAGTCCTGGATGGGGTTTCGGGTGGGTTCAGGTCAAGATGAAATTCCACACACACAAAAAAAGAAAGAAAAGCAAAAAGGGCTGGGGATTTAGCTCAGTGGTTCTGCCACCCCACCACGCAAGCACAAGGTCCCAAGTTCGATCCCTGGTACCAAAAAAAAAAAAAAAAAAAGAAAAGATGAAATTCCACACATGCCCCCTACTCCTGAGAATGCCATGTCTGAAGGTGTACAAGTTGTCATCTTTACTGGCAAGTCTGCTGGATAAGTGATTACGGGCAATGTAACATGACTTTTACAAAGGGCTAAGTAAATGCAACTCCTTCCTGAACACACAGCATGACTCAGAAGTCACTTTGCACTGTAGAAATCATAACTGTCCAACTGGTGAATGCCAGCATCTTCTGTCCCTCTTCCCAAAGTAGGTACAGGGCCAGCCCTTACTGTGGTAGAGAGGTGAGTAACGATAATCATTGCTAGAACAGTGGGTGGCACACCCTGTTTAATGCGCATTACACTTACTAATTCATTTAACCCTCAGCAAGCCTTAGAGTTATACCCATGAGTATCTCCATGTTACAGATGAAGGCACCAATTGGCACAGGCAAGGTAGAGTCCAAGCCCGGGTATACTGGCCCAGTCTGTGTTCTTTTTAAAAAACATGTATTCCAGGGGCCGGGGATTTAGCTCAGTGGTTTCGCCACCTGCTGCGAAAGCGCAAGGACTCAAGTTCGATCCCCGGTACCAAAAGCAAAAAACAAAAAACAAAAACAAACAGAAGTGTTAGCCCTCCAAAAAACATGTATTCTACAATGTGAGATTCACATTCTTACGTTTGAAAATTAAGAGAAAGACCTTAGTTTTGCCACAGGGGAGAGGGTTAGAGGGTTAGGTCATCTGGGGGAGGTTGAGGTTTACCAAAGTATGTGTGCATTAGCAAACCCCCTCAAGAGCACAGTCAGAATCTGTAGGGGAAGGGGAGGCGTGTATTGTGCACTTTCAGCCTATTCTCAAGGTGAATTGAAGATGCCATTTCTACCTGAGAACTACTGTTGGAGGGTGGGTGTGGAAAGGTGGAGTGGGTTTTTGGGTCCCCAAAGGCATGGTACCATTTAGTATTTACTAGGATAACTTTTTAGCAAATCTGAATCCCATAGGATTTGGGGCAAGGTTTCTCAGTGAACAATCCTGTCCAGGCAGGTTTGTGTAGAATGGCCCACTGGGGCAGGTGGGTATCTGTGCTTTCTCACTGAGAGCCTCCTTCCCCGGTCTGCTAATCCATAGGAAAGCACGGAGCATTTTAGAGCAGAAGCCACACTGTCTGATTTGCATCCCATCTCCATCCCATTTAAACAGCTTAGTGATCTTCAGAAAGTCACTTAAACTCTCTGTGTCTTAGCTTCTTCATCTGTAAAATGGCAATACGAGTACATCTTGGGATTTTTTTAGAGACTCAGTAGATATTTGCAAAGTGTTTCTAACCATGCCTGGCAGTCAGAACATGTTGTGTGTGTGGTTAAATAAATAAACATACTGGGAATTAAAAAAAACAACAACACCATGTATTCTATTTAATCGAAAGATATCTCAATGAATTTTAAGTATATAAAATCACTAATTTTAAATGTTTTAAGGGGCAGGGATGTGGCTCAGTGGCACCACACCTGCTTGGCAAGCTCAAGGTGCTGAGTTCAACCCCCAATACCAGGGAAAAAAAAAGTTCTAAAATATACGTATCTATATCAGTTTACAACAATAAAACTACCACCAACAAAAGATATTGGACAAAAATCTTACATATGAATGCCACAGTCTCTTAAATGTGAAATATCTTATAATATCCTTATTTCTGACTAATAAAAATGTTTCTCTCCATTTTTATGACCTAAAGAGTTTCTATTACCTTCAAGCCTGTTAACCTTTATTTGATACAAATGCAAGTATCTTGGATCACAGAGTGATGTTTCTTACTCAATTTGGATTAATTGGGAATTTAACCATCTTATGAATATAATTCACGTCTATCTCTGACAATATCTTTTATGCAAATTTTAACTCTTTCTTGGTATTTTTCCTTTGCCACTTTTTCTTGGTTTTTCATTTGTTTTTGATTCCAAAAACCTGTAATGTATATAATCTACTTCTGTCCACAATTCAATGACAAATCGATTATATGAACCACCACCTGATGCAGTAATTATTGGTTTTCCCAATCAGTATTTCAAACATATACACCCTTCTCCAACCAGTGCTTTGGAAATTTTCTCCTTACATTATCAGCATTATATTATGAGCTTGTTAAGTTTTCTGTTTTAAGGAACTAAAACTGTGCCATTTTCCAATTTTGTCAGATTAACATTTAGTATGCCTTTATGGTACTTGTCCTGCCCACAGTGACAAACCACTTTTATCTAACATACATTTGGGTTAAGAACATGTATTGTTATAATATTACATGGCAAAAATAAAACAGTATTTATTTGCCCAATACATTGAATATTTGGCATGCATTTGACAATATAAAACTATATGAACTAGTGCTGGACATGATAGTGTGTGCCTGTAATCCCAGCACTCAGGGGTCTGAAGCAAGAGGATCACCTTAAATTTGAGGCAGGCCTGAGCTACACAGTGAGCTCAAGGCCAGCATGAACTACATGATGAGACCATGTCTCAAAAAAAAAAAAATCAAAGCCAGGTGTGGTGGCAAACCCTGTTATCCCAGAACTTGGGAGTCTGAGGCAGGAAGATCACAGCAAGTTCGAAGTCAGCCTGGGCTACACAGTGAGTTCAAGGCCAGCCTGGACTACACAGTGAGACTCTTGTCTCAACCCCCCCCCTCACAAGGAATAAATACAAACCAAAAAGTCAAAGAAAAAGCCAGTCGTCGAACACCTGTAATCCTAGGTCTTGAATGGCTGAGCCATGAGGATTGTCATGAGTTCAAGGTCAGCCTGGACTAGACCCTGCTGTCTCAAAAAAAAAAAAAAAAAGGGAAAAGAAATACATGCCTCAGGGTGGGAGCAGACCATTGTGGAAGAGAACACAGTGGCTATGTAACACTTTTAGACTTCATGTTCCTTAACTAGTTTAACCATCAAGTCTTTCATACAATTATCTCCCTATTCTTTTTAATTTTTCTGTTGGCTACAGTAAATCATTCAGCAAAATTTTTAGATAAACTTCTTGGTTGATATTCTTTCTTTTTTATTTTTTATTTATTTATTTATTTATTTTTTTTTTGGTACCAGGGATCAAACTCGGGTCCTTGTGCTTTGAACTCAATATACTTTCTTAACCCTTTGTATCTCAGAATGTCTTCCTGTTGCCTTCATACACAAATTATTCAAAATTAATTTCCCTTAAAACTCCATAGCAAAACAAAAGAAAACAAAAATATTCCATAGATGTTGTTTCATTGTCTTCTGGCATTTAGAATTACAAGAGAAAAATCTGAGGTCAGTCTGACTTCTGCCCCTTTACAGGTAACTTGCTTTGTCTATCAGTGGTGGCAAACCTATGGCATGCGCGCCATAGCCAGTGGTTTATCATTGAAAGCTCTTAAAAGTTCGCCATCACTGATCTAGGTTCTTGCAAAAATTTTTCCTTATTCTTGAAATTTAAAAAGTCATGGTATGTCTATGTCTCTCTCTTTCTTTCTTAGGTGTTTTCTTCTCATTAAATTTTAAAGGTACCCTATGGGCCTTCTTCATTTGCAGGCCTACTCTGTTTTTCAACTGTGGAAAGTTTTCTTCAATTAGTTCCTTAATTACTGTTTCAGCTTCATTTGCTTTGTCCCTTTTCAGGTATTCCTATTACTTGTAGATTATATCTCCTAGACAAGCTATTTACATCTCTTTTTCTTTTTTTTTTAATCATAATTTCTTTGGCCTTTGCATTCTGGGAGAATTTCTTACTTTGCATTTACTTCAGAAATTTTATTTTCTGACTGACCCTGCTTACATGCTTCTTTTAAATGGAAGGCCACAATCTCTTCCATGTAGTCACATACAACCTGCTGTATAATTAAGTCCACATGGGTAATGAACTCTCGTGTAAGATGTTTAATACTTTCTGGATGATCACTGCAGACTGGTATATCAGTACCAAGAGGAGGAATGAAAATAAAGTGGAAAAACAAGACCCACCTGAAATCAGGCTGAAGCAAGCATCCCAGAAAGTCCCCCAGAGAAAGCTTCAAAGAACACTGTGGAAAAGCCAATGGAGGCTAAAGGAAAAACAAAAACACATATTCCCCTCACCACTCACTCACAAGTAATGGCTAAGTGACACTGGCGAGATGCATGGGGAAGAGAATGTTGGGGCTTTGTTTACAACCTGAAAAAAGTACCTCTCATCACTTACTGCACTGTGTTCTCTAAGGCGTCAGCCTCTTGGCTGTCACCCAACCAAGCCTGGAAAGTTCAATAGGAATCTTCTACTCTGCACCATTTCAGTTAAGGCTCTAATCACAAACAACACTCCCATGTACTTACTACCTGGGCAATTCTGTGCTTCCCCTCAGGAGCATACAGCCTAGAAGTCATCCTGAGTCTCCTCTTCTACTTCATCCTCAATATCAATTTATCACCAAACTCTATCAATATTACCTACTAAATACAGTCTGCCAAAAAAATGTATATACACTTCAGGAAAAAAAAAATAGTATGATTTTTTTTTTCAACACTGGTGTTACCCTCGTATGGAGGATCCTAGAGGATGTCGTATATCACAGAAAATCCACTACAATGTCAGCCTTTAGAGAAGAAATTGAAAATGCATGTGCAGCAATGTCAATGACCAAGGTTCCCAAAGCAGCAGTTCACCGTTCTGATAAATGTCTGCAAGCTAATGGCCCCCACTGTGAGCACCTCTTGTAGTAGTTATAGAGGCCAAAGGTAACTTGTATGAATCTCATGATGTCTCAATAAATTTAGTATTATAATATTTATGCAAGTTTTTCTTTTCCTGAAGTGTGTATACATTTTGGGGCAGACTCTGTATATCTACATTCCATGCTCCTCTCACGCACAGAAACACTCTTATTCCAAGCTACTCTCATCTCTTCCCTACACCACTGCAACAGGTTTCCAACTGGTCTCTTTTGTTCCATTCTCTGCCCCCAAGCAGGAGTGATCCTTTCAGAGCCCAGAGGGCTTTGGCTTAGCTGTGGGATGAACACAATGCCTCCCCGTGGCCTACGAGTGCCTGCAGGACTTGGCCCATACCTACTCATCTCCCACCCTGCTCTTCCTTGGCTGTGTTAGCCAACAGGCCTCCTTTCACCTCCCACACCTGTCTAGCACAGTCCTGTCCTGAGTCCTTTCCACAGCATCTGATCTAGAATGCCTTCCATTATCTCCTCCTATGAATTTTTTATGCCTATCAGATCTCAGGCCAAGGATCATTTCCTCAGGTAAGCCGTCTCTTTTACCAGATTCTTCAAGCCCCATGTGTCTCTTCTAACACTTGTCAAAGCTGCAATTTCATTTGTTTAATTATTTAATTATATATTTCCTCACCAACCTGTAAAAACTTTATGAGAAAGTCTTGGTCCCAGAATCAAAGTACTCCAAAGATTTTGTTGACTAATTTAATTAAAAATGACTTTAAATAGTGAGAGGTTTTAAAAATACCCCACAAATTTACCTTTTTTTTCCCCCTTGTGCTGGGGATTGAGCCAATGCCCTCCCTAGTGCATGGTAGACAAGCACTCTATTAATGAGTTATAACCTCAGCTCTATGTATGTATGTATTTTTAAATTTAATTTTGAGACACAGTCTTACTAAATTGCCTAGGCTAGCCTTGAACTTGAGATCATCCTGCCTCAGCCCCCTGAGCAACTGGAATTACAGGTGTGTGCCTGGCAGCAGGCCTGGCATGTTTACATAATTCTTATTTGCCTAAGCAGCTGATTTAAAATTAGCAGGGACTGGAGAAACATATGGGAAAGTAAGAAACAACAGCTAGATGACATCACCAAATGTTCTAACCATAGCCTAACGCAGCAGATAAAGAGCATTCCCTTTATGCTTGCTATGTATCTGGTACTAATCCAGAAAGGTTTACTTGTAAAGCCTGTGCCAAAAAAACTGCACCAGGGCAGCTGTTGGTACCATCCCAGGATCTTGCAGTCCAGTCACCAGCTGCCTCTGTACTCTCCTTGTTCTTAGGCAGTGGAAGCTTCTTACAACATCATCTGGCTTCCAGGAAGGGCCCAGAATCTCCTTTTCACCTCAGTTCCTTCTATTTTACCACTATTCTTCACTCTGAGACTCCCTGCCTACAGACTGCCTATCAGCAAATGTTAACAGTCTTATTTTTATAGCTATGAAATGTGATAAATTCCTCTGACCTCATTAACCTTCAGGTTCAATGTGCAGGGGGAAAAGGGTATTAAAAGGTATGATCCTTTAATAATCAAGGTCCTTTAATAATCAAGTAGAACTGGTTCTACTGGTTACACTGACAGACTTCTCAAAACCTAACTCATTTGAAAGTTATGTACATTTTCAACATTATATCAATTAAAAATGGCCTGTGAACTCTATAGCACCTCTTGCTAACCCATTTGAGTTTGGACAAAGCTTGCTATTATAGCAAAAAAAGAATGTTGGCATGGGCTCGTAGTATGTCCAGGCTTTTAAAACTACGGAATCTCTGTGGTCTAAATTCAATTATAACAGGCTTGACACATATGAAGACCAGTTCTGCTGGAGTGGCAGGATCAGGGCTGGGCATTTTTTTTGTTAATTTCTTATTCCCATGTTTACCTCATTGCTAGGGTTACTCTTTCTAAGTTTTAAAAAGGATAAGGGTATACAAAATAAGTCTTCCAATTTCTGAAAGTTTTACTCCACAGATCAAAAAGATCTAGATAGATCTCTCTGGTTCCCACTTTATCCACAATTTCCAAGACCAGCAGCTGCCACTAACCCCACATTATCTAATCACCTCACCCCTGCCAAGCCAGAAGCAGTCCCTTCTAGCCAAGTCTAAGCCAGAGTCTGAGGCCTGTGACCTGTTCTTCAGCAAGTTTATGTCCCAGAGATGTACCTACTGGAACCCACATCATACAGCTAGGCCTGCCATCTAAAAAGCTGTCAATCTGATCTCTTCTCAGACCTGTTTTGGAGGAGTGGCCCCAAATCACAGGGCTCCACCAAGGTTGAGTCAACACTCAAGCTATACATGTAGTTACTTGGTTATAATGAACCATCTCTAATATACCAATTCCTCCCAACAAACAGCTCCTGAATAGCCTAAACACCAAATGTTGGAGAGAAAAAGATAAATAAAACTAACTTTTGGCCTGATAAAACGGAGACAGAAAAAACTAACTGCCAGCACTGCTAATCAGTGCAGTATGCACTAGGAGCCTACAAAAAATTCTCTCTGCACATCTCTTTGAGTTCTTACTATGTTAACTACTGTTATTCTCAGTTTGGAGATGACATCTCTCCCACACAACATGGTCTACCTCCCCAGAGCGCGTGGGAGCCTAAAGCTACCTAAAGCTACCCCAGGCGGGCATTAACGAGGATGTGTGCTATGTTAGGGGAAGTACAGGGTATAATGGGAACACAGCAGAAACACCTAATCACGTTCAGAAAGGGTCTAAGAAGCCTGGCACTCTCAGGAAGCGTCATTTATACTGAGACCAGGAAATAAGCAGAAACCACTTGCAGCCAGAACAGCCAACAATGGCCCTGACCGCTCTTACTGGGCTGGGTTCTCTTCCTTCCTCACAAGCTCCCAGATGAGCTCTCCTGCTCTACTTCTCAGACTGCTCTTCACACAAGATTTGCAGTCAAACCTCCAAACCCAAGCACCCCAACAGCCTCCTGGCTCCTGGCCATTCGCACTGGAATGTAACTCAACTCCTTAAAACTCACATTCCTTCTTTTAGTCCGGGGGAGGGAGGAGGGGTTGCTGGGGATCAAACCCAGGGCCTTGGCCATGCTGGAGAAGCACTCTACCACTGAACACTCAAAGTCACAGCTCTTAAGCGCTTGTAATCACATGTCCAAGTCAGCTCATCACCAAGCCTGCTCCCATGGGTTATGGCTAGCTCAGCTAGTTGCAACAGAAACCTAGAAGAGATTCTTAACTGTTCTGTGCCTCTCACATCCTGTGCTTCTTTCTTTTTTTTTTTGGTGCCAGGGATAGAACTCAGGTCCTGTGCCTGCGGGGCAAGCAGTGGAACCACTGAGCTAAATCCCCGGCCCCTGTGCTACTTTCTTAACAGCTCCAGATCCGTCTACATCTGCTCCCTCCTGATGACGCTGTCCTACTTCAGGCCACCATCCTCTGCCACTGTCTGTGACTGCTGGCCTCACTGCCTCTGTCTGGTCCCTGCTACACCCGCTGAGCTGACCCAATCTACTGTCCCTAGGCCCCAAACCCCTGTCCAAGTCACTGTCCACACAGTGCAGGCTCTTTACAAAGCTTTCTCTGATCTAAACTTCCTCCATCAGAACAGTGAGGAGGACCTTTTCTGAAGGCCCAAATCATACCCTGCATGTGCTTTCATTATATATATATAATCATTCATTATATATATATAATCTCTCACAGAGTCTGTCTCGCTAATCAACAATGCAAACTGAGAACTTGGCTACACCTTCATAATTTTTTAGCCTCAACATCTAGCACGTAACTCCTGATACAAAATAAACCATCAATAGCCGGATGTGGTGGTGCATGCCTATAATCCCAGCACTCAAGGCTGGGGCAAGAGGATTGCTCTAAGTTTGAGGCCAATCTGAACTACATGGTGAGTTCAAGGGCAGCCTGAACTTTATACTGAGACCTTGTCTCAAAAAATAAAATTAATTCTTGACCCAGGTGATATTCTTTAATGCTAGGCATAGTTCTTGAGAGATTAAAGAAATAGCTCCATTCACAGGGCCAGGGATTTAGCTCAGTGGTTCTGATGCCTGCCTCAAAAGTACAAGGTCCTGAGTTCGATCCCTGGTACCAAAAAGAAAAAAAGAAATAGCTCCATTCAAAATTCCTAAATGCTATATAGTTTGGATCTAGATGGCCACCCAAAGTCCATGTGTTAAAGGCTCGATCCCCAGCATGGCTCTATTGGGAGGTAATGGAAACTGTTAAGAGGTGGGGCCCAATGAGAGGCTTTTAGGTCACTGGGGACGAGCCCTCACAGGGGACCATGGGACCCCCGTCCCCTCCTTTTTGTGGCCTGGCGATGAGGTAAGCACTGCGTACTCTACTATGATGTGCTGCCTCACCTCAGGGCCAAAGCGGAGGCCAACTAACCAGGCATTGGAATCTCCATGCTGTGAGTTGAGCTGACATTCTGAAACGTAGTACAAGTATATACAAGGTCAGACTTTAAACCTGAAGCTTTCTCGCTGAGGATACAGACCAGAGCCTGAATGAATCCATCCATTATCCAGTTCTTAGGGAACTAGAAATTAAAACAAGATTTGTTTTCTGGGCTGGTTCTCAGGGCTGCTGGACTTAGCAGGCTCATTTCCCAAACATCTCAACCCTGAAAATAAGACCAGGTAACAACAGCTTTGCTGCTGACCACAGCTCCATTCCACTAGGTGTACACTGACTGTGACAGTTCCGAGCACTGACTAACCCAAGACAAGAGATGTGAAGCTGGGGAGGTGGACACGTATCGAGAGGCTGGCTGCCAGTCTCTGGTCTCAGCATGACAGGCCACACGCATACCTGGTCTTCGTGGACTGCGCGGTTCGTCACTACGCAGATAAGCTCACAGCTCTAAGAAGCGCTCATTTCCCAGGGTTGGTTGGGACTCCAGAGAGCATTTCAGAGTAGACACCTACTATCCACAGTGATATACATCTAACTTAAACACATAAAAACATCACTTGTTGTAGGTTTTGCAATGTCCACTTTCATACAACCTAAGTAGTTTATCTTGACAACAACCCTATAAGGTGCTTTCATCCCCACTTCACAGACAAGGCCAAGGAAGCTTCACAAGATTAAATAAATGCGCCCACGGTTTATGTAGCTAAAGATGGTGATGCCAGAAGTCATTAGCAAGAGGCTGGCACTAACCTACCTACCTTTCTTTCTTTCTTTCTTTGGTACTGGGGATGGAACCTAGGACCTTACACTTGCAAAGCAGGTGCAGTGCCACTGAGCTAAATGCCTGGCCCCTTACTTTCAATCCTTATACTTTTGTTTTTATAAAAGCTTTAAGACATACTTAACTACCATACAACTCATCCACTTAAAGGGTTTAATATGATATTTAACAATATAAATTAATGAAATGGTGTCTGCTATTTCCAGAGAGTTGTACAACCAATGCCACAGTCAATTTTAGATTTTTTTTTTTTTTTTTGAGACAAGGTCTGGCCTTGAGTTTACAGCAATCCTTCCACCCCAGCCTTCTGAGTACTGGGATTTCAGGCATGAGCTACCAGGCCTGGCTGGCTCTAGAACATTTTCATCATCCCCAAAAGGATTATTGTGACAACCACCAATCTCAAATCCTTTTGCTATTCTGAAGTAGCACCATGCTTTACACACCATGCCTTCTTTTTTGGGGAGTGGGGAGGTGAGACAGGGTTTTGCTATGTAATTCAGGTTGGTCTCAAACTCACTATGTAGCCCAGGCTGGCCTTGAACTCCAATCCTCCTGCCTCAGCCTCCTGAGTGCTGGGATTATAGGTGTGTGCCACAATGCCCAGCACACCATGCTTGCAATTAAGCAATACTACTTAGTCATGTGGCCATTCTAAATCCTTCCTTTCACATTTAGACCCACTGCTTTTTTTCCCCTGACCTTAGATTTTTTTTTTTCCTTTGTTAAATAAAGACAGTGACTGCTCACTAGCACGAATACTACATCCTTAGTCTGTTTTGGCAGTTCATCATTGAATGAAGGCAGTGAAAGCATTTCTCATTCATTTAGCAAGGGTCATCCTGATCAGGCATTTGATAGGCCCTAAAGCAATCCATACAACTATGAGACTACCTAGTAAGACATTCAAGTCAGAGAAGAAATACCAGTGTAAGCCTTAGAACCCACAGCTCTGACCTCACCAGTTTGCTGACCTGCCTCTCCTACTCTAGGTGAGCCACACCCATCTAGAGGGTCTACACACCTGACGGAATAAAAAGCTGTGAAGGAAGCCAAAAAGCCTGCAAGAAAAACACCACAAGGCAACAACTGGGCTGCAGGCACCCAGGATAGGCCACTAGTTTAACAACTAACTGCCACATAGGGGCCGAGGATTTAGCTCAGTGGTTTCGTCACCTGCCTCACATGCACAAGGACCTGAGTTCAATCCCCGGTACCAAAAAAAACCAACTAACTGCCATAGCGATAGGTAAAAGGAGTATTAAAGGCAAAGCATTTCATGCCAAAGCTGATATTTCAGGCATAGACTGAGTCAGGGATCACACTAATGGCCTAACATAATTTTTAAAACACACTCAAAGACTCTCTGAATAAAACTTCACATCAGCTGCTTTTTCCCCCCTAATTTTTATTAGTACATGTTTTCAGTAAATAATGATTATATTCATCGTGGGGAGTTGGTACATGTACCTAACACGTCTCAATTCTTTTTAACCCCCTCTCTCCAATCTCTTGGTCCCTTCTCATTTCCAAAAGATCTCCCTGTTTCCTATTATCTCTTTTATTCTGATCTTTAAATTATTTCTACTTGGGGTTTCTTTCCCATATTATAAGAGAAACTATGCAATCTCAAGCTTGTGTGTCAGATTTATTTCACTAAACGTTGTGATCAGCTATCTTTTGAGGTCCTCTCCTGGAATGGGGTCCCATGTGTCAGTCACTGAGCCTGGGCCACAGACTATCCAAGCCTCCCGGAAGCCATCTTGAGCTCCACAGCACCACAGAGTGACTGGCACTGAAGTCCTGCAGCTCACTCAGGGCCTTCAGTTCTGTTAGAAACACAGGCCCCATATAGCTAACTATCACATTATATTGCAAATAATAATGCCTGTATTGGGATGTGTACAATTGCCTGAAAAAGGTGGCAGGTAGCAGTTATGGAGCTGTCTCTGCCTTATAATCTAAGCTAAGGAATATGTCTATTGACAGCTGCAGAGACATATGGTGTTGCTTTCTGTGCCTCCCCCTCCACCACCTTCCCCAGAACTGTTCTATAAACTCTAGGTTAGCTGAATAGCTGGGAGGAGCTAAATGTCTTGGAGCAGGACGTGGTCAAGAGGAAGCAGGGGACAAGTGAGAAGGTGCCTACATACTCACTAAGGGCCAGACTGTTTCAATGGTAAACCAGTATATAAAAGAAAGGATCCTTAAAGAATCTTGGAAATATTCTTGTATGTCCTAGTGGTGCCCGTTGATTCTATTCCTCAGGACTTTTCTCTCATTGTCATGCATGAGTGCACAGGCCTTATATAAGAGATGAGAACAGCAGGAGATTTAGCTCAGTGGTTCTGCTCCCTGCCTCGCAGGCACAAGGTCCTCAGTTCAATCCCCGGTACCAAGAAAAAAAAAAAAAGAGAGAGAGAGATGAGAAACAAATGTTCCAATCATCCAGCCCCAATACATCTATGAGACTTTCAAGCTGGGCCTCTTGCCTGCCTCCTTATCTCCTCTTTCCCACACCAAATCCCACTTTAATGCTAACCTTTCTACAATCTACACAGCCTTCACTCGAGAGCAGATGCTGTGGTGGGTGCTGTACTCAGAAGCATTCTGGGCATGCCTCCCTCTTAAGTCGCCAGCTCCTACCTCCATGCCTTAGAGCCATCTGGTGACCTGCTGTCTCTCTAAAGGAATGTGGAGCTCCCAAGTGCACACTGTTTCTTTGAATTCCTAATTTTAACCCAGTACTTAGCAAATGGTAGGTACACAAAAATGTTGCTCATATAAAGAAACTTGCAGTTCAAGTAATTAATAATAGCATCTAACAGTTGTTGAGTATCTGCCACATGACAGATCCTAAACTGGGTGTACATGATTTATTTCTTATTCTCAAAATAAGACTGCAAAAAAGATGCCTAGCCACATATTACAGGTGAGGAGAAGACATCCCAGAGAGGCAGAGTTCCATGTCTAAGGCCACCAAAAGTGGTTGAACCAGGATTAGAATCAAAGGCTCTTCCAGGGCCAGGGATTTAGCTCAGTGGTTCTGCGGCCTGCCTCGCAAGCACAAGGACCCGAGTTTGATTCCCGGTACCCCCCCCCCAAAAAAGGCTTTTCCAGAACAAACCTGACATATTCACTGTCAGATGTTCCTCAGGCACTACTTATAGGTAGACTGGGGTTTCTCTTGTCACTTTTTCAACACAGACCATTGTCTTTACTCAGCAAGTAGCCCACAGTGGTCATTAAAACAAAAAGGAAAAAGGCAGCTGCTTTTGCTTTCTTCCAGGGATTAGGCAAGTTAATCTGAAGCTAAATTAAGCAAGCTGGGGTGGGAGATGGGTTGTAGACAGGCGACAGGTAGACAGGTAGGAAGGTATAGGCAGAGAAAAAGAAGAGCCAAGAGACAGTATTTAGGGTCAAGGGAAAAGGCATGAGGTACAAACGTGCAGCCCAGCTTAGGAGGCCCTGGGAGATAAAACAGGTATTATTGATGCCAATCAATTCAGCTTAGGATCAGAGTCCAGACTCTCTTTTATTTCTGTTTGTTTTTGTTTTTGGAAACAAGATCTCACTATGTAGGTCAGGCTGGTCTTGAACTCACTATGTAGCCCAGGTTAACTCTCAGCGATCCTCCTGCCTCAGCCTTCAGAGTGCTGGGATTACAGGCATGCCCCAACATGCTTGGCGTCAGACTAACATAATGTCCAATACCACCAACTGTCTGACCCACTGGGAAAGGGCTGTTCCTAGCAGCTTGCATAGACATAGAGGCACATATTCACAGAAAGATCAAGAATACAGGTGAATCATTACATCTCCCAAGTACAGGGACAAATAGGAAGTTGACTGTAAGGGATTCAATTTTATGTCTAGAGAAATGGCAGGAACATAGTGTTTTTTTTTTAATTTAAAAAACTGTGCTTTTTCCCTTCAAGATATTCTCAGGTATTTAAAAACCCTGGTAAAAACAAATATCAAAAACAAAACCAGGGCTGGGGATTTAGCTCAGTGGTTCTGCCGCCTGCCTCACAAGCGTAAGGACCAGAATTCGATCCGCGGTACCAAAAAAAAAAACCAACAACAAAAACAAAACCAAAAAAACACAAAAAAGCCAGCAACTCAGGATCAGTGTCTGAAATAAGGATTGGCCATCTGTCCCAGGAGAAAGGTAGTTTCCAAATATTTCACCATGCTAGGGGTGGTGTCATATACTTGTAACCTTAGCACTGTAAGAGGCTGATGCAGAAGGATCACAAGTTCAAGCCCAACCTGCGCAACTTAGCAAATTAGAAAAACCCTGCTTCAAAAGAAAACATTTTTTAAAAAGTTAGGACACGTAGCTCATTGTGAAGGCCCTGGATTCACCAAATAAATAAGTATTTTTTAAAAATATTTTAAAATTGTGGCCAGGGCTTCCTTTGCCCCAACCATAGTAAGCCCAACTGTCTTGAGTCTGAAACTCCTATCTTCCCCAAAAGCAAACAATGGAGGTAGCATGGCACATCCAATAGGAAGCAGCCAGGTCTAAAAGAAATGATTAAGGACAAGGCACAAGAGGGAAAAGTGATGATATTATTTGGACAATGGTATTTAAATATGAAATTAAAACAACATAATCTTACAACTGCCTTTGAAATAAAGTTACTACTCCCACAGATAATTTGATTTTTACATAGGCTAATTATGATTTTGCTTTATCTGATTCATTCATATTTTAAATGAATCATTGAAAAGATGTGGTAAATGGACAAAACTGGCCTTTGACAGAGAGGTTCAGAATGAGGGAAAAAGAAAATAAATTCATACAAGAAACTAGCAAAATGTCAAAGGTCAAATGTTAAAAATAAAAAAGTCAACTACCAGGTGTTTGCATTAGGCTGGAATTTTAAACATAATCAAGTCATTCTCAAATGTATAAAGAAACAAAAGAAGAAGAGAAACTTAGAGATAATGAAAAATATTCTAAGAAAGAGTTACCACACAGTGAACTTTCCTGGCACGATACCATAGCAACAACCACAACAAATCACTCCATTTTTATTAATCCCTTAGTTTGGAAACCTTTCTGTCATACAAGATTAATGATTAAGCACTTCACAGAAAGCCTCCCAGTGGCTCTGACCAATTTCCGAATAATAATAGCCCTAGATTATCTACTGAAAGCTATGTGCCAAGTACCCTGCCAAGGATTTTCCATGCATAAGAATACTCATAAATGTACATACATATCATATAAGATAGGCATTATCATCATTATTCCTATTTTTCAGGTGGAAAACAATCAAGGTTTAAAAGTCTGGTCTTACCCTCAGCTATATGACAAGGTGATTTACTTTTTTTGTTTCTGTGTTGTTTTGTTTTATTTTTGGTTTGGTTTTTTTGAGATAAGGTCTCACTATGTAGTTCAGGCTGTCCTTGAATCACTCAATAGCCCAGGCTGGCCTCAAACTCATGGCGATCGTCCTGCCTCGGGCTCCCAAGTGTTGGTATTGTAAGTGTACACAGCAAGCCTCCACAACAAGTTGCTTTCTTTAGACCTGTGACCCACAATGTATATAGAAGGGCTTAAGGGAACGGTGAGGCCCTGGAGGTCTCTCCCTCTCCAGACAGCTTTACTCTTAAGAGTCCTGTCTACTTTTACTTCCCTTCTTTTTCCTCCCAAAGCAACGAAAGATTAGAGATTGAAGGAATACTCTAGTTCAATCCTACTTCCTAATTTATCTCAAGAGGTTTTTTAAGTGATCCCTTGTTAAGATACAGAAACCATGTTTGTACAGCTCCTATCTACCATAAAACCTGCTTCATTGAGTAAATTCAGGGTGCTGGACTGAGACAACTTTGGTTTATCAGTTTGGCTGAAATACTTGATCAAAACTCCACCTATCAGGCTGAGGATTTAGCTCACTGGCACCACACCTGCCTTGCAGGTGCAAGGTCCTGTGTTTGATCCCCAGTACAGGTTGTGTGTGTGGGGGGGACCTCCACCTATCCATTATCTATCTACCTCTGATATTTGTTAAATTCTCATAAATCTCTACAGGTAGTTTACCACGGACAAAACTAACAAAACCAAGGACCTGGCTTCAGCCCTTTTCTGAACTCATACGTTCTCTTGGCAAAGGCTGCAATTAAAGGTAGTTCCCTGCTGTTAAAACAACTCAAAGTACAATGCACTACTGAAATAGATGAGCAGTGCCATCCTCAAACATGACAATCACATGCAGCCTATACATTTTTACACATATTGTGAATGCAAGCACATTAGATATACACATAGGAACAAAGCCTGACATACTATAATTAAGGTAATTTTACTTTTCTACCTGTCAAGTTGCAACTTTATTACATTGACACTACTATAATAAGGGTATACATCTTTTATAGTGATAAGACTTTTGATCCCTGAAAAATCAGATTCCTCTAAAGCTGTTAAACAGGATAGTTCCATGTAGAAGTAGTTCAAGAACATCAAATATCCTCTTGAGAAGGTTCAAAGAAAAATCTAGAACTTTAAACATTTAAGTGTAGGTATGGTCCTTCCAATCTAAGATTCTGACACTAGTCCTGGTTTTCTGAGGGGGTTGTGTGGGGCTCTTTGGTGGAACAAGGGGCCTTGCACATCGCTAAGCATGAGCTCTACTGCCTGAGTTACACTGTATCACTGGGCCCAACAGCCCTTATTTTAACACTGGAGATGGAAGTAGGGTACAGAGGCATATCTGGCTCTAAAATGACGGCTGAGCATGTAGCAGCTGTTTGATCAGGCTGCAGGAAGTGTTGCTTGGCAGAGCCTCATGCTGCCTTCTGATGCTCCATCTGCGGAAGTCGTGTGGTATTGAATCTGGCCCAGGGAGATGCCGCAGGAAGTACAAGCGGGAGAGAAAAAGTGGAAGGAAGCTTTGGACAGATCATCAAGCTAAAGCCACAGCTAGGAAAGTGATTATTTTAGGAAGAACTTTTAATGTCCTTTGATGGTTTGTTAAATTACTATCAATGAACTCCAAATTCAAGGAGAAATTTTACCATTTAAAAATCAGGGCCGGGGATTTAGCTCAGTGGTTTCGCTGCCTGCTGCGCAAGCGCAAGGACCCGAGTTTGATCCCTGGTACCAAAAAAAAAAAAAAAAAAAAATCATTTGGGGGAGCCAGGCATGGTGGTGCACACCTGTAATCTCAGCACTTGGGAGGATGAATGAGGCAGGAGGATCACCGAGAATTTGAGGCCAGCCTAAGCGACACAGTGAGTTCAGGGCCAGCCTGAACTACAAAGCAAGACTCTGTCTCAAAAAACCAAAAACAAACAAACAAACAAAAATTAGTTAAGGGGGGATAAAAGTGTAGCTCAACTGTAGATCTCTTGGCAAGCATGCACAAAGTCCTAAGTTCAAACCACAACATCACACACACACACACACACACACACGGCCACACATGTGCTGAGAGCAGGGACCTGGCGTATTATTTTAGTATTCCCATAAATTAAAGAAAAGCAGTGTGTTTAACACACAATAGATGCCAAGCAAGCACTGAAAGCATTCAAAAGAAGACAGTGTTCTCAGTTAAAAAAAAAAATTGTCCATAAAGAAAATGTAAAAACAACAATAACAACAAAACTAAGCCATGACATCTAGACTTTGCTTTTAAAGATATTTTTATTGCCAGGTCTGAGCAGGAAATTTGTTTTAAGATAAGCCAATCTTATTACTATCTAGCTACCAAAGTCATCAAAGTAAGGGTTCAGAAAAAAAAATGTCAATAATCTTATCAGTTTTGTAGATGGATATGATCCCACTTCATGCTTAGAATAATGCCTGGTATATAGCAGGTGCTGAGTAAATATATAATTTTTTTTTTGGTACCAGGGATTGAACCCAGGACCTTGTGCCTGCGAGGCAGACGCAGCACCACTGAGCTAAATCCCTGGCCCTAAATATATAATTAAAAGCACTGTTGTAAAACACAGCTTCTAGAAACTGAAATATCCAAGAGGTCCCTGTACTGATCAGCAGTCACCTGGCTGACTATCTAACAAAAGCCAAGGAACTTACTGGAGAACAGCAATGAGAAAGCACTCTAGTGTGCACAGGACAAGCATGACTATAAGCATGTTTCACTAACAACGCTCCTTGTATTCAGTGCAAGGGTGACACCATGGGCCCTGGAGTCCGACTGTCCCAATTTATACCTGGCACCAAAAATCTTTGCCAGCTGTGATCTTAAACAAGGTACTTCTCTGTTTCCACACACTCAAGCAAAAAAAGGGGGAAAGGGATAATAATTGTATCCATTCCACAACATTTTTTAAAAGGATGTTCGGCATGGTGATTACACTCTGGGAAGCAGAGGCTGGAGGATCATAAGCTCAAGGCCAGCCTGGGCAACTTACAGAGACCCTGTCTCAAAATTTAAAAAGTCAAAAATGAGTTAGGGATATAGCTCAGTGCAAACACCCTGGGTCCAATCCTCCATAACCAAAGGAAAATAAAAAGGATAAAAGCCAGGCATGGTGGCACACACCTGTGATCCCAGCACTCAGTAGTCTGAGGCAGGAGGCTTGCCATGAGTTCAAGGCCAGCCTGGGCTACACAGCAAGAAGCCTATCTCAAAATAATTAGGAAAAAAAAAGAAAGAAAGTTCATTCTTGAGGAACAGAAGTGTCTAATAAACATTGAGAGTTGCTCCTTTTTTTGTATATACCCATAGTCATATCTTCAGGAGGAAAACAGTCATAAGTTGACTTCTCCCTACCAAACGAAATCGATTTAAATAAGGACTAGGCAATAGAATGCATTCTTTCCCTGAGGAATAAATGAAATACAAGAAAGTAAAAAATAATAAAATTAGTTTTTACAACTTTCTTCCCCCTTCTCAATTTTTATTTGTCTTCTTGCCCTGCCTGCCCACCTATATAAACCCTTTCCTAGGGCTGGGGGTTTAGATCAGTGGTAAAATAAGTGCTTAGCAAGCACCAACTTCCATCTCCAGCACCAAACAAAAACAAACAAGCAAACAAAAACCTTTCCTGAGCTCCCAGTGACCTGGCTTAGCCTCTAGTACTTGTGGATCTTTAGAAGACAATTCTTTTTTTCTGGTACTGGGGATCAAATTCAGGACCTTGCACTTGCAAGGCAGGCATGGTGCCACTGAGCTAAATCCCTGGCCCTAGGAGATAATTCTTATCTTTATTTTGCAACCACTTTGTTACTGGGCTAGACAGCTACCGTTGCAGGACCTCGGTTTCTCTGTATAGTGGAGGGAGAATCCAACGGTAAGTAGCCTATCTTTAAATTTTCTTCCAACCTAAAAATTGTCAGGATAAGTACTGATAACTATTATTAGGACATTCAAATCAAACGCTGACCTACACTCTATTAGAAAGTACATTTAACAATATTTGTAATTGCTAGTACAGTAGCACCTTGAAAGCTAAACAAGCTAAATTTTCCCAGGTCACATTAAGAACACATTAAGTGTCCTGAAGTTATTATTTAACTTTCTTTTAGGGCCAATCTAGTTGCTTTTTTGTTTTGTGTTTTTGTACTGGAGACTGAATCCAGGGCCTAGATATTGAGCTACATACCCAGACCTTTTTTCTTTTGAGACAGGATCTTGCTCAGTTGCCCAGGCTAGCCTTGAACTTGCAATACTCTTGCCTCAGACTCCCAGAGTTTTGGGATTACATGCGTGTGTCACGATGCCTGGCTCCCTAGTTGTCATTTGTGTACAAACTTCAGGGTACAGTCACTACATATTTCCACCAAACCACCACTGACATCTAGAAATGATAGTCTTGAAGAGTCAGAACTATCACTTGGCATCAAAGGTTTCTAAGCGCAAAGCCATTTGAGATCAGCTACTTTGGCTGTTTGTGC
This sequence comes from Heterocephalus glaber, assembly GCF_053883595.1. NCBI lineage: Eukaryota > Metazoa > Chordata > Mammalia > Rodentia > Bathyergidae > Heterocephalus > Heterocephalus glaber. The sequence continues at coordinate 19,225,189 of NW_028258333.1, forward strand.
TATATAACCTCTCCCTATTCTGTTGAGGAACAAGGGCCTAATGTAAAATGATGCTGGACATGGAAAGATGTTTACAATATACAGTGCATTTTGGCAAAAATGGCAGAATACAAAATAACATGATTGGCAATATTAATCCCAATTTGGCAAAACACACAGATATATCTACACACGAATATGATAAGATATGTTAATAGCTTTATACATTTTAAGATCTTTTTGTGTATCTATTTATTTTTCTACAGTGAACACAGGGTTTCTGACATAACAGTAATCTAAACAGGTGTTTTATTGTAATATGAAGGATAGATGTGGTACTCAAACTATAACCAGATTCCTCCCTGAATCAGAGATCAACACCCAGCAGTTCCCCTACACACAGGCTCTGATGACCTTTGCACCCTACATCTGGGGCTGAGCTGAGATGGGGTACTGAGATGTTAAGTACCAGCCGACAGGTACCAGAATGGCCCCAGATTCCTCCGACCAGTTCATCTCAACTTTCAGAGCCATCACTTCCAACTTACTAGTAACTCTCAGCAGTTTAGAAATCATGACCAAAGGTCCTAAATTACGGTTCAAGATTTTACCAGTCACATTCACTGACTTTGGAGAATCAATGACAGAAGAGCTCAACTTACTCTGGCAGAGATCCAGTTTGAAAAGGTGGAGTTAACTATTAGCTCTCAGTTTAGGCTACCAAATGCCAGTCATTTTGGATCACAAGAGGGGGGAAAATGGTATAATATGTTTAACAACATCATTTTCAAATACTTTGTTCATGTAAACATTTTTGTTTTTAAAACCGAGTGCTAACTTGATAGACTATTTGGCATACTGAAAATAGGTGCCACCGAGCCTTCCAAGATCTGATCAGCCAAGAACAAGCTTATTTATCACCAGATGCAGGTATCACTATATCATATGGCCTAAAGGTTGTTACAGCAGCTCAGTCATCTACCAAAACAAAAAGCATCTGAGAAACTCCAATTTCTTCTCTAGTAAAGGTCATACAAAAAAAGAGGTGGTAGGGCTGGAGGACTACTAGCTCAGTGGTGAAGTGCTGCAAGTGAACCTGTAAGACCCTGGGTTCAATCCCAATACCACACACACACACACAAACTGCAAAAACAATAGAGAGAGAAGTGATAGCAAGATATACATTAAAGGCAATAAAGTTAATACAGGGACGGGGATTTAGCTCAGTGGTTTCACCGCCTGCCGCCCAAACGCAAGGATCCGAATTCGATCCCCGGCACCAAAACAAACAAACAAACAAAAAGTTAATATGATGGAAAGGAGTACAAAATAGTGGATGAAAGTGCTCAGAAATAGTGAGGGACTCTTCCCACTGGGTGAACTGGAGAAACTTACCAGACTCAGATCTCTGAGACACAAAAGCAATGTCTCAAGGCTGTTCTTCCCCATAACGCTGTGCATTCCTCATAACGAGATGTTTAACAAAGCTATAAACTTAAATTGCTTTCTCACCTCCTCCTACCCATCTTAAAAAAAAAATCCACAATTTAGGTGAGGGCCCTATCCTGTTACATTTTTAGAGTCAGACTACAACAAAGAAGCACAGCATCTGCACAGCATTATTTTAATGCAAAAAAACAAAACCGCTGACATATGGATCTGAAAGATGTGATCACTTTAGGCTTATTTTGGGGCTGAACCACTCCCCTTCCCTAATCATCCCTCAAAGGAAATGTATCAGGCACTGTGGGCAAGAAGTGAAAACATGTCTATTACAACATGTGCATTTGGTGGATGAAGAATTTGAACATTCTTGAACTCTGGCCACATTTTAGAAGACTGTCCACTGGTAAATTTAATCTCACTGAAGAGGAAAGGTTAAAGATCAGCTGCCCTTCAACCAGGCTCTGTAAAAAAGACAGAGAAACTGACCACATTACTTATAAATGTGATACAATAAGGGAAACTGTATGAAAATTTAAGATCATGCCCTACTCCATATCAAGTGCTAATAGAGGAAGTGGTTTTTATTTGAAAACTAGGACTAAAAATAGGATCCATTTCAAAAATACTCTGCACTGGAGAAAACGCCAGTTGTCTAGAATTTGAAGATACATATGCAAGGGTTGCAGGCCCTCTTTGCAAAGGCAGCCCCAGATCAAGATCTCTCACCCACAGCCCACCCGTCTCTGCCTTAGAGGTGGAAACTGGGGAAGACATGAGACAATAAATGTAATAATGCTTCTGCATGCTGCTGATAAACACACCACAGAAAAAAACCTTCACAAATTCAACATGCAAAGGCATCTAGTTATGCCCTAGAAGCCCAGCCAGGAGTTCAGATCTCCCTAACTTCCCACCCAGTGCTTCGCCTGGCACAGCGGGCCTCTGCAAAGCTGGCTTCCTGGATGCTCCATCAAGGTTCCAGACACATTCCCGCTCCCACCAACGCTGTGGGCTCTACCTGAACCACTCTCCAGATCCGCACATCCTTCAAGTCTTGGCTCAAGCGCTGCCTTTGCAAGGATGAAAAAGACATCTTTCCTTTCCCATGTTTATTTTCTAATACACAACATAATAGGCTTATATACTACGTATGGTTTATTCGGCGTTTCCTTTCCCTCCTCATGTAAGTTCCCGGAGAGCGGGGATCTTTGTTCTGCTCACTGATGTACATCACGGTCCCTGGCACACAGCAGGTGGTCAGAAAATATTTTCTGAGTGAATGAACTTAACTGCAAACCACACAAGAACAGCAAGGGAGGATGAGATGAAAGGGGAAAGAAGCGACAGGGGAAAAGCAGACGCCGAGACAGGGCCGATCCATATTCTCCCCGCCGCACCGACGGAAGGTGGGAGGCTGTGCGCGGTGTCCCGTCAGCGGCAACAAATGGCACCCAGAAGCAGGAGCACGCAGCTGAGCCAGGAGGGACCGGCCCAGGGCTTCTCCAGGCCAGTGAGGAAGCCCGGGCAGCGGGCCCTCGCGGGGTCCGGACCACACAACCCTCGCCCTCTCTGTGCTGCCCAGTGTGCCTGGGTGTCCCCGGCCACAGGGTCTTCCCGGCTCGGCTCCCAGCGAGCCGGCCGGCCCTCGGACAGCTGCCTGCCCGCGCCGGGGGTCCTGGCTCGGCCCCGCCCGCCCGCTCGCCCTTCGGCCTCGCCCGCCCGCCCAGGGGCAGGAAGCGGCCCGCGGCCCGCCCCGCTGCGGGGAAGGGGCTCCGGCGGCTCCCGCACGAAGCGGCGCTCTCACCTCAGGGCGCACGTACGACACGAAGGAGGGCTTGGGCGCCCTGGTGCCGCCGCCACCGCCGACTACCCCTTTCCCCAACATACCGCCGCCCTGGGAAGCAGAGACGCGCGGGAACACAGGCGGCCCGGTCTCCGGACCCTGCGGCGGCGGGCACCAGCACTAGCGGCCGGGGCTCCGCCCATCCCTAGGGCCCGGGCCCCCGCGGCACCGCCCGCATCCGGCTCGCCGCTGACACCGCTTGCTCCGCCCACCACCCGGAGCCCGCGTCCAGAGGCCACACCCCCTCCGCTCACCGAGGCGGATCTGACAGGCGAGATCCGCCCTCGGAGACCGGCTTCACCGGGCGTCTGCGGAAAAGCCCCCGCCCTCAAGCATCTGCTGATTGGTCAGAGGAAATACCGGCCGAGCCCAGCGTGAACTCTCTGCTTGAATGAACCTAGAGAGACGTTTCCTCGAACCAATCCAGAGAGCGTTCTCCCTGGACTTCCTAGCGATTGGATAGCGCTGACGTCGCTATCGTCCAATGAACTTATGGTCACCCAGTTGTGCGCAGTCCTTGAGAGCTCTTGCTCTCTTCCTTTGCACATCTCTTTGGAATAAAGTGTCTATAATGGAATAAATGTCTATAAAATGTATAGAACTCACTGTCAGTTATAAATCCGCATCAATGACGTTCAAGATTTATTATTTTAAATGTTTACAAAAACTGAGACCAGCCGGGCGTGGTGGCGCTCTGGGAGGCAAGAGGATAGCAATTTCGAGCCCAGCGTGAGCAAATTTGTGACTTACCTAGACGCAGTCTTTAAATAAATAATAGAAGGGACAGTTCAATTGTTAAGACACTTAAGGAATGCGTTTGAGTGACCTTTTGCAGCTTCCTTTTTCCAAGCTGTGTTGTTTGTTCCTTTGTGCTTCTAACAGGTAGACTATCAAAAGCTCTTAAAAAAAAAAAAAAAGAACATCAAAAGCCCTTAAGAGACCTTTAATCTACTGTTTAGCCAAGATTGCAAAGAAAATCCCTTTAAATTCCACCTTTGGCGCCCAGAATTGTGTTAGACGTAGATGAACAGATCAGTACTCAGCTCTCAAGACATTCAAACTAGCCAGATGTAGTGGCTCCCTTCTTTCTGTACTCCTGCTTACTTGGGAGGCTGAGGCAAGAGGGTCACAAGTTGGAGCCCAGCATAGGCAATTTAGGGAGACTGTAGCAACTTAAAAATGGCTGGGAATATAGCTTAGTGACAGAATACTTACTAGGATGCACAAGGCCCTCAGTTCAATCTCATGTATTGGCAGTTAAATTTTCAAGCACCAGGCACTATGCTAAGCATTAGTCTCATCAGTAACCTGGCTTTCTACCCAATTAATTTTCATGTGCTCCTCCTCCCCAAATCCACCCTAAGAAAACATAAAATGTAAGTGAAAACAGATGTGCTTGCTTTTCCAAACATAGTTCCAAGACAAGTCCAAAAGTCTCATTTCCAGTCAGATCAAATTGTCAAGCCTACCCAGTATTAGCAGCTCTGGAACTGACATAGGGCAAGTGATACTGGGATGATATATGGACCTCCAAATAATATAAGGGAAATATTATAACTCCCAACCTGCTAGATGTCTGATACACTGAGTTCGTGTTCTCTAAAATTGAAGAATGGATTCTAGGAACAATGAAGGTTAAAAATAGGAAGTATTTATTGAGAGAAAGATAGCTTCTGTCTAAGAGACAGAAGGGTGCTTGGAAAGTGGGTGGTCCATGGACCCTGCTTCTCAAGACAGTTTTATAGAGCAAACCCATGAGGTGAAGTAAGAAGTAAGAAGTAAGAAGTATAGTCAACAAATAAGATTACAAGTATAGTAACTTAGGTAATATTGATCCAATAGAAAATCACAGTGTGGGTATGAGATGGGACAAAACTATGGTCAACCAATAAGATTACAAGTATAGTTGCTTAGGTAATATTGATTAAATGGGGACCAAATGGGGAAGCAAGTCATGTAGCAGGCATACATGGTTGGAACAAGAACTTTCCTGGAAGGGATGGGTCAAGGACCTTTCCTGGAAGGAATGGGTTAAGGGATGGATAGGTGATTGATGCCTATTTAGAATATCAATTACTACTGTTCATCTCTAGGGGAAGTATGTGGGTGTACTCAGTTTTGTCTTGAAGCCTGGCCTGTAATGAATGCACCTCCAGCCACAGTTGTCTTCTACACTGACTTCTCTGAGGGCCCAGCCCTGTGTGACTACCTATAATATTCCTAACTAACTTAGCTGTCTACAGTATTCCCCTTCTGCAGAGCTATCCCTAACTGCAGGTAAAGGAGAATAGGCGTGGTTTTTATCTAGCTGCTTCAAACTGAGAAGGGTCAGTGTAGGGGAGAAAACAGTCAGGAGCCTTTTTCAGAGAGCTAATCTAATGGGCCTTGGCTAAAAGTAATAATGCAGTTTAGCAGTTATGAACTCCCTTTACATGTTTAATCTAGTGGATCCCAGCAAAAGGAGTCTGGCACATTTTGTCCTTGGTTCCATCTGCATGTCACTTGGAGTTTGGCAGCCTCTAGGCAAGAATAAACAAATTTTCTAAGAAATTCGGGAATGTATAATTAAAGCATGAGCACTAGAATGGAAAGGCAGGTTGGGTCAAGAGCCACATCCAGAAACTGCTCTTAAGGGATGGAACTAGTGATTATCACCAGTTGTCTCTTAGACCCTTCTACTGATAGAAGTTATCTATGAGTCTGATATTTCTTGTCATAGTATGGAGAGCTTGGTGGTTTTGAAGGATAATTTTAGCTAAAGAACTTAAAGACTCTTGTTGAGCTTTTATAGCTTTTACCATAGTTTTTAGCCTCACTGAACCATAACAGTGGCCAGCTACTGCTGTAGTGAGAAACATTTTTATATGTCTTTTGGTTATACTTTTCTGCTGGATGTTTAAGACCAGGTTAAAGTGAGACCTGTGTTAATCAAAATTAACCTCTTGCTCTCTGTCAAGGTCAGTTAAGTCTCCTCAGGCCATTACTTTGGAACCATGCATAGAGGCTCTCAGCTCCTCTATCTGTGTCAGCTCTCAGGATGGGTCATGGCCTTGCTTGACCATGTTGCTTTCTGTAGAAGCATGGGAGACTTTACCCTCTTTGGTGACCCTCCTTTGGCACACTGTATGATTGTTGATTTTTGTCCTTTGAGGTCCAGCAATCTCCTTGCTCAGGAGGTTAGGTGACTCACCAAAGTTGCAGGATCCTGTAGAAAAGGTTCCCACATGCCCTGGTCTTTGAACTTGGAGGGCCAGCGCCAAAATATTGGTTGTCCTCTTAGCTCAGTTATCTTTCTAGTTATGGGAATATAGCTTAGTTGTATAAATTTTAGTTGTTTAACACCCAGAAGAGAAGATCATTTATATCAGTATTGCAGTGGGAGCAGTGAGTTTAACTAATACAACCTCATCTGAATATGAAGCACTTTGAAATATAATGTATAGCCAGAGCACTGTTATTTTTTTAACCAATTGTGGTTGTTTTGGTAGTTGAATTCTTGCAGAATGTTAACAGACAACAATTATAAAGTTTTATGGAGAAAACTTGAGATCAAGAGTCACATATAGTCTGTCAGCATAACAACCATGATATTATCTTTGGAACACATTTAAATGGCTATCTTAATATAGAATAGCTTTCTTCAGTCATCTCTATCTAGTATGCAAAGAAACTCTTGCCTGGTATGTTATCCTTTAATGGAGTGTTATCCAAGAAGTGTGTGATATTGTCTGGACTCCTCAGTGTCTGCGCATCTCTAAATGTAGTGACACATATATGACATACATATCACAAAAGGTTTTTTTAAACTATCATTTGGCTGGTGGTCTCATGCTGGTTTGATATATACCTCTTATTACAAGTAGTTGGAGCACAAGGGAAACAATCTTAGTTTTACATCTTAGAAGACTTATACACCTGGAAGGCATAAATATATTTAGTACACCATGAGATTAGCAATAATGAATGTCACAGCCATATGAAACCCTTTGTCCCTTAACTTAGTTTTGTACTAAGACTGTCTTTAAATAAACCTTATTGTTTTTCCTACAGAAAATTTAGCCTTTTGATGATGACCAATGTAAACATATCACCATAAACATTAGCAATGTTTTTGGGGGGATGTCTCCCATAAGGCTATGGAAATTGGGGTCCCACTAGTGAAGAAAGACTGGAATAAAATATTTCTAGACAGCTGCTCCTTTATTCATCAACAAAGTCCTATCCAGCATTTCCTTAAGCCTAAGAGGTCCCCATTTAATTGTCTCAACAAAATTTTAGATGATCTATGAAAACCAGATCATAACAATACTTTATTCTTGACCAATGAAAGACTCCCAAGTTATTGTACACAGACAACAATATGTGTTGTGTTTTTTGGTTTTTTTTTTTTGGTACCGGGGATTGAACTCAGGTCCTTGCACCTTTGAGGTAGGTGCCGGAACCACTGAGCTAAATCCCCGGCCCTGTATTGTGTTTTTAAAACCAGTCTTCATATGATTTTGATCAGCTGGTAACCCGGGTAGAAGCATGTCCTTAACTCTAATGACATTTATCTATAAGCTAACTTAAATTATAGATAAGTATTTTTAAAATTAAAAAAGGCAAATGGAAGAAAAAAATTGCTGAGCTCAAAACAGATATAAGTATTGTAACCAGTTATAGATTGGACACACAGATGGAAAAACACACATAAGATGATTTGTTTATAAACAAATGTGCACTTGGATGTATTTGACCAAATTGAATTACAATAACCCTTTTACGGTTTTTAGATTTGTAACCATAAATAAGACTAGTCAGAACCTCTTGTAGGGCAATTAACTGAAATCTCTTGTAATAAGAATCAGAAGGGATAAAAACCTTTTACACCTGTGAAAGTGAAGACAGTTTTTTTTTTTTTTGGTACCGGGGATCAAACTCGGGTCCTTGCGCTTGCACAGCAGGCAATGAAACGACTGAGCTAAATTCCCAGCCGTGAAGACAGTTTTTAAGATGGGCTCTAGGCTAATGATTTATCTGATTAGAATATCTAGCTATATAGGCTCTCATTGTTGCTTTGATAGCCATAGTTGTTGGATAGCCACAGCTGATAGCCAAAACTGCTGTTTTGATAAGCCATATGTAACTGTTCCCTCTAGAGGGGCAGACTGTTAAAAGGTAACTTTAACTATTTCCAGGGGTAGGCAAGTAGGCCAAGTTTGGGTGTAGAAGGAGACTATATGACATTCTTTGGACATAAGTATGAATTATAAATGGTAGGGGAAGAAGGCATGCCAAGGCCCTAATCTGCCCTGCTGCAGATGTCTACCTATGGCAGTTTTTTCCCCTATTTTGCCTGTGACCCTTGCCTCATAGTGTAGGCCTTCCTTTTTCAGAGCCTTATTTAGCATATCTCTGAGAGTAGAGGTTGGCCTGGCAAGACGTTCTGGAGAGAAATGATGAGGGAGGCAGGCAGTCCTCTGGAGACTGGCCTGTGCCTATTCTTGTTTTTTGGGATTTTTTTGTTTTTGTTTTTGTATCAGGGACCAAACTCAGGACCTTGAGCTTGTAAGGCAGGTGTGGCACCACTGAGCTAAATCCATGGCCGCGTGCCTATTCTTTAATACTTACTTTTGTTTAAAATTGTTGTTAATAAAAATCTGTCAGGGCCAGGGACGTAGCTCAGTGGTGCGGCTGCCTGCCTCTCAAGCACACAGTCCCCGAGTTCGATCCCCAGTACCAAAAAAAAATCTGTCAGTCCGTCCTGTCCTATAAAAACCAGTCAGCATAATTCTTTTTTTTTTTTTTTTTTTTTGTACCAGCGATCAAACTCGGGTCCTTGCGCTTGCACAGCAGGCAATGAAACGACTGAGCTAAATTCCCAGCAAGTCAGCATCATTCTTGAGAGCAGAGAGAAGTAAGAGGAGTTAATATCCAGTTCTGGCTAAGGATTGAAAGGTAGATAAACTTGGACTAAAACATTTATATTTATTCTTTGCGAGTTTCAGGATTAAACCTAGACCAGTTTTATCAAATGGCTCAGAGATAAGTGAAGGTCAGCTTCACTCTGCAGGGGTCCCAGGGAGAGGAACTAACCATTCTGGAAACTTGGTCCTGAAATCCAGCAGCCACAGAGGAGAGAATTGCCTTGGACCCAACACTGTTGTAAACTGTTATTTCTCAGGGGGAGGGCAGTGGAGAAGAGACAAAAGAGTGACTCTAGGCATGGTACAATAACTAACTCTTAACCATCTCAGGTGCAGAAAGACCAAGAACTTTCCTAGAGTGGATCTCTAATCCTTAGCAAAACATGCCTCCAGAGACAAAAGGTATGGCTGACTCCAACTACGTTGCAAGTAGAAACTTAAACCAATAATCAAAGAACCTGAATTGCTGTTTTTTAGTCTCTTGAAAGGGAGAGAAAATGAAAATGCTCCAACAATATTGTTTGGGGCTTACTTTCTAATAAATGACTCTGAATCAAAAAGTTCTAAAATTTCAGCCTGCAAAAGAGATCTATCACCTCCGGGGACAGACAGAGACAGGTGATAAGAAGAAATCTCAGCCCTAAGACAAGTCTTTGGGACATTTTGGGTTCTCTATCTAGTCAACTGGGTAACTTCTCTCCATAGCAATGCTGGCTAGGTTCTACTTAAACCCACTCTGAAAACATGTATCCCTGGGTATCTCTAGTACACTTAAGAAACTCACAGATTAAAGTTTGTACCCATTATCTCTCATTAGAAGTCAATGTTTGATTTAAGTGTACCTTTCCAGTCTGGTTCATAGGTCTGAATAAGTCCTTCAAAAGTCTCAATGTATTTATTAGAGTTGTCTGAAAACTTGCCTAGATCCTGTTTGATCTGTTTTAGATCACTGAGAGAAAAGGACACATGAAGTCATTTACTTCCTGTAAGGGATATTGTCCTTGAGGGGCTTGAACAAAATTAGTCAAGGATTGATAAAGCCCTGTAGAGGCTTCAATTATAGCTGGCCTAGCAGCCCTGCCCTCATCACCCAAAGGGCAAGTAGGGGAAGCCTGGGACACAGTAATAGTGGGCAAGTTGCCCTGGAAACCTTGTCCTGGGTTTCAAAGGAAGAGGAAGAAAAGCCTCAGGCTCAGTGATAGTGGATGCCTTAAGGGCCAGCAGCGTCTGGTTTTTCTATGTCATACATTTACATTTGAACACAAGTAAGGATTATTTCTTAATGAAAAGAAAGTCTGAACATAATGCAATTTTGACCATTTTCCCTCTTTCTTACGGTACAATTTTAGTTGTGAAATAGCATCATAATATATATTTCCTTCTGCATTCTATTTTGTCTTAAGAATCCTGACAACTCTGTGTCTTCTTCTTTCATTTAGCCTCTGGCTCAGTCATCTCTGCATCTTCTGTCACCTACAGTAGAGAACTTTTTCTCTTCTAACAGCATTTGTGGGACCCCTCCCTTCTACAAGAGGTGACCCCAGGGCAGTTTTATCACTCTTTTTTACTTTGGTAAATTTTAAAGGAGTAAGAGATTTTGATATTGAGTTCTCCATCAATGCAAGAGAAAAAATTGGTGTCCCTTTTAATTTATACTTGACTTTTATATCCTCAAGGCACCCCTGAGGTGACTCAGCTCCAGAGCAGGTGACTGCCATCTGAAGAGTGACCAGAAGATAGTTTGGGCCAGACTATCCACCCATTTACTGGCGTGAGGCCCTGTCTTCTCTGGGAACTCATGTTTTCCTCTAGCAGGGGTTACAATTGATTTTAGCTATAACAGTCATGTTTTAAAGATGGAAGTGCAGGGTCGGGGATTTAGCTCAGTAGTTCCAGCTCCTGCCATGAAAGTGCAAGGTCCCAAGTTTGATCCCTGGTACCAAAAACAAACAAACAAACAAAAATAAAGATGGAAGCATTTCATATGCTATTTCTCTGAAGTGCTTAATTTTTCTTTTGTATCTTTCTTTCTCTTCTCTTTTAAAATAACCATATATTATTTTTATAACTAAAATGTTTTAAAATAAGTTTCCATTTACTTAGAAAACAGTAGGAGACTGGGCATCTTCTGTAACTTTTTTTCAATGAGAATTCATTATCTTGTTTACAATGATTGGTAATAAGGTTTTAGGGGTAATAGCACATTGCTTCAGTTTAAAACTTGTGCTGAATGAGTCTCTTCATTAAACAATTTTTCCTTTAGATTGATTTTATAGTTTGATTCTGAAAATGCAGAGCAGAACTGTGTTTCTGCTTGCTTGGTACAATGTAAAAGGTTAGTGCCACAAAGCATTTTGTTCCTTTGTGGGAACAACATAGTGCTTTATTTCATTCAAAAGATTAATTATCTTGATTATTTAGTTCTTGTAAGGCCAGAAATAAACTTTGTTTAAAGTTAAATTTGTTTACACGTTCCTCACTTTATTCATATTACCAAAGTAAATTTACTGGTTTATGGAGACCTCAGATAAACAGTGTATGTGTTGGTTTGAATAAGTTTCATAATTTGCTGAAAAGTTAAGTCATAGTGTTCTGGAAATAATATGGATTTTGGAAGCATCCATACTTGTGAAAAGAAACTCATAGGTACTTAGATAAAAATCAATGAGATATCTATGTAAAGTGTGTCAAAGAATTTATCCCGCTGAATTTAGCCTTCATTGAAAACATTTGTATGTGTTGCTTTTTGAAAATAAAAATGTTTTTGGATAAAGTTTCTACACAGTAAAAATTAATGTGACAATTAATAAATGATATGATTGAAATTTTATACTGAAAAAAAATAAAGATGGAAGCATTGCTAGTAAAACCAATGATTAAGAGATCTAAACCATTGTTTTCCAATTCTTTGAAAAAGAGTGAGAAAATATCAAAGAGCAAGTTGGAATTAGTTTCTCAGCCTGTAAGAGATCTCCTCTAGAGATAAAGTCAGGTGAAATGGCTCAGAGAAATTCTGCCCTGGGCCCTAGGGCAGAGAAGCCTCTAAGACATTCCTGTTATCTACCTAATCACCTAGGCAACCTTCTTTAGTGACAAGACAAGGTCAGTTCATTCAAGGTCTAATCTAAAAGTTCTACGTTTCTGAAGCTCACAGGTTAAAATTATATTCATCACCTAGCAACCACAATGCACATGTTAGTAAAGGCATATTTATCAGTTTTCTATGCACATATGGAAGAAGAGAAAGGCTGACTAAAATCCCTTTTTTACTCTTAGTTAGCACATACAAAGCACAAATGTAAGATGCTAGCTGATTGCTATTCTTCTCTGTGAAAGGCAAACAATTGCTGCAAGTGGCCTCAGCCTGACTTCCTGGAGGGAAAGGCATTCTAACTACAAGGTGATTCTAAAGTTAACTCCAAAGAAGTTGGAGAAAAGCTGAGGAGGAGTTTCCAACTTACTAGCAGAGAAAGAAAGTCCAAACCTGTAGCTCAACTCTTAATAGAGGCTTAAGGGAGGGCTCTAACAGTGTTTTCTCTCATCACTCTGGAATAGAGGTTGCCAGAAGATTGCTGAGAGAGTTATCTCTCACCTCACTGAGGAGTGCAGATAGGGACAATGGATAAATGGAGATTTTTCTGCTGGTTACCCAGTCAGGTTGTCAGGACCCAGTTTTCACTGAGGAACCTTTGGGTATCTGCCAGAGAGTTGGCTTGGCCATGACCCCTCAGCTGTTCTCTCAGCTTTTACCAGTTCTGCACAACCAGACATTTGTCGCCAAACCACTGTTTGTTTGAGTTCTATAAGGGATGGATAAAAGCCTAAGCTGTCTAAAAAACCAAAAAAAAAAAAATCATTACATAGCATTTTACAAGTTTACAGTAAAAGTTTCAAAGTCTACAACTTCTTAGCTAAAGTATTTTCCTTCCTTACACACATAAATGATGAGAACCAGACTTAGCAGTGGAGAGAAAGAGAGCACCAGGAGGTTGGAGATTCTCCCTTAAACTAAATGGGTTTTGGTCCCTTAAATGTCATGCTTAGGAATTAGCTCCTTCTAGTCTCACCCAGAACTCAGTTTTTCCCATGAGGTCTCAGGTTCAGTCTCCTGAGGAAGACTATTGCCAAGAACACTAAGCGGGGACATCAGTTTCATGTGTGTTCTCCTGGATGGGCAGAATCCCAATGTTTCATCAGACCCTGAGATGGGGTATGTGTTCCTCATCTAAGATGACTCCCTGTCTTCAAGGTTAGCAAATGCTCATTTTCTACAGGCTCGACTTAAAGGTTCTTAGTTGGATAGGAGTGAAAGGTTGGGACATTTTAGGGTTCCTTTCTCTCTAATCTTTCATACCTTTAAAAAGGAAAATATAAAACTACACAGAGAGATCAGAAAGGAGATCAACAAAAGGAAGTCTTTTCTTCTCATGCTCACAGTGAGTTAGTGAGACAACTTGCTCGTGAGTCATCACTCTTAGCCTGGAAAGGCAAGAATGGGGAATCTCAAGAGCTAAGACTGCCTCCTCAGCAGTGGAGCTAAGATTGCCTTCCTTACCAGCAGAAGACCAGACCAGAAAGAAAACTGGGGCAGAGCAGGCTGGACATTCCTTCTGGAGTACAGAGAGGCAATGTGAGCCAGTCTGTCTGAATAAAACCTATTCCTCAAGTCTTAAAAAATGGTTGCCAACAAATTGTCTTTTAACTAGTGAAAGAGGTCCTGTGATTTATTACCAGGCATGTATATTTTCTAAATATAAACTAGCTTTCAAAAAATAACCCATTTTACAGAATTTTATATTAAAATCCATTAGGGGTGCTCTAATATTACTCTTCCTAGTGCTGTTGTCTATCAAGTCAAATAAGAAATGCTAGTAAATTCAGCAACTAACCCAAATGTAACATATACATTTATCATCATTTTAACAAAAGACAATGCATAAAAGAGAAGGCATAAAAACTCCAGGCATATGCAATTGACAAAAATTCAAGACATAAGGCGTAAAAATTCAAGACAATTTTGATTACCTAAGCGAGTCAAAATCCAGAATCTATGAAACAAAAGCTAACTCTTACCTTTGTCCAATTATCTTGGTAGGAGACCTCCAAATGATATGACATATGATAGAGGGATAATATATGGACCTCCAAATAATCCAAATAATATAAGGGAAATATTATAATTCCCAACCTGCTAGATATCTGATATGCTGCGTTTGTGTTCTCTAAAATTGAAAAATGAATTCTAGGAACAATGGAGGTTAAGAATTGGAAGTATTTATTGAAAGAAAGATAGCTTCTGAAAGAGAGACAGAAAGGTACCTAGAAAGTGGGTGGCCCATGGACCTACTTCTCAAGGGAGTTTTATACAGCAAAGTCACAAGGCAAGGTAGGTACAAGTTGGGACAAACATATGGTCAACTAATAAGATTATGAGTATAATCCCTTAGGTAATATTGATTAAGTGGGGATCAAATGGGGAAGCAAGTCACATAGCAAGCATACACGGAACAAATTAGGATTTTCCAGGAAGGAATGTGCTAGAGAGATTTTGGTTCCCCAACTAAGATACTTGATGCCTATTTAGACTATCAATCACTGCTGTTCATCCCTAGGGGAAGTATGTGAGCATAGTCATTTCTCTGTGTCTTGAAGCCTGACTGTCAACAAATGTGCCTCCAGCCATAGTTGTAATTTTTTTTTTAATCTTTTGCATTGACTCTCTTGAGGGCCCAGGCCTGTCTGACTGCCTACAATATTTTAACTAACTTAGCAGCTGTCTATAATATAACCAACAAATGAAAAAAGTTTTTTTTTTTTGGTACCAGGGACTGAACTCGGGACCTTGTGCTTGGGAGGCAGGCGGAGGAACCACTGAGCTAAATCCCAGGCTCTGAAGAAAGCTTTTAAGAACTGAAGGCCATGTATTTTGGTATGGTCTGTATGTATTCCCCTAGTTGGAATTTAATTATCAGTGTGATAGATTGAAAGGTAGGTGGGGGCTGGGGATTTAGCTCAGTGGTTCCGCTGCCTGCCTCCCAAGCACAAGGTCCTGAGTTCGGTCCCTGGTACCAAAAAAAAGGTAGGTGATAAAGTCTTGAGCGAGGAGCCCTCATGAATGAAATTATTGCCTTAAGATAGATGGGAAGGCAAAAAGAAAACACGGTAAGGAAAGTGTCATCTTTAAGCAAAGCAGCCCTGACCAGATACAGATTCTGCTGGTGCCTTGGTTTAGAACGTCCCAGCCTCCAGAACTGTGAGAAATAAGTTTCCACTATATATAAGTTACCAGGTATAAGGTATTTTGTTATAGCAGCAGTAATAGACCAAAATATGGTTCTAAAGACAGTTTTGACTCGGTGGTGAAAACTCATGCTTTCTTTAAGGAGCAATAAGTGAGGGAATAAGGACAGAGAGCAAGCTAAAATCTCTTTCCAGGATTGTCACGGAGGCTAGAGGTACATACCTGTTATTCTAGCACTCTGGGAAGCTGAGGAAGAAGGATCCCAAGTTCTAGCCCACCCTGGGCAACTTAATGACTTAGCTGAGACCCTGTCTTGAAAATAAAAATGAAAATAAATTATAAAAGAGCTGTAGGGCCGGGGATTTAGCTCAGTGGTTTTGCCACCTGCTGTGCAAGCACAAGGACCTGAGTTCAATCCCCGGTACCAAAAAAAAAAAAGAGCTGTCTATAGCTCAGTGTGAAGGCCATGGGTTCAATCCCCAGTAGTGTAAAATAAAAAAAAATAAAATGTGTTTCCATCTTGTTTTTAGGGTTCTCCAGCTACCATTTTTATTTGATCTTATGGTGTGGGTCAAATCTCTGAAGAATCTCTCCCAACTAACTGAAAAATTCCTGTCATGTTGAGGTCAAATACTAATAGGTCCATCTATTAATAAACATAGATGGTAGCTCCTAGATTTAAATATTTTAACTCACAAACAATAGTTTAAGGTTTGTCCTAATGCCCTGATTTATCAGACAATTATAGATAGAAACAAAGCTTACATAGAAATATATAAGCCTGCCAAACCAAAGGCAGATCCATTTCTTCCCAGAAAGCCATACTTCCAGATGGGACAACATTTTATTCTGACCAACAGTTGAAGCCTCCCAATTTGCATTTCCTCCTCTTTGGAGTCACTTCAAGCAGCCTGCTTGTGGGTGCTACTCAGTTTTAACAGGTGTCTAGCACATAGAAGGAATTCAATACATATTTGTACCTGAGTAAAGTGGTACTAGATGAAAAGTAGGAGAGCAAGATATGTATCTTTTTTCCACCAAGCATGAAAATACATATTATTTAGTAGACCCTTGCCAAATTTCAACTTCAATCAAATAATCTGGTGTTTTCAGACTTCCCTCTATTCAGTGAAATAGAAAAATTCCTTAGTTTCTTTCTGCAACAAAGTGTCTTTCAACCTCTCTCTGAAGATGGTGAGAAACAGATCTAGATTAAGAAGTACATGGAGGGCAAGGGGCAGAGGGCTAGGGCTCTAGCTCAGTGATAGAGTGCTTACCTAGCAAGTTCAAGGCCCTGGGTTCAGTCCCCAGCTCTGAAAAAAAATTCTTGGATTCTGAATCTTGTGGTGCCATAATGAGGGCCTGCTAGACTGTAGTGATTTTTCCATTAATTTTGTTTTTTGAAGGAGTCTTGCTACGTTGCCCCAGCAGGCTTTCCAATTCCTAGGCTCAAGGAATCTTCATACCTCAGCCTCTCAGTAGATGAGACTACAGGTGCATATGGTCATGTCTGGCTTTTTACACACAGCCTAATTGATCTCATGGTGGAAACCTTCTCCTTGTAATCTGTGTTCTGCCTTCTTCAAAAGTTAGTTTATTGACTGATTGATTGATTGAGGTACTGAGGATTGAATTCAGGGCCTCTGCAGCGAACTACATCTCCAGCTATTTTTATCTTTTTTGAGGGGGGTTGGTACCATGGATCAAACTCGGGTCCTTGCGCCTGCAAGGCAGGCAGTGAAACCACTGAGCTAAATCCCCGGCCCTATTTTTATCTTTTGAGACAAGGTCTCACTAAGTTGCTAAGTTGCCCAGGCTGGGCTCAACTTTGTGATCTTCCTGCTTCAGCCTTCTAGAGTGCTAGGAATACAGTCATTCATTACATACAAGTTTACCAGTGGTCCACTGTGACTCATCTCCAGCCTTTCCCAATAAGACTGAAAATCTGAACAACATGGATGGTCTCTTCTATAACTAGCACTTAACCAACCACTGGATGCTGTAATACTAAGTGAGCCTGCAATGAGGTTTGGAGAAACAAGGCCAGGTTTTCATTTATTATTGGTGTGAGGATAAACGGACCGGGCAGGAGAGAAGGCAATTTTGCAACATCTAAATTGTCACTAGGGGGCCAGGGATTTAGCTCAGTGGTTTCGCCGCCTGCTGCGCAAGCACAAGGACCTGAGTTCGATCCCTGTACCCCCCCCAAAAAAAAAATTGTCACTGGGCATGCCAGTGCACGCCTGTAAACCCAGCACTTGGGAGGCTGAGGCAGGAAGACTGCCATGAGTTTGAGGCCAGCACAGGCTACATAGTGAGTTCAAGGCCAGCCTAAACTGCATAATCAGACCCTATCTCAAAAAAAAAAAAAATTGCCTCAGGAATTTAAATTCTAGAAATGTATCCTACAAAATAGAGAAAAATAAAAATAAAGAGCTGCATGCAGTGGTGCATGCCTGTAATCCCAGGACACTGGGAGGCTAAAGCAAGAGGATCACAAGTTCAAGCCTGTCTCAATAAAAAATAAACAAAGGGCTGGGGATGTAGTTCAGTGTGAAGGCCCTGGGTTCAATTCCCAGTCACACACACACACACACACATCTCCATTCTTCTCTCTGGCTTCTCATCTCACCACACGGTCTTTCCTTTGCATGGACTCCCATCATTATATCACCTGCCACAATGTGATACAGCCCACAAGGCCTGCAACAGAGCTCTAATCGATGGACTGCCCTACCTTGGACTTTCAGCTTCCAGCCTCTTTTTTGTTTTTTTGGTACAGGAGATAGAACTCAGGACCTTGTGCTTGCAAGGCAGGCAGTGGCACCACTGAGCTAAACCTCCGGCCCTCTTTTTTTAAAATTTATTTTTACTTTTTAAAATGTCAACCTCTCTTCTTTATATATTACCCAGCTCAGGTATTTGGGTGTAGCTACAGGAAATGAATTAATACATATGGTATGAGATCCACAATACAGGAAGTGATTAAAGTAAGGTACAGCACAGTATGGATGGTAGAGTAGCTACCATTTATCTTTTAAAAAATAGTAAAGATTACATATGCCAAAATAAATATATACTCATACTCACAAAAAAGATGCCTATCTCATGTGGATAGAATATCTTTAGGTAGTTTTAAAGGGAACTGTGACAATGCTTGATTTTAGAAAGGGAAACTGGGTATTTGGAAAGAAGATTGAAAAAAGGGAGTTTTCTCTGTATATCATTTTTTACCTTTGCACTTTGAATCATGAGAATTATTACATACCCCTAATAATAAATAAATTACAACATTTTTTTTCAAACTCAATGCAGTTTTTTGTAAAAACTTGTCATCTCAGCACTCTGGGAGGCTGATAGTAGGATTGTGAGTTGAGTTAGCCTAGTCAATTTAGCAGTTCAGCAAGTCCCTGTCTCCAAAAAGGGGTGGGAGGTAATGGGGCTAGATCAGTGTAAAGGCCCTGGGTTCAACCCCCAATACCAAAAAAACAACAAAACAAAACCCTAGAGGTGAAAGTCACATGATAATATTAGCCACTTTTTTTGGTACCAGGGATCAAACTCAGAACTTTGCACTTGTGAGGTAGGCAGCGGAACCACTGAGCTAAATCCCCGGCCCTGAATATAAGGACTCAGTTTCTTTCTTTCTTTCTCCCTTTTTTTCTCCCTTTCTTTGCAGTACTGGGGATCGAACTCAGGACCTTGCACTTGCAAAGCAGGCGCAGTGTCACTGAGCTAAATCCTCAGCCCAATGTTAGCCATTTTATGGGGAACAATTCAAATAATTTGAATTTAAAACTAGAGTCTTTACATTTAAAGAAGAACTATTGCCACTATTCTTTAAACTCATCAATGAAATTGTATGGGAAGCAACACTTCCAAATTCATTCCTGGAAGCAAGTGTTACTTTGATTCCAAAACCAGAGAAGGACCCAACCAAAAAAGAGAAATACAGGCCAATCTCCTTAATGAACATAGATGCAAAAATCCTCAACAAGATACTGACAAACACAATACAGAGGGTCATCAAGAAGATCATACACCCTGACCAAGTCGGATTTATCCCAGGGATGCAAGGATGGTTCAACATCCATAAATCAATAAATGTAATACACTATATTAACAGAGCCAAGGACAAAAAAAAGTATGATCATCTCAATAGATGCAGAAAAAGCATTCGACAAAATCCAACACCCATTTATGATAAAAACCCTGCAGAAAATTGGAATAGAAGGTCTTTATCTCAACCTGATTAATGCTATCTATGAAAAACCAACAGCCAACATCATACTAAATGGTCAAAAACTGAAAACTTTCATGCTAAAATCAAGAAGAAGATAAGGATGCCCACTATCACCACTCCTGTTTAATACTGTTCTTGAAACATTAGCCACAGCAATTAGATAAGAGAAAGAAATAAAAGAAAGAAAGATAGGAAAGGAAGAAGTGAAACTGTCATTATTTGCTGATGATATGATATTTTACATAGAAGACCCAAAAAACTCTACCAAAGACTTTGAGACTTAATTGACAGATTCAGTAGAGTAGCTGGATATAAGGTCAACACTCAAAAAACAATAGCCTTCTTATACACAAATAACAGACTCACTGAGAGAGAAATTAGAGAAACAATTCCTTTTACAATAGCATCCTAAAAAATGAAATATCTAGGAATCAATCTAACAAAAGAAGCAAAAGACCTCTATAAAGAAAACTACAGCACTCTGAAAAAAAGAGATCAAAGAGGATATAAGAAAATGGAAAGACATCCCTTGTTCCTGAATAGGAAGAACCAGTATAGTGAAAATGGTCATACTTCCAAAACTGTTATATAGATTTAATGCAATGCCAACTGAAATTCCAACAATATATTTCACAGAACTAGAGAAAACAATCCAAAAATTCATTTGGAACCAGAAGAGACTTAGAAGAGCAAAAGCAATTCTAGAAAACAGAGACATGGCAGGGGGTGTCACAATCCCCAACTTGAAACTATACTACAAAGCTACTGTGATACAAACAGCATGGTACTGGCAAAAAAACAGACCCGAGGATCAGTGGAATAGATTACAACATGCAGAAACAACTTCAGACATACTCAGCCACTTCATCTTTGACAAAGGAGCCAACCACCCTCACTGGAGGAAAGATAGCCTATTTAATAAATGGTGCTGGAAAAACTGGATTTCAACCTGCCAATGATTAAAACTAGACCTATATCTATAACCATGCACTAAACTAAGATCAAAGTGGATTAAAGATTTAAATATTAAAACAGAAACACTAAACTTGCTGGAAGATAAGTTAGGTAGAACTCTTGAAGACATTGGCATAGGAAAAGACTTTATGAACAAAACCTCAGTAGCATGGGAACTAGCACAAAGAATCAACAACTGATGAGCTGGGGATTTAGCTCAGTGGTTCTGGAGCCTGCCTCGCAAGCGCAAGGTCCTGAGTTCGATCCCCGGTACAAAAAAAAAAAAAAACCCACAAAAAAAACTTGGAACAATTAAAAAAAAGAATCAACAACTGGGATCTCATCTTATTAAAAAGGTTCTGCACTGCAAGAGAAACCACCAACAGAGCTAAGAGACAGCCTACAATGTGGGAAAAAATTTTTAGCAGCTGTGCCTCAGAAAAAGGACTACTATCTAGAATACATAACTGAAAAATCAGACCCCCCAAATTTAAAGACCCAATTCAAAAATGGGCATCTGAAATGAACAGACATTTCTCAGACAAAGAAGTAAAAGCAGCAAATAAACATGTGAAAAAATGTTCAACATCACTGGTCATTCGAGAGATGCAGATGTAAACAACACTGAGATTCCACCTCACCCCAGAAAGAATGGCTGCTATCAAGAAGTCAACCAATGACAAATGCTGGCAGGGGCGTGGGGAGAAAGGAACCCTTTTTCATTGTTGGTGGGAGTGCAGACCCGTGCAACCACTATGGAAATCAGTACGGAGATACCTCAGAGAACTAGGGCTAGAGGTCCCATTTGACCCAGCTATTCCCCTGCTGGGGATCTTCCCAAAAGAATTTAAAGAATCACACATACCAGAGATATATGTGCACCCATGTTTATAGTGGCACAGTTTGTTAAACCTTGGAAACAACCCAAGTGCCCATCAACTGGAAACTGGATAAAGAAGATGTGTTTTTTTTTTTTTATAAAATGAAGTACTACTCAGCCATAAAGAATAAGAAACGAGAGACATTTATAGCTAAATGGATGCATATTGAGGCCATACTCTTAAGTGAAATAAATAGGACACACGTGTGTAAATACCGAATAGTTTCTCTAGTGTGAGAAACTGAAAGTGTAAATAAGAATTAAAATGAATAACTGATAATTTGAAATAGGAAGAAAAGGTCCAAAGGGATAGGGGAAATGGGAGGGAGAAGGGAAAGGAAGAATTATGAAAAAAGGAAAAAATGGAAACAAGCCTTTGTAAATAGGGAAGGGCGCACAGGTAATGGGGAAAAAATAAGAACCAAGATACATCATGTACAGGTACAAGCACCCAATGATAAATGTAAACGTACTGTGTACCTAAAAAGTACCAGTAAAAAAACTGAAGCAAAACAAAACAAGAACAAAAACAAAAAAACTAGTCTTTAGCAAGGCCTTGCCATTTTCTGTCTCTGTTTGTTTTGGCACAGGTCCCCAAATCATTCCATCCAACAAGGTCTACTCCCAATGCCATTATTTCTTTTGATATTCTCCTAAGAGACTGTTAGAAACAGTTTGGGCCTTTTCCAACTTCCTAAGCATGTACTCTACATAGTCCCCAATACTCTTGACTATGTCTTGGAATAAGTCTGTGTCTTTATCATCTTCCTCAGAGGTAAGCTAGAAGCTCCTCAATGTCAGAGGCCCTTCCTGTACTTTTGTTTTTACCTCATGGAACTAGAGATTGAACTCAGACCACTGGACTGAGCTATATCCCCAGCCCTTTTTAGTTTTTGAGACACGGTCTCCTTAAACTACACAGGCTGGACTTGAACTTGCAATCCTCCTGCCATAGCCTGAGATTATAGTGCACAGTATCTCCTCTACTGTCCTCCTTGCTTTGAACAAATTATCTAACGGATGGAAAAGACCTCTGGACTTGATTGACCATCCAAGCCCAGGAATGAGGAAGGTGTGCCCTCTGCAGGACTATTTAAAAAGTACTGATGGGGGGTCTGGGGATTTAGCTCAGCAGTTTCGACGCCTGCTGCGCAAGCACAAGGACCCTAGTTTGATCCTCGGTACCAAAAAAAAAAAAAGTGCTGATGGGGAGGGTGTCCAGTTGCTTGGGAAGTTCTCCCACAGGTAAAGGAAACTGTTAAGCCGGGCCCCTTCCTTCCTTTCTTGCCCTTGTCAGTAGGCCTGACACTCTCATTGAGCCACAACAACATGAATCATGGCGTAGAACTTGGCTTGAGCCAGTGGCTGGCCACTGTAGAGCTGTAGAGCTGAACATTCTTAGGGCTACACAGAGACTCATTTTGAAGAGAGGGTCACAAGGCCCAGTGAAATAAAACAACTTGCCCAGGATCACACTGCTGGTCAGTGCCACCCTGGAAATTAGTAACACAATGTGATTTCTAAATGCTGACTTTAAGCCCCATCAGGCAACTTTATCTGGTTATCTCTGAGCTTTGTCATTGTCAATTCAGGCCTTAAAAACTAGTTGCATTCATTGTGAGCTCCTTCCCCCTACCTTCTAGGCTGAAGCAAAGGCTCTGGGAGCCCTGCTGAGCTCAGGTGGGTGAAGCTGCCACCTCCCTGACCTTAATCCCATCGTCTGTGGTTGGCTCTGAGATTGCTTCCTCCACCTGCACTCCCTCCTTCCTGCTCCCACGAACTGGCTGACCTAGTAATGCCTGAGATGCAGCTTAGTCTCCATCCCTTGAAAGTTGAGGGATCACCTGATACTTTATTAGGTGTGCCCAGTTCCTCAGCTGTCTTTCCCAATTACTTTCCCTGTCTCACTTGCTGGCCAGCTATGTATGTATTTTTTTTCGGGGTGGGGGGACCGGGAATTGAACTCGGGACCTTCTGCTTGCAAGGCAGGAGGCAGCGCCACTGAGCTAGATCCCCAGCCCTACAGCTATGGAAAGCTTGAGGGACACAGTACAAGCACCTGAAACAGCCATACCACCATGTCAACTAATTTATGCCTGGGAGCTGGGATAAGGATTAGCAGGGCTACCACATTCCAGAAGCCCCATACAGGGGTGCTAGATGCAGGCCCACTCTCCTCTCTGATTCCCCCAAATTACAGGAAAACTGTGGGGCAGGTGAGAAGTGTGTGGATACCAAACGGTCCTCATCCTGCACTCTATTGCGCTAATCTTTCTCCTCAGCTCAGAGCCCTCAGTACCTGGAGTGTGCGTGTGTGGGTGCGCATGCGTGCGTGCATATGTGTGTGTCCATTGGGAGGAATGAGCAGAGGCAGCAGACAGAAAAACCTGTTGTTTTGGTTGGATCCCCATCTAAACTTTCACTCATTCCAGGATAAAAGAAGATCAGGCATCTTATTCAGGGATGAACTCCAGTAAGGAGGAATGAAAAAAAAGTTTGCTGATGTCTCAAATAATGAACATAGCTTAATGCTTTACATTTCACCAAGCTGTAAGAAGGCTGTGCATCACACAAATAAAAATGTATTATTCCTTCTTGAATGTTACATGAAATCAAAGTGTTATGGTTAGGCTGCAGTGGTGGTTCTGCTACTTCAGGTCAGGGAAAAGTGAAGAACCAGCCACCCAGGCAGACTCCTAACTTGACAGAAGATGGCCCTGAGACAATCTTCTCTTGCTTCCAAGTTTTGTGCAAGGCTGAATATGGCTTGAAGATCTGGTAGAACAGTGAGAGGGCACCTTGTTTCCACAGCAGAGGGTCACTGGGGCTCGGAGCCTACAGGTCTTAGAGAAGGAAGCAGTTGCAGGCAGAAGAGCCAGGGAAACCTCAAGTGAAACAGGCCAGGTATGCCTCCCTGCCAGGACATATCATCACTGCTCAAAATACAGTCAGGCCTGTTTTGAGCTTGGCTTACCATCTCTACTCACTGAAAACTGAAAGGCTTATTGTTCAGGTGGCTGTAAAAGAACACAGAGGTTGTGAAAGACCTCGTTTTATGTTTGACATAGTTACCTGTGCCAAGTTTAAAATGTAATAAAAATGTTTGAAAAAAATATTCCTTTTGTCTAAAAGTGAGAACACAAGGAACAGGAGCCAGCTGCAAAGAAACCTCTCCATGTGTTTTACACAGTAACTTTGCTGCTCAGGGCCCTGTTAATGATCAGCCATTCCCCACTCCCTACCTATCCCCGAACACTGGAGTCCATTCACCATTCACCTGGTCTCTGGGACAGCTTTTAGGGCAGCCAAGTAAAGCAGGCAATGTCGGACTCTCCAAACCTTCCACAAGGTTGAGTAATCTGAAGTGTTCCCACTCAGTTGAACCAGGGGCCCAGAAAGGAAGGAAAAATCAATTCATTTTCTCACCTCCTGCGAGAAAATATTATGCCCAGAGAAACTGAATTTGGCACCAAGTAAGGTCAAAGATGTAATCCTTTCATTTTTATAAGTCTCTTTGCTCTGGTCCCCTATTACCAGTGATGCCTTTCCCCACCCCAAAGGAAAGGCTATCACTCTTAGAAGAGAAACATCTTACAAAGGCTGAACTCAAGAGAAAGAGTAAGACTAGGACAGACTAGATGTGCAGAGGAGCTCGCTCTAAAGGCTGCATTTGGGTTATAATGCAGGCAGTGCTAGAGATCGACCTGCAAGGGCAGGTTGGAGTTACCTTGAGGGGCCTTGAATGTCATGCTAAGGATTTTGCACCCTCTTCTTAGGTGTCATACAGTTTTATCCTTATAAGGGTCTTTACATTTTTTTAAAAGTTACTATTTGAGAATTAAGTCATCACGTACTGTTAAAATTATTTTAGAAAGTAGAGATTAGTGATTCTAAATAGAAATAAAAACCTCAAACAGAACAAGCCATCATCATACTGCAGAGTAATCACTGGGAGCATTTTGGAAACTAAAGGGAGCCAGGGTGGTGGCAGACACCTATAATCCCAGCACTCAGAAGGCTGAGGCAGAAGGGTCTTCCTGAGTTCAAGGCCAGCTTGGGCTACATCATGAGTTCAAGATCAGCCTAAAATAAACAATGAGACACTGACTTGAAGAAAAAAAAAGGACAATACTTTACATATCTGATATTTTTCACTAAACATTATAAATTTCTTCATATGTAATTTTCCAACATAGTTCTTTCAACTTTTCCGGATCTACCACTCCTCAGGCGGTTGGCACTGTTCACTGGTAATACTAGTTGTGTAACTTCTTTTTTTCCCTCTTCTTTACTGGGACCCAAGGCCTTTGCACCGAGCTACATCCCCAGTCCTTTTTGAGAGATGGTCTCACTAAGTCAGTAAGGCTGTCCAGGCTGGGCTTGAACTTGAGATCCTCGTGCTTCAGCCTCCTAGAATGCTGGGAATACAGGTATAGGGTACACACCTGGTTCCATGTCATCTCCTGTGGTTCAACCTGCTTTGTGGTCCCAAATACACCATACTGTTTAAAACAAATTCACAGGGCCAGGGATTTAGCTCAATGTTTCCGCCACCTGCCTGCAAGCGCAGGGTCCCAATTTCTATCCCCGGTACCAAAAAACAAAGCAAAACAAAATTCACAGGATTAGAGGTGTGGCAGAGTGCTTGCCTAGCATCCCCAATGCCCTGGGTTTCTCACATAACAACAACAAAGAAATTCTCTATCTTATCTCCTTTTGGGTACCACTTTATACTTCATGCCCAGAATTGAACACTGTTCTCCAGATTTGGTGTGACTGATAGTGAGTCTAAGAGAACTATACCATGCATATACCTAATTCTCACGTTACAAACACTAGAAAGTGCCTTCTCAGTTACATAGCTACAGTGCTAGACAACTAAGTTGTGATTGGCAAATAAGGTTTTAACTCCTCTAACCACACATCAGCAGAAGGTAGGTCTTTTACTTTTGTCTACAGTAACACACACTAAGACCAAACTGAACTACACAACAGTTCATAGGAAAGCTTTAAGTACACCTTGGATTTCTTTTACAGAACCTTTTATACTGAATTAAGCCTCTATTCCTGTAAGCCTTACATTTATCTGAGATCTAGGGGTTTTCTGCTGTTTTCCCATTCTGCTTTTGCTCTTTTAATATTCCAATCTATTTTGGGGGGAATTTTCCATTTAATATTTTTAGACAGTGGTTGACCATAGGTAACTAAAATTATTCCATTTTAAAAACAAAAAATAAAAAAAATCATGTTTTAAGAGTAATTACTCAGTTCTTGAGGTCAATTTAGTCACATTTTCATACTTCCATTCAACAACTGATTACTTGCTCTTTTAGAAAGCATTCCCACAGGTCAGTTAGGAACATAGTTACTGCTTATAAAAGTATGTCTATTAAAGCAGGGCCATGGACCATTTGCATAAAAACCATCTAAAATTAAAGAAAAACCTACTTTGAAATGTTGTTATAGTGTTCATTAGAAATGTAGTTTCCTGGGCCAGGGATTTAGCTCAGTGGCACCTCACCTGCCTGGCAAGTGCAAGGTCGAATTCGATACCAGAGGGGGGAAAATGTAGTTTCCCTGTGTGTACTGATAGGGAACAATCTCTGAGATCCCAAGACACACTCTATGACAAATAGCAAGGTACAGAACAATGTACACAGTGTGTTGCCATTTATGTAAAAAACAAAGGATGGATGCACTTGTGCTAATGTGCACCTACCATTTGTGGAAGGATAGAGTTCTGACAATGAATGTCTCTGGAGAATGATTTGATTGGAAGGCGAAGTGAGGTAGAATACTTATTTTATGCTGCATACCACTTTATACCAAATAGAAAGCCTTTTTTGTTTTTGGAGACAGGGCCCCACAGTATTTTCCAGGCTAGCCTTGAGCTCACTGAATAATCTAGGCTGGCCTCAAACTTGTGGTGATCCCCTTACCTCAGCTCCTGAGTGCTAAGATTACACATATGCACCACCATGCCTGGCTTACTCAGCTGTTTAATTTTTTGAGGTAGGGTTTCACTAAGTAGCTCAGGCAGGGGTTGCACTCCTACTTCAGCCTCCTGGTGTTGGGATTAGAGGTGTGTTCTGTAGAGGAGCTTCCTAATGTCTTGAGTACAGACCGTAATCAGCAGGCCATCTTTTTGTTTGTTGAGATAGGGTCTCACTATGTAGTTCAGACTGGTCTTGAACTTAACTACGTGGCCCAGGTTGGCCTTGAACTCACAGTGATCCTCCTGCCTCTGCCTCCTGAGTACTGAGATTACAGGCATACACCCCCTTACCTGGCAAAAGGCCATTTAAAAATGAAGATTCTCAGGCTTACTCTGGTTTTCCTCAGTAACAATTTTTGCAATTAGGGGTTAGAAATCTTCAACTTTTATAAATTTTCCCCAGATGAATTTCACAAACAGTCAAGTTTGAGATGACTGCTATAAACATCTTTGTAGGACACTATAATATCTGACCATTATTGGGAAAAAGTTTTAGACAGCTGTCAAATTCAGTATAAAAATGGTGAGTCCATTATGGTAACTTTATAATAACTTAACACAAGCATGCACTAATAACATGGAAAGCCAGTGTGAGCTGTAGAGAATAACTGGTAAGTAAATTAGTTGTCAAAACAACTGGTATGAGCATGCTTTAGAGCAGGGTGATAATATGTCTTCTGACTCAGAGTAAGTTACTCCTTTTTGATACTGGGGATCAAACCTAGGGTCTTTGCACTGAGCTACATTCCCAGGACCTTTTTCAATTTTAAAACAATGTCTTGCTAAATCACTAAGTTGCCCAAGGGTGCTTGGACCTGCTGCCATACAGTGCAGAGATTATAGATGTGTGCCACTATGCCTAGCTTTTTACTTTTTTTCTTTTTTGTATTTGAAGACAGGGTTTCACCATTACAGCTCAGGCTAACTGCAAACTTTGTAGCCTAGGCTGGCTTTGAACTCATAATCCTCCTGCCTTGGCCTTCTGAGCACTGGAAGTGCAGGTGTGTACCACCATACCTGGGGGATAGTAATTCAACATAGTTAATGTGAGTGTAGCCACTGATACAATAATGAAATAATATAAAAAATACAGAATTAATTATTTTAGTAAAAAACGTAAAAGAGCACCAATTGTATTTCTGGATGAAGACACTCAAACCAAAGGCAAAGCTTTGGTTTTTTTTTTTTTGAGACAGGGTCTCACTTTGTAGTTCAGACCGGCCTTGAACTCACTATAGTCCAGGCTGGCCTCGAATTCACAGTGAGCCTCCTGCCTTCTGAGCGCTGCGATTATAGGCGTGTGCCACTATGCCTGGCCAAAGGCAAAATTTTGGCTAAAACATTTTTAGAACATTAACTGCAAAGGGAGTCTCAATTTCAACTGTTACTTAAATGTTTATATGATCTTTAGTCACTCACTATGGGCTTAAGTTCCCTCATCTGGAAATATGCAGTATGGTGCCTTCACTTATTGTTACGAATAATTATTTTACAGTGCCAGGCACTGAATCTAGGGCTTTACACATGCTAGGTAAGTGCTCTACCTTGAGCTACATTCCCCAGTCCTTCTTATGAATAATTTAAAGTGGGAAAACATATGAAGAGACCTAGTACAGTGTCTGTCATCATGCACTTTATAAAGGCCAATTCCCTTCTTTTTGCTTAGGTAAGGGAATTATGAAGAAAAAAAAATTAAAATTTCACTAGATGACTAAGAAACTCAAAGGAAAATAAGCTGAAACCCAGAAAGATTCAAAATATTTTTAAAAAATTAAAAAGACCTGCCAAAATATACAGATAGGATGGGACAGATTTGGAAGAAAAGCTCAAGTCTTCTGTTTTATTTCCTCACTGGTCTTTTTACCTAGCTCTCTTACAAGTGGGGGTGGACGGAAGTGATTCTGACTCTAAAAAGAAACTGAACCAATATGGTATTGAATTACAATTTTTCCTGGAAATGTTTATGTGCCCAGGCAGCAAGCACATGTCAGGAGTAACAATATGTAGTACCTAATAAATTTTAATATAGTTTTACAAAAGCATAAGTCATTTCAAAGCAAAAGTAGTTTATGATATCAATTCTAACATATAATACATTAAGTCATATGAATTTAAAGTTTTTATTTATGTATTTCACTGTAGTGCTGTGACAACAAAATGACATCTGTGTACCAGAGCATACATACATCAACAGTAAGATGTAACTTTTTATTACACCACTGCTAAAATATTTAGCTTTTTGTAGGAGACATAAGCATGTAAGATGGCCATACCAAATAATTTTCTGTTTTTCTTTCTTTAGATAATCTTAATTTTTAAATCAGTAATACTTTACCAACTTCACTGTTAATAGAACTATAAATTATCTGGGTGATGGGGTGTGTGTGGGGGAATCATTCAACTGTATACTATAATAGTTGCTAGAGTAATCTCACACACACCAATAAGGAACTGTCACCATAATTAAGGGCTAATTACTGTTATTAGTTGTACAATGATAAAGTTCTTTTGAAAATAACAGCCCATTTATATGTGAAAAATGCCCTTTCCACTTCCACAGAAGAAAAACAATATTCAGAAAGTTATTTTTGGCCTTGCTATGTCAAAAAGTCAACTGTACAAAGACCTACATGTTAAACCTAAAATTATAATTTTAAGTCTATTAAAAACAAAAATGTCATGCATTTTTACTATCAATTATGCAGAGGCTTTAAAACTGATGCAAGACCATACAGTATATATTAGCTTTTATACTGCTAATGCACAACTAACAGCAAACTTGATTAGATTAACAGAAATCTGTCTTAATTACACCTTTATATATCACACCAGAGAGACAAAATGCCATAAGATCTGCAGAAACATTCTGTTCTGAGCACTGAAATGGCAGGATAATTTTTTGTGTTGTAATCCTTCACATATAGAATAACAAACGGAAAAAATTTTGCAGTTTCACGTTACAAAAAAAGTACTGCTGAAAAATATTAAGGGGCAAAGGATATCTATAACACAAAGTAACTTACAACTAGTGTCAAAAAGCAAACAAAACCTCTAAATAAAAATATCAAAATACACAGAGCAACTGAAGCACAAATTCTGCATTAAATACAGTAAAGATTTAATAAGACAATCCACTAGTTAATAAGACACAAAAATAGGGTGAGCTAGGGCAACCAGTAAATAAAACTGAAATAATGGGGGAAAAAAATTCAGAACCACTGTTTTTCCCCTAGTCCAATCACAAATCTTTTGGTGTCTTTCCATTCATATAATACCTAACACTGTACATTTAAGTTTTTAACATCATAGAAAAACTTGGTTCTTCCATGAACTTCTTTAAATTCTCGATAAATTTTTCAAAGTAGACATTATTATGAATGAAAAACAACCAACCAACCGGCACCTGTTTTTGTAACACTGAAGATTTTTTACATAAACTTTTTAAAAGTTATCATAATCTTTTTTGTCTTTTTTCCCCTCCGCCTCAAATCCATCAACACCATCACTATCCCTTCTTCGTTTCCTGTTGTTGTGGATGTTAAATCGTTGGCTCATTTGGGGTAATGGATCCATGCCTAGAACTTTGTGTATCTGGCGGAATGCAAGGAGTCTCAATGCAAACTGTAACAAAAAGAGTCAGAATGTGGAATTAATTTAAAAACAAAATCATCAATTCTTAAGTTTACAGTCCCTACCCATATACAATTTAAAAAGCATGTGCAAGCCAGGTAAGGTGATACATGCAGGAGGATCACAAGTGTGAGGCCAGCCCAGGCAATCTAGTTTGGCCCCATCTCAAAATAAAAAAGGCACAGGGATACAGCTCAGGGGTAGAGTGCTTGCCCAGCGCACATAAGGCCCTGGGTTCAATTCCCAGTAGGCAAAACAAAGAAAAACAAACCAAAGCTAAAATGTTTAATGGAAGGAACACCTCAAATGAATGAATTTCACAAGTTCATCAGAACTGAAATTTACATCTTCTGATGCTTTTATTTCCAGACTTATGTGTGTGGACGCCATACTGTTTTCTAAAACATTAAGTTAAAAACATGTATTTAGTGGGCTAGGGATTTAGCTCAGTGGTTTCGCTGTCTGCTGTGCAAGCACAAGGACCCGAGTTCGATCCCCGGTACGAAAAAAAAAAAAAAAAGATCAAGCAAAAACATGTATTTAGTAATACATTCATTGCAAAAAAAAAAATCCTGAAATAATATATAGCAAATATATTTAATACATATTATTAAATATATAAAATATTAAATATATACTATAATATATTATCTAATACATAAAATATATTTTAAATATTATATATATAAACAATATATAATGCAAAAGAAAAGGTGTCTGTCACCGAGCCTTTTGTTCAGATATAGATATTTTCCCAGTTTCTTAGGATGCTCATGTGCACAGTCTTAAAGCATTCATTCCACACACAAAAAGAGATAAATACTTCTGGTTAACTTTTTTTTTTCATTTAACCATTCATTCATATGCTTACTTAACAGATATCTAAGTGAATATTTACTATGTCAGAGTACAAACAATAAGCAATGTTTCTGCTTTCATGATGCTAACCATTTAGGGGGGATAAAATACATGAAAAACAAACTGAAATAAATTAACTACATCAAGTGACATCCAGAACACAAGCAGGATGTAGAAAAATCAGAGCTAAGTGCTTTCAGAGTGGTTGGGCATTTGGGGGAGAGCATATAATTTAAGAACTGCACTTATACTCATGTGGATGGCACCAAACTAATTTTATGTTGGTGAACATTAGGCTGGTCC
Organism: Heterocephalus glaber; assembly: GCF_053883595.1. Taxonomy (NCBI): domain Eukaryota; kingdom Metazoa; phylum Chordata; class Mammalia; order Rodentia; family Bathyergidae; genus Heterocephalus; species Heterocephalus glaber. The sequence continues at coordinate 19,257,467 of NW_028258333.1, forward strand.
CAATATTTTTATTTTTTTTTAATTGTTTGTATGTATGTATGTAACCGAGGATCGAACTTGGGTCCTTGTGCTTGCAAGGCAGGCGGCAGAACCACTGAGCTAAATATCCGGCCCTTGGTTCCAATATTTTTATTACCATGCTGTAATGGATACCTATTTAAATGTTTCTGTACACTTACGTGACAAGTTCTGTAGTACAAACTTCTAGCAGTAAAACTGTTAATCATGAGAAACTGGTAGATACTAACAAATGGAGCTCCAAAAAATTACAGATTAATAATACGCAAGTGTTTTCCCCATTCTGAATACTCTAACCAATACTTGTTATTTATAACTTATTTTATTTTAACCAGTGGGCATTCATTACAGCTTAAATATGAAGTATCCCCCAAAGACTTATGGATTCAGAGATCAATCTCACAATGGGAATGTTCAGAGCTGGGTCTAGAGATGTGACTGGATCATGAGGGCTCTAACTTCATCAATGTCTTAATCCACTGCTGAGAGCACAATGTGCTAGTGTTATTGGGAAGTGACCGAATAGGAGGTGGGGCCTAGCTGGAGGAAGTGGATCCTGAGGGCTGGACCTCTGGGACTGTATCTGTTTTCCACCGCCCCCCCCCCCACGCTATGCTCTCTTGGCCAAGTGGTAAGTGGTATTCCACCATGCCCTTCTGCCACAATGCTTCTGCTCACCACAGATCTAAAAGCAATGGAGCCAACTTACCATGGACTGAAACCTCAGAAACTATGAGCAAAAATAAATCTTTCCTCCTTTGTTTTTTTTCCTTAAGTATTCAGTCACAGCGATGGGAAGCTGAACCAATACAGTGGAATTGATCATATTTTAATACTCTTATTGGGTCATTCTCTTGCATGGTAGGCACCAGAACCACTGAGCTAAATCCCCGGCCTGGCTCATTTTCTTTAAGCTTAAAGACAATATGCAAACTTTCCAATATACAATTCTTCATAATTTATGCTACTTACATTTTGCCTAAAAATATTATTTCCCATATAAAATACTTAACACTTTGATATTTTAATGGATAGTTCAAGTCATCTAGAATTTTTCTGTATCTACAAAGTCTTATTTTCCCCCCAGATGATTAGCCAATTAAATCAAATCCACTTTGTTGATGATTCACTCTTTTCTACTGATCTGAAATTTTTTTATTTCAATATTAATTGCCTTATATGCTAATGGTCTACTTCTAAGCTCTTCCACACTAAAGACTTATCTGCCTATTTCTGCACCCTAACTATACTATTTAAATTTCCATGCTGGCCATGGTGGTGCACATCTGTAATCCTAGCACTTGGGAGGAAGAGGCAAGAGGATCACCATGAGTTCAAGGCCAGCCTGGACTACATAGTGAGATCCTGTCTCAAAAAAAAGCCAAAAGCAAAAAACTCCCCCAAAACAAAAAACACCATTGTCTTATGGGATGTTTTGGTATCTAGTATGGTTAATTTTTAAAAATTTGCTAATGAGGGCTAGGCATTTAGCTCAGTCATGCCGCCGCCTGCCTCAAAAGCTGAAGGTCCTGAGTTCGATTCCTGGTACCACCTCCCCCAAACTGGCTAATGATCCTTTGTGCATATAGAAAAATCTACTTTCTAGTAATAAGTAAAAAGGCTAAATTGCAAAAACCAAGATAATCTGGATAATTTACTAGATTTACAATTAAACCTTCAAATTAGCAGAACTTCTGAGACAAAATTTAATCTATTCCTCAATTTCTGGGAATATGCCCCTTAATGTAATTCAAGATTTTACAGTCACTTTATTAAATGGGAGTTTTCACTTAGACAGTTAACTTTCAATGTAACTCTCTGGATTGTTTTTTTTAATGAACACCATTTTTAATTCATACACCATAATATTTACCCTTTTTTGGGCTAGTGCCAAGGATCAAACCCAATGCCTTGCATATGCGAGGCAAGTGCCCTACCACTGAGCTAACCTCCTTAGCCCAAGATCTACCCTTTTTAAAGAGTATAATTTAGTGGGTTTTAGTACATTAAAAAGTTGTTAAATAATCACTATCACTTCCAACACATTTTCACCACTCCAATACTCAATAGTTATTACTCTGTAACTCTTCCCTCTACTTGAGGCACTGACAACTACAAGTCTATGTTTTTTATCTCCTATAGATTTGCTTATTTTGGATATTTTACATAAACTAAATCACACAATGATCATATAATATGTAGTTATTGTGTCTGGCTTTATTCAGTTAGCAGAAGATTTTTCAATGTTTATATTTATTGTAGTCTATTATTAGTACTACAGTAAGTACTGATACTGGGATTACAGACATGTGCCACCTTGTCCAACTAGTTCTTTTTTGTTTTTGTTTTTTTTGGTACCAGGGATCGAACTCGGGTCCTTGCACTTGTGCAGCAGGTGGCGAAACCACTGAGCTAAATCCCTGGCCCCCAACTAGTTCTTTTTTGAGACACTTACAAAAATGTCTGACAAGGGGCCTAGGATGTAGCTCAGTGGTGCTGCACCTGCCTGGCAACTGCAAGGTCCTGAGTTTTAGATTCCCACTACCAAAAAAAGAAAAAAAGACAAAAGAGAATTCTACCATATAGTTTGCAATTATTTAGCAGCAAACAAAATTTGAGGAATGATGAAAAATTATTCCTATACAGAGACACTTTAGAATTTTTAACAACATTGAAGACTTAAAAATTTATAATCCATTTCCTTTTGCGTGTGGGGTCGGTGCAGAGGGGAGTTTAAAGGGCACGTTGATATAATTAAATGACAAAGGCTGTAACTGGCAGAAGCACTCAAAAAGGATCACTGTAGAAAAAATACACAGGCATAAAAGAATAAAGGTGAACATTATGGAAGAAAAAGGTCTCAGACAGAGACAAAGGAAGGAAGACAAACAACTACTTGCACTATAGGCCATCATGAAACAAACTGAAATGGACACAGGTACAGTTGTAGAGCTTGTTCAGATCCTTTAAGTTATACATGTGCTTAGTGAGGTGCACACACATACAGCTCTATGCAAGTGTAACATATGGCAGCCTTACATCATGTAGCTACCATCACAATCAAGACACTGAGCTGAACAATAACCATAGACTCTCTTTAGAGCTACATCGTTCCCTTTTTCTATCTCAATGTCTAGGGACAACTAATTCTCCAGCTTTTTACAACTTCATGAGTGTTTATCAGTCCTTCACTTTTAATAAGGATCCCTCTTCTCTCTCATTTTTTGAGACAAGGTCTCATTATGTAGTGTAGAATGGCCTTGAGTTCATGGCAAACATCCTCTCTAAGTTTCCTAAGGACATTTTTAATTACTTCATAAAACTAGACCCTTTGAAAAAAAAGCATTTAAAAAAACCCTGAATTCTGCTAGTTTTTAAACGCCTGCCCTAATCTGAACTTTTATAATAAATTCTTTCTTTTTGAGAAAATTAAACCAAAGAAACAAAAACAAAACTGGCCTAATACATAGGAATTGGTCACCTTGTAAGTTTGTAAGATATCTATAATGTTCTACTACTACTATCTTTTCTACAGTATACTTTCTGGCATAAAAGTTATGTCAATCCTGACATCTTCCAAATTATCCTTGCAAGTACAGGTAACAAGTCAAGATCTTAAATCTAACAATTCTCATCCATCTTAGAGTGGATCATTATTGTTCATAGCTAGTATGTCTTCTCTCTTCCTATTCTTATATTTCTGAAATCATAAACTGTTAACTATGGTAATTTTGGATTGACTTTTTTCATTCATTCATTATGGTCATGCTTTTTATTTAACAATGTCTAAAACTACATAGCATATCACTTTTGTATAACTAGAGGGCATCACTTTCTGCTGATGTTGATAATATAACCTAATATCCAGATTTAATGAGATATTGAAAGCATTGTTAAATTCTATAGTATATCATATACTTAGACACTTATACTATTAGTGAGAATCTAGATTAGGTCTTTTTAATTTCCTCTCCAAAGGCTTATTTACTAAAGAAGCAATAGAATGAACATTATACAGTGACTTCATCTAACTGACAATTATAACAAAATAAAAAACCTTAAGGGAAGTAAACCAACAAAATTTTTGGATTAGGAATTCTAGTACCTGTGCACTAGATGTAATGTCTTCACGCTGCTGGTCAGTCATCGTTGCCAAGGTATCAAAGGGATCCTTTTCACAAGGATCCAAAAGTCCAGGACTACCTACAACAATCACCATAGGGAGAAATAAGTATTAGCATTGTTATCCATTTTTACAAGAAGAGTTTTTTTGGGGGGCAGGGGGTTACTGCCAATTGAACTCAGGACCTTGTACTTGCCAGGCAGGCACGGAGCCACTGAGCTAAATCCCTGGTCCACCAGAAGAGTTGCTATTCAACTACCCATCAAATGAATTTTTACTTCATTAAAGACAAAATAAAACCTACCTTTAAGAATAATCCCTGAAGAAATGCATTCAAAAACTCTTCTCAGGGCATCCCCTGGGCTCTGAGGACTAGAAGCACTACTAATTGCTTTCTCTACTAATAACTCCATAGCCTAAAAAAAAACCCATAAAAATGTGTTTAACAGCTTATAGACCAAAGGAATTATTCATTTTCTAACACTAGAATAACTAATTATAAAATGACATTAAAAGTTTAAAAATTTGGAAAAGTTACATGGAACAAATCATGAAAACTTGTGTATAATAAAAAATATCTTAAATAAAAATCAAGAAATGAAGCTGGGTACGATGGTGTACACCTGTAATCCTAGCACTCTGGGAGTACGGGGCAGGAGGATCATAAATTAAAGCCCAGCCTGGGCAAATTAGCGAGACCCTGTCTTAAAATAATAATAATGTTAATAATTTATAAATAAGTAGTGGTAGGGATATAGCTCAGTGTGAAGATCTCCAGTACACTCCCCCTCACCCCAAAGAAATGAAAACCAGGCGGTGATGCACATCTCTAGTCCCAGCTACTCAGGAGCCTGAGGCAGGATTGTTCGAGCCCAAAAGTTAGCCATCAGCCTGGAAAAAACTCACACTAAAATTAAGGCAATGAAAAATTTACATTTGGAAAAGATTTTCTAATTTGTGCTACTGATGAAAATATAATAGGCGCTTTTTTTTTTTTGTACCAGGGATGGTACTCATGACCTTGTGGTTGTGAGGCTGGTACCATGTGTCACTGAGCTAAATCCCCGGCTCTTTTTCTTTTATTTATTTATTTATTTTGGTACCAGGGATCGAACTCCAGTCCTTGCGCTTGTGCAGCTGGCGGTGAAACCACTGAGCTAAATCCTCAGCCCTTTTGTTTCTATTTTTAATTATTGCTATTCTTTACCATCAAAAATAGATGACTCGGGGAAAAAAAAATGGAAACGAAGTCTATGTAAATAGGGAAGGGTGGAGGGGGTGAAGGGCGTACAGGTAATGGGGGAAAAATAAGAAGCAAGATACATCATGTACAGGTACAAGCACCCAATGATAAATGTAAACGTATTGTACACCTAAAATGTACCAATAAAAGAATTTAAGGAAAAAAAATCCAGATGACTCGGGGATGGGGATGTAGTTCAGTGGCAGCATGCTTGTCTTGCAAATGCAGGGTCCTCAGTTCGATCCCCAGTACCAAAAAGGAAAAAAAAAATAAGATGACTCAAATTTCCCTCTGAAGCACAACTGGACTTCTGTTACCTCTACGGAAATACAAATTGTATTTTCAAATACAATGTAAGTCGTATTTGAGAGACTCAAAATCTAAACCACTGAGCAAAAGATAAAAAAGTGCAGATTTAAAAAGCAACCAGAAAGTGGTTTGGAAAGTCTCTTATCAGAGTTGTTCAATCATCACTACTATCTAATTTCATAACACTTTCATCATCCCTCCAAAGATGCCATACCCACAAACATTTTTGTATTTCCTCTAACTCCTGGCAACAACTTTACCTTCTACGTTATCTGTCTACATTGGACATTTCATACACATGTAACTATATAGTCTGGCTTTTATCACTTGCACAATGCTTAAGGCTTATTCATGTTGTAGCTTATGTTTAAGTAAGTATAACAACAGCAATTCAATTTCTTTTCTTTTTTTTTTTTTTGGTACCGGGGATCGAACTTGGGACCTTGCGCTTGCAAGGCAGGCACTAGAACCACTGAGCTAAATCCCCAGCCCCAACAACAGCAACTCAAAAGAAACTAAGTAAGTTGGAACCATAATGAACTTAAGATGATATGGAAGCTGAAAAATCCATGTTTACTTATGCATTAAAAAAAAGCTCATAGACGTAATGCTGATTTTGTAGATCGGTGGTAGAGCACCTGCCTACCATGACTTAGTGAAGTTCAATCCCTAGTACCTAGAGGTGGTGTGGGGGTGGGTTGTTTGATCAAACCCAAAAAGTAAAACAAAACAAAAACCTCACAGACTTAGAGGTAAATAGTATGTCCATCTATTTACTCCAAGGCCACTTCTCAGAATTTCAAATTCTGAAAATTTCTAATTCTAAGCTGGACGTGGTGGCACACACTTGCAATCCCAGAACTCAGGAGGCTGAGGCAAGAGGATCCATGCGAGTTCAAGACCAGCCGGAATTAATAACATAGAGAGACTTTGTCTTAAAAAAAAAAAAAAAAAAAAGCGATAATTCTAAGTTTGGGCACATTTTTAAAAGATGGAATTAACAGAAATAGTACACATTAACAGCTGTGAAAAATGACAGCCAGCAGCATGAGACTGAAAAACCTGAAAATGATGTATGTTCAAAATAATAAGTCTACACTACAGTGAAAAAATTTAAAAAGGTTCAGTTCATTTAGTTGAAGAATGCAGGAAGATGTTCAAGGTTTTTTTTTTTGGTGGTACAGAACTTGGGACTGAACCCAGAGCCTTTGCTGCTTTTTTTTTTTTTGAGATAAGGTCTTGTTAAAGTCATTACAAAGTTGTCCAGGGTGAGCCTAAACAATTTTTATCCTTCTGCCTCCGCCACCCACACTACTAAGATTACAGGTGTGTGCCACCATGCCCAACTTGAGACATTTTTAAGAGTATTGTCATTTAAAGATTTTAGTGGTTTAAAAAATAAGCTTAATCATCTAGAAAACTCTATGCATGTGTATGGAATTGCTCTCATTTACATACAATTTATGTAAAGATGTCTAAAAGACTGCGAGATTCCTGAGAATGGGTCAATGCTATTCATTTTGAGTTCCCCTGAAGCACATAGTAAATCAACATTTATGAACTTTCTACGGCCTCCTCAGATGTTCACTAAGTACTTTTAGAAGTCTAGAAATTATAATACTTGCTTTTAAAAGACACTCATGGAAGCCAGCATAGTGGTACAGGCCTATAAACCCACCACTCTAGGAGGCTGAGGCAAGAGGATTACAAGTTTAATGCCAACCCAGACAATTTATCAAGACTCTGCCTCAAAATAAAAAATAAGAAGGGCTGGGGATACAACCAGTGTGAAGACCTTGGCTCAACCCCTAAGGATGCAAAAATAATTTTTAAAAAAGAAGCTAGGTACTTTGATCAAGGTCATGTATGTCAGTAATAAAGTTGACATTTGAACTGGGATCTTTCTGACTCACAAGAAATATTTTTTAATTTCTGCAGTATCAGAGATTGAACCTAGGGCCTTGCACATGAGGGAGACTGCAATATTGATTATGCTCAGAGCAGGCTATAAGCAGTGAAGGCTGTAAAGTGTTAACTCCACAATTGGCTTGTTTTTAGAAGTGAGACCAGCCGAAGCCTACATGCTGAGGTCAGAGTAACTAACACCCAAATTCTGTTCCCACAACTAAAACCTTCTTACTAGACGGACAATATTCTAATTACACCCATATATTCTGTCTATTTTGTTCCTAATTCAAGAATTCTTTGTGTTTTTTCTTTACAAGTCTTGTCTCCACTAATTTCCATAGAAACTGCACGACTGCAAATTTTCTCATGTGGTTCTGCGCTTGTGTGTAGTTTGCCTATACCCCAATTTATTACCAATAAAAATCAGAGGCCTGGGGCCAGGAATTTAGCTCAGTGGTTCCGCTGCCTGCCTTGCAGGCGGCAAGGACCCAAATTCAATCCCAGATACAAAAAAAAAAAAAATCAGTGGCCTGGACTGGCCAGTGCCTTTGTCGGTTGTACTGGTATTGGTCGTCCTGGTGCCCTGCTTTCTTCTGTCTTTTAGTTTGATTTCTCAGGCCTTTTTTTTTTTGTACTGGGTATCGAACTCAGGTCCTTGCGCTTGCGCAGCAGGCAGCGAAACCACTGAGCTAAATCCCCGGCCCCCTCAGGCCTGTGTTATACATGGAGCAGGAGACTGGAGCCTACTGCAGAGGTTTTCAATAATGTTTCAAGGGTGAGTCCCCACTAGCACATATTAGGCAAGCGCTCTACTACTGAGCTATACCACCAGCCTTTTTTAAAAAAGTAAAAAACTCACTACGTAGCCCAGGTTGGCCTTGAACTTGCAATCCTCCTACTTCAGCCTCTTGAGTAGCTGCTATACACACATATGTCACTGTGCCTGGCTTGCAACAGATATATTTAAAAAATCACCATGTTTCAATAAGTATTTTTCTATCAATGGGTGAAATACATAAAAAATATTAACTAGTTTGCCATGACAAAAGTTCACAGTCAGCCTAGGCAATCTACCCAGACCATCTCAAATTTTAAAAAGGCTGGGGATGCTCAGTAATAAAGTGCTCATGCACAAAGCCCTAGGTTCAATTCCCAGTATGGCAAACAAAACATAACAAAAAAACACCAACCAACAACAACAAAAAAAACTTGATGAGATTGTGATAACAAGCATTTTGATTGGTGGCAGTGTAAATCAGCTCTTAAAGCTTTTTTAAAAAAATTTTTTGGTACCAGGGATCGAACTCAGGACCTTGTGCTTGCAAGGCAGGTGCTGGAACCACTGAGCTAAATCCTCGGCCCTTAAAGCTTTTTAAGAGTACAACTGCCAAGCTCTATAAATAATTTAAAAGACATACACTAACCCAGCAATATCAATACTGTTACATGTAACAAAAGCACAAAAAGCATTCTTTGCAGCTGTATTATTTGTGACAGACTAGAATCTCTAGCAATAGCTTTGATTAAATAATAGTAGTACAGTTATCCTCTTCATCACTGTATTTCCCATTATTGAGTATTTACCCTACACCAATCACTGGCCTGAGTCTTCACAGGCATTTATCTATTTTAATTATCACAATCACTTTCTGGAAGCAGTTAAGACTATTAGTTAGCCCCATTTTAAAGGTAAAAATGGGGCTGGGGATTTAGTTCAGTGGCACCACGCCTGGCTGGCATGCACAACATCCTAAGTTTGATTTCTGGTACCCAAAAGAAAAAAAACAAAAAAAGCTGGGTGTGGTAGCACATGTCAGCACTCAGGAGGCTGAGGCAAGAGGTTTGCAGAGCGTTTGAGGCCAGCCTGGGCTACATAGTGAGTTCAGGGCCAGCCTGAAGTACAAAGTGAGATCCCATCTCAAAAAAAAACACAAAAGGGTAAAGATGGTTAGCTTATTAACAAAGGATTTTATGCGTATCATTACAACAAACAACTGTATATAAAAAAAGGCTTTTATATATTCCAGTTAGCACAGATTAATACTAATACATGCATGACAATTCCATTTCTAAGTCCAATTATGGAATGTTTTATTTTTGTAATTAATTTATGCACAGCACATTATTTCATATGATAAAATATATGAAAGTCTTAAAATGTCATGACTTCTGATAAAGAAAGCTTACTTATAAGGCTCTTGGTGTTTGAGGATGTACTGTACATATAGGAAAATAGATGGTTTTTCTTAGGAGGTGGCTAAATGTGGAGTGACTCTTTTTCGCTTTTTTTTTTTTGATACCGGGGATCGAACTTGGGTCCTGGTGCTTGTGGGTCAGGCGGCAGAACCACTGAGCTAAATCCCCGGCCCTGGAGTTACTCTTTTTAAATTAAAGTGAATGAGATCGATACATTCCATGTATAATTTGCTAAATCTTTTACAAGCTTAGAGAATGTTAGTTCTTTTGCCCTGAGTTATCAGTGTCCTATCATTTAAAAATTCTTCATTGGTTCTATCAGTATTTCTTTACCTCATCACCAAGAATTCAGGACAAAAAAAACTAATTTGAAGGCACACAATTTTCTGTGGTCAATGCTCTGACAAACATTGTCAAACATTTGTTCAAAGTTAAATCATCTGAATATTTAGTAAAACCGAAGATAATGAAGTTCATAAAATTTTTTTTTTTTTTAATGAGGCTCTAGAAGTTACTGGGGTTTTTTGTTTGTTTGTTTTGGTGAGGGGATCGAACTCAGGACCTTGCGCTTTCAAGTCAGGAGGCAGAATCACTGAGCTAAATCTCCCTCCCTAGAAGTTATTGTTAGGGTGATAAGATAAGCCAAATGTCAAGATCATCTGCCCCTAAAACATGATTAAGAAATGTTAGATTACACATGGTACTGCCACCAAGCAAAAATGTAATAGCTTGAATCAAACAGAGGGAAAGGCCAGTGAAAGAGCGCTTCCAAGAAAGTGAGTGCTTATCTTGCTCGGCCAATTCTAAGTTCTACTGTGCTTTCCAGGCAGAAAATGAGGGTGGGGATGGCAGCTAAGTAAACAAAAACCCAAAAGATTCCATCAATATCCAGCTTAAGAAAGGTAGAATGAGTTATGATGCAGTCATAGAGAAAGAGATTTTCTTTAAAAATAAAAACGTCTTCAGACCACCTTCTATCTCACCAGAGAACAGGAAAATACTAAATTTCCAACTCTGCAGCCTTTGTGGAAATGAAGAGCAGAAGAAGAATTATCCACATCTAATTAACTTGAATAATAAATAGACATTTGGCTAATATGTAGATAAAAGAAAAAATGAACAAGGTGAGACCCTCCAGAGGAATAAGCAGTAGGGAAAAAAATAACACCAAAGGTGGTTGTGAATTCAACATAAGGGCCCCAAACTGGCTTCACATATCCAAAACCCACTCTGGGGTCAGGGTACTGAAGCTGTTCCTAAAAGGATATAACGATGGGGCCGGGGATGTGGCTCAGTGGCACCACACCTGCCTGGCAAGCGCAAGGTCCTGAGTTCAATTGCTCGTACCGCCAAAACAAAAATAAAAAGATATAATGATTAGGTTCAGGAAATAAATGAGGCATATTTTGTAAGAGGAGAGACTCCAGTAGTCCATCTTGCGTTTGAAGGTAAAGGCGTATTGAAATAATATACACATGGAGTGTCACAGTCTGCAAGCAAGGCTACAATGTAGCCAAATCCAACAATGCTTTTCATAAGGAATCTCTGACGTATAACTCACTGGCATAAAAAAGGAGAAGTATAAAAAAAAAGGTGGAATTCATCAACAAATATTAAATAAAATGTGCTGTATACACATTACAGACTATTATTTAGACATAATAAAGAATGGAATACTGACATCTGCAGCAACATGGGTGGAACTGGAAGATATTATGTTAAGTGAAATAAGTTAGGCACAAATACTGCATGTTCTCATATGTAAAACCTCAAAAATCGATTTCATAGAAGTAGAGAGTAGAATAGTTGCCAGGGCCTGGTGGAATGCAGATGTAGGAAGGAAGTGTGGATTGTTAATGGGTGGAGGGGTGTAAATGGACAGGTAGAGTAACTTTTCATATTCTATAGCACAGCCAATATTTTTTCTTCCTTTTTGCAATACTGTGCATTAAACCTAGGGACTTGTGCATGCTAGGCAAGTGTTCTACCACTGAGCTATACCTGCAGTCTCTTTTAAGACAAGGTCTCCTTACATTGCCCAGGCTAGACTTGAACTTGCGATCCTCCTGCCTCAGCCAGCTGAGCAGCTGGGATTATAGATATGGACTATTATGCCTGGCAGGTATTTTTCTCTTATTTCTGAATTCATATAAACTATTCAGAAAATGTTGAGCAACACAACAACTGGCAGTTAAGAGAAAAATAACCATAAATCCCAATAATCACTCAATTAAAGAACTACAAATAAAAAGTGAGATAACTTTTGTCTATCATATAGTTAACCATTAAGAGTGTGACAGTATTTAAGAGAGGATGGTGTGAAGAAAATGATTCAAAAGTATTTTGCAATTTTAAATGATTCAATTTTCTTGTGAACAATTAGCATATATTCTTTTTTGTTTTTTGGTACCGGAGATAGAACTCGGGTCCTTGCACTTGTGAGGCAGGCGGCGGAACCAGAGCTAAATCCCCGGCCCCAGCATATATCCTTTGATCTTGGAATTTCAAGCCTAGCATTTTATTCTACCCTCAAAAGTGTGACAACTGTACTTATATATATTATATTAGATATATACCTTTTTGTATTATCTATATGCACAGGATTAATATTTGAAGACTGTAAACAACCCCAATGTCCTCGTTCTAGACACTACAAATGGTATCTACATACTAAGGGACTATCATATAGTTTATACAGAGAAAGAAGTAAATTGGACTGCCTTTTCAAAGAGCTCTAAGATGCATTTTGATAAGAAAAATTCATACAGTATAAAGAGTACAATCTGTTGATCCCCGGTACCAAAAAAAAAAAAGAGAGAAGAGTACAATCTGAGTATTAAAAAAGGAAAAAAATTAAGATAACATTGGCTATTGAAGTTTCACTGATCCAACACAGGTACAATGAACTTTTATATTAATTTTAACTTTTCAGGAACTAAAAAAGTTCAATCACATGGGAAATTAAGAAGAAAAAAAAAAAGAATGAAGGAAAGATACACTATATATGTGAATGCATTATTTCCCCTGAACAGAACACTGCATATGGGGATAAACAGCTCATCTGCAAAGCAACTAATTATTGCTGTAATTTTTGGGGGAGACAGTGCCTCAATTTTGGCCAGAGTCACTCTGCAGCCCAGGCTAGCCTGTGCCTCAGCCTCTCCAGTGCTGGGATTATAGGTATGCCTCACCATGCCTGGCTGCTCTAATATTTTTAAAAATATAAACATTTCGAGGGAAGAATAAGGAAAATAGAAAAAAAATCAAGTATAATTCTTTTTTCTTTCTTTTTTTTTTCTCCAGTGCTGAGGATCAAAGGGTCTTGTGCATACTAAACAAGCATTCTACCACTGAGCTATACCAATTTAAATATAATTTGTTCATTTATAAATTCTGAGAAAAATTAAAAATTCTAAGAAAAGATACCTAGAATTTCTCACAAAAGGAGAAAAAGCAACAAAACAAAAACAACTGCTACCTATATTTAATAAATGAAAATAAAACTGATAATTAAAGATAAACTTAGAGGATAAAAAATAACTGCAGAAATATTTCCTGAGTGTTTTCAGACCACGCAGTTACATACTACTTACCCAGCTTGGAAAGTCAGACCAAGTTGGAACTCGCTGACAGAGGTCTCGGAGAATACGAATGATAATCACACATGATTGTAGACCATTAGCTCTGGCCTTAAGGGCAACACAAAAATCAACTCAATTAATCTTAGAAATATTGAAAATATCCCTTGATGAAAAAAAAGTTAAAATACCACTGTTCAATGGAAGCTCAGATAAAAACAAAAACAATCACAATTAAAATTGAATTCAATGAGCTGCCATTTACAGCAATATTTTATGCCAGTGTTAGTATTTAAAAGCTGGTATTTAGGTCAAAGCAAACAGATTATACAAGAATAATATTTCTTGATCCCCTGTGAACCTTGACCTGTGTTCATTTAAAACAGTAAACTTAAAAAAATCTGCCTACATTAGAAATAAAGGAAAAGGTAAAGAGCTAAAAAGTTTGTCTAGGGACTGAAAGGCTAAGGAAATCTGTTTGGTTTCTGTTCTGTGCCTTTGCATGACTGCAAAGTCACTAAACCAAACAGCTGCTTCCTCACCTTTCATTCCCTACACTTGGTAACTTAGAGAAAGAGGGGGAAAAAAAATCTTAAAACTATACACGAAGCCTTTAAACACATATTCTATTATTTAAAGCAAAGTTAATCTGCAGCCTTATGGAATATAATATATATACACAAACATGTGATGTTCCTAAACAAGTCAACTTTAAATATAGCCACTAAAAATAAAAAATAAAAAACCCCAAACTATAAAACACCCCCAAATCTAAGTTTATTGTCAAATGAATAATAACTGCAATATGCAGATCTTTATACCCAGCTTTCTAGGTCAACATAGTTTCCGAGATTTATTTTAAAATAGTATTGCTTGGGCATCTTTTGAAATGTTTAAGCACAGTTAAACATGTTGTACTGCACTACTCTCTCATAAGGCTACAAGAAAAAAGTAAAATGATGTTCCGAACCTGGAACCACTTAGCGTGGCGTAGAGCAGCCAGAGCGTCAAGGCATTTTTGCCTGTCCAAGACGTCCGGTGGGTCTTTCACCATACCCGAGGTTACATCTAAAATGGATTGAATTGGCAAAATCCAGTGAGGAATGGGTGTTTGACCAGGTGAGCAAGACACTTCCTTAATGTAGCATCAGTGTCACATGAGCCATTTGAGAATTTGTCAGCACTTTAACGTACCCTGAAGTTATTTTCAATAAATTTACATAATCCAATATGCAGGAAAAAACAAATTAAGTTAAAACCTTAATTTAGTAGTATAGTAATAAATATTTCCTGGAAATGTAAACCCTACCCACCCAAATGAAATCAAAAGGAAAGATTACTGGACACAGCGCACCAGCACAAAGAAAAGACAAGAGGGAACACAAAAATCCACCATAATAAATGAGAATGTACAATAAACTTAGAGTTTGTTCAGTATTCTAAGTGATCATAGTTATTCTGCAGCTAATGTAACAAAGAACTGATGATAAATATGAAATGATCAATACAATAATAATCAGGAAAAAATGAAGAGCCAAATACAAGTATTTCTAAGAGTTAAAGCTTTTTCTTCCCTAAGAGAATTTTAACTATAACAGAGTGTGAAATGCTCTCTACAACTGAAATTTTTCATAAAAAGTATTCCAAAGAACAACTATAGAGAAACACTTGATAAAGGAGAAAAGGGAAATAAGAACTGGCATGCTTAAAGTATAGAAAAGATGCAAGAAGCTAAATGTTTTCATGATAAGTAGTATGTAAGGTCTTTTAAATTGGTTAAAACATAAATGAGCCACAAAAATTTGCAGAGAAAATATGAAACTGAACCAGGTCAGGAAGTTAACTTTACATTAATAAAAATCATTCACAAAAGTAGTCAAAGTGCCAGCTATATTTTCATCCAACTATACCTATAAAATATGCATAAAAACAATAAATTTGCTAATCAAACTACTAATAAGCAAACAGTAATTATTTCAACCTAGTTCACTCACAGCTTTCAGTGGTTTGTATGGTATATAAAGTAATCAATTGGGTATAACAATCCTTTACCTAGTGAATACCAAAATCATGAGGCACTTAGGATGTCATATGATAATTCATTGACTACCTCAAATAAACATATATTTTATATTATAAAAGAAGAAGGTGGGCTATTTGCCCTTCTGGTATTCCTTACTCTTTGGAGTAGTTGTCTATCCTCTCCTTTGCCCACATCCCCCCTCCAAATAAATCATCTTTTTTAAAAAAAGAAAAGAAGAGGAGGAGGGGGTGGGGAGGAGGAGAGAAGGGGGAGGAAAAGGAAGGAAGGACGGAAGAAGGAAAGAAGGAAGGAAAGAAGAGAGGGGGAGGAGAAGGTGGAGGTGATGGTGGTAAGATGATTTGAAGAGTATAGTTGCATATTTGGGCAAACTATATGAATGTATATATCTCATCATTAGCATTCAGAAATTGTAAAAGATAAATCTGTCATTTTTAAAGTCTACCTTAAAACTAATAATCACCTCCACCCTTTCTGAGACAGGGTCTCGCTATGTAGTTCAGGCTGCTTTGAACTTGCAGTGATCCTCTTGCCTCAGACTGCCAAGTGCTGGGATTACAGGCATGCACTACCATGCCTGGCTACATCCCCTTTTCTTATCTCTTATTCCTCAAATAATCAGACAGATATAGACTTTCTAGAAGAACTGTAAGGAGGAAGCGCGTCATCAGAACCTCTGGTACTTTGAGGATGGACACTGAAAGAGAGTCCTGGTGCTATGAAGAAATTACTATATTAGGACACAAAGAGTAGTAATTTTAAAACTTGCAAGACCAATTACTGAACACAGAAATAACTTGGATATGAGAATAGAAGTATTTTGGGATAAGGAACAGGTACACAGGAAAGCACAGTTAAATAGCAAGTAAAAATACCCCCAAAAAACAAAAAACCCCCAAAACCAACCAAACAAACAAAAAAACCCAAAGCATTCCCACTCCCCAGAGCTTGCAGAACACACTAAAGGACCTCTCTTTCCATGTCCCTTATTATTTTTGTTATTTGCTAAAGCTAGAATGCAAATAAGTACAATTTCTTTGTTTCTAAATAACTAATGTTAATTCACAATTTTATAATTTCCTGCAATATGTAAGAATTTTTTTCTTTCTACATACAAGCATTTAGAACTTTGGAAATTTTAATCAGTGATACAAATTCAAAGATGCCATGATAGCTACTGTAAGTTAAAAACAAATTAGAGCTACAAGTAGGAAATTTTTATTAAATTTAAGTGTGGATTTTTGCACCCATTTTTGTACTTCAAGTAGATTAACCCCTTAGATATTGTACTAAAGTCATACTTATTGCCTAGCACCCAGTCAACAACAACAAAAAATCAATTTTAAAGAACAAAAAGCAAATTCTTATCCTACATGAATGTATTTCATTAATTTAAGGGGTTAATCACCAATGAGAAGACATGCTGTGTCCACACTATTTTATGATTAAAAGTTAATGGGAATGTTAATTTAAATTAACATGGTTATGTAAAATATATAATCCACTCAACCATTTAAAAACTAGTGTGAACACTGCTCATTTCTAGAAGAGACAAAGACAAAACAGCCACACAAAGGACAATAAATGCCAGACTCTGCATCCAAAATCCCTCCTGGATCAAATGGCAGATGTGACACTGAGCTATTGAAAACCTTGGTCAAAAATCCTTCCGATGTCTTGGCAGCAACCCCTGACAGGAATCAATCCCCTCTGCTAGAAGGCTTTGGACCGGGCCTGATAGAGCTACAGGTGGGAAAAAACACATACAATACTTGATTTGCTGCAGAGAAATACTCTGTAGCAAAGGTTAGAGCATTTTGAACACTTCAAGATTAAAGTCAATTAAATGTTCACTAAATGTTTAACTGTCAAACACAGTACCACAAAATAGGTCTATCTGTCATGCGTTTAACAGTTATTTGGACAATTTAATCATTTCATTAAATAAATTTTTGTATTAATAGGACCATTATACATTAAAGAGGCTACCATACTATGTGCAAGTAGTAAGTCTCATGATTAACAATGTTTCTTCCGGCAAAGCCTTCCTTACCCCCTGTACTAACTCCCCAAAGCAAGCTACAGGCTTTAAATGATTTTAAGACACAGAGCACTGGGAGCTGCAGTGAGAGAATACATACCGTTATTCTGCAGCAAGAAAGAAGCAATCTTCGTAATAAAGCTAAAGACAGTTTGCTGCAGTTACCTACAGCAAGGAATGCTCACTCTATCCTGCTTCTACACTTTTGCACATCCAACTTTCCAGCTCAGTGTCTTGAAGCAAAATCTTTCAATTTTGGATTGACCATTTCCCTTATGATCATATTTATAAAATTCAGAACAGCACTTCTAACTCAAGTCTGGGTCAGACAAAAATATAGTTTTGTTTCCTTTAGAAGGGATAGATTATCAAATAGTTTACCACAAATATGACATTATTTTTTTTTAAAATATGACACTTAACTTCAGACTCTAATATAATAAAATGCCTATATGCTACAGTAATTAAGTTTAAATATAATTAGACAAAATATACTCTGAAATAAAAATGGTTATACAAGTATTACTGCCTACTAAATATAGCAACATTTACAATATATCATTTTAGAAGATTTTAAAATTTCAAGTCCTAATGGTCATATGCTACATATGACCTAATCAAACTGACTCAGGAACCGTTTTCTCCAGCAACATCTGTGGCCAGATCCTGAGTGGAAATTCGTGTTCACATAAAAGATCTTCTGTACAAACTCCTTCATTTTTAAGATGCAAAGCTTAAGATACAACACAAAAATCCTAAAATGGTGTATATATAAAAAGTATGTAAGATCAGACATGTCTCCCAATGATGTTTTGGGTAAAATGTTCTTTTCCTGGGTTATAGAAAGCCCAGTGCCTTAAAAAAGTCGCTTTGCTGTAAGAAAACAAATTTAAAGGGACAATAACTGAGTCTTTTCTCTTCAACCTGTATCACAAAGAAATATTAGTGTACACTATAATTGTATATTCAACAAAATGTACAGAAACATGAAAGGAAACAAAGTAAATTTTATCTGACCCATAAAACAATAGAACCAACATACTGCAGACTGATCATGCTTTTTGGCTTAAAAGCTCTCGAAGCTTTGAAACTACTATAGAACAGTCCCTAAAGCAACATTGCTGGCACCAGCAGGATTTCATATTCTACAATTATAAATTAAGTTTAAAAACCCTGAACTGCCTACAACTTACTGTCTGTACATGTTTATTTTTCAGTATCTCTAGTGTAATATTCAGGCCAATGCCTAAATCTGTATACATAAGGATGCTCTGTATTTAAGAAAGCACTCCAAACCAAAGAGCAACCTCAGAGAACTGGAAATATTTACCTTAGGATAAGCCAAATCCATAATTACAAACCTAACAATACATCTTAAAATATTTAAGTGTTATGAATTTTAGGCCAATTTTGTTTGCGATACTCTTGTCTTATTTTATTTTTTTTTTTGAGACAAGGCAAGAACAAGAACTTCTTAACAGAAGTTAAAGTTGTGGCCCCTATTTACTAGTAAACATTTTTCATGTATCAACTATGTCAGTAAAAATAATTTAGAAGTTTTATTTTCCCAGAAATCTGAGGTTAGCATAAAAAAAAAAATCAAGAAAATCAATCACATTACGAGTGTTTTATAGAAAAATATATCACTAAGAAGAGCATTTACTTTGTGAAAAATGATCTTAAAACTGGTTGCTAAATAAGTAAGTCAAATCTATCAAATTCATATATAATGCCAGCATGTTGCCTTCTAGGGCTTAATGCCATCTTAAAGAATAGGTAAGTGAAAAAAACAGTTAATGGAAGAGTAGAATGTTTAATGGCTTTCCAACCTCCTTCCCTCATGTTCTCTTCTCGAATAATTGGAGATGTCAGGGTGATAGTGACTTGCATTTTGGGTTCCACACATGAATTCAAAATTATTGCTGCATCAGACAAAGCGCATTTTATGTCATACTTCTCAGGACTTATAACCTATGTAATGAAGATATAAGAAATTAGTTGGGTTTGTTGCATTAACAGGCAAAAATAGTTTCATTATGGCTCTCCTACTTTTCACTACCTTAAACCATTCCACAAGGACTGGATCAAACACTACTTTGCTCAGAAGGCCCGCCAGATGTGCCACCATTAATCTCTTGAACCTCATTTTCAGAATGTTTTGTTAGGCTAATACTATTGTTTGTATCATATGATGTCCCTCTTAGATGATGAACTCTTGCATAAAAGGAATAGTGCCAGTATTTATCTCTTATATTTACAGAATGTGAAAAAAATCACAAAAACAAAACAAATATCCAGGAACCACAATCTAACTATTCCCACTCTATTCTCTGTGAATTCAACAGATCTATGTCTTATGAAGTCAGAAAGTCCTAGTCACTAACCAGAAAAAAAACACTCGCTGCAATTTGATAGACATGTAACAAAGCCAGTTTATAGGAATATAATGTCAACATAGAAATTATACAGGTTTACATTACAGCACCGAGGCTCAGATTTTGGCTCTACTTTACTAGTGATATGAAGGTGGGCAAATTATTTAACTGCCTTGTGTCTGTTTCTGTAAAATGGGGACAATAATTGGACCTAATACCTTAAAGTTGTTGAAGAATTAGTCAATTATATAAAGCACTTAATTGTGAGCTGTGGTCACAAATTTTATTTTACTTATCTACTTATACAATTAGAACAGGTAGATTTGGGAATAATCTTTTAGCATAACTTTTAAATGATTCAGTTAGAATTCTGCTCTGTAGTTTACTAGGCACCATTATTAGGATCAAGATGTTTCTTGAAATTTCCTTGATTTCTGTAAGGTCTTCAAAAATTTTTACTTTCGGGCCAGGGATTTAGCTCAGTGGTGCCTGTGCCTGCCTTGCAAGTACAAGGTCCTGAGTTCGATCCCTGGTACCAAAAAAAAAAAATTTTTACTCTCTTCATTGACCTAGCATTATCAACACAGAGCTAAGATGTAGGCACAGAACGCTGATTCTATAGATTCCTAATATCTACAAAGAATCCTCTGCAGTAAGAAACTTCATTATCTGCAGTAGCAGTAACATAAAACAAACCACAGTAAGTGCCAGAGTTGTCAGAGCTTAACTCTGACAGTATGTTATACTGTTCACCGTGTAATCTACTGCTCTATTTACTGTGGTCAGGTATGATTCTGACTTATTCCTATAGAATCCATATTACTTGAAATGCCAATTTCTGAATTTAGAATGCAAAGTTTTGAAATATATTTATACCTTAAATTATTCAAGGAATCATTACCTCTGATCTTGTCAGTCTGACAATGTAAAAAAATTTTTTTACATTTGTTTTAACAGAAAAGAGAATGTTCTATTAAGTGTACATTGCCATGATTTGCTGGATGGAAACAAGAAAAAGGTATTTCGTTTTGCTGCCTGCATCGCAAGTGCAAGGATCTGAGTTCGATCCCCGGTACCAAAAAAAGGAGGAAAAAAAAAAAAAAGAGAAAGGTATTTCCTGCCATTATAAACATTAGAAAACAAACTATAATACTCATCTCTTACCAGTCGTTTCACTTTCTAACATTTTAGTTACCTGTGATCAACTACAGTCTGAAAATATTAAGAGAAAAATTCCAGAAATAAAAAACATGAAATTGTGAGTCATCCTGCTCCATCTGGCCTGCTATATGAAACACTGTTTGCCTAATGTATCCATGCTATATATTTTATGTGCCCATGGGCCACTTAATAGCACTTTTGGTTACCAGATTGACTGTTATGGTGTTGTGGTGCTTGTACTCCAATAATTCTTACTTTACTTAATAATGGCCCCAAAGGGCAAGACTAACGATGTTGGCAATTCAAATATAACAAAGGGGAGTTTAAGACCACTGGGGACTACATACAGTGATATCCTGTCTCAAAATTTTAAAAAAAGGAGAAAAAAAAAAAAATCACACTTAGTTTGAGGTTGCTGCTAAGACCTATGGTGAGTTACTGTTAATCTTCCTGTGCCTAATTTGTAAATTAAACTTTATTAGATATGTAGAGGGAAAATAACATATACTGGAGGTCTTGGAATGTACTACTGAGGATGAGGGGGGACCACTGCAATTTATTTAAAAAACTGGAGAAATTAAAAGAAAAAATTCTTATCTTAGTATTTTACTAAAAACATTTTCAGCTCAGCAAGCAAGAGGTTCATGAATTTAAAAAACTTAAGCTTACTATACATGGGCTCTGTTTGGAAAGGAAAAAACACTTTTTGCTCTGAACAACCACCTTATGATTCAAATCTTGGAAAAATAACAGGAAAAGGGTGGCATATGTTATAATTTCACATTTTAAAAAGAATTAGCAAGATGGTGTCATGTGAAATACAGCACTACAAAACCTAAAAAGACAAAGTAGAAAATAGTTTGATCAGTTTGCACAATTAAGCATAAAATTCAATATGGAAAGCCAAGCCAAATTTCAAAGCCCAGCTGTGGTTTAAACTAAAGCACAGTTAGTCCTGCCAAAAACTTCTCAACCAGACAAGGGGTAAATTTAACATTTTCATAATACTTACAGCAAGCTGTTTGGGTAGATTTTCTGCAATACGGCTTAATAATGTCTTTGAAGGTTTTTCTGAGCACAGCAAAACAAGGTTGACATTTCTATCTCCTCGGAGAAGTAATCCTTTTGCCAATACTCCCACTCTCAACACTCCTTTCAAAGCTCTGTAGCAAAATCAACTTATATTATAATGTGACATTTCTCTTCTCAACCAGAATCATGATATTCTCTAAACAGACGATAGTAAATGACTTTTATACTACAAAAATTATCAAAACACAGTATTTTTAACTACAGTTTATTGGAATAAGCAATATGGATTAAAAATAAGTAAGAGCTAAAGTTCTCACATGGACAACTGCAAAGTGCCCATTTTTATAAGTCAGAGTGATGCTTAATATTAATACAATAATATTTCCAAATGGTAAACCGGGCATGGTGGCACATGCTTATAAGTCAATCTATTCAAAATGCAAGGTAAGAGAAATGTAAGCTTAAGGCTGGCGTGGGTAACTTCGGGAGACCTTGTCTCAAAATAAAATAATGAAAAAGTTACAGATCATAATACAAACTTGACATGAAAGATACTGCTAAAGCTTTGTCTTAAGTCATATTTAACATACAGTACTATCAGAAAATAGCTATTAAAACAAATACCGAATGGGGGACAAATAAAAACTGAAAACAGGAGATGAATGCAATTGGAAAACTAAAGGCTGCTTTAAAACAGATCCCATACATTTTTATATAAACAAAATTGGAATAAAATTACAAAATTTGAAATTGTGTCACTGAAACTGTTTATTTCACTTTTAACAAAAAGCACCTGAATACTTCGTAATACAAGCATAGTTAACACAGGTAGACTCACACCAGAGTGATCAGTCTTTGTAATCTTTATTTCAAATGTAAAAAGTCCACAATACGGAAAACAAAAAATACATATGGTAAACAACTTGGAAAACATACCTGTCTTTACCTCCTTCTTTCTTATCATCTCCCTCTTTGCTCTTGCTCTTCTCATGTTCAGACAAACTGTCTGAAACAAGTTTTAAAGCACGTTCAGTGATAGAAACAATTTTCTGAACTGCCTGTAACTCCTCTTCAGTAGGATAAATGGTTGCATGTTTTGTCATTACGTAACGGTCATCAGATGAGTCAGGGCGACGTAAGGGCTAGAAACAGGAGTTATTTATTTTAAGATGTTTTCTGAGCAAAAGTAAATTATTATTTTTCAACTACATATATATTTACCATCTCTTTTAAATAAGAAAGTTAAGCAAAATGTTCATCTAAAATTATTTGCTACATTTATTAATTTCAGTAAAATAAAAACACCAATTATGGCAAGTTATAATATCAAGACTACATTTCTTTATGTATATACTTATTCTGTCTCAAAACGAGTAAAATTATAACACATATAACTTAAGGCTATGAAATTTTTTTTTTCCTCCAGTGCTGGTAATCAAACCCACGTACCTGCACAAGCTAAGCAAGACAGTCTATCATTGAGTTACACCCTTAGCCTTGAAATGACCTCTAATAAACCTTAAAAATCAGTGATTCTAGCTGGGCACGGTGGTGCATGCCACTTTGAGAGGCTGAGACAGGTGCATAGCAGATTCAAGTCCAGCTGTGGGAACTTAGCAAGACCTCGTTCTCAAAATAAAAAAAGGCTGGGGATGCTGCTCTATGGGAAAGTCCTTGGGTTCAATCCCTGGTAGTGGAAAAAAAAATTTTTTTGAGTCAAAGAAAAAAAACCCCTACACATTTAGGATTCAAAGAAAAAAAGATTCTAACTACTAGTAAAGGGAAGGTAAGAAATACCAATGATATGTACAATTTTTATTTTTATGTATCAGTTAAAAAAATAAACAGAAAATCAAGAGTTGCTTGAAAAATTGGCTGTTCCTTCTAATCTGAGAAACAAAGGCAAAAAGGCCTCTTAATGAAAGAATAATTAACAAAAGCAGACATTTCCCCCTAATAAATACTGAAAATAAAACTTTATAAGTCCATAAAGTACATAAAGGCACTGGAATCAAGAACCCATAATAAAGAGGTAAAATTCTAAATCAGATGAAAAATTTCCATCAAGTTGAGATTATTTAAGTCTACAAACTAGTTTCCCTACCAACTATCTTCTCATAAGATAAATGTAATGGCCACTCACTGCAGGACCTTGTGGCTGAGGAGGCATGCCTGGTCGGACTCCTAGAAGACCTAACGGACCTGGAGGACCATGAGGATACCCTCCATCAGGCATTCGGCGGCGATCATCCCAATGATGCTGTTCTTCTTCCATTCTTCTCCAGTACATGTCTTCTTCGTAACGCCTGAAATACCACAAATGATATTACAGGATTTTGAAGGAAAATAAAAGCCAAGAACTCACATCAATAATGACATAAAAAGCAATTTTTTAAAAACCCCACCCAGGGCCGGGGATTTAGCTCAGTGGTTTTGCCGCCTGCTGTGCAAATGTAAGGACCCAAGTTCGATCCCCGGTACCAAGAAAAAAAAAAAAAAAAAACCCACCCAAATCAGCCTAGCTAACTTTTCTTCTTCCATACTTAATCCAGCTTCTCTTACTTTCTTTCATTGAGAAGTAAATGGAAAGGAGAAGAGACAGAAAAGAAACAGGAGAAAATGAGAACAAAGGGAAAAGCAGAATAAAACTTCACAGTGTACAAAGTAGAAAGACTAGACACTACAAACCCCATCATTACTTCCATCCTTTCTCCTTCTAACACAAGGATTTACTAACCCAACTCCTACATCTAAATGGACCCAATCAGTACTATATGAAAGACCTAATGTGCATATAAGACATTAAGTATTTTCTTCATGTTCTCAAAGAAACTAATTCTTCCATTTTGTTCCTTAGAGAGAACCTCTTAGATTATCTTCAAGTTTTCCACTTATGATACAGGTAGAACAGAGATATTTCTCTACTCAGAAAAATCAATGATGCAAAACACTGATAAATGGTAATTTTTTTTTTTTAAGTTTTTTTTTTTTTTTTTTTGGTACCAGAGATCAAACTTGGGTCCTTGCACTTGCGCAGCAGGCAGCAAATCCACTGAGCTAAATCCCCAGCCCGATAAATGGTAATTTATACTTAATGAGACAGCCAGTCTCATTGTTGGGGATATATTAAGCTAACAGGGACCATGTAAAGTAGAAAGCACATGTCCTGGCTAGAAACAACAACAGTGACTCAGTTCCTAACATCTACTGCCAAAAAAATACAGGCTGTGTATCAGCAAGGTCATCAGGATTTTTATGAAACTTCAAAGTCACTGGTTCAGACTAAAAATTACTATGTACACCAAATAAAAAACTCATATGAGGGCCGGGGACGTAGCTCAGTGGTTCCAGCGCTTGCCTTGCAAGCTCAAGGTCCTGAGTTGGATCCCCGGTACCAAAAAGTAAACAAAAACAAAACAAAAAACTCATGAGATGAAATCAAACAGGGGAATTTAGTACGTTGTCCACTTTGATGGTCATTTTATTAGTCAACATTTTTATTTTTTTTGCTTGGGGTACTGGGGATTGGACCCAGGGCTTTTGGCCTAAGTTACAACCCTAGCCCATACATTTTTAATTTATTTGTTTATTTGTTTTTATTTTATTTTGTACTGGGGATAGAACTTGGGACCTTGAGCTTGTGAGGCAGGCACTGGAACCACTGAGCTAAATCCCCAGCCTCCTTTTTTTATTTTTGAGACAGGGTATGACTAAATCCTCCAGGCTGGACTCAAACTTGCGATCTTCCTGCCTCAGCCTCCCAGATGGCTGGGGTTACTGGCCTGCACCACCACACCTGGCTCTGGTCATCATTTTTAGAACTGATTCTACCACATTTTCACCATTGCTCTCCCTCTTGTTCTATCTTCACTTTCTTCTTTTTAATTTATTTATTATTTTTTTGGTACCGGGGATTGAACTCGGGACCTTGCTCTTGCGAGGCAGGCAGTGGAACCACTGAGCTAAATCCCTGGCCCTTCACTTTCTTTTTGAAAATCTTTTCACAGCACTGAGGATTAAACCCAGGACTTATGCATGCTAGAAAAGCACTCTACCACTGAACTACACTCTCAGCCTCTACCCTCACATTCAACTTCAAACTAAGATATCAAGATCTCTCAAAGGAAGTGCTACATGTCAGGCAAGTTTTGGTAGCACTAAAGCTTTACTAACAAATCTGTCAAAACATAAGCAACAAGTGTGTTTGTTAACTAGCACTGTTAGATCACTAACTGAAGACCAATAAACCATCCTCTATATCCCTAGCCCTTTCTTATTCTGAGACAGGATCTTGCTACATTGCTCAAACTGGGCTCCAACTCCCAGTACTCTGGGAGGCTGAGGAAGGAGGATAGCAACTTTGAGTCCAACTTGGGCAACTCAGTGAGACCCTGTCTCAAAATTTGAAAAAAAAAGGTCTGTAGCTGTAGCTCAGGGTGAAGGTCCTGGATTTAATCCTCAGTACTGCAAAACAAGTAGCACCCTTAAAACCTAATAGCAGTGTTTACAATAGTGAAAACATAGAATGGGCTCACTATGTAGCCCAGGCTGGCCTCGAACTCACAGTGATCCTCCTGCCTCTGCCTCTGGAGTGCTGGGATCACAAGCTTGCACCACCACGCCCAGCTTTAAACAATGATTTTTTTTTTTTGGTACTGGAGATCGAACTCGGGACCTTGCAAGGCAGGCAGTGGCACCTCTGAGCTAAATCCCCGGCCCTAAATAATGAGTTTAAAGCCAGCCTGAACTACATAGCAAGACCCTGTCTCCAAAAAAACAAATAAAACAACAACAATGAAAAACCCCCTGCACAGTATTATATTCAGCCATAAAAAAATCAAAGAAGCTACATACAAAAGGAATATTACCCTCTTGTTGCTTTTACTACCTTCTGGCTGCCATTAACTGTTGTTTCTCCTCCTCAAGGCTTGTCATGGCACCCTGCCTTGGAGCCAGCTAGCTGACTATAGAGTGAAACCTCTATGAGCTGTAAGTCAAATAAAACCCTTCCCCTCAAAAAAAAAAAAGGAATATTACATGATTCTATTTATATAAAATATCCCAAAAGGGTTGTCTGGGGCAAGAAGGGGAGTTTATCAGAACTAGACAGGAAGTGATTATTAATCTGTATGTATGATAATTAACTTTTTTTTTTTTCTTTTTTGGTACCAGGGCTCAAACTTGGGACCTTGGGCCTGCCAGGCAGGCAGAGGAACCACTGAGCTAAATCCCCAGCCCCTATGATAACTAACTTTATAAGGACTTACAAGATAAATGAAAAAAAAAACAAAAAACAGATGGGGTAGAGGGGAAGAGAAAAAGAAAAAGAATTGAGAATTGTTATGTACATGTACCAATTCCTCACAATGAATGTACTCATTACGTACTACAAACATATACTAATAAAAGTTTTTAAAAAGTGGTTTCTGGTTTCTTTTAGGGGTGATAAAAACATTTAAAATTTGTTCTGGTGACTGTTGCACAACCCTGTGATTATACCAAAAAACAATGAATTGTACAGTTTAAAGATGAGCTATATCTCAATAAAAGCAAACATGTATATACATATAAATAATATATATAAGTAAATGAATCTGTGAAGATAAGTTATCTCAAGTCTCTGAAGTTTCTAAAATGGAAGTCTTTTTTAAAAAACTACATTACTGGTCAGACGTGGTGGTGCACGCCTATAATCCCAGCACTCAGGAGGCGGAGGCAGGAAGATTACTGTGAGTTTGAGGTCAGCCTGGGCTACGGGCTACATCATGCATTCAAGGCCAGTCTGAACTACATGGTGAGGCCCTGTCTCAAAAAGCAAAACAAAAAAATAAGAACCAAGATGCATCATGTAAAGGTGTAAGTTCCCAATGAGAAATGTAAATGTGCTGTATACCTAAAATGTACCAATAAAAGAATTTAAGTATAAAAAAACAAACAAAAACCAAAAAATACAACTACATTATTAATACCTATAACCTATCAAATTCAGGATATTGCTCTCAAGTAACCATATGTTATATTTTGCTTGTTTTAAACTCCAGCATTTATTTATTTTTTCATTCATTCATTTATTTTGGTACCGGAAATTGAACTCAGGACCTTGCACTTGGGAGGCAGGTGGTGGAATCACTGAGCTAAATCCTAGGCCCCTTAAGCACTTATTTATAAGATGAAACTATTCATATATTTAATACATATAGTAACCACTTACACCAAAATTCCTAATATCAAGCCACAGTCAAATATAATATAGCCAATAACTTAATTTTAATACATATTTTTCCAAGACCTAGGATCTTACTGAATATTGAAAGTATATTAAATAAAGTAGACTGCTCTGAATAGGAGCCACATACTCAGAACAGTAACGTTTTTTAAGAAAAGTGAAACCACTTACTACCACGGTATTAAAAGTTAAAGTAATACCTCATTTCCATCCTCCAGCGTTCCTCTTCTTCCCTTCTACGCCAATATTCCTCCTTCTGCATTTGTTTCCTCATTTTTTCTTCTTGAATTTTTCTTGCTCGAATACTGGGTTTTACTTCCACTTGCAAATCTGGATTTACCTTTTTCTGTTAATACAGACAAGACATTTAAAATAGCAGAGCCCCCAAAATCTGCCTTTATGTTTAATCCTACCATTCCACATATTCTTTCATCCCATGAAGCTTTTAGTTACAAATTTCCTATTAACAAGTAAAATCAAGTTGAATCACAGAAAAGATTCAGGATACACTAATTAAAATGCTTAATTATTCAAGTTTAAAATTACTTAAGTCTGTAAAAGTTATGTAACTTAGTGATGCTCAATACAAAGTCGTATGAAATCCTTAGGGCACTGATGGATGTTCAATGTTACTTGAAATAGATGCTTCTAAATGTCTGCACTGGGGTTAAAAGGTTTCTTTTCATATAAAACAACTGCTCTTCAACAGACTGATTCACCACCCATGTGTTTAAAAAGAAAATATTTACATCTAGTATATTAGGTCCAGCCTACTTAAAAAGATTCAGATTTATCTTTTTTTTGGAGACAGGGTCTTGCTTTGCAGTTCAGACTGGCCTCAAACTCACTCTGTAGTGTAGGCTGGCCTTGAACTCCAGGCAATCCTTCTGCCTCAGCCTCTTAAGTGCTAGGATTACAGGCATGCGCCACCATGCTGGCTTAGATTTATCTAAATACTTGCATGCATCTAATGAAGAATTCCTAGTGTAAGGTAAGTCATGAGATTTTTCATTATCAACTCATCTCAAATTTACTTTTCTGGGAGTTCTTCCAAGATAAAAGAGGTAGCTGGAGATCTGATACTCTGTTGAAACACTCTATGTGAAGCAATTATCATTATGTGATTATCTGATCCAAATATTTCAGTTTCACTTTGCCAGTTACTAAAATTGATAAGAGTATGGCTATATTGTTCTTCTTTAAGTATAACTAATGAATACAAACATCTAACTCTGTCAGGATTGCATGTTAATCTTAGAATGGGAGTTTGTGGCCTTGGTGAGTTTGGAGGCTTGGATGTTCTGAATCGTACAAGGAAAAAAAAAAAAGATAGTAATTTAAATTTGCTTACTTTAGGGGTTGGGAGTTTAGCTCAGTGGCACCACACCTGCCTTGCAAGTGCAAGGTCCTGAGTTCAATCCCTGGTACCAAAAATAAAAATTTGCTTACTTTATACTGAAGTCTGTGTCTTCGTCCTTTTAAGTGCATTTCCTTAGCATTGGGATCATTAAAGCTGCACTCACATAATTTACAATGGAATCGGATTACTTTTCCTTCATCATTCCGTACCTTGGTGTGAAAAAACAGGAATATTATAGTTTTAAGATTTCATTCATAAACCTTTATAAATTCTTTAATGAAGTTATAAGCAATTATAATTTTAAATGGGAGAAAGAAGTGGCAATGTATCTAATTTTTTTAGACAGAAACAGACTAAAAGTTAAGAATTTTTAACTGTAGCATACAAGATGTTGTCATTCTTTTGTAAATCTTTCATACACATACACATACACACACACACACACACCATGCACGCTAGACTAAGTGCTCTACCCCTAAGCTACGTCCGCAGCTCCTTTTTTTATTTTTGCTAAACTGCCCAAGCTGATCTTGAACTTGCAATCTAAGCCTGAGCCTAAGTAGTCAGAATTATAGGTCATTTTAATACTTTCGTCTGTAGGTAAACATTTAAAGATAGCTAGATTTCTTATATCAGTTGTGGCGACTATAGCACGAGTGTCACTTGTTCTTAAGACAAAAGATACTAATGAGTTGTTTTTTCTAAACCAAAACCTCAGTATTCAGGTTTAACTGCAGTGTTGGCACTTTGTGATAAGTGGGCTTTTGGTTGGAGTTTGGGCACTTGTTTCTGAAAGGTTCGCCACCACTGCCTTACTAACAGCAAATATTTATGCAAGCATCTCTGATACCCCTTTGCTTCTCCATTTACTTATTTGACCTGTACAGCAAGCTTTCTAATCAGTTTGAAAAACTAAACAAAGGGCACCTGTTGCATGTCAGCAACCTTAGTTCTATACATAAATCTAAGTGACTGTTTAAAAGGAGATATATTGGGTTCTCCCTGTCAATATTTTTGCCGATAAGAATTTTTAAATTTTTATTTATTTATTTAGTAGCAGGGATGGAACTTGGGTCCTTGTGCTTGCATAGCAGGTGGCGGAACCACTGAGCTAAATCCCCGGCCCAGAATTTTTAAATTTTTAATGTTTTATGATAGTTGAATTGTACAAGTGTCTGTCAAATAGATGGAAAGGTATGTTACACCACAGTGACAGTATAAACAGAGAAAGGGATGTAAAAGTTAACAACCAGCAAGCTTAAATTACTTTACAACAAAGGCTCTTGATATTCCTTCATAAATAACCTAATTCTTTTTTTTTGGTACCAGGGATCGAACTCGGGTCCCTGTGCTTGCACAGCAGGCGGCGAAACCACTGAGCTAAAATCCCCAGCCCCATAAATAACCTAATTCTTAATTTTACACATAAAGCATGCACGCAACAAAGCAACACACTTCTTCCCTTTATCCAATTTCACAGCAATGGCATTCTCAAATCAATACCTCCTCCACATAATCATGGCCCACTGGCTGCACATCACTCTGCAAAGCAGCAAGAGATGCAGGTGTGACTGGTTCTGACACCGAGTCTGGCTTTACTTCCGGAATCGGCAAGGCAGAAGTGACAGGAGTGTTTTTTACACATTCAGTTCCTTTTAAGTCTTCTGTTTTATTTCCTGTTGACTGTAATTTATTGCCACCTAGAAAAGCATCAGAGTTAAGGTGATTTTAATTTCATATATATGTATAAACCTGACACAATGAAAATTTCAGATGAAGTTCTGGCTTTTCTACTAATAGTCAAACTTTTTGACTAAACAATATTACTGATCAAAATTTTAAAGAACCACATAACCTACACAGCTTCTAAAATCCTATTAATGAAGTACATATCTAAATTTTTTTCTATCTTCCAAATCCAACAAGAGACCTCCTAGCCACCCGCCTCCTCCATCAATTATCTAAAAGTAAACAGTACTCGAAAGGGTATGGACTAAATTTAATTCCTGAATTTCTTGCCAAAGGATTGAGCAAATACTCCTTTTAAACAAAGTTAAGTTCAACAGTCAGTTTTAATGGAAAACTAGTTTAAATCAAAATTTTCCACTAAGGAAGGACATGAAATCTATTTAGGTTTTACCACTGCTTATTTCCTTCAATAACTTAACTACTAAAATCAGGCATTAACTTACACCAAGAGTTATTTACAAAAGATTTTTAACTGTTACTCTAAATTGAAAGAATAACCTCAAAAGAAATAGAAACTATAAATCACAGCTTTCATTTTAACCATCTATTAAAATTAATACTTTACCCAAGAGAACACTGTATTAATTGTGAATTTCTGCTTTTAAGCCTTTCCTCTTAGACTATAATATGAATTCCTATCTAGGTAGAGATGATGAGATAAATTGCTGGAAAGGCAGGTAGGAGTCATATTATGAAGGATTTTATCTGACATAATTAAAGAACAGACTTTATCTTATATTCAAGGAGGCCAATGAAGTTTTCTTTTTGTTTGTTTTGCTTTGTTTTTTTTAAGACAGGGTCTCGCTATGTAGTCCAGGTTGGCCTCAGATTCACAGTGATCCTCCTGCCTCAGGCTCCTGAGTGCTGGAATTATGGGTATGTGCCACCACACCCAGCCTGCTAATGAAGATTTTTAAGCAGAAGACTATCATGATTTGGTATCTATATTTCAATAAAATGACTAAGGGAGTGAGAAATATGTTGAAAAACATGGATGCCACAAGATACAAAGCTCTAAGGAAGAGACTTTTTCAAAGGCCTAAAACACAAGGGAAGGGGAGTAAAAAAGATTTTTTCCTCAAATACTGAAGAGATAGTATGGAAATAGCAGGAGGAAGTAATAAATAAGAAGAAATGTTAGTCAAGTTTCCACTGAAACGTCAGCAATTTTAACAGCTTATTTTTTGTGGTATCTTGCAATGGATTCACAGTACAGAATGGGTCACACTAGGAAGCATCTACAAAGCCATAGAAGATGACAAATGAATCCCTAAAATACAGCTCTTAAACTCAACCTGGAGTTCTGAATTTGCCAAAATAGGTGTTAAAGCCATCATACAAATTAAAATGGATGAGGAATACTTAAATAGTTAAGAATAGTGAGACCAGCACCAAAATCAGAATCTTAGGAATACTTCCATTTAATGAACATCTGAGCAGAAAACCACATGAGAAAGGGATGGGTGGACATGTAAAAGAGATGGAGAGAAAGATATGGCTTTTTCTGATCCAGGGATCAAACTCAGGACCTTGTACTTGCAAGTCAGGTGGTGGCACCACTGAGCTAAATCCCCAGCCCCAAGAAAGATATATCTTAAGGTTTATGGTATAGCAGCCAACTGTGTCAAATGGTAGGAAAACTAACCACTAGACTTGGGAATTAGTCTTTCGTGAATCTTGAAGTCAGTTTTAGAAAATGGCAGCGGAAACACTATAGCAGACTGTAGATTAGACAGGAAGTCCAGCAGTAGAAAAAGTAGGGGCTGGGGACATACCTCAGTGGAACAGTACTTGCCTGGCATGCATGGGATCAATACCCAGTATCACACAAAACAAAAATTAGGTTAATTAGGAAGATTGCTGAAATGGGAAAAGGTGTGTGTGTATCAACAGCTAGGAAAGACAGTTCAATCTATACAGCTAAAGTGAAGAAACTTGTAAATCACGGGCAAAAAGAAAAAAACAGGAGGGCAGATATGCAGAGGAAAAGGTAGGAGACACTTGAAGAATAAGCAGAATCTGCAATAGAGAAGAAACATCACTTTGACAGGACGAAAACAGAATCTTTAGTACTTGCCGACAAAGTTTATTTTGGGTGTAGATGTTTTCTTGGCAGCCATACTGGTAGGCACTGCTGATACTTTAGTGTTGGATGTGCTATTAAGAGATGAGTTTCCTGTAGTTGTAAGACCTTTCAAAGAAGAAGTTGCAATTGATGAAGTGTTCACAGTACAATTGCTTGCTGCAATGCTTGAAGGAGAGGCAGTTGGCTTTGAAGCAGATACAGCTGCTGAAGGAGTAGCTTGGCTAACGACGTTTGGTTCTGTTGAAGGAATAGGTTTACCGAGTTTTGTGTGTAATTTAACCACCTATAAAACAAAAGCACATTTATTTGTCAGGAAACTAAAAAGTGTAGATTTTTTAAAGTTTGTCTAAAAGACATTATAAAGTGAAAATTGTATTTTTGCCATATTTTTTCAATTATTGTTTTTATATACAAAAATTCAAGATAATCTCTGCTGCAGATATGCATATATATTCCATCACTGCAGGTGAGGAAACAGGCGAGAAAAGATAAAATGACTTGGTCACATGCAAGCTAATCTGTAATTTAAAAGTAGGAAAAATACCATTTCCAAACTATGAAATAAGTGGTTTAATTCAATTAAAGAAAGGTCACTATTTTCCCCTTGTAAGCAATGACTATTAGATGTCACCTTATATACATTAGCACATAAACAAGTCTTCTAATGCAAAGTTTAAAATTTGAAGCAATCTTTATTTAATCCACCATTGAAAAAGTAAAATAAAAGAGCAAGACATAAGGCTGTGTGGGAAAAAACACCTACTTTCTGATGCTTGGCACCACGAATGTGGGCAGCATATGCATCTGCTCCTGTACAAGACACATCACAGAGCTCACAACGTAACTGATTTTGAGTCCCACGAGTAGAGCTGTTGCTGCTGCTGGTATTTTGTGATGCTTTCAATGCGGCCTCCTTTTTCTTATGTTTCTGTCCTTCTAAGTGTTCTTTGTAAGTCTGTTTCAAACAAAAAAGACAAATTTTGCTTCATTAACTTTCTATAGCATTTCAGATCATTCAATTCTCAAATCTCTAATATTCACTTAAAAGTGAAAAATAAAATTTTAAAAGCATCTGAGAAAGAGCATGCCATGTGTGATACACCTGTGGTTCTCTGCACCTTGTTTACCAAGAGTCCTTTTTTTTTTTTTGGTACTAGGGCTTGAACCTAGGAACTTGTGTGCGCTAAGCACATGCTCTACCACTGAGCTATACCTCTCAGCCCTCCAAGAATAAATTTATCCAATACTTTGAGTTACAAAACACAGTCATACATATCTATAATATAACACAACTGTTTTCAATTTCAGTAATTTTTATCTTCTATTGCTAAAATATAATGTTGGACAGAGAATGGTAATAGATAATGGTAATGGATCATTCCACACAGAAATTAAAGAGGACTATCAACACCATTAAAAATGGAAAATAAAAGCTACTGCATGGTAACAAGAATCTTTATAAATAGGTATGTTTATTTAGAAGACTGACTTTTCTGACTCAGAATGCTTTTTTCCCCCCATTGGTTTTGTGAGATAGAGTATCACTATATAGTTCAGGCTAGCTTTGAACTCACTATGTAGCCCACGCATGGCAATCCTCCTGCCTCAGCCTTCCGAGTACTGGAATTCCAGGCATGCACTACCAGGTCCAGCCAGAATGCTTTTTTTTTTTTTTTTTTCAGTACTGGGGATCAAACTCAGGACCGTGTGCTTACGAGGCAGGCAGCAGAATGCATTTTTGACAATATACTCCATGCCATCCAGAACCAAAGCTTATTTAAATTACACAACAGCCAAAATTGTATATACTTGTAAAGAAAACTATTATGGTAATACTAGCCAACAAAATAGTAAAATTACATTATCAATCATTTTGAATGCAGATAGGAAAGTAGTTAATTAAAACAAGAGACTAACAAAAGTTTACCTTTGTTTCTTGAGTGGGATCAAATGGTTTCTCTTTCATATTTTTAAAATTGTTTTCAAGATCCATAAACAATTAGCATAAAATTTTATGTTCATCACAGAATTTTAGAGTTGGGTAATACTCTTTTTAAAGCAGAGAATTAGGTTTTATAAGCAGATTAATGCCTAAATCACACATTTTTAGGCCACTCGGTTCTCTCTTGCACAGTGCCCACCCTCACTCTGCAGAGCATGTTTCTTTCCTATCATTAATAAAACGCTGCTATTCCTGGGCACAGTGGCACATGACTGTAGTCCCAGCACTCCTAGAGCCAGGAGGATCACTGTGCGTTCAAAGTCAGCCTGGGCTACATAGTGAGTTCAAGGCCAGCCTGAACTACATAGTGAGATTCTGTCCCAAAACCAACCAATCAACCACAAAACTCTATTGTTAAAAAAAAAAAAAAAAAAAAAAAAAAAATCACAAATTTTTAGCAAGCAGGAACAGCAACAGCAAAAAACTAAAAAATAAAGGTCTTACATGCTTCACTGATCTTTATGAAAAAGACACTTCCTCATATCTTTATTATTATGGAAATCCCCTTGTGGAGATTACTGAAATAAGTAACAATCTAAATCTAAAGCATGTACAAAAATCAATCTTAGGGCCGGGGATTTAGCTCAGTGGTTTCTATGCCTGCCTCACAAGCGCAAGGACCCGAGTTCAATCCCCGGTACCAAAAAAAAAAAAAAAAAAAAATCAATCTTGTCACAAATGCAATCCTGAAATTTATAAATTTTTGAATATAAAAACTTAAATTTAAATTTTAAGGAGAAAGTAGTCTTCCTTAAACTGTTCAATTTTCCCAGTTTTCATTTGTATTCATTAGTTTTTATTTTTCTTAATAACATTCTTGTATTTCAATAGAAACAGCTTTTCAAAAATTATCATTTAGGGCTGGGAATTGAGCTCAGTGGTTTCGCCACCTGCTGCACAAGCGCAAGGCCTCGAGTTCAATCCCCGGTACCAAAAACAAAAAAACAAAAAACAAAAAATGACCATTTAGGGTTTCTTTGGTTTTTTTTGGTACCAGGGATCGAACTTGGGACCTTGCGCTTGTGAGGCAGGCAACAGCACCACTGAGCTAAATCCCCAGCCAAAAATTACCATTTAGTATATATAATAGTTGTCCCTCAGTGTCAGCAGGACTAGGTTTAAAAAAAAAACCAAAACCCAAGGATACTCAAGTCCCTTATGTGAAAATGGCATATTTGCATATAAACAATATACTTCTCATTTAAATTAAATTAAGATACCTAATACAATGTAAATGTTATATAAATGGCATTATAAATGCTATATAGTGTATGTACTGTATTGTGTAGGGAATGACCAAAAAAAAATTATGTTCAAGACTGATCAATTTTCCCCCCAAACATATTCCATTCATGGTTAACAGTGCCTGTAGATGTGGATCTTGCAGATGAACAGAGCTTACTATATGCATGTATTACATAAAAAACAGAAAGAAAATATAAATTCTATGTAGGCACTAGAGTGAGAATATCAACCATAATTATAAAAAATAACCAAGAAAACCATGGTAAAATATACAACATAAGTACCTGTGGTCCAGCGCAGCTGATCTTACAAACGTCACAATAGTGAATCTGGGGTGGTTTGGGAGGCTGTTTTGGTTTCAATTGTTTATTTTGGAATGGTGCTTTTTTAGTAAAAGTGGTCCCTGTCCAGGCAGCTGTTGCAGCTGCAGCTGCAGCAGCAGCTGCTGCTTGCTTCTGTTGCTGCTGCTGCTGTTGGTAGTAGGAAGATGCAGCTGAGTACACTGCTGCTTCATAACCTGAATAAGATGTACCTTACAAAAAAATTAAAAATTGTTAGTTATAAAGGACAAGTTAAACGTTAGTTATAAATTTAAATTCAATAAATCTGTCAACAAAGGTGGAGTTATCTGTACATAATTACAATCACGTATATCTCATAGAACCCAGAAAAACATTCCACCTATGTTAGTCATTCAACAAATGTCATTGGTCTTGAAGCAGCTTATAGTTCAATTGCCAGGATGTGACAATGATCAACACACATATGATTCTAAAAATCTATTAATGTTTTCCTAAACAAAAATCCTCTCGGAGCCAGGGATTTAGTGCAGTGGTTCCGGTACCTGCCTTGCAAGTGCAAGGTCCCGAGTTTGATCCCCGGTACCAAAAAAAAAAGTGTCTTCTTCAAAAATCCTCTGAACAAGCTGGGCACAGTGGCACATGCTTGTAACCCCTGTATTTAGGAGGCCAAGGAAGGAGGATCACAAGATACACTTCTGCTGGGGTAAATTTTTTTTCTTCTGGTATGGGGGATTGAACTCAGGACCTTGTACTTGCCAGGCAGGCACAGCACTGCTGAGCTACATCCCTGATCCTGCTGGGGCAATTCAGTTAGACCCTTTCTCAAAAAACAAAAAGGACTGAGGATGTAGGTCAGTGTGAAAATCCTGATTCAATCCCTAACACTACAAAAAAAAAGAATTCCTCTGAACATAATCCAGGAAGCCCTGGATTCGAGGAAGAAGGTGAAGTAGGATACTAGATACGTAACAAGAAAAAAAATCAATAGGGGTTCACAGGCATTCTATCTGAGGTTCAAATGAAAACAGGACATTTCAGAGTTAACAACCAATACACTGTTCTACATTCCAAAATCAAAAACCACTGAGTTTCCTGGGCAAATGTATGGGCAATGAATAAGCACATGTACTGATATAGTATATACGTCTATGCTCACTAATTTACACATTCTTATTATTTTTATTTTTTTGGAGACAGGGTCTCACAACATAGTTTAAGCTGGCTTTGAACTCACTATGTAGCCCAGGCTGGCCTCAAATTCTCAGTGATCCTCCTGCCTCAGCCTCCAGAGTGCTGGGAATACAGGCATGTGCCACCATGCCCAGCCATTTACAGATCTAAGATCTCTGGAAATTTGGTCTGCTCCCTTATCTACTCCAGAGTTAGGCTTCTTATTCCTTTATAGGTGGGCAAACAGTGAGATTCCTAGTTGCCAGGATGGCACAAAAGAACTACTTAAGGAGATTTCCACTTTTTTACCTCTTTTTTTTGTGGTACTCAGGATTGAACCCAGGGCCTTGTGTATGCTAGGTAAGTGCTCTACCGCTTCTCTGCCCAACTTTTGGTCTCTTGATTGTGCATTGCTATACTGAAAAGACAAATGACTCACTGTCTCCAATATATCTAAACATACAAGAAAGCAGGAATTGAAAGGTAAGAGGTAAGATATATGAAGAATTGGAGTCCCAAGAATTGAGAAATGGACATATCCAGGAGAGAAGCTATGCAACTTTTGAAAAATGTGTTGCCAAACTTTTATGGCAGGCTGTTTCACTATGTAAGTGCTTATGAAATTTTAATTAGAAGTGTGGTAATAGACAAGGAAACACTTGAAATAAAAGTAGAAAAAGGCAGGTAGACTAAAAACAGTACTAGGGATAGGGCTACTGGTTAAGAGCACTTGCCTAATATATCTGCAAGGCCATGAATTCAATCCCCAACACTGCAAAAACCAAAACTATAAAGCTGTTTTGAGATTATTACTGGTTAGGTTCCTGATCTTTATATAAAATCATGCATGTACATGTGTGTGTTTGGGGGCACTAGGTATAGAATCTAAGGCTTCTTACATTCTAGACAGGTGCTTTATTACTGAGGGACATTGCCAATTTCTAGAAAATATTCAAATAAAGAAGTTAAAAGGGCCAGGGATTTAGCTCAGTGGTTCCGCCGCCTGCCTTGCAAGGGCAAGGATCCGAGTTCGATCCCCAATACCAAAAAGACAAAACAAAAGAAATTAAAAGTGCAATTTAAATATAATGTATGCAAAGAAAAAAAAATAGGGCAAGGGCAACAGAGGCCAATAGTGCTAGATGACTAGGTGTTCTAGTTTTTTAGGGCCCACAATACGGAAAGCAGTGTGCCAGACACAGTGCAGTTTCAGGAACTATTTTTAAAATAGGTCACTATCCTTACTTTACA
The DNA here is from genome assembly GCF_053883595.1 of Heterocephalus glaber. NCBI lineage: Eukaryota > Metazoa > Chordata > Mammalia > Rodentia > Bathyergidae > Heterocephalus > Heterocephalus glaber. Next base: position 19,296,883 of record NW_028258333.1, read on the forward strand.
AATGAGAAAACTGAGCCTTAGAGTGTATGAGGTCTTTTTACAATGAGTTATTTAACCACAAAATCACCAGGTTAAGCTTACTCTTGACAGTCATTTCTATTTGTGCACAAGTATTTTTACCAATAAAAAGCAAGTTTAATACTAATAGGTAATATATATATATTTTTAATCCATTGAAAAGAGGGTTAAATTTTCTGGAGCTCTGCTAAAGAACAGTTTAAATTTTCTAACTACTAAAAAATCAATGTATGGTTCTCATAAAAGTATTGTGGGGAGAAAATAAATATAAGCCCATGCCCATAAATTAAGTGTTATGGTTTATATCTTGATGGTTCCCCAACAGTCTTATGTGCTTTATAGGTGGGGTTTTGATTATAGGGGTTATAGCTGGCTTGCAGTTAAGAGGTGGGGCCTGGTCAAAAGAGGCAAGACATTGGGGGCATGGCCTAGAAGAGCTTGCTTATCTTCTCCTCCCAGCTCTTCCCTTCACTCTCTGCTTCCCTGTCACTACAGCAGATTTTCCTCTGTTATACCCATATGTCATGCTGTCCTGCTTTGGAGCCAGCAGACTATGAACTGAAACCTCTATAAACTATAAGTCAAAATACTACTTCTCTAAGTTGTGGATGTCAGGTATCATGTCTCAGTGACAAGGAAAAAGGATTAAGATATTAAGTAAAAGCTCAATTTTTGGTTGATTGTTTTTGGTACTGGGGAACGAACTCAGGTCCTTGCACTTGCAGGGCAGGCGGTGGAACTACTGAGCTAAATCCCCAGCCCTAAAGCTCATTTTTTTTTTTTTGGTACCGGGGATCAAACTTGGGACCTTGTGCTTGTGAGGCAGGCCCCAGAACCACTGAGCTAAATCCCCAGCCCACTAAAGCTCAATTTTTGAAAACTAAAACAAGTTCACTTGAAAAGTAGTTTTTTTTTTTTTTTTTTTGGTACCGGGGATCGAACTCTGGACCTTGCACTTGCGAGGCAGGCAGTGGAACCACTGAGCTAAATCCCCGGCCCAAAAAGTACTTTTATTAAAAATCCTTATCAACTAGGAAGGTATATTATTAGAACACCAAAAATACCATTTTAAAATGTACAATATCAGGTGGACCGGGGATTTAGCTCAGAAGTTCCTCCAGCTGCCTCACAAGCGCAAGGTCCTGAGTTTGATCCCCGGTACCAAAAAAAAAAGTACAATATCAGAAACAAAGGCATACAATTTCAGTGAATCCCTCATGCTACAAGTAACCATTAGTAGGTAGCAATATTCTAGAACTCCTTTTCTTTGGAGACAGGGTCTTACTATGTTGTCCAGACTGGCCTTTAAACTCACAATCCACCAACCTGAGTGCTGGGATTACAGAGGCATGAGCTACCATGCCTGACTAGAACTGATTTTCATAAAAAGGAAGAGCTAAGGCTGGATGTGGTAGTGCATACCTGTAATCGCTGCACTCTAGCAAGCTAAGGTAAGCAGAATCCCCAATTTGAGCCCAGCTGGCGGAATTTAACAACTTAGCAACACCTTGTCCCCAAATAAAATCTAAAAGGGCTGTGGATAAAGGTCAGTGCAAAAGCCCCTGAGTTCAATTCCCAGAATAGATGGGGGTGTGTGTGTGCGTGAGAGAGAGAAGGGGAGTGTGGTAGAGTTGCCATCTAGAAATTTATCATAAGGGAACAAGTGGGAAAATGCACAAATATTTTTAAGTATGACAGTTCTCTGTTGTGTTGTTTCTAGTTTTTCTCTCATATCAATGGCTTTTTTATACACTAGTAACAAAAACACTGAGAAAAAGATCAAGAAAGTGCTCTCATTTGCCATAACTACAGAAAACAAAATAAAAAACAAAAACCCAGGAATAAACTAACCAAGGAAGTGAATGATCTCCATAATGTAATGAAAATTACAAAACAATGATGAAAGAAGTTTAAGAAGATGCACACAAAAAATGGAAATACATCCCATTTTTATGGATTAGAAAAATTAATATCATAAAGATGTCCATATTATTCAGTGATCTACAGATTCCTTCTTATCAAAATACTGGTATCATTCATTACAAAAATACAAGAAACACTAAAATTTGTATGGGTCCAAAGCAGCCAAAGCAATCCTGAGCAAAATAACAAAGCTGGTAGCTTACAGTTTTGGACTGCAAAACACTTAACAAAACTACAATAACCAAAGCCACACAGTACCATCACAAAAATAGGCCAATGGAAGAGAATAGAGAACACAAAAATAAACCTACGTATTTCACAGTCAATTGATTTTCAACAAAGGCAGCAAGAATATAAGATGGAAAAAGGAAAATCATTTCTAGAAAGGATGCTAAGAAAACTGGATGTCCATTTTCAGAAGAAATGAGGCCTCTGTTTCCTACCATGTACAAAAAGTACTAAAAATGGATGAAAGATTAAATGTGAGAACCAAAACTATGAAACTACACTGGGGAAACACTCCAAGACATCTGTCTGAGAGGATTTTATGGCTATAATGCTGGAAGTACAGACAACAAAAGCAACAACTGACAAATGGTATTATATCAAAGTAGAAAGTGTCTGTACAACAAAGGAAACCAATAACAGGGTGAAAAAGTGCTTGACTAGCATGTGCAAGGCACTGGGTTCAAACCTTAGTAACACACACACACAAAACCAACCCACAGAAAAAGTATCTGCAAACTATTTATCCAAAAAGGGATTATTTTCCAGAATATATAATAAGGAACTCAATCTAATTCAATGAGTAGAAAACAATATGATTGGGCCGGGGATTTAGCTCAGTGGTTCTTCCCCTGCTTTGCAAGCACAAGGTCCCGAGTTCGATCCCTGGTACCAAAAAAAAAAAAAAAGAAAAAAAAGAGGTATATACATGAACAATGAATAGTATTCAACCCTAAAAAAGGATGAAATTCTGCCATTTGCAGCAGCATGACAGAACTAGAGGACATTATGTGAAATGATATGTCAGGTATAGAAGGACAAATTCTGCATGTTCTCACATATGAAAGCTAAAAAGTCGATCTCAAAGAAATAGAGCCTGGGAAGGGCAAGGGGAAGAGAGGTAGCAAGAAGATGTCTAAAGGTCTGGGGGTACAGTGTAAAAGGGGGAATGATTTCTAAAGTTCTATGCCATAGTAGAGTAAATATGGTTGATAATAAACATTTCAAAGTAAGCTAGTAGAGAGGATTTTGAATGTTCCCAACATAAGGAATTGATGTTTAAAAAGGTGACAGATGTGTCCATTACCCTGATCTGATCATATGCACTGTATGTATGTATTGAAATGTTACCTTGCACCATATATATAGTGATTATAGTACAATCACTATGTGTTATCTAAAAATAAGTATATGTGTGTGCATATATATGCGTGTGCACGCATATATATATAATATATATACACATGCATGCATGCACGCGCACGCGCGCACACACACACACACACACACACACACCCCCGTTGGTTTTTTTTTTTGAAAAAGGGTCTCACCCTGTAATTCAGGCTGGCCTTAAATTCTTGGTGATCCTCTTGCCTCAGCCTCCTAAGACTGGGATTATAGGCATGAGTTACCATACCCAGTAAAAACTAAGTATCTTTTTAAAAAGCCAAAATGTCCCAAAATGAACAATTTAAAATGAGTACATCTATTCAATAAAATGCAGCCATTAAAATAGTTACTAAGTGGGCTGGGGATTTAGCTCAGTGGTTTTGCCTCCTGCTGTGCAAGCACAAGGACCCGAGTTCGATCTCCGGTATCAAAAAACAAAACAAAACAAAAATAGTTACTAAGTACCACTGGTGTTTATAAGAAACAATTAGGCTCCTTCTTGATATGGCTGATTGTGAGTCTAGGACAGGGAAAACTCAAAAGTGTATCTGTAATTACAGTGCCAGAAGGGAAAAGAAATACTCAAAAGATTGGCCTTGCCAGAAAGAGAAACTGAAGAGGATGCCACTGGCCAAACTGGGGACAATGTGAGCCTCTAAGACAAAAGCAAGAGTACTGGATTTTAATACGCTGAATAAAAAAGAATGAGTCCATAGTAATATCAAAAAGTAGGGGGCCGGGGATTTAGCTCAGTGGTTTCGCCACCTGCTGTGCAAGCGCAAGTACCCAAGTTCGGTCCTCGGTAGCAAAAAAAAAGGTTGGGTGTGATGGTGCAGGCCTCTAATTCTAGTGCTCTGGGAAGCTGCAGCAGGAGGCTGAAGCAAGAGGATACCAAGTTTGAGCCCAACCTGAGTAATTTTGTGACTAAGAAATCAGATAAATCCAGATTGTAAGACAACTTTTCAAAAGCGTCAATGTCATGAGGCAAGATAAAAGTAGCTAATAGTTCTAGATTAAAAGAAAGTAAGCTAGACAACCAAATACCATCTCTGACCTTTGACTGGACTCTGCATTTAAAACAAGCACAAACACAAACACATCAAAATATAAAGCCAAGCCATAAAAGACATTTGGGACAAACAAGAAAATGTGTATTATTTGATAGTATCTATGTTCAATTCCTTTTTATTATATTGACATTGTGGCTGTGTAAAAGGACATCTTTTTTCTTAGGAAATACTTTCTGAAAAATTAGTAAAGTATCATGTTGTCTATAACTTACAAAATATACTCCCAAAGCATGTAGAAATAGGTTTTAAGTGAAAGGAAAGACAAAGACTATGTTTCAAACTATTAATAACTGGTGAACATAGGTTAATGATATATGGGTGTTTCGTGTACTACTTTTTGATTTTTACAAAGAATTTTAAATTCCAAAATAAAGCTTGGGGAGACAATCAAAAGAATGACGTTATCTCTATACTTAGAAACTTGAAAGGGAGATTAAAGGAGTTTACAAAACAGCATATATAAGACAAGTTCAGACCAGTTGTAGTGGATCACACCTATCATCCACTCAGCACTAGGCTAGCCTAGCCTAGGCTACACAGTCAGTCAAGGCCAGCTAGGATACACAGTAAGGCCCTTTATAGAAAAAAAAAAAAAAAAAAAAAAGAACAAAGTTTGTTTTTTATAACAAAAACCATAATAGTTATACATGCTTAATGGTTTGATTTAAAAAAGCTACAGTTTCTAATTTTAAAATAATGCATTACTCATGCAATAAAGCAGTCAATAAAAAATAATTATTTTAAACTGTGCAAGGCAAAATCAAGTAATCTGAGAGTTCTTAACATTGTGACTATGTAAGAGAATGCCTTTTGGGTTTTTTTTTGGTACCAGGGACAGAACTTGGGACATTGCGCTTGCAAGGCAGGCGGCGGAACCACTGAGCTAAATCCCCGGCCCAAGAGAATGTCTTTATTCTTAGGAGATACTTTCTGAAGAATTCACGGCAAAGTACTAAGATTAACTGATTATAGCCCACAGGAACACATAAAAGAGGGAAACAATGAAAAGGAAAGGATACTCTGGTACTCCTTTTTTTTTTTTTTTTTTGGTACTGGGGATCCAACTCTGGTCCTTGCACTTATGAGGCAGGTGGTGGAACCACTGAGCTAAATCCCTGGCCCCGGTACTCCTTATTTTGTTGACATTCATATAGACATTTAAAAAAGCATCCAATTGGGCTGGGGATTTAGCTCAGTGGCACCACGGCTGCCTTTCAAGCGCAAGGTCCTGGGTTCAATCACTGGTACCAAAAAAAAAAAAGCACCCAATCATATTTCACTGCAATAAACTTGGTTATAACTAGTCAACCGGAGGCAGAAAAGCTGTATCTGGGAAGTCTTGTTATGACTAAGAATAAGAAATAGTTTCTTAGATCTTAATAAGATTCCTTTGCTAAATAGGAAACATTTTGGACTATTTTTAAATTTTTTTTTTTTTGAGACAGTCTCATTACATAGTAGAAGCTAACTTTGAACTCCCTATGTATCCCCGGCTAGCCTTGAACTCAAAGCTATTTTCTTGGGTCAGGGCTTTAGCTGAGTGGTTCCACCACCTGCCTTGCAAGTGCAAGGTCTCGAGTTCGATCCCTGATACCAAAAAAAAAAAAAGCTATTCTCCTGCCTCAGCTCATGAGTGCTGAAATTACAGGAGTGCACCACCACATTTGGCTTTATCTTTATCCTTAACAGGTTATAAAATACCTCTCTACCCTAAGCCCCTTTGATAAGATCCTCATTATTCACCAGCTTAGCCAGAATTCTCATACCATGTCCTCATTCCAATTCATGTCTATGTGCTGTCACAGGTAATTTACAAATCTGCAATCCTTTTTTTGGTATTTTTTTGGTACCAAGGATCAAACTCAGGACCTCACACTTGGCAGGCAGGTGCTGTGCCGCTAAGCTAAATCCCTGGCCCTGCAATCCTCTTTTTCTTAAGATTACCTGTGGCACCCTTTCTGCCAATAATATAGGTATAGCCACAAAAGCACAGCATACAAGGTTTTTCACACTGACAATTCTGGTCTCGTCTCCGATTATTTACCCCACATATCTTAAATTTCAGTCACAATGAACTGCTGTTCCCAAATATGACTTGCCTGAATAATTCATTACTGTAACCCTAGCATCCTAGAGCAAGAGGTAAGAAATATGAGAAATAGAGTATTTTATAATTCAGTAACTAGGCTTCAAGGACTCAAACTACAACAAAATATCAATAGATCAGAATTAAAATTGCCTATGTCTGGCCAGGGATTTAGCTCAGTGGTTCCACTACCTGCCTTGCAGGTGAAAGGTCCCGAGTTTGATCCTGGTACCAAAACAAAACAAAAACAAAACCCAAAATTGCCCATGTCACCTTAAAGCCACCACTGAGTTAAGATGAGGTATTATAGAATGAATAAAATGTAAAATAGTAACAAACCATTCAGTAGTATAAAGCCCAGTGTGTACAAAAAGTAATGTGGGATTTTAATCACTGCAGTATGATAAACTACCTTAACCAGAAATTAGCAAGAGTACTGGACATGGTGAAGTTTTAGTAATCGTACCCCTCTAAGGAAAATTAGTTTATCTGTGGTACTCCCTGAGTACTAACCTTGAATTTTAAAATTCATTTGAAAAAACAATGATCCTGAGACTAGTTGTTACTTTCTTTAATTATAATCCTAGGCCCAAGACTCATGACTATCTTTCAAATTCCCAAAGAGCATTTTATATTCTGCTAAGATCTATTAAAGCAACAACAAAAACTATTTATACTATGATCCTTTTGTCATATTATGCACATATATTCAATACCTATCAATTCAGTTCCTGCTACTGAGAATAAGATAAGCTCACAGAACACTGAGTTTCTAATAAATATCTTTGTAATTTGTTTACTCATTTAATCAGTTTTTATCAGTCTTACCCGAATAAGTAACTGCTGTAGTACTGTAAGTAGCACTCTGAGTGTAAGATGGCACCACAGTAGCCGCAGCTGCTACCGGCTGTACAGTGGAGGACACAGGATAAATGGAGAAAGTAGTGGTAGCTGGACTTGGTGTGGCTGGTTTTATGGCTGTCACTTGACGAGTTTGCTGGGCTTGAGTATACTGCGTTGCACCTTGGCTATAACCTGCTTTGGGAGCTAAAGTGAGAAAAAGACATCAGAAAATGAACAAGGTGAATCACTATACTTTAACAATATACTTAGAAAACTAAAAAGAGTAGGTTGCTAGCAATGCTAACAATTTCTTGTTGGCAAAAAGAGGTAAAACTTATGCTTTTCATTGTGTTTCTAAAATGGTATTTTACAAAAATTTATAATGGAAATAGCACTAGTATATACAACTGGTAGATTATACAAAAAGATTTCTAGCGAGAAAGAGAAAGTGTGTGTGGGTGGTATGTATTTAGGCTAGTCATTCTACTTCAGTTAGGCTTAATGCTAGGAATAGAATAAACAGCCTCTCAAACAGGTATTTCAATCCACATTAAAAATTTCAGGGCCAGGGATTTAGCTCAGTGGTTCCAGTGCCTGCCTCAAAAGCACAAGGTCCCGAGTTCAATCCCCGGTACCAAAAAAACCAACCAAACAAAAAAATTTCAATATTTAACTCCATGGAACTTGTTTATACACCATTCACTGCATTTTACTGATTTATCCATAGTGAAAAATCTACCTCCAATTCACAGGTGTTACTGACTTCAAACATCAATAGCTTGAGTACAGCGATTTGTTTTTGTGGTACCAGGAACTGAACCTATGGCCACACACACAGCAGGCGTATAAATGAACTATGTATCTTTGGCTCCAGAATGCAGCTATTCTTAAATGGCTGCCATCAATTTCTCTGCTAAACTTTCTGCTACCTTTGACCAAATTCAAAACAATATTTTGAAGAATCTTATGAGCCTTACAATCAATTAGTAAATTAATAATCACTTATTAATGATAACTAAAGCACACCAGTATTACTTCTGAGAAAGGACCAGATACCAGAGGGCCAAACTCGTTTTCCAATTAGTTAAGACACCTTAAAACTTTTTTTTTCCCTCAGTACTGGGCATCAAACTTAGGACCTTGCGTTTGCCTGGCACTCAATGCATTACTGAGCTACATCCCTGGCCCTGCCTTAAAACTTTTATCTATATCTGTTTATGAAATGTGATTACAACACACAGATGAAGACACTATTTTACAGAGAGCAAACTAATATCCAAGATCTAAATGATTTATAGTCACATAGTGTCAGAACTCCTGACTAAATCAAGATCTTCTGACTCTTAGATAATTCAGCACTCTTAATCACAAGCCTAGCCTGCTAACTAGGGAGTTCATTATAAGTCATCATACACACAAATCAATAGAAAAGAAACCCAAAAAAGGTCAGTCATTATAATTCAAAATACTTTAAAACAACTTATAACAGCTCCTAAAATCACAGAACTAGAAGCAACACTATAGAGATCTGGGTTAACTACTTCATTTATAGATAAGAGAATACAGGAGAATTTTAAAAAATCATTTGCCCCCATTAGTGGTAAAGCCAATTTTGGAAGCCAATTCTGCTCTCTCCTAATCCTACCCACAACCTAGGGCCTTCAAAAAAAGGGGTCAGTTACTTTTTAAACCTTGGAGACCTTTGTTTTAAAAGTTCTCAATTATATCTATGTGAAAAATGCACTTTTTAAAGACTACAAATATGCAGGCTTCTTTGTAAATAAAACACTTCTAGCATTTAAGCCATTATATACTGCACTTAATATTATCAATGGCTAGTAACAGAATCAAATGTCATTACAGATCAGGGAAAGATGAATAAAAAGTATGAGCCATTAAAGAAAACTCCATTGGCCACAAAGTCAGACTATACATAATGCTGTGAGAATTTCTGGCAAAGAAAAGAATGTGGTCAGAAGTCATTACCACAGCTTTTTTCAGTTACAGGTATTTCAGCAAGAAGGTAACTATATACTGATGATAACAAATGGAATACATGTCCAAGAGAAAAGGGTTTGATTATGAATGCTTCCATAAACTTCTTTGTGATTCAAAGGCATTCTAGCAGTTGAAAAGAAGGGTATGGGTATAACTTGACTTTTCAATATAATGTGTAACATAATGGTTTTAGATAAACTTGGAAGCTTATCTTCATTATAAAATACCCTAAAACTGGGTAGGGTAGCACATGCCTGTGATTCCAGCACTCAGGAAGGCTGAGACAGGCGGAGGGAAAGTTGGGATTGAGTGACTTAGCATGACAGAATAAAAAATAAATACACACATAAACTTAAAAAGAGGACTGAGGGCATAGCTCAGTGCAAACACTCTATGTCCAATTCCCAGTACAAAAACCAAAACAACCCTGAATCATATACTTCAATAGTTTATAATAAAATTGTGTGTGTTAAAACTAACCTGTCTGGTAGTAGGTTTCCGCAACTGAAGGCTGAGGCTGGGCAGCGGCAGCTACAGCAGCAGCAGTTGCTGTTGGCTGTTGGTAGTACTGCTTACTGTCATAAGCTACAGCAGGAGCTGTGGATCTTACATATGAGTATGAGTCCTAAAGAAAAGGAAAGAAAGGAAACTTTGCTGTGACAAAAAAAATCCTTACTATTTACAAAAATAATAAAGGAAAACAACTTACAAGTGTAGTTCTCAGATCTAGACATAAAACAATCATAATCAATATAGATGGAAGTTCATCTTGGACTATATCAAAATCAAAAGCATTTCAAGCAGTATATTTAACCGCTACAATTAGATCACTGAAACATTTAGAAATATTTATTCATGTACAAATTAATTTTATTTAAAAGTTCACAACAATTTTGCCTTAAAGATAGATCCTACAGTATCAGAAGAAAACACAGGTGGGGTTGGAAGTACAGCTCAGCGGTAGAGCTCATGGCTAATACAGGGAACCCCTCAGTTGGATTCCCCAGAACCACAAAATAAAGCAAAGCAAAGCAAAAACAACACCCCCCCACCAAACACCTGTGTTACTGAACTTTATTATTACTCCTGCTTTCTTTTCATTATTTCAAGGATTAGGTGAATTCTGAGTCAAGTGAATTTTGACACTGTATAAAGTAAGGAGGGATGGAAAAGCACACAGGTGGAAAGGGTGAAGAAGCAGGTAAGGCCTAGAAAATAATGGGTTTCATAGACCTCATTAAAGAGGCACATTTTACATATTATACAATATAATTTACATATTACACAATATAATGGCATTCATCGTTGGAAATTTGTACCTTTACATAATCTATCTTGGTTGACCTTATTTAAAACAGAATTTACTGGGTCTCTGGGAATAATGAAACAATCACAAACAACAAATTAATTCCAAATTTAGTAATTTAATAACAAATATTAGTATCACTGATTTAAATGTCAAGTTCTTTTTTTTTTTTTGGTGCTGGGGATTGAACTCAGATCCTTGTGCTTGCGTACCAGGCTGCGAAACCACTGAGCTAAATCCGTGGCCCTAAATGTCAAGTTCTTAATTCACAAAGTGCCTAGGTTTTAAAAAGAAGTTCAGAAGGACTAACGCTTAAAAGTAAATAAGACAGGGCTGGGGATTTAGCTCAATGGTTCCGCCACCTGCCTCGCAGGCGCAAGGTCCCCAACTTTGATCCCCAGTACCAAAAAAAATTAAACAATTTAAAATAAATTTAATCAAATAAGTAAGTGGTAAATCTAGTAATGTTTCAAACCTAGTACTATAATGAGAATTTACAGTTGCCATGAGCAAAAAGATGTACCTGGATGAGTAAGAGCATGAAAATTGTTACATATATGAAAAACATTATGACAGCAGAAATGTAAGGCTAACAGGGTTTCCATCTTTGAGAAGTTTCAAGAAGAAAATATGTAATACATTTGTCATAATAGCTTGGGGCCAAGATCCTGAAAATAACAGACATATCTAAGTTTCAAATGGATGATAGTCCACTCCACCAAGGGTCAAACACTAGGGGTAAAATTAAAATATTTAACCAGTAATTCATATAAAACTTAAAAACTAAAGCAAAAGGCCCCCGCCAACACACACACACACATACACAAATAGGGTAAACTGGCAAGAGAGAATTACATAAAATTCATTTTAAGGAAACTTAGTACGTGGACTATGTCCCCCAAAATACAAAGACCCATTATTCACTCTTTTCTATCATTACAGGTATATTTTATATTTATTTATTTATTTAGTGGTACTGGAGACTGAATCCAAGGACCACTGGGCTCCTGTCTCTGTCTCTATTTTGAGACAGTGTTTCATTAAGTTACCAGGCTGGGCTTAAACTTGTGATACTTCTGCCTCAGCCTTCTGAGTAACTGGGATTTACAGACATGTACCACCTGGCCTGGCTACAGTTGTATTTTAGAAGACTCAAGATTGAAAATCATTAGCTCAGACATTATATTATACACAGAGCCCACTAAACTTACAGGCAAAGGCTACTGAGACTAGTTTTCTTACCTGGTAGTTCTGTGTAGTAGCTGGGGGTGGTGGTGGTGGTGCTTCTTGTTGCCTCTGGGTATAACCATAGTCAGTTGCTGAATGTGCAGTGGGGTAGCCTCCATAAGCAGCAGCTGTTGCAGCAGCTGCAACTGCTACTGGAGCGGGCCTGGCAACTGCAACTGTGGCGGCTGCTGGTGCATAGGCAGCAGTAACTGTGTGGGCAGCTACTGGAGCTTGATGGACAGTGTAGCTAGCAACTGTAGTTGGATGAGAATAGGCTACACCCGAAGCTGGCTGCTGGCTATATTGTGAAGAAGGATATAATAAAATGATTTTAAAATCAAGGAGTTAATCAATTTAGAGTTATTTAACAAACCAAAAGTACATGTGCAAATAATGTAATCATGGACTACAAAGGGCTAAGTATTTGAACTCAGTAAAACTTGTAATTTTCATTTCTTAATCTCAGTACTTTAGATCATGGATTATATTGCAAAGCATGGACATGAACTGAAATAAGAGACTATACTAAGGGGGAAAAACTGACCAAATTACAAATTTCAAAGTGTTTGTCATATAAATTCTGTATTATAATCTAGCCTTTAAAATCGTAAGCAAAAAAATCTTATTTTAACCCATGTACAGAACAAATTTAAGGCAAAAAATATCATCTAGTTAACTTAGGGAATATTTCTATTGCTGTACATCAGTGGTTCTTAACTAAGGGAGATTTTTGTCCTCATTTGACATTTGGCTAAGTCTGGAGTTTTAGTTTTTTCTGTTGATGGGGATTGAACAAGGACTTGGGCATGTTAATGCACACCATCACTGAGTTATACCTCCAGTCATGTAGATATTTTTGATGATGAAACTGCAGAGAAGTTGGTGGTCATGAGTGCTACTGGCATGTAGTGGGTAGATGTCAGGGATACTGTTACTGATCTTGAAATGTATGGGACCTCTCACACACAAAGAATTACATACATTGTATCAATAGTGTTGAGGTTGAGTTCTGTTCTAGGGCAGAACTTAAGGAAAGAATATTATTTTAGATAAAATTTCCAGCTTGTAGGTATTTAAAATTTATTTTTCTCTTAAAAATGTAATAGTACCTTTGCCTGCCTTGCAAGCGCAAAGTCCTGAGTTCGATCCCTGTACCCCCCCCAAAAAAAGGAATAGTACCTAAGTCAGATGCTTTGCAATCATTACTATATAAATCTAAAAAGAGGCAAAAACATTTTATATAATAGTGATCAAATTTCTACCTTAAAGTCTTAGAACAACATTATTTTAACATTTTTTTAAAAAAAACCACTCTGTCCATACTACTCAGGATAATGCTGAGTAGATTTATAGGACCTTCCAAGCCCACACTGCCCAAAAGATAAGTAAGGGATGAGCAGATTTACAGGACTACCAAAGCAAGGCTTTATTTGAACAAAGCCTGTGTTGTAGCACATGGGGGTCAGTACACCAAATGAACCTTCCTCAACCAACTCCCCCTATTTTAACTTTTAAATCAAGAGTCTATGTCACATAAAACTAGAGGCCTACAGGTTTTAGCGTATAAAAGTGTATTTATTATTCTAGATTCTCTGAGAAATTTACTCACAATTCCACTTGCTAAGGCTGTATTACCATGGCAGTGAATGCTTTCTAAAATCAAGGAGAGCCCCAAAGGTTATTTAGCTGGCAAATTTTAGCTGACCACAAATTTAAATATGAGCTCACAGTTAATAGCTAAGGGAAAAAAAAAAATAAAACCCCAAACTAAGTGGAAGCAGGATCAATAAATTAGAATATCTGATTCATGGATTACAGTGCAGGTGTAGTGTGCATGATACCACAGAAATACAGCATAAAATTAAAATTCTGGATTATCATTTTAATTGTATTATAAAAAACACGGATAAACTAGCATGCGTTCAGAGGGAATCAACATGAAGCTTATAGATACAGGTTTTATTTCGCATAAAAGTGGAGGGCCTGAGGAAATTCAGTCTAGAAAAGGTGATAGCTGCCTTCTAAAAGAAGACACTTACTCCATGCTGGTCCAGAGAACAGAACTAGAACCAACAGATGGAAGTTACAGGGTGGCAGATTTCAGTCCAATATGAAAAAGAAAACAAAAAACAAAAAACAAAAACAAAAAACTTAGAACCCAAAGAATGGAATTCAAAGAAATTCTTAATTTCTATTTGGATGAGGTTTTCATATTTTTGATATAAAAATAGCCAACATTTTCTACATATGACAATTATAAGACAGGAAAAGGGAAATTTTCTATGGACAATTCTACTTCCTAAGAAAACATGTCAATAACAAGTTATATTCCCGAGTAAACTCAGAAACCAGAAAAAAACTATATCTAAAACATACACACAAAAGTTCTGTGAAACTCATAATAAATATTTAAATAACAGGATAAGATTTCACACATCCAGACTACATGTTTAGTCATATAAAAATTTGGATACTTTTGGATTTTAGTCCCTTGGTATTTGTGGATGATTGGTTCCAGGACGCCCCAGGGATAACAAGTCCAAGGACACTCAACTCCCTTATATGAAATGGTGTAGTATTTGCATATAGCCTACATACATACTCCAGTATACAGTAAACTATCTCCACATTACTTATAGCCGTTATACAATATAAATACTATGTAAATGGCTGTGTTTTGTTCGGGTGATAAGGACAAAAAGGGTATACATGTTTAGAACAGATGTATTTTTTTTTCTGAATATTTTCCATCATTTCACTGTTCCTTATCCAGTCTATGCCATTTCTTGGTCCATAATACTTGTCCTAGAGGGTAAAAAGTAGATAGGAATAGAATGGAAGTGTCAAGTCAACTAAGCAGGCAACATACTGCCTCTGATCCTAAGCTTGATCTATGTGACTCTAGAAGACCATATATTCTGGTTTATGCCTGCTGTCCCAGTCTAATTATTGATAGTATTTTCATGCCTCAGTTGGAACAATAAATTATACAGTCACCATTTCCAGGAGCCTTAAAAAAAGATGCCAGTATAATTAGCAGCTGCTAATCTTTAGGGTTGTCTAACCAAACTCTGGCTCCATAGTCAAGTTCCTATTCATCACTTGGACCAAAACCTTAACCTCTACCAAAGTATTAAAAGGAATGATAATTCAGGGCCAGTGCCAATTATATGAGCCAAGGACTAAGGCAGCTGACTGTTGTTCAGAATGATTCTCTGGTTTGTTATCCTACATCATCTGAAAAACTCTCAATTCCAAACAGCCTTAGAAAAGTGATACAGATGAACAGACTAACAAGTTAATTAGAAATACCCAGTGACTAAGTGAATTTACTTTTAAAAATTCAGGTCAAGGGATGATTGGTACAGCTCAGTGGTAGAGCACTTGCTTAGTTAAAGAGAAGCTCTTGAGTTGGATCCTCAGCAATGGAGTAAAGGTAGTGGCAGGAAGGAAAGAAAAAAAAAAAATTCAGGTCAAATTAAATTCAAATTAGTTCATACAAAATTAGTCATACTCCAAACAGCTCAAATTAAAGTTTTTGTTTAGTTTGGAGTATTAAAAGGTATAATTTATCTCCTGATTAAAACAGGACATGAAGTAAATAAAAATCCAAGTCTTGTGCTATAAAAACACACTTGGGAAATATGAAAAGACTTTAAATTACTAAGCATGCAATAGAGCAGAAGCTTCTTGTGGATAATCTCCTCTGTAAATAAAATCTAATCAGAGTCAGTTTTAAACTGAGACAAGCTAAATAATAAATCACGAAACTCTAAGAATAATTTATGTAAGAAAGGCTTGGAACTATTTCAAGAGTCAGACATAAAAAAGATTACTTCTGATGAAAAAATGGAACAGTGGCTATCTAGGGAATTATAGAGCTTCCAGGCAGCCTTACTGCTTTGTTTGTGAGCCAGGGTCCACTGGTGATCTTCCTGCCTCAGCCTTCTGAGTTGGTGGGATTACAGGAGTGTGCCACCAGGCCCAGCTTAAAGGCAACCAAAATTGCCAAGCATTTTTAAAAAGCCTACTATAAACTGCAAAACAAATAAAAATGATCCTGTGGGAAATGAGTATCTCAAGATAAGAGAAGAGAATTTTCAAAAGCTGTAACTTGTATCTATAAAAGAACTTTACATTAGTTTAGAAGTCTAGGAGGCCCAATTCCCAACAAGAAGGAATTCTAGGGAGAAAAGAAAAAAGCAGAATAAAGAAACGAAGAAAATGTTCTACTCCTGAAGGGAAGCAAAATTTTCAAATTCAATAGTCTTACAAAGTACAAAACAGAACCAAAGAATCAAACTTGGAGATACAGTGTGTAACATCTCAATCCAAAAAAGATCCTTCAATTTTCCAGAGGAAAAAAACCTGGTTACCTACAACAAAATGAAAATTACACTTCTTTTTGATAACACTAATTGCTGGTAGATAGTAATGTAATGTCCTCAAAATTCAAGGGAAAATGGTTAAGTAGAATCTTGTACATGGTCTAAATATGAGAGCAGAATAACAATTTTTTGGGGGCGTGGTACTGGGGATCGAACTCAGGACCTTGTGGTTGCAAGGCAGGAACAGTGCCTCTAAGCTAAATCCCCGGCCCTAAAGATTTTTTTTTAATACATTAAAGGAGGGAAGTTTATCCCCTATACATCTTTTTTTGGGAAATTCTATGAAGATACACTCCAGGCTAAACAAAAAACAAACCAAGGGAACAAGGGTCCCTTCAAACAGTAGAGAAAGATGAAAGTGTAGGTCAGCAGCTATGAAGCAGGTACAGACATCAGTGGTATAGACTGTAATCAGAGGAAGACCAGGAGCATCTGAGAGCAAGATGTCCAGAAGACAAAGAATTAGATAAAACAGAAAAACCTAAAAAAACTAAAAATCTTAAAATATACTCGTCAGTGACAAGGTTTAATTAAAAAAAAAAAGGTAGTAAAAGATTTTAGAAAACATGAAACTATTCAAGATATGCTATCAGTAGAAAACTTCATAGTTGAGTAATTAGGTACAAAAAAGGAAAACTCTATTTGAATTTGAGCCTACTAAGATTTTCTATTAAAGTGGAATATTAATTGGCTCCACAGTAAATACTATTCACACAAACATAACAATGAAATAGTTTTTCCTTTCATGTTTTAAAAATCAACCTAAATTACAAAGAAAAACTATGATTATACAACACAACATAAATGTATTACAAGTAAAAAACTATGGCAATAAGTTGAGGGCTGGGATATAGAGAAGCAAAGGACAAGTATTTTCAAGATTACTAAAGTAGAGAGTACTGACTTAGTGTTTATCTTTACAGAAGTAGAAATGCAGTTTATTGTCTCAAGAAGCAAAAGGGGCTGGGCATTCAGCTCAGTGGTTCCGGTGCCAAGACTTCATTGCAGGGATCCTCCAGCCTCAGCCTCAGCCTCAGCCTCAGCCTCAAGTGCTGGGATTACAAGCCACACCCAGCTCGTCACATCTACTCTTTAGTTTTAAATAGTCTAAACATGAAGACTAATTCAACATCTAAAAACCACTTAACAGAACAAAAGACAAAATCCACGTGATTTCAATTGATGCAAAAAAAAAAAAAAAAAAAAGCATTTGACAAGATTCAACTTTTCATGATAAAAAGAAACAAAGTAGGAATAAAAGAACATGATCTTAAGAATAAAAGCTATATATGAAAAGTCCATTGCTAACATCAGACTCAAAGGTACAGAAAAAATATTTCCTCAAAAATTGGTGATAAAGCTTCTTTTCAACATAGTACAATGGATATGGCAATGAAGTCTTGGTTATGACATCATTAGTAAAGACAGACAAATGGGACTATGTCAAACTCCAGTGCATTTCGCACATACCTGTAATCCCATCATTCAGGAGGTTAAAGCAGGACTGACTGCCATTGAGTTTGAGGCCAGCCTGAACTACACAGGGAGCCCCTATCTCTGTGTCTCTCTCATACATACCCACATCTCCTTCAGTGCATTAAAGTGCAGAATCATCACTGTAAAATACACACTAGCAGAACCAGAAGAAAATATCTGCAAATTATATATCTGAAGCCAAGCATGGTACACACCTATAATCCCAGCTACTGAAGGATCACAAGTTTGAGGCTAGCTGGGGCAACCTGGTGAGATTGTCTCAAAATAAAAAGGCCTGGGGATGTAGCTCAGTGATAGGATACTTGGCTAGCTTGACAGAGGTCTTAGGTTTAATCTCTAGTACCAATATTAAATAAATAAATAGGTAGATAAATAAGATATCTGATAAAGGATTAAAAGCCAGAAATATATAAAGAACTATAATTCAACAACAAAAAGTCAAACAACTTGACTAAAAAATGAAGACAGGAGCTGTGATGATCCCAGCATTCCGAAGGCTGAAGGAGGAGAATCTCACTGAGAGTTTGAGATCAGCCTGGGCTACATAGTGAGTTCAGGACAGCCTGAACTACCGTAGTGGGACCCTATCTCAAAAAAACCCAGAAGAAAAAATGGCCAGATTCAAATAGATATTCCTCTAAAGATGATATACAAATGGTTAAAGAACATATGAAAAGATGCTTAAAACCGCTGATCAGTGAAATGCAAACCAAAACAATGAGATATCTCATCAATTATAATGGCTACTATAAAAATAAACCAAGTGCTTGAGACATGTGGGAATCATTGTATACTACTGCTGGGATTATAAAATGCTATGGAAAACAGTATAGAGGTCTGTCAAAAGATTAAAACTAGAACTATCATATGACACAGGAATCTCATATTTGAGTGTATATTCAAAAGACATAAAAGCAATGTCTGTTATGGCTAGAAAATTATAACCAGAAACTCAAGAAAGTATTACATAAATGATTAGACATGAATGCAAAAATTACTGAACTAGAAAACATCTGTAAAAATTATCCAGAATGCACAAAGACAGAGTTCATGAAAAACATTGAAGAGATTAAAAACTTGGAGGTTACAATAAAGTATTAAAACCAGGTGGCACTGCAAATGGAGAAAAACAGGAGAACTATCTAAAAGCAGATTCCCCAAAATAATGAAAGTTAACAAACTTCAGATTCAGGAGTCCCCACAAACAAACCTGTAGTAGGACTCATCAAAATGGAATTCACATCAGTATACATCTCAGTGAAAAATAGTAACCAGGGCTGAGGATGTAGCTCAGTGGTTCCGGAGCCTGCCTTGAAAGCAGAAGGACCAGAGTTCAATCCCCGGTACCAAAAAAAAAAAAAAAAGAAAAGAAAAATAGTAAACAAAGACAAAGAGAAACTCTTCTAGGAAGCCAGAGGGAAATTTTGCCTATAGTGACTAACATCTACTCAAGCATGAAGGCAAGTTAAATATATTTTGAGATTAAGGAGAAAAACAAAAACCCAGTTACTCTTATACTTACATTAATGGAAATTCTGAAAGATTTACTTTAGGAAGGATGAAAATGTTTTCAAAATGAATGAATGTTAAGCAAAAAGAGTGATAAATGGGCCGCGGATTTAGCTCAGTGGTTCCACCGCCTGCCTTGCAAGTGCAAGGTTCCAGTTCAAACCCTGGTACTGAAAAAAGCGATAAATATAAAGGTAAATTTACATAATCATTGACTGTAAAATAACTTCAACAGCAATTGATTATGGGGTTAAAAAAATCTAAAATATGTGATATAAAAGTATATTAAAAAGCTTACATAACTATAAAAAAGTCTAGTATATATAAATAAATAAAACAGTCCTCAAATCTCCAGAAGAAGTTCCTATAGCTAAGTGGAAATCATGAGAACTGCTCAAAACAACAACAACAAAAAACTTCTGGGTATAATAAAAGTTGATAACAGGGCCTGGAATTTAGCTCAGTGGTTCTGCCGCCTGCTTGGCAAGTGAAAGGTCCTGATTTCAATCCCCGGTACCAAAAAAAAAAAAATAAATAAATAAACAAACAAATAAATAAATAATGATTACCAAAAATTAATCCAAACAAAGTGCTCTGTTCCAGGAAAAAAAAAAATCCATCATTTCTCAAACATATTAACAATGCTTCAAGGAACAATACGAATATTCACACTAAGAGAGAACAAAGAACTAAAAATAGCCAATTCAGGTTTTACCTTTTTTTTTTTTTGAGACAAGATCTCGCTATAGTTCAGGCTGGCCTTGAACTCCTGCCTTGGCCTTCTGCAGGCTGGGATTACAGGTATGCATCACTACACTCAGTGGTTTTTAACCAAAATTTTTACAAACTTAATGGGAATATTTTCAGAAGTTTTTGAATTTCATGTGGTTAGGGAATTATCACAAAAAAAGAAGCTAGGATAATTAGATATTGATAGTAACAAGCTGAAAAGTATTATGACTAAATTTACATTTTATAAAGGTCATTATGATAAAAAATAGTGTACTTGGGCAGGCTTGGGGAAATAAAAGACGCTAT
This sequence comes from Heterocephalus glaber, assembly GCF_053883595.1. NCBI lineage: Eukaryota > Metazoa > Chordata > Mammalia > Rodentia > Bathyergidae > Heterocephalus > Heterocephalus glaber. The sequence goes on from NW_028258333.1 coordinate 19,317,181, forward strand.
AAAGCCATCTTCATAAATCATGGTGTTCTGTGCCCTGATTTATATTGTTATTGTTTAAAAGGGTTTCTTACTGTTTTGTGTAACAAAAACATATCCTATGTCTTCAACTCTATTTTCAAGAATATTCTTTGCCAGTTATGTTTCTTTCCCTGGCCTAACCTTAAACACAGATGCTCCTCAAGTTTGTAACGCAACTCTTTATTTTTCTTTCGTTAATTCAAAACGTGATTACTAAATGCTTGATACATGCTAAGCACTGTGCTTTCACTCACATTCAACAGATTTAATAGTGGATTCCCACCCATATGGGATGATGTCCAGGATTTACACTGCCAGCCCTTATCCCTTTCTGAGCCCCCTTTCCAAGTACCTACTGGAATAATGGCTAACACCCAAGTGAATGTATGTCACTGTTCAGAGCACTTTACAAACAATACCAAATCCTCAAAACAATACAATGAAAGAATGGAGAGGCCTCTTGACATGCTGATCATGTTCTATTTAACTTGGGTGTAGGTTTACACAGGCGTGCTTAGTTTTAACAAGCTATCTTGCTACTATATGTACAGCTTTCTTTTTATACAAATAAAAACGTTTTTAAAACCTCAATCCCATGAGGTAAGGATATGGTTTCCAATTTATAGATAAAGAAACTGTAATATCAGGAAACTATCTAAGGTCACATTGCAGGTAATAGAAGAAACCAGACACATAGCTCTGGTAGTCGGGTCTTCAGAGCCCATCTAGTTTCAAACATATGCAAACCACACATTACCCTTTGGCTTAGCACACTTCCTTTGTCTAAAATGACATTTGATTTTCAGAATGAAAGACCATGATGTCTATCTCAAACTTTATAGTCAAAATTTTCTAATTTCCCACTTAAGTATTTCATTAAAACTCAAGCTCATTATCATGGCATAGTTACTTCTACATGTATCTGCTCCCATCCTTATGGCCTCATGCCCTAGAAGGGTACACTCCTTGAGAGGATACATATTATACACACTCATCAAATAGGTGAATTATTCCCTCTTTTTTCCCCATGCTGGGGATCAAACCCAGGGTTTGACGCATGCCCTTTGAGGCAAGCACTCTAACACTCGGCTAAACCTTCAGCCTTACAGATCTTTTAATATACAGAGTATACAAAACAAAACCAAAAAAAGCTCAGTATTCCATTCATTTGGTCTTTGTATGAATTACGGGCTGTGTTGCATGTGGGTTTTATGAAACATTAAGAAATGCCACAATCAGAAAAATGTATCCTAATCCTGTATGGTGATAGAGTAGTGTCATGAACAATTTATGGACAAGTACAGAAAACTCACCTAATATGTATCTAACTCTAACATACTTTGTCAAGTACTACATTAAAAAAAAAAAATTTTGGTATGGGGGATCGAATTCAGGACCTTGTGCTTGTGAGGCAGGCAGCAGCACAAATGAGCTAAATCCCCAGCCCCTACATTTTAATTTTTAACCACTTAACAGTTTATCCCAAGTGATGCTTGGGCAGCACACTCACTATGTAGCCCAGGCTGGCTTCAAACTCTAGGCAATCCTCCTGCCTCAGCCTCTGGAGTGCTGGAATTATAGATGCACATCACCTTGCCTGGCTTGCATAATTTAGAAGGAATTCACCTTTTGATATTTGTTTCTAGTGAAATCTAATAGTAAGTTCTGGTTATTTTCTTTTACTGATTCGTATTTATTTTATTTGTGAAAAATAACCTATAATTTTGTGGTACAATCCATAAAAACTCTTATCCTAAGTACGTTAGATATAATTCTTATACTTCTCCACAACTCAAGTAATATTCTTTTACAATACAAAAGGGACATGTCTGGGATACTGAGACTATATAGGCAGGAAATGCCAAAAGATCTGCAAAAGAAACTGAAAAAGGGAGAAATGTTAGCATATCAGAGAAAAAGTCTGTGTAATTAAATGGAAAAACAAAAAAGATGTCTGCTTATTGTGAACTGTTCATAATACAGAAATGATAGAACTTGAAAGAAGAAATGAAACTAAAAAATTTCTAATAGTAGTCAATAATCATAATAATTCTATGGGTGGTGTTGAGAGTTGATCAAGATCTAATAAGCTATCCTGTAATCAAAAAGTGAAGAGGGGCCGGGGATTTAGCTCAGTGGTTTCACCGCGTGCTGCGCAAGCGCAAGGACCCGAGTTCAATCCCCGGTACCAAAAACAAAAAGTGAGGAAAAATAATTATAAAATATTTATGCACCTCTGCCAAACATGGAACTCATTTGTTATATATTCAAAACAAGGGGATTCAAAAAATCATTGCAATTTAGATTAGGTCTAATAGACCAAATAATTGAAAAATACGGAAAGCAAAAGGCCAACCAAGACATCTGTCATCAATGTCTTCACCACTGTTTAGTGGGTGGACATTTTACTGAAATTATACCACCCACAGAAAAAAAAAAGGGAAAAGTAACATGACAGTGTAAACTGCTATTCAAAGAAATAAAATGCAAAACATTCAGAAAGAGACTAGATTACTGTCCACATTGTAACGATGCATTATTTATTGAATGTTTTAAAATATACCATACAAGGGCCGGGGATTTAGCTCAGTGGCACAGTACTTGCCTTGCAAGCACAAGGTCCTGAGTTCAATCCCCGATACCAAAAAAACCCCCCCAAAAACCAGAAAATATACCACACAAAAATTGCTCAATGAATTTGATAAAACTGTCATTTTCATATTTCTTACAAGATTGTCTTCTGACTAAACTGATGGCATATCTGTATATCTTTATTTTTTAAAAAAAACCTCTATTTAAGCAGCTATATATTCTTTTTTTTTGGTACCGGTGATTGAACTCAGGTCCTTATGCTTGCTTGGCAGGCGGTCAACCACTGAGCTAAATCCGTGGCCCCAAGCAGCTACATATATATATATTCAGCTATCTATATAAGAAAAACTTTCCTTACTTCACTATTAAATTAATTATTTACCAATTGATATAAGAACCTTTTAAAAATATTTTACTGTGAGACTATGTAGCTTTCCACATATTAAGTATATAGTTGATAGCAATCATGGAGTTCTTTTTAAACCCTTAACAATAGTTATTATTCTAATCTATTCTTTGAAGGAAATCCTATAGCACTGGTCAGAATTCTTATTGAAAACCAGGAGCTACTTGAAGTTTATTTCAAGGCAAGTTAGGTAAAGAAGCAGTCTCAGAGAGGTTAGGCCAAGCAAGTGATGGAGCTGAGATTCAAATCCAAGTCTGAGTATCTCCAAATTTCATGCCCTTTTCATGATATATATAGTACACAATCAGGCATTTTACAAAAATATACTCAGCATACACCCTCAACATTCTGTACTCTGGCCCACCTTAATTTTCTTCCCCCAGTGCTGGGGATTAAACTCACACATCAAGCATGCCAGGCAAGTGCCTATCACCAAACTACACCCTAGTCTTTTCAAACTACACTTAAGGCTATTAAAAACATATACAGGAATGTCCTAAGTATAACAGCAACTAGTTTTTTGGAAAAAAAATTCTCATTGCTTCAAATTCATTCATTGAATATGCATTCTAGGGTCTCTGATTCAAAAGTGAAGAGCGGATATAATTAGCAGCTGGAAAAAATTTTTTATATAGCCAGTAAATTTCCATTATCATGGTTGGTTTCGAAAACCTGTTCACCTGGTTTTTTCACCTCAGTTAGTGATTAATCTTTTTCTACCTTACTAGTGTTACTTTTGTGCTTTCCTTCAAGACATAATATTCTTTACACTCAGATAAAAAGTATAAAAGGGGGAAAAAAAGTTCACTGGCTAATCAGCCTACCCAAGCTAATTATTAGCCTGGCCAAGTTATCTTAAGTGATATGAAGATACTTATCATTTAGGACCACATGTTCTGAAGACATCTCAAAATCATTAGAGATGACTTCTTTGGACAAGTAAATCCTTAATTTAAATATCCATCAACAGTTAAAATCTACTCCAATGTTTATCATTAACACCTGCTAAGAACTCTAAGACGAAGAACAGAGGTAATTATTTTGCACATCTTTAAAATCTCTAATCTCAATAAACACTAGATACAAAAATGGCAAAAAAGTTGCTAAATGATTATTCCAACTTTATTCAAAGGAGCCGAGGATTTAGCTCAGTGGTTCTGCCGCCTGCCTCACAACGGCAGGGACCTAAGTTTGATCCCTGGTACCCAAAAAAACCCCCCAAAACCCCCAACTTTATTGAAAGTAGAATAACATTCAGACATCAGTGACACATCAAGAGTTATACAGAAGACCAATGTAGCTTAAGAATGTGCTAAAGATTTAGGATATCCATGGCTGAGGATTTAGCTCAGCGGCATTGCGCCTGCCTGGCAAGTTCGAGGTCCCGAGTTCGATCCCTGGTACAAAAAAAAAAAAATTTACACTATCCAAATAACAGATAAAGACTTTAATTAGGAAAAAACTGAGTATCTAAGGATTTTTTTTAAAGAATAAATGAAGAGGGCCAGGGACTTAGCTCAGTGGTTTCGCCACCTGCTGCGCAAGCTCAAGGACCCGAGTTCGATCCCCAGTACCAAAAAAAAAAAAAAAAGAATAAATGAAGAAAAAGTGGCTAAAACTCTCAGAGAAACAATTATGTACTCTTAATTGTGGAATATAGTAGGATTATTTTACAACTTTTGTAGGCGTACTTCTACAAGCCAAATTCCCTTTGAAAATAAGTACTACAATAAATTCTGCATCACTGGCAATAAAGAGTTTGACCCTATGAAACTTTTTCCATTGAGAATTATCTCCACATTCTTTGATAAAATCCTTATTAATGTTAAAATAGTTCTTTTCCTAAGAACTAATTATAAAATAAAATTAGTCTTCTGTATCTAAAAGTGTATCTTCTCAGCTGGCACAGTGGTGCATGACTGTAATCCCAGCACTCAGGAGACTGAAGCAGGATTGTTGGGAATTTGAGGCCAGACTGGGCAACATGGTGAGTTCAAAGCCAATCTGAACTACACAGCAAGACGCTGTCTCAAAAAACAAAACCAAAACAAAATTGCATCTTCTCAAACTAAAAAGGTGCTCCACTCAAGGTTACCCATCCAACCAAGTTCCCTTTCTGCCAGAACACAATCCCTGTATTTTTGTCATGCCTGAGATTTGCTTTGTACTGTGTATTCACAAATTAACATCCTATCAGAAACAAACACATATAAATAAAAACTCAAAACAATTTTTTCCTAAGTGGTAGAAAAAAAACAACCACGGAAGAAAAAGATTACATTTGCAAAAGTGGCGAATAGCCTTGTAGGCTTATTTACTTGCCTTTAAAAAACACACATTATCAGAAAGAAAAACATCAGATGATGAGACTTGTAGCACAAATGAGGAAATGCTTACCATAAAAATGTTTATTATAAATTAACAGAAATGAAAAAAATCTAAAAGTTAAAAAGTAGCAGAATTTTTAAAGATCTCAAAAATTTGACCTTTACTATACCATTACGAATATCCAATATGTATTAAGGAGCTAGGGCTAGGAGTTTGCTCAGTAGAGTACCTGCCTAGCATACATTAGGCTCTGGGTTTCAATCCCCAGCATGGGTCGGGGTGTGTGGGGTGGCATCAATAGTCTCAGCACCCTGCAGCCAAGGCAGGAGGATTCCAAATTTGGACACAACCTGGGCAACTTACTGTCTCAAAATAACTACAAAAAGGGCTGAGGATGTAGCTCAGAGCCAAGGTCCTGGGTTCAATCTCCAGTATCACACAAAACGGAAGTCAAAACAAATGTGATCAAACACTTTACATAACTGGGACTAAGAAAACAGAACTGGTCAGGCGTGGTAGTACAGGCCTGTAATCCCAGCAATCAGTAGGCTGAGGCAGAAGGAAGGTCATGAGTTCAAGGCCAGCCTGAACCACAGTGAGACCCTGTCACTCACCAACCAACCAATCAACCAACCAACTAGAGCTGGAGTTAAAGATGTAGGATGTGTACTTTTAATTATTTATATCTAATGACAGGTGAAACAATTCATTCACATCTTCCACATTAAATATTTAAAAATCCCCAAGTTTGAGATTTTTCAAATTAAAAAACAAAAACAAAATTAGCAAACTACCCTTTTGTCTTCCACCTTCAAAAGTTCCATTGTAACTATTTCAGCCAAAATAAAACTGGCAACATTACTACCATTTTTTGCATATGTTTTGGTTTTTTTTTTTTTTGCAGTACCAGGATTGAACTGAGGACCCTGTGCTTGCAAGGCAGGCGACGCACCACTGAGCTAAATCCCCAGCTGTTTTGGTTATTAATGTTATTCATCTTCCTTGGGCAAAGTAGTACCATTATTGGACCTGGTTTCTTGTTCTTAAATGCAAACAACTTTCATGTACAATACTATGTTTATGTATAAGGACCCTATTAGTTTTGGGTATGTATACATAAATAAGGAGTATCAAAAGACTAGTTCTCTCATTAGAAATACACATATCAATCAGTTCAGCAATCTGATTACTGTTACAGTTTACTGAAATTAATATTTAAGACTCCTAAAATATTAGGTATAGAAATTTTGTAATAGTTCCTTATACTGGGATAAAACACGTCTCAGTATCTTTAAACCCACATTCCTCCCTTTCTTTTTCTTTTTTGTTGCTAGAGATCAAACCAGGGCTTCAGGCATGCTATGTAATCCTCCTCTTATTTCTAACTGTAAATATGCACTTAGAAAAAATATTTCAAAACTGCAACCATAGGTACAGTAATTCTGTAAATTTCCCACTGAGATAAAACACACATGCATAATTATTTTACAAGAAAATCAAGCATCTTTAAACTGACATTTCCTCCCCTCATTTCTTTCTTTCTTTTTTGGTACCGGGGATCGAACTCCGGTCCTTGCACTTACCAGGCAGGCAGCAGAACCACTAAGCTAAATCCCCAGCCCTCCTCCCCTTATTTCTATCTGTAGGTCTGCATTTAGAAATATTTCAAAACTGCAACAGAAAGCAAACTCATCACTTTTCAGCAAGTAAGCAGCTAATAATTCAACAAATCAGTTGATACAGAAAGATACTGTGTATGAGGTAAGATACTATAAAAAGAAAAATACTACCTAAAAGAAGTAAATTTTCAATGATTAAACACAGCCTTTTTAGAACACATGCTACTTGCTATTTTGTTTCCAGAAATGTTCATAACTTTAAAAGAAAAAGTAGCTAAAACTTTGTTGTTTAATTATCACAACTTGTAAGCAACAATTTGTTAATGTTTGAAAAGCCCCAAGATTTTGTTGTAACAATGTCATTTCTGTCCTTTTTTAATACAGGCCTCCAGAGATTTGTAAAATGTCACATAAGATGAAGGCATTTAACAATTAGTAAAGTACCAACTTTATCAACATAACACACATTTATACATTTTAACATCTCTTAAAAGTAACTGTGGCCGGGGATTTTGGCTCAGTGGTTTCGCAGCCTGCGCAAGGCCTGAGTTCGATCCCCGGTACAAAAACAAACAAACAAACAAACAAAAAGTAATTGTGGATTAAGCATTGTATCTTATTTCAATTGGCAGCATTTTCCTCTAGTAGTACAGAAAATAATGGTGTATCTTACAAATGGCATCTTAGGATACCATAAAACAACTTCATTCCTCAGAATTACAAGTTTCTGTCCAAAAACATTGGCAGCCCCACTATCTTACAGATGAGGAAAATGAAAACTCAAAAGTCAACAACATCATAAGATCAAGAGCAAAAGAGATTGTTATCCAAGTCTTCTGACTCCCAAAGTGCCTTTTCCATTACACAAGCTGCCCAACGTACATGTGGTGAAAAAAGACTACCTGGGTTTAACAAAAAGCAAATGAATCTAACACACACAGATACATATAGCTCATTATTGTGCTAACGATGTGAATTAAAAGACTGTCTCAGACTGACTCAAAAGTAACAAAAACATTCAGTTTTCTGTGCTTTTGTCTCTGGTTAAGATGTATAATAAACTACAGACAGTTTAGAATTGACAGCTTCCCTTGAGGTAGAGATTCCATCCAATCCATTACAATGACTCAGTACAATCTTACTTGCGTTTTCTTCTCCCCAGAGGAGAAAGACTCCAACAGCTAAAACAAGGCCGTCTACTCATTTTATCAGCACTAGAAACTTCGCACATCTTTTCCAGTGTAACAACCACCCAATTTACAGGTGGTTGTGGTAATAATATTAACTTTTCTCCTTGCAAGGAAAACTAAAGGTACCCGATTAATTCAGTGATGCCGGCAGCTGGTTTGCAGGACTCTCGGGGGAGGGCAGGGGCACAGGACCAGGGAGAAGGTACCGAGAAAACTACACGTTATCATTTGGGCTACGAGGGCCGGAGGCGGAGAGAGTCGCGGGAGACCAGTCGGGCCAGAGACTCGGCACTACCCGCCAAGATACCCTCGTTCCCCTCTCCATCCCCCAAGTCCCGGGGAGATCGGAGATGGGGGCCTGCCGGGCGGCGGTGGCTGGCGGTTCGGCTCCGCTCCAAGGCCGCGGGAGGCCATTTTAGCTCCGGGGCCGCCGAAGGCCCCAGCGGCTCTCGTCCCCAAACCTCGGCCGGCTCTCTCTCCCCGCCCCCACGGGGGCCGCACCCCGCCGCGGCCGGGCCGGGTCGGGCCGGGCGGATCAGGGCGGGGCGGGCCGGGAGAGGCCGCAGGACCGGAGCGGGGCTGCCGCGGAGCTGGGTTCGGGGCCGCCGGGTGGGGGCCGGCGCGGGGGCGACCGCGGGGGCGTCGCGTCGGCGGGATCCGGGCCGGGGGGCGAGGAGGGCAGAGAAGGAAGAGAGCGAGGGCCGTTACCTATACTGGGCCGCAGCCGCCGCCGCCGCCGCCCCGCTGTGGGTGAATCCAAAGTAGTTGCCGGTCGCCATTTTGGCATCTTCCCCCAGCCGGCTGGGCACTGCAGCGGGCACGGAGAGTCGGGTCCCATGGCGGGAGGAGAGACGCGGAGGGACCGGGACGCCGAGGGAGGGCAAGGGAGAGAGAGAGGCGCCGTGAGAAGCCGCCCCGGCCGGTTGGCCGCGGCCGCCCCGCCGTCCGCCTCCCGCCCCGCACTCCCTCGCTCACTTGCACGCCCCGGTGGCGGCCGCCGCCTCCTCCCCGGAGCCAGCGCCAACCCCCGCGCCTCCTCGCAGCCCGGGGCCGGGGAAGGGGCAGGGCCGAGGCCTCGCGGGCCACATTAGACTCACCATAGGTGAAAGAAACTACAGGGCATATGGGAATCATGGGCTCGGGCTGCTGCTGCTGAACTCTGAACTCTCACCCGCTGCCTCCCTCTGCCCCGCTCCTCCTCAGCAGAGAACAGACCGCCGCTTCCAGCCGCACTGCGCAGACGCGCCTTCGCGCGGCATCCTGGGAGCTGTAGTCCCCGCCGCCCTCGGCTCCCCCGCGGGCGCGGGCGGTCAGCGCTGTGCGGCCGCTTGGCTGTTCGGGTAAGCGCCGCCTTTGCGTGGCCGCGGGCCGGGCCTCTCGGAGGCAGTGGGACCGCAAGCGGGAGCTATGTGCGTGAGCAGCGCTCCGCCCCTCCGCGGGGGAGTGAGTCAGGGAGCGTGACCGAGGGAGTGACGTCTGTTAGCTTTCTCGCCTACTTTACTCGGTTACTTTTCGCTCCGCTTCCTTCACTTTTGTGTGTGCATTTGTTCTGTGCGTTTTAGTCCGTTCTCTTTTCACTAGAATGTGCCCTGGACAAATTAGGATTCTGCCTCGTTTCCCGCTGCTACACCCCTCCCCGCCTTTGAAGTAGGATGGAGAGGAGAGAAGGAAGAAAAGTACGCGGGACTCAAAAGACACCCAAACCCCAGGCCCCACCGCCCCACTCTTCCAGGCTGGCGAACAAAACAAAGTCCCAGTTCACGTGGAATTTACACGTAGGAGGGGTTGTGAGGCACATAACAGCCAAAACAGTCTGTCCAATGGCGACTGGAGCTTTAAGAATAAAGCAGAGAGGCCAGGCATGGCGATACGCACCTCTGATCCCAGCACTGGGATGGCTGAGGCAGGAGGATCCTGAGGGCAGCCTAGGCTACAGAATGAGTTCAAGAGTAAAGGGAGCTGCTGTTTTTTGTTGTTGGTTTTTGGTTTTTGGGGGGTGGTGGGGAGCTGCTGTTTTAAAGGACTATTTGAGTAGACCTGAAGCGAAGGCGCAGCCTGGTAGATACCTAGGCGGGGGAGGGCCCTAAATGGAAAAGTTCAAGAGCAACAAGGGAGGTAGGGTTGAAACTGAGCGAGACCGGTTCAAACTTTCAAGGCCAGCCTGAACTATGTAGCCAGACCCTGTCGCAAAACAACAACAACAGCAACAACAACAAAAGTAATTGATGCCGGGGGTGGTGGTTTATGCCTGTTATCCTAGCACTCAGAAGGCTGAGACTGGAGAATCACACACGGTTCAAGGCCAGCCTGGGTTACAATATTGTATGAGTTCTAGGCCATCCAGGATTACATAGACACTCCATCTCAAACCGTTCTCTCTCTCTCTCTCTCTCTCTCTCTCTCTCTCTCTCTCTCTCTCTCTCTCTCCCTCCCTCCCTCTTTCTCTCTCTCAGGCAAAGTACTCAGTAAGGATGCCAGGTCTTTCTCTTTATTTTTTATCTTTGTCTTTTTGAGACAGGGTCTCACTATGCAGTTCAGGCTGGTCTCGAACTCAAGGCGATCCTCCTGCCTCAGCCTTGGGAGTGCTGAGATTACCACTACGTACCTTGTAAACCACCACATCCAACTTGGTGCCATATATTTGTGGTAAAGATAGAATAATACTCTTCTCCCTCACAGCCATTTCTTCTCTGTTTTGCCTTTACTTTCCCAGGTTCCCACACACACACACCAGTCCCCCACTAGTGTTGAACCCAGGCTCTTATATTAAGCTACATCCCCAGCCTCTTTTTAATTTTCTTTTTGTTTTGAAACAATGTCTCTCTAAGGTGCTAAATTGTCCAGGCTAGGCTCAAACTTTTGACCCTCTTGCCTTAGCCTCCTGGATGCTAGGACTACAGGTATGTGCCTCTAGCCTGGGTTTCCAGTTCATTTTCAGCCATTCCCTTTCCTCTTGCTGTCCCTCTTCTGATGGACTGTTTTCTGCTCCCTTACTTCTTTCCTGCCTCCCACAAATGAAGCAAAAGTGCTTCATTTGCCACTTCACCTTCTGCATACCATCCCCCAATCTCCCTGCTATGCACCTCTGCTCAAAGTTAGGCACTAGCATTAAATAGAAATTCAAAAGGTGAATCAGCATTCATCCATGAAATTCAGGGCTTTATCACCTTTCAGAGCAGAAGCAATGCTTCAGTTCTTATTTGTGTCAACCCTACTCCCCCACAACTCCTACAAAAGTGCAGGTTCTGAAAACCTGTCTGATTTGTCCCCTTACTCATTTCAAAAAGAGAAAACGTAGAACATTTGAGGAAAATTAATGTCATTACTTTTGAGAATACTGCTGTTTCCCCAGGCAAAAGTTATTTGTGCTTCAAGTATGTTGCTAGGAAAAAATATCTCCTACACAGGTATTAAAACAGCATTTTTAAGGTAGTTTGCCTTCAACTTCATTGAGTAATGAAGCTTCAAAACACTGATTTAACTGCTTTCACAAAGCTATTAGTTACTAGGCAATTTGAACAAAACTGAGGGAGAAAAGACAGGTGTTAATTACCTGCCTACAAAGATTATTTAGGCCAATTTTTTGCAAGGCTACATAGGGGACCTTTTTTTTTTTTTTTGTACCTGGGATCGAACTCGGGTCCTTGCACTTGCCCAGCAGGTGGCGAAACCACTGAGCTAAATCCCCGGCCCCTTTAGAGGGCATTGTGTTGTTGGCACATCCCAATAAGAAAACATGTAACTAGGGAAGGAGAGCAGGCCTCTTCTCCTTGGTTCCTTTTCGTAGGGGTCAGAATAGATGTTACAGTAGTAAATATTGTTTATGTTTCACCCAGCGAGAGAGAACCAACCAGAGACCGATATTAAATCCACACAGGAGTTTATTACCGGCCGGGACTCGAGCCTCGACTGGGGGTTGACAAACATGTTTTATACACCTTGAGGCCAACAGTTTCTAGGCCCCCCTATGGGATAGAACTAGTAAAGCAAGCAAAAGGTACAGAAGCGGAACGTCCTGCTGTTAGAACATTTGTAAAACAATAGTTGATTAATTGTTGTTTCTAAGAGTCTCTAAGGGAAGGAGGTTTCTAAGCTTCCTCCTTCTGAGTTCATCTACAGGGCAGGCAGGTGGGTCGAGCAGCAATATGGAGTCTGTCTTGCTAACAAGGGTCCTTCAGTTTACAATAGCTCTCTCTTTAAAGATGCAGCCTGTGGGAAGAGCCTTAACTTGCCCATACCTTGGGCTTATTTAAGGAAGGAGTTTTGGAGAAGACAAGAATTAAAGACTTGAGCCCCCCCCCCGCCGTGGTGGGGGTTAAATGAGGTAGCATTTATGTAACTTTTTAATGTAAAAAGAATAAATCTGGATGCTTGTGAATCTTTTCAAATCAACCCCCTAGTAAGTAAGTCAATGCATTGTGTCTTTCACCTACAACCAATAAGTCGGTGGCTCTGCTTTAGAGGAGTACACAGAGTGCCCAGTGTACCCAGCACAGCAGCACCACTGTACAATCTGCTGGGCCAATGACAGAAGATAAGAGACTTTATTTGCAAGCAGTTGATTATAATGTCTGGCATCCTTCATGTCCAGAGTGGTTCAAAATGCAAAGCTGGAGCCAGGGATTTAGCTCAGTGGTGCCGCCGCCTGCCTCACAAGCACAAGGCCCCGAGTTTGATCCCTGGCACCAAAAAAAAAAAAAAAAAAAAAAAAGGTCAAAATGCAAAGCTGATCAAACCCTCTGTGATTCCCATCCCACTCAAAGCAGAATTCTTCCTTGTGGCCTCCAAGACTTAATGGTGGTCTAGCCTTGTCTTTTCAACCTCTTCCTCCTTATTCTTTCCATTCCAATGAAATTGGCCTCCCTGTTTATCATGCTCCCTCCCTACTGCAGGGCTTTGGTTGTTCTCCTTGTCTAGGATATTCTTTCTTTTCTTTATCCGGTTAATCTCTGTGTGTAAAGATATTAATTCAATCAACCCTTCCTCGTCCTTCCCTGTCCTAAATGGCTAATCCTTTGTTGCCTTGTCACAGCTGCAATCTTAAACATATTGTGTGACTCTGATGGATATGTATTTCTCCCTTCACACTATTATCTCAATGGAAGTAGAGGGCCAACACTGAGTGCCTGGTGATGGGTACCCAGTATGTAGTTATGGAAAGAATAAACCGGATAGTGCACGGCTTACTCTTTTTTTGATGATTCAGAGGGCAGTTCAAGAACCTGTAGTGCCTCAAGGTAATAATTATGACCCTTAATTAGCATCTGAAGGCAAAAGAGAAAATGTTAACTGGCAGTCCTGTTAGCCACGAGGTGGCACTAGCCTAAGAAAGCCAGTCCCTGTCCTCACTGAAAATACTGTATATCATGTTACCTTCAATCACACCTTGGAATCAAGGCCTGGTATCCTGAAAAGCCTTGTTAAAATACATATATATTAGCCAGAAATGATATCATATTAGCTACTCTATATCAAGAGAAATTTAGGCATGTGACTAAGAGTAAAGACTCTATAACTGGTCCCAGCTAAATTGAAATCCCAGTTCTGTCACTCACTACTGTGTGGTCTCAGTCACAACTTCTCTGGGCTTCAATTTTTTCTCCTCTGTAAATCAGGATGTAAAAGTAGAATCTGCATCAGGGGGTTGTTGGTAGGGCTTAACTTCTTTGTAAATGTGAAGCTCTAGATCAGTGCCTAGTTTGTTGCAAGCAGGATGTGAGTGTGGGCTGTTATTCTAACCTTCGCTCAGTCTTGCAATCAAAAAATGGGCCAAAGGATGGGAAGGGAAAGATCTAGCCCACAAGGCATAAAATGAGAGGTAGCTAGGTAGATCAGGATAGCATGCATGATCATAGGGAGGCAAGGAACAAACTGCTATTATTTTATTGTTTCTGGAAGCCCAGGGAGGAAGAAGGAGTGCAGGAAACTCATTTAGAACTTGTGATCCTCTCCTAGGATAGATAATGACCATCATTGATTCAGGGCTAATATATAAAGGAAGAGAAATGAGGCCCCAGCATTGGTGATTCAGAAAGGCTCGGACACCAGGCGTTCTGGGACTGCATTAACACAGGTGGTGGTAGGAGGGCGTGGGATATGGAGAATAGCAGGACCAGGCAAGGGAACTGAGCTAGCTGTTGAACTGGCTCCTAAGGGCCAAGTGAAGTAGGACAGTGTATATGGTTCAAAGGGGAAAGTCCTGACCTTGTTCGGGACTCCAGCTGAGGGAGTATGGCAGTGGAAGACTGGAAGTAGGCCCATCTTACCCTCCCCCTTGGTGTTGTCAAAGTAGAATGAACTAGTGGGGTAAGTCTGAACTGAATCCTTGAGGACCACCGCTGGTTAAACTATGTAGATCAGGTCTAGCAAGTAGGAACAAGAACATAAATGAAAACTGGAGGCAGAACACACGACCAAACAGATAGCTTTAGAATGAAATCAGGGTGAAACCAAGGGGAGGAGGAGTCTGGAACAATGAGCATCCTCAGAGCACCTGCCATTACTTGCCTTCATAAACCAGTGGATCCATAGCCTGAGCATACAGTGTCCACCTTCACCCTCATCAGATAGACACCAGGGATCTGCCGGAGAAAAGATCTCAGAGCATTCTAGAAAGTCTCGGCTGCTTCCCAAGACGTGTCTAGATCATGCCCTTGTGCTGCTCCGTGGAGGAGAGCAAGCCACAGTGCTCAAAGGAATCTAAAACGTCATCTACCATGTACATACTCTGATTCTTCATCTCATTTGTTAAAGCTGGTCCAGAATGGAAGGCAGATAACAGAATTCTGGCTGAGAATGCAGACAAGGTTAATTGGTATAAACAGAGTTGCTGGAAGCCATAACATTGATTATGCCCAAAGCATGCTGTAAGCAGTACAGGCTGTAAAGAGTTAAATCCCTCAATTGGCTTACTTTAAGTGAGTCTGACTGAAGTTACATGACTCACAGAAGCATCTCTTGAGCACTTTGGCAGCACATAGGATAACATGACCTCTCTGCCAACGGCCACAGCTGACCAGAGTAATGGCCTATGAAGCTGTGGGGCTAAGACGAGTGCATAGCTGAGGTCAGAGTAATTTGCACCTAAATTCCATTCCCACAACTAGTACCTTCATAACTAGAAGGACAATGTCCTAATTACAACCATATATTTTGTCTATCTTATTTCTAATTTGAAAATGCTTTGTCTCTTTAAAGCCTTGCCTGCATTAGTTTCTATAGAAACTGCATATACCGCACATCTGTACAGGTAGCTCATCTTTACCCGATTGATGAACAATAAAAATCAGTGGTTGAAAAAAAAAAATCAGTGGTTGAGATTGACCAGGGTCTTTTGCTGGGGATCCAGCATTGGCTGTCCCAGCTCCCACTTTTTTCTTTAATTTTACCTTTGAGGTTTTTTTCAGCATTGCATCGTATACTGAGCAGGAAACTAGAGCCTACGGCAGAGGTCTCTTTTACAGAGTAAGTGGAGGAAAACCACAATGCTTAATAATTTTTGTGACATTAAACATACCTCAAAAGTATTTCTCAAGTTTTTAGGAAGGACATGAGGAAGACTGTTGAGAAGAAAGCCATGCAGTTGCTGATGAGCACCTGGTCTGTCAGCATACATTTGGTACTGCTATCTTATCAGGGGGTATGTTCAATTGACCTTTTGAAGTAACCTGCAGCCCTTACAGTTACTATCGTACTACCGGGCTATGGAATTATTCTGTCAGTAATAATGTGGGAAAAATTTTGGGTGAATAGCCCATAGAATATGCTTATTGAAGAGAAGTTTAGCATTGTGGTAGGTTGGAGGCATAGCTAAGAGATGTACTATACTAAGAGAATATTCTTCAGAATCCAGTTGAAGTTCTTTCCTGGGTTTTTGGCCAGTGGACAGTAGATGGTGGGCAAAGGGATGAAGAATGAGAGTTTGATTTACTTAAGGAACAAACAGAACCATGGTCCAAGGTCAGACACTGGGGTAACCATGGATATAAAATGTTTCCTCGATATGCTACTGGGAGAAAAAGGGGTTCAGAGCAGAAGATTACATAAGTCATTTCAGTAAGAGATTTTATGTCAGGGCCAGGGATTTAGCTCTGTGGTTTCACCTCCTGCTGCACAAGCACAAGGACCCGAGTTCGATCCCCAGTACCAAGAAAAAAAACCAAACATATTGAGATTTTATGTCAGAGTTGTTTCTTCCAGAGCCACATTTTGTGAGCTCAAATCCTACCTGCACCATTTATTGTGTGGCAATATTTTTAACCTCAGGGAAATTTTTAACCTCTCTGACCCTCAGAGTTTTGAGGAAATAATGATACTTCATATGGTTGTTGTGGGCATTAAATAAATTAACACATGTAAGGTCCTCGGAACATTGCTTAGCATATGACAAGGACTCAATCCGTGTCATTATTGTTACAATACAATTGTTATTCTACCACCTTCAAGATCATGGCTGTAGGAGGGGTAGGCCCATTATGAAGTCATATTGTGAAATCAAGCGTAATAGTTTCTCAGAGGAATTTCAGGCTAATATTTAGGCAAGATATCCTTTTGGTTCTGTAGTTGTTTTGACATGTTATGGATGATATTGTGTGGAGGATATCATATTCAAAAAAGGTGCCCTAGAAGTTCTTGGGCTATGTCCTATCCTCTGAATAAACTCTGGAGACTTGCTGGGGTATCCGTGTAGCAGAGATACAGATGTATGTGTGTGTGTAGTTCCCCAGAAAGTGAAAGCTGGTTGTTTTGACAAACCAGCCTCATTCTTCATACCATGCACGTTTAGGAGCAGCTGCTGTAAAATTACTGGTAAGTGCAATTGTCTGATTATTGCTCACATGCAACTTTTTTGGTTACTACCAAGGAAGAATAGTTATTGGCAATATCTTTGAGAGTAGAGCATCTTTTGGCTTAAATAACCTCTGTCTCTGTCATTCTGTTTTAACTAGTTTTTTCAATTAAATTTTTAAGTTAAGATATAATTCAAATTCCATACGACTCACCCTTTTGAAATATTCAATTCAGTTGTTTATAGTATATTCCCATCTGGAATATATCAGTGGTGCATCTATCACCACTATCTAATTTTAGAACGTTTTCATCAATCAATGATGAATCCTATGCCCATCAGCAGTTAGTCCTCATTTTCATCTGCTCCCAACCATAAAAGTACTTTCTCCATTGGGGATTTAGCACAGTGGTTCTGCTGCCTGCTTTGCAAGCACAAGGATCCAAGTTTGATCCCCGGCACCAGAAAAAGAAAAAAAAAAAAAAGTGCTTTTCGTCTCTATGGATTTGTCTATTTTGCCCATATAAATGGAATTATACAAAGTGTGGCTTTTTGTACTTGGCTTATTTCACTTAGCATAATGTTTTCAAATTTCATTGTCCATTGTTTGTATATACCACATTTTGTTTATTCACTCATACATTGATAGACATTTATATTATCTCCATTATTTGGCTATTATGAATAATGCTACTATGAATGTTGTACAGTTTTTTGGTGGATATCCATTTTTAGTTCTATACTCAATACCTAGAGTGGAATTACTGATACAACGTATTTTAAAAAACTTTATAAATATCTAAAATTCTCTTCCTCTTCATAGCTACTAACCTTACTCAGCCCTTCCACAATATTACAGTATTTCAGTAGTCCACTAATTGGTGTCTTCTTAAGGATATAATTGTCTCCAGCCCACCTTCCCCAGAAAATTTTGTTTTCTTTGGCACAGGGGTGCTTTACCATGGAGCTATATATTGAGTTCTTTTTACTTTGTTTTGAAAAGGCTCTGGCAAAGGTGCCCAGACTGGACTTTAACTTATGATCTTTCTGCCCCAGCCTCCTGAGTAGCTGGCATTACAGGCGTGCACCACCGGGATCTAAGATTTTTTTTTAAAAAAGTAATAATATGCTAACTGTGCACATTATAGTGGATTCTCATTTATTCTTTATAAAAACCCATGAAGTAGGTTCCACTGTTATCATCCCATTTAGCTTTGAATTCACAAAGTGGCAGAGGCAGGATTTAAAGTAGGTCTGACTCCAGAAGACCTGTCCTCTAGGACATAGTGCCTCACTGAAACACATCTAACCAACATACCCCTACTTTACTGAAAACACTACAAAGATTGCCACTTATCTGAAGTAATAACATGTCCTGTTACTGGTGGATTAGTAGAGTCACCTTTGTGTTCAGGTTTAGCACACATGGGTATTTTTCACTTATAAACCCTTAGAGCATTTATATTATTGTCTCTCCAATTATTTTGTATCCCACACTTTGCATTTTTAACACTCATCAGGCTTGTCATTTCTTCCTTGATCATTTTCTTACCCCCAGAAAAGAAAATAAACTCCACAGAGTAAGGGACTATGTTTAGCCACTGTGTTTTCAATTCCTAGAGACATGCCTAGCATATAGTAGGCATTAGCATATTGTGGGATGAATGAAATTAGTCTTCTGTCCCTTTCTTGAAGGCAATGGACTTATGACATATATTTTTGACATCTTCCTCTTCCTTCCCCAAACTACCACCTGACATGGTAATAGGCACATAAACAGATAACAACCTATTTTAATCCTCCCAGTTTCCTTGACATTCTATCTAGCACTTGGTGTTTGCTGCCAAGTCTCACCACCCAACACCAGTGTTATAAGGGTTTCATTGTGTCAGTAACACATTCTTAGGTGTCTAAAGAACCTCTAGGACTTGGAGCAGCCACAAGAATAACTATTTAAAGGATTGGAGGGGCTGAGGATATAACTCAGTGGTACAGTGTTTGGCTCACATATATAAGGCCTTAGGTTCAATCCCCAGCACCACACGCACACACACACACACACACACACACACACACACACACACACTATGGAAAAATATAAAATGCTTAGAGAAGAGAGAGCCCTTTTGTGAGTGGAATTAAAGCTTGATAATCATATTAGTGAGAGCTTCCAAACAACATATTATTTTAGGGCTCATATTATCCAATAGAATTTTCTTCAAAGACAAAAATGTTCTCCATTTGTGCTACATAATATAACCTCCAGTCATATGTGGCTATTCCGCACTTAAAATGTGTTGACAGAAGTTAAAATTTTAATTTAATTTTAGTACCTATAGATGGCTAGTGGCTGCCATATTGTACAGTACACTGCTAAAGCCCTGTGATCTTGGTTCAAATCTTAGTTCCACTATCTCCTAATGGTATGACTTTGGACAAATTACTTCACCTCTGCCCTGAACTACTCATGTATAAATTAGGAAATACCCTACTGCTGTTAACCCCATAAATGTGAAGTGAGGATTAAATAAATAAATATACATTTTGTACATGGGCCCATGAAGCTTACACTAGGGTGTCTGGGGAGAGATGGCTGATAGCCATAAAATGAGTCCACCTCTTTAGTGGAGTGCCCTCTCTTTCCTGGGAACACCTTCTGATAGACATTTATGTGGTATACTAGTTTCCTATTGCTGTTATAACAAATCATTACAGAATTCTGGCTGAAAACAGTGCACATTATCTTACAGTTCTATAGTTAAGAAGTTTTCCTGAGCTAGAATCAAATTTTCAACAAAGCTGCAGCCTTCTGTCTCAACAAAGTTCCTATTACCAGTAAATGAAAGAAGCAGTTTTTAGAGATAGCCTGTTTTAGAGGCATGTCCTTTTCCTCCATCTTCAAAAGCAGAAGCGTAGCACCTTCTGATCTCTCTTTGACTCTGACACTACTGTCTTCCTCTTTTAAGGATCCTTGGAACCATCTGGATAATTCAGCATAATCTCCCTATCTTAAAACTTAACCATGGGGCTGGGGATTTAGCTCAGTGGTTCTGCCGCCAGTCTTGAAAAGCACAAGGTCCCGAGTTCGATCCCCGGTACCAAAAAAAACCAAAAACGTAACCACATTTTCAAAGCTTCTTTTGCCATATATATTTTTAGGTTTGGGGGAACTGAGATATGTGAGACATGAATATGTTCACATTCCATGACCTTTCTGAAAGGTCCATCCATATTCCTCTTCCTGAAACCCTCTTGTTATAATTGTTTAGCCTTGGCCTTTCTTAGTCCTTGATCAGCTGGCTGTCCTACCATCCAGTGCTCATTTAGAGATTCATACTCATTCTGTCTTTATACACAAAGTAGACAATAAGGTATACTTCCTCAAATCTACCGTCTATGTTTCAAGAACCCCCTGAGAGAGACAGCAGGGCAGCATGTGTTTAAATTAAGCTCAGACTAGCATACTATGTGGTTTGACCAGTGTCAGGCCCTCGATTCTTCTTTATTTACCTCTTTCATTAATTTATCATAGTGAACTCCCCATGAGGGTACAAGGATAGCTAGAGGGGGAGACTGCAAAGTAATAAACAGGTACCATGGGATTCTGGCCTATCTGCTTATAATAGTTTATTGGTACCTTCTAGATTTCTCCAGCCGGGCTGGTGTAGCACACATGAGCGTGCACACACACACACACAACTTCTTTTCACTTCTCTTTTACAGAGCTGCTGTGCATATTCTATGGCTTTGTGTATCAGATAATACCAATTCATAAAGGACAATTCTCATATCTGTGAGAACTTGGGGGTGGTTATGGTTTGGAAATGGTTTAAATATGTCTTCCAGTTGTTCATGTGTTGGAAGCTTGATCCTCACTGTGGTGATGTTGGAAGATGGAAACTTTAAAGAGTAGGAACTTGCTGAGCATGGTGCACATGCCTGTAACCTGCTCACTCTGGGAGGCTGAGGCAAGAGGATCACAAGCTCAAGCCCAGCCTGGGCAACTTAGTGAGATCCTGTTTCAAAATAAAAAATAAAAAAAGAGGGACTGGGGATGTAGCTCAGTGCAAAGACTTCAGCTCAGTCCCCAGTACCGGAAAAAAAAAAAGTAGGGAATGGTGAGCAGGCCTTAGGTCATTGGGGAAAGTGCCCTTGGAAGGGATTAAAGAAGTTTCTCATGAGACTCCTGGCATCTCAGGAGAGCAAATTGTAAGGGCTGGAGATACAGCTCAGTGATAGAGTACTTCCTTAGCCTGTATGAGGTCCTGAGTTCGATCCCCAGTACCATACACACACACACACACACACACACACACACACACACACACACACACAGAACATTCAAGAGCAGGTTGTAATAGGAGGGAGTTTGACCTTGACCTTTAATTGTTCTCTGCTTTCTGGTTTTGAGATGTCATCTCTTCCTCCCACAGATGCTCCTGCAATTATAATGCTGTCCACCATCTACCATGAGGCCCTCACCAGAGCTGAGCCAATTTTGGCAGATTTGGCTTTAAATCTCTGGACTATGAGCTAAATGAACTCTTTTTCTAAAGTTAGCCTTTGCCATGGAAATGAAAAATGGGACTAATACAGGGTTTCATACTCATTTGTTCAGCCTCCATCAGGGCCTAGAAACCTCTTAGGAGCTGCTTCTCAAGTGAAAGTATCTGATTCAAAAACCATAGGATCTTTGTGCTTGATTTTCTCCTTAGGGCTTGCCATAGTCTGTGTACAGAGCTGCAGAAACTTCCAGATTGCTATATCCTTTGGTCCTAGGCCCAGTGGCAGAGCATCTGGGATAATAGCCTGGACCTTTCTCTTAATCTGATTCACACTCAAAACTGATAGCCTTATGAATTTCCCAAAGAATGAATTATAGTAGCATGCTTGTGTTGTTCAGATTTTCATTACTGGAACAAAATACATAACATACACAATTTAAAGGAGGAAAGATTTATTTTGGCTCATGGTGTCAGAGGTTCTAGTCCACAGTTGCCTCACTCTAGGGCAGAAACATCATGATAGAAGGACGTAGCAGAGGAAAGACACACATCTCATGGCAGCCTGGAAGCAGAGTGCAGGAGTAAGAGCCAAGGAGAGAGGGAAGGAGCCCCCAAACCAATATACCACCTCCTCATAGCCCATTTGGCTATGAACTCATCAGTGGGTTAATCCATTGGTGAAATAATGCCCTCATGGTCCAGTCACCTGTCTTAGCACCTCCTTAGAACATTTGGGGATCAAGACCTCAAAACACAAGCTGTTGGGGGAAACTTCATATGTAAACCATAACAATCCCCAAATGTCATCTATGTTGACTCAGAAATCCAAAGATGTCACTCAGGCGCTGTGCCTGAGATAATGAGGGTTGTGAATGTGGGTCCTAGGAAGAGGCATTAGCTCATGAGACAACTTCGCCAAGTGCATCATTAAAGGCTTTTACTCAGTGGAGGCTGGCTCGTTCAGATCGCAGCCGAAGGAGGTGTGAGGGACTTAGGGTTCAGAGCTCTTAACTTTGACTGTCCTGTCCCAAATGTGCCCATCCCATCCCATGTCTGAAGGTTTCCTTTCTCACCTGCTCCCTAACTTTGAAAACTTACCAATGTTTGGTCTTGAATTGGTACTAAAACTCGGCAGTCTTTACCACTAGGTCCTGGGCTTAGTCATCAGCCATTTTTTTTCCCGTGCAACCTCATGGGTGATAAAGAGCTTAGTTCAAAACTGCCATTGAGAATTTTTGAGTAACAGCTTTCTTTCTTGGTTGAATATCACTTGATTTCTCAGTGCCTTGTCCTAACCCTTCATTTCATTGCATGTCTCTCAGCGGTTACAGTGTGAGAAATCATGATGCCATTACATTGTAGGTACTATTCATGGCCCTGTTCCTGGGCAAGATTAAGCTCCATATGCTTCTCCTCAAACAAGTGGGCAGTCTAATTTCATTTTTCCATTTCTGCTTCCTTGGCCACTCCTGGTACATTACATGCTGCTGGTCAGGGACCCAGAAGAAATCAAAGTGCATTCAACTTGCATAATTTGTCCTGAGGCTCAAGGAAAGGAATCCTGGAACCCTGAGGAAGAGAGCTATATGGAGGTCACTAGATAGAAACTGTTGGCCTGGAAGGGAGGAAGCTGGGGAAGAATCAGTATCCTAAGCTGACTCTCCCCCTCTTTCTAATTGCCAGGCTCCAAATTGACTGACCTTAACATGAAGCCTGTTTAATTCAGACAGCTCAGCTTCCCCAAATATAGAGCAGCATGGAGAACAGTTGAGAGCTGACCTGGAGGAGAAAATAAATAGTAGCTTCTAACCCAAAGACATAAAAAAATCAAATTTGTATGAGAGCCAGATGTATTCTTTTACTTTTTATGAATTTCTCCAGTTGAGTATTTCTCTCGAGCACCTAAAAATCAACACAAGCAAACAAAACTCATCTTGCCTTTCAAGCCTGCTGTTTTTAAGTCTCCAACTTAGTTATGGTAAAGTCATTTATTTAAGGAAGCTAATTCAGAAACCTGGGATTTATCCCCCTCTTTCCCTTAAATGCTGCATCTCTTTGGTCGGCATTCTGTTAATATCTTTTAACTTCATCCTTTCTCTTTCATTTTCCTACCAGGTTTTCTGTAAAAGTCCTTATCATTTCTCACCTAGATATGTCAACAAACTCTTAATTTGTCTTCTTTCCTATCCCTCTTAAACCTTAATCTTCAGTGACTCCGGAGTAATTTTCCTGAACTTCAAATGTGAATCCATCTAAATTACCCTTTTGTTTGTAAACGATCATCACACTTAGTCCTGAGGATGAAATAAGAGCTTTTTAGGGTGGTACTCTTCATCCCTGTGTCCTTTTTCAGCTTCATATGCCAACTATTGATATGTACTCTGTCCTCGAGCCACACAAAATACTTGGCATTTTATGTTATTCTGCATCTTTGTGCCTTCCTACATATTTTCCCTTTGCCTGTTGTGTTCCCTCCGTCTGTAAAGTGAGTGATACTTCTTCGTCAAGAGTCAGCTCAAGTGACTTCTTCACTGGGAAGCCAGAGTTGAAAGCCACCAAGCTAGGTTCTCTAGGAATGCATGAATATTTAGAATATAGTTAGAAGAGTGCAGAGTGTTACATTAATGTAAAATGTGAAGCATTATTATGTAGCTGCTTGTAGAGCTATATATAGTGTTTAGTTGAATCTAATATATAATAGATTCTAAAAACAGTCAACGAGAAAAGTCTGGTAATAATAATTGTAATACACTATTGGTTATAAGATGCAACTCATTCCAGGTGTGGTGGCACACACCTGTAATCCCAGCACTTGGGAGGCTGAGGCAGGAGGATCGCCCAGCGTTCCAGGCTAGCCTGGGGTACATAATGATTTCAGGGCCAGCCTGAATTACAAAGCAAGACCCTGTCTCAAAATACAAAAAAACAAAAAAAGATACAACTCAAGTTCAGAAACATTAGAATGTGAAAAAGGGGCACTTAGAATCAACAAAAGAAGGTACTGCCTAAATCTGTCCTCCTTTGTATTCAAAAGAAACAGATCTAGCCATGTTAGTGACTTGCTCAAGATTATGTGGCTCCTTCATGGTAGTGTCCATTCCGATGCATATCCTGACTTGCAGTCCAAAGCTAGTTTAGTTTTTTCACATAGATTTATTTATTTATTTATTTATTTATTTATTTATTTGGGTACCGGGGATTGAACTCGGGTCCTTGTGCCTGTGCAGCAGGCAGCAAAACCACTGAGCTAAATCCCCGGCCCTCACATAGATTTATTATTAGTGATTACTATGAATAATAACAAGCCCCCAACTTTACAAAATAAGGTACTTTTAATTAATTAATTAATTAAGTTAGTTTTTGGTTTTGTGAGTCAGGATCTTGCTATGTAGTACAGGCTGGCCTTGAACTCATTATGTAGCCTGGGCTGGCCTCAAACTTGTGGGAATCCTCCTGCCTCAGCCTCCCAAGTGCTGGGATTACAGGTATATGTCACTATACCTGGCTCCAAAATTTATTCCTCTTTATCTCAGAAGTACCAGGAAAAGGTGAGACTGGTTCTTTAGAGTTTGCATCTTCCATCCCCTCAAGACCACCAAAACCAAAATTAGAGTCCATCAGAAAAGATGGGTAACATCAAAATTTAACTTATACATGTATAAATTGGGCAAGAAATGGGTTATTTATAAAAATTCATTAAATTCATTCATTCATGATTTGTATATTTTTCTGTATGTATGTTTGTTTCAACTTAAAACTTACTTTAAAAAATGTGCCTGGTAGAGCAGTGTTTTTCCACTTTACCAAACTCAAATATCTTTTTTTATTTTTATTTTTATTTAGTTTTAGTACCGGGGATTGAACTCACACCAGAACAACTGAGCTAAATCCCTGGCCCTCAAATATCTTTTTGATAACAAATGTTTTTTAATGTCCCCTATATTTCTCTGAAATGAAAATTGTAGATAATTATACATATTACATATATAACTTTAAATGTTTTCTTTTTAAAATAAAATTTTATCATTAAAAATTAGGGCCGGGGATTTAGCTGAGTGGTTCTACTGCCTACCTCGAAAGTTTAAGGTCCTGAGTTCGATCCCCTGTACCAAAAAATAAAAAATAAAAAATAAAAATCAATATAATGCCTTAGTGAAGAATATAGAAAAAATAAGAGGGAATAACTTTCTAATAAAATTATGTGTCTTTGTGTATATTAATGTTTGGTTGTAAATTCTCTGGAAGATACTGAGTGTATGTAGTGTTTGCATCTTGTGTAAAAATCTCCATGGATACAACAGTTGCAAGTCCAGACTGAATCAGGTAATAGCTAATTAAGAAAGCACCTATGATGCAATTTTCAGAAATGGGAGAACAGTGTGCTAACATGCTAAATAGAACATAGTACAGAATCTTTCTATTTATATGATGGTGATATTCCTTCAAAGTCTAGAGCAGGTTTAAAGTGTTCAAAATGCTTTATGTTTATATGTCAGAGGCAACCTACATTCTGGACTCATTTAGTTTTTACAATCCTACAATTAGATATTATTATTATTATTATTATTATTATTATTATTATTACTATTTTGGCACTAGGGATTGAACCCAGAGCCTCATGCATGATATTATTGTTCCTAGGGTTTTTAGTAGTTCAAGCTGGCCTTGAACTTACTATGGAGCCCAGGCTGACCTCAAACTTGTAGCCATCCTCCTGCCTCAGCCTCCCATGTGCTGAGATTACAGGGGAGCGCCACCACACCTGACTATTCCTAGGTTTTATGAGGAATCTGAGGCAAAGAGAAGTAAAGTAACATTCCCATGGTAATGTAACGAATAAGCCAGAGAGCCAGGATTTGCACCTGGTGCCTGATTCCAAAGTTCTTAATCCATGAAGGCCTTCTGCCTCTAAAGTGGGAGAACTTTCTTTTGCTAAGAAGCTGTATCCCGGGCAGAGACAAATGGTATAGTCTTCCATGGGCTAAATACATTTTGGCACTCAGCTTGCTTGGGGAGAAGTCCCAGTGGCCTCCTATATCAGTGAGATTAGTTCAGCTCCATTTATAAGGGGTATCCAGGGCCTTCTCAGCCATTAAGAAGCAGGCCGAGTGTGGGTGGGGCATTGTTTCTGCCATAGTAAGAATTGATTTATTCCAAATGGTCTAGAATCTATGAAGATGCCTAGGAGCTTATTGGCAGATTCTTGAATGTCCCAGGCATACAGCCTTTGTATGCCTATGCCGTATATCTCTAGAACAACTTCCATGGTTATCCATGTTGCCTAATTTCAATGCAAGGCCTGGAATGGGCATATCTAGCCTCTCACATAAGAGAAGTAAATGACAGATTAAATTCTACCAATAATCTATGTACTTCTTCATTTAATGTCCTCATAGATCTTTACCTTTACCTCTTTCACCTCAGAGAGTTAGGTAGCCTTGGGCCACTCACCTTCTTGAGAGTATGAAAATTAGGATTTTTTTTTCCTTAAATTCTTTTATTGGTATGTTTTAGGTATATAGTACGTTTACATTTATCATTGGGTGCTTGTACCTGTACATGATGTATCTTGGTTCTTATTTTTTTCCCCATTACCTGTGCGCCCTTTACCCCCTCCACCCTTCCCTATTTACATAGACTTCATTTCCATTTTTTTCTTTTCTCATCATTTTTCCTTTCCCCTTCCCGTCCCACCCCTACCCCTTTGGACCTTTACTTCCTATTTCAAATTATCAATTATTCCTTTTAATCATTTTAATCCTTATTTACACTTTCAGTTTCTCACACTAGAGAAACTATTTGGTTAATTAAGAATTTTTGATTGCAAGGATTAGAAACTAACTCTGATGTGATGAAGAGAGAATTGTAGAGAAGAACATTGTGTGAACTATCAGATTTAGTGGAAATACTGGAGAATCAGGCTCAGAATTGGTAAATTCTGGAGGGCAAGATGTCAGACATGAGCAAAGCCTGTGGAGAGGAGAATTCCTGGCTCACAGCAGGAACTAAAATGGCAGTAGAGGCCAGAGGCTCAGAGCTTGGCACATGCTTGTGGGTTAGGGGTGTGTGGATCTCAAACATAGTAGACTCTATGCCTATGGCAGTGTGACTGATTTCAGACCCTTTTCATGGTGGCTCAGTGTATACAGTGTACCTTCTTCTTGGTCACAGTTAGCCTGCCAGGAAAGGACCTTAGGACCCACATCTGAACAGGGAACAGATAAAGGCTCACACATCATTTCTCCCATTGAAGGTGTCCAACTACTAGCTGAACGCAAAGGACTAAGAACCAACTTGGGGGCTCAACAGTATGGCAATCCAGTGCTCCCAGGAATACTGAGATTGTTGAGCACATGATCATGAAATTCGGAACCCAAATTCAGGGACACTGGTGACCTCAACAGCTCTGCAAGGTATAGGGCAGTGGGAGCAGATATCGCTTCACACGCACGCACACACACACACACACACACACACACACACACACACGGCTATCTATCTATGTCCTACTGCTAGTGTCAGGTCTTTATACATGCCATCTTTCTTCCTTCTTTCCTTTCTTTCTTTCCTTCCTTCCTTCCTTCCTTCCTTCCTTCCTTCCTTCCTTCCTTCTTTCTTTCTTTCTTTCTTTCTTTCTTTCTTTCTTTCTTTCTTTCTTTCTGTACCAGGGATCTAACTCAGGATCTTCCACTTGCAAGGCAGGCATGGCGCCACTGAGCTACATCCTGGCCCACATGCCATATTATTTAAATCTCCAAAGTACTCTACTATATGAATGGCTATGAATTCCTCCATTTAGCAGATGAGGAAATGAAGACACAGCAAGTTTGAAGCACTTCCCCCAGGACACACAAACTATTTAAAGAGGCAGGGCTGAGCTCAGTATGACTCCGAAAATACTTACAGGGCACCCAATATAGGGTATAACAAACACAGACCCTGAGGCTGACTGACTCTTTGAGCAAGGAGGATTGGCATCTAGTGATGCATCCAAATTCAAGGAGACATATCCCAGGGCATTCTGAGTATGAGAACCATGGCTGGCGGTATAGCTCAGTGGTAGAGTGCTTGTCTAGGATGCACAAGATCCTGGGTATGATACCTGTCAGGTAAAAGGGCCGAAAACCAAGACCAGACCAGGCCACAACAAGCCTTTATTAGGGGAATAGATCTGCTGGGCTGTCTCTGAACAAAGGAGAGACAAAAACAATATGGCCGGGGCAGGGAGAGTCTTTTATAGAGACTGGGGTGGGGTTTGTAGGGGCTGAGGTGGGGTTGAATGAGGTAGTGACTAGGGAGTGGAGGAGCCGGTGATGTCACTAGGTGGTAGGAGGTGAGCGAGTATTAGGTTACTCTCTAGGCGGGAACAGGGGCATGCTGGGAAGAAGAGTTTGTTCTTTGGTGGGAGCAACCATCTTGGCATGATGTCACACAGGGGAGGG
Organism: Heterocephalus glaber; assembly: GCF_053883595.1. NCBI lineage: Eukaryota > Metazoa > Chordata > Mammalia > Rodentia > Bathyergidae > Heterocephalus > Heterocephalus glaber. The sequence continues at coordinate 19,346,069 of NW_028258333.1, forward strand.
GGCAAGGCACGATAGGAAGAGGGCAGCTACTATACATAACAGCTGCTGAGGTAGTGGGAGACCTATCAATACCCAGAGAGGTAAAAGAGGCAAAGATGGGAGGGGATGTCAAGGGGTCAGGAGCATGTAATTACTATAAGCACAACTTGTACAACCTTCATTTACCTCAAGCCTTCCTTTTGGAGGACACCTGAATGTGGTTCTAGATGACCCAGATTGATAATGAGGCTCATTGGCTCCTTCAGAATTCCACAGTGGATCTTGCCCAGTAAATCCTGCTACTTTTCAAAACAATTTGTATTTTCTTCTGTTAAGAATACATAACATGCTAGGTGTGGTGGCTCATGCCTGTAATCCCAGCACTTGGGAGGGTGAGGCAGGAGGATAACCATGAGTTCGAGGCTACCCTGGGCTACATAGTGAGTTCAAAGCCAGTCTGAACTATATACCAAGTCCCTGGCTCACCCCATCCCCTTAAAAAAAAATAGAAAAGAAAAAAGAAAAAAAAGAACACATAACATGAAATATACTCTCTAAACAACTTTTTCTGAGATGGGGTCTCACTGTGTCACTGAGGCTGGCCTTGAAATTCTAGGCTCAAGTGATTCTCCTTTCTCAGCCTTCTAGGTAGCTGGGACTTACAGGTGCACACTACAGTAAATGGGTTAACATATTTAAAGAATGTGCACCAGCTTTCTACTTAATTTCTTACTTAATTGAAACTTTGTGCTGTTGATTAGCAACTTTTCATTCTCCTCTTTCCCCAGTCCCTGGAAACCACCTTTTACTCATTGATTCTACAGGTTTGACTGTTTTAAGGTATGGTAAATCAGTGGAATCCAGATGTATTCATCTTTCCATGACTGGCTTATATCACTTGCTCTACTGTCCTTGAGTTTCCTCTATGTTGTTGCATATTGCAGGATTTCCTTCTTCCTTTAAAACTAAATAACAATCCATTGTGTATATATATACTGCACTTTCTTATGCCTTCATTAATTGATGGACATTTAGATTATTCCCATGTTGTAGCTATTGTGACAGTGATGCGATGACAAAATCTGCTGCTTTGAACCATTTTGCATGCACATCTAACTTCTTCAATGCCATGCTTTAGGTCTTGCTAAAATTGGTCAATGATTTTGTTTGTCCATATGAATATATTCCTTACCATAGCCTCCAAGACCTTGCATAAGTTGACAGTCTCACATCTCAGCGGCAGTCTCCCCAACCTCCCTTCTGGGCCCCACATAATAGATCTACTCCTGTAAGTTTACAATAAGCCTGCGAATTGCTCAAGCAAATGAGTCAGATGTTAAGAGGGGTTGTTTGAACCTGATGTGTTTTTTTGTTTTGTTTTTGTGGTACTGGGGATCAAACTCAGGACCTTGTGCTTGCAAGGCAGGTGTGGTGCCACTGAGCCAAATCCCCGGCCCTGTGGGAACCTGATGTACGGTTGTTTGATCAGAAGCATGGTAAAGACAATCTGATACCTATGGCTGGCATCTACAGTCTGGAGGGAACAGTCTTCGGACTGAGCCTTCAACCTGTGGGATCTGATGTTATCTTCAGGTAGTGTCAGAACTGAATTGAACTTGAGGACACCCAGCTGGTATCTGCTGCAGCAGCATTGCTTGCTTACTTTGGTGAGGAGAAACCCCCACATCTTTTGAGGTCACAGAAGTCTTCTGTGTTGATTGTTGTGGTAAGAGAGGAATGGAAAAACAGACGCTATTTTTTGTAACATAGAATGATACAGGATAAACTGATTTCTTCAGCAGATAAATTTTAAGTGTTATGAAAAAGAAGTAGAGGAAGAACTTATGATTAAAAGAGATTAAAGTGACACAGTAGCCATTTGCAATGTGTGGAGATTATTTGGACCCCAGTAAAATAACCCACAAAGCAAAAAAAGAAAAATTTATAGCATTTGTGAAACAATTAGAAATATGACTACCGACAGGACAATTAATGCTATTATATTTTAGGTATAATCGTACATAGCTATGTTTTAAAAACTTATTTTTAGAGAAATATATATTTATAGATGAAATGATGTCATGTCCGAGATTTGCTGCAGAACAATGTGGGAGTAGAGGAAGTGGATAAGGGAGTGGATGACTATCCAGGATTGTCATGGATTGATGGGGGTTAGGTGACAGACACGTGGGAGGCTCATTACACTACTTGGTCTACTTTTGTGTCAGGTCGACAGTCTCCATAAATAAAATGATTAACAATTATGATATAGGCACAGTTTGATTGCAGGTGATCATTTTCATCCTAGAAATTGGGAAAGATTTATTTTAAAAACTTAAAAGTTTCCCTCAAAAGATGGTTGCAAGGCCAGGGATTTAGCTCAGTGGTTTCGCCGCCTGCTGCGCAAGAGCAAGAACCATAGTTTGATCCCCGGTACCAAAAAAAAAAAAAGATGGTTGCAAATTTCAAGTGCTAAGAAATACTCATGTACGTTTTCCTCCTTCCACACAAAGTACTGTAATTGATATCTTGGCCATAGAACTGTGTGAAATCATGCACAGCACAAAATAAATTGTCAGCTCACTCCGAGTCTTTGACTTCAACTCAGCCATGATGATCTGGTTCCTTCCGATTCAGAGATGCAGCTTTAGCTGAGACTTGCCCTGCTACAGAGACAGGGGCCAGGTCCCTGCAACCTACTGTTTCTATTCTTTTTGGTCTACTGTCCTCCAGCCACTGACTTTTGTGATGGTCTTTTGGTTTAGCTCCAGCTTCAGGACCCTTACATTTCGTTTTTCTTTTTCTTTTTTCTATTCTAGATTCTTCTTCCTTAAAACTTCTAATGGCTTGGTCCTTCTCTTGATCAGGTGGATCCCTGGATTTGGGTGTCTATATATTCTCAGAAATGTCTTCTCTCTGTTGTATATAAAAGAACCCTACATATTCCAACATTTACCTTTTTTTTTTTTCCAAAAATACCATTTATCACTACTTAAAATGATATATTTATATATTTATCTCTCTACTTTCTGTTTCTTTCCCTTTCTCCTCCAAGGAATGTTAGCTTCATGAGGGCAGAGACTTTATCTTTGTTACCTTGAATAAGTATTTGTTGGATAAATTGATGAATGGGTCTTCCAGGACTACTCTGATAATATTATCTTCTCTGGAGAATGAACAGTGAAATACCCCTTACCAGCCACTTATCCTAGGTGAAGTCCCAGGATGTAGGCTTAAGTTATAGAGCTCATGCGACTCTCCGCATGGGATGCTAGGGACTCTTCTCTCAAAAAATCCCGGTGCTTGGTGCACAGAGATTGTCGTCTTGTCCCCAGGATGTAACCCACAGCCTATGAAAGAACAATGACTTTACCTTAACCTTCCCAGTGATATTCTGGGAGGAAAGTAACTCATCCCAGAAAGGGAACTTGTGCTTAACCCATAAATACTGTTTGGGTTGATGAGGAGCAAGGGCTTGAATACAGCCCTCTGGAGAGAGTCTCAAGTGATCTTTAGACTTGGCTGTCTTGTTTCAGTTTCCTGAGGCAAGGGGTCCTACATTGCAAGGAAAAAATATTAGTCAGGTTTAAGAGCTATAAATAACAGCACAGTGGCTCCACTTTATGGCCTCATAGCTTTTAACCCGGGTTGGATGAAGGTGTTTCAGTTGAGCAGCAACCAAGGGAGCTGTACTTTGTCTCTAACTCCTGAGATATGGAAGATGTTACAGGGATGACCAAGGTGGGACACCAGTCTCAGCAAGCAGGATAGATACCTGTGTAGCATGAGTCATAGTATGTTTAGTGAGGAATGATTATTGGAATGACATATGTCTTAGTCACTTTCTCATTGCTGGGACAAAATACCCAATACCTACAACTTAAAGGAGGAGAGATTTATTTTGGCTCACAGTTTTGGTTCATGGACATCTGGCTCCAAGACAAGAACAGGATGGCAGAGAGGCACAATGGAGGAAAAGGTGCTCAGAACATGGTGGCAAGGAAGCAGAGCAAGAAGAGAGGACCTGGGACAAGTACACACCTTTCCAGGTCACACCCCCAGTGACCCACCTCCAACCAGGCTCCACCTCCTAACAGCATACTCAGCTACTAAACTCATCAGTGGGTAAATCCACTGATGAGTATAGCACTCCCATGATCCAATCACCTTCCAACACATGAGAATTTGGAGGACATTTTAGAGCTAAACCATAACAACATGGGAGCTTCATAGTACACACTGGGGATGAGAAAAAGAGGGAGTCTGGGTCAGTCATGTTTTATTCCAATGAGGCTATACTAACACACACACACACACACACACACACACACACACACACACCCCAAAATTCAGTGGCTTACAACATCCACACCAAATTTATGTATCTTACCTGTAGGTGTTCAAGTCAGCTGTGGTGGTTCTGCTTTAGCTTGTGATTCTGGCCAAGTCTGCCCCACAAATTTCTCATGTCAGGACCAGCAGCTTCTCTAAGCTGATGGCAGAAGTTCAAGAAACCAAGCTAAGCTATGCAAGCACATTAAAAACCTCTACTCAGATCACATCCATTACTATTTCACTGACAAACAAATCACATAGTTAAGTCCAATGTCCATGGGTCATGAAATTATACTCTGTCTTCTTCAATGGGAGACCCTGAAAAGTCACATGGCAAAGCCTGTGGATATTTCGTTCTATTGCAGGGAGAGAGTGAAGAATTGAGAGCAGTAATCCAATCTCCCACAGGGCCCAGGATGGCTGTTTGGAGGCACAAGTGAGTTACCATGGAGACATCTTGAATGAGAAGAGAGAGACTGAACAGGGCATAAAGCCAGAGGATTGTTCCTTTGTTACTGTCATTTTGATATATATTCCTTGATTTGCACCCTCCAGTCTAAAATCTGAACTTCTTTGGTTTTTTTCTCCAGGCTAAATTTGAGTCTAGGGAAGCTCAAATTATAGGACTATGAATAATCTGTCTCTAGCAGGAAGTAACAAGGCTGAGATGATGAGCACATAGAGCTTGTAGACTGTGGCTTTAACCAAACAGCCACATACTGGTATAGTGAAATGCAGCAACCAGGCCTGGCATTATAAAAGAAAGCACTTGTCTATTTCAAGTTTGTGTAGAATTACAGATAGTTCTTTGCTATGGTGTGGATATGTTTTAAGTGTGTTCCCCAAAGGTTCCTGTGTTGGAAGTGTGGTGTTAGTGTAGCAATATTAACAAGTGGTAGAATGTTTATGAAGTGGAGCCTAGCAGTAGGTCACTGGAGCCAGTTCCCTCAAAAAAAAAAATTGATATTTTTTTGGTGGGGCCCTCATTAATTCTCAAAAAAGAATTGTTATAAAAGAGCAGGTGTAGCCCCTCCCAGGCTCTCAGGTGTAGCCTCTGTATCTACTTTCTTATTTCTTCATGGGCTCTGTCCCTGTCACAGGTACTCCCATCACTATGCCAGTCCCCATGATGTGATGCAGCCAGGGGCCTTTATCAGAGCTAGTGCTATGCTGTTTGAACTTTCATCCCCCAAAACTTTGAGCTAAATAAATCTCTTTTTTATACATTACCCAAATTCAGGTGTTTTTGTTATAGTAACAGAAAAATGATAAATATAGTTTTCTTTGTTCTTCATTCATGAACTTGGCTCTGTGGTGACTTCCTTTTATGTCTGAAAATTACACCAACTCTTAGTTTTAACATTATGAGAGAGTGAGGGTTTGACATAATTGATATCTCCATGAGCCAGCCTGGACTACATAGTGAGATCTTGTCTCAAAAAACAGAACAAGGGCCAAGAATTTAGCTCAGTGGCACGATGCCTGCCTTGTAAGCACAAGGCCCTGAGTTCGATCCCTGGTACTAAAAAAAAAAAAAAAATCAAAATTGTCCTATAACTTACTTCAAGTCTTACCAATTACAACAATTACAGGCTCTAAACTCAGATACTTATTTCTGTTATTGTGCAGTGCAAGTTTCCTTTCTCTGTGTATCTGTGTTCCCTGTTAACAATCCTTGAGGAATAATTTTTAAAGAGAAGAATAGAAAAGAGAATGGTCTTATTATTGCTAGATCGGGGAGATTATCTGGGATTTAGCACAATGCAATCAGATTTTAAAAATCTCAGTAGGTGAAGGTGATTCTCCAGAAGGAACCAAGTTCAAGAAATTACTGAGAAAAGTCTTTAATCTTAGATGGAGAATTCATAATAGACTGGAAAATCATATCTGAAGGCTGGGATAGATTTAGAAGAAAATCAGGATGGAGTTTTATCAAACCATAAGAAGGAAAGAAATTTTGACACATGCTAGAACATGAGTGAACTTGGAAGAAATTAAAGTGAAAGAAGGCAGACACAAAAGGATAAATGTTGTATGATTCCACTTATATAAGGGACCTAGACTAATCAACTCTAACTTGACAGAAAAGTAGAAAGGTCATTGCCAGGGGATGGGGGAAGGAGGGGAAGAAGTTATTGTTTAATGGTTATGGAGTTTCCATTTGGGAAGATGAAAAAAGCTCTAGAGACAGTGGTGATGATTGCATTGGGATGGCTACTTTTTTTTTTCTTTTTTTTTGGTACCAGAGATTGAACTTGGGACCTTGTGCTTGCAAGGCAGGCAGCAGAACCACTGAGCTAAATCCCTGGAGGGATGGCTAATTTTATGACTAGCCTAAAGGAGTTCCACATAGCTGATAAAATGTTATTTCTGGGTGTGTCTATGAGGGTGTTTCTGGGAAAGACTAGCATTGCATTGGAGAAAAGAAGATGGTCCTCCTCAGTGTGGGTGAGCCTCATACAACCCAGTGAGGACCTGAACAGAGAGGCGGAAAAAAGGTGAATTCACTCTCTCTGGTTGGGGTTGGGGCATCTGTTTTCTTTTTAAAGGAGGAAGATATTCATTGATAGGAAAGCTCCTGAGGGGCAGGAGGGGTATGGAGCGGTAGCCAAAGACCCCACTTTACAGGGAAGTTTTATAGGGTGAAACCCACGTGGGTACAACATGGGCCACAGCCATGAACATCCAATAAGGTTACAAGTATAGTCACTCAGGTAAATGTGGTCCAATTGGGAAGCAAGTCATGTAGCAAGCAGGCGTACAAGGATTTTCAGTAAGGGTGGAGGTCAGGGATATTTCCTGGAGAGGCTGGGTTAAGACCTTGAACCCCCGCCCTGTATAACCAGCTGTAATATCTATAACTAACTGGGCTGAGGATTCAGCTCGGTTCTGCCGCATGCCCCGCAACCGCAAGGACCTGAGTTCGATCCCCAGTACCAAAAACCCCCAAACAAACAATATCTATAACTAACTTAGCTGTCTACAATACCAAGAGCCCCCAATAACCTTCCACCAAATCCCCTTGGCTTAGGTTGGTCTGTCCCTTTCTGCACATACAGCCAGGAAGTCTAATCGATGTGGTGCTGTGGTTCGTTTCACCTTTGTCCTGGCCTTCTCGAGGACTTAGCCCTATCTGACTGCCTATAATATTTCTACCTAGCTCATCTATCTATAATATTACCCCCTCTGAAGAAGTATCCCAAAATGCCGTGAGGGGGCAAGGGGTGATGACTGCTCAAACTACTTCAGGCTGAAGGGGGTCATAGTTGTGGGTGGCAGTGAGGGATATCCATCAGAAGGTCTGTCTAAAGGTCCTCGATAAGCATCATGAGTTTCCATCATGGGGAGGTATATAGCTTTGAATCTGGAGGAGAAAAGGCCAGAAAGACAGTTAAGTATACATAGGCCAAACAATAAGATCAATGGAAATATTGGGTATAACCAACAGATGTTTCCACCAGGAAGAGCTAGTAATAGCCTTCCACAGGGAGGATAAGGAGAAGTCCCAGGGAACTCCAGAATCCATCGTAGAAGTAATTTAGCAGTTATGAGTTGTTTACAAGGTCGATCTGGTGGATCCTGGTAAAAGAATTCTAGCACTTTTGTCATTGGTTCCATTTGTATGACTGGAGTATGGCAGCCTCTAGGCAAGAATAAACAAAACTTTTAAGAAATTAGAGCATGTATAATCTAAGCATGAGCACACTAGAATGGAAGGGCAGGTTGGGGAGAAAGTCACACTTAGAAATTGAAATTATGATTATAACCTGCTGGCTATTACAGATTCTACCATACTGGTGTAGCTAGAAACTGCCAGAAGGGGTCATTGACTGGACTACCCTTTTTATATCTAGCTTTATTATTATGGCATTATTTTATACCTCTTTTGGTTATTCTTTTCTGCTGGGTGTTTAAGACCAAGTTAAAGTGAGACCTGTGTCGAGTAATATGAACCTCTTGCTTTCTACCAAGGTCAGTTAAGTCTCCTCAGGCATTATTTTGGAACCATGGATGGAGTCTCCCAGCTCCTTTGTCAGTGTCAGCCATCATGATGGGTCACTGACTTGCTTGACCATGTTGCTTTCAGTGAAAGCATGGGAGACTTTTTACTCTTTGTGACCCTCCTTTGCGACATGGTACATTTGTTCTCTGGTGCCCAGCAGTCTCCCTGCTCAGGAGGTTGAGTGACTTGCCAAAGAGGTAGGATCCTTTAGGAAAGGTTCCTTTGTGTCCTGGATTTTTGTTGACCTTGAGGGGCCAGGGCCAAAATATTGGCTGTCCTCATTTTTTTTCCTGATAAATAGTTGACAATTTAAAGTAACTGAAGGGCTTAGTTCTCATCTTTCTTAGATCTTCTGGAATACATGCCTGAAAATGTCTTCTATTTTAATCTATCTGATTGACAGGCCAGTAGGGGCTTGTATAGAAACTGCTTGTGTTCCAGTAGGAACCAGTTGTTCCCTTGGCTGCTTGTCTTTTGAGCTTCTAAAATTAAGATAATATTTGTCTCTATATGTAGCAGCAGCTTGTAATACTACTTGTCTCTCATTAGAAATCAATGTTTGATTTAAGAGCAAAATTATGTCTTTCTAACCTAGTCCATAAATCTAAGTAAATTCTCCAAAGACCTCAGTGTTCATATCAGGATCATCTGAAAACTTTTAGATCTCATTTGATCTGTCCTAACTCACTGAGAGAAAAAGACACATGAACATAGGTAGTCCCATATTTGCCATTTACTTCCTGGAAGGGATATTGTCTTTGAGAGGCAAAATTAGCTATGGGTGGGTATAGTTCTGTAGAGGTTTTAATTATAGCTGGCTTGGGAATTTCACCCTTAGATTTTAAAGGATAAGGGGGAGGGATCTCAGGCAGTAAAGGGCAAGTGGGAAAAACTTCAAGTTTGGCAGTAGAGTTTCCACTGGGATTGCCTCAGAAACTGTGTCCTCAGGGTCCAAAAGGTGAGGGCAGAAAGCCTCAGGTTTAATGATAAGGACCAGAGGAGTCTGGTCTTCCTGCAGCTTATATTTACACTTTGAACACAAATCAAGATTATCTATTAATGCAAAAAAAGATCTGGACAGAAGGCAATTCTGACCATTTTCTCTCTTTTTACAGTATAATTCTAGTTGTGAAATGGCATCATAATTAATACTTCCTTCTGCATTCCATTCTGGCTCTAGAGGATAGGCAGGCCATGCACAGGTGCAGAAGAATGTTAGGCTGTTCTGCTCAGTATGTGAGGATAGAACTTCTGCCAGTGTTTAAGAATATATTCCAAAGGAGTAAGAGACTTTGACTTGGCATTCCCACATTCTGGAAAAAACAAACAGAAACAAGGCATCCCTATTATTCTGATTGATTCCTTATGCTCCTAGAGCGTCCTCTAGGATCACAGCTCCATGGCAAGTGGCTGCCATCTGGAGAGAGCCCAGGAGGTAAATTGGACTGGAGTAGCCACCCTTTACCAGCTTGCAACAGCTTGCAATCTTATCTTCCCCAGGCAACTTGTGTTTTTACTCCTGAATGAATTTCAAAAGCCCAAGATACAATTGATTTTAGTTGTAAAATCATGTCTTTTTGAAGGAAACATTGTTAGCCAAATCAATAATCAAAAGTACCTAAGTCACTGTTTTCTAGATCTTTGAGAGAGAATGAGGCAGATAGATTAAAGGGCCGTGCCTTTTTCCTGCGAAAGAGATCGCTTTTAGAGACAGAAGCAGACCAAAGCCTCAGGGGATCTTCACCAGCAAAGAAAATTGCCAAGATTTGATCCCCATACCAAAAAAAAAAAAAAAAAGAGAAGAAAACCACCAAGACATCTGTGCTATCTGATCACCTAGGTAACCTCCAGCAGCAAGACAAAGAGTACACATTGTTCAAAGTTCACAGGGCACATTCATTTGGTCTCCACAAGCACATAGAAGAAAAGAAAAGCTGGTTGGGATCCCTTTTATTCCTAGTTAGCAAAGCACAAATGCAAACCATTTCTCTGTTAGCTGTTCTATGTAAGGCCTCCTAGAGACTCCGTGCGGGCTAGTAGTAAAGCAGCCAAAGAGTTCTAAAGTTAATTCCCAAGAGCTTCAGAGTTTCTAGCCTATTAAAGATTTGTCAAACAACCTCTCCTGAGTCACTGTTTTCTATTTGTGTCTATCTTACTAGCAGAGAGAGAGAATAGTCCCATTCTGTAGCTCAACTCTTAATTAATGGACGTTTGAGAAGGGCCCTACCGGCATCATTTCAGGTCACTTTGAGACAGAGGATATCTGATGATCACTGGAAGGGTTACCTTTCACCTCACTGAGGAGTCCAGTTAGGGAACAGCAGTTATGTGGAGATTTTTCTACTGATTACCCATTCAGGCTGTTGGGAGCCAGTTTCCACTGGAGGACCTTCAAGCATCTGCCAGAGAGTAGCCCTGGCCACAACCTCTCAGTTGTCAAGCCAGTTTGCATTAGTTCCACAAAATCAGAGATCTGTCTCCTGAAAGGAATCTAGCTGCCTGTCTTGTCAGCATTTAGTCTACAATTTATTAGCAAGAGTGTTTTCTCATACATAAATGAAGAGAGAGAGAGTCTCCCCTAAACCAAATGCCTCTATAAAGGAGAGTATAAGATTGGCAGGAGAGATTGGGAATGAGACCAGGAAAGGAGATATTTTCTTCTCATACTCTTGGTGAGTTATTGAGACAACTTGCCCCTGAGTTGTCACTCTTAGCCTGGAAAGGCTAGAGTGGGGAATCTCAAGAGCTAAGACTACCTCCCCACCAGTGGAAGATCAGACCATAAAGGAAACTGAGGCAGAGCTGGCTCAACATTATCTCTAGAATATCGAGAAGGATTGGGCCAGACTGCTCAGTGAAACCTGTCCCCCAGTCTTAAGAGCAGCTGCCAGCCTAGTGCCTTATTAATTGACAGGTGGGGTCCTGCATTTTATCAATAAGCACGTATATTTTTCAACTATAAACTAGATTTTACAGAGAGGCCTATTTTTACTACATTTTCTAATTTACTTGTAATTATTAGTAAAGGCCATTAGATGACAATCTAACATTGCTTTTCCTCAGCACTGTCTAACAAATCAATCAAGCAATCAATATAGAACAGAAACATAAAACCTTGCCTACAAAAGTAAAATATCCTCTTACAGAAACATCATTTTAACAAAACCACAATGTATAAGAACTCAAGTACAAAGTACTCAAGTACACCTCAAGTACAAAGCATTTACAAGAGGAACAAGCAATGACAAACAAGAAGGACAATTTTGGTTACTTAATATAATTTAGCAATCAATAGCAGTAAATTCTTACCTCCTATTAATTATTATCTTGGTGGGACCTCCAATAATGTAGGGGGAAATATGAAATGTTATATCTCCCAACCTGTTAACTGTATGATATGCTGGGTTCTTGTTCTCTAGAAATCGAAGAATGAGTCCTAGGAAAGACAGAGGTTAAAAGTAGGAAGATATTTATTGATAGGAAAGCTCCTGAGAGGCAGGAGGGGTCCCGAGCGAGCAGGTAGCCCGGGGCATTTGGGCATCTGTTTTCTGCTGCGCTTGAACAGCAGTGCACCAGCTTCTCAGGCTTTTGAACTCCTGGACTTATCACCCACCCTATCCTTCCCAATTTGAAGCCTTGGGCCTTGTACTGAATTATACAACTGGCTTTCCTGATCCAGTTTTCAGATGGCAAATCATAGGACTTCCTGGCTCTCATAAACATGTGAGCCATTTCTTCTAATAAATTCCTATTAAATCAACTATAAATTCCTATTAAATATAATAAAAATACCCTATTGGTTTTGTTTCTTTGGAAAGCCCTAGCTAATACACACATCAATGGAATGCACTTAATGTCACTAAACTACACCCTTAAAATGGCAAGTTTTTATGTTATGTATATTTTATCACACTTTAAAAAAATTATATATCTACAACACAGAGACTTAAACATACTCTCCCTCCTATTATGACAACTCAGAGAAAAATTACAGTCCAAAAATTGAATTCCCTTGTTCTTATAAAGTTTGGAGACTAAAAGGTAAAAAATGTTTAGGTAAAATCTAAAGTTTTATCTCCTTGATTTCTTATTGTGTTCAGTTTGCCTGAGGGCTCTCAGACTAGTACCCCTTCCATCAAATGCCCTCTTGCTGATGTCCACTGGAAAAGTATTGTTCTTTTAAGACCTCAAACATTGAATTTGCTCAACAGTAAGATTCTACTGTACCTCCCTTTTAAAGACTCCAAAGAGTAAATAGGAGTCACAAGACTGTCATTATATAGTCCCATCCCTACTACATTTGGAAACTCAAGTAATTCGAAGTTGTCCCTTACCCAGCCCCACCTCTTGATATGTCTAGATACCCAAAGCCTAGTCTAAAAGTTTATGATTACCAAAGACAAGACTGTAGGATATCAGAGATGGAGAATAGGTTGAGAAATCTTTTTGTTTCTAGCCCTTCCAGAAAGCTAGTCAAAGTCAGCTATCTGGCAACTATGACCTCATCAAAAGTTGAATTAGAGAACTATGCATTTAATCTACCTAGAAGAAGTCTCTTTTGGAGGTTGGCAATTGAAACACTCCTAACCTTTTCCAGTTGGCATATATATATATATATATTTTACTTAAATTCTTTTATTGGTACATTTTAGGTATGCAACACATTTACATTTCTAATTGGGAACTTGTACCTTTGCATGATGCATCTTGGTTCTTATTTTTCCCCATTCCTAGCCCTCCCTTCAACCCCCTCCACCCTTACCTATTTACAAAGACTTAATTTCCATTTTTTCCATTTCTCATCATTTTTCCTTTCCTTTTTTTCCTTTCCCCTGCCCCTCCCACTACCCCTACCCCTTTGGAGCTTTTCTTCCTATTTTGCATTGTTGATTATTCATTCTAATCATTGGTACATTTTAGGTATACAATATAATGACATTCATCATTGGAAATTTGCACCTTTACATAATCTCTCTTGGTTCTTATTTTCCTCCCTTGCCCAGCCCTCCCTTCAACCCCTCCATTCCTCCCTATTTATAAAGATTTTTGTTCCTATTTTTCCATTTTCTCATATTAATTCCATTCCCTTCTATCCTTTCCCCTAGCCCTCATACTTCCTTCCCCTTTGCCCCTTTTCTTCCTATTTCACATTACCTATTATACCTTTTAGTCCTTATTTACACTTTCAGTTTCTCACACCAGAGAAACTATTTGGTATTTATACATGTGTGTCCTATTTATTTCATTTAAGAGTATCACCTCAATGTGCATCCATTTAGCTATAAATGTCTCTAATTTCTCATTTTTTATGGCTGAGTAGTACTCCATTTTATAAAAAACCACATTTCCTTTATCCAGTCTCCAGTTGATGGGCATTTGGGCTGTTTCCAAGTTTTAGCTATTACAAATTGTGCTGCTATGAACATGGGTGCACATATATCACTGTGGTATGATTCTTTTAATTCTTTGGGGAAGATACCCAGCAGGGGAATAGTGGGGTCAAATGGGACTTCCAGTCCTAGTTCTTTGAGGTATCTCCATACTGATTTCCACAGTGGTTGCACCAGTCTGCACTCCCACAGCAGTGGAGCAGGGTTCCTCTTTCTCGAAGCCCTGTCAGCATTTGTTGTTGGTTGATTTCATGATAGCAGCCATTCTTTCTGGAGTGAAGTGGAATCTCAGCGTTGTTTTCATTTGCATCTCTTGAATGACCAGTGATGTTGAACATTTTTTCATGTATTTATTTGCTATTTCTACTTGTTTGTGTGAGAAATGTCTGTTCATTTCAGATGCCCATTTTTGGATTGGGTCTTTAAATTTGGGAGGTCTGATCTTTTTAAGTTCTTTATAGATTCTAGATAGTAGACCTTTGTCTGAGGAAAAGCAGGTGAAGATTTTTTCCCACATTGTGGGTTGTCTCTTCACACTGCTGGTGGTTTCTCTTGCTGTGTAGAAGCCTTTTAATAAGAAGAGATCCCACTTGTTGATTGTTTGTGCTAGTTCATGGGCAACGGAGGTTTTGTTCATAAAATCTTTTCCTACACCGATGACTTCAAGGGTTCTACCTAACCTCTGTTCCAGCTGGTTCAGCGTTTCTATTTTAATATTTAGATCTTTAATCCATTTTGATTTTAGTTTAGTGCATGGCGAGAGATTGGCATATTTTATTTGAGATTTCCTTATTAGCCATTTGGCTGATATAAAACTTCTTAATTTCACTTTCCCCTTGTGTTCCTGGCCACCCAGTGCTCTGTCCAGTGTGATAGACTCCACATTCTCTCCCTAAGAGGCATTTTAGCCTGTACTCCTCTTGTAACAGTAGAATTGCTCAGGCCTGGGATTCAGCAGAGATCCCCAAGGAAACCCATTCCAATTGTTCCATCACCAGCATTCATTGGAAATTGTCCCTGGACCTTGGGAAGCTGCATGTTTTCCCCAGTCCTCACTTTTGTTTCAGCTGGAGTTGCCCTCAACAGACTGCACTGAAAGCATCCCTTGATGGCTGTACCTCTGCCATCTGTTCATCCTCAAACCCTAAGCTTGCTTCAACTTTTCACATCCTGTGTTTGCTTTTCAGATCTTGAATGATTTTCTTCCACCATGTTTTTTTCTGCAATAGTGGTATATGCTTCTAGGACTCCACATCCCCTGTACTTTCCAAACTCTTTCATGAAGATTTTAAGCAGTTTAGCCAGCTTTTTATGTTGGCTCACTTTTCTCTTACAAGTACTGTTAACTACATTTGAATGCTTTTACCTCTACACACTGTTTGCTTTCTGCCTCAGTCTTGTTTGTTTCTTTATTTGTTTTGTTTTGTGGCTGTGCTGGGGAATGATCCCAGGGCTTCACACTTACCACGAAAGTGCTTTACTACTGAGCTGCCACCCCAGTCCCAATGTTGTTTTTTAAAATACAATCATCTGGAATTTATTTTCTAGGGTCCCAGACATAAAGACATAAAGTAAATGAGGTCTGGGTTTTCTGAAAGCATTTTCAAACAAACAATAACAACAAACAAATTCTAATATCTCTTCCTGCAACAAATAATTCTGTCCTGGGGATAAATATTGTATGAGTCCCTTTTCTGTTGCTGTACCAAAGTATCTAAGCCTGGATTCAAGAGCGAGGTGCTGGCTTGGCTTGGCTTGTCCCCAGTGAAGGTCTCATGGAGAGGGTCTCATCACAGTGATGGGAGCATGTGCAGAATAGGTCACATAGAAAGACAAAGCTAAAGAGAGATTCAGGGTCCAGGTTTGCTCTATTTATAACTCACTCTTGCAGAAACTAACCAGGATCCCATGAGAACTATATTAATCCTTCTGAGGGTGATGCTCCCAATGACTTAATTCCTGCCAGTACCCCCACATCTTAGAGGTTTATCATCACCATACTGGGACCAAGTCTCTGGTATGTAAAACTTTGGGGCACACAAACCATATCCAAACTGTTGTAGTTAGGGTTTGCAAGGGAAATAGAATTAATACAGGACACATAATTTATAGGGTTATTTTATAATAGTCAACCAAAAAGTCAAGTGCAGAGGAGTGTAAGAGATCTAGCCATGTACTAGAGACTAAAAGAATCCAGCCAAGGGCCTAGATCCCACAGCAATGTCCTGCACAAGTCCAGCTGAAGGCTTAGAATCCAAGGCAATGTTCTCCATGAGTCCAGCCAAAGGCCTAGGGCCCAAGGCAATATCTCATGCTTGTCCATATCAAGGAGATCTGCACTGGAAAGGCCCAAATGCCAGTGGTGGAAGCTAGAAGGCCCGCACCAGCAGGGTGAAGAATTTGTGCAGCCAGGGTGAGGAATCTACACTGGAGCCAGGAAGCAGCACTCAAGGCAAAGATCAGAGCTCCCCTGCCGAGGACAGCAGCCATGCCCAGCAACAGCAAGGACCCAAGATCCTTTGGCAATGAGAACAGCCAAGTTTGCATCAGGAAAACCAGCTGAGGCAAGCTTCTCCAAGAAAATCAACAGCCAGCCATCTTCCCCTCCAGTTCTCTTTTTATGCCATGGAAAAATCCTCAGGTGGGTCTTCCACGCCCAGAACCACACTGATTCAGTTCATCTGGGCATTCTAAGTTGACCGTTAGTTAATCCACCATGCAAACCATAGCAGGTATTCTCTATTCAAATTGTTTAACAAAGCCTCAACTTGACTCACTATTGGTCTAACTGGTTCATCTCTGTCTTGTTTCCTTAAACCTAGGCCTTCACTTGGAGTCTGCTGTAGTTGGAGTGTGTTCTCCAAAGTCTATGTGTTGGGAATTTGATCTCCATTTAAGAAGAGTTTAGTCATAAAGGCTCTGTCTTCACAAATGGATTAATACTGTAATTATGGGAGTAAGTTCCTTATAAAAGGAAATTTTCTAAGCTCCCCTCTAGTTTGCCCTCTTGTCCTTTTGCCTTTTGTCATGAATGACACAGCTAGAAGGCCCTTATCAAATGTCAGCCCTTAACCTTGGACTTACCAGTCTGCAGAACCATGAATGAATTAATTTCTTTTACCCAGTGTCTTCGTTACTTTTCTCATGGCTGAGACAAAGTACCCAACACCCACAAGTTAATGGAGGAAAGGTTTATTTAGCTTAAAGTTTTAGATGTCTAGTCCACTCCATAGTTGGCTGGCTCTAAGGCAAGGTGGCATGGCAGAGAGGCATCACAGAGGAGAAACAGTCCATGGCATAAAGGGGGGGGCAGAAGGTAACAAGCAGCAAGCAACAACAGCAAGCCTGCCTCTCTCTTTTATCCCTTCCAGGCTACCTGGCTTTTGGGTGGTGCCATTCACACCCAGGGTGAGCATTCCCATTATCCACATTCAGAACTATGCTAAATCAATCAGTGGACTAATTTAGTAATCACACCCTTAATTCCAGCGTCACACACTGTAGTTCCAGCCACCTCCAAAAAGCCCCACCTATTACCACAAGAGTCTTTGGGTGGGTGGGGGGACATATAGATACAAGCCATAGCAACCAGTGTATGTTATCTTGCTGTGGCAGCTCAAAGTAGACAAAGACAGACTAAATTCTATACATATTCTGGCATGCTCCTTCAAAGCTAGGCAATACCCACTCCCATCTGCAGCAAGACATTCATCCAGTAATGTTCTGGTTATGTGAAGTCTTATTTTCTTGATTTTAAAAAATTGTATAAAATATGCATAACATAACATTTATTATTTTAACCACTTTTAAGTATATAGTTGGGTGTCATTAACTACATTAATGTTGTTGTGTACCATCATCCATCTTTAGAATTTTTTCATCATTCCAAACTTAAATGTTGGATCCATTTAAACAATAACTCTCCATTCCCTCTCCCCTTCTCCCAGCCTGTGTTAACCACCATCCTACTTTCTCTATGAATTTGGCTATCCTAGGTTCCTCATGTAAGTAGAATCATACAATATTTTTCCTTTTGTGACTGACTTTTTTCACTTAGCACTTCATGTCTTATCTACATTGTAGCTTATGTCAAAATTTCCTTCCTCTTTAGGTTATAATATATGTACATACATACATACATATTAGCAATGTTGCCATTTCCAAATATATAATATTATTAGAGTATGTATATAAACTTCATTTTGTAAGTGTTAGGGTTGTTTCCACATTTTGGCTATTGTGAATAATGCTGCTATGAACCCACATTTATGATGATCTATTAAGTACCCTGACTTCAATTATTTTTGGCATATGTTCAGAAATTACATACAATCCTGTACTATTTTTTTCATAGAGGTTGCACCATTTTACATTCTCATCGACAATGCGCAAAGGCTGCGATTTCTTCACATCTTTGCCAATATTTCTTTTCATTTTTTAAAATCACCATTCTAATGAGGTGATATTTTATTGTACTTTTGATTTGCATTTTCCTAAAGATTTGTGATGTTAAGCATCTTTTCATGTGCTTATTGGCATATATCTTGGTATATATTTTGGTATCTATGGTGTATATCTAAAAGTAAGAAGATATTGATACATCCTTCAAATCTTTTGCCTTATATGGAGTGAAAAAGTAAACAATGAGGGCAGGGTATCTAGCTCAGTGGTTCGGCCATCTGCCTCACAAGCGCAAGGACCTGAGTTCAATCCCTGGTACCAAAAAAAAAAAGTTAACCATGGAATGGGAGAAAATATTTGCCAATCATATATCTGATTATGGTTTTTGCTCATATATTTTTCTATTTCTTTTTTTTTTTTGGTACTGGAGCTCGAACTCAGGTCCTTGTGCTTGCGCAGCAGGCGGCAAAACCACTGAGCTAAATCCTCAGCTAGTTTTCTATTTCTGAAAGAAAAAACACTGGGGATTTTGATAGACATTGCATTGAATCTGTAGATTACTTAGGGTATTATTGATATTTTAACAATAGAAAGTCTTACAATCCATGAACATGAGCTGTTTTCCCATTTGTTTTTGCTTTTAAATCTTTTTTTTTTTTTTTTGGCTGTTTTTAAATCTTTCAGCAATGTTTTGTAGGTTTTTTTCCCTTCTTTTTGGTGTGTTTGAGACAGAGTCTTGCTATGTAGTTCAGGCTGGCCTTGAACTCACTATGTGGTCCAGAGTGGCCTCAAACTCACAATGATTCTTTGCCTCAGCCTACAGAGTGCTGAGATTACAGGGCTGTGCCACCATACCCAGCTGTTTTGTAGTTTTTAATATACAAATCTTTTACCTCTTCAGCTAAGTTTATTCCTAAGCATTTTAAAAACATTATTGTGAATGGAATTGTTTTCTTAATTTCCTGTTTGGATTGTTTACTGATAAGGTAAAGGCATACAACTGATGTTGTATATTACTTTTGTATAGTTCTAACAATTTTTTGGTGGAATCTTTAGTATTTTCTTCATATAAGATCATTTCATTGTGAATAGATACCTTGATCCTTTCTATTTGAATGTCTTTTTGTTTTTCCTGCTTAATTGTTCGGGTTAGGACTTTCTAGCGCCATGTTGATTAGGAAAAGGCACACATCTTTCTTGTTCTGGATATTAGAGGAAAATGTTTCAAACTTTTACCATTGAATGTGATGTTAGCTGGGGTTTTCCACTTTAATTATGTTAGATATCACAAATTTTAAAGGAACATATTTTTGTTATTATTTTATTCAATTGTAAAACCATTAGTAGGTTACATTGGACTATATAATCAAGCATGTTTTCAATGGAAAACAATATGGAGCACATTCCCAATTTAGGCAGCATCGTGGTCTAAAAGTTAATGGACTATCCTAATCCGTGTTCAAATATTCTGAGGTCAAATATAAACTGTTTGTATGACAAATCTACAAAAGAAAAGTGGTTGTTATTGAAAGAATGGACTCATGAAGATAGGGCCAGGAATGTTCTGATAAATGCCTGATTTCTTGTCCCAAGGGGAAAGAATGAACCAGCTATGGTCATATAGATTTTGGGCTAAAAGGGTTGTAAGAACAAAAATCTGGAACAAGTATAGGGGAATCTCCATTTCCCTGGCCTAGAATTTGTTAAGATTCTAAAGGAACACTTCTACCTTGTTTCTCACACCTCATCCATGCATTCATCCCTGTAAGAGGAGGACTGTTTTACCTGGTTGGTTAGTTAGGTACAATGGACTGGCCACCTCAACTCAGCTCTTTCCCTGCCATCTTCCAACGTGTCTGCTTAGAGGACATCCTGCACTGTCTGCTGTAGTGTAGTAAGCTCTGAAGCCTGGCTTATGGACATATTGGATGTCCAGGGATGACTGTGGCCCAACAGGTAAGTCTGTATCCATTCAGGAGTGAAATACTAGCAAGTCCTTCTTTTCTTTTTTTGGTACCAAGGATCGAACTCGGATCCTTGCGCTTGCAAAGCAAGCAGTGAAACCACTGAGCTAAATCCCCGGCCCAAAGTTTTTTTTTTTTTTTTGGTACTGGGGATTGAACTCGGTCTTTGCGCTTGCGAGGCAGGCAGCAGAACCACTGAGTCAAATCCCCAGCCCTTAGCAAGTCCTTCTAATGTATCATTAAACTATGCTTTCTAGTTAGCTATTAACAACACTGACATTTTTATTTCTGTCAGCTTTTGATGTACATCCATCTGCTTTCATAATCTTATTTCTTCATCAACTTCAAATTTGGGGAAAGAAATACCGAGGTGAAAGGCTGGGGATTTAGCTCAGTGGTGTCACGCCTACCACACAAGCGCAAGGTCCTGAGTTCGATCCCGGGTACCAAAAGAAAGAAAAAGAAAAGAAAAAAGAAATGTAGAGGTGAAGGGAAATTTCCCCTCTGGCCTTTGGAGGTTCATTGGAATGAAATGATATTAGACACATTAAATAAGAAAAAGGCATACAAGCTTATTAATAAGCAAAAGGGGAAAAAAATCACAGCATAGGAGAAAATGAAAGAAGCGTGATTATCCATGAGCCCAACATGATACAGAAACTTATGTACCCATTTTTCTGTAAGGAAGAAGGAGAATGAAGAATGTCATGGGAATAGTAAATGATTTTGAGAGTAACTCAGTGGGCTTGGAGAACATACAATGGCCAGGGACAAAGTTTGTTTTGCCCATAAAATAGACAATGGATTGTAAATGATTCTCTATGGGACTGAAATAGAGGAAAATAGTGTATGGTGAAAGTCTTCCCATGTGTTGACTTCAGTCTTTCCTCCTGCAGTATGAATTTAGTTAGTGAAAACTCAGGCAAGGGACTAGAGGTAACTTTCTGTGGTGAGTGTGTACTTTAGGCAGATAGGGAATTTTGCATGAGGTTTTTCCCTGTGCTTGGACAGTAAGAAGCATGACAAGGTTGGGTCATTGAGCATGGTGGTGCACTGTAATCCCAATATTTCAGAGGCTGAAGCAAGAGGACCGCTGTGAGTTCCTCCCAGCCAGGGCTACATAGTGAGTTCAAGACAAGGTTGATCCTGAGTCTGCTTTCAAGGCCCCTGTTATGGCTTAGATCAAAATGCCCCCTAGAACTCTCATGTGTTCAGAGGTGGTAAAAGTGATTGGATCATGGGGGCACTATACTTACTGATGGATTATTTTATTGATGAGTTCATAGCTGAATGTGCTGTTAGGAAGTGGGACTTGTTAGGTTGGCCATTGAGGGTATGACCTGGAAAGTTATATATTTTTTTTCCTCTGGGCTTCAACCTTTT
Organism: Heterocephalus glaber; assembly: GCF_053883595.1. Taxonomy (NCBI): domain Eukaryota; kingdom Metazoa; phylum Chordata; class Mammalia; order Rodentia; family Bathyergidae; genus Heterocephalus; species Heterocephalus glaber. The sequence continues at coordinate 19,367,524 of NW_028258333.1, forward strand.
TCTCTATGCTTTCAAGCTGCTATAAGGTGAGTAGTTTCCCTCCATAATGCCATTTCACCATGTCATTTCAGCTTTGGAGCCAGCAGACCATGCATGGACTAAACACTGAAATTGTGAGGCAGATTAAACTTCTTGGGAAAGTTTTGGTATTATTTATTTTGTCCCAGTGATGGAAAATATGATGAACACAGCCCCTTCCTTTAGATCAAACTTCTCAGCATGCTAAAATTGCATATTTTGGGAGGATTGTTCTCTGAACCCCAGTAGGAAAAAAAAAGTATTATTTTGGGTTTCTAAACACAATGGAGGGCCTGGGATTTAGCTCAGTGGTTCCGGCACCTGCCTTGAAAGTACAAGGTCCTGAGTTTGATCTCCAGTACCAAAAAAAACCAACCCCACAAATTAAAAAAAAATTAAACACAATGAAGTAGTGTACAACAACTAAAAGAACTAAGTGGCTTGATATATATATATATATATATATATATATATGGAAAGTTTATTGATATAACAAGTCTTAGAGCTGGGCATGGTGGTGGCTGCTTGTAATCCCAGCACTTGAGAGGCTGAAGTAGGAGGATTGCCAGGAGTTTGAGGCCAGCCTGGGCTCCATAATGAGTTTAAGGCAAACCTGGACTACATAGTGAGACCCTGCCTCAAAAAACCCTAGCACCTGAGTTCAATCCCCAGTACCCCCCCCCAAAAAAACACCCCCCCAAAAAAACCCCACCAAAACCCCCTAAGAAACAAAAAAACAAAAACAAAAACAAAAATTCAGCCTGAACTACATAGTGAGACCCTATCTCAAAAAACCAAAAGCTGGGCCAGGGGTTTAGCTCAGTGGTTCTGCTGCCTGCCTTGCAAGCGTAAGGACCCAAGTACGATCCCTGGAACCAAAAAAAAAAAAGTTGGAGGTTAGCCTGTGTAATTTAGTGAGATCCTGTCTCAAAATAAAATAAAAAAGGGCTGGGGCATAGTAGAGGACTTGCCTAACATGCAAGAGGCCTTGGGTTCAATCCCTAGTAGTGCTGCTCCTGCCCCCAAAATAACTACAAAAGAAAAGGGAAAAGATAAGGTATAATATGATCCTATTTATGCCAAAAAAAGAAAAAAAGTTCCACAAACTCATAGTTAAACTCTACATCTCATCTCTCTGTGTACATTTATGGATATGACTACATACAGAAAGTTCTGGAAAGACATACTATACTGCAAACTAATAACAATGGTTTCTGTATGTTGCATTTGAATATTTTAAACAATTATAGATGTCTGTATAATTTATAGTTAAAAATGTAAAAATCTTGCATGTGAGTAGAATAGGTGGCTAATAGCCAGCTCCTTTTGAAGGCTTGGAGGCCAGGGCTTATTGTCTCCAGGTTAGTACTTGTGTAACTTTCCCTAACTGGGGTGCTGAAGAAGGTGTAGATTGATTAGCTAGGTGAGTGTAAAGTAAGACCCTGAGAGCAGATTCTGGGGACATGAGAGATGAATGGCAGCTTGGAAAAGCAGATGCCCCCAAAGAAGGGGAGAAGCTAAGCAGGCAGGACTGGGATTGAAGTGTGGCTGCTGGTGGAGCCAGACATTGAATTTGAGGCTAAAGCCTTGAAGTCTATAAAGACACTGATTGACCCATTACATTTAACTCTTAAGTATTCTTATGGTCATGCACTGATGGGTTGGCTGGTTTAATGTATAGAGTTGGGCCAGACAAGACAAATGCTTGTAAGGGTTGTTAAATGCCTGCCTTTAGGAAGCATCAGAATGCCCATCTGCTGTTTGAGGTGTATGGAATAAGGGTAGGGTTACCACCAGAGATATGGCATTCTAACCTGTCAAATTGTCCTGATGCTGCTTAGGAGGACCCCGTACTTGCAGATCCATCCTTGAAAAAGCTCTGTGTGGATGCTGAGTAGAAGAAAGGTGAAATACAAAAGTATAAAAACATGATTTTCAAAAACATTTTTCTTGGGCCAGGGATTTAGTTCAGTGGCACTGTGCCTGGGTCACAAGTTCAAGGACCTGAGTTCGATCCCTGGTACCAAAAAAAATTTTTTTTCTTCAATAAAGTTGCATTTACATGAAACCAAAAAAAATTTCTTCAATAAAGTTACATTTACCTGAAACCAAAATAACTAACTAACTAACTAACATTTTCTTTTCTCTGTATGGTAAATGGAAGTTTACCTCCGAGCCACTAGGGGGTGCATGGGTTTCACTCAAAGACTGGGCTTGGGAGGAGCAAGAGCCAGGCTGGGTTAATTATTTCCAGGTGTTGGGGGCTTTGCACCCTCTTCCCAGAGGCCATAGGAATTAACCCTTTCTGTTTGCCGAGTGAATTGTGCCTTTGTGACTTTTGATGGAACCTATAGCCATTAGTTCTAAATCAAGCTTATAAAGACATTACATCAGCAAGTTACATTTAGCACTTGATTGTTCTAGCTTTCATTTAAGCTGGTTGGGGATGCTTCCTTCTGTGTTTACAGTTAGGCCAGTTTGTCAGTCTTCTGCAAATATTGCAAAAACTGAGTGGGAGAAGGAAACTACCATGTGTCTTCAATTTTGTCATCAAAGAAGACCTATCCCCTTGTAAACAGAAAAGAGACAAATGGCACAGAATTCCTAGAAGCAACATTCCATCTTTTGTTTGTTGCTTTTGTTTGTTTTGCTTTAAAGTTGTGAACAGATGGCCCAGCTACACCAATAACAAATGAAGTTAGTACTGACTAAGACAGAGCTGGAGACTAAAGTGGGTGAGTGGTTCTGATACCTCCTCATGTCCCTGGGGCACTATTTCTCTAGTGCAGTCTGCCTCCCACTTGCATAGAGGATGGCTTGTACAAATGCAGCTTTCTGGTCTCTGTTCCAGACTAATGAATCAGCATCTGAACCATGGAACCTGTATTTTTGGTTTTGTTTATTTTTGAGTCAGAGTCTCCCTTTGTAGTTCAGGCTGGCCCTGAACTCACTATGTAGCCCAGGCTGGCCTCAAACTTCCAGCAATCCTCCTGCCTCAGCCTCCCGAGTGCTGGGATTACAGGCATGCGCCACCACGCCCAGCTAGAACCTGCATTTTTAATGAGTTTCCTAGTTGATTTCTTTTTTTTTTTTTTTTGGTACCGGGGATTGAACTCGGGTCCTTGCGCTTGTACAGCAGGCGGCGAAACCACTGAGCTAAATCCCCGGCCCCCTAGTTGATTTCTTATGGGTAGACATTACAGAGAGGAGAAACATGACACCCAGGGGTTAATACTTTTGCATCAGGCTTTGAGGACCTTGCCTTGAGGCAAAGGTCACACAATCCTGGATGGTGCCCTATGGAAAACAAGATGACCCATTGCTGGGCCTGAGTAGAGACAAGATAGGCTGTGAAAATATAGGAGCTGGACTCTGGGCATCACCAGGACCCACCTGAAAGGATAATAGCAGGTGCTGGAAGGGGCCTTTGTTTTTTACCTCTTAGAAGCACCCTGAAACCCTAAACACCATATCAAACAATGTTGATTGTGTCTGCCGAGCACTGGTAAAAAAAAATTCCCCTTGTCAATTTTCCATACTGCAGGCAAGCTCCTCTCTTAATTACACTGTCTGGAATTTGAACGAGTATAGCTTCATTTGTGTGGGATTTTTTGTTTTATTTTTCAATTTCTTTTCAAATGCAAATCCCCTTGGGAAAATGAAGCTTCGAAAAGAGGTGAGAGGGAATTTGCTTAATTACTCCTTATTACATAGTTGTAATCTCTCATACTGAGAAGAAAATGAAACATTTTTATTGAATTGGGAGAAAGGAGCACTTTTAGAACCCAGGTGGGTTTGGGGAAGGAATGGGAATAGAACACTGGTTTCAGGGACATACTAAGGAGGGCACACTTTAAGAGCTACTCCTGGTCTCAGAGGGCTTCAGACCCTAGAATATTCCTGGCCTACAGAAATAAGAAATTGTGATTACAGTACTTGTCGCAGGAATGAATCTTACTCTGAAAACTGTAGAATACAAACATAGAACTTTGTTTCTGTGTCTCCCTAACTTCTCTTTTGTATCTCTATACCTTCCAATACACTAAGTTACAGTGCAAAAACAAAGCCCCCCAAGCCTGTGGCTTCACATCAGAGGGTTATTCCTTGCTAATGTACCTTCCACTGTGGGTCAGCAGAGGGACTCCATTTGCCATTGTCATTCAGGGATCCAGGCTGGAGGACTCATATCCTCACTTGCCTCTAAGGTCACTGTAGCGGGGAGAAAAGAAAATGCGACAAGTTGCACACGGCTCTGCATTAGGGTTTTCCAGAGAAACAGAACCCAGAGTCAGAGATTTTATTAGCTCACACAGTTGTGAGGACTGGCAAGTCTGAAATTTGCAGCGCAGGCTGGCAAGCTGAAGACCCAGGGATGAACTGATCTGATAGCTTGAGTTGAAAGCCATCTGGAGGCAGAATTTTATTCTTCAGAGGATCTCAATATTTTTCTCTTAAAATTTGCAATGGATTTGATGAGGCTCACCCACATTATGGAGCATAATCTGTTTTACTTCAAAATCTACTGACTTAAACATTAATCACAGCTAGGGAATCTTCACAGCAGTACCTAGACTGGTGTTTGACCTGAAACTAGGTATTGTGGCCTAGCCAAGTCAACACATAAAATTAACCATCATAAGATCTTCACGTTCACCTGCTCCACTGCTGGTGGGAGTGTAGACTGGTGCAAGCACTGTGGAAATCAGTATGGAGATAGCTCAAAGAACTAGGACTGGAAATCCCATTTGACCCTGCTATTCCACTGCTGGGGATCTTCCCCAAAGAATTAAAAGAATCATACCACAGTGATATATGTGCACCCATGTTCATAGCAGCACAATTTGTAATAGCTAAAACTTGGAAACAGCCCAAATGCCCATCAACCGGAGACTGGATAAAGAAAATGTGGGTTTTTTATAAAATGGAGCACTACTCAGCCAAAAAAATATGAGAAATTAGAGACATTTATAGCTAAGTGGATGCACATTGAGGCAATACCCTTAAGTGAAATGAATAGGACACACATGTGTAAATACCGAATAGTTTCTCTGGTGTGAGAAACTGAAAGTGTAAATAAGGACTAAATGTATAATAGGTCATGTGAAATAGGAAGAAAAGGGGCAAAGGGGAAGGAAGTGGGAGGGCTAAGGGAAAGGATAGAAGGGAATGGGATTAATATGAGAAAATGGAAAAATAGGAACAAAATCTTTGTAAACAGGGAGGGCTGGAGGGGTTGAAGGGAGGGCTGGGCAAAGGTGAAAAACAAGAACCAAGAGAGACTATGTAAAGGTGCAAATTTCCAGTGATAAATGTCATTCTATTGTATACCTAAAATGTACCAATTATTAGAATGAATAATTGATAATGTAAAATAGGAAGAAAAGGTCCAAAGGGGTAGGGGTAGTGGGAGGTGCAGGGGAAAGGAAAGAAGGGAAAAGAAAAAATGATGAGAAATGGAAAAAGTGGAAATAAAGTCTTTGTAAATAGGGAAAGGTGGAGGGCGTGAAGGGAGGGCTAGGAATGGGGAAAAAATAAGAACCAAGATGCATTATATAAAGGTACAATTCCCAATGAGAAATGTAATTGTGTTGTATACCTACAATGTACCAATAAAAGAATTTAATACAAAAAAAAAAAAAAAAGAGATCTTCATGTTCAGCCTGGACAGGACACATCTCACTTCTGCTCATGTATCATTGGCCAAAATATATCACATGGCCTCATGTAAGTTCAAAAGGGCAGAAAAATGCAAATCTTACTACACACCCAGGAGGACAACCAGAGTATTTGTGACTTGTCCATATGGCTGCATAATTCTCATTTCATGAAGGGAGTAGAAACATGTTCTCTGTCAGTTTGAAGTCCCTCTTTTTTCCTGGCTTCCATCTATGAGGTTGGCAGGGGGCTTACATTTGCTGTGACAGCAGGGAGCACCTGCACCTCCTTCATCATCTATTCACTCTAGCTTCTCCTGAGACATCCATTTGGTCTGCAGTTATCTGCTTCCCTCATTCCAGCTTGCCAGGCTTCGTGAGAGCCAGAAGCTTTCATGGCCTCATCTGTGCCTCTCTGGGGGCAAAATGGAATTGTTGTGGTTTTCCTGGGTCATACTAGGGCACAAGAAACTCTTAAGACTGAGGTGGTAGAGACTGTTAGTCACCTGCCAATGTCTGTTCTCTTTTACCGAACTAGAACACCCAGGTTTTACCTGGATACATGTCCAGAGTATGACTACATTTCCCAGACTTCTTTGCAGCTTGGTAGAGTCATAACACCAGAGTTGGACACTGGGATGTAGACAGAGGAGAATATGTACCATGGCTGTCAAAGGGGCCTGACAAGGAAAGGGTATTCCCTTCTTCCTTACTCCTCTTCCTTGCTGTCTGGGACATGGATGAGATAAGGGGACTGTGAGCAGTCATGTTGGAGAATGAGAAGTCTTTGGGGATTGAGGTCATGCATAGTAAAACAAAGCTTAAAGTGCAGTGTCAACTCTTGGGAAGGAAATTTAAATTTCTCCTCAATCCTCACAATTTCATAATTGGGACCTTGTAATAAGAGACAGAATAACCCGAGAAAAACAAGCAAGTTTATTCATATAGTGCACATAATGTGAGAAAAATCTCAAAAAAAGGTAAACTCAAAGCAGTAGCTTAAAACTGTAATATAGAGCTGGGGATGTAGCTCAGAAGTGCAGTGCCTGCCTGGCAAGCGTGAGGCCCTGAGTTTGATTCCTGGTACAAAATAAAACAAAACCAAAAAACCTACCAAAAACCTGCAGTTTAGCTAGCATTTTCAACAAAGAAGAGTGAAGTTTTAAAGACATGACAATACAAAGCAAAGTGGTTTTATACTTTTGGAGGCATGAAACTGTGGGCAGGTAAATGTATGGGAAGACACTAATGGGCTATGTTCTGTTCACAGATTCCTTTGGTGCAGATTCCTTTGGTGCAGATTCCTTTGATTCTGCCTGATAAGAGTCTACTGTTTTCTTCAGTGATTATCTTCTGTACTTCCTAGTGGGGAGGCGCGTTTACAAGTTTATGTCCTACTTTTAGGCAGATAGGAAGAGGACAGAGAGTTTTTCTGCATCCACTTCTTTTTAATTGCATTAGCTCAACAACCCTTTATATAGGGAGACATATTTTGGTTCCTCTCCTACCTTTGACCACCAGTCTGCTAGGTGAAGGACAATAAAGCCATGTTCCTGTTTTTCTGTTACTTGGGGAACATGAACTGATGATCACATAAGAATTTCCTTGTGAGATCGGAGACAGATCCCTAAGCAAAGATAAAGCCTCTCCTCTAACTGGATGGTTTAAAAGTCAGTGAAATCTGTAGCTCCAGAGCCCTCTGACCTGGCAGGTTCTCAACTCTATGGCCACTCCTCAGAGAGGAGCTAAGCAGGCGTCCTCTCACCTACCTGAATCCTTATCAGATCCTTACTACTCGTTGCTGGTTGAGACAGCTGAAGAGAGAGTACTCCTGAACTGTGCACTGCTTGCCGTCACGTGAGTCTTTGAACTTGACCTGGACTTTGATAAAATGACTTGTTCTCTTGGTTTAGAAATCTCCCCAAATGAGGACTTGAGCGTGAGTAGTTTATTCCGGAGATAGTGGGAACAAGGGAGATGAGGAGGCAAAGGAAGCCAGTAAACAGTGTGGCTGTGTTAGCAAGCAAGTTTCCATCAGGGCTAACTTGAGCTCACTGGAGGAAGCACTGGGAATACTGGAGAGCATGCCTCAGAATTATCCCCAATATCCCTATTCCTGAATGCTGAGGAAGCTGAGGTCCATAACTACCAACTTCCCGTTGGTCAAAAGTTGCTTTTGGAAGCACACAAAGTCTAGCACAGCAGAATTGCCATATCTGAAGGCTAATAGGCTCCTGTGGCCACCAAAGGGTCTTTGGATGAAGCTATGGATGTCAAGTGATGAGAGTCTGGTGCATATGAGCATGACCTTCAGGTGCGATACGGTCCCCACTATGATATCAGAATAATTTGGGAAGCTGAGAGAAGGAGTCCTTTAAGAAAGGAAATTAGCTGTGCTGAGTGTGGTGGCATAATCAATCTCAGCACTCTGGTGAGGCTGAGACAGGAGAATCACAAGTTTGAATCCAGCCTGGAGAACTTAATGACTTAGCAAGACTCTCTAAATTAAAAAAAAAAATTTGGGAATGTAGCTCAATACTAAGGTCCTGGGTTCAATACTGCAAAAGAAATAAATAAGTAAGACAAAAAAATTAACTTTTTAAAAGTAATGCCATGAAATAAGTACTTAGGCCTTCTATTTGCCAGGTTCCATGTAGTACATACTTTTGCTATAGTAGAACCAGCTATGTAATTGCAGAGCCCTGTGCAAAATGAAAATGCTTGGGCCCTTGAGAATTTCAAGGTAAGTAGCAGAGGATGAACTAGGTACAGAGTCCTATGTGGAGAAATCTGTGCAACAGTGCAGGTCACACATGCAGGAAGCCGGCTGGTCCCTTCTCTGGAGTATTTACCATATCTTGTAACTCGTGGGTTTTTGGAAGATCTGTTGGACTAAGTTCAAAGTTTCCAACTCAGATTTTATCATCTTCCACTCAACTTTCTTTTATGGACTTTTATCCTCCCTCTGATTCCTAACATGGAAGATCCAAGAAAATTCAAGCTCCAAGTACCTGGGAGTCCACTTTCCTGTTTTTGACATGAAACAGCCCTGTTCTGGATTAACTTTGTGCTAGATGAAGTCATGCAATGTGGCTAGGGGGAAGATATATATTTAAAAAAATTTCTTGGTTATGATAAACTCAGAAGGTGTTCTGTAGATCTCTGGCTCTGCTTTTCTTATCTTGTCTCTTGGGTCTTGTTTCCCCTGTAAGACTCATGGTTGAGAAAACTGTTTACATCAGACCTACAGCACTTCCAGCTATGGGCTACCATGTAGGTCAGAAAAGCCATAGAGACAGGAAAAGGCTAATTCAACAGAGAGTGAAAATGTCAACTTAGGCCGGGGATTTAGCTCAGTGGGTCCAGCGCCTACCTCGAAAGCACAAGGTTCCGAGTTCGATCCCCTGTACAAAAAAAAAAAAAAAGAAAATGTCAATGCAGTAGGATTGGGTGATGGATTGAATAGGAGAAATGAGTATTGTGGAGGATTTCCAGTTTAACCAGAGCAATATTCCTTTTGTTTGTTGTATTAGATCAACATGTGATGAATTTCTCCTGCGTGTCATGCACTGTTAGGCCTTTTCAGATACTTAACTCCTCCCCGCTCTTTATTTTTTTTGGCAAAGGTAGTCATTCCTTCTCCTCAGGAAGTGAGCTGTCCCTGACTTCCAAGGGACAATATCCAGACAAAACACAAAAATCCAGAACCTTAAAAACTGCAGCGTTCCTTCTGTACTTAACATAGTAGATAGAAACACACAAATTTAAATGACAACTCACAGAATGATACAGTAAAAGGATAAATTTTATGGTAAGTCAATTATGTCTTAACAATTTTTTTAAAAACTATAAATTAGGTCCTTTCTATCTCAGAGCTGCTGACATTTTGGATGGATGGCTCTCTGCTGTGGAGGTTCTAGTGTACATTGTAGGATGCTTGATCTCTACCAAAATGTCCAAGCGTTGAGGAACTATGAAAAGAGGCTAGATTGATGAGCCTTACAAGGAATAAAAGAAGAAGAAAAGGAGGTTAATAAATATTTTTTTCATGGAACCGTATAGGAGTAGGGGAGAGACAAGTATAACTCCATTTATGTTTCTTTTCCTTTTGTTGTGGTACTGGGGATCGGACTCAGTGTCTCATACATGCTAGGTAAGTGCTTTACCACTGAGCTACACCCTAACCCTATATTTCTTTGAATTTTTAAAAATATTAAGCAGATTATAGGTATGCAATTTTAAAAATAACGATACATCTATTGCTAGACCCAGAGCATTGATTTTGTTTTTTAGGTAGTTATGCATCTAAATGCTATCTATGTGTGTGCTGCTATCTCCTGGTTTATTAACTCTGGATGTTATCTCTGGACTTCCTGTTGTGAAATATAAGGATTTAGCTTGCCTGAACTCCTCTTTCAATAAAGATATATGATTATTTTTAGTTTCTCTACTGGTTACTGATTTAACATTAAGTGACGGATTGAAATCTTTTCTGTTATAGTGATTTTAAACAGTATTGTTTTGACTTCTACCCTTAATAAAAGCCCCCCCCCAAAAAAAAAAGAAAAAAAGAAAGAAAGAAAAGAAAAGCTTGCTTTTCTCTTAAGTGAATTTTTCTAATTCTACCTGGGAGTTGGTGACATCTGTAATTTTGCTCTTATCTCTTCAAGGTTGGTGAGACTTCCATTCTGTGCTGTAACTGTCAGTTGAGTCCCTGTGCTTTGTCTGTCTAGCTTGAATCTAAAAGGTAAAAACCTCCAGGGGAGGAGGGGAATGAGGACAGCAGCTTGGAGGCTCTCCTGAGAGAGGGGCCACCTGGACAGCAACAGGACTTTTGATTCAAGGACTTTGTTCAAGGCCCCTAAGAACTGAGCAAGAGGAGAGTCACTACCTGCAGACCTTTGGTCTTCCTGGGTCATTCCCTGCGCCCCAGTCTTGGCTGGCTCTGTTTCCCATTGGCATCCTTGAGTATGTCACCTCAGCAGTGGCCAGCACCCCTCTAATGTCAGTGCCATCTACAGACTCCAGTGCAATCCCAAAACTTGGCTCACTCCCTATGTAACTTATCCTCTAAGGCCAACCCACACTTTTTAAGATTCTGTGAGATCAGTAAGTCCAAGAAAAGAAGACTGTAACCTTAAACTCAGCATGTGAAATCCCCTGCGTTCATCTTGGAAGTTGAGAGGTTGGAATGTGCCAGTTCTGATTTCCCAGCTGCTCCATTATACCTACAGAATGTTGGGAGGCCATTTCCTTTGGTATTATTTGTGACAGCTTTTGCCCAGACTATCTTTTCTTTTTGTACCAAGGGTCAAACTCAGGGCCTTGCGCTTGCGATGCAGGCACCGGAACCACTGAGCTAAATCCCCGGCCCTTTAATTAATTAATTTTTTTGAGATGGAGAGCTCACCAAGTTGCTTAGAGTGATCATGAACTCCAGATCCTCCACCTCAGTCTCCCAGAGTAGCTGGGGTTGCACGAGTGAGTCACCATGTGTGTCCCAGGCAATCTTTTCAAGATTGCTTAGCAAACATCTTTTGAGGCTTCACATATTGCCTCTCCCTGGGTCAGAGGAAAGTTTTATAATGAAGAGAATGTCTTCCTCTGGGGCAACGGAGGCATATGTTTGCACATTACTTTTATGAGATTGGGAGTTTCATAGTTCAGTGTTTCCAAGCAGTGAGACTCACCTGGCCATCTCTGTATTGCACCCTTGAGGCTTGAGGGCCAGGCAGAACTGATGAGGACATGGGGCTTATGCTGCCTGCAGTGAGGAGTAAATTTCCAACACCTGTTTGTGCTGGTCAACTCTGTGAAAGTGTGGCAAGTCCGCAGATGTCACAGCTGTGAGAGTCAATGCTTCCTCCTCTGCTTCAGGCACCCCCTGTATTTTTTTCTGCGATAGTGGGGATTGAAGCCAAGGCTTTTGCACTGAGCTATGTCCAAGCCTTTTTAATTTTTTTATTTTGAGACAGGGTCTCATTGAGTTTCCCAGGCTGGGCTCAAATTTGCGATCTTTCTGCCTCAGCCTCCCAGACTGCTGGGATGACAGTCGTGTGCCCCCATGCCTGGCTACACCGTGTATTTTAAAGGCAGCAGCTTCCTCAGCTCTCAGACCTCTGAAATCCCTCTGCTGTCCATTCCTCTCTTCTATTCTCTTCCTTTACTGTCATCTTGATGCGGTGTCAGGTGTTTAGGGTAGTAATTATTAATGTGCATGCTCCAGTTACCTAGTGGAAACTGTCTTTGCATTTTAGTACAGGGTGAAGAAATAATACAGAGAGAACTTTATGATATGTTCAGTGGCCTTATAAATATAATCCAACATTTAACTAGTAAAGTGAAAAAACACTGTACATAATAAAAAGGGATCTTTTGGCTGCTTCCAGAATCTCTTTCTCCTGCATGGCGCCTCACATTTTCGCCATAGGGATCCCAGAACCTTTTAAAGATCAGAGGCTGAGTAAATTTTTCAGAAGCAGCAAGAAAGGTGGTGCGGGAAGACGTGATGTGCTGCACAGCAAGTCTTGGGGAGTGCCCCTGTGGATTAGTTCACAAAACATCATTCCACGAATTCCTGCACTCAGGGGCTGCACAGCAGAAACCTGCCGGACTCCTTGACAGTTAGGGATCCTCACAAGACTGTGGTATTTATTATTCTATTTCTGTTGCTATGACTGAATACCACACACAATAATGTACAAAAAATAAAGGTTTATATGGCTCACGGCTCTGGAAGCTGGGAGGTTCAAGATCTGACAGCTGCATGTAGTGAGGTCCTTCTTGCTAGTGGGGACTCTTCAGAGTTGCAACTCCCAAGCCTGAGTGAGCTCACTTTTATAACTAAGCCACTCCCGAGTCAGCCCAGAAATCCACCAAACCTTTAATCTGTAAGTGGATTAATCAGCCCTCACAACCCAATCACCTTTCCCAGTCCCACCTGGTCCCAGCTCCTACTCTTTCGCAATGGGGATTAAATTTCCGTATGAGTTCTAGTGAGGACATTCAAACCATGGCAACTGCCATTCCACTAGACCTCTCATGTGGGTGATATCTTGTACTTTAAGGTGGAAGTGAGACCTGGCAGAAGATGAAGAAACTACCTCTTCCAGAAAACACTATGGGGAAGTTTTTGGTTCTTCTGGGACAGCTATGGTAGCTATTGTCTCATCTATGATGGCATGGTTACTGCTAATCTGCACAGCACCTTTGTGTTAATTAGAAAATGATATCTAATTCAGCCCAAAGCACTTTAATTCCGTCTGTAAAAATATTGCCATTAGCATACTGATAGATTAGAATGAGACCACCAGCTGGACAGTAATAAATAAATCTGAGATGTCCTCAATGTACTGGTACACCTGGGGAATAGGAACAGAATCCTAGTCAGAGATGGCAGGTCAAGTGGCAGAAAGTGACAGTAGTGTGGGATTATTGTTAGAAGATTCTACTGAGGTGGTTTCCTAGTCCAAGGCTGGTTCCCTAGTCCTCTTGGAAATGCATTAGACAAATTAATATCCTTTGTGTCTAGCTATCGCTGTGGTTTAGATCTGGAATGTCCCCCAAAGTCTCATGCATTAAAGCAGGTCACTAGCTTGGTACTCTTGGAAGGTGGAGGAAACCTGAGGAAGTGGGGCTTAGTGGCAGATCTTCAGGTCAGAGGGGACATGCCCTCAAAGGGGAATGTGGAACCACAATCTCTTCTTCCTTTTTTCTTTTACACCCTGGCTATGAGGAAAACAGGCATTGCTTTGCCCAGAGCTCCTGCCATGCTGTGCTGCTTTGCTAGAGGCCCTAAATCAACAGGGCCAATTGATCATGCACCAGAACCTCTGAAATGGTGAGGCAGCATAACACTTTTCTCTTTATAATTTTATTTATCTGTGAATGTTTACAATAATACAAAGCTAGCAGGCAAAGAGCGTTCTTTATCTGTTCTGTATCATGAGTGATACAGACACTAAAGACAAAGAAGGTGCCAGTAGTAAGGAAGGGAGGAATAAAACAAAGTGAGTCTTTGGGGTTTATAGAAAGAAGAGTCCCAGAGGAGGAAACTCATAAATAGAAAAGTTAGCTTCCATGTAACCTCTAGAAAGTCAGAGTAAGCTCCTTGAAAAGGACTCATCATATTCACATGTAGAGGAGTGTTACAACTTCAATACAGGAAAAAAAATAGATTGACTTGAGAAATAAATTCAATAGAGATTTTGAAATCAGCAAAATATTCCTTTTTATGATAGTGTACCATTAACTAGTTGAGTGCTTTTAAAACTTAATAAATATGTAACCTCATTGGTTTACCCCAGTGTTAGGAAGTAGCTGTCTGACTCATGCCACAAATTGGAGTCACTGATAAAGCACAGACACTGAGTCTGGAAGATTGACCATTAGATGGTCCACAAGGGAGCTAGAAATTTGGAGGTGGCCTCTTTGCCCTATTTTACCAGCTTCCATCTTCTAGTCATTTTATTAATTCTCAAACTTCCAGTAAAAAAGTGAGTGGAGAGACTAAGCCCTTGATTTTGTCATCGATTTAAAAACAAAATCTACTTCTATAACTCGCATTGTTATCCACTTGCAGATGGAAAAAAATAACGGCCCCACAGAAGACAGCAGAGACATCTTGCCTTTGCTTTCTACCCCAGTTGAATTTCTTACATCTTCTTCCTTACCCCTCCTTCCCTTAAGGGCTGCTGTGGCTCTTCCTTCCCTTAATGCTTTGCCCTTTCCTCGGTCTGAATTGTCATATCTGCAGCTTCATCCACTTCTTTCCTGGATGGACCCAGGGCTCTGAGTCAGGAGAGTGCTGGAAAGAGAGGCATCTAAACCTTTGACATTTCCCAGCTTAACAGTTCTTTAGGTTATTGTGCTAAAAGCCTGTCAGCCTCCTTGTGTTATTTGAGTCCATTTTGCATTCAACCTCAGGAGGAAGAAGGGTAAGAGAGGAAAAAAAATCCTTCCTGCCACAAATAAAATATCGCAGATGTTAACTGGTGATTACAAAAGACAGTAAAGCAGGCCAAGAAACCATGGGGGGGGGGGATGGACCACAGCAGAGGGAAGGGGGTGTTGTTGAGCTGACTGTTCAGGGAGTTGCTCTGGAGGATTAAATTACACAGAGCTGTTGGTGCCATCCCCTGCCCTCCTCAGGAGGGCCAGAGCTATTTCCAGACTGTGGGAAAGAGAAAAAGTCTGCACTTTCTGTCTTTAGGAGGCACTGTATTTTCCCCCCTTGTTTTAGAAAATGATACCAAGCTCTGAATGCATGTGGGTGCCTTTTTTATGAAGCGTTACTCAGGGATTCAAAATAAGGAACAGAGGTAGACTGGGCATCTGTGGATTTTACCTGCTTAGCAACCATCCCCCCTGCCTGTGATAACAGTATTATGATTTGGGGTTATGGGTCAGGAACTTTCCTCACTCTTTGACCATGTGGCCATGTCTGACCATGTGGACCTGACCTCCACCAGACCCATTGCCCCTACTCCAAGCTGGGTAGTTATGTCAACATAAGCAATTGTTTATATTGGAACAGCCATGTGATTTAGAATACAAGAGTAAGCCCCAGGACTTTGACTGATGATTGTGTGAAAGAGGGGCCTGGTTTCTGCTTTGGATGCCAAGGGGACAGGATAAAATTCTGGAGTTGCTCTTGGCTTGTTTTGTGAAAGCTTGCCAGGGGAGGAAGCCAAATAGAAGTGAACAGCTGAGCAATGAAGGGAAGTTTCCTGAGGACATTGTCCAAGCATCTGGATTCAGCTGCAGCTGAAAATGATACCCCCCTAGGATTTCTTAATTCTATGTGCCTATAAGTCTTCTCCCACCCCTTTATTTTTACCATTTTGCATTTGTATTTCTGTCACTTGTAACCCAAAGTATCCAACCTAATATAAGTGGATTTAAAAACCCAAGAAGCGTGTCCAGGTCACTGTGCTGTGCAGAACAAAATGCGTACTGCCGCTAGCTGCCATTGCTTCAGTACTGCTTTTGCTATGGAGGAAGTCTGTAGGCTTATTTCCAGGTTGTGTGTGATTATGAGCATGCAGCTGCCTCTGTGAAAGATCGCCAGTCAGCAGCTGCCAGCCAGAATTTAGCTCAACGATCAACATGTTCAGTTCCATGCTCTCCAAAAAAAAAAAAAAAGCAATGCTCTCAAAGACACCTCTGAACAAAAATGCACACAGAGGTCCAACATGCAGGATCTCTACTTGCCCTTGTAATGCAAAGAAGTAATTGTTTTCAGAACCCCTGGAAGAAACAGCTCATTCACAGGAGCTGATGTGAAAATGTTCCTTGAGTGGAAAGCAGCAGGATGCAGCTGTTAGGGGGATGGACACTTAGAAAGGAGAGGCTACTCTAATATTTATCCATTTGTCCAATAAGGATTGACTGAGTGCATTCTATTATGCTAGGGATAGAAACACTAATAAAAGACAAAAATCATGCTCTCAAGAAGCATGCAACTGAGTCAGAGAGTGAACAAGAAAATCAATGGGTAAATAATGCAATCACTATAATATAAACAAACATAGTAAAAAGAGAGTACTGGCTACCAAAAGGCATTCTCTTTTTCTTAGCTCATGGAATCCTAATTTTATTCCAGGAGGCAAGATATTCAGGTAGTTGAACTGTTCCCCCATCATCAAGATTAGCCCTGGTAGACAATCTAAGCCAATGATTTCAAATTTTGGCTTGCATCAGAATCACCTGGAAGGCTTATTAAAATCCAGAATCCTGAGTGCTACTCCTAGGGTTTTTGATTAAGTATTTCAGGTGAGTCCAAAAATTTGAATTTCTAACAAGTTTCAAGGTGATGTTGATGCTGCTAACCTGAGGACCACTAATCTCAGCGAAGCATGTTTATTTGGTTCACTTGTTCTAGTTCAGTCAGCCCTCCATATCTGAATTGGCATCTGTGATTCAACCAGCCATGGCTTGAAAATGTGGTTAGGCTGTGATGCTTGCATCTATATTGAATATGTACATAGTTTTTTTCTTGTCATTATTCCCTAAGAATATAGTATAACAATTGTTTGTATAACATTTAAATTATGTTAGCTATTAAGTATTATAAATGATCTAGAGATGTAATACTCCTGTACACTTTAAAGTATATAGGAGAGTGTGCATAGATTATATGCAAAGACTACACCATTTTGCATTAAGGACTTGTGTATCCGGAGATTTTGGTATCCTAAGAGGGTCCTACATCCTCCCCAGGTATGGAAGGATGACCCTATTTAGTTTTTATTTGGTACCGGGGATTGAACTCGGGACCTTGTGCTTGTGAGGCAGGCAGTGGCACCACTGAGCTAAATCCTCAGCCCAACCCTATTTAGTTTTAAGAAAGAACAGTCCAAGTTATGGCTGATGAAATGAAAAGGAAAAGCCAATAGAGGAGTTCCAGGAAGAAATTTCCCTCTTAGTGAAAAGTGATGTGGGAGGGAACCCTGCCTTTTTATCCCAGCTGGAGTGGGGTTGTGTGGGGAAGTACTGTTTATAACTGCTGTTATGTGACCATGTGGACTTAGACAAGAGAACTGCAAAAATTCTGTCTCAGTTCCCTAACATTGTTGAGAAGCTAAGCAAACCTTGGAATCACTGTCTTCAGAATCTTTGAAATTTGAATAAATACTGTTATCCCATTTTCTATTAGAGCTATAAGTATCCCAACTAATTCAGAGGGCCACAAATCCAGGCCTGAGTAAAATGGAGTATCAGGAAGGACTTCCAAAGGGAAGTGATTTACTCTTCTTAGCACTTTGGGGAGAATGGTTCCTATCTGCACTTTGGTAGAAAACAAATGATGACATTTTGTAGATTCTGAAGAGTAGCTTTTGAATTTGCTAAACTAGGAATGTTAAAAGTATGATGCCAAGGGTTTATTTTATGTATAAATAATTGTGTTGGAACAGAGAATAAGAAAGCCATTAATTCTCCCTGTGGTAAAATCAAGCATTTGTGGAGGAGGTGACATGTGGGCTGGCCACGAGCGTTGATGGGAGGAGGAGTTGTATGGTGCTATAGCCTACTGCTTGGTGTGGAGTATGCACCCATATGTTCTGGGGACATGTTTGACTTGAATAACAGATCATCCAGAGGAAATGGCATGGACAACAGCCTAAGAGCATGACAGTTTGATGTCTCTAGTTATGAGAACACTGTTTGGTATGGTAACCCAATGAACCCATGTTATTGTGGGTTCAACTGAGCCATGATATGAAAAAAGTTGAGATGTATTGGGTTAGATTAAAATTGTAGAGTATAATCAAGGTTATCAGTTAGGTCCATCAAAAATTTTGAATGTCACAACTACTGAATATTTGTGAAATTTAAGCTGAGCTTTCCCTGGCTTAAGAAGTGGTATCTCCTTTGCATAAGGAGGCAGTTCCTTCCTTTGGTATAAGAATTGCTTCATCTCTAGTTTTGAGTTTGCTATGTCAGTAACCAAACCGAAGCACTACAAGGCCAGTTGTGGAGCAGGATGGGGCAGATCTGGGTGTGAAATGATCAAGGAAATAACAATACAAATTTACAAATGACAATACAAAATTATTTGTACAGCATTTGGAGATAAACAGATGAGATTGCTTATACCTAGGAGTGACCTGTTCAGGGGCTCCATTCCCAACCACAACAAATGTGAAGGGATTACATTTGTAATCTATTGCTTACTCATATTTCTAGAAGTTCTGATATTTATAAAAATGGATATTGAGAATGTTTAAGCAAGGATGACAGAATATAGTTTTAGACTGGGCTGGATTTAGTGATGTGGGTGCAGTTATGTGCTAGCACAGACAGGAGGACCATTTATTTATACAGTGAAAATAGCTTTCAAAATAATTTAAACCAATGTTATAAAAACAATTCAGTAAAGTCTAAGAAAGAAAATTAGAGTCATCCGAAATCTTACTGTATTGATAATAATTTAATAATGGTTCTAAGAATTTGGGCTGGAGGATGCTTGCTGATGTAGCCTTGAGTCTATACTGGTCCACTAAGGCTAATATGGAAAGGCAGGACATGGTATGATAGTGGGTCTCAAAGATAGCTGCACACTGAGATCATCTGGAGGAGTTCAAAAAACACTGGTACCCGGACAATTCAATTAGAATATCTTTGGCAGTGTGGGCCATCAATAATATATTTTCAAACTGCTAGATGATTCTAGTATTCATCCTGAGTTGTGAGCAACTTATAAAAAAAGAAGAATTTAAAGACTTTAGGAGACAAGAATGGTGGATTGGCTCTTGCAAGCATTTTACAATTAGGAGTCCAGTTTAAAAAAAAAACATAAGCCACTGTAGACAATTTAAACATAAAGGGATTGAATTCAGGAGACTGTTATGAAGACATTGGAATACAGTAGCTGGAGGAGCAAAATAAAGACACAGGTTTGAGATCAGAGAGCTATTGTCACTTGGGGCTGAAGCCTGTGAGCTCAGACTTACTGCAGATCTGTCTCAGATGACAAGCGGCCTGAGGAGGAGCTGCCACAATTGGAACTATAGTCCTATGGTAGCCCTTTTATTGTTGACAATTGGCTGCTTCTGACAGCCAGGAGCAGGCTGAGCCATCTTCCTACTCTCTATCTCCCTTCAGTGGCAAAAACTCTACCAGTACCCTGCTGGTGAGAGAGTTTGGTAAATGCTTCAGTAGCTCCTAACAGATCGTAGAGGGGTATGGAAAGGGTGACATAGAGGCTGAATATCAAATAATGAAATCTAACATATATATCGTGCCCACTACCCTCTAACTACATCTCCTTGGCAAGGTGTGGCAGACTCTCGCTTCACCAGGCTTGGAGATTAAGGGCCAGAAACTTCTCTGAAACCTGTAGGCTGCGACAGATGGTAGGGAACATTGAAGTTGAAACTTGTTTCCTTTTATCAGTGGGTATCTGGGAGTGCACAGTGACAGAGTACAAATGAAGCCAATTAACTAGTGGAAGCAAAGTGTGCATGGTTTCTGCAATAGGCTAGAATAAGATTGGTCAAAATAACTGCAAAGGGCCCGATCCTAAGAGATCTCTTCCTGTGTATCCCTGGGAATGGAATCAACAGGGGACTCCTGGGTTTTCTGTGATATGAATAACTAAACCAAAACACAGCTTCCGATTTGGTGGCAGGGGCCTGATTTAAGCCACCATAGGAATCACATGTTGTCTTCCAATTCATAGCTCTGTTGTCTCTGGTGGTTTTACTCTCCAATGGAGGACTACTTCCTTTAGGGAACACAATAATGGTTTCCTGTCTCAGGCTTCAAGCTATGGGTAAGCAAGAAATGGTTATGGTGTTGGGTAGAGTGATTGACATTGCTCAAAGGGAAATGAGGTTGCTTCTAAGCAGAGCTGTGCTTAGAATTGCTAAGGGAATTGCTGAGGGTTCTCCTTGTTCCAGTATAGACACTCATACTCAGTAGTAACGATCAGTGAATGATTATTTTAGCCTTTCACAGGCAGGACCACAAAGGCTGAGAAATGCAGGTTTGGGAAAAAACAAAACAAAACAAAAAATCCCTGCCATTTAGCAGAGGTCAAGAGAAGAAGGAATTGGATAATGGAGGAGAGAACTCTTAAATATCAGCTGTGGAGGATGGAGATGTAGTTCAGTAGCGCCACGTCTATCTGGCAAGTGCAAGGTCCTGAGTTTGATCCAGGTATCACAAAAACCCCCCAAAACTGTGGTTTAGTGACCAACCACAATATTTCCTACTAGATGTTTACCTCCTTCAATAAGTTAATGCCTAAAAATAAATATCACACACATGTCTATGCATATATGCATATTACAGAATAATAAAGCAGTGTTTGTTTTTCTGTTTTTGACCATCCTGTTCAGACCATGGGCCATGAGCTCACCATAGGTCTCTGGGGAGAGCCAGATATGGACAAAGTAGTCAAATTCTCACGTTCTAATTCTACAGTCAATAGTTTAAAATCTAAAATAGAAAATTTGAAAGGATTTACATGCGGTAAGAACCCTTTCTCATGGGGTCCCTCCCTCCCTAACTAGGAAAGCATGCTTCAAGCTCAGAAGACTATAGGAGTTGAGAGGGAGGGAGTTAGAAAGATAGAAGGATCGTACACTCTGCTCCCCATCTTTCAGTAAGCTGAGGACTCACTTCTTTATGCCTGAAGATCTGGGAGCAGCATGAACTTCTGCTTCTCATCTAGAATGTTAAGAAAGTGGCAGAATGGCAGATGTGACTCATCACCATGTGAAGAGAACAGAAGAGAAGGTAGCAGCATGAGATGAGCTGGTGATCCCCAGGAATTATCCCTGAAGTTTCCTGTGGCTTCCAAGTGGTGGAGGAGAGGTCTATGTTCCTGTGGGTAAGGGGAGAAGGGAGGACACAGCTGAGAAGCACTGGCTAAGTCACATGATACCTGGATGATTGATTGTACTTAGGTTGTTTTTAAATGTTTAGATAATCAATATAAAGAAGGTTGTTGTTATACATAGGTTTGTTATTTTTATTTTTAGGAAACAGTGCTTTTTTGAAAATAGGGTTTGAGGGGAGTCATATCACTAACTCTAACAATAAAATAAATCTATTCGTAACAAATATTTTAATCATTTATATAAATTTCATTATTTAGGTGTGCCTTTTAATTCAAATGTCATCTGATTTAGATAATAAATTATATTGTCATTATCAAGGGCATATAAAGGGAACAGGCAAAGTTACTTTTGCTATTCTTATGCCTTCATCCTTCTGAGGGTCATAAAAAGATTGAATTGAACAAAAAGGTTGGAAATTAGAAAGGAAGGATTTCTTTGGAGAGAGTGATTTATGGGCCATACTTGCAAGAGAATCACCTTAAAAATGTGATATAATTCCCCTATTCTACTCTATTACAGTTTGAAAAATCTACAGGGGAAAGACCAGTTGTCAATGCCTTTCATCGGGCTTTAAAAATGTGGTAAAGATCCAGAATATATAAAGAGTTTAACAACTCAATGATCAGAATACCAATAACCCAATTTAAAAATGGGCAAAGGATTTAAAAACACTTTCTCTAAAGAAGCTATACAAATGGCCAATAAGTACCTGAAAAATTATTCAACATCATTAGTCATCAGGGAACCCTATCAAAACCTCAGCGGGATACCAATTCATCCTCAGTGGGATGGCTAAAATAAAAATGACAGTCAATAGCAAGAGTTGGCCAGGATATGGAGAAATTAAAGCCCTCCTACGTTGCTGATGGAATTGTAAATGGTGCAGCTACTTTAGAACACAGTGTGGCAGTTCCTTAAAAAGTTAAACATAGAACCTTCCATGTGACCCAGCTGTTTCACTCCTAGGCACACACCCAAGAGAACTGAAAACCTGTTAATACAAAAACTTGCACATGAATATTTGCAGAAGCATTATTTATAATAGCCAACAAACAGAAGCAATCAGTTATGTCCATCAAATGATGCATAAGCATTAGATATGAAATATCCAAATAATAGATTATTTTCAGCCATAAAAAGAAAGAAATAAAGTACTGACTCATGCGACAGTATGGATAAACTTTGAAAATATTATGTTAAATGAAAGAAGCTAAGCACAAAAGATCACATGCTGTATGATTCCATTTACATTAAATTTCTAGAATAAAAAATAATAGAAATGGAAAATAGATTAGTGATTTCCAGAGGCTAGGAGAAGGAGGGAAGGAGTAATATTTGTTAATGGGCTTGGGGTTTCTTTTTGGGGTGATGACAATGTTTGAAATAGAGAGAGGGGATGTTGCAAAAACTTGTGTGAATATGCTAAGACCTAACTGAAATATATATATATATATATGATATATTTTAAGTACATATTTGTTACACATAGTGATCGCATTCATTGTGGAGAGCTGGTACACATACATAACATATTCTAACTCTTTTTACTTCCCCTCTCCTTCCTTCCCCTTGAATTATATATTTTTAAAAGGTGAATTTATGTGTATTATACAGTTATGCACTGCACAATGACATTTCAGTCAATGATGGACCACATATACCATGACGGTTCCATAAATTATACAGCCTAGTGACATTATGGCCTTCTGACTTTGTATTTATACTCTGATGGTCAAACAGTGACAAAATTGTCTACTGATGCATTTCTCAGACTGTGTACCTGTGTCTCTTACTAAAATTGTTATTGAAAAAAACCCCAAAGATGAGAGGCTGACTTGGCGATATAGACCTTCCAAGCTGTGGGTCCAGATGTGAAGCAGGATTTGTGGATTCTGGCCTGGAGTCATTTACAAAGAGATCCTGGATCCTGTCCAAGATGACTTCCTGTATGGATGATGGGACCCAAGAAAGAGACTCTGTGTGGAGATGGCTGCCCCATGGCAGGGCGAGCAAGAAGCAATTGGCAAAAGTGGAGGCCACTCCCCCAGCTTCTCCAAGGGAAGAAGAACAGTCAGAGAACTTCCTGGTCAGCACATTCAACTAACCAGAAAAGAAACATCATCTTGAATCAAAAGCCCTCCCTGCTCTAGGCCCTGATTGATTTCTAACCTCATTTCTCACTGTTCCCCTTATTCACCCTACCCTCCAAGCAATAGAATTATTTGAATATGCCACCAAATGCTCCCTCACATTTCCTTCCTCAATCCCTTCCTCTTCCTACCCCCTGCTTTGGGCAGGCTCTCACTGTGTTGTTGTATTAGTCACTTTCCCATCATTGGGACAAAATACTCAATATTCTTAAAGGATGAGAAGTTTATTTGGCTCACAGTGTCCAGGGGGTTTAGTTCATGGTTGGCTGGCTCAAGACAGAAATGGCATGGTGGAAGGGCAGGTTAGACAAAAGCTGCTTAATCCACTGTAGCCAGCAAAAACACACACACACACACACACACACGCATACATGCACGCATGCACACACATACACAGAGGGAGGAGAGAGTGAGAAAGAGAGAGAAAGAGAGAGAGAGAGACAGAGAAGGGTGGAAGCAGAAACCCGAATATACCCTTCCATGTCATGCTTCCATGATTCATTCACTTTCCAAAAGCCCACCTTTGAACATGCGACTTTGGGGAAGATATGCTAGATATAAACCAGAACAGTTGCCGAGGCTGGCTTCCAATTTCTGGGCTCAGCAATCTTCCTGCTCAGCCTCCCAGGTTAGCTGGGGCTATAGGAAGGGGCTATTGGACCCAGCTCTGTATCTCTCAATATGCTCTTTCCTTAGCTTGGGCTACAGATTTCCAGCCTAAAACTCTTTGTCACCCCTGGTCTTGAAATAATTCCTGACCATATGACTGATGAAGAAAAAAAAAAACCCAAGTAATACAGCTTCACACTACTTGAACTGTCTGTCAGAGAAAAAGTAAAAATCTGAGTAAAAGCCTAGCTCATTAAGATTTTGCTGAACATCGTGTCCCATTTGATATGTGTGTTTTCAGCATCTTTAACTGAAGCCAGCCTTTTGAATTTGTTCATTTATAACCATGTTTCCCCTCCTCTGCAGAACATCATGAAATTCTCTCCCACATTAGTATTATGAACCTACTTCTTCCGAATATCACAAAATTCCCCTCCCCTGAGTGTCACAAGACAGTTCTCAGCCAAAGTCTTAAATCTTATCTTGTTAAAAGACAATGTCACAAGAAGAAAAGAAAGAGGAGAGAGAGAGAGAGAGAGAGAGAGAGAGAGAGACAGAGAGAAAATGTACCTGTTACATAATTTCTGTTGTCTTCTTCCCCCAAATTCATAATAAACTCAGATTGGAGAACATTCTATGTAATACCTGGCACTCGTCAAGAGTATCAAGGTCAAGGAAAATGAGGAAGGATGGAAACTGTCACAGACTGGAGAATGCTGTACTAAGGAGACATGAAATATGTGTAATACTGAAACAGAAAAAAAGGATATATATCTCTCTCTATATATACATATGGTAGAAAACTTGATAAATCTGATTAAGCTGTTTACTTATTTAGTTAATATTATTATACTAAAGTCAATTTTTTAATTTTGAGGGATGCATCGTGGTCTACAAGATAATATTAAGAAAGCTAAAATAAATCCAATAATTTGATATATTAAAATAATTAAAATGCTGTTACCCACCTTCTAACTAGTGAACAGACATTTCTTCCTTCTTTAGTTTTAAATAAATGGCAAGTCCTGACATTAAATTCTTTCAAATCTAAAAAAAAAATTTTTGTGCTACTAGAAATTGAACCCAGGGCCTTTGCACTGAGCTACATCCCTAGGCCATTTTTTTGTTTGTTTGTTTTGAGATAGGGTCTCCCTATGCAGTTAAGGGTGGCCTTGAGCTCACTGTGTAGCCTAGACTGGCCTTGAGTTTATAGCAATACTTCTGCCTCAGCCTACCAAGTGCTGGGATTTACAGGCATGTACCATCATGCCCAGTTCATCTCTGGGCTTTTTGTTGATGTTTTTTGGTACCAGGGATCGAACTTGGGACCTTGCACTTGCGAGGCAGGCGCTGGAAACAC
Organism: Heterocephalus glaber; assembly: GCF_053883595.1. Classification (NCBI taxonomy): domain Eukaryota; kingdom Metazoa; phylum Chordata; class Mammalia; order Rodentia; family Bathyergidae; genus Heterocephalus; species Heterocephalus glaber. The sequence continues at coordinate 19,392,662 of NW_028258333.1, forward strand.
TGAGCTAAATCCCCGAACCAATAAATTGCCAGTAGATTCCTTTTTTTTTTTTTTTTTGGTACCAGGGATTGAACTTGGGACCTTGTGCTTGTGAGGCAGGCGCCGGAACCACTGAGCTAAATCCCTGGCCCAGCTAGGTTGCTATTTAAAATTAAATAGGTGAAAGGGAGTGACTTCCTCAGCTCCATTGTTTCTAACTATACTACTGAAATTAAAGATGTGCACCTCTGACCTGTTGAGTGAGTTTAAGGATGATGTGGGCAATATGGTGTGTCTCCGAAAAAAAAAAAAAAAAGAATGAATGAGTGAACAGGTACTCCAATTGAAGGTAGGTTAGGGAGGCTCTGTCACCTGCTGAACAAGGAATTGGATATCTTTGTCACATCTTCCCTGAAAACCATCATCATTTGATTTGGTATCCATTCTTCAAGAGTTAGCCAATGTCTCACCTTCTCCATGAAGTCAGCCAAGAGTTATTTCTTACTTTCTATCAGTAAACTGAGGGGCACACTCTTTGTTATCAAGATGGTGATTATTATTGAGGCCCTAGACTTTTTTTTTTAAATCCCCATGACTTATGTACCCTGGTTTATGCCAAGATACACTATCACCTTTGTCACATTGTTTCTAGGTCATTCTTTGTTTTGTGGAAATATATATATATATATATATATATATCCAACTGAGGATTCCCAGAAATAATGGAGGTGGGGTGGGAAGGAGAATTTGAAGGTGGGAGCCGTGGTCCTACAGCTAGCATGTGAGGACCAGGAGTCAGGACAATGCAAGCAGAAATGAAAAGATGATCTTATTTGTATATTCACTAGTGAGACCAGGGGCATGCTGGTTAGAAGATAGCAGAACTGCTTCTCCAGCTCTCTCCGTCCCAGGAGATGCTGCTCTGTAAACCAGGCCCAGAGGCCAGCCCCACATGTATGCCTTTCTTTAGGTTTAGAGCTCGCTTTCTTCAGAGGGAGTACTATCTTTAGAACCAAAACTGAGCATTGAACTGGGGACTATCCTGAAATGAAAGCATTTTCAAGGTAAATAAGGATTCAACCTTAGCTGCAAACAGTCCCCTTAGTACAATCAGAAGGGACCTTTTGACAAGTGGCATTCTGCCAGGGAATTAACTCAAAACAAATCCCTAACAGCTTGAGGTGCTGGAGAGGAGTTTCAAAAACAGTCAGCAAAGGAGGGAGGTCTGTGCAAGGCTTTACAGAAATTGCCTCACTTTCCCTTTGATGCTGGTTCTCTGAAGAGCCTCTCTGCAAAACAACACGCAGGAACCAGAGCTGGTTACATCAGGAGGAGACCTTGGAGACATTCCATTCCATCACCTTCATTGTGTAGGGAAGGAGTCCAAGAGACAGAGTATTTAGCGTTTGCTCAAAGGCACGCAGTGGAGGACTGGGAATGGAACCTGGGTCTCTAGTTTCCTAGCTCAGGTGTTTCCAATCCCAAGCCTTATGCATAAGGCAGGCAGGGAGAGCAGTACCCACATGGATTTGTCCTCTGGCCAACATAGATGTGTTCCTGGTGCAGAGCTGAAGCATCAGTCAGCAAACAGAATGGTGAGTTTCAGCATTTCAGAGCAGCATGTGACAAGGCAACAAGATCCTTTGGGACAGGCACAATTTAAAGCAGTGCCATGGCAACCGGCATTCGCTGTAGTCCCAGATAGCACTGCGAACTGCGGGGTGCCTTTGAAAATGGCTTCTCATCTGCTGAGTGCTTTCCCCTGCAGTGAGTGACTGTAGAATATACTGAGCCCTGAGTGCAGCACCAAGATGGGAGTTTCCAGCATAACTCACAGGAGAAAGAAACCTAGAAACCTTGGGAATCCCCCAGAGTGACTGTGTCTTTTTGTAAACTAGAGTGTTTTTGCATCCTCTTAGAGCTTTGCATTGTTTCAAAGTGTCTTCCTTGAGCACTAATGTTCCACAGAGGTGCCTCCTAGGTGTATGTAAGGAAGGCAGGGGGAAAGAGCCCCACCATTTGTATTTCTCTTGTATACTGTAGGTTCTGCTGCCACCAAATAATAATAATCTTTAAATATAGCAGTGTTAACAGATAAAGGTCTAGAGTAAGTTAAGCTTTGTCAGCACACAGTACACAGTATCATTAGGCCTTTGTACTGAGATGCTGAAGCCTCCTTGATTTAACTTTCTTATACTACTTTCCGGAAGCAGAACTGAAATAGAGACCATTTATTGTCCCCCAAAGTGTGTCTTCTCTGTTTTTATTTTTTATTTTTCTAGTTTCTAATCAGAATACAGACTTCTAGCTTCCCTGGGAAGTAGGCATGGCCCTAGGACCTAGATCTGACCATGACACAAATGGGGGTGCAGCCCCCGGGTGTGCCCTGTCCTGGAGCCTTCCCCTCTCCCCATGGGGGCCAGCGGGAATGGTAGAGCAATAAGACATACTTTATGATGGTAATTTAAAGAAATTGCTACTTATTTTATCACTTTTTTTTTTTTTTTTTGGTATCTGGGATCGAATTCAGGACCTTGAGCTTGCAAGGCAGGTGCCAGAACCACTAAGCTAAATCCCCACCCCCTCCGGCCCTATCACTATGTTTTAAAAGTGGGAGAGGACCAGGGATTTTAACTCAGTGGCGCCACTGCCTGCCTCACAAGTCCAAGGTCCTGAGTTCCATGCCTGGTACTGCCAAAAAAAAAAAAAAAAAAGAAAAAGTGGGAGATATTCAAAATGCTAAACAAAAGAGGCGTAGTTCTTAGCAAAGTTCTTGTAATACAGTTGCCCTCCCAGCCCTCTGTTCTTTAAAAATTCCTTTTATGTTAGCAGCTGAACCAATATCCTAATACTCCTCCAAAAACTGTCATAAATCATGCTAAAAATACTATTTAAGATGCATCAGGATGCAAGTAAAAAGACTTAGTGTAAGTAGCTTAAAAAATAAGTGTTTAGGGCCAGGGATTTAGCTTAGTGCTGCCTCTGCCTGCCTCGCAAGCACAAGGTCCCAAGTTTGAGCCCTGGTACTAAAAAAAAAAGTGTTTAGAAAATGATGACATTTTGTTTCCTGGAGTTAAGGTGTTAGATTGTACTAACTTCCTGTTGCTGCTGTGACAAATTACTACAAACTTGTTTTAAACCAAAACAACTTAATCTTTTACAATTCCATAGGCCAGAAGTATGAGATCTGTTTTCCTGTACCAAAGTCATTTGGGGTGTGTGTGTGTGTGTGTGTGTGTGTGTGTGTGTGTGTGTGTCTAAGCTCCAGGAGAGAATCTGTTTTCTTGTCTGTTTTAATTTCTGGAGGCCATCTGCTTTGTTGGGTTCATGAGTCCTTCTTTCAATCATTCCAACCTCTTTCTTCCACCATCCTTTCTTCTACTTGTATAGCCAAATCTCCCTCTGCCTCCTTATAAGGATTCTTGTGCTTGCATTTAAGGTCCACTCAGATAAATCACTGTAATCTCTTCATTTCTAGATCCTTATCTTTGTTTCTTGCTCTGTCCTTCTCAGTGTTTTGTTTACAGCTCCCTTCGTGGTTTCAGAATCACTTTGGAGCTCCCAGCCTTGTATCCAGTCCATGTCAGAGCAGGAATGGAAGGGTGTTGCCATCTGTCTCTTTCAGTTCTTAAGAAGAATGTGTTTTGCCAAAGGTTCACAGCAGATGCCACATCAGGTCCCATTAGCCAAGACTGGACTACCCACCATGCTCTGCCTGAAGCAAGACAAGATTTTCATGTTTGACATTTTTAACCTCTGTAGGAGGCTGTGGGTGCTGCTGCCAAGACGTTGAATGACTGTGAGGGAGGAAACAACTCACTTTTAAAATCCTACAAGAGATTCCACAGGCATAAATACCACCAAAGGAACTTACTTATAGCAACCATAAAAACAACAGGACATCTTGGGGCAAGAATGAGGGCAGTGTGGTAATAAAATTATTAAAAAAAGAAAACTTTTTGTTGGAGAGCTAGAATTTGAACAAGGCCATGACCATATCTTCATCTTACATTGCCAAGAGGGCACCAATGGATCTGTGTTATAGATTGAATTGTATCCTCCTCAAAATACATATGTTGAATCCTGCCCCCCCCCCGCCCCCAACTCTAGCCCTAGCTGTAGCTCTCTTGTGATTGGGAATGAATCTGGGATTCTGTACCACTGAACTGTATCCTCAGTCCTATTTATTTGGTTTACTTTTATATTTATATTTTTGAGTCAAGGTCCTGCTGTATAGTTCAGGCTGGCCTTGAACTCAATAGGATCCTGGCTCAGCCTCCTGAGTGCTGGGATTATAAGCATATTTTATTTATTTATTTATTGGTACCAGGGATCAAACTCAGGACCTTGCACTTGTGAGGCAGGCATCGTGCCACTGAGCTAAATCCCAGGCCCTTATATTTTTTATTTTGAGCGTGTCTTCTAAGTTTCCCAGGCTGGCCTTGAACTTCTGATCCTCCTACCCCAACCTCCCATGTAGCTGGGATTACAGATGTACACTACTGTGCCCAACTCATGTGTTGACCTCTTAATCCCTAGTATCGCAGATGTGATCTTATTTGGAGATAGGGTCCTTGAAGAGATAATCAGTTTAGTGGGATCAATAGAGTGTACTTTAAGCCATGGTGACAGGTGTCTTCATAAAACAGGGAGATTTGTTTTGTTTGGTATTGCTGGGGTTGGAACCGGGGCCTTGTGCATGCTAGGCAAGCACTCTGCCATTGAGCTACATTCCCAGCCCCAAGTGGGAGATTTGGAGCCAGACATGTAAGCAGGGAGAACACCATGTGAACACGAAGATGAGCATCTGCAAGCCAAAGAGAAAGACCTGGAACAGATACTTCCCTCTTAGTGCTCAGAAAGAACCAACACACTCAACACCTGGATGGTAGACTTTGTACCTCAAGACCTATGAGACAATATATTTCAGTTGTTTAGGCCACCCTGTACTTTGTTGTGGCAGTCCCAGAAAACTATACACTCTGCCTTTGTCGCTTTCCTCACACCTTCCAAAGCTGCAGCAGCTCCACATTCCTACTTGGTATGTACCTAGTCCTCCCTGACCTGCGCCACCCTGCCTTTTATTTTTTGTTTCCTGACCCCCTGGTAGTCTTCTTTTAATGTTTCAAAAACTCTTTAGAGGGTATCTCTTTTTTTAAACCACAAATCCTGCTGGATTCCACAAAGGAGAATGTGCTACGTCCTTTTCTTTCTGATCAGGAAACTCGTCTACAGCCATATCACCCTGAACGCGCCTGATCTCATCTGATCAGGAAACTCCCATAATTATTAAATCCATCCCCTATAATATACACATGATTTTAAAAGTCATTCATGTATAGGTAATGTTTTTGTTCTTCTACTATATGTTCTATATAAGTAGTCATGCTTATTTACAAAATAATATTCTATTTAACTGCTAACTCATGGATGGCAAAAATGTTAACTATTTGCATATATGTGTATTTGTGTGTATGTAGAACATCAAACATAACTTCCCACCATTTTTTTAATGAAATGTATGCTCTTTGAGAATACTGTATGATAATAGCTTTTTTCCTTCATTCAGCTGACACTTGAATCACCTTCTCTATACCAGATATCACCAAGGGTTGGAGTTACAAATATATAAATAAAAAAGATCCCTAGTGTCCAGGAGACCCTGCCTTGCTAGAAAGGCAATGCAAGTGACAAATAGTTCATCTATTATGGAAACATGAGATTCTAGCATGATACACAGTGGCACTTTATGAATCCCAAGGACTACCAAGCTCCAGGAAGTAGGAATAAAGAATTGAGCTACTAGAACTCATGACTGGATGATCGTTTCCCATTTTCCCATCTTAGAGTTGTCTTTCAGCACTGTGCTTTCTCTCTCTCTCCTTCTTGGCTCACGTGACTGAAGTTGGCCACCCTAGAGTCAATGACACCTCTACCATCCCTCTGTAGTGTGTTGAGGTCATACTGTCGTATTAGATGCTACAGCTCAAGCAGGAGCATTGGAAATGCAGGAAGTACCTGCAGTCCCCTCTCAGAGATGATGGAAAGGAAGAGGAAATGGGGAGTGGGTGGAGGTGGTGGTTGTCATTTGAGTCATTTATGTTAATTGTCCATACCCACCTTCAGACAGCTTGTTCCACTTCCTTTCTGGATTTGGAGGAGAAAGGAACCTCCTGCTACTCCTCAGGGAGCACTGGGGCAGACTGCCAGAGAGGCTCATGGCAGGTGTGGAGATGTGAGGTGGGAACAAGGCCAAATCCTGCTGTTTTTTGGACTGAGTGGGAAAAGTTCTTGCACAGAAATAACAGACTAGAAAATGTGTGTGGGATTTTTCTTTTATCCTGGGCATGTCTCCACCTCAGTCCGGTTCTCACCCTGGGAAGAGGGAAGTAGAGGGCAGGGAATTGCCTCTAGTGGGCCTTTGTTACTCCCAGAAACTTAAGTTAAACACACTTAAATTGGTTACTCCATAACCTGTTACAAGGCAAATGCTTTGCAAAGGAATTTATCCTTTGTGTGTCGACATTTCATTTTGCAAAGACCTGAATCCTTTGGAAAGTTGAACTTCATCACTGAGAAGGTTAAAGGGCACAAATGAGAACACTTTCTGTCTTAATCCATTTTCTGTTGCTATAAGTAAATACCAAATACTGAGTACCTTACAAAGAAAGAAATTTATTTCTTATATTTCTGGCTGCTGAGAAGTCCAAGGTCAAGGGGCCACATCTGGTGACAGATTTCTTACTAGTAGGAACTCTCTGCAGAGTCTCATGATGGTAGAAGGCATCACGTGGTGGGTCAGAGCAAGCTTGCTAACTTGGTTCTCTCTTCCTATAAAGTCACTAATGCTATAGTGAGGGACCCACTCTGTATCACTTATTTTTCTGTCACTGGGACAAAATACCCAACTTAAATTCCACAACTTAAAGGAGGAAAGGTTTATTTTGGCTCACAGTTTCAAAGGGTTCAGTCCATGCATGGTTGGCTGGCTCCAAGGTAGAAATGGCATGGTGGAAGGACATGGAGGAGGAAAGCTTCTTGACCCATGCCAGTCAGGAAGCAGAGGGAGAAAAATATACCTTTCCAGGTTATGTTCCCAGTGACTGACCTCTAGCCAGCCCCTACCTCATAATAGCATATTTAGCTGTGAACTTATCAATGGACTGATCCATCAATGAATATAGCTCTCTCATGATCCAATCATCCTCTAAAAACCCTACCTCGGAACACATGAGGCTTTTGGGGGACATTTTAGGTCTAAACCATAATGTACCCTCATGACCTCATTGAATCCTTACTAACACCCAAAGTCCCCATCTCCAAATACCATTAACATAGGACAGTGGGAATTAAGTTTCAACATGAGTTTTGGAGGGGACAAATATCCAGACCTTAGCATCCTCTTAAACTGATATTAGCTAGCATTTCTCCCCAAAGCTAACACATGTCACCCTTTGACGTCCAGAGAAGAACTACATTGGTAAAAATACTTGAGTACTAGATGTGAAAATTCATCTTGTTTCAGTACAGAAACATTGCTTTTATGTTCACTGATTTGGGAATACCTCAGGCTCAAAGCTAGCTTCACTCAGGAAAGAATGCACACATCCATTCTATCTCTAGGGAGGGGAGGAAAAGCAATGTGTTTTTTAAAAAATTGGGTTCTGTCTGCCTTAGGTGAAAATGGATCAAAGGGAGAATTGCTGTTTTCTTCATTGTTGTTTGGGCTCTTTAATTTCAAAGGGTCATAGACATGTTTTCTTTTGGGCCACTAAAGGCAATTTTGAGGAAAGACATAAAGAAAATAGGACATTTGGGAAGAAAATTGAGGAATTCTGAGAAGGAAAGTTGGAGGCAGTGGCAAGAAGGGCTGCTGCCTGAGTCACTATGTGAAGGGTCCCCATAGGAAGACTGTTTGGGACACTGCTGCTGCCAGCTTTCCTTTGTGGCCAGTGGAATTTTCCCTCCACATTCTAGCTTTCTTTTTCTATAACAATGGAAGTCCAAGTCCTTAATCTCTGGAGCCTTACACTCAATATCCTGTCCCTTCTACTGCATTTATTTGCATTTCAGTCTTTAGTCAGAGGGTAGGAATACCAAAGCATGGTGGTGGTAGTGGTGACAAAGGTCCATTTGGTGTTCAAGTCATCTGTCCATGAAGGTGCCTGACAAGACTGTCCCTATCATACCAATTTATTGACGTTGCTCCTTGAATGCCCCTCATCCCTGTCTATCTGGCTCCTTCCAAGTTGCATGCCTTTCCTATGTGATTCCATGCAATTCTTTAAAAAAATTTTTTGTACTGGGGATTGAACTCAGGACCTTGCACTTACGAAGCAGGCAGCGGAAACACTGAGCTAAATCCCAGCCTTCCATGCAATTCTTGATGATATAAGAATCTCTCGGAGGCAGTCATATCCTCTGCAGCAATCACAGCACAGTGCCACCATCTCCAGGACTCAGTGTCATCTGTCTGTTTTCCTGTCCCTCTTGTAACCCAACATGGAGCAATTTTGGGGCTATTTTCAACTCCTCTCGATCACTAAGGACTTTATGTGTTTGGAAGGTAGTCACAAAGAGGTCAATCTGCCTGTCTGCCTGTCTGTTTCCAACTCTCTCATTTGCGTTAACTTTTCATCTACTCATATTCCTGTCAAATGGCAATGGGCACAGAATGGCCTATTTGCTGGAAATGAGCAATGAGAAGAGATAAAATACATGGAAAAATTAGCCAATAATTTAAAATACTATTCAGTATACATACACAAAGGAAACTTCATGTCATCTGTCCAGAACTAAGCCAATTAGAACTGGAATCAGAATTACCTATTTACTTGTTAAAACTATAGATACTTTCTCCCCTCCCCGTTTACTGGATCAGAGTCTTCCCAGACAATTCTGTGCACTAAAGCTCGACAGATGCCTGGTCTCAGACTCAGCTGAATCACTAGGTTTTAATACTGAATTGTGTTTGTTCTCAAGTTGGTTGGGAGCATGTTAATATCCATTTAAATGATACAGAGGTCTTAAACTGGGTGGTGGGTCCTGAGACTATGCATTTCCAACAAGTGCTCAGGGGTGTTGCTGCTTCTAGTTGGACGGCTGCACCTTGGGTGGCAGAGTGTTAGAGTACATGATGTTATTCTTTGTGTACCTGTGAGAGGCCATCTTGAGACTTCTCAAGTTCCTGGTGTCAGTGGTTTTCTTTTTTTTTGGTATTGGGGCTCGAACTTGGGACCTTGAGCTTGCGCGGCAGGCGCCGGAACCACTGAGCTAAATCCCCAGCCCCAAAGTGCTTTTCTTACTGGAATGGAGATTGCTGTGTCCTCTTGGGTAGTATGCTCTGTGACAGTAGACTCTATCTAGTGTTCGTCTAGACTTGACCTGCCTGCTTCTCTCTTACTTCACTTCAGCTGATCCCTCTTCTCCTACCCTTGCTCTGCACCCCGACCCTGCCTGAGGAACAGCTCTATTACCATCACTTGGTCTTGCTCACCCCATGGGTCTACTCTAACTGTAGATAAACAGTTGAACATCCCTAGATTTCAATTTTCTAGTATGATAAAGTCCTCCTTTCTCCTGGGGGAAAAGGGGAAACAAGATTGAACAAGCAAGTAAAAGTGAATTAGGAGCTCTTTTTCTCTTTTGGCTCACCACTAGTAGAGAAATACATTACAATTTCCTCCACTATCCTTGACACTCAAAGGACTCAGCCTCTAAGACCTACTGGCTCTTTCTATAGATGGAGAGAAAGGGAAAAACTTCATACTTGCTTATATGGTATGTGTTTATCTTTTATGTCCTTGAAGAATGTGGGGTAGAGTTACATTATATAAAAAGTGGAGAGATTCTTTTCTTCAGCCTAGAGAAATTCTGATGTTCAAACAAACATGGCTTTGATCACCATTGGTTAATAATAAGAAAGCAAGTCTGAAATAGAGAAGTAGGGAAAGACTGACCTGTGGTTCTCTTCAGACATGGAGAGTCATCAGTCACGTTGAAAGATCTTGGCAACTTAAGTAACAGAGAGTGCCTCTCCAGAAGAATGAGTCAGTGGGGAATAACAGGACATTGTAATGTGAAATGTGTGTGCCATGGCAACCACGGATGCATTTAGGGAGGCTAAGAGAGTCAAGGCTTTTTAAAGGTAAAATGGAGAATACATGTAAGTTGTTCTGAGCTAAAAAGAATATTGATTGCAAGGGCTTATTGTGGAAGTTTGACAGTTCACTAATGGAGATAGTGGATCAGGCAAGTGTTTTTGTACATCTAGCTAGCTGTCCTGTGACTCATGTAGCAAAGTACAGTTTGGAAAGTCCTTTGCAAAAGTTCTGGTTAAGGCATAAGCATGTAGAAGTCCTTCAGGGAGTCTTTGCAATAGTTCTTAAAGTCATGTGTGCACAAGAGCCCTCCCTTCTTAGCCTCTTGTTTGAGTGTAACAAAAATGACTCCAGCTCAATATGGATGACTTTCACAGTCTAGTGGTTGGAGAGAAGCCAACAGTGCTCAGTGGACTGTAATAACAATGGATCTAGGAGAAGACTTGCTTGTACAGTTGCCACTGTGTGACTCTGTGCCAGAGTCAGATTGCCTAGGCCTGGATGTCATTGCCCCATGGCAGCGTATTTCAGAACAGTGGGACCCAGACTAGGGTCCTCAGAAAGCGCCATCAGTGCTGCCTGGGGAGAGTTAATAATGATTCTAACACTCCCCTTAATCTGATTCAGCAGAAGCCAGTGAACTGTTTTTAAAAATACTGTTTGGACAGTAATTTAGTTACAGTCGGGTTTGGGAAACAATGTCCAGCACAGCAACGTGCCAATTTTTTAGCAGAAAAATTCATTCACTAGATAACTATTTATTGAACAACTTTCATATGCCATGTACTGCTCTAAGCCCCGGGCAAACAGTATAAATAAAGAATATGTAACAGTCTTTATAGAACTGCAAAAGAGAGCTGCAGAAGAAAACTGCTTTATAGAATTGCAAAAAACGAGGAATGAATTTTTTAATTTTGTTTTGTTTTGTTTTGTTTTGTTGGTGCTGGGGCCCGAACTTGGGACCTTGTGCTTGTGAGGCAGGCACCAGAAACACTGAGCTAAATCCCTGGCCCTGCAGTGGATTTTTTAGGAATCTTAGATTCATTGTTTGGCCCCAAATACTGTTTTTTTTTTTTTTTTCTAAACTCATGAACTGCTGTCAGGTTCTGCGACACACAATATGAGAACCACTTTCTTAGAGGCCTGGGAAGCGACTTGGAGCAAAAAAACTAGAATAGGCTTTTTAGCATCCTCATTGACAAGTTGGGGACAACGACATCTACTCCGAGTCTTACTGCAAGTAATGAAAGAACTAAACACATAAATTGAGGAATACAGTGCTTGGCGTGCAGCTGGCCCTTGCTGTAGTTTTGTTCTCTTTCATTTCTGTTGGCTTGGGAGCAAGCTACTTCTCTTTAGGGCCAGTTGGAAGAGAAAACAAGAACACATCTGGCAGTGTCTTGCAAAAGGGACTGGAGACCTAGGTGGAATAATGAAAAATTATGGAGAAGCCAAGAAAAGATAATCTCAGCAACCACAGGTGTGAAGAGAGTTCCTCAGAAAAGTTAAACCCTCAGTTAGCATATGACCCAGAAATTCTATTCCTAGGTAAATATCCAAGGGAACTGAAAACATGCACCTACACAAAAACTTGTATGCAAAAATACACAGCAGCATTATTCATAGCAGACAAAAAGTGGAAATAACCCAAGTCTCCATCAATGGATGAATGAATAAACAAATTATGGTATATCTGTATGGTGAAATACTATTCAGCCATGAAAAACAATGAAGTGGGCTGGGGATTTAGCTCAGTGGTTCCAGTGCCTGCCTTGCAAGTGCAGGGTCCTGAGTTTGATCCCTGGTACCAAAAAAAAAAAAAAAAAAAAACAACCCCAGAACAATGAAGTAACATGTAACAGCATGTGAAAGAAGACAAACACAAAATACTATATATTGTGTGATTTGATTTATATGAAATTACTAGAATAAGAAAATCTAAGAAATCAAATAAGTGAGGCATGGTGGTACATGCCTATAATCCCAGGTCTTTAGAAGGCTGAGGCAGAAGGATAACAAGTTTGAGCCCAGTCTGGGCAACTTAGTGAGACCTTGTCTCAAAATGAAAAATGAAAAAAGGGCTGGGAATGTAGTTCAGTGCAAAGATACTAAGTTCAGTTCCCAGTACTGAAAACAACAACAATAACAACCACCAAACAAACAAAAGGAGGAGGGGGAAGGGGAGAGGGAGAAGAAAAATAAGATAGACTAGTGATATTTGGGTGCTGGAGGACGAAGTGAAGAGGCATGTTTGCTAAGAGGATCTCCTCTCTTCTCCTCCTTCCCCTCCCATTTTCTCCCTCCCTCTCTCCTTCTTTCTCTTTTTCTTTTTCTTTTTCTTTTGCAGCACCAAAGCCTTGTGCATGCTAGATAGATGTACTACTACTGAGCTATTGAGCTATCTCTCTGCCCTAAGGGATTTTTTTTTAAGGTGATGAAAATTATCTTACAGTGGTGACAGCCACACAATCTTGCGGATGTATTAAAAGACACTGAGTTTTACACTTTAAAAGGTGAATTTTTTTAAAAAATAAGAAGGTGAATTTTATGGTGCATAGATTATATCTCTATATAATAGAAATTCTTTTCAAGAAAGAAAGAAAGAAGGAACCACAGAAAATAGAACCAACCGTGTTCTGTTGGCAAGAACAAAGAAAATGCTGAAATCCTGTACCACCCCTGCCTGAGTCCTCAGGAGCCAGCAGTGGGTGTTACGTGCTGAACCAGGCTGAGCCAAGCCTCTACCTTTCCTTGCTGAGGCTTGAAGAATTCAGCCATCTTAGATGGCATATAATGGTTTGGTAATTTTCAAGTACTGAAGTCCTGTTGTTGCTTTTTTGAAGACCCAGTTGGAGAAGCCCCCTTCAGGTTAGAAACACAGCCCCAGTTCTTTGTGAAGTGCAGGCTGGTGGTCTTGGGGACTAGGTGTGACCTGTACCTTAGTCCACAGACAAGAAGCACAAGGTTTGGGTTGGGTTGAGCTCCTTAAGCGAGTCATACCAGCTCCTGTTGAATGGATGAAAAAAGGATTTTCAGGGGAAGCAACCTGAAATTTACGTGCTGTGTGAAAATGTGTTGGGGGACAGAAGGTGTTTTTAAGCACGAAAATTGTGGATCATCTGTGGGAATTAGAGCCTGCCAGTGAATCATGGTACCACTTTCTGGTTCATCCCTGCCTTCAGGTCTTTCTCCTGTGAATGGTCCTGACAATATGCCATTTTACAGAATGTGTCATTGTTGCTTCAGAGCTGCCCCATATGCTCTGCTGTGCACTGGGGATTACCGCGTCAGGTTTTAAAAACTGATTTAAAAATTATTTTTTGAAGTTTGCCTTTAGCATTTTGCAAGACACTCATTCACCAGCTGTTTGTTTATCCTGTCTTGTGGTTGTTTTTGCACATTATCAAGGAGCAGTGTGCAATTACATCATTATGATGGCAAGTAGTAAACTGAATTCCCTGCAGGCATCTCTGAAGTAATAGGCTCCTGCCTCTAGTCCCCGTGCCCCAGGGAGACTCCATTAGACAGTCTGTGCTCCAGGAAGGTGTGAGTCCTCTCTGCTCACGTGCCCAGGTCTGGGCCTTCTAGCAGCTCTGTCAGTCTGTCAGCCAGCAAATCTCAACAGTTCCTGAGACTAAGCCTGATTTTTAAAAATTATCTATTTGAACCACTTGCTACTCATATTTATGATCCAGATCAGTCTTTCCCCCTTTTATATATATTTTTAATTGGCACATAAATATTATACATATTTATGGGGTGCTATATGATGTTTTGATAGAAGTATACATTGCTTAATGTTCAAATCAGCGTAAGCATATCTATCTCCCTAAACATTATTGTTGTTTTTTTGTTTGTTTGTTTGTTCTTTTGTTACTGGGGATCGAACTTGGGACCTTGTGATTGCAAGGCAGGCAGTGGAACCACTGAGCTAAATCCCTGGCCCCAGCATTATTGGGTTTTTTTTGTGATTAAATATTCAAAACCTTTCCTCTATTTCCATTGAAATATACAATACATTATCATTATCTGTAGTCACTCTACTGTGTAATAATACACTAGAACTTATTTCTCCTAACTGTAGTTTAGTACCCACTGATCAACCTTTCATCATTCTTTCCCACTACTCTCTCTTTTTTTTTTTTGGTACCAGGCATCGAACTCGGGTCCTTGCGCTTGCACAGCAGGTGGCAAAACCACTGAGCTAAATCCCTAGCCCTTCCACTACTCTCTTGATAAACATGACTTCTGCTGGAATTGACACAGAATTAAACCACTCCTAGTAATCTGGATATAATTAGAACCTCACTTGTTCATTCTGTGTTGAGATATAATTCATTCAGCTGTTGAAATATAATTTACAAACAGTAAAGACAGATTAAAAGTATGCAATGTAGTGGATTTTACTATAGTGTTGGCATCACTATTATCTAATTTTAAAGCAAAAACATTTTCATTACCCCCCAAAGATCCCTTGTACCATTAGCAGTCACACCCATTCCCGAAGCCCCTCAGTCCCTGGCAGCTATCAATCCACTTTCTGTCTCTATGGATTTGCCTAGTCTGGATGTTTCGTGTAAACAGAATCATTAACAGTGGTCTGCCTCTAGTTTCTTTCATTTAGTGTAATGTTTTCAAGGTACATTCATGGTATGGCATATATTAACACATTCATTTATTCCTTTAAAATTTTTTTTTGAATTGTGGTAAATGTAGGTAGCATAAAATTTTGGGCTTTTTTTTGAGATAGGGCCTCATTATGTAGTTCAGGTTGGCCTTGAACTCACAACGAAGCCCAAATTTGTGTCAATTCTCCTGCCTCAGCCTTCTGAGTGCTGGAATTGCAGGGATGTGCTGCCCCACCTGGCTCAGAACTCTTGTACAATTCTGTACCCATGAAACAGTTCCCTATTTCATTCTCCCCTAGCTCCTGGAAACCACAATTCTATATTCAGTTTCTATGGATCTATTCTAGGCAAGTGGAATCATTTGTGTGTGTGTGTGTGTGTGTGTGTGTGTGTGTGTGTGTGTGCGTGTGTGTGAGACTGGCCTATTTCATTTAGCATCATGTCCTTGAGGTTTATCTATGTTATAGCATGTGTGAGAATTGCCTTTGTTTTTAAGGATGAGTAATATTTCATTGCATATATAAGCACATTTTATTTATCCATTCACCTAACAATAGACATTTGGATTTCTTTTACTTTTTTTTTGTTTTTTTGCTACCAGGGATCGAACTCAGGACCTTGCACTTGCGAGGCAAGTGGTAGAACCACTGAGCTAAATCCCTGGCCCTACTTTTTGTTATTGTGAATAATTGTACCATCAACAAGGGTATAAAAATATCTATTCAAGTCTCTACTTTTAATTCTTTGGGGTATTACTTAGACGTGGGATTGCTGGATCATATAGTGTGGTTCCATTTTTATTTCATGAGGAACCGGCATACTGTTTTCTATAGCAGCTACACTATTTTACATTCCCATCAACAATGTGCAAGGGTTCCGATGTCTCTCAGCTGTCTTGAACACTGGTTCTTTTCTGCTTTGTCTTTTGGACTGTAGCTGTCCTAGTGAGTGTGAGCTGGCATTCATTCATTCATAATTGCCATCAGACACATTGTGCTAGGTGGGCTGTCAGTAAAGAAAGATATAAACAAGTTATTAGACAACCCTTACCTTAAGCTCACACTCTTTTGGGGAAAGTCAGATCATAATTTGAACTTCAACATTTATTAAGCAATAACATGCACCAGGCTCGACGCTAAGTGCATAATGTGTTTTCTCTCATTCAGTCCTTTCAGCAGCCCCATGCGGCAGAAGTAGTTGTTGTTCCATCTTGTGGGGAAGGAAAGTGGGGCTCTGCAGTGAGTTCCAAATGTGTCCAGGCCAGGCTGAAAGCCTTGCTGTCTCTCACTCTGAGGAAGAGATTAGGCTGATCTTGCTAGAGGGATGAGCCTGGCCCTAGACGCAAGGACCAGGGCCACGAGGGCTCACGTTTGAAATAATTCTCATCTATGCTATTTTTACCTCGCTATTTAGAACTAGAACAAAATTTGTTGGTAGGTGGAGGGGATGGAGAATTCACCTACTAGACCCTCTCCAGTGTTATTTTAGAGACAAAGGAAGAAGACCCCCAGGACTCCTCTTGTGTCGTAACCAGTGTTACAGAGATAGACACAGGAGAGGGTGAGACCAGGAACAAAATGCTAACTTATTGCCAAGTCTTGTTTTTTTTAATTCCAGGCTCATATTATTGTTTAACACTTATATAGGCATCTCCCCTAATCCGAGGTTTTGCTTTCCACAGTTTTAGCTACCTGAGGACTGAAGATATGAAATGGAAAGTTCCAGAAATAAATAATTCATAAATTTTAAATAACTTTTATTAAAGTATATATTTATGATCCATTCTATTTTATTATTAATTATAATTGTTAATGTCTTTTTGTGCCTAATTTCTAAATTAGAAACTTTATCATAGGTATGTATGAATAGAAAAGAATGTAGAAGATTTCCCCTCTGTTCTCCACAATCAACACAGAAGACTCTGTGGCTTTAGAAGGTGTGAACAGCAAGCAAGCTGGTAATTCTGAAGCAGCAGATAGTACTGGTATTTTCTAATCCAGTGCAGTCCTCACACTATCTACCTAGAGATAGGACCCAAAAGGAAAAGATCCAAAAGAAAAAGGTAAAATAACCCACGAGAATTAAGCTCAATGGACTTTCTCTTCTGCATTTTATAAACCATGCTGTAATCTTCGCTAGATGAACTTCCTTACCACTTTTGGTCTTGAAATCTCCCTGTTTGTGAACTGTGTATTTCTTGCTTAATAAAATGTTCATCTCTAGTTGAAGGAAACCAGAATATGCCACTCCAAAAATCTACTCCTTGACATTAAAAATATTCTTGAACTAAAGGCGATTAAGAAACAGTAAAGGGAGGGAAAACCATCGCTATCCTCCTGCTTTCTGCCTAAAGGCAGAACATAAATTCTTCTTTCCTGGAGATAGCACTAGACTCTTATCAGCCCAGAGATGAAACCAGAGGATTCTGCCAACAAATCTTACCCATTAGCTTCTCCCCATGTATTTACTTTCCCACAGTTTCCCACAATGGCAGCTTAAACCACTATCAATTGACCTATCATTTCCCCATGAATTTATTGCTTTTTGTAAAAGACTACATAAGCCAGGGTTCCAAGCCACTGCTTTGAGATACTTTCCACTGAAATTTCTTCTGCATGATGTGTGCTGTCCGTGTTGATAAACTTGTTTATTTTTCTCTTGTTAATTTATTTTTTGTTATAGGAGTTTTGGGTAAGAATATGACGAGTTAAAGAAAAAAAATAGTTTTTATTCCTGATGAAATAAAGTTCTATTTTCTTTTGGCTTTTTCTATATATGTATAGAAAATAAATATATATAAATACATATATTCTCCCTGTGAATATATGAATATCCGAGTTTTCTTTTGGTTATACATATAGAAGAAAAGGTTTTTTTTGTGAATATATGAATATGTAAAATATAAATATACACATATATATATTTTTTTCTTCCTGTGAGTCATTTTCTTCCTTCTTTGGTCAGATATCACAAAGACACCCAGAGATAAATTGTACTGGGAATCTTGTTTCCCTTCAGCGGGATTAGTCTAAGGTTGGGAGTATGACCTAATTCCAGATGTTAAGATCAAAGAGGAAGCCTGTTGTATATCTGGCAACAACATTTTTCCTGTAGGAAAAAAATTCAGAGCCTGTAAGGCAAAAAGCCTTTTTCCCTAGTGCCTTCTACCTCCCTCCTGAAGCATTAGCGTCAAGATGTCTAGCTTGGAGTTGTAGCAGCCATCTTGTGACCACCAGATGACAAGCGTGTGGAGAAAAAGCCAAAGGCTGTTAGAAAGAGCAGTGCCCTTTATGAAACCAGTGGCCTCTATATCTGTCCTGGAACTGCCAACTTCCAGGCTTTAAAAAAACAAAACAAAACAAAACAAAGCTTTATTTTTCTGCAAAGAGTAATTTTAGGTTCATAGTAAGATTGAAAGTACAGAGATTTCCCGTAACTCCCAGACTCCATATATTCCCAGCAGCCCCATCGTTAACATCCCCACTACAGGAGTATATTTACTACAATCAATGAGCCCACATTGACATATCATCACCCAAAGTCCACAGTTTACAATAGGATCGCTCTTGGTGTTGTATATTCTCTGGGTTTGGGCAAACATATAAAGGCATGTGTCCATTGCTAGAGCATCATACAGATTAGTTACATTGTCCAAAAATTCCTCTGTGTTTTGTTCTTCATTCCTTTCTCCCCTGTAAGCCCTGGCAACCACAGATCTTTCTATTGTCTCCAGTTTTTCTTTTTCCAAAATGTCCAGACTTGTTTATATTGCAGATAAATGAAAGTCAACAAAGCCTAAACCATCATTAGTTAGGAATTCTGTTATTTGCAGCTAGACTTGTCCTACATGAACCATTCCCCAACCAGATTTTATGTTCCTTGAGGAAAGGATACAACATTTAATTTACTTGTTTGTCTCATATATAAAGCCATGAAAGATTTCCTTGCATAAAGTAGGCACAAATATATACAATTAGTAAATGAATGGATAGAAGAATAAATAATAGCAATCCAAAATGCTGTCTCCTAAAATGTTGGTCCACAGCTCTGGGATGGGTGGGGCTTCCTGTAGTCAGAACCCACATTACAATAGACTAATGGCATAAAAGGATCTTAAAGGTGGAATAGATCATACATCTGTGGATCAATGCATCCGGTCCTCTTTGTGTGTGTTTGTGTGGAGGGCTACTGAGGATTGGACCCAGGGCTTTGTACATGGTAGGTAAGTGCTCTGCCATTGAACTGCATCATTAGCCCTTTAAAATTTTTATTTATTTATTTATTTATTTATTTATTTATTTATTTATTAGGTACTGGGGATCGAACTCAGGACCTTGTGCTTGCAAAGGAGATGGAACCACTGAGCTAAATCCCCAGCCCTTAAATTTTATTTTGAGAGAAAGTCTTGCTAAGCTGCTTAGACTGGCCTTGAACTTGAGGTCCATCTATCTCAGTCTCCTGAGTTGCTGGGATTACACACATACGCCAGTGTGCCTGGCCCGCCCTCTCTTTAGAAACACAGAAATAGAGTTGAAGTGCTTAGTCAGTATCTGTTAGTGACAAATATAGTGCTAGTTGGCCCTGCTCACAATCTATCAATCTCATTACATTGTGCTTGCTTATCTTGGATGCCAGGCCTAGCCCAGAATGCTCCCATCCCAGAAGAGTTCCAAACTCTCCACATCAATGACAAAGTGATTGGTGTCCTAGGTCTACTTGGAGGAGCAACCCTCTTGACTATGAAGTAGTGGCAAAGAACAGCAAGCTCTCCTGTATGAGGGGCTTGTACAGGCATTATGATTATTTGGAAAGGAAATTGGGGGCTATAGCAGGGAGTTAGCATAGATGTGAACTAGGGAATTGGGAAGTATGTGCAAGACAGACTCCCATTTTTCTTTCTTTCTTTTTTTTTTGAGAAAAATCTTGCTATGCAGTTCAGGCTGGCCTGAAACTCACAGCAAGTGAGTTTCTGCCTCAGCCTCCCAAGTGCTGGGCTTATAGGCATGTGCCACCATGCCTGGCTCTCATTTTCCTATAGGTTCTCCAAGTCTAGACCACCATGATAGGATCCCTACAGCAGTTGTCTGTATCTTAACCCTGATTTCGATTCAGTCCTACTCTACTAGGTAGGATTTAGGAATACTGTGATAGTTGACTTTAATGTGCCAACTTGGTCAAACACCAGTCTACATGTTACTGGGAAGGTATTTTTAGGATGTGATTAATATTTAAATCAGTAGGGCTAGGGATGTAGCTCAGTGGTGCTGCGACTGCCTGGCAAATGTAACATCCTGAGTTCAATCCCTGGTACCAAAAAAAAAAAAAAAAAATTAAATCAGTAGACTCTGAGTAAAGAAGATCACTGTCAGGGCCCAGGATATAGGTCAGTGACCGAGCAAGCACAAGGTTCTGAGTTCAATCCCCAGTACCTGGGAAAAAAAAATCACTCTCTGTGTTAATTACTTTTCTCTTATTGCTAAAATAAAATACCCAACACCCAAAGTGAAAGGGGGAAGGATTTATTTAGCTCACAGTTTGTAGAGGTTTCAGCCCATGATCGGTGTAGGGTGGCACATGGCAGAGGGGCATCACAGAGGAGAAATTGTTCATGGCACCCACACAGTAGCAAAAGCAACAAGGGAACTTTAACAGAGTCTTTCTGCCCCTTTAGTTATCCACACTACTGGGATTAGGGCAGTGCCAAACCCATCAATGTACTGGTTTAGCAACCACACACCCTTAATCCCAGCATCACATACTTTAGATTCAGCCACCTCTGAAAAAGCTCCCACCTATGATCTTGTTAGGCTTTGGGGGGACATCTAGACCCAAACCAAAACACTATCCATCATGTGTGTGAGTTTTCTCTAATTGGTCAAAAGCTTTAAGAAAAATACCAAGGTCCCTTAAGGAATGGGGGATTCAGCCTGAAGATGGCTTTGGATTTGAGTTGCAACACATACTCTTCTCTGGATCTGCAGCCTGCTGACCTACTCTGCAAAGTTTGAACTTGTCAGCACTCACAGTCACATGAGCTAATTCCTTAAAATCAATTTCTGTCTCTGTTTTGATCTCTGTCTGTTACATACATACACACACACACACACACACACACACACACGCACACGCACTTACCCTTACATCCTATTGGTTTTGTTTCTTTGCAGAACCCTGACTAATAAAACTACCTTAAAGTCTAAAGATGTACGGCTGTTGTTCTCCCTGTCATTTGATGTTAGGGTAGATGTTTACAGCTGGTAGGGGGAGTGCATTTGCCTTCAGACCTAGTCTAATGGGGACAAGGCTGCAGGAAAAATCAACAGAAGGCGTGGAATGAAATGCAAAGCACACTGACAGCCTTATTTAAACAGTACCAGGAGCCTGTACATCAGTTTGCCCTTAAAGCGCCTTTTAAAAATGGTGTTCACTTTCCTCCTTGTAGCTTTCTGTCTGTTCATTCCTCTGGTGCTGTTTGCTTTTCTCACTCTTGTGTGCAAAGCAGCATCCCTCCCCACAGCCTCAGACTTCTTCTTGGGGAGACAATCAAGGAAACAATGCCATGCTTTGGGAATTAATGGTCCATTTCTGCTCTAGCCCAGAGCTAATCACTGAACCAGCTGAGGGGGTGGGGGGGTGAGGGGAGCTTTATGGATGCTCAGAGTCTCAGCTTGAAGCAATGAAAAATTGATGTTCCAGGAGCAGAGAACTGTGGAGTGGCAGCTGCAGGCAGAACCAGCAGGTAAGAGGATGGACTGGAGGACGGAGAGAAGGTAGGGATGGTAGGGCTGGGCATGTCACTGTGCACTTCCTCTCTAGTGACAGGGGTAGTTAGGGATTTATTTCTGTGACTGTCATAGATGCCAGATACACAAGAAATGACACTAATCACTTCAGCACCTTGGTAGGAGCATCCTGTGTAAAAGCATTTGATACTACACCAACATCCATTTTACTACTGTCTTCAGTACCTAAAAAAAGCTAATTCCTATAGTTGGGAAGCTGTACAAAATGAAATTGTATAAATATATATGTGTATTTAAACCTTTTACTTTATGCATATATATGTTTCCACATTTAAAAAATTATCACCTATCTGATAATCTCCATTAAAATTCCCTGGATGATAATAAAAATATTATTAGTTGCAGCTGTTGGCATTCTTTGCCCCCCCCAAAAAAAGGGTGGAATGCGTTTTGGAGATAGAGAGGTGTTTGCTGCTTTGGAAGTTTCTTTGAGGGGCATAGTAGAACCCCGCATTCCCCATCCACGCTAACTCGGAGTTAACATTTACTCCCTAAAGATGCATTGTGATATATTTTTGGATATTATTCTAGAGCAACAGGCGTGAGGAGTTACTGTTCTGTAATATGTCATCCTGAGTAATACTCCTGACTTTCTTCTCATTTATAGTTCACAGGCATTCTGTGATGGGAAAATTACTGGGAATAAGGCACATGGGACATTGCCAACTCACAGGAGCTATGGTTCTCCGTCAACCCCTCTTGAGCGGCTTCTGTCAGTGTCTGGAGACTTTTTTGGTTGTAATTATTGATGAAGGAGTGTCACTGGCCTTCGAAGAGGTAGAGGCCAAGAGCGCTGCTGATTATCCTAGAAGGCACAGCAGAAGGCCCCCAGTGAATTGTCTCACCTATAGTGCAGTAGTGTTGAGGTGGAGGAGCTTTGTCCAACAGCAAGTCAGTGATCTTGTCACCAGCTTGTATGGGTTCTGGACTTGGTGAGGATGGAAATTGAAACCACGGCATGGATTTCCAGGAAAACAATCTTTACAGTATTTGGAAAGTGAGAGAAAATAGTAAGGGACTTCAGCTTGAGGAGCTGAGAAAGATCAAGCTGGTCCCTTGACAAAGGAAAGGAAGAGAGCATAAGAAAATGATGGCAGCTGGAGGGGTTACACTCTGACGGAGAGGATCAGACTAGTCCATTAGCAAAAGCATAGAGACTAGTTTTACAGAGCGAGTGCCGTAGTGAGCTGGGGTCCTGTGCTCATTATCTCAGTCGGGGTTTAGAAGCTGCAGAGGAGAAAGCCTCATGACGTAAGGGGCAACTTTGTTCATATGAGATGACTGTTTTTGCTTGGGTGCAGTCTCAGTCTGGTGAGGCTCTTCAGGAATCAAAGGTGACTCTAGGTTTAGGATAATAGCTGGGACTTCTAGGCCTCACTCCAAGGAGGGAGTCTGGAATAGGACATGAGGATGTCCCTGTAAATCCTGAAAATCACTTCAGTTACTTTAATCTTGGTGTCCCCAGTCTTGAAGGGGATTGAGATAGGGTAGGTAAATTTAGGGCTAATAAACCTGGCTTTGCCAATTTTTCTTAAATTACTAACGTACCTACATCCAAAGTTTATTTTTTTTTGGTACTGGTGATTGAACTCGGTACCTTGCGCTTTCAAGGCAGGCGGCAGAACCACTGAGCTAAATCCCTGGCCCCATCCAAAGTTTTAAGGTAGTAAAAGATACAAAATGAAGGTCAACTTTTGCTTTCCTTTCAGGTATCTGTTGGGCCCAAGTAATGAGTCATAGTTTTTAGCAAAAACTGCTTTTAAGTCCCTGACTGTCTCAGAAGAAAACACAAGTCATGCTTTTAATGAGTAGCAGGCTAAGGGCCCAGAAGTTTGTCTTTTGTCCCCGTGGTGATCTCCGGCTGTGTCAATCCTTTAGAGTGCCCCTCTTCTCAATCCTCACATGGAACAGGAGCTTACAGTGTACTTCTCAAACATCTCTGGCTTTTTGCTTTTTTTCTTTCATTTTTGGACTCTTCTCCCTTATGTCTTGAGATAGCCTGATCATCAGCAGCTAATGTTTAAAAAAGAATAATAAGAAGAAATACTCATTTAGATGTCCATACCTTTCATCTTTCTTTTTCACCTTTTGGTGAAATAAACCATGGGCAGGCACTCTGAGGATCAAGGGGAGGCTGGGTGGAAGTAGCCACATCTCTGGGGTGTTTCCCTCGGTCCTCACAGACCTGCTGGAGGCCCCACCTGTGGATGGGAGGAATTCACCAGGGTTTATGTATTTTTAGGGCTGGACTTTAATGACCAGAAAAGTAAACTAAAGCAAATGGCAGGAGACATTCAGCTTTCTTTTGAGGGTGAAGGGATGGTTTACTTCCCCCAAATAGTCTAGACTCAGAAATTTAGATGCCAGCAAGGGGTTATAATAAGAGGAGAGGTGATCAATTATGCAGCTTAAATGTCTTCACATTATTCGGGGCCTACTACACTCCTCAAGGCCTAAGCAAGCCTTGTTTATCTGAAAAGCCCCTCAGAGCTAAGACTTGGGCAAGGAAAGATGGGTACCTAGCGT
The DNA here is from genome assembly GCF_053883595.1 of Heterocephalus glaber. Classification (NCBI taxonomy): domain Eukaryota; kingdom Metazoa; phylum Chordata; class Mammalia; order Rodentia; family Bathyergidae; genus Heterocephalus; species Heterocephalus glaber. The sequence goes on from NW_028258333.1 coordinate 19,416,698, forward strand.
GTAAGAGTTAAGGAGTAGGGAGGCTCTCACGCTCAGGGTGCTGCAAATGCAAGGTCACTGTGGACACCAATCTAATGTTCCAGGGCCTTTTATTACTTCTTTGGACTCCAGACCTTGAGGCTATCCAAACTTCACAGAGAGCCAGAGCTTCCTTATATCATTGCAAAGGACTCAGGAAGGTACAAAATGCTTAAAAGGCATCCTCCTGGTTATGAATTGTCTTGAATGTTCTTTTGTCTCACTTAGGAGATAAATCCTAACAAAGTCTCCCGGTCTCAAATTCTTCCCTCCAGCTCTTAATGCAGCCAACTCATAGTTCAGGGCTATTTTAGTTATTCCTGATTGCCTCAGGAGTTTAGGGTGTGGCCAGCCAACTGGGCAAGTGGATGTGACCTGTCAATCACAGAGATCCAGGCCTTAGGCACCCAAACCCTGCACTTGAGACCAATCAGAGAATGGCATCTTCAGTTCTTCTGGTGCATAATCAAGGAGGTTTTTGGGTAGGACAGCCTAGGTCAGAATGAGATACAAGAGATGGTTGCCATTAATCTTGTGGCCATTGTAAACTGTTTATGTGGCCCACTCTGTGCTGCGGAGCACACTTCTTTTTGTACCTTTAATTGGCCCCCACTCACTCTGCAGAGCGTACTCCTTTTCCTAATTTTAATAAATGTAGAACCTCATCTACCTTTTGAGCATTTCTTGTCCAATTCTTTGTTCAGGATAAGAAGAACCTGAAAAGGACCCCTGGGAAGATTATAGCACCCCACAGCCCAGTAACACTATGATGGCTGTATTATCTTTCCTTTTCCAAATAGTTTATTCTGTTCTTTGGACTATCCATGCAGGACCTCTCTTTTGATTTTCTGAATTGCTAGTCACGGTCCCTGACCTTTTCTTGCACTTATTAATTTCTAGCTTACTATTTATAGTAAAGTGAATAATGACCACAAAGGTATTCATGTTCTGATCCGCGAGACCTGTGGATTTTACTATAGGTAGCAAAGGGACTTTGCAGATGCAATTAATTAAAGATCTCAAATGGGGAAATTTTCCTGAATAATCTGGGTGGGCCCTAGCTGTAATTATGACAGTGTCCTTATATGTGGTACACAGAAGATTTGACTGTAGAAGTAGAAGTGACACAGAAGTAAGAATTGAAGAAAGCCAAAGAGTACAGGCAACCCCAAGAAGTTAGAAGAGATTGGGAAATGGATTTTCTCCTAGAACCTCCAAGAAGAACCAGCCAAGTGACTTTAGCCCAGTCAAGTGAAAATGATTTTGGAACTCTGTCCTCCAGTACTGCAAAATAATAAATTCATGTTTTAAGCCACTAAGTTTGTGGTAGCATGTTATAGCAGGAAGAAGAAATTAAAACACAGGGCTGGGTATTTAGCTCAGTGGTTCTGCCGCTTGCCTTGAAAGTGCAAGGACCCAAGTTTGATCCCTGGTACCAAAAAAAAAAAAAAGAAAAGAAATTAAAACACAATCCTTGTGTTATAGTAAGTTGAACATATTGTTTTCTAGACTGTCTATCAAATGAGGGCATCAGCATAGCCTGGATTGAGCACATTGGCTCTGGAGCAATCAGGCTTAGGTTCAAACCCAGGCTAATATGTGTGAGAGCATTTGGCAATATTTGTCTACCCAGGCCTTTGAACTTTCTTCCTATATGAAACACAAAGTGTCAGTGTTCATTTTCTTTTTTCTTTTTGGTACCAGGGATTGAACTCAAGTCCTTGTGCTTGTCAGGCAGGCGCAGTGCCACTGAGCTAAATCCCCGGGCCACCTAATGTTCATTTTCTATCTTCCATTACGAATAGCACTCTAGTTTTACAAGGTGTGGTAAGTGTGAGAAGTTTAAAAATAATCACATTTTGTAGTTTCCCTTGAAGGTATAATAGGCCACTGATGTAATTCTTTTTTTTTTTTCTTTCACTGATGTAATTCCTGCAAAGTGATCATTCCTGGGAGGGACTTCAGAGAATGCTCTTCCAAAGGAGTTTAAAAGCTGGGTGTGGTGGCACACACCTGTACTCCTGGAACTCAGGAGGCTGAGGCTGAGACAGGAGATCACCGTGAGTTTGGGCCCAGCCTGGGCTACATAGTGAGTTCAAGGCCAGCCTGAACTACATAGTTAGGCCCTGTCTAAAAAAAAGGAGTTTGCTTTGACTGGTATGCATCCTTGTTGTTAGACTTGTCTTTCTTCTCAGAATGGCACATGCTAAGGATGGTGGAACGGAAAGGTAGATGTATCTTGGTTCCCTAATGGAATCATGGAGATAGCCTGCCAGTTGTGGTCTGCCTCCCTCCAGGTTTCTGCTTTGTGAGAAGAATGGGCCCCTTATTTGGGTAAGCCACTGTTTTGGGGTTTCTCTGTTATATTAACCTTATGATTCACTACTTGTTCTACTATTGGGTAGCTTACCCATTTCTGCTTTTGATTCCTAGTATTGTAGAACATTGTATATTATCTATCATTATATTCTAAATTCCTTGAAGGAGACAAATTACCAGCAGGTCAGAGTGAAAGTCTTGGAGTCCAGTAGACCCAGTCTATTAAACTATGTTTTGTCAGGAGCTATAACAGATACAACTCAAATTATGTCATTTTAAACTTTAAAAATATTTTATTAGCACATGTTGCCAGTCCATAATGATTACATGCATTGTGGGGAGTTAGCAGCTATACATAACACATTTTTTTTTGGTACTGGGGATCAAACTCAAGTCCTTGTGCTTGTGCAGAAGGTGGCGAAACCACTAAGCTAAATCCCTGGCCCCATAACACATTTTTAAATGTTCTCTTCCCCTCCACTTCTTGATCCCCTTCCCATTTGCAAAAGATCTCTGTTTCTGGGCCAGGGATTTAGCTCAGTGGTTCTGGCTCCTACCTCGCAAGCACATGGTCCCAAGTTCGATCCCCAGTACCAAGAAAAAAAAAAAGATCTCTGTTTCCTATTAACTACTTTTTATTTTGCTGTTATTTATTTATTTGAGAAACCATGTGATATTTAAGCTTGTGCATCTGATTTATTTCACTTAACATTATTATCTCAAAGTGCATCCATTTTCCTACAAATGACTTAAATTTCTTCTTTTTTATAGTAGACTAGTACTCTATTGCGTATAAATACCACACTTTTTATCCATTCATCTTTTGATGGATATACAGTATAGGCTGCCTCCACAATTTAGCAATTATGAGTTGTGCTGCTAGAAGAATGAGTTTGCATGTGTCACTGTAATATGATGTTTTTAGCTCTTTGGAGAAGATACCTGGAAGGGTATTTGAATAGCTAGATCAAAAGTAACTCAAATTCTTTGAATTTGAAAAAATAGAAACTTACTTTTTGTTTATATGATGTCCTTCCTAGTGTATGTTGTCATTTATGTATTAAGCTCTTGCCTTCTCATAGCTCTTTGCTGCATAATCTGGCTATAGTAGTTTTCAGTCCATTTAACAAGGGCACATATAGATATTTATTAGATTGAGCTATAAAAAACTAACATTTGAACCCCCAAACTAGCTACAAACTGACAGTTTCATATTATGCAGCCTAATTTTACATGTGTGATTTTGAGCAAGGGACTCCTCAGATACATTTTCCCAGATGTAAAATGGGGTCCTAATAGTCTTTGCTCTAAGGAGGCTACAGAGATCAAGTAAGAAGATGTATTCAAAGGATTTAGCACAGGACTGGGATTTTTGGGGGGTGGGGTACTGGGGACTGAACTCAGGACCTTGGGTTTGTGAGGCAGGCACAGTGCCACTGAGCTAAATCCCCAGCCCTGACAGGGCTATTTTTTAAAACCTGGGGCCAAGCACAGAATGTGGCACATACTAGTCACTCTTCCTCTTACAAATAGAAATACAAAAAAAAAAAAAAAAAAAAAAGAAATACAGGGCCAGGGATTTAGCTCAGTGCCACCATGCCTGCCTCACAAGTGCAAGGTCCTGAGTTTGATCCCCGGTACTGGAAAAAACCCCAAATAAATGAAAAATAGAAATACAGTAGAAATCACATATCACAAAATTCACCCTCTTCAGGTGGCCAATTTGGTGGATTTTTTGGATATTCACAAAGTTGAATGGCCATCATCATTGATTCCAGGGGGCTGGGGATTTAGCTCAGTGGTTCCGCCGCCTGCCTCGCAAGTGCAAGGTCCTGAGTTCGATCTCCATTACCAAAAAAAAAAAGAAGATTAATTCCAGAATGTTTGAATGTTTGTACGTTTGTAGTCTGAATGCATGTACCTCTCTCAAAGCATGAGGTATTTATTAATTTTAGTGGTATCTCCTATAGGGTTCAATAAACATTCTTTATTCAACAACAGTTGCTATATAAACACACATACACACATATATGCAAACACACACACATATTCCTCTGACATCCCAGATTTAATCTCAGGGGATCAGATTCTTCCACAGAAGACTAACAAAAAGACAAAAACAATAACATCAATAATAATATTGTTGGCCAGGGATTTAGCTCAATGGTTCCGCTGCCTGCCTCGAAAGTGCAAGGTCCCGAGTTCGATCCCCAGTACCAAAAAACAACAACAACAAAAACAAAAAAAATAATAGTGTCTATAATCTTGGTTATGCATTTGGAATGACATAGGGAAGTTATTGTAATGCCATAGAAGCGGTGGTCCATCGCTGGCAGAGAATTCACAAAGGATATTGGAAAGAGGGGCTCCAGTGTCCATATCTACACCCGTAACCATCTTCCTCCACTCTGTGAAGCAGTTACAGCTGCTTGTGTAGCTGAAGAAGAAACTGAGCCGGTGTTTAGGAGGGTGCCTCGAAAGCACCTCAATTGCATTAATCTTTTGACTTCAGAACTTTTTATAAATAGTGTTATTTTGCATATACATAGAAGGGTGAGTCAAAGTGAGAATAGCTTAGTTCTTCTTAGCCAAGAATGCCTGCTTTCCATACCTGTCAGGGAGGGCAGGATGTGTCACTAGGGGCCTGTGCTTGATTCTGTTCTGCACAGCTGTAGAAGCAGATGCGTTTTTGCCTACTTTACATTCTTCAAGAAAGGTCATCCTGGAAAACAAACAAATTTAGTACTGACATTGCTCTCTGCATGGTTGATGGTTTCAAAAGGCTAATTACTGTACCATACTTATTTTGGGGACGGTTCATTGCTTTTTGAAACAGCCCAGTTTTCTTTTGCACCTGCTGTGGCTACAAGGGCACTGATCTGGTCTGAATCCTTCATTAAAAGTGTGAGCTGCTGTCAACCCTAAAGGAGCAAGACATCCTGTGCATGGGATTGAAATATTTCCATTATTTTAACCTCTGTTGCCTGAGAACAAACAGATAGAAGAAACATTTGAATATGGATGTCACCAGCAAAATATTTTCAAAAAAGCAATCAAACATACCGATCAAAGGGAGAAAAAGAAATACAGTGTATGGTGGGTCCATAGTCCCTGTGGGTTATACAGTATGGCATCCCATGGATTATTTAGCCTGACCTCCCATAGGAGCAGGAAATTGAGAGAGGTAAAGTAACTTGTCCCAGCCCTATTATGGTCAGTGTCACTGTTGAGCTCTAGCTCTAGCTCTTTAGCATCCTTTTCACTCCTCTATACAGCTCTGTATATATCAGTTCTCTGAATAATGCAGAGTCTGGGCATCTGTAACTCTTAGGTTAAATTCAATAAGCTTACCATTTCGATTTGGCTCATGAAGTCTGGAGTAATCTTTTTCTTTGTTGTTGTTGTTTGTTTGTTTCTTTTTTTGACTGTTAGTTGCCTGCTATGCATTCCAGGTGGGCCTCAAACTCATGACAATTGTCCTGCCTCAGTCTCCCCCATGCTGGGATTACAAGCAGGCGTGACTATGCCCAGCTTTGAGCAATCTTGAGTAGATTCAGGAATTAGGTGGCAGCCAAACCCTCCTTGATAGGGTGGTCTCTGGGTTTTGCTTGTTATTTCAAAACAAGCAACTGTGATCAAATGCCAGCACTGCTATTCACCAATGGTGAGACGCTGGTGTTTTAGTGTGTCCAAGGACTGCTCTAACAAATTGCCACAATCTGAGAGGCTTAGAGTAGCAGAAATATATTCTCTCACAGTTTTGGAGGCTAAAAGTCCAAAGTCAGGGTGTCAGTGGGCCCATGCTCCCTATGGAAGAATCCTTTTCTTATCTCTTTCTGGCTCCTGGTGGCTTCCAGGAATTGATACTCCTTGGCTTGCTGGCACAAGTCTCTGCCTCTACTTTCACCTGGGCCTCTCTGTGTCTCTGTATCCAAATCTCCATTTTCTTTCTCTCAGTAGGTTGAGAGTCTACTCTAATTTATCAGGACCCCATCTTAGTATGACTACATCTGCAGAGATGCTATTTCCAAAGGTGTCTCACACTCACAGGGGCTGGGATTAAGATTTGAGCACATCTTTTTGGTGGACATAATTCAATTCACTAACTTCAGTAACTCCCTTTGCCAATCTGACTACACTTTCTCTGTATGCTGGGATAAAATACCCTTCTCCATGAATTGGTGTGAGCTTTCAATCAGATTACCTGTGTAATATGCCCAGCACATAGTAGGTATTCTATAGGTGATTTCAACTCCCCACTCAGTCTTCATTGCCTATAGAGCCAATTGCAATGACTTTCGCATGGTAGGTATTCAACATGTTTGTCATTTGATTTTTCAGATTAGAAATGTCACTTATCATGGACTTGGCACCAGAGGGCCGGAAGAAAGCTTGTCTTTCCCTAAGTGCATTCTCTTGCATTCTCTAAATGTCTTTTTACAAAGCAAGACTCTAGCAGTCCATCCTGAAAAATCATGGTTGAGTCACATTGACTAAATCACTAAAAAAGGATCTAGATCTTTAGAGCAAAGAAATCAGTAATTTGAGACTTTTAGCAGAATCTAATGTGGCAGGGTGTCTAGAAATTTCTTTAAAGGTAAATTTTGAGCAAGAGTTAAAAAGAAGAATAAGCAGAAAGTGAAACCAGTAGAGTAGACAGAAAGGGGAATTGTGGAAAATTTGTTTAACAATTATGAAAAAATTGGAGAGAAATTATTTATCAAATTATTCTTTTAAATAGGGTGAAGAAAATTATTTATTCATGTTTTTCATAAAAATAATTAAAACAGAAATGATGTTGCTGATTTCTTCACCATGCTGTACCCCTCTGATAGGTCCATGCTTTCCTTCTTTGATGGTATATCACAGTCTTAGATGTACTTCTATATAAGTTTCTAAATTCAGCTTCTTTTTGGTTTTTTTTTGGTACCAGGGATGAACTCGGGACCTTGTGGTTGCAAGGCAGGCGGTGAAACCACTGAGCTAAATCTCCGGCCCTAAATTCAGCTTCTTTATATTCAGGGATATAAAGTCTTTTATAGTCTTGGCACTACTATTAAAGAACATCATTTATTTATTTTTTTCTTTTTTGTAGTACTGCAGATTGAACCCAGGGACTTGGCCTTGAGCTATATCCCCAGCTTTCTTTATTTTTAAAAAAATTGAAACAGGATCTCACTAAGTTTCTAAATTGCCTAGGATGGGCTCAACCTTGTGATCCTCCTATCTGGGCTTCCCAGAATGCTGGGATTACAGGCGTATGCCACCACATCTGGCTTACAAATATTTAATTCTTAACAGCTAGTCTTTGAAAATTTGGTAGAAGTCACTGAGGGACAAGGATGTTCCTGTAAGGTGTTACTAGAAAGCACGCCATTCTAAAAACAGAGGTGCATCTGGGCTGGTCTGTTAATCATAGATGGATTTTTGAAACAGAAGGTCATAAGCTGACTGCTTTCAAACAAGAAATGTGCTTATTGAAGCTAAAATGGTGTGAAAACACCACAGCACAGAATGTGAGGAGGTGGCATTGTAATCTTTATATTTTCTTTTGGTACCCACGATCAAACACAGGACCTTGAGCTTTCGAGGCAGGCAGTGGAACCACTGAGCTAAATCCCCCGCCCCATAGCACTGTAATCTTGATCCAGGGCTGTTATGTCTTCTGATGGGTTGGAGCAGAGTCTCCTGTAGCTGTCCTGCACCCCAGTGTTCTGGAGGTGCTGCAAAACTGAACTCTGTTTGGACTGAACACAGGCATCACTCAGCCCAGCAGTCTCTGTGCTGGCAGATGGAGTTTTGCTGCAGCAGAGGCCACAGCAGTGTGGGGACACCTGGGAAATCACTGCATCCATCCGGGCTGATACAGCTCTTGGTAGGCATCTTGCTGGGGGGGGTGACCATCAACAAGCCAGCCTAGTGAGAGAGAAGGCTATTTGGATGGGGCTTTACACTTGATTAATGGACTATAATAAGCATAACAATATAGTATACATATTAAATATTGAACACTCCAAAAAAGTTTACCTAAGTAATATAAACACACAAATGGACTCCTCTCCACATAGTCTCCTTGGAGGTTATGTGTTTGGTCAAACAGTGAGCCCATATTTGCACTCAATTTTTCAAAAAAAATTGCTACTTCAGGGCTGGGAATTTAGCTCAGTGGTTCCAGCACTTGCCTTGCAAGCGCAAGGTCCTGAGTTCGATCCCCAGTACCAAAAAAAAAAAAATTGCTACTTGGGGCAGTTAATGATATATACAAGGTTATTATTTTATAAATATCTTAATTACTTGTATTACTGACCATGGATCTTTGAAGTTGATCTTTTGCTCTTTGCAAATAGAAATGGATCTCAAAAGCTAAAGCTTTTTTGTCACTAGGGACATATAAAAGATAATCCCAGCACTTGGGAGGCAGAGGCAGGAGGATTGTTTTGAGTTTGAGGCCAGCCTGGGTTACATAGGAAGATGAGACCCTGCCAGAGACCCTGCCACAAACAAACAAATACCAAAGCAACAACAAAAAAGAAGAGTCCTGAAAGTTAATTTGACCAATGTCAGAATCATTGTGATGATAATATAGCCTCCAAGATGACTTACAGGAGAAAACACTTTCAGTCACAAGTTAAGGCATTATTTACTGGAAATGAATTCTATTATTTTATAGTACATTACTAGTTGGATATAGGTAGTGAGAGGAGTTATGCTATTCACCTACTAAAAATGGTATGTACAGATACTTGCCATTATAAAGTGCATTCTTCTATAAAAGGTGACACAGCGTTTCAAATGAAAGCTAGATCTAAGAATAGCTGTAGTGCCAAGTTCAGAAAAGTTACCCTAGGGGAAAAATGCTCAGCAGTTTGCATTTAAACAGCTCCTTTAAATATATTCCTGTTGCTCATTGCATATGGCCTTACATATAATTCGTGTTTATTTATAATTACTTGAGTGAGAAGGAGTAGCAAGCTTTTAGAATTACAAATAAACTTTTTTATGTTGCACTATGGAAGTTAATTTCTGAGGGTAGATAAAATACAAGGGCCTGAAGTGGCTTGTTCAGTGGAAGAGATTTTTGGTGAGCAGGACACAGGTCTGCATGTTGGGGAACAAATACTTTCTTGTCCTCCGTGCACCCATTTCAAATTGTCCACCTCAGTCTCCAGATGAGCAGCCCCACCTACAGCTGCTGGCAGAGCAGTTTTCTCTCTTGGTTTTCCATTGCTATTGCTTTCCCATCTGTTGTTGTGTCCCATGGAACCAGACCTACCTATACCAAATGAACATATAGTTCTTTCTAGTTCCTTCCTTCCGTTCTCTGAGCATAACTCTCCAGGCTCTTAGCAGGGCAAGACAAAGAGAAAAGAAATGACCTTTTCCATCTTCTTCAAAGCCTAGAAACAAGGCTTCCCTTCCTCCACTTTAATTTAATCTCACTTCACTGGCCCTGAAGGATAAAACTCACCCTGCAGAGGTAGGTACTTCCTGCTCCAACTCTAGTCCCAGTCATAGCTCTAGTGGCTATGTCAGAAATACCACAGACTGGATGGCTTAAATAATAAGTATTTATGTCTCACATGTCTGGAGGTTGGAAGTCCAAGATTATGGTGTCTTTGGATCTGGTAAGGCTGGTAAGGCTCATTTCCTAGCTTGCAGATGGACATCTTCTTGTACCCTCCTATGGTGAAGAGCAGAGAAGATAAAAGTTCTTTCCATTCTCTTCTTTTGAGGTACTGGGATTAAACACAGGGTCTTTGTACTGAGCTACATACCTAGTCCTATTTTTTTTTTTGAGAAAGTGTCTCTTAGTCACTAAATTGCCTAGGCTGAGCTCAACCTTGTAATCCTCCTGCCTCAGCCTTCTAGAGTGCTGGGATTATAGTTGTGCTACTGTGTTAGTTACTTTTCTCTTGTTGCTGAGACAAAATACCTGACATCCAAAGTTAAAGCGGAAAGGATTTATTTAGCTCACAGTTCATAGAGGTTTTAGTTCATAGTTGGGATGGCAAACAGCCCTCAAAGAGGAGAAATAACATGGTGTACACAACAAGGTAGCAAAGGCAGCAAGGTGGTTTGCTCCTTTTATCTTTTTTTTTTTGAAAAAAAAATTTTTTTTCATTACTGGGAATTGAACTGAGGACCTTGTGCTTGTGAGGCAGGCGTGGTGCCACTGAGCTAAATCCCCAGCCTAATGCCCCTTTTATCTTATTCTACTACATAGGGTCAGAAGTGCTCACACCCTTAATCCTAGTGTCCTTGAGCCTACCATTGCATCATGAATCATTTCCAGCTTCACACACTCTAGATCAAACCTATGATCACATGAGGCTTTTGGGGGACATCCAGACCCAAACCATAACAGCTACCATATCCAGCTACAGTCTTTTCTTATAAGGGCACTAATCCCATTTGTGAAGATGCCACCCTCCTAACCTAACTGCCTCCCAAAAGATCTACCTCCTAATACCACTCCATTGGAGGTTAGGATTTCATTTTATGAATTTTAGTAGAGACACAAATAGTCCAAGACACTCCCCTCTCCTCCTCACTGCCGCTCAGTCCCCAGGTCTTCAGAATCTCTGCAATTGAGGATGCCCAAGGCTCCTTTCATTTGTTTTCCATTTTGCATGAATGGTTCTGATGGCCTCATTTTAAGTGTCTCCAAGACCTGTAGATATTCAGAGCCATTTATATCCAAATGTCATGACGGATGATGCTACCATTCCAAGTGCTGTGGGATCTCCCACATTTTTATTAAGTTCTCCTAGAAGTTTCTGGAAGTAATTATGTTCTCTTGGCCATCCCATTCTGTGATCCACTTTCCTGTTTCAACCTGGAAGCTAAGTCAGACTCCTCTCCCTTGGTTTTTTGTTTTGTTTCCTCTTTTGTTACTGACATTGACTCCTGTGCTACAAAACCCAGGCTCTCAAAAAAAGTGACTTGGTTTTCCTACATTTGTGCTTAATGATCTCTCTTCCATCTAGTGGCAGAAGCTTAATCTTGGCCAATTTTAGATCAAACTCATGATTTCTCCCCTTCCCTCTCTCTCCTCTTCTAAATCTTGGATAGTGTTGACATGGGATTCATGGTTGTAAGAGAACTAAGCAAGATGGTGGGATCCAGTCTATTATCCCCTTAGCTTAAGAATTCATCATGGCTGATTCTTGTCCTTCTTACCTTTTCACACTATTTGTCAAGATGCCCTTTTTCTGCCCACTCTTTCCAAGTCAGGGCTGGTACAATCTTGTCCTGATGGCAAGGCCCCTCCAGATCCACTGGTGTCAGTGATACATTTGTGTCACTCCTAGCCAAAGAGAAAGACATTCTATGAGGTCTGTAGCGCCCTGACATTCTGGGACTCAGTGAGGCCGCTGTGGTCCATGCCTTAGGTTTGTGGGATGCACAGCGTAGACGTCACTGCGGAAAGCCTTCAGGGCTCAGAGGACCTCTGAACGCTTGACACCCAGAAAGCAAAGCTATTTTGCTTTGCTTTTAGATCCCTGAAGAAGTGAAGGATGTGCTATCTCCAAATATGACTAACCTCATTCAGTATTATTGATGATTTTAAACTGAAATCATTTGAGGAACTATTGATATGCCACTTGGAGAGAGAGTGGCACTCAGAGAACTGAAGGGAAAGGCGAGTTTATTGCCACTAGTGGGCCCAGCGGAAGTCACTTTCCACAGTCTGGGCCCCGTTTCTCCCTTTGTGCTCATATTTATCTGTTGTTTAGTCAGGGAGAGCAGAATTTTACAGAAGCAGAACTTAGCAAAGGGTAGGGAGGTGGAGGTAAGTGTTGTTTTACAGTTTATCTTTAAGACATAGTGAGGTAGGCAGCTGTGTTTCAGCAGTTCATCTTCTGGGCACAGTGACCTTCGTGGGTGTAGCAGGAGGGGCAATCCTCAGACTGTCAGCCTTGAGACTGTCAGTCTCTGCCAAGCTTTGAGGCTGTCAGTCTCTGCTCTGTCTTCTGTTTTTTCCATTTCACTATAAATTCAGAAGGGCCATTTGGCCTGCCTTTCCCAACATGTAGCAAGCCATAAAGATTACTTCACATACCAAGGCCTACAGGTAGCCTTTATCATCAGAGACTAGTAATTGGGGCTGCAATAAACTTGAATAAACAAACTCTTTGAAGCTTCTCTAATCTTCCACTAGCTTTTATATCTCCATACCCCATATCTCCTAATAATCTCCCTATTGTTTCCTACTATTATGGCTTGTATCTGGAGGTCCCCCAAAGCCTCATGCGCCCATAGGTGGGGCTTGTTGGATGCAGCAGGATCTAGGGTGTGTGATAACTAAATTGATTTAGCATAGTTCTGGGTGTGGATAATGAAAGCCCCACCTTGGATGTGGGTGGCATGAATCAATAGACCTGTAACCTGGTTGGAGTATAAAGGGAAAGATGGAAGGCAGGTGGGCTGCTTTTTTTCTGCCTGCCCTGCCATGGACTGTTTCTCCTCTGCCATACTGCCCGGCCTTGGCGCCAGCTGACTGTGAATTGAAACCTTTATAAACTGAGTGAAAATAAACTTTTCCTCTTTTAACTTTGGGTGTTGGGTATTTTTGTCTCAGCAACAAGAAAATAACCAAGATAACTACCTTATCCCAGGTATTCATTTATCCTGTTATTCTTTCACAAATTTATTGTTCTTTGTCTAAAATGTAGGAAAGTATTACACTTTGGTCATTTCTTCTTTACTCTTCTATGAAGATCCCCATGTACATGTAAATTTAGTAAGACTTTCATGCTTTTCTCTTGTTAATCAGGTCTTGTGTTAACTGGGTTTATAGATTCAGCCAAAGGGTCCACATAAGAACTAAGGAGGCAGAGAGGATCTCTCCTCTAAACCCCCAGGCCCTTTGAGAACTGATGGTTTCTTCTTTCCCTGGGGCTGCTCTGGTGTGGAGGGCTCAGAGCTCCTTCTCAAAGATTAGGTGTGTTCATTAGCTCATTGTTTGTGACAAAATATCTGAGACTATCAATTTAAAGGAAGAGGCATTTATTTTGGCTAACATTTTCAGAGGTTTCAGTCCATTGCCAGTTGACTCCCTTGCTCCTGTGGTGAGGTGGACCATCATGGCAGAGAGGATATGGCAGAGGAGAGTTGCTTACATCATGGCGGTTGGGGAGCAGTGAGAGAGGGAAAGAGGGTGAAATGGTAGGCATCTTCCTTCTGTTTCATCAGGGCCTCCACCCTACTGGGTGATGTCTCCCACTTTCAGGTGGGTCTTGCCCCTCAGTTTGCCATCCCACATGCCGATCATTTCTGGAAACACCGTTGGAGACACACCTGGAAGTGTGCTTTACCAATCTCCCACATGTCTCTTCATTCCATCAAGATTGGATAATTAGAACTAACTGATCATACTATGAGGATTCTTCTTTCTCTTCCCTTTCATAGTCTCAATAATGTCTAAATTGGGTGTGGTGATGGCAGAAAGAACTGGTTTGAACTAATTACAGATTATTTTAAATCATAGTTTATGCCTGAAAACCTAATCATTTACAAATCCAAAGCCAAGCATCTGACCCCTACCTTTTCTCTGCTCCAGTCTTATTTGTGGAATGACTGTAGCTGACAAAATGGGAGGAAGGGTGAGGGTAAGGGTCAGAATGCAGGAAATGCTAGGAACTAGAGCCACATTGGGTAACAGTTCAGAATAATAAGCTGCTACTTGGATAACTCTTTTTTTGAACTTGTAGAAAAAGTGTTCATTGGAGTTTGTTAGCATGCCACATCCAGGGAATCATGTAGCATTCTCCAGCCACATCAGCCTTCAGGGATTTCTCCCTGTCTCTCTCCTCCTCAAGCTCTGGTCCCTTCATTGTTATCAAGTTAGTTTCTTCACTCATTCTCTTGTCACCCTTGCTCCCAAAACTACCTTTCTGATAACCTATGGACTTGCCAAATTTTTATTTAGCTTTTTTTTTTTTTTTTGATACCAGGGATTGAACTCAGGACCTTGTGCTTTCGAAGCAGGCGGTGGAACCACTGAGCTAAATCCATGGCCTTAGCTTTTTTTTTTAATGTTTTGAGACAGGATCTCCCTAATTATTCCAGGCTGGCCTTAAATTCACAGTAATCCATCTGCTTCAGCCTCTTGAGTACTTGTCACATTTCCAGCATGCTCTGTGGCTTTAGGATAACACACATATATATATTCCACTTCTTCAAGACCAAGATCTGGAGTAAGAAATGGTGATTTTTCATATCCAGAAATGCCTTCTAGGAATTTTTCTATAAAAGGAGCTATTTCCTTCCCCATCCCCCTCATCCAGCCCATACAAATGCATGTGAACCATGCTACCTTTCTTCTATTTGAAAATAACAGCTGCCCTATTTAGTTTAAAATTTAAAAAAATTTCCTATCTCTTTCACCTAAATTTAAGAAATTATTTTTTATCATTTTGAGTTACACGTACTTTTATTTAATGGCCACCACTTAGAATCAAGGATTTGTTGACAGTTTCAGTCTGTCACACCCAAGAAAATGAAGTCAACTAAATTTGCATGCAAAGTATCAAGTATCTTTGCTTCTAAAAATGCATACAGTACCTCCTCAATAGCTCTTCACCTCCAGAGGCCCTGAGAACTGAAACTCAAATCTACAGTGGGCATACTGCCCAGTTCTCTCAGACACAAACCCTGAATGAAAACTTTTATTTCAAGGAAAGGCCTGGGTTCTTTCTCCAGTACTGGGGAGATGGGGGTGGGGGTGGGGAGAGGGAGGGAGGGAGAGAGAGAGAGAGAGAGAGAGAGAGAGAGAGAGAGAAGAGAATTGAGATGTCATATTAATTTAAGTTTGGTTTAGCTTGAGTGTTATGCATGACTTTTGTAGATAGGTGTGGAAGTATGTAGGGTCCCAAGACAGGGAGTGGTGTCAGAATTTATTTTCATGGCTTCTTTTATTTTATTAAAAATTTCACAAATCCATTCAGCAACACCCAGAACTATGGTAATCCAACTTGGGGACTAATCCAGATAGCATACACCTTTCATCTATATTCACACATCCCAGATCCACACAGGTCTGAAAGGCCCCACCTATGAGTACTTGAGGCTTTGGGGGCCTTCAGCTGTCTGGGACCTCCCCAGAGCCTGATCAGGCAGGCCACTGATTCAAGGTCACATGGGCCCTGTGTGAACACTGCATAGATTAGACCTTAAAAAGTATGTAGTCTCTGTAAGGTAGAGATTATATTGCTTACACAATGGCTTGAGCTCCCTTCTAAAAATCTTAAAAACCCTAGACAAAGAGCCCTCATGGATACCCCTCCTGGGGGCAGAAGCCTTACTTCCCTATCTGTGGTTTCATTCTTTGTCATCATAGGACGGAACCCCAGCATTCTGGTCACAGAACCATGTCCATGCCTGCCAGGGCCCAGGCAGCCTGGTAATCCTCTAGTAACCCAGTATGTGAGCCCTGTCCAATCCAATATCCTGAGCAATGGGCTCCCCACCATGGCCCCAGGTCCTGGTGTGCCCCAGGCGACTTTGGTCATCTTCCCACAGTGTCCATGTAAGCGCTTTCCTAACTGCTTTTGTGCATGTAAACTCTACCAGTAGTAGCAAACCTATGGCACATGTGGCGCAGCCAGCTGTTTGTTATCACTGAGAACTCTAAGATGTTTGCCATTACAGGCCTAGGCTATCAAGCTACAAAGTTGAAGCAGGAGTTATTGAGTTCATTCCATCTTTTTACAACTTAATTTCACTATTTTATCTTTCTCCCTTCCTCCCTCCTTCCCTTTCTCCCTTTTCTTTCATTCTTTTGTGGTACTGGGGGTTGAACCTAGGCCCTTTGCACTAAGCTACACCTCCAGCCCATTTTTCATTTTGAACTTGGCCTGGCTGGGCTGGAACCTGTGATCCTCCTGCTTCAGCCTCCCAGAGTGCTGATAGGTCTGTGCCACCAGGCCTGCCCCCACTCCCTTTTTGTAGTACTGAAAATTGAACCCAAGACATTTATACTGAGCTATATCCTTGACCCTTTTTAATTTTTTTTGTTTTTTGAGCCAGGGTCTCATTAAGTTGAAAAGTTGCCCAGGGTGGCTTGAACTTGCGATCCTCCTGTGTCAGTCTTTTAAAGTGCTGGTGTTACAGGTGTGTACCACAACCCCAGATATTCTTTTTCTGTACCTGGGATTGAACTCTGGACCTTGGGCTTGTGAGGCAGGCATAGGCACCACTTAGCTAAATCCCCAGATTCCCAAATCTTAAGTGAAATTTTATACCTATATACCCCTCTGCCATGTTCTCAAGTACTATCAGCACTACAGCAATTTCCACTCCACTTGTTCCTAATCACACCCTCCAGGACAGCCTGACCTCTCTCCTACAGGTTATTTTTTGTCTGTATTTGGAACTTCACATACAT
Source organism: Heterocephalus glaber (assembly GCF_053883595.1). Classification (NCBI taxonomy): domain Eukaryota; kingdom Metazoa; phylum Chordata; class Mammalia; order Rodentia; family Bathyergidae; genus Heterocephalus; species Heterocephalus glaber. The sequence goes on from NW_028258333.1 coordinate 19,433,424, forward strand.
GAAATTATACAATTAGTGTTTCACTTCATCTAGCCTTCCTGATACTGCATAATGTAGGAGTGGGTAGAGCTTTTCTACTCTGCCTGTGTAGGCAATAATGTGTTAGACAGCATAAGGTTGAATCATTTATTAAATGTTGATCCTTGATTTCCCCATCTACGAAACAAAGCAAATAATCATTTCTACTTTGGAGTGAATGTAAAGATGAATAATAATGTAAAATGAGGCATGCATTTCGTTTCACACAGTGGGTGCTTGCTAAATGTTGAATAAATAAATATTAAATAATAAATAATAAATTAAATATTAGTTCTTGGCTGTAGTAGGCTTTCAACAAAAATATTAAAATAATATATTAGCCATATTCGTGCTTGTAGAATGGATTTCTCTTGTATTGTGAACTAACTTGCACCTCCAGGACTTCAATTTAGGGACAGAGATTGTGCAGACTTCTGCAAAGGTATCTTATACTTTTTGAGAATTAAACGCTGTGACTTTAGCTTCTTTCCTTTGGACTTCAGCAGCCAGAGTGAGATACGAAGGGTGGGAAGGCTGGAGGTTCATTTCAGGGAAAATGGGCCAGCAGGTTGATCTTTTAATTTCTTCTTTTTTTTTTTTTAGGCAGGGTCTCCCTTGTAGCTCAGGCTGGCCCTGATCTCACTGTGTAGCCCAGGCTGGCCTCAAAATCGCGGCGATCCTCGATCCTCCTGCCTCAGCCTCCCAAGTGCTGGGATTACAGGCATGTGCCACCACGGCCGGGTGGGTTGATCTTTTTCAATTTGGCTCTTCATTCCAATAGGCAAGCACTTATTGAACAAGAGCAAAACTCTGTGCTTGTCATTCGTCTTTCTTTAGCACCATCATTTCCTCTCAAGTCGGGTCTAATGAACATCATCCATTCGGGACGAGAGGCAGTACCTTTAAGGCCTTGGAAAGGGTCTGGTCGGGAGACCACGCCCATCACGTGTTCGTGGTTCCAGCGGGGCGGGGCCGGCGCCTCTAAGCTGCCGTCACTTCCGGTTCTCTGTCAGTCGCGAGCGAGCGAGCGAGGAGGCTGTGGACTGCAGCAGCGGAACGTGAGTGTGCGGCCCCCGCCCCCACGCTGGGAGCCCTGCCTCGCCGTCCCTCGCTCTTCCAGCGGGGCGGTGGCTGCTCGCCGCGGGCAGTGGCGGCTCTGCCTAGGCTCCCCTTCCCCCTCGGCGTCCCCGCTCCCCTCGGTTCCCGTCCTCGAGCCCGGCACGCTGTGGGCTCCGTGGTAGACACCATTTCTGGGAACCGGTCGAGGCGGCGGGGCGCGGCCAGGCAGGGCTGCCCCCACCTCGGCCCCTGCGGTGGGAGTTGCCGGGGCGTGGGGACCGGCCCGGGGCGGGGGTGGGGGAAGATGGCTGGGTTGCGGGGCGAGGGAAGGCGTCGAGAGGAGAAAATGGCGCTGGGCGCTAGTCCCTCCTCTTCCCGCACGTTCTCTCCGCTCCCCGCCGCCCCCACGCCCCTCCGACCGCCCCGTCCCCATCGCCCAGGCCGCCGCCACCGCGAGGTTTCCAGCGGCCCCGCCGCGTTCTCGATGCTCACCACCTCGCGTCGTGCCGAATCCTGCGCCCTTCATTCCCGCTTCTCTTCACCGCGTTTGCTCGAATCCTTTCCAACGCAGCCGGCAAGGACGAAGATCCCTTTATTTTTTTCCCCTTTTTCAGTGCGTTTTGACTGTTCTACAATATAGCTCCCTCAGTTGCCATGTGCCTGAATTGCGAGCATGCTCCCGCCTTTGAAACCGTAAAATCTCTTTCAGTAAAAATACATTTTGTCAGAAGTGCAAAGATGTTGGTTTTAGTTACCAATATCCTTTTTTTTTTGAACAGACTTTATTTGGGTTAAGTGTGAGGTAGTTCTTGAGAATGGTTTTAGGTCCCCAGGCAACTTTTATAAATGGAAGGTGGTTATGCTTGACTTTGCAAATGAAAAGTAGGTTATGTTCCATTTAATTACCTTTTAAAAGAAGGTTTTTAGGCGATTGTATTAGCAGTTAGCATTAGAAAACTGATCTAAATTGATATTGGAGATTACCTTGTAAAATGAAGCAGTAACTGGAAAAATGTATGAAATGTAATTAGGGACAGCAGAGCTCTCCATGAATTTACTTTTCTTTTCGAGAAATTATCAGTTAAAATCAGCATGGTTGTGTTGGCCACGGTTTGAGGTTTTTAAATTTAATGGCCAGAATTGGGATGACCCACTTTTATATTGACCTCTTTCAATGCCAGTGCTAATGCAAGTTTAATCTAGAGAGCTAGATTATGATTTTTCATTTTGTGAGAAGTCGAAGTATTTCCCCCTTATTCAACATCTGTAGTGTGTTCAGTAAGCTCTTGGGCATGCAAAAATTAATAGGACCTAGTCTCTTGAAATGGAGAGCAAAAGGTACTTCGACCATTATTTTATCATCTGTTATTACAAGTGCCTTGGAAAGAGGTACCCACATGCCTTGAAATAACTTGAAATTTCGGGTTTAGACTTTGAGAGTCTTCTCTCTGTTTTATGCTCAGGCACTAAGTAAACATTGACTTGTAAGGAAAGCACATAAGTTAGGGACCTGAGAGGTTTTGCCCTTTCTATAAACAAAGCAAATTTTAATTTCACTCCAGAGTAGCAAATCAGTGTAAAATGTTGCAAATTATATGTAATTTTTTTTGTCTTTTTTTTTTTTTTTGAGACAGGGTCTCATTTTGTAATTCAGACTGGCCCTGAACTCATGTAGCCCAGGCTGGTCTTGAACTGGTCTTGATTGTCCTGCCTCAGCCTCCTGAATCCTGGGATTACAGGCATGTGGCACCATGCCCAACTAATTATGTGTAATTTTGTGAACTGAATTAGGACCTGTTATTTTGATGGTGTGGGCAAAGAAAGTCAATATATACAAAATAGATATAAGATGATTAGATATCACAGTTGCCTAGTAAAACTGACCTCGTGAGTGTTGGGGGTCTGTTCTTAGTGAATAATTTTATGTTAGGTCTAATCTAATTAATAGAAGTGTAAAGCAGCACACAGCACAATTTACGTTTCATCTGTTTTTTTTTTTTTGGTACCAGAGATCGAACTCGGAACCTTGCACTTGTGAGGCAGGCAGTGGAGCCACTGAGCTAAATCCCCAGCCCTTCATCTGGTTTTAACAGTAAATGTCAGTTGCCTTCTTGAAATCTACCCTACCTGTAAATGTCTATCCTCTCTAGAGTGAAGTGTTAAAAAGACTCAATCAGGGGGCTAGGGGTTTAGCTCAGTGATTCCAGTGCCTGCCTTGCAAGCACAAGGTCCTGAGTTTGATCCTGGTACCAAAAAAAAAAAAAGACTCAATTGGATGAGCTGTACGTGGTGGCTGAGGCAGGAGGATCACTGAGTTCCAGGCCAACCTGGGCTGTGTGGTGAGTTCAAGGCCAGGCTGAAACATATAGTGAGTCCCTGTCTCCAAAAAAAAAGACTCAGTTGGTTTTGAGAAAGATGGAAGTGAGGAATGTGTGCATGGCATTTAGTTCTTTTAACTAGGTTCAGAAAATTTTATGTTGCTTGTTATTTGTGTTCAGTACTCTTTAAGTACCATAAAATGGTATAATGAACTATGAAAGTCGTTAATTTTTTAATTGGTGAGCGCTAAAGGAGAACAGCTTGAAAATTATGTGTATAATGTATTTTTCTTTCAGAATGCCTAAATCAAAGGAACTTGTTTCTTCAAGCTCTTCGGGCAGCGATTCTGACAGTGAAGTTGACAAGAAGGTGACATACTGTCTCATATTTTCGTTTAATTTAGCAGTATGGCCCATATTCAATTCTGAAGGATAGTAAAAGGTATATCACAATATTAAAATGAGAATGGGTATATCCATTCTAGCAGGCCGTAAGTCAGACTTAAGTCTTCTATTGAGGACCTTTAAGAACCCAAAAGTTGCAGAGCCACTCCTTGGACTTCAGGGGAATAGAATTATAATTAGGCCAAAGACACTGTTTGTCATTGTTTAGAACTCTGCTTGTTCTGTAGGTATTGTTTGTAGTCACTGGGCCAAGTTACCTAAATTTTTAAACCCAAATGTTAATTTTGACAGCTTTCTTAGTCATTGGTGTTTATTTTGTGCACAGGGTTTACTGAATTTTAGACTTGGTATCTTTTAAGTTAGAACATTACTTGCTTTGATTTCTTCCTTTTAGTTAAGTCAGCATCTAGCAAAATTAAGATGAAATGACCTAGTTTTCAGCATTAGATCACAGCTCCTCTGAGACGGAGCCCTGCCTTCCACTTCATTGAACATCTCCATGAAACATAACTAAGCATCTTACTCCTCTGTATTCTTCTACTGAGATCTTTCCCTCAGATGTTTACATAAATGAGTAAACGTTTATATCCTGGAAATGGAATAAGTTGGTTATATTCTTCCTAATTAGTATAGTATTTCCTTTTTAAAAATTACTGAGTAGCTTTAGCAGAAAACTGGTTTCAAAAGCAGCAGGCCGCTCATCTATTTTTCTTCTCAAGGAATTGCTAGCTAAGAGAAAAGGGACATTTTGAAAGTTGGAGCCTTCACTTTTAAATACAGGTTATATAACATCAACTGGGAAGTTTGAAATAAGGCTTCAAGGTGCATACATAGCTATAGTTGAAGAAATCTCTTTAATCTTTGTTTGTGTCAGTATAGCATTTGAATATGTTCAGATAACATTCTTATTGAACCTTTTTTTTTTTTTTGGTACTGGAGATTGAACTCAGGTCCTTGTGCTTGCAAGGCAGGCAGCGGAACCACTGAGCTAAATCCCTGGCCCCATATTGAACCTTTATGTACCAGGCATGCACTAGTCCCCATTGAATATTTAGATGTTGATTTAAAGAATAATTGCTTTTCCCTTAATGAGCTAATATTTGCTGCTTGTCTTTGTATTATTAATTCTGTGAGCACTTACATTAAATGCATCCATGTTTTTCACTTTGTCTTGAATATATGTATATACTGTTTTACTTGGTTTTAATCTAATTTACTACACTAAATTAATTTAGTAACATTAAGATGCTAGTTGATGCTTTTCCAATAAGGAATATGACTGCCCTCTACTGTTTGGGTTGGGAACCATACTTTTTTGTGTGCTGTTAACTCATTTTTAGAACTAGGCTATATAGAAGGTGTTTATAGTAATGGTGTTTTTAATACCTTGTTCTGATTTTGAATGCTAGTCTAATGCATTACTGTCTTCATTGATTTTGTGTGTGTGTGTGATGAAGTTCTTGAATTTATGACTTCAATTGTTCAGTGCCTGCTACAAAAGAGCTCTCTTTAACTTTTGCCTAACTATATAGTTTAAATCCCATGTGGAATGTGCAAGGCATAGAAAAACTCTTCATAATCTTTTTTTTTTTTTTGGTACCAGGAGTAGGGCTTGAACCTATTCATGTCTTAGAAATGGAATAAGTTGGTTATATTTGCCCCCCACCCCAATTTGGGGGTGTTAAAAAATAAGTACTTGATTAGCTTTAGTAGGCTTGTGCTTTTCAAAGTTTTTTCAAAAGCTTCAAGTCTTTTTCTTCTAAAGAAATCTTATATGGTGTCCCAAGCCACAGAATGACTCCCTCTGGCTAATCCCACTGTAATGCCTCATAGCTTTCAGGCTAATCCCGCTGTAATCCCTCAGATATCTTTCAGGATCTTGAGAACACAGTTTGAAGAAGTGATTAGTTAGGTTAGATTCATAATTCTGTTGTTAAGTGAAATTTTACTATGTATATATGAGATATCAAAAAATGTGCATATTAAAATTTTTAAAATTACAGTAAAAGACACATTATCATTAGCCCTGCTCAAAATACTCCTTGCTTCACATGCACTTATTCCATTGTTCTTGGTAATGTATCTTTTACTGTAATAGGTGTTTTAAAAAAAATTTGAACATTCATTGTATCTTTGGATTATTTATTTTTTTCCCTGGTACTGGGGATTGAATTCAGGACCTTGCACTTGCCAGGCAGGTGTGGTGCCACTGAGCTACATCCCCAGCCCTTCTTTTGATTACTTATATTTGATTTTTTTTTGTTTGTTTGTATTTTTGAGACAGGGTCTTGCTGTATAGTTCAGGCTGGCCTTGAACTCACTGTGTACCCCATGCTAGACTCAAACTTGCAGTGATCCTCCTGCCTCAGCCTCCCCAGTGCTGGGATTACAGGTGTGCACCATCAATGCCCAGCTTGATTTTTTTTCTTTTAATGTAGTATTTTAACTCTTTAGTTCTTCAAAAGTAGTGGAATATTCAACTTGAGATTTGTTTATGTATGCAAATTTAACCATATTCTTCCTTTTTCTTTCAAGTTAAAGAGGAAAAAGCAAGTTGCCCCAGAAAAACCTGTTAAGAAGCAAAAGACTGGTGAAACTTCAAGAGCTCTGTCATCTTCTAAGCAGAGCAGCAGCAGCAGAGATGATAACATGTTTCAGGTAAAGTTGCTTATTTCCTTAGATCCAGGGTTACTTTTTTGATCTGAAGAATGTTAAAAATACCTTGATCTGATGTTGCATAACAATCTTTTATGTATGTTGTCCTTTTGACTAAGAATATTAATTAAAATATGAGAATAAGTTAGAAGTAATTTATACAGTGCTGGATTATTAGTGTCTTGAGTGTGTATAGTTTTACTGTATGTGAAACAGTGCAAAAAGTGAAAAGCTAGATGTTAGAGAAATTAAACTGATGGGGAACTGCACATTTAGGAAGCAACTTTGAGAAGGTACTGTTAAGTATTAGGTTGTAGAGTATGGGTAAGATATTACTACAGAAGTAGCAATATGATGTGGCCTACTTTGGACTGATAAAGAGTGAGTTGATAAAATGAGGAAAGTACATTGGAAGGGTTTGATGAATTCATCTGGAGAGGACTAGTATAGCTTCTTTTGTTTCTTACCCATTTTTAGGGCGACCTGATATTAGCATCACTGTACAAAAATAATTTGTGAAATCCACACATGGTGCTGCCTGCCTGTAATCCCAGCACTTTGGAGGCTGAGGCAGGAGGATTGCTGTGACTGGGACTAGCCTGGGATACATAGTGCAAAGCCAGTCTGAAATACATAGCAAGACCTCATTTCAAAAAAAAAAGATTTGAGAAGGAAGAATTGGGGATAAATGGATACTGGTGAGATTGCTGAGGTAATTATAGATTTTAATCTGTATGTGATAAGAGCTAGATGATTTTTTTTTCCTTAAAGAACTAGTGATCATTGCAAAGATACTGATTAGGAATTAACCTATCAGTGAGAAAGTGGGCCAGGGATTTAGCTCAGTGGCACTGTGCCTGGCTCACAAGTGCAAGGTCCTGAGTTCGATCCCCAGTACCAAAAAAAAAAAAATCAATGAGAAAGCAAACTGGTTTATAAATGTGACAAGGTAAGTATGGTCTCCTGTAGCACCTGGAAGTCTTGGCCAGGAATTGTTCATGTGGAAACATGAGCATCGTTGATCAAAGCCAGCATAAACCAAGAGGAGCGAGTAAAGGATGGAAGAAGATGTAGATGAAGATGAGAAATGCTGGAAAAGATTAGAAGAATACAATAATGGGAGCAAGAAAAGGACTACTGTTTCAAAGGGGTATAAATATTGGTTGGAGATAAAAAATGAGAGTACAAATATTTGAATAGAAAGTTAGGCTAGTAAATGCGTTTTTTTGACTTGCTGATAGCTTTCTTTCAAAGATGAAATGCCAGGATTAAGGTGGAATGGAAAATAGAAGTTAGATATTGTTCATTTTTGCTTTGTGATACTTCTGGATAAATTGACAGTACAGATGAATAGTTATAGGTTAAATCCTCTGACTTATGGATAACTTGGAGGAATGAGGGCCAGGCAATATTAATATTAATAATAATATTGATAGATATAATAGAGGTATTACAGAGATATAATATCTATATTGATGGAGAACATAAGTTTTTTGCTTTTTTGTTTTTGAGACAAGGCCTCACTATTGTAGCTCAGGCTGGCCTTAAGTTTTCTATGTAGCCCGAGCTGGCCTTGAACTTGGAGTGATCCTCCTGCTTTGGCCACCAAGGGCTAGGATCACAGATGTGGGCCACTACATCTGGCTTCATAAAAAATATTTGATGTGAGGAAGGATTCTGAGAGGTTCCTCATTGCTTTGAGTGGGTAATATATTGAACGCTTGACTGTGTTCTGTTTTTTTATTCAGGTAGGCTCTGCCAGGTTCTGGATTGCAGCTGATGTAGTCTGTAGCTCCATATTTGTGGGGACAAAAATTATACAGATAAATATAAATAACATATTGGAAGGGGTGAGAAATAAAGGGTCAGATTATTATGAAATAGTAGATGTTCTGGGAATCTCATTCCAAGGAATTGTCATTAAGACGTGAAAGAGAGTCATGCAAAGTACTAGGCAAAGAGAAGCATTAGTAGTTAATTAGTAGCTAATGCCTTGAAGTGGGAAAGAGCTTAGATTGTGCAGGAATTATAAATTGCAGCCTTGGGTCCCTGTTTTATGGATGGAATGAAATGTAAAATCTGTAAGAGCTGTCGTAGGCTTCCTACTATGTAGTAGAATGAAGCACCACTTTGGGTTATTTTAACTTCACGTTTGTATTTGCTAGGCAACTATTTTGGGCTTTTCTCAGTTTCACTGCGTGCCTAGTTTTACTTGTTTAATAATAGAGTGTATCTGGTTTTTTAATGGACTTTTATCTAATTTTAAAAGAGATAAGGACTCATTTTAGAGCTTCCATTCAATTAGAGTAGTTTTGGGAAAACCAGGTCTATTTTCAGGGAGATGGTTTTCTCTTAACACAACAAAACAACAAAACCCAAAACCCTCAAAACAAACAGGAGCATCACCCACCCCCACCCCCACCCCTGGATTGAACCCAGGGCATTTATAGTGAGCCATGTCCCCAAATCTTTTTATTTTTTTGTTTTAAGACAGAGTTTTACTGAGTTGCCCAGGAGCTTCAGTTTTTAAAATTTTCATTTGGAAAGATAGCTAAGCATTCTGTGGCCATTAGATACTTCATTTATGAAGTCTTGTCTCTAGGAATAACTATGGATATTATTTTTGAAGTAGCTTTCACAGACTTACTAGTGTTGACAATCTAAGAGATAATGCTATTTCATTGCTTTTCCTTAAAATGGAAATTTTGGCCACAGAAAAATATTTCAGTGGTTATAATTTTAATCAGCTTAAGAGCACATTATAGTACATTAGTATTAAATGAAGCGTTCATTTTTATTAATAATAGTGTTAGGAAGATGAAGTTTTTCAAAAAGAAAAACAGTCCCACTATATTTTATAACATTTTAAAAGAATAATTTTTTCATATATCAAGGAAGTGCTTTGAAGGCAGCTCCTACAGAGCAGAATGTTTTTAATACACTGCTATATCATCACATGTTAGAATCTTTTAGGATCCAGGATATCACAGATGTCTTCCCCAAAACCTGTAGATCTGAAATCCAGATTAAGTGAGGTATTGTCATAGCTGAAACCCACCCCCCAAACTGGGGATCGAATTGAGGGTCTCCTGTGCCCAGAGCTACCTCAGCAGCCTCTTGTTTTTTTTGCAAGAGGGTCTTGTTATGTAGTTTGGGCTGGCCTTGAACTCACTATATATAGTAGGTTAGGGTGGCCTAAAACTTGTGGCAATCCTCCTGCCTCAGTCTCCTAAATACTGGGTAGAACCATTATCAAACTATCAATGCAGTGAGATTTCAGATGACTTTAATTTTCTTACACTTCACTGAATTTTTTTGGTAACAGTTTTAAATTATTTTGAAAGCTCCTTTCACTGTATAGACAGAAATGGTCTTTTATTTTTATTTATTTATTTATTTATTTATTATTTTTTTTGAGGCAGGGTCTCCCTTTGTAGTTCGGGCTGGCCCTGAACTCTTTATGTAGCCCATACTGGCCTCGAACTTGAAGTGATCCTCCTGCCTCAGCCTCCTGAGTGCTGGGATTACGGGAGTGAGCCACTACGCCAGGCTAGAAATGGTCTTCTTGAGATAACATTTGTGATAATAAAAGCAGCCTGGAGAATTCTGTTGTAATGACTTAGTACCCCTTAAAGTCAGATTGGTTGGAGCAGGGGACTTTCATCCATCCTTTCCTTCAGAGATATGCACAAAGTATCAAGTAATACTGCATTAGTTCATTTATAATTTATGGATGAAATGTTACTTTTTGAAAATGTTCATTACAGAGTCAAATGTTGTTAATCCAAGTGAAGACATAAATGACTTTAAGAGTAAAATTATGTGCTTTTTAAAAAAAATTTAATTTTTTGTATTTGAAAGTAGATTATTCCTAGCCTTTATCAGATTCTCTGAGGGGATCAAGGAGTCAAAAATTATTCTTGTAAGAATCATACTTGTATATGATGTATATGCTATATTTTTCTTGCTAGTCTCTAGATACATGCATGTGAAAATGCATATTCTGACATCTGTTCTTTCTTCCTATAAAATGGGATTACAGTGATCTCGATTCTACTTTTAATTATATCTCTTTTACTATCTCCTGGTCACTTTTCTTTTTTAATGTTTTATAAGAATTTTTGAATTTTAACCACTTCTCAAGGGAGAGATTGTTGTTGGGCAAGTTCATTTTCTAAAATTTTTTTTTTGTGTGTGAACTAAAATGTTAAGTATATAGTAGTAGCTCATTATGGTTTTATTTTGCATTTCCCTAATATCTTAATTCATTGTATTCAACTTTTTTTTTTGGCACTGGGGATTGAACTCGGGACCTCACACTTAGGCAGGCGGCAGAACCACTGGCGGAACCACTGAGCTAAATCCGCGGCCCCCTAATTCATTGTATATCTTTGATATGTTTTTGGCTATTTTCATACTGTTGTGAAGAATATGTTCAGCTCTTTGTGTCCTTTTTTTAAAAAATTAGGTTGTTTGATCTGTTGTAAAACTATATACTGTGTATAAATCCTTTGTTGAAATAAGTATATTGAATTTTTTTTTTTTTTTACTTAAGGAACTTTTAGTCTTTTTAAAGTAATCTAGTTTAAATTCAGATCAACTCATTGTTTTTTCTAGTCTTCTTGTCCACAGTCCTCTCTGAGCCTGCACATACTCTTTTTCAGGCTTATCTGGGAGGCCAAAGTCTGGCTGAAGTCATTTTTTCAGTTTTTTCTCTCTTTTTAAAAATTGATTGTTTATTTTATCCAGGACATATTTTGTCTACCCCATGGCCACAGTTTTGGTTTTTGTGTTTAAGCTTATGATCAATGGAGGATTATTTCTCTTAAGTTATGAGATAAGGATTGCATTCCTCTCTCCCCTACAGATAGGTATCCATTTGTTAGTTTTCTTTCCTTTGAGTTACCTTGGGTCTTTGTAAAGAAAATGGGTGAATATATTAAATATGTGCCTACATCTGGTTCGCATTCTAATCCATTTATGTCTGTCTGTATTCCAGTGCCACACCTTTTCTTACTATATGTAGTGAGTCTTGGAAAAATACCAGCAAATGCTTTGTTGAGTAAAACCTTTTCCATCCATCCTCTGGAATTTGTGGTTTATGTTAAGTAGCAGAATAAAGGTTTTAAAAAATAATTTTCTGTGAATAGTTTTAAGTTCTTAATTTGACTGTGATTGAGGTGTATTGAAGATGTTACTGAAATGAATGCCAAAAGGAAAAGTTTATGTTGCTGTTGACTAGAACTCAAGATTCCTATATTCAGAACAGTTGATAAGGGAGTGTTGCTAGCTCAATCTGTGGATTCCTATTGGTGGTAGTTTGTACTTCAAGATTTTGCTCACTAGTGACTTTAAAATTGTGGTAAGAAAGACAATTTTATTCATATTTGTGGAGCACGTCTTTAGAACTTCTCCATCTTGAAAAACTATTAAAAAAAATAAAAACAAAAACAACTTTTTCCCATTCTTCCCAGTCCTGGATATTTATCATTTTGCCTTTTGCTTCTGTGAATTTGACTGCTTTAGATTTTAGATATCTCCTGTTTCGGTTGAATCAAACAGTATTACCATTGCTTTATAGCTGGTGTATTCCTTAGCACAGTGTGTTCAAGATCTGTCCCTGTTGAAGTATATGTCAGAATTTGAGTTTTGAGTAATACTCCATTGTATGTGTATACAGATTTTGTTTGTCCATTCATTTGTGTATGAACATTTGGATTTCTTTTCCTTGCCTTTTGTAAATAGCAATTATAAACAATTGGTGTGCTGATGCATGGTGTGATTGACAAATATGGTGAATGCTCACTTTCTATAAAAATTTATTACAGAAAAAAACACATTGCCATTAACTCTGCTCCCCAAATACTTCCACTTTGAGCACACTTACTCCATTCTTCTTGACACTTTCAGAAAGTTTTTTTGTGAGCATCTTTAGATGGTACTGTTGTGGTTGGCTCAGTGTTCTGAATTGATTCAAAATTTTCCCTTTCATGGTCATTTGACTTCGGAGATAAGCCAGAAGTCTCATGATGGTAGGTTTGGTGAATAAAGGTGGATGGGGACATACTCTAGTGTTTTTATGAGCATGCCTTTCCTTTGATAGCACTCTTGGCAGGATTTACTGTATTTTTTTTTTTTTTATATCATATCTCATCACAAAAGAGAACTTTTAGAACTGCTTCAGAAAATAGCAAGAATGATGAGAGATAAGTGTGTTTGAAGGAGGAGGAGCATTTTCAGAGGGATTAATGGCAGTGTCTTTCACTGTCTTAATTTTAACCAAATATATGTATTCATCACTCTTTGTGTCTTTTGGTGACCCTGTTGTCAATTCTTTTGGATATATGTACAGCTGTACACTTCATAGCATTTCAATCAGTGATGGATCAAATATACATAGTGTGCTGGTCCCATGAGATACATTTCCTAGTGACAGTGTAGTTTTCTTAGCTTATCTAAGTACACTCTGATACTCACATAATGACAGAGTTGCCTTTGACATATTACTTAGAACATACTCTCATTAAGTGACATATGATGATACTCAGAAGTGATATTGTTGATCATACTGTTTTTAATTTTTGAGGAACCTCCATGATTGTTTTCCATAGCAACTGTACTATTTTACTAATGATGTTTTAAAAATTTAAAAATGGTTGGAAATAGGAAATATGCTTTATTTCATTCTGTCTTTTGAGATTTTTTTTTTTTTTTTTTTCTGGTACCGGAGATTGAGCTCAGGACCTTGCACTTGCGAGGCAGGCGCCAGAACCACTGAGCTAAATCCCCGGCCCTTTTGAGATTTTTTTTAACAGTGATTTCTGTTGGTTACAGTTTTGATATTGAGAAAAAGTCATTTTCATGATTAAAACTAGAATTCCTTTGCAGCAAGTTTTTAATATAAATAGGCCACAACTGCCAAAACAGATATCACTAGTGAAAGGAACACCTCTTTTTATGTTTTTGGTTTTTCTGCAGATTGGGAAAATGAGGTATGTCAGTGTTCGGGACTTTAAAGGGAAAGTTCTAATTGATATTAGAGAATATTGGATGGATCCAGAAGGTGAAATGAAACCAGGAAGAAAAGGTAAGGCTTCTGGTTCTAAAGTTAAGACTAAATTAAAACATTTCTAAGTAACCTCCCTTACTTGAAGTTGAAGTAAATGTTGATATGGCAAAGATAAGCCTTAGTCAGTTGATTCTTGTAATCATTTTGGGCAATATATTTATCTTTTTCCAGTGAAGTGTCCTAAATTCATCCCTTGGGAATAAAACACAGGAAAATAACATTTCTAATACCACTTTAATTGGTTGCTAATTTACTTGGATGTAATTTTATTTATTTTTGGTACCAGGGATTGAACTCAGGTCCTTGCGCCTGCGAGGCAGGTGGCGGAACCACTGAGCTAGATCCCGGACCCAATGTAATTTTAATATTACAGCATTTCTGGAGATTTTAGTAGAAAGTTGTAAAATCAAGAATGCAAAACTCCAGTTTGTAGTGCCTCCCATTTATTCAGTCCTAAGGGATATTCTCTAGGACATTTCAAGTCCCAGCTCTTTTAGTGTATAGAAACATACTTTATTTTATTTAGTCACTGAATAGCTGGAGGACATTTATTTGTTGGACCAATATAAATTTATATATTTAGATAGTTGCTCTAAGTTGATCTGCTGATGAAAAAAGTGCTTCTTAATTTAGTACTACTCTGCCTGCCTGTCAGCTTTGAAGGTACCACTTGTTTGCTTCATGTAGTTTTGGGGTTTATTAAAGACAGCCTTTCTATATTTTCGTGCCTTTTCATGTTGAAGTCATTCCTGGATTATTCATTCAGGTTGTTCCAGAGTGGCTAATGCCCAGATTTTGTTCCTGAAAACATTTCCTTTAACAATTTGATTAGCTTTAAAATGCTTCCTAGGTACTGTCCCTGTATAGTCTCCTTGTTTTCAGTTTCATAACCTCTTAGCCATGTTTTCTGAGAAATAACATCAGTTCAAGTATTTACATGCATGTTAGGTGATATGCTAAGCTCTTTATTTAACCTTATTATAATTTACAGCAACCCTTAGAAAACAAGCTCAGATGATAATACAGTCTTTTCTAGGGTTATATAGTTACTGATAGTGAAAGCTAGGGTTATATAGTTAGTGATAGTGAAAGCTGATAGCATATATGTACATATGTGTGTGTGTATGTATATACACACACACATGTACATATATATATATATTCATTCTAGAAATCCTTTGTGAATCACGTCCCAGAGAGTTTTACAAAGTAAAATGGATGCTTTTAGAAGAACTCAGCAATTACCCTGAATTCCTGTGGAAATTTGGGGCAAATGTTAGAACCAACTGAATGTAGTGAGGGTATCACATGCCAAATCTGGACTTGCCCATTTAGTTGGCAACTTGCAGGTGTATCTTCAAATCATCATTGGTTCTCATTGTAATAGGCATATAGGAGCCACTGTGGGAAGTCAGGTTTAGTACAGGCTTGATCTGTTCAGGAAATCATGATGACTCTCTTAACAGTTGTAAGATTTAAGTCTTAATTATGCCATTAAGAAGGACAATTTTGGGGACGGGGATTTCACTCAGTGATTTTGCCGCCTGCTGCGCAAGTGCAAGGACCCAAGTTCTATCCCCGATACCAAAAAAACCCAAAAAAACTCCAAAAACAAAAATGACAATTTTGGGACTGGTGATGTAGTTCAGTGGTAGGGTATAGATGCTTTGTGTGCTTGAGGCCCCAAGTTTGATCCCCAGCACTGCAAAAAATCCCACAAACAAGAAAATGACAATTTTTGTAAAGTATTAGTTAGAATTATGAAAATCCTCAAGGCTTGAAGAGATTTTTTAGCTTTAAATTTTTCTACTTTGTTTTAGGTATTTCTTTAAATCCGGAGCAATGGAGCCAGCTGAAGGAGCAGATTTCCGACATTGATGATGCAGTAAGAAAACTGTAGAATCTGAGCCATAAAAACCTGTACGGTTCTAGTTGTTTTACTCTGTCTTTTTACATTGGCTTTTGTTTTTCTAAATGTTGTTTTCCAAGCTGTTGTATATTTCGATTGCAGAACAATTTGTAAGATGAATACTTTTTTTTAATGTGCGTTATTAAAAATGTTCTGAGTGAAGCTAATTGTCAACTTCATTAAGGAGGATTGCTTTGTGCCTGCCCCCTAGTGTAAAATAAAATCAAGTAATTCCAATCATTTAACTGTTGTGGCCTTTTTTGATCAGAAGACTAGGTACTGTTTAAGGCCCAGAGTTACAGTTTTATAGACCTATTAGTTTTAACTCAGCTTTTACTTTAAAGAGGATTTGTGTTGCATTGAGTTTTTAAACTTTTGATTCATGAAATCCATACTTGATGTCTTCCCTTCCAACCAGCTGTATAAATCTGACTTTTCCACCTCAACGTTTGACTTTCCTGTTTTTCCTTACTTCATTTTCTCTGTATAACAAACTCTTCATGTTCAATTTTCATTTTACTCTATATTCTTTTCCTTAAATATATTATGCTAATTTGGAAAGTTCAGTGAAACTGTCAAGATGTTATCTCAGTAAGGTTCTTACAGTTAAATTATATAAGAACTATAATCAGTAACCATGTATTAAATGTTATTAGCAGGTATAGTTTGATAACATTGATAACATGTCTTGTATGAAAACTCTGAGCCAGTGTATATCATTATCCATAGTGTTCTGTGTAGTTATTGCTTAGTCTACAGGAAATAAGGACTTAGATGTCTGATTAGCTTTCACTTAGTAAACATTTTACCATGGGATGATGTCTATAAAATCAGATATTGTTAAACTAGACTAGGATTTAATAAACATTGTGAAAGCTTACCGGCCTAACATTTTATTTTATAACATTGAATATGGGTTATATGTAGCCAGAGATACTACTGAGCTTTACTGTCATAGTAGGTAATGTGGTCAGTTTTTAGGGGTAAGAGTATAAATTTAGGTTTTTTGGCCTTTGCTTCAGTAGAGTTGGTTTTTTGCAACTAATCTACTGGACAGTGGTTTTCTAGATTTGATATTACTTAGTTTTAAAACACATTAAGTGGTTTTCATTTTTACCATAATGATGAAACAGGTGGATGGAGGCACAGATTACAGGGGCTTTGCAGCAATAAATAGGGTGTGGTGTGCCTTAGGAAAAGAATGTAAACTGATACTGAACTGAAGGAGGGTGGCATGTGGAGAGGAAAGAATTTTCTTCAAACTAAATGTTATACATAGGCTATTTTGAGATTTTGATCACTGACAGGATATAATTAGAGGTAGAGTAAAAATAAGTTTAAAGACATGTTAAAAATTATTATTGACAAATTATGGTAGCAAATCTCAAATGATTACTGCCATTAAGGGCTGCCATATCAGAGAATTTCACTATTCTGTTACCAAGTTTGATTCCTATGTTTAAAACAGTTTGTAGTAGAACTGTCAAGAACTTATCAAGCCACATATACTGGTAGTGACCTTTTTCTTTTTTCCTTTCCTGGTAGCTGTTTTGTTGTATTTTAGCTTCTTTAGATGAATTTTAGTGTATTTTGTAGTAACCTTAATAGGTGCAAATTAGCAAAATAGGAAATCTCTTTTCTGGTAGCTTGTCATCAAATTATCATTACTATTGTTCAGAATACTCTTATGTGTTTTAGACAAATCATCATCATCATTATTTTTTTTTTGGTAACGGGGATTGATCTCAGGACCTTGCTCTTGCAAGGCAGGCACTGGAATCACTGAGCTAAATGCCCGGCCTGACAAATCATTATTGATAACACCCCCTTTATTTGGGAACATATGTGTCCTGTTAATTGGATATTTTTATAAAGTATTCCTTATTTTTGGCACTCAGAAAGGGTTGTTAGAACATGGAATTTTGATTTTGGTGTAGATGAAGAGAATGGATAAATATCCTAGGTTTCTATGAATTTTGAGATGTATGCATTTTGAAGTAATTTGCCTATGCAGAGATGGTGCTGCAATCTATTACCTTGGCACTTACTAGCTGTTTAGCCTAGTGAACTCTTCATATAAGGAGTATTTTCTGTAGCAGTTTGGTAAATTGCTAAATTTATTTTATGTTACTTGATATGATATACCAAAATTTTTAATCTTTGTTACTTATTGAAAAAGACAAGGGGCCAGGGATTTAGCTCTGGTTCTGCCGCCTGCCTCTTAAGTGCAGGGTGTCCCGAGTTTGATCCCTGGTACACACACAAAAAAGAGAAGAACTGGGTTAAAAGAAAGGAAACCAACTTGGACTGAAAAGAAAGGATAGAGTACATTAATTTCTTTCTTCTTTTTTTTTTGTGGTACTGGGGATTGAACTCAGCACCTTGTGCTTGTGAGGCAGGTGCAGTGCCACTGAGCTAAATCCCCAGCCCAACGGTTGGTTTTTTTTTTGTGGTACCAAGGATAGAAATCAGGACCTTTTGCTTGCACGGCAGGCGTGGTGCCACAGAGCTAAATCCCTGGCCCTGTTAATTTCTGTTTAGATTTTACTCCTTAGATTTCTCCCAGGAAGAAATTTAATTGATGTCAGTACTCAGGTTTTGCCCTTTAATATACTTAATAAGGCTTTCTAATGGGATTTTCCTGTCTTTAGAGTATGAGCAGTGTTGGGCCAATTTCCAGTATTGGCATTTTATTTAAAGAACTACTGACAAAGACTTTTTATAATTTGATTTTTCTTGTTTTCTTCTGTATATGCCTAAAAACTTCTGAAGAATACTCCTACCTCATTATTAGCTAGTCAAGATGCTGTGATGATCAATCTAATTTATGTAATATGCATGGAAACAAAGACTTGGGAGAAAAAATGAAAGTACATCCTGGCTTGTCTACTGAGGGGAAAAAAGAAAGAATTGAATATGAATTTTGGAAATGTTCCTGACAGACATGTTAACAGAGTATTATAAAAGTCCAAAATTTAAAAATACTGCTGACTAATATTTAGGTATATTTCCTGAAATTCTTTGTGGTTCATTTTTTTATGGAAATTAGAACAATGAAACACTCAAAAGTTTTTTTTAAAAAAGGTGTTTTCCCACATAAACTGTAGTGTAAACATGCACATAATCACAAATATGTAATTCTGTAATTGTGGAATGCTTGTATGTTTTGTTTGGTACATCTTCCATGGAGATGCCAATGAATATAATACTCCACCTGTGAATATTTTAAATGTTGAAATAAAAATAAGAAATGTGCCCTCTGTGTTATCCCAGTTTCACAAATCTGAAAATGAATGGATAATTTATCCATTGAATGGGTTTTGTTAACAAGTAGAATACCTTTCTGTGTGACTACTCTGGAATCTGTAGTAACCTTTGAGTGTTAAATCTTTGAAGATCTCTGGGAGAGGGTGGTGTGGGTCTGTTTTTTCCATCTTCCTGATCTGAATGGAAAAATCCAAATACCAAGGTGTACTCAGCCTCTTTTTCTTTTATTCTCTGAGTGATTTGCAGTCTGATTCTTAACTGTATAATGCACTTCTTTGAGTATTTCAAACTTACATTTTCATTTATAAACTCTTTCGTCCTTGTAAATCAGTATTTTTGCTTAGTTTGGTAAAAAGATCTCATTTAAATTGCTGTTTAGGAACTTGTACAGGTAAAAAAATCCATGGAAAACTGCTTATGACTCCCACTTTATTCCACTTTCAGCTGTAAATTGTTTTTAATGAAATATACAGACTCAGTCTAGTCACAAGAAGAAAAAAAGTAGTTGAAATTTATATAGTATGGATGGATCAAAGAGGTTATGGGGTTTCAAAAGGGATTTGAAAAACACGGAAAGAATTACATGGAATTCTTTGTTATGCAACAGTCTGTCCATGTCTGTCTGAGTAAAAGATGTTGCTGCACAGAACTTTTTTCCTCACTCGCTTCACGTAGGTTCCTTACAGAGGTTAGACTTTCTAGTCCTACTTTTATAGCCATTTTAGTCCTGGTTTAATAATGACCCACTGTTTGAGACTAATACCTCTCTTGTTTCACTCTTAGTCTCCTGATTGTTTAAATGGTTTACACTTTGCTGGATAACTTAATGTAGTTAGATGATGATTTATGCCATTTTTCTCTAGTTTTCCTGACAAAACACCCTAAATTTCAACCACTTGAGTAACTATAACCTCCTTTGGTTATAAAAAGACGAAGTGCTTTTCTTCACCAGAGCACGGAACTCAGCTAAAGTTGTGTGTATAGTAGTAACTCATGTATCATGGAAAGTGATGTGAAATTCTACTTTTACCCTTTTCAAAATAAGACTGATAGGACTTTATTTTCAGAGTATATAAGTTGCTACCAGAATGCTAGGACTCCTGAATATCTGTACATTTAGAGTCCTCATTCAAATTTTGTCAATGTCTATTCATAGCCAAAGCTTCTAACCCAGGATCATGTATCTCACTAAATTCTGTTCCTTTAGTCTCCTTCATTCTGGCAGTTCCTCAGTTTTTTCTGACTACCTTGTCATTTCTAAAGATTTGGTAAAATGAAGGCCGCTAATAATATTAGCAAGTACCAGGAGGGCAGAGGCTGGTTCAGTGAGGAGAACTTATTTGAGTAGCATGGTTGTGAAAGATCACAATGGTATGGTGGCTGCAGATGGATGTGTAATCCAGTGAGTGTGACTGAACGTAGTGCAGATACAAGTGAGGGTGCAGAGTTACCTTCCTACAATATTTACACTTACCTTTGGTGTCAGCTATGGTTTTAGTTACTTCCCACTTTTTTTTCTCCCGGTGACTTCCTCCTGTTATCTTATACATGAATACATTTAATAACCCAGGATAAAAAAAATCCTATTCAGGTTTGAAGAAAACTATTATTAATTGAAAAATAATTTCAGAGGTCCTAGGAATTCTTATTCATATCTTTGATGTCCAAACACAAGTGGCTCAGTTTTTGACCTATGACACTTTTTTCTGAGTGTGGGGAAATGCTTCTTGCTCACTATAGAGCCATTAATTGGTAGGCAGAGAAGGTTCTTAGAAACAATTGAGAACATCTTCAACACATCTGAGCCCTGTATCAGTGGTTTTTGAATTTTTAAGAACAGAAGAAGTTATTTGTTGTAAAGGTATGCAAAGCAGTGTTATAACAGGCCCCTTCCATTAGAAAGGGGTCTCTGGAAGATTGATAGGCATGATTAAATTTAAAAATGTATTGAAGATTAGATTTTCACCCTTTTTAACTCTAGCAGTTTCTGGGGATGGGGAACCAAGAGTGGTTAGGACTCCTTCCTTGTAAGTTTTGAAAAGAATTTGGGTTAGATTCTCAGGTTTAGAAATTCCTCTATTTAGGAAAGACAAAAGCACTAAGGTTATGTAAACTCACTGTAAACTGACCCAGGGAGAGCCAGATCTGCAGTAGATAGGGATTATAATCCCATTTTTTGAGTGCCAGAGTGGAGAGCATAGGTGGTGGCAGATATTTGGCATTTGTTTTTCCATTTAATTTTCATCACTCCATCAGGAAGGTACTCTTACTAGACACATTTTATAGGTGGGGAAATTAGGGTTTCCAGAACATAGTTGACATGTTCAGAGTGACACAGTGGCAGAGGCAGGATTTGACTTCACCTTTGCTAAGTCTAAAACCTGAGTGCATTTTTACCTGTGTTGCTAATAATAATAGACTTAGGACAGTGACAAAATTCTAGGTTCATTGATTTAGCAATGGACTTGATTGAAGTAACCCTTACCCTGATTTTCTGTCTGCCATCATAGACCAGGATTATCATCTGACCCAGTCATTGTTTCTTTTCTTAAAATCCTTTCAGCACATTATGCAGCAGCAGAAAAGGCAGTTGACACACGTGTGTCTTCAGCACTTGACAGCACACTAGGCTCAGGTGAAACCTTTCTGAACCCTTTAGAGAAAATCTGTTGGTTTGTACTTGTTTAGCTCTGTCTCTGGCCAAAACTCCTGAAATACAGGTAGGCTGAATTAGTTTTGAGTATAAGGACTAGGATTTCATTTTGGCTTTGTCTCTGGCAACTTCCAGGCACGTGGATCTTGTGATGGTATAGCAGAATCTTAACCAGTAATGAAAAAGAATATAAAACTTCTGACCTTACTCTCCCCTCTTTCCAAATTTTTAACAGGTATAGTGAAAAGACTGTAGGCTTTGGACCTAGAGGCTGCCTACACATCACTGTGGGATGTCTTCTGGAGTGCCTCGGAAGTGACTTCCCACCCTCTGGCTCTGGTGGGCTGACCAGGATGGACAGGCAGTTTTTGTCTTCCTTTGCTGTCCAGCTATTGGCTAGTCTGGAAAGCACAGAGCCACACTAAGAAATAAGAGAGAGGGAGGAACATGAACTCCAACATTGATTCCTCTGGTTCCCAACTTCCTTTCAAGGTCACCTTGTACTGGCTGTGTCTCTCAACTAAAGATGACCTTTCTCTTTCTAGTTTTGTCCTGATTTCTGGTAGCCAGTTCCTTACCTGTCCCACTGGCCCAATACATTAACTAGCTCTTAATATTGCTGAGGTGTTCTTGTACTCTTATATTTAAATACTCTAGTAATCTCTCTGTAATTGTTAGGATTCTCCAGAAAATCAGCAAGGAGGTAGAGAAATTTGTTAGGGGAATTGACTCACGTAGAGAGAGGTTGAGGAGTTCCACCATTGTGTGCTGCCTGCAGGCTGGGGAGGCAGAGAAGCTAGTAGCATGGCTCAGTATAAGTGAAAGCCTGGGAACCATGGCTATGATAAAACTTCTGGGAACCACGGCAATGATAAAACTTCTAAGTCCAAGACTGAAGGCCTGATCTGGATTGCTGATGTCCAAGGGCAGGAGATGAGTGTGCTAGCTTTAGGAGAGAGAGGAGCAGGGATTCACCTTTCCTGTCTTTTGTTAAGCCAATTGGATGGTGCCTACCACATAGGGTAAGGGACATCTTTCCTCATCCCACTCATTCAAGTACCAGTGACTTCCAGAAGCGTCATCACAGACATACCTTGAAATGCTTTACCAGCTATGTGGGTATCCTTTAACATGTTCATGGTGGGGCCATAATTTGTATGTCTTGTTGCCAGGTGGCTCTGATTTGAATATGTTATGTTCCTGCTGGCTTGACTCATTGGTAGTACATACATGATTGTCATACTGGGTGGCATGGGACAGTCCCATCTGGTGGTATGAACTGCTCGACAGTCATGCATGTACCACTGGTGGTTCAAGCCTGCGGGAATATGTTAATATAGTCAGGTTAGGGCCGGGGATTTAGCTCAGCGGTTTCGCCGCCTGCTGCGCAAGCGCAAGGACCCGAGTTCGATCCCTGGTACCAAAAAAAAAAACCAAAAAAAAATATAGTCAGGTTGACACCTAAAATTACCATTGTACCCTCAAGTTGTGATTTGAATGTGGCATCTTTCAGCGTTGTGACTGCTACAGTAATAGGTATCAGAAATGACGCTAAACTCCCTCCAAATTGTATTCTGGGTTAGGGTTGGCGGTGCATGCCTGTAACCCCAGTGCTCTAGGAGATTGAGACAGGAGGACTGCAAATTTGAGCCTTGCCTGGGCAACTCAGTGATTTAGTGAGAGAAAGTTTAAAAAAAAAAAAACGCTCAGTGTGAAGGCTCTTGAGTTTAGTCCCCAGTCCTGGGGTGGGGGTATTCTGGGAATAGATGGCACATGTATTTGAAGAGGACAGGGCCCATGTTATTTTGAGGGTAGGGGTAATGGGACAGGAGTAGCTTATGGTATATGATGTGGTACCACAAGTAAAACTCACTGTAATTAGCATGGGATGAAGTGCAGTTGGAGGGCAAGACCTTGATAGACCAAATGGCTGTGGTACATCATCAGCAGACATCCATCTCACCTGTGACAGCCCTGGAGAAAGGTATGAAGAGAGAAAAATTATGAACATAGAAATAAGAGCTAGAGAGCCTCCATAGCATCTTTGGATTGGCCTCTGGTTTCATTTCTGAGACAAACCCAAGGTTGTAAGGGCTGCAGAAATTCCCAGTCCCACTAGCTCTTACGTTCAAGTAAGGGCAGTGGTTGGGAAAGGTGATAGTGGCATTTGGACTGAGAATTTAAAATCTCCAAATTGCCTTGGTCTTCATTGCCTACAGTAGCAGCCTCCCCTCCCCAGCACAATTCTGTAATCAGAATCATATGCCCCTCCCCCCTTACTGAGAATCAAACTCAGGATCTTGCGCTTGCGAGACAGACAAAACTGAGCTACATCCCTGGCCAGAATTTAATCCCAACAATTCCCTGTTAAGAGTTATGGTCCAGTTCCAAGAAGAGATCCTATAATGAAGGAATTTAAAGATCCATAGTGTCTGAAAAAAAAAATATATATATTAAAGATCCATAGTGTCTGTACTAGAAGAGCCTTAATATTTGTGGGAGTAGCTTCTAGCCTAAGAGGGTCTCCAATGATGCCTCACTTGAACATCTAGTAACCACTTTAAGAATGTTTGCTTCCATCTCAATGACCTGCTCTGTGTTTTATGTGGAAAATTTCAAATCTATGGGAAAGTTGACAAGTACAAGGAGCACTCATTCTTTTTTGCTGAACTGTTTGAAAATTATGTATAAATTTCTGCCCAAAATGTATACACACTTCAGGCGTATGTATACTTAACACCTACACATACACATGCTGAGCTATTCTTTCTTACAATACTTGTGACATCAAAATTATGGTGTCTTTTCTAATATCCTTTCTCTCTTTGATAATACTGGGTTGCCTTAGAGTTAAATTCTGACATTATGTGAAGTTAGTGTCAGATCCCACAAATTAAGGGCCCAGTCCCACAAAACCGCCTGCACTTCAAATCTCAGGCTGTCACCAGGACTTCTGACCACTCAGCTAAAAAATTCAGGGTCTTCTAACAATCCCCAACTTGGGTTTAGTCATTTGCTGAAATGACTGAGAGATCAGGGAAATGCTTTAATCACTAGAATTTATTATAAAGGATACAACTTGGGAACAGCCAAGTGGAAGAGCATCACCCTGCCAACACCTTGATATATTCACCCACCTAGGTCTCTTGAACCCCATCATGTAGGCCATTTCTATGGATGTTTCATTGTGTAGGTATGATGATTGAATCATTGGCCATTGGTAATCAATGCAATTCCCAGGCCCCCTCATAATCTTAGTGGTTGGGAGTTGAAGCTGATGGTTTCAAGCTTCTAATCCTGAAGCTGTTTAGGGGCACTGCCAAGAGTCACCTCAAACAAAAGGTACTTCTGTCACACAGTCAAGAAATTGGGTTTTGCTGCACATGATGCCACATACCTGTAATCCCAGCACTCAGGAGGTAGAGGCAGAAGGAACATGAGTTTGAGGCTGACTTACATGGTGAAACCCTGTCTCAAAAACAAAAACCAAAAAGGGGGGCTGGCTTTCAGGTATGAAGAGTGATTATTCTTCTATGATACTACACATACATATTTACACATATGTGCACATGTATATATATTTGTGTTTTAGTCCATAATAGACCACATCTATGACAGTGGTCCCGGAAGATTGTATTGGTTAATTACATCCATAGCCAGCTTAGTTTGTGTAAGCCTGATGTTATGTTGCTTGTCAAAATAGTCTACACATTTCTTACGTTCCTGCCACTGATACACAATTGGACATACATGTCTTTTTTTTTTTTTTTTGGTGAATTACCAAAGTAAATTGCAGACAGATTAGTTCATTTTAAGTACTTTAGTATATATTTCCTAGGGATAAAGATGTTTACTTTCTTTTTTCAGGAAAATAACCATTTTTTCAAAACAAAAAATTAGAAAAGTGATATTATTTTACAGTTCATTGATCTCTTTAATAGAAGACAGCTGGATTCTTCCATGTGCTTCTGCAGATAATCCTTTTTTTGGTACTGGGGATCGAACTCTGGATCGAACTCTGCTTTTGAGACAGGTGGCGGAACCACTGAGCTAAATCCCCAGCCCTGCAGATAATCCTTTGCAATATGTTGTTTGGATTGAAGATGTGAAGAAAACTTGGTTTCACAGAGATAGAGTTGGAAAAAACATAAAAAAGATATGGTTGGTTTGTTTGTTCTTTGGTACTGGGGATCGAACTTGGGTCTTTGCGCTTGCGAGGCAGGTGGTGGAACCACTGAGCTAAATCCCTGGCCCAGAGATGTAGTTGGAAAAGAGGAAATTTTAATAGCCTTTTTAGGTAATTGTGGATGCTGTTGATAACAGTTATAAAACTTGACAGGTGATAGTTTCTTTTTAGTTGCAATATGTAATTTTCCCTTGAAAGCTTGCATTTCACCTCTGGCAACAAATGCTGTCACTTGTTTTCTTTGAAGTGGCAAGCTCAGCTTGTTTATTTTTGAGAGAAATCTGCCAAATCCACAAGTATAAATAATGATGTTTCGATTATTCTTGGAAGTAAAAATGGTGCTCCATGAAAAAGCAGCTAATTTGTTTTTCAGTTCAAATAATTGTGGCAGTGCTTCTCTTTGAGATAGCCATTGGACTTCAGTGTGCATTTTCCAAGAGTAAAGGCATTCTCCTGTCTAACTTCAATATTTTCACAGCCTAGAAAAATTAATTCAATATCTTTTTCTAATATCCAATCCATTTTTGTTTCTCCAGGTCCCCAAAATATTTTTTATTTCTTCCCCTGTTGCAGATCTGGTCATTGTTCATACATGCACTTGTTTGGTTCTTAGTCTCTTTTAATCTAGAGCATACCTGCAAGGTGTAGGTATGGTTTGAATGTGTCCCCAAAGGTTTATAAGCTGGAAGCTTGGTCCCCAGTATGACAGTGTTGAGAGGCAGAGGAGCCTCTATGTGGGAGGGCCTAATGGGGTATAATTAAGTCACATAGGGCATCACCCTCGGAAAAGACAAATGTTCTTGAAGGACCCTGGTGAGTTCTTGGGAGAGTGAGTTTTTATAAAGTGACGTCACCCTTTTTGTGTGCCCTCTGCTGCTTGCAACCGTATTCCTCGCCCTTATGCAGCCACAGGTTCTTGAACTAGAGGCTGAAAAGATGAAACTACCTGATCTTGAGCTTTCAGCTTCCAAAACTGTGCTAAATAAACTTTAAAAAAATACACAGCCTCAGGTGGTTTGTCACAGCAACAGAAAACCCTAAGACAAATTTCCCTACTATTTTTGTTTTCCATGACATTGACTTAAGAGTCCAGGTTGTTGGATGTGGTGGCACAAACCTGTAATCCCAGTACTTGAGGCAAGAGGATGGAAAGTTCAAGGCCAGCCTAGGCAATTTAAGAAATTGTCAAAATAAAAAGGCTGGAGGTGTGTGGCTTAATGGAAGAAGACTTGCCTAGCATGTGCAAATCTCTAAAAATAAGTCCAGTTTAATTTCTTTATAATGGTCTCACATTCTGGATTTGTCTTTCCTCATGGCTCAATTCAGGTTAAATATCTTTTGCAAGAACACTACACAGGTGAGGTGATGGACTTCTTATTGCATCAATATACCTAAGGTATGTCAGGTCAGGTTACTTCACTGTTGGTCATGTGAGGTTGATCTCTCGGTAAGTTCAAATGTTGATTGCCACTCTCTCCATTTTAAGCCTCTTTCCTCCCACCCTTTTGTATTTAATTCTTTGACGAGCGGTGAGTGTTGGAGACCTTGAGTGGAAGGAAGCAGTGGTTCCATTGCATCAGCAGTGGAGATTTTCCTTTGGTTATCTAGGCTCACTGGAACAGTGGGCAAAGAAGGAGGTTATTATGAAGTGTGATTTAAAAAAATACGGTGTGTACTTAAATTTTAAAAATTACCACCAATCCCCTTTCAAATACTCAATCTGAACACACTTTTCCCATCAATCTTGATGCTTTTTTTTTTGAGACACAGTCTCATGTAGTCCAGGCTGGCCTTGAACTCCAGTGAACCTCCTGCCTCAGCCTCTCCAGTGCTGGAATTACGGGTGTGTACCACCACACCCAGCTTCTTGACAATTTCTGAAGCAGTTGTGGAAGTCCTTTTTCATGAATGTCTTTAGTTGTGCTTTCATGGCTGCCTCGATGTCCTGAATTGATTCAAAATGTTTACCTTTTGTGGTTATTTTGACGTTTTGGAAAGAGCCAGAAATTGCATGGGGCCAGATCTGGTGAACAGGGTGCATGAGGGGACATAGTAATTTTTTTTTTTGGTACTAGGGATTGAATACAGGACCTTGCACTTGTGAGGCAGGCATGGTGCCACTGAGCATATAGTAATGTTTTACAGACTTTCCTTTGTGATGGATGGCACTCAGCAGCAGCATTCACCATATTTTTAAACACACCTTATAAAGACACTGGTGAAGAACACTGGTCCAGCTAAGGTCCTGGGAGAAGTTAAAGGGAACCTAGGATGGGTAGTGGGAAAAGGCAATTATAAGGACCAACATAGACCTCACAGAAATCAGGATTGTCAAAACAGTGTTTTGTATCTTGTCTCCCTGTGTTTTTCCTGACATAAATTATGTGGATAACACCAATATTGCCTAAATGTTTAGGTTTTGGGTGTGAATATAGAAAATTGATCCCAATTTGTAGTGAAATGGCGGAACTTTTTTCCACATTGGAACATGGAAGCTCAATCTGTCGTGAAGGGTGAGAGAATGCTGAAGGTAAACAGGTTTGGATATATGCTGTGTACTAAGGGTGATCAAAATACATGGTAGATATTTAAATAAAAATTCATTATACTAAAAGACATTACCTTTTAAATTCCCCTCAAAATATTCAAAACACTCCCCCTCACTGCAAACAGATCCCATCATTCCTGAGAATGTCTTTTACTGTAATAAGTTGGATCTGTCCCCCAGATTTGTTCTTACCTTGTGCTCTCTCCTGGGAGGCCAGCATGTATGTTATACCATTGGGCCATGCGCTCTAGTTTTGGTTGGGTTGGGTTTATGGTGAAAGGAGAGCTTGGTGGGTTGAGGCACCTTGAAGTTGGCTGTGTTTCTTATCACCAATATGACTTCCTCTGTGTCACTTTCTTTTGCTTCCAGCAACTGCTCTTTGTCTTCACCTTTTGGCTGAGGGATAACATCCTGTTAGTATTAGCTCAGGATTACCCTATGGTTCTCTTAAATTTTCACCCACACCTGTGTAAGTATCTTAATCACACCCCTTGAATTGGCTTAATTTGAGTGTGCCTTTTCAAATTGGGAAACTAG
This sequence comes from Heterocephalus glaber, assembly GCF_053883595.1. NCBI lineage: Eukaryota > Metazoa > Chordata > Mammalia > Rodentia > Bathyergidae > Heterocephalus > Heterocephalus glaber. Next base: position 19,462,048 of record NW_028258333.1, read on the forward strand.
TAATGGACAAACAAGATTAGCAGGTTTTGGAACAGGATTAAAGACTGTCAAAAGAAAATAATTGAGGCTCTGTGTTTAGGCTTACAAAAGAACTTTGCAGGGTTATTTTAGTGTTTAGTCCTCCTTGTCCTAAGAGACCTCTTAAGAACAGTCATGGCAGTAACCAGAAATAACTGGCTAAAGTCATCAACTAGAAACTAATCTAAGAAAGAAGAGTTCTTCAAAGATTGACCCACCGATTTATAGGCAAACTCTTCTCCATTCCAGGGCTACAATAATTTCTTTATATTGTCTCAGTACCAAAGGCTCTGAGGAGGAAGGTGAGATTATTGGCAATAGCTGGGCCTGCTGCCTGTTTGTATGCATTGAGGTTTACCAGTGGCTGTCATTCTGCTGCCCCTTTCTTGGACACAGTGGGCATTCCTATCACATTCAGTCCAGAAACTTGGTTGCTTGCTGCCCTGAGCAAAACAAGGAGAGTAAAGTAGGGAGATGTGGAAGTTTCTGAGTACTTGGGTGTTGGCAAGTTTGAAGAATGGATACAGTAGACATAGCCAAGTTGGAAATCAGACTCCCAGTTACAAATGGCAGACCTGGAAGCCTTGATAATTTGTCACATGTAATGATTTCAATTTGGCCATAGGAATATTTCATTTTTACTGTCTGCCCCACTGATGCAAAAGTCTTGGGGAAGAAGCTGTTGAAAGCTAAAGGCCTTCACGATTTTTTAAAAGGAGCTTTTAGTTATCACTCTTCAGTGAGGCTGAAGGAATGAATTTCTCTGGTGAACTTCCACATATGGAGAAGCTATGGCAGGTTTCCTCAGGATTGAATTCTTACACTTAATGAATGGAAAGCTCTGGCATTTTTCATTTGTACTTTTTAATAGCATCCAGCATATCTTTAAATATAGGTGTGTCCTTTGGCTAGGGAGCAGCAGGAAGTATCGTGGGCTGTCTGTCAGTACTGTGTGGAGGAGTGTTTTTCTGTTGGCTCTGGCTTCTGTATTCATGAGTGCTTCAGGAAAAACATTTGGCTCCTTAAGGTTTGTCCTGTGGACAGATTTCAGGTAGTTATGTTTCAGAATTTTGTTCTGCCATGCTGCTACCATCCCAACTGGGAGACACGAGCAATGAAAAGTCTTTATAGACTTCCTGTATAATTTGGCCTGGATATAATTGGCTCTTGTCACTATTATTGATCAAAAGGATCTCATGTAGTTTTCCTGATAAATAATAGTTATAACAGCTTTGATATGTAGATATACTTTGTTTAAAAATTCCTCTTAACGATTGGCAAAATATATATGAGAGTATATATTTTAATTTGTATAAGTCAACCTCATATTTACATATTTCCTATACAAGACTATTTGCCTTTCTGTGGACTTGATGTATAAGGAAGGTCTGACAATTCGGTCAGTCTGTGGAAATGTCTACTACTCTAACTGGAGTTTGTTCTTCCAGCCAGGGAGACGATCCTTGGGCACCACCTAGTGGTTATCTAGGGAATGTACGAGCAACTGCAGTGCTCAAGTTACGTGTGGTAAAAGATTTGTTATCCCTAATCAGCTGTGGACCAGGGCTTTCATAAATTCAACAAAAGATTATTAGAAATATTGTATAAAAATATAAAATGTCTCATTTTTATTATCTGACCCAGCAAAAATATTTTAATATAATTAGAACAAACAAAACACGGAAAAAGACAAAAAGAACTGCATGCAAAACTGTAGACAAAACTAAAGATAAAGTATAATGGCTACTTTCCCATATTAAATGTCTAAATGTAATTTTAAACAAATTTTAGTTTTTCATATGATAAATGAAATTTTTCTTGTTAAAATTTATCTAATTTAGATTGAATTGATGACAGTATTACAGGGGATAATGTACAGCTAATTTTACTGTTTTTAAAAAATAACATACAAAAAAATAACATACATAGAGAAATCCACTCACAGGGTAGATTAGAGTATAGGAGAAGATAATTTATAAAAGTTAATTCATATAACCAAACTCAGGAGATTAGTTTTTTTAAAAAATTAATTTTATTAGTACATTTTAGGTATACAATATAATGATATTCATCATTGGAGATTTGTACCTTTACATAATATATCTTGGTTCTTATTTTTCTCCATTCCCTTGCCCTCCCTTCAACCCCTCCACCCCTCTCGGAGATTAGTTTTTAACTTTTATGCAGAATAAAGCAAGCAGAACTACATTTTCCAAAATTCATCTTCAGACCTTTATAAGTAGTTTTAACAATTTGTCCTGTGTTATTATAGTTAAAATTAAATTGTCTTTTGATGAGATAAATAAGATAAATGAATTCCACATACATTTCCATCTTTTGGTAGAAAACAAAATTCACAATATTCTACTCAGTTTCTAAGACGCTGGTATTGGCAAGTGTTGTTACAGTCTGTATAAATTTTATCTTTCCAAATTATAACTTTTTGTCCTTAGATCTAAATTGCCTTTGAAAATATGTTGCATGAAGGTATTAAAATCATTTGAAAATGCTGAATCTATCAGGAAGGTAAGTAAACATAGCTGTTTGATTCACATCCTTAACAATTTAAACTGAGTTTGGTTCAGACTTTCTGAATAGTATTCCTCCCTTCAGTGATCATTTATCTCAGCAAGCATTAGTTCTTGTTTATTATAAGATTCTATTTCACGTAAGTATATTCTTGACTCCAAACAAAGTACTAGCTTTTAGTGTCATTCACAATTTTTACTCTGTCATATATTAAGATCACCTGAGGGTTTTTTTAAACTAGCAAGACTTTTTCAGTGAAGGGAGACTCATTGTGTTGGTTTACCAGGTGACATTCAAGGTAAAGAGTAGAAAGGGACATTGATTTCCAGTGGGAATATGAATATATATGTAGCAAATTGATAAAGTGTTAAAAATTGGTGAATCTGAGTAAAAGGTATGTGGAAATTCTTTGTATTATTCTTCCAATTCTTCTGAATGTTTGAAGGAATTTAAAATTAAACATAATTTAGGGATAGGGTTATAGCTCAGTGGTAGATGGCTTGCCTAGTATGTGCAAGGCCCTGAGTTCAATGCCCAGTACCTCAGATGATAATAATAATAATAATGATGATTTAAAAATTGAAAATATGTGATTAATTGACTAGGAAGTAACCATACTACTAAAATCTACTGTCTTGATCATAAACATTATTCATAAAAAGATAAGATAAACAATAAAAGTGGCTTCTCTAAGCTGGTAATATAAAACCATAAATTAAAAAATTAACTTGATTAATAAAATTATTGTAAAAATAAGTTATAAAAAGAAAGGTTTGCATTTTCTAAGCTTTATATATATTTTAGATTATAGTTGACAAAACATAAAATGTTACACATTGCAATGGCTGCTCAAGTCTAGAACTCTGCTCACCACCTAAACTGGTCCACATCCTTTGCAGCACATCCCATGCTTCATGTTACATCAGTGTCAAGTTTTTGTAAGTGCTCATAGGTACGCTCTCTCAGTTTCTGTATTTGATTCATTTTAGAGCAGTCACACACATTGATCTGCACTGATGGGAGGAATATCCTATCACTTTTCAAAGGTCTTTTCTAAATTTGTCTTTTTCTTTTTTTTGGTACTGGGGATCGAACTCGGGACCTTGCACTTGCAAGGCAGGCACCAGAACCACTGAGCTAAATCCCTGGCTGATGACTTTTTTTTTTTGGTACTGGGGATTGAACTCAGGACCTTGTGCTTGTGAGGGAAGTGCTGGAAGTCTTTTCTAAATTTGGAGTTGATCTTGGAATAGAGCAATGCTAGAGTTAAACTGCTTGGTGCATGAGAATAAAGACAAAAGTGTGACCAACATATTTTTGAATTTTTTATTTTATCAATCCAGATGACAAAAATTTTTTGTTTGCATTATGACAAAACTTTTTTTTGTAGGATGAAAAAGAACATCACAGATATTCTGTATCAAGCTTACTTTACTCCTTTTCCAAAAATTACAGGAATACCAGCAATGAAGTAGCTCCAGAAGTACTTATCTGAATACAGTCTGAACTTGATTTCTTCAATAGGGGGATTGTGAATTTACCAGAGTTACAAAGGAGGATTATTTGGAAGTGTTAGTGCCCACTTGGGTATTACTACCCATTTGTGCCTATGATTTTAAATGAGACCCTCAGCAGGTTTATACTTTTTGGTGACCTTCACTTGTTTGAGAGAGTACTGCATTTAAGCAGTGTTGAGTTTTGCAGGTGAGAGGAAGAGGATGAGGTAGCCAAGGAAGTTAAGAATGTTTGCAGAGAATATTTAAAGTGTTAGATATGTAATATAGGTGGGTAAAGAAGGTAACCAGGCATGGTGTTGCATGCCTGTAATCCCAGCACTCAGGAGGTTGAGGCAAGAGGATTGCCATGAATTTGAGGCTAAGCTGAATTACCTAGTAAGTTCAAGGGCAGCCTGAATTGCATAGTGATACTCTTAAAAATAAATAAATAAATAAATACACAAATAAGAAAGTAGAAGGAAGATAGTACATGTTGAAGACAGGATGGTGATGGATACTGAAAAAATGTAATGTCAGTGGTTTGCCATTTTCAATGTAATCAAATAATTTTTTGGTATGAGTTTTGGTATTTAAAGATAGATAATATAGTAGATGGTTGTATAGTTTGGGAGCTTTGATTTAAGATTTCATTGGTGGCTAAGGAGAGGTTAAAAGAAAATTTATTTGAGATGAATGATCAGGGAAAGGAGAGAATAGAACATTCAGTGGATGAATTTACCTTTGGTACTTTTTTTTTTGGTATCGGGAATCGAACTCGGGTCTTTGCGCTTGTGAGGTAGGCAGTGGAATGGAGCTAAATCCCCAGCCCCTGAATTTACCTTTAATGTACATAAGTAAAAGGTAATGAGGTCAGAAAGTGATGGAAATATGATGTCTTAATTACTTTTCTCATTTTAGACAAAATACCAGACACCCAAAGTTAAAGGAGGAAAGCGTTATTTAGCTCTCAGTTTGTAGAGGTTTCAGTTCATTGTTGGCTGGCTCCAAGTCAGGGGAGGCATGGCAGAGAGGCATCGCAGAGGAGAAACAGTTCACGGCAGGCAAAATGCAGCAAAAACAAGCAAGTGACAAGTGACAAGCCTCTTTCTGTCCCTTGTATCTTATCCCGGCTGTGCTTAGAGTGGGTAGCACTCACCCTTAAACCTAGTGCCCTTAAGCCTAGCATTGCACCATGAATCAGTCTCAGTGCCACACACTCTTGATCCAGCCACCTCTGAAAAGTCCCACCTATGATCGCATGAGGCTTTGGGGGGACATCTATACATAAGCCATAACATATGAAGACTTAGGGCTGGCTGGGGATTTAGCTCAGTGGTTCTGCCGCCAGCCTTGCAAGCACAAGGACCTGGGTTCGATTCCTGGTACCAAAAAAAAAAAAATTCAACATATGAAGACTTAGCTGGCATGAACTTCAAATAATCTATAGTTTTAAAAATCTTTCAATTTCTTTTATTTTGGAATAACTTAAAATCTTAGTATATGTGCTGCTGAATCAAGCACAGTAACTTCATTTTCTTTTCTTTTTTTTTTGGTATCGGGGATTGAACTCGGGTCCTTGCGCTTGCGAGGCAGGCAATTTGAGAGAAAGAAAGCTTCTAAGAGACACAGAAGGGGGACCGGAAAGTGGGTTGCCTGCTCACTCCACTTTTCAAAGATGTTCTATACAGCAAAGCCATGTGGTGAGGCGGGTACAAAGTGGGACAAAGCTATAAGACCCAATGGAAATTTACAAGGTGGCCATGAGGTGGGACAAAACCATGACCAGCCAATAAGATTACAAGTACAGTCACCCAGGTAATACTGATTAAATGGGGGTCAAGTGGGGGAGCAAGTCATATAGCAAGTGTATAAGGATTTTCAGTAAGAGGGGGTCAGGGATATTTCCTGGAGAGGCTGGGTTAAGACATTGCCCCCCCCCCCCACCAGGTGATTGATACCTGTTTAGAATATCATCCTACATTCATCCTACATAGGTGCGCTAATTTCTCTCCTTTTACAATGCTGGCCTTCAGTGAATGTGTCTTCTCTCTCTTCTATGTTGGCTCCTCATGGGCTGGCCCTGTCTAACTACCTACAAGACATCTCATTAGCTTATCTATCTGCAATAGTCCCCCTCTGAAGAAGTAGCCCTAACTGCTGTGAGGGGGCATAGGGCAAAGACCATTCTGGCTACTTCCAGCTAAAGAGGGTCATAGTTGTCATCAGCAGTTAGAGCTACTCTACAGAGGGTCTATCTAAAGGCCCTCGATAGGTGCCAGGCATTGTCATTTTGGTAACTGTATAGCTTTGAATCTGGAGGAGACAAAAGCCAAAGAAACAGTTAAGAATATATGGGCTATATAATAAGGTCAGCAGGACTGATATGAATATAGCCAACAAGGGTCTCCACCGGGAGGAACTAGTAATAGGCTCCCACAAAGAGGATACGGAGATGGTCCAGGGGACTTCAGAATCCCAACATAGAAGTCATATTGTATAGTTTAGCAGTTAAGAGTTGTTTACAAGGTCAATCTGGTGGATCCCAGTAAAAGAATTCTAGCACTTTTGTCATTGGTTCCATTTGTATGACTGCTTGGAGTTGGCAGCCTCTAGGTAAGAATAAACAAAACTTTTAAGAAATTAGAGCATGTATAATCTAAGCATGAGCACCCTAAAATGGAAGGGCAGGTTGGGAAGAAAGTCACACTTAGAAATTAAAATAGATTGTAACCTGCTGGCTCTTATAGATTCTACCATAGTTTTTTCCTATTGATCCATAACTGTGGTCAGTTACTGGTGTAGCTGGAAAGTGCCAGAAGGGGTCAGTGACTGGAGTCCCTTTTTATATCTAGCTTTATTACTATGGCATTATTTTATACCCCTTTTGGTTATTCTTTTCTGCTGGGTGTTTAAGAACAAGTTAAAGTGAGACCCGTGTCAATCAGTGTGAACCTCTTGCTGTCTATCAAGGTCAGCTAAGTCTCCTCAGGCATTACTTTGGAACCATGCATAGAGCCTCTCAGCTCCTGTCAGTGTCAGCTGTCAGGATGGGTCACTGACTTGCTTGGCCATGCTGCTTTCAGTGAAAGTGTGGGAGATTTTTTTCCTCTTTGTCACACGGTACATTTGTCCTCTGGTGCCCAGCAATCTCCCTGCTCAGGAGGTTGAGTGACTTACCAAAGATGTAGGATCCTGTAGGAAAGGTTCCTTTGTGTCCTTGATCTTTGTTGACCTTGAGGGGCCAGGGCCAAAATATTGGCTGTCCTCTTAGCCCAGTTACCTTTCTAGTTTTGACCTCCAAACTTTAGTTGTTGAACACCCAGAAGAGAAGATCAGTGACATAAGTATTTTAGTAGGAGCAGTGAGCTTAACTACTATAATAGTTAAGACATCAAGCACTTTTGAAGTATAAAGCACAGTTAGAAGGCTGTTATTTCTTACCAACCATGGTTGTTTTTTTGTAGTTGAATCCTTGTAGAATGTTAACAGAGAGCAGTTATATATTATAGAGAAACTTAAGATCAAGAACCACACATAATATTTTAGCATGACAATCATGATGACATTGTCTTTGTACCACTTACATGTCTATCTTAGTACAGAATAGACTTTCAGTCAAACACCTTCATCTGGTCACAAGACACTAAATGACAAAAAAACCTCTTATTTGTTATCCTTTAGTAGGGTGCCATCTAAAGAGAACATACATATTGGCCTATAAATGTATCTTAGGAATTTATAATGCCTAGCCTCTAGTTTTAGTGTGACATTGTTTCAACTATTTGGTGACCGAGCATCCCTAAGTATGGTGACACATATACATCATATAAGTTTTTTAAAAAAATATTAATTTATTGGTACATTTAAGGTATACAATATAATGATATTCATCATTGGAAATTTGCACCTTTACATAATCTCTCTTGGTTCTTTTTTTTTTAATTATTATTTTTAAAAAATTTTTTTTCTTGGTTCTTATTTTTACCCTTTCCCCTGCCCTCCCTTCAACCCCTCCATCCCTCCCTGTTTACAAAGACTTTGTTTCCATTTTTTCATTTTCTCATATTAATTCCATTCCCTTCTACATAAGTTTTTAAGGTAACTATTATTTGACTGGTTTTCTCTTGCTGGCTTGACATGTACCTCTTATCACAAGTAATGGAATGTAAGAGAAAGGCAGATACCTGAGTCAAAAGAGCTCATTACCATGAACAATACCTTAGAAGACCTGTACACCCAGAAGGCATGAGTGATATTTAGTACACCATGAAATAACTATCAGTTACATAAAAACCCCTTGTCATTTAATTTTGTTTTGTACCAAGAACATTTTAAATAAAACCTTATTGTTTTTTCACAGAAAACTTATACCTATCACAATGATATGTTTAGTGATGTATTTCCCACAAGGCTATGGAAATTATTGGGGTCCCCTTTGTGAACAAGGGCTGGAATAAATTTTTCCGTGCAGCCACTTCTTTATTTACCCAGGGGAGTCCTGTGCTATAGTTTTCTTAAGCCCAAGAGTTTTTATTTAATTATCTTAACAAATTTTTAGATGACCTATGAGCCAGATCATAACAATTAACACATTATTTTTGAACAGTGAAAGATTCCTGATATTATAAATAGACAATATGTACTGTATTTGTAAAACCAGTTGACGTTATTTGGATCATCTGGCAACCTGGGGGAAGCATGTCTTTAATTATATTTATCTAAAAGCCAACTCGAATTACAGATAAACATCTTTAAAAAATCCAAAATGCCAAAAGAAAAAAGCTCAAACATAACAGCTGTGCATGTTTTAACAAATTGAACAGACAGACAGACACACAAATAAGACAACTTGTTTATAAACCAGAGTGCACTCAGATGTGTTTGGCCAAGTTGAATTATAATAACTTACAATTTTTTAGGTTTATAACTATAAATAAGACTAGTCAGAACTTTGTAGATCAATTAACAGAGATCTCTTGTAATAAGAATCAAAAGGAATAAAAATCTTCTACACTTGTGAAAGCAAAGACCATTTTAAGATGGGCCCTAAGCTGACAGTTTATCTGACTGGAATACCCAGCTACACAGGCTTCTCATGGTTGCTTTTAGCCACATATAACTGTTTCCTCTAAAGGGACAGACTGTTACAAGTAATTTTAACTATCTTCAACGGGGTCTGCTCAGGCCAGGTTTGCATGTAGAAGAAACTAGGTGACACTCTTTGGAGCTAAGTATGAATTTCCAACAGTGAGGGAAGAAGGCCTGCCAAGGCTCCAAGCTGCTGTGCTGCAGATGTCTACCTATGACAGTTTTTTTTTTCATTTTGAAAAGAAACAAGGGAAAAAAAGGCATCCTGGTCTATCCCTCTTGTTCTGTGGCCAATCTAAGGTGTCTGTTAGACTTTATCTTGTCCAGTGCCAGTGGCAGCTGACTAGAGGTACAAGGAAGTGGCCAGGGCCAGGTTAGCTGTTCTTACCATTCTCTAATTTTGCCTGAGCACTGAAAGATAGATAAATCTGGACTTAAACTTTTACATTTATTTTTTGAGAGTTTCAGGATTAAACCTAAACCAGCCCAGAGATAAGTGAAGGTCAGCTTTACTCTGGAAGGATTCCAGGGAGGGGAAACTCACCATTCTGGAAGCTTTGTCTTGAAATCCAGCAGCCACAGAAGAGGGAAGTGCCTTGAATCAAACTGTGTTATTTCTCAGGGACAGGGCAGTGGAGAAGGGACAGAAGAGTGCCTTTAAGTATGGTACAAGAACTAAATCTTAACCGTCTCAGGTGCAGAAGGACAATTAAGATCAGGAGCTTTTCCAGAGTGGATCTGTAATACTTAGCAAAACATGTCTCTGAGCTATGATTGACTCCAACTGCACTGCCAACCAGAAAATCAAACCAATAAGCAAAGAACCCAAATGGCTGCTTTTTGCCTTTTGAAAGAGAATGAAAGTGTTCTAACTATATTGTTTAGGGCCCACCCTTTTAATGAATTACTCTGAATCTATAATATCTAATTTATGATTGAAATACCCTACAGGCTGTTGAGCAGCTCCCTGATGTTGTAGAAACACTCCCAAAGCCATGTCTCACCTTTTATTAACATACAAACTGAAATGGTGTCCTGTAGTTACGTATTTAGAAGTGCTTGTTTGAGCTTCTGGAATGCGGTCTGGGAACCAGGTTCCCAGGCTAAAATATGGCTTTCTTGGGTTTTTCTAAAAGCTAATAGATGAGTCACACAATCTCATATCCTGATATCTAAAGGTGACAAAAGCCTGTAATTTCCAGGAATCTCCTTAGCTGTTTTAGAGTCTTGGGCTGTGGAAAGGAGAGAATTGGTTTAATTCTTTCTTCCCCCAGTCTTTGGGTTCCCTTAGATATGATAAGGCCTAAATATTTTACCTCAAGCCTGCAAAGCTGTGCCTTAGATCTAGAAACATTATGGCCCCTGTCTGTTAGAAAATTCAGCAGAGCAGGTGTCTTGGCTAGAAAGCTCTTCTGAGGGGGCACATAACATTATACCATCTACATATTGCAAGACTGTGACTTGGGAAAAATGATAGTATTTCCTTTTATCAAATCAGGATCTAGGGATGTCCTCATCTTTTTCCTGGTAAATAGTTGACAATTTAAAATAACTGAAGGGCTTAGTTCTTAGCTTTCTTAGATCTTCAAGAATACATGCCTGAAACTGTCTTCTATTTTACTCTCCTATCTGATTGGCAGGCCATTGGGGGTCTTGTATAGGAACTGCTTGTATTCCAGTAGGAACCAGTTATTCCCCTGGCTGCCTGTCTTTTGAGCTTCTAAAATTAAGATATTTGTCTCTGTATGTAGTAGCAGCTTGTAATACTACTTGTCTCTCATTAGAAATCAGTGTTTGATTTAAGAGCAACATTACATCTTTCTAATCTAGTCCATAGGTCTGAGTAAGTCCTCTAAAGACCTCAATGTACATATCAGGGTCATCGGAAAACTTTTAAGTATCATTTGATCTGTGTAAGATTACTGAGAATAAAAGACATATGAACACAGGTAGTCCCATATTTGCCATTTACTTCCTGCAAGGGATATTGTCTTTGAGGGACCTCAGCAACTTAGCTAAGGATGGATATAGCCTCATGGAGATTAATTATAGCTGGCCTAGAAATTTCACCCTCAGCACCTGGTGGTTAGGGTGAGGAGTAGCCTTAGGGTTAGAGATCCTGAATGCCTTAAGGATGAGGTGTCTCTCATTTTTCTATGGCCCACATTTATATTTGAACACAAGAATTACTTCTTAATATAAAGAAAATCTCAACATAAGATTATTTTGACCATTTTCTCTCTTTTACAATATAATTCTAATTGTGAGATAGTGTCATAGTACTTTCCTTTGTGTACTTGGCTTTAGGAGGTAGGCATGCCACACACGAGTGTAGAGAAATACTAAATTCCTCAATATATTCCAAAGGAGTAAAAGGTTCAGATATAGAGTCCCAATTTGAAACGAGAAACAAATATGGCGTCCAATAAGTCTCTGCTTGATTCCTGTGCCCCCTAGGGAATCCCCAGGGCATCCCCCAAGGTTTATATTACTCCAGGGTAGGTAGTTACTATCTGGAGAGAGAACCAGAAGATAAGACCGGACTGGACTATCTACCCTTTACCAGCATGTAATCTTATCTTCCTCAGGTACTCATATCCTTACTCCAGTAAGTACTCTTAAAGTGCAAGTTACAATTGACTTCAGCCATAACAGTCATGTTTAGAGAAGGAAGTATTGCTAGCTAACCAAGAGATTTAAACCACTGCTTTCTAGTTCCTTGAAAAAGAGAGAGGAATAGGTCAACAGTCAAATTAGGGCACTTTTCCTGCAAAAGAGATCACCTCTAGAGATGGTAAGTCAGAGATTCTGCCCTGGGCCCTAGGGCAGAGAAAGCTCTGAGAAATTTCTGTTGTCTATCCAGTCATTTAGGCAACTTTTATTAGTAAGACAAGGCCACTCCTATAAGGTCCATTTTAAATTCACTACATATTTGAAACTCATAGGTCCTCCTAGCAGCCACAGTCTACATAGTAAAGGCACCTTTATCAACTTCCTATAAGCACACATGAAGGAAGAGAAAGACTGACCAAAATAGTCCCATATTCTAGTTAGCATGTGAAAACAAATGCAAGTTACTGATTGCTGTTTTCACTAGTGTAAGACAAAACAATTGTTGCAAGTTGCCTTAGTCTGACTTTCTAGAAGGAGGAGCAGTCTGACTACGAGGCATTCTCAAATGAACTCCCAACAAGTTGGAGAAAAGTTTAAGGGGAGTTTTTAACTCACTAGCAGAGAGAAAAAGTCCAAATAAAGCTCAAGCTGGTTAAACATCCAAAAATCACCATATAGCATTTTATAAGTCCACAGTCAAATTTCCAAAGTCCACAACCTATCAGAAAAAGACATTTTTCTCTCTTACGTGCATAAATGAAGACCATGCCTAGGAGGGGGAGAGAAGGTTCAGGTAGTTTTTAATCTATCAAAGATTTGTTTTTTTACATTTGTCTAGATGTCTGTCTTGCTAGTAGTAGAGAAAGCAGTCCAAACCTGTAGCTCAACTCTTTTTTTTTTTTTTTTTTTTTTGGTACCGGGGATTGAACTCGGGTCCTTGTGCTTGCACAGCAGGCAGTGGAACCACTGAGCTAAATCCCCTGGCCCTGTAGCTCAACTCTTAACAGAGGCTTAAGAAAGGGATCTAGGCCCTGGGATTTGGCTCAATGGTGCCCCTGCCTGCTTCGAAAGCACAAGGTCCCGAGTTTGATCCCTGGTACCAAAAAAAAAAATTGTTTAAAGAAAGGGCTCTGACGGCATTGTTTTAGATCACTCTGAGACAGAGGATATCTGATCATCACTGACAGAGTTCCCCTTTCACCTCACTGAGGAGGCCAGATAGGGACAAGATGTGGAGATTTCCTGCTGATTGCCCCCACAGGCTGTCGGGAGCTAGTTTCTTCTGAGGGACCTTTGGGTATCTGCCAGACAGTAGCCCTGGCCATGATCCCTCAGTTGTCATCTCAGTTTCTGCTAGTTCCACACAATCAGAGATCTGTCTCTGAAAGGAGCCCAATTGCCTGTCTGGTCAAAATTCTACCCACCATTGGCATCAATGGGAGTGGGGATTCACCAGAGGGCAACTGGAGAAACCTGTCCTCTGGTTTGAGAGTGGCAGCTGCCCTAAAGGCAATTACTAGCTGGCAGAGAAACCACTATTTGGCATTCTATAAGGGACAGATAAAAGCCTGAACTGTCTTTCTCTGAGATTATTTCATAAGAGACCCATTTTACAACATTTTTAAGCAACTAAGTCCAAATGCAACATATACAAAAGAATAAAACATAATTTTAACAAAAGACAATGCATAAGAAAAACAAGACATTTGCAAACATTTAAGTCACACAACTAAAAATTAAGACACTTGAGACAAAAACCTGAAACAAGACCAGAATTTATGAAACAGAAACCAGATTCTATGAAGCAAATAGTTATAATCTATGAAGCAAAAAGACCAAAGTTAGAACCTATGAAAGAAAACTCTTACCTCTGACCATTAATCCCAGTGGAAGAGCTCCAAAATGATATAAGGGAAGAGATGTAACTCCCAAACCTACTAGATATCTGAAATGAGAGTTCATGTTCTCTAAAATCGAAGAATGAATTCTAGGAACAACCAAGGTTAAGAGTAGGAAAAATTTATTGGGAGAAAGAAAGCTTCTAAGAGTCATAGAAGGGGGGACTGGAAAGTGGGTTGCTCCTAATTATGTGATTCAAGCTTTCATGGCTTTGGAACATGACAGCTATTTATTTAGTCTCAATTTGGGTTATCTGAACCATGCTGATAACCAAATTCAGGTTATGTACTGCTGGCAAGGATACCTGAGAAGTTTTAGTACATCTTGTCAGGAAGTATATGACTTTTATTTGTCCTATGACTGGTGGCAGCTTTGATAGCTTAGTTAGGTGGTATCTCCTAGGTTTCTCCAGTGTAGTTCTTTAAAGAAAGAGAAAGAAAAACATGGATGCAACAGGGATCACACTTTGGAAGCAGTAAGGAGAACCTCTGCTGTCTTGCTGCCATGGTACATGACAAGTGAGGAAAAAACCCAGGCACTAATGAAGAAAGCTACAGGATCAGTGTCCTCCGGTGAACACCAAGTCACAGTTACAGCAAAGGATATAAGTGAATTAAGTTTGTAATGTAAAATAAATAAAATTTTGGAAACATCTTAATCAAAGATCTTAAGATGTTCATTATTTTGCCAGAAGGGGGTAGCAAAGTTACAAACAGGCCTTGAGTAGGAGTTTTAAGTGTCAACACTCAATGAAAAGAGACCAAACCAAATGAAAACCCAAACCAGAACAAAGAGAAAACAAAGAACAAACTGGGAAAACAATAACATGTCACCTGTTTATTTAATAAGTGATTTTTGATCTTACAGTTCCTGTTTTTGTAACTCAGTATTATTTTTAAAGCTATAAAATAAATGCAAATTCTTACCTTTTAAGTATCATAAAATGGATGATATGATGGTAACATGGGGGGAAAGGCAGTGTTAGTTGAAGTGGTCAAGGAAGGTTTTTATACAGATGACAATAGAGGTGACACAAAATGACAGAAACTAGTGATGGGATGAAGTGGAGGAGAAGCAGCCTTAGTTGAGAGTTCAGCTTGAGCAAAGGGGCTGGATGTGAGATTAAGCTTGGTCTTTAGGGACAGAAAGAAAGGCAATGTGATTGGAATACATACAATGAAGAGAATTAGGAGTGAGGCTTGTAGGCTATGACAAAGAATTAAAATAAGATTTGATTACGGAAAGCCATTGGAAGTTTTAAACAAAAAGTCATGATCATAAAGTTATCCCAGGGGCTGGGATTTAGCTCAGTGGTTCTACCACCTGCCTCACAGGCGCAAGGACCCAAGTTCAATCCCCTGTACCAAAAAACAAAACAAAACAACCCCTTTGAAAGTGTATAATTAAAAGGCTTTTAGGACATGGTTGTATAACCAACACCATTGTCTGATATGTCCCTCTTCCCTTACCCCAATACTTCAGTGCTTCTGCCCACTTCCTTAATTCCCACAGCACAGCCAAATCCAAGAGCAGTTCCCTGCTACTCTTCCTCAACTTAGGGGGAACACGGTGCTTTGCAACCAAGTCTTGTGTCTGTTCTTTGGAGTCCCCAGGCCCATTTTCTGCTCCTGGAAGGGCATGGAATAAGAGTGCTCAAAGATTTATCCCAAACCCACTTCCCTTTCAAATTCTGCCTGTTTCCATCCCCTGTGAAGGTTCTCCTGAGGCACACAGTATGATCAGTCAGTCAAAGGAACAGGCAGTTGCTCAATCTGGTCATCCCTTTCCCCCAGGCTTAAGGGTTCTGAAGAGATGGGGGGAGGGGTGTGTGTGTGTGTCAGGCGAAGAGCAAGTGAGTCCTCACAGCTTTGCTGTTCTCTGTTCTTCTTAGTCACATCGTGGTCATGTTGTCACTTATGCGTTTTCTTAGTTGGGGTAGGAAGGCAAGCTGAAATCTGCTTAGAAAACATGGCATAGTTGCTGTTTCCAAAAAGAAAATAATAACTAAATGAAAAGGTGAAGAGAATTTAATAAAGAAAATACTGTATTTTCTTCCTATTGATACCCTTACTGTTTTGGAGTGAAAGATATAGGAGGGGAAGAATCATGTTATAAATATAGTATCTCTCAGTGAAGGTTTTGGTTCAGCCCTGCTCTTGGCAGGAGGTACTTGGAAGATTTCTCTTAGCCTTAAAATTCCACAGTTCTATTTCCACAGAACAAAATTCCACAAACCCCTCTGGTTACAGAGCTTCAGTTTCCAACGTCTCACCATTTCGTGGAAATCCTCAGAAAATAAGCTATAATGCATGGCACACTTGTGAGCATGCGCAGAGGGCAAGCTTCCCTTCCTGGTGCAGGGATGTGCACTATGAGGAGAACCATGTATTAAAGAAGGCTTCTGTGTACCTGTGAGCTGATCCAGTGGGAATTAGCCCAGCAGTTGGATTTCTCAAGGAAGGGTGAAAACTGCTCAAGGTGAAACTGAAGAAGCCGCATATGCTTGGTTTCAGAGCATGCTATCACTCCAAGCAGGGACTCCCTGAGTGGAGAGAGGGGCTCAGGGACTTAGGTCTCAGTATGAGTGCCCAGCATGGGTCACAGAAGCTGGATTTTGATTCCAGTACATTGTATGGATCACATCTGTCTTTAAAAGGGCTAGTGTATGGCCGAGGATTTAGCTCAGTGGTTTCGCCGCCTGCTGCGCAAGCGCAAGGACCTGAGTTCGATCCCCGGTACCAAAAAAAAAAAAAGGGCTAGTGTGTTGAGGAATTCCTTAGAATTAATCTGGATGCTTCAATGTTTACTCCTGGTGTTTGCTTTCAGAAATGGCTGAGTTTTCACAAGAGGATAGCTTTGTTTGTTTGTGTAGTGTTACCTTCTTTATAACATCCTCCCTGTGACGTAGTACAGGTTTTGGAGTCAGGAGATCTGGGTTTGAGTCTTTAATCTGTCACTTACTAGCATTGCAGACTTTGCCAAGTTGCTTAACTTCCCAGAGTCTTAATTTTTTCATCTTAGAAAGGGGAAAGTTAAAAATTCCTAAAATCAAATGAAAATGGAAACACAACATACCAGAATCTCTAGGATACAGTAAGGGCAGTTTATAGGGGGCAGTTTATAACTATGAATGTGTCTTAGTTTCTCATCACTGAGACACAATACCCAATACTCACAACTCTGAGGAGGAAAGGTTTATTTTGGCTCACAGTTTATAGAGGCTTCAGTCCATTGTCAGCTGACTCCAAGGCAGGCAGCATGGCAAAGGGGCATCACAGAGGAGGAAACAATCTATGATGTGGCAAGCAGGAAGTAGCAAGCAACAACCAGCAGCAGCCTTTCCCTTTTACCCCATCCAGGGTACCAGACTTTTGGGTGGTGTCACCTAGAACTATGCTAATTCCAATCAGTGGACTAATTTAGTACCATGCACCCTTAATTCCAGTATAACATGCCCGATTAGATCCAGCTAGCCCCTGAAAGCCCCACCTATGAGTGCATGAGGCTTTGAGGGAACACCTAGATACAAGCCATAACAATCACTTCTCTTCCTAAGCACCCCTCTGTGCCTTTGGGGCTGATGTTTCTTTGGGTCCCTCCCTTTCATTATGTCCTAATTAGACCCTGGATTCTCTCAGGAAAAGCCCCCAAATCAACACATGCCCTTTTCATAGAGATGTCTTTGTCCTTTTCTCTCAAGGGTTCCCTCTGCTTTCTAAGCTGGTTCATAGCATACATATGGGCACAGTATATACCCCAATGAGTGAAGAGGGGCTAAAGCATCTTGTCTCCAGGAACCCTCTGTGGCTTCTGACAGATGTCCTCCATAGTCTCAGGCAGTTGAAGGCATGAAGGCAAGCACACAGAGAAGAAAGTCTCTGAATATCTTGTCATTTTTATCTTCCCTGAAATGTCAGTGTGCAAATGATTTCCCAGTGATTTTCTGTACT
This sequence comes from Heterocephalus glaber, assembly GCF_053883595.1. Taxonomy (NCBI): domain Eukaryota; kingdom Metazoa; phylum Chordata; class Mammalia; order Rodentia; family Bathyergidae; genus Heterocephalus; species Heterocephalus glaber. Next base: position 19,479,641 of record NW_028258333.1, read on the forward strand.
TTGATCATTGTGAGTAAAAGAAAGGAAGAAAGCAGGGAACTTTGGATTATTTGGCCTGATCAGTGTCTCTGCTCAATAAAAGTGGAGGTACTTCTGCTCTAGAGGAGCCACCTAAAAAGCACCTAAACTCAAGATGATTGTTCTGATCCTGACAGTATTTGCATGTGGTTAACAAAATTTTTTAATTTTATAATTTCTCTTGTTCTAGACCCGAACTGTCCAGTAGAACTTCATGCTGTTGCTTTGTGTTTAAATTTAATAATTAAATTAAAAGGTATTGAAAATTCTACTTGTCATTACACTAGCCACATTCAAGGGCTCAAAAGTCAAGTGTGGCTGTTGGCTACTGTAGTGGACAGTACAGGTTTAGATAGCAACCCTGTAATATGGGATGGGGTATTACTGTGTTTATTCAATCAGCTGATCCACTCACTTGGTGAAAGTAAGAGAGTATGGACTCGTGGGCCTCAGGAGCCATATGGAAAGAAAATGAGCGAAGTGGACCAGGATGCGCTGTAGGAGTGGCTCAGACTGGGTCAAATTGAAGAGGTTATGGTTTGTCTTAAGAAGAAGCCGCTATTTGGGTAGCTTGGTACTATTTGGCCAATTGTCATTTAGAAATGCAGATTGGTACCCATCAAAGTGCTATGGCGCATTCAGGGTGGTGCGAGAAACTGAAAGTGTAAATGAGGATCAAAATGTATAATAGATAATGTGAAATAGGAAGAAAAGGTCCAAAGAGGAAGGAGAAGTTGCAGGGGTAGGGGAAGGAAAGAAGGGACAGGAAAAAATATGAGAAAAGGAAAAATCGGAAACAAAGTCTTTGTAAATAGGGAGGGGTGGAGGGGTTGAAGGGAGGGCAGAGGGATGGGGAAAAAATAAGAACCAAGAGAGATTATGTAAAGATGCAAATTCCCAATTATGAATGTCATATTGTATACCTTAAATGTACCAATAAATTTAATGAATAATTAAAAAAAAGAAATGCACATTAGGGTGCCAGATCTCTTTCTCTTTTTCTTTCTTTCTGGGCATTAATAATGAATTTTAAAAACATCAGTATTATATAGGTTAAAGAAAACAACAGCCAAAAAACTAAAAACCTGGGCCAGGGATTTAGCTCAGTAGTGCTGCCGCCTGCCTCGAAAGTGCAAGGTCCCGGCACCTCCCCCCTCCCAAAACACTGGTGCCCTGATGTAGCTCATGAGCCACCAAAGTTCAGATTTTGCAGATGAATCAAAACATTGAACCTAAAACAGCTTCTATGGAAAAAGAGGGAATTGTTGGAATATCAGCTGTAGGAGGCTAGAACATGGGTTTGAATTTCCAGAAATGGGCAGACTAAATAAAGAAATTGTGGTAAAGGAAGAAAAAGAAAGAGAAAAGGGTAAGGAGAAGAAGACTCTCCTTTTTTGTTTGTTACGGGGATCAAACTCAGGACCTTGTACTTGCGAGGCAGGTGCAGCGCCACTGAGCTAAATCCCTGGCTCTGCTTTTGTTTTAAACAGTGAGGAAGTTTCCAGTCTGTACACAGAGTGCTAGAGACTGATGGAGATAGGCTTCCAAACAAGCAGCAGTTTCCCTCAAATCATCGGAAGCCTCACTGTGCCAGCATTTCATAATTGTGCTGTCTCATCCATGGGTCAGGAAGAGGAAAATCTTTTCCTATGCTCCAGTGCACAGACAGTTGTTAGTTGCTTCTCAAAGTTTTGTTGCAAGAGTTCTAAATTACAACACAGGAAAACATTTTGAAATAGCAACACAAATGTTTCAATGAAAGGCATGGATGAGTGGGAAGTGACTTAGTTACAGAGACACCAGTTATCTTAATGAATAGTCATCCTATTGTTATACTACACAAGTTATTACCTGACCAAATCAACTGATTGTTCTGCCTTATAAGGCAGAGAGAGCTTTCAAATGATCAGAGTATTATCTAGAAAGTACCTATTTTATTAATTCAGCACTACAAAAATTTGTATATCTTAAAGTCAAGTTTCTTAACCAGTTTGTTATTAATTGTATTGAGTTTTGGTTCAGGTATTTCAAGTAAAATGATCTATTTGTGTTTCAAATATATTAACTTGTGTTTTAGTGATGACTCAGATATCCTACCGATTGTCCTAAAATTGCTGTCTTATAATTTTTTTGACATGATGCCAAGGATTTTGGGAGAAAGAAAACATGATTGAGCAACTTCAGTCAAACTGAGGCAAACATGTGCAAACTTCAAACAAATGAGAAAGGAACTTGCAGTTTTCATCAGCTATTTCAACAGTCTGGGTTTTTGTTAAATTACATTGCATCAGCCAACATTTATTGACCATTGCACACCCTCTGTTAAGAGCCCTGGGATTGGAATACAGAGACACATTCAACACTCTCATTTTTTTTTTTTTTTGTGCCATGGATTGAACTCAGAACCTGCAAGGTGCAGGTGCGGTGCCTCTGAGCGAAATCCCCAGCCCAACACTCTCATTCTTAACCTGAGAATGTTTGAAATTCAGAAATACAGTCATTTTACAGTGTTTACTTCTTAAGTCCAATTCAATTTGACAATAATGACTGAGGACCTTGTGTATTCCATCCAACACTAAACATTTGAGAGGCATTATATGTTAAAAACAGGAATATGTCATTTATTGAGTAATACGGTAAAGTACCACAAAGGTATTTACAGATACAAGAATTAAATTCTTTCTCAGAATGTTGGTGTTTCCTGGAAAAGGAAATGCTGTTAAACTGCAAAGATACTATCATCTTTCTGTCAAGAGTTCCTTTCCCTTGGAGCTTGGAGCATGCATTGTTCTTTATTCAAACTGTCACTGAGGTTTATGTCATTTAGGAGAAGCTCTTGAAAGGTACAGAGTGAAAGAAGGCAGAGAATTACTGACTGGAACAGGGGGCACTTGGATAAACTTCCCTGCTACAGTTTGTTGGAGTGAGTGTCCCCACACCCAAGTTCCTGTGGTACTAAAGCTGCCTAACCCTTCCAAGTTGTATCCCAAGAGGGAATTCCTAAGCTCAATTTTGCTATTTCTCATTTTACTTCTAGCTGGTTATATAAGAAATGATCATTTTCAGAGGATCTGGCCTTGGAGACAGAACCCCAACATGATGTCATATTGCCCTCCTGCCATTTTGTAGTAGGATGGCCTTTACCTGGGGCTTATTATCCCCTTGCATCCATGGATGTGGCTAGAGTCATCCATCTTTGTTTCCCTAGTGTTCAGGATGGTGCTAGACACCTTTTGTGGAATGCATTCTTCATAGTCATCTTTCTGTCTGGTTCCTAGACATCCTCCCTCTAAACTTCAACCTGTCCACTTTTGCATCATTCTTCCCTCCAGATGTCAAAGACATCAAGAGGGATGAGGCCACATAATTCTATCGGACCTTGCTTGGTCAGTGTGTTTTTCACAATTATTGAACAATTCCAGGTAACATGAAAATCAATCCTAACGTTCCTTTAGGCTCTTCCTTAGTTATACGCAATAATGAAAGTACCAAAGTTTTATATGTACACTTAGTGTGAGCATCCAGTCTTTGTGACATTTGAAAAATACTGTTTCCCCCACTTCTTTATCTACCAAATAAAAACCAAGTAAAGGAGAATCTTGGCAATAAATTTTGAGATTTCATCTATTTTCCCAAATGAATTAAAGCTATAATTCCAACCTCCTGGCATCATAGTGTGCTGGATCTCCCTTGTACATCCTTTTAGAGAACTCAGATCCAAGAGAAAACTACAGAGATTTAGAGTACAGTGTTCTGATCTTTTTCAGATAATGTCAAAAAAAGGCCAAGAAGATGGACTCAGTTCTCAGTTTTTCTTTGAAAATATTTAATTTCTTTCTTTTTTCTTTTTTGGTACCGGGGATCGAACTCGGGACCTTGAGCTTGCAAGGCAGGTAATGGAATCACTGAACTAAATCCCTGGCCCTGAAAATATTTAATTTCCATGATTCCAGTTTAGGGTTTTTGTACATTATATCAACTATGAGAGAAACTTGCCCAGTCCGTTGATGTCCTGGAATTAAAACAAACCATTATTCATCCATTCATATAGTAGGCATTTCTGAAGAGCCACCTGTATGCAGAGAAGTATACCAGATAGGTCCTGAGGGATGCATAAGAGGCAAAGAATGTGTCCCTTCCCTTCTGAGGGTTTACAGTTAGGAATTACACTGGGATAGAAAATTCCTTGAGGAACTCACAGTGAATAGTTTAGTTTAGTGGCCTTGGTGAGAAGGGTGGCTGTGTGATTTAGAGCAATTTGGGGTGAAGTGGGATTGAGTGTCTTTTAGAACTTGGGCCACTGGGCAATTTGCAGCTATATGAAAGGGAAAATATGGTTGTGCAGATCCCTGGGTTCAGTGAGACATGGTCAGAAAGAAAATTACTGTATTTAGGTGAGTCAATAAAAATTAGCAGGCACCCAAGATTCTGGGTCAAACATGGCTTACACAGGAAGTCATGGGGGTTGGGAATTTAGCTCAGTGGTTTCGCTGCCTGCTGTGCAAGTGCAAGGACCCGAGTTCAATCTCCAGTACCAAAAAATCAAAACAAAATAAAACAACAACAACAGAGGAAGTCATGGCAGGGAGAGGAGAAAGTAGGGAGAAATGCATGCTTGTGCTCATCAATACATATGTAAGAGTCCAGAAGCCAGATGCAATTGATGAAAGGGTGGATTCACCTCAAGGTGAAATGCCATTGAACGAATTGGCAAATACAGGCAGATATAGTATCTACTGAGTCTAGAGCCTCTGCTGAAAGACCCACAGGACATTGGGGTGTTGGGAATTTAATTTTTTGAAGCAAAACATTTATTAGTACATTTTAGATATACATAATAAAATTCATCATAGAAAATTTGTACCTGTACATGATATATCTTGCTTATTTTTTTCTCACCCTCCCCTTTGACCTCTTTTCCCCTCTTTATTTACAAAAGATTTGTTTCCATTTTTTCTTCTATTCTCTTTTTCCCCTTTCTTTCCTCCTCCCCCTCCCTTGTTTCCCTTCTCATTTGAACATTTTCTTCCCATTTCCCAATATCTATTATACATTTTGGTCCTTATTTCCACTTTTGGTTTCTCACACCAGAGAAAGAATGTGGTATATACACATGTCTGATTTATTTCACTTGAGTAGGGTCTCAAGGTGCATCCATTTAGCTAGAAATGTCTCAAGCTTATCCTTCTTTATGGCAGAGTAGCTTTCCATTGTATAAAAATCCCCCGTATCTTTATCTATTCTTCTGTTGATGGGCATTTGGGCTGTTTCTAAGATTTAGCTATTACAAACTGTTGCTATAAACATGGGTGTGCATATATCACTGTGGTATGATGCTTTTAATTCTTTTAGGAAGATACCAAGAAGAAGAGTACCTGGGTCAAATGGAACTTGTAATTTTACTTCTTTGAGGAATCTGCACCCTCATTTCCATAGTAGCTTCACCAGTCTACATTCCCACCAACAGTGGAGAAATGTTCCTTTTCCACCACAACCCCTCCAACCTCTGTTATTGGCTGATTTCTTGATAATAGCCATTCTTTCTAGAGTGAGATGGAATCTCAGTGTTGTTTCAATTCACATCTCTCGAATGACCAGCGATGTTGGACATTTAAAAAATATATTTATTTGCCTTTTCTACTTCTCTGAGAAGTGTATATTCATTTCAGATGCCTATTTTTGGATTGGGTCTTTAAATTTGGAAGGTCTGATTTTTTTGAGATCTAGGTATTAGCCCTTTGTCTGAGGAACAGCTGGCAAAATTTTTTTTCCACTCTATGGGTTGTCTTTTCACTATGTTGGTGGTTTCTTTTGCTATGCAAAACCTTTTCCATAAGATGAGATCCAAGTTGTTTGTGATTCTTTGTGATAGTTCCTGTGCAACTGGGGCTTTGTTCATGAAGTCTCTGCTTACACCAATGTCTTTGAGAGTTCTACCTATTCTATCTTCCAGCAGATTTAGTGTTTCTGTTGTAATATTTAGATCTTTGATCTATTTCAATTTTAGTTTAGTGCATGGTGAAAGATTTAGGTCTTGTTTCAATCTTTGGCATGTGGTCAGTTTTTCCAGCACCATTTATTAAAGAGGCTGTCTTTCTTCCAGTGAAGGTGTTTGGCTCCTTTGTCAAAAATAAGGTGTCTAAGTATGTCTGGAGTTGTTGCTGCATCTTCCAATCTGTTCCATTGATCTTCAGGTCTGTTTTATTTTTTTCTTGTCAGTACCATGGTGCTTTTATCACAGTAGCTTTGTAGTATAATTTAAAGTCAGTAATTGTGATGTTCCTTGCCTTGCCTTTGTTACCCAGAATTACCTTTGCTATTTTAGGCCTCTTCTGGTTCCAAATGAATTTTAGGATTGTTTTTTCTAATTCTGTGAGTTATGCTATTGGAATTTTGATTGGGATTTCATTAAATCTGTATAACAATTTTGGAAGTTTGGCCATTTTCACTATACTGGTTCTTCCTACCCAAGAATAAGGGATATCTTTCCATTTTTCTGATATCCCCTTTGATCTCCTTTTTCAGCATATGGTAGTTTTCCATGTGAAGATCTTTTACTTCCTTCATTAGATTGATTCCTAGATATTTTATTTTTTGGATGCTATTGTGAAAGGTGTTCTTTCCCTAATTTCTCTCTCAGTGAGTTTGTTATTCATGTACAGGAATGCTATTGATTTTTGAATGTTGACTTTGTATCCAGCTATGCTACTGAACTTGGTTATTAAATCTAGAAGTCTTTTGATGGAGCTTTTGGGGTTTTCTATGTAGAGTATCCTGTCATCCACAAATAATGATAATTTAACTTCTTCCTTTCCTATCCTTATTTTTTTTTATTTCTTTCTCTTGTCTAATTACTCTGGATAGGTTTCCAGAACTATCTTGAATAAGAGTGGTGACAGTGGACATCCTTGTCTATTTCCTGGTTTTATAGTGAAAGCTTTCAGTTTTTGTCCATTTAGTATGATGTTGGCTGGTATGTTGTATTGGCATTATCATTTAATTGTAGAAGCTGTCTAATTTCTTCTTTAATTTCATCTGCTACCCATTGGTTGTTCAGAAGGGTGTTATTTAGTTTCCATGTGTTTATGAAGTTCTCGTGGTTTCTTTTGCCAGTGATTTTTAATTTTTTTGCACTATGGCCTGATCATATTCATGGGACAATTTTAATTCCTTTGCATTCCCTTAAGGATGTTCTATAATCTAGTATGTCATCTATTTTGAAGAATGTCCCTTATGCAGCTGAGAAGAATGTGTATTTTAATACTGCAAGGTGAAACACTCCATAGACATTTACTAAATCCATTTATTCAGAATTTTGGTTCGCTTCTGATATTTCTTTGTGGATATTTTTATCTGGTTGATCTGTCTATGACAGTGGGGTATTGAGGTCTCTCAATACAATTGTATTAGTGCTTATTTGATTTTTCATGTGTGTTAGTATTTGTTTATATAGTTAGGTATGCTGGTATTTGGTACATATATCTTTATGATTGTTATCTCTTCCTCTTGGATTGTTTCCTTTGCAAGGACATAGTGACCTTCTTTGTCTCTCTTCATCAGTCTTGGCTTGAAATCTGCTTTATCTGCAAATTGAATAGCTACCTCTGCTTTTTTCTGTGTTCCTGTCACATGGAGTATTGTTTTCCATCCTCTGACTTTGAATTTCTTTTTGAACTAAACATGTTGTATGCAGCATATTTTCTGAACTTACTTCTTTGTCTCTTTTGCCAGTCTGTTTCTTTTGATTGGTGAAATGAAACCATTTCCATTGATGGTTTAACTGATATGCATTGATTTATCCTTGTCATGTTATTTTCCAGTTATTGACCCCTCATTTAATTTCTTGCCTGCCTGGTGGATTCATTTTGTTGGGGCTCATGGAGTTGTAGTCATTGTTATCTCTTTCTAGAATGTCCTTCAGAACATTTTGGAGTAATGGTTTGGTGGTCATATATTTCTTCAGGTGCTCTTTGTCACAGAAGTTTCTTACTTCTCCATCAATTTTGAAAGATAGTTTTGGAGGGTACATTAGTCTGGGTTGTAGGGTTTTTTTGGAGGGGGGTTGAAATACTTCACTCCTAGCTCTCATTGACTTGAGGGTTTGTGTCAAGAAGTCTGCTGTGATTCTGATGGGCTCTCCTTTATAGGTTATTTGTTTCTTTTCTCTGACAGCTTTTAATATTCTGTTCCTGTGTTGAATTTCTGGAATCTTGACTATTATGTGTCTTGGTGTAGATTTTTTTTTTGATCATGGGTAATTGGAGTTTTATATGCCTCACTTATCTGTATGTCCAATTCTTTTTCTCTGCTTGGGATGTTTTCTGCCATTACTTCTGCAAACAGGCTTTTTATGTCCTTTGCACTGTCTCCTGTTTTTTGTTGACTCCAATCATCTTATGTTATTCTTCTTTGTGTCATATAGCAGCTGTTGGATTGATTTTTCATGATCCCTTGATATTTTAAAAAATATTTCTTTTTATGGTCACTAACAGCAATCCTGTCTTCTATATTTGATATTCTGTCCTCACATTGGCTCATTCTTCTGCATATACTTTCAGTAGAATTTTTAATCTCCTGGATATTTGTTTGAATCTGTTTCATGGATTCCATTTCTTTCCTATGTTGGTTGTTCATGGTTTCCATCATTTTCCTAAGCCCCTCTACATTTTTATCTGTATTTGCTCTAGAGTCACTATGTCTTTCATTATGGTCACCATCTCTGTAGTTATCTGCAAAAGTATCTTTGTTTTGATTTTTTTCTAGAGCTTCATTCATCTTTACTTCCACTGTTACCATTTCAGAGAGTCCAGGTGGGTGGGTTTCAAATTTTTCTACCTCATTGCTCCCTAGATTTACCTTTGGTGAGCTGGAAGTTTGGTGTTGCATCTTGCTTAAGTGTATTCTCGTTATATATATAATTTATTTTAATATATATTATATATATATTAAAAAAATTAATTCCTGGGTTGATGCTCATAAATTGCTATGGCAAACAGCTTTATTGCTAGTATTTAGAACCCTTAGGAAATTGCTGCTTCTCAGATATGTCATCCAAGTATAGCTGGCTTTTGGGTTTTGAGTCTGTTGCAAGAACCTACATCTTCAATTTATTGAGGATGCAAAGTTGCTGCCTATTTGGCCTAACCCCTTGTTCTTTGGCACTGGCCTATTGTATTGTTTATGACCCCTAGGCATTTCAGTCTTGGCACACAAGGAAGAACAACCAATTAGAACAACTATGTTACCTTGGCTAAAGTAGTATAATCAGCAGCAACGATAGCATCAAATATAGCCTAGAAAATGAGAAACTGTGGTAACTATTAATTTGCCACCTTTATCCATATGAACTAGATTTGTGGCTATATAACATATATAATGAAATTTAAAACAAACCAGAAAATTGTATACAGTAACTATACCTTCAGTGTGGCAATTTTATACACAGAGGAAAATTTAAAAGAAGTTAGGGGCCAAAAATTGAGAAATAGAATAAGAGGAAGAGATTAGAAGCAACACTGGCAAACAAAAGAAGATTATGCAAACTTTGGGAAACTGGTGAAGAAGATAGGCGGGAAAGAGAGATGGAAGAAATAAAAAGAACAGAACAAGAATAAGAAAAACTAGAAAGAGTGTTCATACTTATATAAAAACAATTACAAATAATCAAGAAAAAAGAAAATAAAAACAAGAAAAAAAAGAATAAGAGAAAAAAAGTCCGCTTCAAGGTGTATCTCTGCTATCACTGGTAGACAAAATGGGGAGAGTCCAGATCTATGTTGATTAATCCCAAAAAGCCAGCAGTAGATTTATGGCAGGGTAATGGATAATCCCAGCAAGCCTGCACCTTTAATTCTGAAGCTCAGGCTGGTTTCTGGCTGTATGAATGGAACCCATTTTGTTCAGCCTGCAACCCCATGCAACCCCAAGCAACTTCTGCCAGCTTGAAGTTGAGTCCTTGACCTCCTGCTGAGTTGAACTCAGTTCTGCCTCATCCTGATGGAGCCAGCCCACAGCTGCTTTGAGTTCTGAGCTCAGTTGGCCCCTCTCAAAGATGACTACCAGCCAATCACCCTCTTATGAGGGACGTAGGAACCCGAATAACTCACCAACCATTGGAGTTCACTGTGTCCACTAGTCTGTTCCACTGATGCATTTCTCTGTGGAGGTATCTGTGTTTGCCAGGAGTCATCGAACATCTCTAGTTTTGAGCTACCTTTCCCACACTGTGAGTCAGGGCTCAGGGAGAAAGTGCCACTTAGCACCTCCTTCTTCATTGAAGTCTCTTTTTTCATTCTTCCCATGGGCTTCAATTCTCCATTTAGATTTTTGCTAGGTCCAGGGGACCCACTTCTCTCCTTCTCTTCCTCATGTTGCTATATTCCAGTGTCTGGACACCAAATCTCAGAGAAGCTATTTCCCTGCTGTTTACCACTCTGCCTTCTTCCTGCAAGTCCTAGGAAATTAGTTTTTATTGTATCTAACATGCTATACTTTTTTCTAATCTGTGCCATCTTTCTTCTGCTACTAATTTATTCCATCTCTCTAGACTAGCCATGGAAAAATTTCCTCCTATTTAACATTCCTTTGGATCTTTATGGCTTAGTCTTATTTTCAAGGTGGCAGTATCTAACACAGTCAATAGATGTCACTGTCTAATAGTCAAGTTACCCACTCAACAAGCCCTGTGTCAGAATCCTCAGGTTCTTTTTGATGGATTAACTCCCTACTTGATTAGCTCTGTAAGGCCTAAAATCTGTGCACAGTATTTACTTAAGACAGTCATGTAGCCATCTCTCCATTTAAGATATGACATTAGAGATGTGATTTACTCAGGCCTGTGATCACTGGCTTTCACCAGCCTCTAGCCACAGCACATTGCCTCATGCACTAAGAAGCCACTGTTGCCTGTCAAGGCTGATTCAATGACATTTAATGGTACCTAATCCTGGCCCATTGCCCTCTGGACTGAGATTTTTAAGTTGTGGCCAAAATCTTAGCTCCAAAGATGGAGAAGGGATCAGGTACCACATGGTCCTGAGTGTAGGAGCCAGTCTGAATGTGTCCTGTTACTTGATAGCAGACAGACACTTCTCATCAGCTACTCAGGACTCCAGGCGCCAGGAAGTAAGTTGAGGTCAGGGAGTTTGTTTTATCTACTGATTTGGAAAAATATTTAGCCTCCCTGGAACAAGGATGTGCATGCATTCCGTGAGCTTGAAGCCATGAAATTTGGCAAGTCCTATATCAGATGCCTAAAACTGTTGTACAACATAGTCTAATTTAGATTGTAAGGCTGCCAGAGGGAACTAGATCTCTCTGTTGGTCCAGAAGTCCCCTCTGACAATTCTTAGGGGCCAACAGTCAATATCAATCAATAACAATCACAATCATAATCACCATAATAATGATATCCAATATCCTAGATATCCAATGCCTAGATTTGACCTGTATTTCAAGACAGAGCTTTGCATAATGAGAAGTTAGAATTTGTCCCAGAAGGACATATGAGTGAGTTGTGCAATAATTTGGCCATCCTACAAATAAAGACAAAGGTATCTGACAGTATGAATGAAAATGAGAACATCGTAGGAAGAAAACAGGTTTCTTGTAAGTTTTCATCAACAAGACCATTGCAGGTCTCAGATAATTTTATTCAAGATTGTTTTTAAAAATTTAAATTTTGCTAAGCATGGTGGTACACACCTGTAATCCTGGTACTTGAGAAGCTGAAGCAGGAGGATTGCAAGTTTGACGCCAGTCTGGGCAACTCAGAGAGATCCTGTCTTAAAATTAAAAAAAGAAAAAAAGGCGTGAGGGTGTAGCTCAGCAGTAGAGTGCTTGCCTAGTATGCATGAGGTTTTGAGCTCAATATCTAGCATTGAAAAAAATGAAAAACATAAAAAACAACTTTAATTCTGCCACTTACTTTTGTATGCTAAATGTGAGTCTACAAGGGCAAGTGCTTAAGGTTGTATTCTCTGGGAAAATAACACTGAAAATAGAATGACAAACTCAAAATCAGTGTGTGTTCACTGAACTTTTAAATGTTCAATGATAAATTGTGTTGTGTATATGTGTGCAGAGCTTTCGAAAAAATATACATCTTAAATCACACAGATCTGGATTCAACTTGTGGCTCAGAAGATTCTTTGATTTTCTTATCTGGATGTTCCATTTATCACCCCAAAGTGGATTCTTTGGAATAAGAAAAATGATCACAGTTTTAAAAAAAGGGAATTGCAGTTAAATATGTTTGGAAGTACAGAGTTGAATAAAGTTTAACTGGCTTCTTAATTGGATGATTCCTCAGAGCTTTCAATATAAAAATACAGTGTAACTCTCAAAGAAGGAGGAATGTATAAGTTAAAATGCAGTCAATAGTTAAATGTTGCCCAAACTTACCCAAATATAGAAACTTTCTTCATATAACATCTCATGGAGTTTAGGAATTTAGCAGAACAATGACTACATTCCTCAGGACTCTTCAGGTCATAAGCAGTGGGGACCAAACACTAGCTTAGGCAAAAAGTGGAAACCATTTGTTCTGGTAACCAAATCAAAGGCAGGACAAAGATGGAGATAGCCTCATGGGCAACCAGAGTAGCTTATAATAGTTAATATTTATTGTGAGATGATAATGTGCTAGGCCCTGCTTGACATGCTTCATTTACATTAATTCATTTGTGTGCACAACAACTACATGAGTTAAGTACTGTTATTATCTTTACAAAAAAGGAAACTCAGGTTCAAAGAGGTTAAGCTTCTCAGGGTTACCCTAGCAGTCTGACTCTGAGCTCACTCTTGAAACTATGAACATTGCACTTCTCCATGGACTTAAAAACTGTCAAAGTTCATTTTCTCCTTGTGACTCATGTCCTTGTGTCTATTTCATTCTCTTTAACCAAGTTTCCCCATGAGATTTTAGAGACCTGGCTCTCACTTCTCAGCTTGCCCCCTCACCTTCTTCCCAGGCAAGGGTTCTTCCTCCAATTTCTATTAAACATATTCTAGAGAAAGGGCTATGATTAGGGCTTGACTTGGGTCATGTGCCTGATCTTGGTTCAGTCCCTAAGGTGGAGGGAGTGTGTATAGGATTCTAATCAGCTCAGCTCACATACTACCATTGTGGCCAGGAGAGTGGAGAGGTGTGATTACCATGTGCATTATGTCACCATGTCAGAGGCTGTGATGTGGGGCAGTTCTCTGAATGAAAGAGAGTGTGGTTTGCAGAAGTGGTCTGGGTCACTGATATTCCAAACTGTGACCTACCCTGGAACATTTTCGAATCAAATGGGATATGTATGCAGAGGTGCCAGCATGGTACTGGGATAGGTTGTTGATTCATTCTGACTTTTTCTATTTAGGTCTCAAAAAAGATCTTCCTTTTAATGTAGAAGAACTACCTAGGGATGATGCTTTATATATAACAAGTCTGAGAATTAAAATAAGATCTGACTGCCAGGTCAGTGTCTAGGTCTAAGAAGTCACACCAAGCTGGAAGAGAGACAAAACAAGGTCAGGAAAAGAGGCAGGAAGATCCAAATCTGGCAAAAAGCACAGGCATGTCCATGGAGCAGACCAGAGGTTAACATCCAGAGGTCCAATCTGAGTGAATAGGCACAGGTGGGGGTCACATCAGGCAGAAAGGCTGGCCCAAAGCAAGTTCTGGAAAGATTCAATGGGCTGGAGTTCAGAATCCCAGCTGGGAGGAGGTCAGGGAGCCACCCTCAGATGTAGAATAGGAAGACAAAGCACAAAGACACAGATTCCAAAATAAGAAGGCAAGTTTGTGCCAAGTGGAATCGTATGTACTATAGAGCCCAGCAATGTCAGAAACTATTTCCTCAATGCCCTATCAGGCAGCATGACCCCAGGTAGCACACTGGTTTACTTTAAACAACTTTATCCATTTTCTTTTTGAGTACTGGGGATCAAACTCAGGAATTTGCGCTTCTGAGGCAGGTGGCAGCACCACTGAACTAAGTACCCAGCCCAACTTTATCCATTTTCTTTTTTTTTTCCACCATTAAGTTTATTGGCACATTTTAGGTATAAAATACATTTACACACATCATTGGGATCTTGTACCATTACATGATGTATCTTGGTTCTTATTTTTTTTCCCCTTCCCCTGCCCTCCCCTCACCCCCTGCACCCCTCCCCACTTGCAAAGATCCCGTTTCCATTTTTTTCCCTTTCTCATATTTTTTCCCCTCTTTCCCCTCCCCCCACCTCCCCCGCCCCCCTAGAGCTTTACTTCCTATTACACAATATCAATTACACATTTTTAAAATTAAAATATCAAGACCTAGGAGACATTACCACAGATTTTACAGAATTTAAAAGGATATGGAAAGCATATTTCAAAAATCTCTTTTGAAATAAATTTGACAACTTCTAAGAAGTACTTTTGAAGACAAATTAATGAAACTAACTCTGGAAGAAATATAAAATTTTTTCCCCCATTAAGTTTATTGGTACATTTTTGGTATACAATACAGTTATATTCATCATTGGGATCTTGTACCATTACATGAGTCTCTTGGTTCTTATTTTTTTCCCCCTTCCCTTGCCCTCCCTTCACCCCCTCCACCCTTCCCTATTTGCAAAGACCTTGTTTCCATTTTTTTTCCTCTTCTCATATTTTTTCCTTTCTCTTTTTTCCCTTCCCCTACCCCTCCCAATTCCCCTGCTCTTTTAGACCTTTTCTTCCTGTTACACAATATCAGTTATACATTTTTTAAATTACAATATCAAGATCTAAGAGACATTATCACAGATTTTACAGAATTTAAAAGGATATAGAAAGCATATTACAAAAATCTGTTTTGAAATAAATTTGACAACTTCTAAGAAGTACCTTGGAAGATAAATTAATGCAACTAACTCTGGAGGAAATATAAAATTTGAATAACACCTATTAAAGAAAGTATATTCCTAGCTTGAAAACCTACCTATATGACAACAGCAGGCTCATAAACATTTTAACTGATAAATTATATCAAACTATTAAAGCAGAAAAAAGAAAGAACACTTCTCCCCTCATTTTAGGAACTCAACATTGTGCTAATCCTAAAACTGGATAAAGATAATAGAAGAAAAAAGTATGAACATAGATAGAAATTTGTTTAACAAAACAAACTATTGGAAGTCAGATCTGGCAGGATGTAGAAAGTGGTTTTGTTATAGGGATGGCAGTGTTGGTTCAGCATTGGAAGATCCTCCCCCAAAAGTCATCATTTTAACAGAGGAAAGGTAAAAGCCATATGATCCTGTCACTAGTTGGAGAAAAAGTATTGCACTAAATTCTACAGCTGTTCATGGTAAAAGCTATCAGGAGACTAGAAGTAGAATAGAACCTTCTCAACAGATCAAAGACATGTACTCCATACTTCCAGCGAGAATGCCTTATATAAATGGAGAAGATACAATGCTCTCTCCTTAAGGTGGGGAACAAGGGCAGATATGCTTACTCTTTATCTGTCCATTAAACTTTGAAACCTAGTCCCCACCAAAATAATCTGGCAATAAAATGACACAATTGGCACAGGATTGGCAAGGTAGAAGCAAAATCTTTATAGGTAGATGAAATGATCATCTACAGAGAAAATACTAAGAAATCTCTAGGAGCCCCTAGAACTTGTACTTGAATTTAGCAGGATTAGAAAACACAAGGCATATATAAAAATTCAGGTCTGTGTATACTTGCTAAATGAAGAATTGGATATTGAAATTTAAAAGTTATGTAGGAGTACAAAGGACCTAGAAAAGTTAAAAAAAAAAAGTGTTGGAAGACGTTTAGTACCTAATTTTAAGACTTTTTCTAAAGCTACAGTAATCAAGGCAGTGTTGGTGTAAAGAAAGACATATAGATCATTGGAATAAAACAGAGAATCTAGAAATAGAACCACACATATATGGTACACTGAGTTTTGAAAGATTATTTAACATTAGCATTTTATAGAATATAAACTCAATTCAAGAGTTGAGGAAAAGATAGTGTTTTCAGCAAATGGCACTAGAACACCTGGTATCCGTATATAAAAAATTAACCTCAACCCTTTATTTCCATACATAAAAATAACTTGAAGGGATCTATGAACCTAAATATGAAAGCCTAAAAGTATAAAACTTTAAGAAGAAATTATAAGGGAAAATGTTTATGAATTCAGGGTAGGCAAGAACTACCTAGGATACAAAAAACATGATGTATAAAAGAAAAAAATTGATAAATGAGAGTCCATCAAAATTTAGAACTTTAAATGACATCATTAAAATGAAAAGTAGTCCTTAAACAGACCATATTTACAATACATATAACCTATGACCAGAATACATAAAGAATTCTTAGAGCACATTAATAGACAACCCAATTAAAATGCAGACATAAGAAGATCATAAACAGCCGGTATAGCACAACGAATGCTGTGCAAATCTAGAATCAGAAAAATACTAATCAGTACAAAGATAAGATTGAATTATACACTCATTAGGGAGATGAAGTTTAAGGTTTTCAAAGCCTTGTCATGACTTTTTCTTTTTTGTTGGATTCTCCCCCTTTGCGTTTAATTTGTCAGGCCCAATGGATTCATTCTGCTGGGTTTCCTGGGGTTGTGATCCTCATTGTCTTTTCCTAGGGTATTGTCTAAAATTTTTTGGAGTGCTGGTTTGGTATTCATGAAGTTCCTGAGGTGCTCTTTTTCATGAAAGTATCTTATTTCTCCATCAATTTTGAAAGATAGTTTTGCAGGGTACATCAATCTGGGTTGGAGGCTGTTTCCTTTAGGGCTTGAAATACATAACTCCAAGCTCTTCTTGCCTTGAGGGTTTGCATTGAGAAGTCTGCTGTGATTCTGATGGGTTTTCCTTTGTATGTGATTTATTTCTTTTCTCTCACTGCTTGTAGAATTTTATTCTCCTGTTGGATTTCTGGAATCCTAACTATTTATGCCTATGTGTAGATTTTTTTTGATTAAGGCTAGCTGGAGTCCTATATGCTTCACTTATCTGTATGTCAAGTTCTTTCCCCCTCCTTGGGAAGTTTTCTGTCATCACTTCTGTGAACAGATTTTTTATGTCATCTGCACTCTCTCCTCTTTCTTCATTGACTCCAGTCAGTCTTATGTTATTCTTCTTTACATCGTCTAGCAGCTGCTGGATTGATTTCTCGTGTTCCTTTACAATTTTAAAGCAATTTTTCTTTTCCTGGTCACTAATTGCAATCTTATCTTCTATATGTGAAATTCTATCCTCACTTTGGTTCATTCTGCTGCATAGACTTTTGATGGAGTGTTTAATCTCTTGGAAATCTGTTTGTATCTGTTTTATGGATTCCATTTGTTTCCTCTGTTGGGATTCCATCATATTCCTCAGATCCTCTATTTTTTTATCTGTGTTGTCTCTAGATTTATTAATCATGTCTTGCACCATGAACAAAATCTTTACTGTTATCTGAGTAATTATTTCTGATTTCATTTTTCCCAGATCCTCTTTTGTTGCCAGTTCAGAGAGTCCAGGTTGTTAAGTATCAGATTGTTCCATCTCGTTTCCCTTTGGGGTTGCTGTAGGTGATCTGGAACTCTGTTTTTGAGGCTTGCTTATGTGTTTTCTCTTTTCCATGGGGGTGGGGGTGCTTCTGGCACCCATGTGGCTCACCTTCCTTAGGGAGCTTCCTTCTGGGTGCTGGGACTGGCTCACCTTCTCTGCCCTAGGAGCCTGGGATGGAGGCGGGGAGCTTCTAGGAAGAAATATAAAATTATATAGCACCTAGTAAAGAAAGTATATTCCTAGCTTGAAAACCTACCTATATGACAACAGCAGGCTCATAAACATTTTAACTGATAAATTATATCAAACTATTAAAGTAGAAAAAAGAAGGAACACTTCTTTTCTCATTTTAGGAACTCAACATTGTGCCAATCCTAAAACTGGATAAAGATAATAGAAGAAAAAAATGTAAACATAGATAGAAATTTGTTTAACAAAACAAACTATTAGAAGTCAGATCTGGCAGTATGTAGAATGTGGTTTTGTTATAGGGATGGCAGTGTTGGTTCAGCATTGGAAGATCCTCCCCCAAAAGTCATCATTTTTAAAGAGGAAAGGCAAAAGCCATATGATCCCGTCACTAGTTGGAGAAAAAGTATTGCACTAAATTCTACAGCTGTTCATGGTAAAAGCTATCAGGAGACTAGAAGTAGAACAGAACCTTCTCAACAGATTAAAGACATGTACTCCATACTTCCAGGGAGAATGCCTTATATGAATGGAGAAGATACAATGCTTTTTCCTTAAGGTGGGGAACAAGGGCAGATATGCTTATCTTTATGTGTCCATTAAACTTTGAAACCTACACCCAACCTTAATAGTCTGGCAATAAAATGACACAATTAGCACAGGATTGGCAAGGTAGAAGCAAAATCTTTATAGGTAGATGAAATGATCATCTACAGAGAAAATACTAAGAAATCTCTAGGAGCCCCTAGAACTTCTATTTGAATTTAGCAGGATTAGAAAACACAAGGTATATATAAAAATTCAGGTCTGTGTATATTTGTTATAAATGAAGAATTGGATATTGAAGTTTAAAAGTTATGTAGGAGTACAAAGGACCTAGAAAAGTGAAAAGAAAAAAAAACGATGTTGGAAGACATTTAGTACCTAATTTTAAGACTTCTTCTAAAGCTACAGTAATCAAGGCAGTGTTGGTGTAAGGAAAGACATATAGATCATTGGAATAAAACAGAGAATCTAGAAATAGAACCACACATGTGTGGTCCACTGAGTTTTGAAAGATTATTTAACATTAGTATTTTATAGACTAAAAACTCAATTCAAGAGTTGAGGAAAAGATAGTGTTTTCAGCAAATGGCACTAGGATACCTGGTATCTGTATATAAAAAATTAACCTCAACCCTTTATTTCCATACATAAAAATAACTTGAAGGGATCTATGAATCTAAATAAGAAAGCCTAAAAGTATAAAACTTTAAGAAGAAATTATAAGGGAAAATGTTTATGAATTCAGGGTAGGCAAGAACTACCTAGTATACAAAACCATGATGTATGAAAGAAAAAAATTGATAAATGAGATTCCATCAAAATTTAGAACTTTAAATGACATCATTAAAATGAAAAGTAGTCCTTAAACAGACCATATTTACAATATATATAACCTATGACCAGAATATATAAAGAACTCTTACAGCTCATTAATAGACAACCCAATTAAGAAGTAGATATAAAAAGATGATAAATAGCCAATATAGCACAAGGAAAGGTGTGCAACTCTAGAATCAGAAAAATACTAGTCAGTACAATAAGAAGATTGAATTATATGCTCATTAGGGACATGAAGTTAAAAGTTTTAAAAGCCTTGTCATGACTTTTTCTTTTTGTTGGATGCTCCCCATTTGCATTTAATTTGTCAGGCCCAATGGATTCATTCTGCTGGGTTTCCTGGGGTTGTGATCCTCACTGGCTTTTCCTAGGGTATTGTCTAAAATTTTTTGGAGTGCTGGTTTGGTATTCATGAAGTTCCTGATGTGCTCTTCATCATGAAAGTATCTCATTTCTCCACCAATTTTGAAAGATGGTTTTGTAGGGTACATCAATCTGGGTTGGAGGCTGTTTCCTTTAGGGCTTGAAATACATAACTCCAAGCTCTTCTTGCCTTGAGGGTTTGCATTGAGAAGTCTGCTGTGATTCTGATGGGTTTTCCTTTGTATGTGATTTATTTCTTTTCTCTCACTGCTTGTAGAATTTTGTTCTTCTGTTGGATTTCTGGAATCCTAACTATTTATGCCTATGTGTAGTTTTTTTTGATTAAGGCTATTTGGAGTCCTATATGCCTCACTTATCTGTATGTCAAGTTCTTTTCCCCTCCTTGAGAAGTTTTCTGCCATCACTTCTGTGAACAGATTTTTTATGTCATCTGCACTCTCTCCTCTTTCTTCATTGACTCCAATCAGTCTTATGTTATTCTTCTTTGCATCGTCTAGCAGCTGCTGGATTGATTTCTTGTGTTCCCTTACAATTTTAAAGTAATTTTTCTTTTCCTGGTCACTAATTGCAATCTTATCTTCTGTATGTGAAATTCTATCCTCACATTGGTTCATTCTGCCACATAGACTTTTGATGGAGTGTTTAATCTCTTGGAAATCTGTTTGTATCTGTTTTATGGATTCCATTTGTTTCCTCTGTTGGGATTCCATCATATTCCTCAGATCCTCTATTTTTTTAAATCTGTGTCCTCTCTAGATTTATTATTCATGTTTTGCACTATGAGCACAATCTTTGCTATTATCTGAGTAGTTATTTCTGATATCATTTTTCCCAGATCCTCTTTTGTTGCCAGTTCAGAGAGTCCAGGTGGTTGAGTATCAGATTGTTTCCCTTTGGGGTTGCTGTAGGTGATCCAGAAGTCTGTTTTTGAGGCTTGTTTACATGTCTTCTCATTTCCCCAGGGGGGTGGGGTGGGGATGCTTCTGGCGCCCATGCAGCTGACCTTCTCTGCCCTAAGAACATGGAATGGTGGTGGGGGTGGCCTCCTTCTGTGTGCTGGGACTGGCTTATCTTCTCTGCCCTAGGAGCGTGGAATGGCAGTGGGGGAACTTCCTTCCGAGTGCTGGGACTTTATCCATTTTCTAATGATCATTGACTGCTTGCAGGAACGACTGGTCAAATCCCCAAATAGGAGCATGTAGTGAGTGCTTGTGAGGCTGACATGTTTAGTCTGGTTTGTCTTTTTCAGGCCTTTCCCACTCCTGCCTTTTTTATTATTCCAGTTCTGTTCTTCAGTTTAGTTAAGAGTGGTGGTGCCTCCTCTTTGTGATTATCCATGAAGTGGATCCTCCCCCACCTCATTTGTTATTAATTTCTATTTCTGCTGTAACAAATTGCCACAAACTTAGTGGCTTAAAACAACACAAACTTACTATTTCAGAGTTTTAGAAGTCAGAAGTTAAAAATAGGTCTCACTGGGATGATATCAAGGTGCTGGGAAGGCTGGATTCCTTCTGGATGCCCTGAGTATGCATTTCTTGGCTTGTGGCCCCTTCATCTTCAAAGGCAGTGACATGGCATGCTCTAATTTCTCTCTAACTCTGATCCTCAGCCTCCCTCTTATAAGGACCCTTGTGATGACAGTAGACCCTCACCCCTGATAATCCAGAGTACTGTCTTCATCTCAAGGTCCTTAACTTACTCATACTCATGAAGTCTCTTCAGCCAAGTGAAATATATTTGCAGACTGCAAGGATTAGGATGTGGAACTATTTTTCTGGGGGTGAGTGGTAATTAATCAACCTATTACAGCTGTCATATTTATCTTTGGTATTTGACATATTCCCAGATACCCCCAGGATGGGAGCTGCGTGCCCCAGGTCTGAGCTTTCTTGGTGTAGGAGGATAGGGCTAGCAGGTATATGCTGTTCTCTGAGTGAGGTAGGACACTCTAAGAGCCCTATATATTGTAAGGCCTAGTTACCCAGGGAGACCTTCTCAACCATTGCTTTTTCACAAAGATAAGAATTTCCCAGCCACCTCTGATTGCTAGCTACAGTCATACAAATATGTTAACTTCTGCAGACTTTATGGAAAGCAAATGGTACTGATAGGTCTTGATGGAGAAACTCTCATACCTGTGCTTCAAGAAAAATGCATGAGACTATTCCTCATAATCTTGTTTGTAATGGTGAAAAACTTCAATTAACTAAGATTTTCAATAGTAGAATGGGCAAGGAGACTATTGATTTACTACTTTATTACCTTATAATATTTTGCATGATTTGGAAGTATGTGTATATGTTGACATAAAAATATTAAAAATACAATGCTAGATGAAAAACCCCAGGTGATAAAATTATATTCTTTATATATAATATATATTATATATAGTTAAAAAAATATAAAATATAAAAGTATGCCTGGGGTAGAAGCACTCCAGCTTTAGAATAGTGGGCTCTGCTGGACAGGAGGGTGAGAATGGGACTGGAGAAGCCATATAAAGGACAGCAACCCCATTGGCAAATCTCATTCATTTCTTTAGCAAAAAAAGGAATTAAATATAGTAAGATGAATATATTTGTTTCGGTTAAGTGGTAGACACCATGTATTCATTAAATTATTCCCTATACTCTTCTGAATAGTCTGAAATATTTAATAATAAAACAATAATTAATTTAAAAGTCTAGGCATAACACGTAATTTATTTGGACTAATTTTTAAAGCAACATTTCCCCCTATATGCTGTAGTGTGGATATGAATGTTCCTTAAAAGCCCAAGGATAGGTCCTCAGCTTGCTGCTCTTAAGAGGTTGATGGAATCTTTAAGAGGTGGGGCCTAGTGGGTGGTCCTACACCATTAGGAGCGTGCCCTTGACCTGCCTTACCTCTTGCTCTCACTCTTTGCTTCCCAGCCACCATGAGATGAGGGGTTTCTCCACCATAGTGCTCTGCCATCATGTGCTAACTCTCCATAGGCCAAAAAACAATGGCCAGCCAACCATGAACTGAAACTTCTAAAACTGTGAACCAAAATAAACCTTTTTTTAAGCTGGCTGCCTCAAGTATTTGTTACAGTAATGGAAAGCTAACACACTATAATGTAATGTTAAGATGAAATTTCAACTAGACTCATCATTAATGATTTATAATTTTCAACACTATAGCCTGATTTAAAAACTGATTTAGCATCCAAACTTTAAGCTCTTCAATTAACATATAATTCATAAATTGATTTGCTTACTTGTCTTCCTAAATACCATGGTGAGAATATATTCATTCGTTTCCCTTTTATGCAGACTTCCACTTTAAAAAAGTAATAAGGATTTAAAAAATTTTTTAAAATAAGAGCTTTATGGGATAGGGATTTAGCTCAGTGGTGCCAGGTCTGCCTGGCAAACGCAAGGTCTTGAGTTTGATTCCTGGTACCAAAACAACAACAACAACAACAACAACAGCAACAATCACCACCACCACCCAATGGATAAAATAAGAGCTTTATTGAACTAAAATTTGTATACTATACAATTTACAAACTTAAAGTGTATGATTCAGTAGATTTTAGCATATTGACAGAGTTGCACGCCATGACCACAATAAAATTGAAATCATTTTTGTTATTGCAAAACAACTCTGCTCACTATCATCCCTCTGACCCCACCCTGCCCATCTAGGCAACCACTGAGCTACTTTGTATCATCATAGATTTTCCTATGGTGGGATTTTTTTCCCCCTGAAATATACTATGCTCACAGCAACATATCCAAAGAAATGGAAATCCTGCAAAGTGAGTTCCCATACCATACTGGAGTGAAACTAGAAACTGACAGCAGAAACATACTTAGAATACAGTAACTTTTTCTCCCATCTTTTTTCCTATTACCTGTCTTTTATTTCATACTTTATTTATACATTAACTTTTTCATATAAGAGAAACCATGTGATGTTCAAATTTGTGTGTCTGATTTACTTCACTTAGCATTATGGTCTCAAAATCTATCCATTTTCCTACAAATGCCTCAAGTTTATCTTTATTTATGGTAGAGTAGTATTCCATTGTGTATTAAAACCACATTTTTTTTAATCCATCCATCTGTTGATGAGCATATAGGCTGTTTCTAAGATTTAGCTATTATGAATTATGCTGCTATCAATATGGATATACACACATCACTATGGTATGATGTTTCTAACTCCTTTGGGAAGATACCTAAAAGGGGAATAGCTGGGTCAAATGGAATTTCTATTTTTAGCTTTTTGAGGAATTTCCATATTGATTTCCATAGTAGTTGTATCAGTTTATACTCCCACCAACAATGAAGACGGTTTCCTTTCCACAGCTTCACCAGCATTTGTTATTGGTTGATATCTTGAAGGTAGCCATTCTTTCTGGGGTGAGATGGAATCTCAATACTGTTTTAATTTGCATTTCTTGGGTGGCCAGTAATGTTGAAGATTTTTTCATGTACTTGGCCAATTGTATTTCTTCATCTGAGCAGTTTCTGTTCATTTCAGATGCCCATTTCTTGATTGGGACTTTAAATTTGGGGGATCTAATTTTTTTGAGTTCTTTATATATTTTAGATATTATTCTTTGAATAGTAGCTGGCAAAAATATTTTCCCATTCTGTAGGTTGTCTCTTCATTTTGTTGGCTCCTTCTGCTGTGCAAAAGCTTTTTTAATTTAATGTGATCCTATTTGTTGATTCTTGGTATTATTTCTTGAGGAATAGGGATTTTTATACAAATATGAATTCTTACTAAAAATTTCTCTAGTATGGTAATTCTAGCATGAACTTCCTTTATTAGGATAAAGTCAGTATTTCTCCCCATGGACTTTTGCAACAGATATTAATTTTTTCTGTGGAACTAGATGGAAAATGTTAGTTAAGAACCTTATAATGAATACAGAATTATCTCTTCACTATGATAATATTGAATAGTGAATATTACTTTATCCAAATAATATGAGAATCCAGCTTTGCCAGTTCTACATTTCTGTCTTACACAAAGTCTTACTGGGAAATTTGAAAGTAAATGCCATTTAGAAATTTAATTTAGCCTTCCCTTCTTTTCTAGTCCTCCAGTCCTTTGTACCTTTACTCTGCAAGTATCATGTTGTATTATTTCTCTAGTTTTCCAAAATGGAAATACTGAAGTTCTTGACTCTGCAGGGTAGAATTTATAGTTGAAAAATATGACTTAATAGAGTTGAGAGAATGGAGTTAGCAGTGAACATATAAAAGTCTTGTACAATTTGCTTTTTGTTTGAGCAATAAAGATAATACATTCAGGGCTGCTGTGGGGTCATGTAGCTACTTTGGAAAATTTGAAAGTATCCTCTTTCTCTGGGTGAGTGCAACCCCTGTTGGCCAAGTATCTTAATGCAGGGTACAACCTGACTGACCATACATAGTTGCAAGATGCTCATCCATAGCATTTAGCAATTTTGAAATTCACATAAAATAATTGTAGATATTTATGGAGTACAGTGTAATATTCTGATATACATGTACAACGTATGGATCAAAGCAGGGTAATTACATATGCTTTATTTCAAATACTTACACTTTTTGTATTGGGAACATTTAAAGTGCTTTCTTCTAGTATTTAAAAATATACAGGGCCAGGGATTTAGCTCAGTGGCACCACACCTGCCTTGTAAGTGCAAGGTTCTGAGTTCGATCCCTACTACAAAAAAAATATATATATACATTAAATTGTTATTAATTATACCATCCTACTGTGCTGTAAAGCACTAGAAATTATTTTTCCTGTCTCATTGTATTTTTATATTTGATCCAATTTCTTTTTATTCTTTCTGCCTCTCTTTTCTTCCTGGCCTCTGGTAACAGCTATTCTATTCTCTAATTCTGTGAGAGCGATTTATTTATCTTCCACATATGAATGAGGACATATCTATTTGTCTTTCTGTGCCTGGTTTATTTCTTTTCATGTAACATCCTCCAGGCTCATCCATGTGGCTGCAAATAACAAGATTTCATTCTTTTTGGTAGATAATATATATTATATAATACTATATACTACATAATAATATATAATATTGTATATTATATATAACATTTAAAAAACCACTTGTTAAACCTATGTGTCCATTTATCTGTTGATGGATGCCTAGATTAATTCTGTATCTTGGCTCTTGACAATACTGCTGCAGTAAAGATGGGAGTGCAGATATCTCTTTGACATATATACTGATATCCTTTCTTTTGTATATATACTGTCTTAATTACTTTTTTCTCATTGTTGAGACAAAATACCCAATACCTAAGTTAAAGGGGAAAGAGTTTATTTAGCTCACAGTTTGTAGAGGTTTCAGTCCATAATTAGCTGGTTCTAAAGCAGAGTGTCACATGGCAGAGGGGTGTTGCAGAGGAGGAAACAGTTCATGACACCCACATGGTAGCAAAAGCAACAAGGGAACCTTAACAGCACTTTCTGCCCTTTTATCTTATCCAGACTACCTGGATTAGGGTGGTGCCAAACCAATCAGTGTACTGGTTTAGTAATCACATGTCCTTAATCCCAGCATCACACACTCTAGATTCAGCCACCTCTGAAAAAGCCATCTATGACCACATGAGGCTTTAGGGGGACACCTTGACTGAAACCATAACATGTACCTAGTAGTAAGACTGCAGGGTTATATGATGGTTCTATTTTTAGTTTTTTGAGGAACCTCCTTACTACTTCCCTAATGACTTTATTAATTTATATTCCCACCAACAATGCATGAGAGATCCCCTTTCTCCACATCCTTGGCAACATTTATTTTTTGCCTTTTTAATAATAGACATTCTGACTTATCCATAGAAATGTATGCATCTTGAAATAGTAATATGGATACAATACAATTTGTGCAATCCCTTGCTTGAGGGAAACTAAAGGATCTCTTTCCTCTGCACTTGCAATAGTGTGTGTGCAGTTTGTTTGGCTTTGAAGAGGTAGCAAATACTGTGTGAGGCCTTTTTCTACTTCTATGTCCGTGTCCATTCAAGTGGTCTGTGAGTCAGGGCTGTTAACAGTCATTTCTCATAGTCATTGATGATTGTAAATATGATGGCCTGGACAGACCCTGGGTGGGTAGTAGGCATTTGCTCAGAGCTGTAATCCAGAGTGTTCAAGCACCAAAGGGATATAGAGATACAACATACACTGGTTCTGCAAACAATACACACAATTTACATAGAAATCAAATAACTTGAGTGCCCAGCTATGTCTTCTGAAGATTTTTCCAACGCTCACATGCAGTCTTATCCAGTCAGCTGAAAGTCAAAAGTCCTGACAACCAGAATTCTGAAGTTGAGTAGAGCATGACATAAGTAACTTACTTAGAAATAATTTATTTTTTTACTTAGTATGTATCCCAACATTTGGGTAGTATTAGAAAATACCAAAAGGAAAGAGCTACCAAAATGCTGGAAATGTTCTGTTGTATTTTTTTCAGACCATTGATTCTGTTACAATCAGTAGAACTGAATTGGTATTTTTAAATGAGATCTGCATATAATCACAAATACAGAAAAGTTGCAAGTATAATATAGAAAATCCTTTCCCTTTTTTCCTTTGTAGTTAATAAATATTTTGTGGAGTGTGACATTAAAACTATGTAAATATATTGAATTTTGTTAAACATACGATTCATTAACTATTTTATCAATGTGAATACGGATTTATGTCTTTGGATTATAATCTATCACTACCATTATTTGTCTCAATAGTCACGTTGTCCCTGTGTGGTCTTCTTTCTGGCTGGCTTCTGTATCTGTATGACACATCCCCCTCATTCTTCAAGCATTTCTTGCTTTCTGGCACAAGATTCTTCTAGCTCATCCTATACTTTCCTTGCCTTAGCCCTGAATCTGCCATTTATTTCTTCAAGGAGCCCTGGTTCCTTTTTTTGAATTAAAAATTTTCAGGTCATTGTAGCTTTGTATTCAGTTGTAAGAAATAATACATGGATCCCATGTTGCCCAGTGGCCACCCTACCTTGCAAAAGCATACTGGAGCATCACAGGTAAGATATTGACTCTGATAACACCCAAGACCCAGAACATTTTAATCAGTGCAAGGTCCTTCCTGTTGCCTTTCTATAGCCATGCTCACCTTTCTCTCCCTCCCTCATCTCCCACCAGAACCCTTGTTCCTTTTAGTGGAAAATGATATTCAGAATCCAAAGTCTGGGTGTTAGGTATGCTCATTGCTACCAGGTGTGGTGACTCCCAGGTCTCTTGTAAATAGAATCTCCCTTTCCCTCTCATACGTGTATGTATGCATAGGTACATAATACACATTTGCATCCATATCTATTTCCATATTTACTTATTGAAGACTGACTTCACATCAACACTTCCAATTCCAATCCAACACTATTGAGCTCATTCATTCCTTCCTGTGTCTGTACCTGTCTTCTGCATGAGAAACATGCCTTCTATTGTCTTTACTTTTTCTAGTCTTTTGACCAATGCCACCCTGCTTGTAACCATCTGGCCATCCTTTCCTCTACACAGACACATGCCTTGCTTGTAGAGTGCAGACAACTCTTCTGGATGGCCCCTCCACAAAGACATCCTTTCACTGTTGCCCTAACCCCTAGTAGATGCTTCCCCTGTGGGGATCCTCTGCATCGCACTGTCCCTCTGATGCACCAGTGGGCTTATCTTGCATGAGAATGCTGTGACAAACTGCTCTGGGCCATCACAGCACTATCCCCACCTGGAGGAGACACCTCCCTTGTTCTGTTCACCTAGTAGCTTTGGGACTAAATGGTTCCAGAAAGAAAGAGAAAGGAAGGGGAAGGTGAAGAGTTATATGTACTTTTTAATAATAATAAAAAAATGGGCTGGGGATTTAGCTCAGTGGTTCTGCTGCCTGCCTGCAAGATCCTGAGTTCGATCCCCAGTACAAAACAAACAAACAAACAAACACCCCTAACCTGACTATGTAAAAGTAGAACCACTTTAAGAAATAAAAGTAATTTGAATACACAGTAAAGTGTTGGCCTGCGCAGGGCAGCTTTGTGTTATTTGTGTCAGCCCTGGCTAACAGATCTTTTGTATATGTTCTGGTTTCTTCCTTCTGCACAATCCCAGAGAACAATCCCAAAGAAATAGACTTCACTTCCTAGAAGTGCTCCATGATTTACCTTCATTTTCTATTTTCAGCTCTCCCACCTCCACTCCCATTCTTCCTTTTCTAAATATGCCTATCAGGAATGACTCAAGTTTATTGGAATCAAAATCTCAGACTTGCTGAAGAGATGTATAGCAATGAAGTTTTGCTGCTAGAATTTGTTTTTTAAAAATTGTTTTAGATTTTGTTGGCATGTTTGCAGTACCTGAAGTTTACATTCATTTTAAGGAGTGGCACATGTACATAATACTTCTTAATCATTTTTTATTCCTCTTCCCTGTTTTCATCATCATCATTATTTATTGTTATTATTTTATGACTTATAGTGCTTACATTCATTGTGGCTATTTGGTTCATGTACATGACACATTTTAAATCTTTTTACTTCCCATTCCTCTGTCCTCCTCCCCTTGCTCTCTGTCTCTCTTTTTTTTGTGTGGTACCAGGGATCGAACCTGGGTCCTTGCGCTTGTGAGGCGGGTGGTGGAACCACTAAGCTGAATCCCCAGCCCATGATCTCTGTCTCTTGAACCCCTTCCCACTTATAAGAGATTTTTCTCCCCATTTTCTTTTATCAATCTTTTGTTTTGTTCTTTATTTGTACTTTGTAGAATTTTTTTTTAAATCAGGAAGTGTGACTAAATTTCTATAGTTTTTATTTCCAAGTCAGGAGAATTTTTTTTTTGTAATTGATTTTTCAGACTTGGTATTGTATCTGGCTCATAACAGGCTGTCAATGAACACTGGTTGCACTGTGGCAAGTGATCCTGATAAGATCTCCCTCAGTGTTGGAACCTTTGATGAGCTGAAACTGGAAAGGTATGGTTTCAAACTCCTGACTTGTAGCCTGTTGAGTAGACTGTCCTTTTGTGCTGGGAACCAGTCACCAGAGGTCTTTAGCAATGAATGGAGGGGTGTGAGGTGAGTGATTTGTCTAGTTATGCACACAGGACCATTACTGAGGGCAGAGTTGCCTGGTGCCAGTTATTTTTCCTTCAGAGAAGGTTTTTGTGAATCCAGGTCCAGGCCAAGCTAGTTTATATGTCATTACTCTGGACACTGGAAATCCTTGCTCACAGATCCGGAGCAGAGACCCCGAGAGTCTGGAAATACACAAACCACAACTTTTCTTCCCTTATGCTGGATGAGAGACTGTGCCAAGGAACTTTGCTTGGAGTAAAGGGATCTGGACAGGATTATGGCTGACCCCACACAGAGTTATTAAGGATTGAATAGCCCATTTGGCAAACATACCGATAAGCGAAATATGTTCTGACGTCTTTTGGGACTAAGAATAATACTACAGTCCTGTGGGTAGAGGGTGAACTTTTCCCTGAAATGAGTAGACAGTCCAGCCCCCAGCCATCTCCAGTGAGGTCAGTGCTGCAGGAGTCTGGGACATACAAGATGGGCCTCACCTGAGACACAGGATGAACTTTCTCTTGGCAGTAGGGCCTCAGCTTGCTTTGGTTCAGATGCTGACCAGTGAAAATGTTCAGAAAGCTCTTGTGGAGGTGGAATGTGCTGGCCATGTGACCGAAAGACAGCTGGAAGGGACTAGAATAAGTAATCATATTTTAATGTATTGTGCTTCATTTCCCCGATTTTGGATGCAGACACACAATTTGTTTTATTTTGGTCACTTAGGCTGGGAAAAAAGAATCCCCTGCAACTGTGGGGAGATCTCATTACCTGTGAAATGGGGAAACTAGGACATACTGCACAGAGGTGGTTGTGTGAATTGAGTGGGATAGCCGGGCTCCAGGCACCTGTAACTGTGTTCACATAGTGTTTCCTTTACTTTCTCTTGTGAGCTACTTTAGGAACTGTGCCCAGGGAGGCTTTTGTCTCATTCATTCTTAATCTTGTCTTGAGCATTCCATTCCCATCTAACGAAGCCAACTCTTTACTCCCCAAGTCTTTCTTTTGATAAACTCGCTCATGAGCCTCATGCACCTCATGCTGGCTCACTACATTGGATTATCTGGTCTATGCAAAATGACTGTAAAGAAAGAGTGGCATAACACAAAATGGTGAATTGTCAAAGTGGAAAGAACTTCAGAGATGATCTAATTTAGTTTCTCAGTAGGGCTGTGTTGTCTTTCCAGGTGGGATAAGTTTTTGTTGGTTGAGACTGTCCTCCCCATCACAGGGCATTTAGCATTGCTTATTCCTTTAGTCTTTTTTTTTGGGTGCCGGGGATTGAACTCAGGTGCTTGCGCTTCCGTAGCAGATGGCAAATCCACTGAGCTAAATCCCCGGCCCTGTATTCCTTTAGTTTTTGTGATGAGCACATATTTTCAGATACTCTTGGGATGGGAGAGGATACTGTTACTGTTGAAAACTACTGACACTTTCATTTTCACTAGACAGTAGGTGGGCCCAATGCTACAGAGTAAATTAGAGAACCAGAAAAGAATCTAAAGCCTCTGACTCCTACAGGTAAGTCTTATACTCTTTGCCTGGGTTAAGAAGCTGAAGTTCAGAGTGGTCAAGGACAGTGTGCCCAAGATCACACAGTAAATGGCAAAGCCTATATTCAGCCCTTGCCTACCTATCTCACCCCATCACACAGTGCTCATAAGATAGTTATATCTAGTTGGTTTGGTACCAGGGATCAAACTCAGGTCCTTGAGCTTGCGAGGCAGGCAGGGGAACCACTGAGCTAAATCCCTGGGCAGTTATATCTAGTTGGAAGGATTAGTCCACAGATTTTTCAATATTTCTGAAATTTTCTAATTTTTATCATATAAGGTACTATAAAAAGTGACATTTTAAAGTAATAGATGATGCAGAAATCTCAAAAAAAATTTTGTTATAACATAGTTATTAACTCTTTTCAAATTGTGCAAACAATTAAACTTGCCCAATCCTACATTCTTTCAGTATGACCAACTTCATCAAGGGATTTTTCACACAGAGACATTAAATGTTGGCAGGACATTTTAGTCTTAAGTGTATCCTATTAAAGGCAAATGTTTTGAATTTCTGACAGTACAAGGTAAGGATAATTATATTTTGTGTCAAATGAAATTATTAGGAAAAGGTTTCTGTGAAGTCACCCTTAATAAACCAAGCACATTAACTAGTTAATCCACCCAATCAGAATAGTTTGGGCATTTGGAGCTAGTATAAATAAGATTGCTTTTTCTTTTTTTCTGGAGACTGAACCCAGAGTCTTCTGTGCTAAATGGATGCTTGAGATCCATTGTTTAGTGAAATAGTCTTAGTGCTATTTGTTCATATTTCCAATATATTTGTAAACAAGGGATAATTACAAATTAAGATGACTGATTCCACCAGTGACAAAATATTTTTCATTGTTATGGTATAAATGGGCATCCAATAATCTGTAATATGTTGGCATGTATCTTTCTGAGATTATTCTAGAAATAGAAATACAAAATTTAAAGACTTCTTATCTATAGCTCATATATGAAAGAGCTCACTGCCCTTTTTTCTAGAGGCCATAATTCTTAATCTAACTCAGCCATGTAGTTTAGAATAATTTTAAGAATTCATTTATGGAGTCAATACATATAAAATGTAGTTATGTTGAATTCATCTTTTTAAATAAGGCATATTGTCACTTAGCCTTATGGGATCAGAACTATTTCAAATTAAGAAAGAACAATTCTTCACATGTGCATTTACTCAGAATAGCTAAATCGTTACTAGCAGTTAATTTATTAACTTGTTAGTATTTGCATATTGCACATTTTATACCAGAAAGATAGTATGAACATGTGCCTATGAACTCAATTTACATCTTTTTAAAAATACCGTCTCAAAATGAAACTATAGCAGTTTACATGCACAGTTAATAGCAGGGTAAGAACTCATATATGAATGTATAGAAATTGGGGGTTTCATCTACTAAATAGAGATTATCAGGCAGCCAGGTATTTTTTATCTTTTTTAAATTTTTTATTGGTTCATATTTGTAGTGCATAAGGATTACATTCATCATGGGGAGTTGGTACATGACACATCTTAATTCTTTTATTATTATTTTTCATCTTTAGATGACAATTTGAAGAACATTGAGGCATAAGATCTATCAGAATGCATATGGAAATTGTATTTGTGATAACTATCTAGGAGCAGCAAATTATTATAACACCTTTCAAAAGCTTTAAAGAGGACATGCCTTTATTTAAGGACAGTTGTAAGGATAATGCCATTACTCCAAACTACTGTTTTTCAAACTGGAGGTCATGATCCCTGTGGCTCCAAGGTACATTCTTGGATAACCATGACTTCTCCTTAAAAATATTAAAAATTGCATTAATATTTCTAAAATAATCTCAAAAGTTTTATCCATGTTATGGATCATCTGAGTCACTATTTCATAACTTTTTTTTGGTACTGGGGATCGAACTCAGGTCCTTGCGCTTATGCAGCAGGTGGTGAGACCACTGAGCTAAATCTCCAGCTCAGTATTTCATAACTGATTTCTGCCAAAAATTTTGATGCCCATTTGTTTTTGTGTTTGCAATTCAACATCAAATAACACTACTGTAATTATCATGGGCTAATAGGACAAAAGCAGAGATATTGTCACACCAAATGAAGGCCAATTAATGACCTGGCCCTGTCATCCCAAGGTTCCCAATGATGTGAAGGGATAAAGTGAGGGGAAAATTGATTCATCAGACTCATGGAACATCCTAGTGATGCTGAACTCAAAATACACGCAATGTGGCAGTCATACTATATTCATATTGGGAGCAGCAGCTCAGTTTCGAAAAATATTATGTCAGGTTAAACTTATGTAATTTGAATTATATTGGTTTTTCCATTTTGTTTGAATTGCATTATAAAATTTATTGTGGCTTTAAATTTTGTGTTATAAATATAATACTTTTACTTTTGGTTTTGTGTTTGTATATACCTAAGTAACCTTGCAATGAAAAAATAATTTAAGATACCACTACATGGTCTCTGAGAGTTTTTCCTTCAAAGTTTTAATTTTTTAAAATTAAAAGTGATCCTTTTGTGAAACAGTACTCTAAACATTTTGGACCTTTTCTTCAGGAATCATCTCTACAGTATATTCCTTTGAATGTTTTCACTAGCCCCAATCTTGCATCTCTGACCATGGACAAGTTAAAGCCAATGCAGGAGACACCTGTGTTTGCCAGCTCAGCACCCATGAAACTTTTGTTGGTTTTTGCCCCTGTTTTCCTCTTGGAATGCAGTCTTGCTGCACTGTCAATCACAGTGTCCCATCCCCCTACCCTCTCTCCTCTGGCCAAGGGCTGGTCAGGAGATCCAAATCACGTCAGTCAGACTCTTGCTGGAATTTGAGGCTTGAGGTGGAGTGACACAAGAACTGAAAATAGTTGAAGCTGATTTATTCCAATGGTGAAGGCAGGAAGAGCCTTACCATTAGTTTTAGCTACTGCATTCTCTAGTTTTGCCTGGATTCTGTCCTTTTCAAGGCTAGTGGATTCGCTTTTGCTTTAGTATGAGGAGCCACCCTTTATCATTTAGCAAATCCTGTATTTCCATTATTTCTGATTCACATAGGAAGAGTTGGTTTCTCTTGATGTAGTCATTAAGAGAAAATGTCTGGCAAAAAGGGTTAGTGATGATGTTGGGGAATTTTTTTGATCAAGAAAATAATATGGAAATAAAGTAATTCTCTGATGATTATATTCTATCAACACTGTTGACTATGACAATTTGTGCTGGTTCTTTCACTTCTCAACTTTGTACAACTTTGAGCATGTTCCTTCAACTCTGTAAACCTCAGCTTCCTCATGCTTTCCTTGTAATACTGGAGATAATAGTGCAGTCAATCTGCCATATCAGTAGGTTCCATATCCTTGGAGTCACTCAAACTCAAATGGAAAGTAATTGGAGAAAAATTGCATCTGTACTGAACATGTATAGACAGTTTTTCTTAGTACTCTCTAAACAGTGATACAGGACAAGTATTTGCAGGGCATTGAGACTGTATTAGGTGTTGTGAGTAATCTAGAGATAGTTTGAAATATACAGGAAGACATGCATATGTGTGTTAGCATCTGTCATAACAAATACCTGTGATAATCAAATTATAGAGAAAAGGTTTATTTTGTCTCACTGTTTCGGAGATTTCAGTCCATAATCAGTTGGCCTATTTGCTTTTGGACCTGTAAAGAAGTAGCACATCATGATAGGAGTATGTGGCAGGACACAACTGCTCAGCTCCTAGATGGGAAGTGAAAAAGAAAAAGATGAAGAGACCAGGTTTCCATAATCCCCTTCATGAGCATGTCCCCAATGACCTGAAGACTTTCCATTAGGTCCCACCTCTTAAAGTTTTCACTACCTCTCAACAGTGCCAAGCAGGGACCAAGCCTTTAATACATGGGCCTCTGGAGAGCATTCAAGATCCAAACTATAGTTCTAGGTTCAATGCAAATATGATGCCACTTTATATAAGAAAGAGACTTAGGGCCAGAGATTTAGCTCAGTGGTTCTGGCGCCTGCCTCCCAAGCACAGGTCCCGAGTTTGATCCCAATTCCAAAAAAAAAAAAAAAAAAGAAAGAGACTTGAACAATCATGGATTTTAGTATCCTTGGAGATCTTGAAAAAAAGCCCTGTGGAGGGAAAATGTATATACTACATGGTATTGTTGTGAAGCATAAAGGTATATAAGATAAATAGCAAATATATAAATATAGAGTACTATTCTAATTATAATTCTTCTTATTATATTCTTATTCTTATTATAATGTTTTATGTCATAGTCATTGTTCTATATCTTGGGGATCCAAAAGCAATAAGAAAATATAAATTTAATATTCTATTCTTGTATTAGTCACCTTTTCGTTGCTGGGACAAAAATACTTGACATATTCAACTTAAAGGAGGAATGATTTGTTCTGACTCACAGTTTCAGAGATTTCAATCAATGCTTAGCTGGCTCCAAGGTAGAAACATTATAATGAAAAGGCATGATGAAGGGAAGCTGCTCATCTCATAGGAAAGGAAGAGAGAGAGGGGGAGGGGGCGGAGAGACAAGAGACAGAGATGGGGGAGGGGTACTGGGGACAAGATATACCCTTCAAAGGTAAGCCCCAAGTGACCTACTTCCTCTAACTGAGCCCAACTCCTAATAGCCCATTCATGAGCATTCATGAGGTTAAGCCCCTCATGATCCATGGACATATTGGAGGGAAATTTTTGATCTAAACCATAACAATTTTTCAGGAAAAAACCCCCATTAAGGTTGAAAGGAGCACATTAATATTCTACTTCAGATGTAAAACAAGACTTTGAAGGAAGAGAAGAAATATTTCAAGAGTCACAGAAGGGAGAATAGTGGTTGGAAACCAAGGGACAATAGATCAGAAACTATAGAGTGAAAAGTTAGGTAATATGATCCTTTTCATTGATTCCACAATACAGCAGTGACCACTAAAAAGTTCAAATGCTGCAATTATTGAAATTGGATTTAAAAAACAGAAATCAGTAGATGCTGAGTTCTGGATCTTGGTTTCTATGGGTATGCAAACACAGCCCATGTAAAATAAAGGGATTGGTTTTTATGTGTTACATTTCTGGAATTCTACATAGGATTATTAAACCAAAGGATGTCATCCAGCTATTATTTATATTATTTTAGGCTCAGAAACTTAAATTTTCAAAACAGGATTTGAGATTGGGCTGTGTATATGGTTCAAGAAGCACATTGTCTGCTTCCTTGACCATAGGGAGGAAGGGGGCAAGGGTAATTCATGGCATGGATGGTATCATGATTACTTAAGTCATCACTGGGATCTATCAAGACATGCTGTGCAGGTGGTAGGCAAAACTTTGGGAGATCAAGTGGCTGTGGGATTTAGTCCCTGTAGTGATGGTGTTTGTAAAGATTATGGATTCATCTGGCTTTTTCTGATGACCCTAGACAGTATGGGAGGAATGTAAAGCTATGAACACAGAACTAAGAATACACACAGAGAATCAGAAAGCGCTCACAATAGCTTTGGAGGGAGCTTTCATCTTTTGTCATTGCAGGGTTGGTATAGTGAGAGGCCAAGGGGAAGCATTACAGCACCAAGTGAAGACTTAAACTTGTTAGAGTTCTTACCATAGGGTAAGGGAACCAAACAGAATGTGTGGGGCATCTGGGCAGACATGGACAAGGGTGACAACTCTGGGCCTGTAAATTCACATTTGTATCTTGCTTGCAGAGGTATAAGCTCTCCTCTGCCAAAATATTTTAAAATGAGAGCACTTGGTAGTTGCCTCCCTGCTAATAGTACCACTCATCATCTTTATGCCCATTTAAGAGTTAAAACCCAACAGAGGCAGGATGGAGAGGTACAAAGCCTGATCTGGGAAGGTAGACCTCAGGTATGGAGCTTCGAGCTATCACAGATTGTTTTGGGGAAGAGCCTGGGGAGCACATGTGAAAGTGGATTCCTAAGGTTTTAGACCAAAAAGAACAGCATTTAAGGCTATTTTTGTCTTAATTTATTAACATATGAACATTCGTGTGGGATTTTTGGGTTTAATACATAGGCTTTATTTCCTAGGAGTCAATTTAAGTGTGTTAAACTCCCTAATCAAAATCTGGATTCAGCCATGTTGTGGCAGATTGTTTTTTTCAAAGCATGTATATGTTCACATATGTATGATATCCCACCCTGTCTGCTTAACTGTAGGGCTAAGTCAGTTCTCCTGCTCTCTGTCATAATATAGTTCTGATATTGAATATTTGGAACATTGAGTATGTTGATATCCCATAGTTGATGAAAGTATGGTTATGAAAGTTGCTGACCAGGAGATAGCAAATTCCTTTGGTGTCTTAGCAAGACACATATGTGCTCAGGAAGAAAAAGAAACCCCAAGAAACTTTTAGGGCCTTGCCCTCTAAGTAAGCTGCTAAAGCTCAGTGCTCAGAGCATTGGAATATTAAGTGAAAGTTTTTGTACCTTGTCTTGCTCAGAATAAAGCACAGAGCTTGGTGAGCCTGTTTGGATTTTGGTGAAGAAAATATCTTTGGGGTAAAGAACTCCAGTACAATGAAAAGAAGACTTAACAATACTCATTTTTAAAAAATAAAATAATCACGTTTGTTAGAGAAATTAAGAATACAAATAAGGAGAAAGGAGAAAAATCACATATGACTCCACAATGTGTAAAGCTATGGAGTCTATCTTGATGCACATCCTTTGCAGTTTAAAAATTTTTAACAGGTGAAGTTCTTTTTTTTTTTGTATTAAATTCTTTTATTGGTACATTGTAGGTATACAACACAATTACATTTCTCATTGGGAATTGTACCTTTATGTAATGCATCTTGGTTCTTATTTTTTCCCCATTCCTAGCCCTGCCTTCACACCCTGCACCCTTCCCTATTTACAAAGACTTTATTTCCATTTTTTCCATTTCTCAGCATTTTTCCTTTCCCTTCTTTCCTTTCCCCTGCCCTTCCCACTACCCCTACCCCTTTGGACCTTTTCTTCCTATTTTACATTATCGATTATTCATTCTAATAATTGGTACATTTTAGGTATACAATATAATGTCATTCATCATTGGAAATTTGCACCTTTACATAGTCTCTCTTGGTTCTTATTTTTCACCCTTGCCTAGCCCTGCCTTCAACCCCTCCAGTCCTCCCTATTTACAAAGATTTTGTTCCTGTTTTTCCATTGTCTCATATTAATCCCATTCCCTTCTATCCTTTCCCCTAGCCCTCCCACTTCCTTCCCCTTTGCCCCTTTTCTTCCTATTTCACATTACCTATTTAGTCCTTATTTACACTTTCAGTTTCTCAAACCAGAGAAACTATTCAGTATTTACACATCTGTGTCCTATTTATTTCACTTAAGAGTATTGCCTCAATGTGCATCCACTTAGCTATAAATGTCTCTAATTTCTCATTTTTTTTGGCTGAGTAGTACTCCATTTTATAAAAAACCCACATTTTCTTTATCAAGTCTCCAGTTGATGGGAGTTTTCGCTATTACAAACTGTGCTGCTATGAACATGGGTGCACATATATCACTGTGGTATGATTCTTTTAATTCTTTGGGGAAGATCCCCAGCAGTGGAATAGTGGGGTCAAATGAGACTTCCAGTCCTAGTTCTTGAGGTATCTCCATACTGATTTCCACAGTGGTTGCACCAGTCTGCACTCCCACCAGCAGTGGAGCAGGGTTCCTCTTTCCCCACAGCCCCGCCAGCATTTGTGATTGGTTGATTTCATGATAGCAGCCATTCTTTCTGGAGTGAAGTGGAATCTCAGTGTTGTTTTCATTTGCATCTCTTGAATGACCAGTGATGTTGAACATTTTTTCATGTATTTATTTGCTATTTCTACTTCTTTGTCTGAGAAATGTCTGTTCATTTCAGATGCCCATTTTTGGATTGGGTCTTTAAATTTGGGAGGTCTGATCTTTTTAAGTTCTTTATAGATTCTAGATAGCAGACCTTTGTCTGAGGAAGAGCAGGGGAAGATTTTTCCCCACATTGTGGGTTGTCTCTTCACACTGCTGGTGGTTTCTCTTGCTGTGCAGAAGCTTTTTAATCAGAAGAGATCCCATTTGTTGATGGTTTGTGCTAGTTCACGGGCAACTGAGGTTTTGTTCATAAAATCTTTTCCTACACCGATGTCTTCAAGGGTTCTACCTAACCTCTGTTCCAACTGGTTCAGAGTTTCTATTTTAATATTTAGATCTTTAATCCATTTTGATTTTACTTTAGTGCATGGTGAGAGATACAGGTCTAGTTTTAATCTTTGGCAAGTTGAGGCCCAATTTTTCCAGCACCATTTATTAAAGAGGCTATCTTTCCTCCAGTGAGGGTGTTTGGCTCCTTTGTCAAAGATGAGATGGCTGAGTGTGTCTTGAGTTGTTTCTGCATCTTCTAATCTGTTCCACTGGTCCTCAGATCTGTTTCTTTGCCAGTACCATGCTGTTTTTATCACAGTAGCTTTGTAGTATAGTTGCAGGTTGGGGATTGTGATACCCCCTGCCATGTCTCTGTTAACTAGAATTTCTTTTGCTATTCTGGGTCTCTTCTTGCTCCAAATGAATTTTTGGATTTTTTTCTCGAGGTCTATGAAGTATGCTGCTCGGATCTCAAATGGAATTGCATTAAATCTATATAGCAGTTTTGGAAGTATGGCCATTTTCATTATATTAATCCTTCCTACCCAGGAGCAGGGGATGTCTGTCCATTTTCTGATATCATCTTCAATCTCTCTTTTCAGAGTGCCATAGTTTTCAGAGAAGAGGTCTTTGATTTCTTTCGTTAGGATGATTCCTAAGTATTTCAGTTTTTTGGATGCTATTGTGAAAGGAATTATTTGCCCTATTTCTCTCTCAGTGAGCCTGTCATTGGTGTAGAGGAAAGCTATTGATTTTTGTGTGTTGACCTTGTAACCAGCTACTTGATTGAATTTGGTTATTAAGTCTAGAAGACTTTTGGTGGAGTTCTTGGGGTCTTCTATATAGAGTATCATGTCATCTGTAAATAATGACAATTTGACTTCTTCATTTCCTATCTTTATTCCTTTTATTTCTTTCTCTTGTCTAATTGCTGTGGCTAATGTTTCCAGAACTATATTGAACAAGAGTGGTGATAGTGGACATTCTTGTCTTGTTCCTGATGTTAGTGTGAAGGATTTCAGTTTTTGACCATTTAGTACGATATTGGCTGTTGGTTTTTCATAGATGGCTTCTATCAGTTTGAGGTAGAGACCATCTATTCTAATTTTTTGTAGGGTTTTTATCATAAATGCATGTTGGATTTTGTCAAATGCTTTTTCTGCGTCTATGGAGATAGTCATATGGTTTTTGTCCTTGGCTCTATTGCTATAGTGTATTACATTAATTGATTTTCATATATTGAACCATCCCTGCATCCCTGGGATGAATCCCACTTGATCAGGGTGTATGATCTTCTTGATGATCTTCTGCATTCTGTTTGCCAGTATCTTATTAAGGATTTTTGCATCTATGTTCATTAGTGAGATTGGCCTATAGTTCTCTTTTTCAGTTGGGTCTTTCTCTGCTTTGGGGATCAAGGTGATGCTTGCTTCCAGGAATGAATTTGGGAGTATTGCTTCCCTTTCAATTTCATTGAAGAGTTTAAACAGTAGTGGCAGCCATTCCTCTCTAAATGTCTTGTAGAATTCAGCAGTGAAGCCATCAGGGCCCGGGCTTTTCTTAGTTGATAAGTTTTTAATTACATTTTCAATTTCATTGGTTGATATTGGGTTGTTCAGAATTTTTAGGTCTTCTTCATTCAACTTTGGTAATTCATATGTATCTAAGAATCTGTCCATTTCTTCTGTGTTGTCCATCTTATTGGCGTATAGGTTCTGGAAGTAGGTATTGATGATCCTCTGGATTTCTGCTGGGTCTGTTGTAGTTTCACCCTTTTCGTTCCTCATTGCATGGATTTGGGCCTTTTCTTTCCTTTTTCTGACAAGGTTGACTAAAGGTTTATCAATTTTGTTGATTCTTTCAAAGAACCAACTCTTGGCTTCATTGAGTTTTTGTATCGTTCTCTTAGTCTCCATTGCATTGATTTCTCCTCTGAACTTTATAATTTCTTTCCTTGTATGAGCTTTGGGGTTGTCCTGCTCTTCTTTTTCTAGAAGCTTGAGGTTCAGCATCAGGTTGTTTAATTGGGCTCATTCTGTTTTCCTAATATGCGTATTCACTGCTATGAATTTCCCTCATAAGACTGCTTTCATTGTGTCCCATAGATTCCAATATGTTGTATTGTCATTGTTATTTAATTGAAGGAACTGTCTGATTTCTTCTCTAATTTCCTCTGTGACCCATTGGTTATTCAGAAGTGTGTTGTTCAATTTCCATGTGTTTATGAAATTTTTTGAGTTTCTTTTGCTATGGATCTCCAATTTCATCGCGCTATGGTCTGATAATATACAGGGGATAACTTCAATTCCTTTGCCCTTACTTAAACATGTTCTATGTGTGAGTATGTGGTCTATTTTGGAGAATGACCCATGTGCAGCTGAGAAGAATGTGTATTCTGATTTTGTGGGGTGGAAGACTCTGTAAACATCTGTTAAGTTCATTTGTTCAAGAGTTTGATTGAGTTCTAGTATTTCATTACTTATTTTTAGTCTAGTTGATCTATCTATGTGTGACAGTGGTGTGTTGAGATCCCCCACTACAATTGTATTAGTGCATATATGGCTTTTCATGTCCGTTAGTATTTGTTTTATATAGTTGGGTGCACTAGTGTTTGGTGCATAGATATTTATGATTGTCATCTCTTCCTCTTGGATTCTTCCCTTTACAAGGATGTATTGTCCTTCTTCATCTCTCTTAATTAGTGTTGGTTTGAAATCTACTTGATCTGCCAAGAGGATAGCTACTCTTGCTTTTTTTTGGGTTCCTTTTGCATGGAGTATTGTTTTCCACCCTTTAACTTTCAGTCTATGAGTTTCCTTTTGAATTAAATGTGTTTCTTGTATTCAGCATATTGTTGGATTTTGCTTCTTGACCCATTCTGCCAGTCTGTTTCTTTTGATTGGTGAATTGAGACCATTAACGTTGATGGTTCTAACTGAAATGTATTGACTTGTCATTGCCATGACTTTTTCTTTTTGTTGGGTTCTCCCCCTTTGCATTTAATTTCTTGTCATGCCAGATGGCTTCATTCTGCTTTGCTTCCTGGGGTTGTGATCCTCAATGTCTGTTCCTAGGCTATTGTGTAAAATTCTTTGGAGTGGTGGTTTGGTATTCACGAAGTTCCTAAAGTGCTCTTTGTCATGAAAGTATCTTATTTCTCCATCCATTTTGAAAGATAGTTTTGCAGGGTACATCAATCTGGGTTGGAGGCTGTTTTCTTTTAGGGCTTGGACTATGTCACTCCAAGCTCTTCTTGCCTTGAGGGTTTGTGTTGAGAAGTCTGCTGTGATTCTGATGGGCTTTCCTTTGTATGTGATTTGTTTCTTTTCTCTGACTGCTTGGAGAACTTTGTTCTTCTGTTGTGTTTCTGGAATCTTAACAATTATATGCCTATGTGTAGATTTTTTTTGATCAAGGCTATTTGGAGTCCTATATGCCTCACTTATCTGTATGTCAAGCTCTTTTCCCCTGCTTGGGAAGTTTTCTGCCATTACTTCTGTGAAGAGGTTTTTTATGTCATCTGTACTCTCTCCTGTTTCTTCATTGAGCCCAATCAGTCTTATGTTATTCTTCTTTGCATCATCTAGCAGCTGCTGGATTGATTTCTCATGTTCCCTTATAATTTTGAAGCCATTTTTCTTTTCCTGGTCACTAATTGCAATCTTATCTTCTATATCTGAAATTCTGTCCTCACACTGGCTCATTCTGCTGTGTAGACTTTCAATGGAGTTTTTCATGTCCTGGAAATCTATTTGCATCTGTTTTATGGATTCCATTTGTTTCTTATGTTG
Source organism: Heterocephalus glaber (assembly GCF_053883595.1). Taxonomy (NCBI): domain Eukaryota; kingdom Metazoa; phylum Chordata; class Mammalia; order Rodentia; family Bathyergidae; genus Heterocephalus; species Heterocephalus glaber. The sequence continues at coordinate 19,522,720 of NW_028258333.1, forward strand.
GGATTCCATCATGTTCCTGAGTTCCTCTCTAGATTTATTAATCATGTCTTGCACTAAGGGCACAATTTCTCCTGTTATCTGAGAAATTATTTCTGATTTCATTTTTTCCAGATCCCCTTTTGTTGCCAGTTCAGTGGGTCCAGGTGGTTGAGTATCAGAGGGTTCCATCTCATTTCCTTTTGGGGTTGCTGTAGGTGATCTGGAAGTCTGGTTTTGACACTTATTTATGTGTTTTCTCATTTCGACTGGGGCAGGGGGCTGTTAGCGCCTGCACGGATTACCTCCTCTGAGCTGGGTGAGGTGGGACAGGGGCCGGGAGCAGCGGTAGGGATGGTGACCCAAAAGCCCTTTCCTGTGGGCTGGGAGTGGCCGGAGGGATGGTGGCCGGGAAACCCTTTCCTCCTGACCAGGACCAGTGGGATGGTGGCTCAGAAGCCCCTCCCTCTGGGCCGGGAGCGGTGGGAGGGATGGTGGCCCGGAAGCCCCTTCCTCTGTGCCAGGAGCAGTGGGACAGAAGGTGACCTAAAAGCCCTTTCCTCTGGGCTGGGAGCAGCGGGAGGGATGGTGACCGGGAAGCCCCTTCCTCTGAACCAGGAGCAGTGGGACGACGGCTCAGAAGCCCCTACCTCTGGGCCAGGAACAGTGAGACTCAGTACCTTGGTCTGGTGGTCTGGTGTCCTCTGTGCCTTGGTAATGTGGAATCAGGTGTCTGCCTGTCTGCAGTGGCGGTGATTCGGTGTCTGCCGCGTGACTCAGGACCTCGGCAGGGCGTGCACAGACCTGCCTGTCGGCAGCGGGCTGATTCGGCGTGTTCCGCGGGACTCCCCCAGGTGAATATTAATAAGCTATCAGCTTTCCTGTCTTTGGGAGCTTTGGCAGTGTTTATCTTTGGTTTGTCTGATGGTTGAGGTCACCAAAAATATACACTTTCTTAGTATTCTGCTAACAGGTATTCAATCAACCTTCCTTTGAGTATAAGAAGAACACATTCAAACATAGGAAAAAAAGTTCATGTTGTCTTTTGATGAGTTTAACTCAGGCAGAAATGGAAAACAATGTTAGTCAGTTAACAGAGTTGTTTCTAAATTCGGTGGTACAGTTATTCAAGGATTTAAATTAAGCTAATTAATAGCTGTGTCCCTTTCCTGTCACCTATGCTATTCTCCAGGAGGATGAGCCTTTGTGGTGGAAGTGTGGCAACTGGATGTGCAAGCTCTGTGGTCTGGCATTGAGGAGGGATTCCTAGCTCTATGCAGCCTGTTGACTGTGTTGGTCTCTGCTCCATAAATTTATCTTTTACCCTGGAGCTTACTGCAGTCTCTCACAGTCCTAGTATTTGTCATCTCTGACTTACACAGTTTTTGCTCAGCCACTGCCAACCCTTCCAGCTGTTTCTACTTCCCTTTGTGAGGGTTAGGATATGTTCAGCTTCACTCACATTCACAGTCACAGGCAGTCCTCTCTTGTGTCTATGTCCCTGGGTCCCTGGGCCTCTCCATTGCTGCTGTTGCTTCTCAGGCATCAGCATGGATGTGGGGCAACTCTTCAAGGGCAATGTCTGAATGTAACTCAAGAAACCAGGCAGTGGGCCCCCTGATCATTGGGTTTTCCAAAACTTTCATCTGGTTTTGGTGTGAGCCATTCTCTGACCCCAGGACTCAGACCCAGGAAACACCTAGGCACTGCTTATTCCCCCTTCAGATCTCCCTCATAAAACTTTAATCTCCTTTGGGATGGACAAATATTCTTACATCATTAGCTTTTTCTCCAGTTTGTTTGTGGATAGACTCCTTCCCTCTAGCATTTTCCCTTAATAGGTAAGGTCAATATTTTAGAATAAAAATGTATTATCTCTGATAGGATCCTGGTGTTTGTAAACCAAAAGCATTTTGGTTTTCAGACTATTGTCTCTGCTACAGATCTGCAGATGCCTACTTAGATACTCAAAAACCAAGAATATGACTTTGTTCTCTTGGTATCAATTGAATTCAAAGAAGAAAATTGTTGCTCTTATTGCTAGACCATTATGAAGAGATGAATACAGAGTAATATAAAAATATTCTGTTTCATGAGATAACCCTTCCTGTTTGAGGGCATTGTCATTTTCTTTTAGAAAAGTATAGTGATAGAAAATAATAATTAGGGTTCATTTAATGTAATTTTTAGAAAGCAGGCAACCATTTGCCATAATTTTCTCTTTATTTATCTCCTTCCTTCCTTCCTCCCTCCCTCCCCCCCTTCCTCCTTTCTTTCCTTCTTTCCTTTTATTGGTCATTGAAACCCAGTAGCCTGGCAATCTGTGGTATAATGGACAGAGTACTGAACACTCTAGAGATCAGGCATTTCATGACATTGGAAAGTTTTCTTCCTTCCTGTGTCCTCAGTTTTCTAGTATGAAATGGGTCCTAAGAAATGTTACTGTCAATGTCTGTACTAGGATGCAAATAGATTATGATGATAATAATAACTGACATTTGTTATGTTTACTCTTTACCCATTTCTAATAGAGTATTTTTAATGGTGTAGAAGTTAGTGCTCTTGAGTACAAAAATCAAAATCACTTTAGTTAGGCGAAGTGAAAATGGAATTTGTTAAGGGATGTCACTTAGTTCATAGACTCTCCAGAAGGGGAGAAAAAAGTTTAAAGCAATGTAGCCAAGAACAATGCCTACATTATAGAAGAAGACCACTTCTAGGTGGGCCCTGCTGTATTAACTATGTCTTTTGTTTTCTGTATTCTGAAGCATTAATGCTGGGCCTTGCTGCCCCTAGAGGGACTTCTGGCTCAGGGCAGCCAGTTCTTAGAGATAGTAAGCAACTCACTGAGGGCATGCTTTTCAAATACAAACCAACTGACCCAGAGTCTACATCTCCATATATCTCCTTTGTTGAGTTCTTATACTCTAGGCCATTATTTGCCTGGCCTAGTTATCCCAGGCTAGATATCAGACAAATAGAGAGAGTCTCTCTATCTCAGAGCCCACCAAAATTATTCAAACTGGTCAATCCTAAGCCTGTCTATCTTTTTTTTTTTTTTTTCCTAAGCCTGTCTATCCTGACTAGACTATTACTTCCCATGAGGATCATTTTAAAAGCTTTTGTCCAGAGTTCCTCTCTTTCTTTCTGCTCTGGCCAATCCTCATGCTTCCCTGGGTGCCCCACCCCTCCACGGTGTGGCAATCCTCTTGGGACCCATGAATAGCAAACTATTATTCCAATGGCAATTGTTTCCTGATCTGTTGGTCTTACAGTCCTTCATATATTTTATTAACACACCATAGTTTAGGACACATGGTTGCTGGACAGTGATCCTGCAGCTCATCCTGCTGACTTGGCCACTAGGAGTCAGAACTCCTGCCATTGCTCCTTTTAGAAGCTGAGGTCCCTGTGACCACTTTTACCAGAGCAGACTCCACATAAGGTCCATTTCTTTATATCAGTCATTTCCAAAAGAAAGTCTTCCAAAAGAAAATCTATGGGATCTGTTGGGGCTTTGGTCACATGCTTATCATATCCTAGCTTCAAGAGAGGCCAAGAAAGTTTGTTGGTGGCTTTTATTTTGGGATATGTAAACTTAAAGATGTGAAACTCTCAGAATATTTAAAAAATGTTCAGATGGTCTAAATGGTCACAAACACTTTTGAACAAATAAAAAATAGCAAAATTTTAATGAAGGAAAGATCATCTTGGTTAACATTTACATTACTCAGAGTCAGTGTAGCCAAAGCACATTCCTATAAACAGAGGTTGCTGGTAGTTACATCTGCATCATCATAGGAAATGTGTTTGTCAGGAGATGTTCACATCATTTTACTCAGTGGTTATGGGGAATCAATTTGGGAGTGAGGGACAGGGTCATTGCTTTTAGAGAAAACAATCTTCTCAGACTCCAAATTAGGAGAATCCCATGCATTATTGTAGGACTAACCATTGTTAAGCTCTTGATTTCATTTAATTTCTAAGGTACTATTTCCAAGCAAGTTTACAAATCATCTTGTCCTAAGATTCCTGTCAAATCTCTTCCAAGGTTTCCTTTCTTGGTAGGATCAACTCTTCACAACTTTGCCTTTTAGGGTCTACGGTACTTGTGATAGTTTCTTGCATGTTACACAAAGGATAACCAAGTCTTTCACCTTACACAGAAAGAGATATCACTTTAAGTCAAAATTATTAAGAAACACTAGTGTTGGGGATAAGAAAAACAATGTAGTCTGAAGGAGTCCATTGTTGCAAAGTTGAATTTTAGGATAGTGCAGACCAATGAGAGTGTAAAAGGAGTTTAATATTCTTCAAAATCTGGTATCAGTATCCACTGACCAACATCCTCAGAAATAGAGTAAGAAGGGTTGAAGGGGGGGCAGGGGAATGGGGAAAAAATAAGAACCAAGATATATCCTGTAAAGGTACAAATTCCCAGTGATGAATGAATGTCATCATATTGTATACCTAAAATGTACCAAAAAACTTAATGAAAAAAAAAAAAAAGAAATAGCCTGAGGAGGAATTGCTGAAGCCTTTTTCTAAAAATTAAATGACTTTGTTTCTAAGTATTACTGTACTTGGATGGGATGGGAAAAATGCTTGGAGAATTTGCTTAGGAGAGATGCTAGTTATATTATTATTTCATAGTTATTAAGGAACAAGGACGAGTCATGGTTCCCTCCTATGGGGCTTGTTCTACTCTGGGAAAAGAAGAGGATTGAAGGCTCTTGCAGATGCCTTCATCTAAAGGAGTTGGGGCTGGCATTTAGCCATCATTTTCCCCTTCAAATCTCCTCAGTCTTCTCATAAACAACAATTTTGACCAGAGGAACTGTGGAAGGGATTCTCTGTGACATCCCAGCATGTCTTTTGTACAGAGTGGGCCCTCTTCATCAGTCCAGGACCAGCACTATATAACCCGGAAAAAAGAATTTTCTGGCTTGAGGCATGTGGTAAGTAGCCAAAGCCAATTCCATGAGATTCAGCAGATATTCTACCACCTAGTTGCAAAGATAGGCTTTCCAACTCTTGCAGAGTTGATGCTGAAAAAAGCCAGGCTTCTGTGACTGTTTAAGGCACCTCCCACCAGGGACGCTGACCCAACTCCAAGTCTACCATGCAGAGTCTCAGGCAAGTTTCCATTCCCTCAGCAACATTTTTTGTTTTCTGTGTCATGGAAGAAAGTCAACTCAGGAGATAATTTGAGATGAGGGGCTAACAAAGGATTAATATGTTACTTTAGCGGAGAGAGTTTCATTTTCAAAGGAGAGGTTAGAAAGTTTTTGATTTTCAGTCTTCTCAGGAGGGAGAGCACTCATCTTCAGCCATGGAATGTTTTCACCTCAGATCCTACTTAGAAGGTCTGAAAGTCTCTTTAGTTATACTGACAATACAGTATTATTGAATACTTTGACTTTTATAAGAACCCTTTTAAGATTATCATTACTTCTAAATTACTTCTGCTACAAACCCATCAATAATAGACTAACCTTTAAAAATTATTAGTTTCATCTTACAAGGCATCATTAAAAATACAGTGAATATTTAAGTGAAAAATGTATTACAATAAAAGATGCATTGCCATTAATCCCTCTCAAAGCATCTCTCTTGCTTCACACATACTTATCCCACCCATCTTGCCACTTCCTGAAGTAGTTCTGGAAGTCCTCTTTCATGAGTGTTTTTAGTTGTGCTGCTGTGCCTGCCTTGATGTCCTGAGCTGATTAAAAATCTTTACCTTTCCTGGTCAATCTGACCTTGGGGAAGAGGCAGAAGTTGCACCAAATCTGGTAACGAAGGTGAACGAGGACACACAGTTATGTTTTTATGAGTTTGTCTTCCCACTGGATGCCACTCTCCAGCAGGCTTCACTGTATTTTTTTGTCACACCTTGTAAAGACACAAAAGAAGACTTCCAGGTCTATTTCAGAAAGCGGCAAGAACAATGGATAAGTATGTTCAAACTGAGGAGGTGTATTTTGAAGAAAATTAATGACAATGTGTCTTTTACTGTAACACATTAAAAAATTTAAACATTTACTGTGTAGTCCAACCACATCTTCCATCTCTTGCTCAGAAATCTTCAGGCTTTGCCTAATGATTTATTAGAAACATCCAACCTTTAAAATGTTATTAAATACTTTTCCTATTCTCCTCCCATTACATATACCCAAACTAACTTCATGACTCTCCAACACAACCCTTTCTCCGAATGAGTCCCCTTCCTCAGGGTCCAGCCAACAGATCACACTCAGATGCAAAGCTCTCCTTTATGCTAAAGCCCATATTTGGAATACTCTTTGTCCTCTTTTTTCTGTGTCCAAGTGGTTTCCATCTTTTATAGAATGATTCAAGGCTTATCTGATGGCTCCCCAAAGTCCATAAAGAAGAGTTCACATCTCTTAGTAATTTAGAATGCCCATTGTTTAAGCATAACACTGTGTCCAAGTGAAAGGGGAAGGCCACTCTGTGGCCCTAATTATGTCCCCTCATGTGTTTTCTCATTTCATCATTACCATAACCACCATCACCACATTGACCCCTTGGCAAGTCACTCAGTCTGTGTATAGGTAAAATCCTCTCCACTTGTATCCATGGGTATGACTGGAACACTGACAGAACTTCAAAAGACTTTTCTATATAAAGGCAAAGGATAAAAGAAAAATAAACACCATGTTTCAAGAAACACACTCTATATAATGCAAGTAACTCAACCTATCTTGATGTATTACTTAGGACTAGGTTCAGATATATTGGCTGAAAACTTAAAGGGTAGCATAAAAACATGAGTTTATTTACTTTTGTAAAAGAAGCCTGCAGGTCTGTCATCAGAGACTCAGAGTTTTCTACTCCACTACTCTTAGCACGAGGCCTCCTTCCTCCAGGTCATTTTAAGACATAATGTGACTGCTGGGGTTCCAGCCACCATGTACACATTCCAGGAAGGAAGAAGAGAAAGGGTCAAAGATCCTTAATGTACATGCTCCTTCAAGCCTTCTCGGGCCTTTTCCCAGCAGCGTCCATTTCCATTTGATTAGCCATACTTAATTTCAAGGGAGGCTGGTAAGTATAGCTTTTAAGCAGGGTATATTGCTGTCATGAATAGAATAGGCTCTGTTAATAAGGACAAAGGGAAGAATGGATATTGGATGGGCAGCTAGCCATCTCTGGCACAGGTTGCTTCTATCAATCAGAAGCCCTGTTCAGTAGATGTCCTCTAGCTCTTTTAATAAGCTGGCAGAGAGTCAAAGCCCATTTTCTCTTTTTTAAAAATTTTTTATTTTTTTGTCTTTTTTTTGGTCTGTTCTTTGAGCTTCTCTTCAGTCTCCATGTGAAGTGTCATCCTAGAGTCCATCACCTTGTTGCTCTCTCCTTACATTCTGGCCAGAGGAGCCTGGTGTTTCTCAGGATTGTCATATCTGGCCGCAGTTATTGCAAGTATCTGTTAAGTCATACTTATTCTTAGGTGACTTTCAGTAAAACTCACCATTTTGACCTAGGAAGCTGTAGAATGGTTCTCTAGCAGGGTAGATTGATCATTTAGTGGTCTCCAATGGACCACTTTTTTGTTACTTTTCCATGTTAACTCTGGGCTTGGCCTTGTGACATGATGTGGCTAATGAGACATTAGCAAGTGTAATGCTAGAGGCTTGAGAAGCCTGTGTGTACTGAGGCTTGCCTTCCTGGAATACAGACACCACTCTGCAAGAAATCCAGCCTGTCAACTGAGCCATTTCAGCTACCAGGCCCTGCTAACTTCCATGATAGGAAAGTGCTCATAGGCTTATTTGCTCAAGATAAACTGCTATATGGGGACCATGCCCTCAAAAGAAGGCTGAACACTAATAAAGCCCTCATGTGAATGTTGAAGAAAGCTGGGAGTTGTGCCACAGACCTGTAATTTCAGCATTCTGGGAGTGAGGCAGGAAAGTTGCAAGTTAAAGCTCAACCTGGAAAAGTTAGACTTAGCAAGACCTTGTCTCTAAATAAAAAGTAAAAAGGTCTGGGAATATAGCTCAGGGTGAAGACTCTGTGTTCAATCCCCAGTACAAAAAAAAAAAAAAAAAAAAGAAGCAAAATCTATTCCAACAGATGCACAAATCTCAATATAGAAACAGGAAGTATGAAAAAAACAAGGCACCATGACTCTTCCAAAGGTTCATAACTTGTCAGTAATTGAATGCAAAGATATTAAAATGGATGAAATGTCAGAAAAAGAATTCCAAAGACTGACTTTTAAAATGATTAATGAGGGCCAGGGATTTAGCTCAGTGGTTCCAGTGCCTGTCTCACAAGAGCAAGGTCCTGAGTTTGATCCCCAGTACCAAAAAAAAAAAAAAAAAAAAAAGATTAATGACTTCAAAGAGGATAAAAATAAATAGCCAAATAAATTAAGGAAGACAATGCAAGATATGAAGAAATAATTCAACTTAAGGTAGAAATTCTGAAGATGAACCAAACAGAAATCTTGGAAATTGAAAGCATAATAAGTCAAATAAAAATCACAGTGGAAACTCTCATCAATAGACTAGATCAAACAGAATACAATTTCAGAGCTTAAAGATAAGTTTAATAGATTATTATATTCAGACACCAATGAAGAAAAAGTAAGAAATTATGAATAAAATATCCAAGAACTCTGTGACATAGTTAAAAATATAATAATTATGAACTTTTGGTGTAGCAGAAGGTGCTGAGGCTCAGATTAATGCATAGAGAATCTATTCAATAAAATAATGACAGAAAATTTGACAAATCTTGGGAAAGATAGTGAACATTTAGATAAAGCAGGTATCTAGAATCCCAAATAGGCATGATCAGAACAGAATCTCTGCATGTCACATTATAGTTAAAATATTAAGAGTACAGAACAAGGAAAGAATGTTGACACCAACAAGAGAGAAATACCAAGTTGGGCCGGGGACTAACTCATTAAAATAACTGAAAACTTCTCCACAGAAACTCTAAAGGCTACGAGAGCATGGAACAATTTATTACAAACTCTGAAAGAAAATAATTGCTAACATATATGCTATATGGAGCAAAGCTAGCTTTCAAAAATTGTAGGAGAAATAAAGATTTTCCAAGATAAACAAGGACACAAAATATTCATAAACATTAAGCCAACATTGCATTAAGCCAACTTAAAGGAATCCTACTCATAGAAGAGGAAGAGTAGATAAGCTGTTGAAAATTTGGAAAGAATCAAATATCACAAAAAAATCCAAAATGACAGTGACTAGTGGACAACTGTCTATAATAACTCCAAATACAAGTGGTCTTAATTCTTCAATTAAAAGACATAGAGTGGCAGACTGGATTAAAAAAGAAGAACAAATTATCTGCTGCCTGTAAGAAACATACCTCTCTACCAAAGACATATAAAAGGTGAAAGTGAAAGTTTAGAAAAAAATATTTCATGCTAATGGAATCTAAAAGTAAGCAGTAGTGGCTATACTCATATCCAAGAAAACTGACTTAAAGACAAAATTAGTCAGAAGAGGTAAAGAAGGCCAGTATGTTCTGGTAAGTGGAATAATCCACCAAAAAGATACAATAATTATAAATATATACTCATACCAAGCATTGGTGCACCCAATTTCATAAAACAAATACTACTTGACATAAAGGGACACGTAAGTCTCAATACAGTAATAGTGGGTGACTTCAACACCCATTCTCACACATAAATAGGTCTTCAAGACCAAAAAAATCAACATAGAAACATCAGTTATACTATAGCATAGATCAAGTGGACTTAACAGAAGTTTACAGAACACTGCATCCAACAACTACAGAATGCACACTCTTCTTATCAGCTCATGGAACATTTTCCAAAATAGACCATATCTTAGGTTACAAACCAAGCCATGAGAAGCACAAAAAAGTTGAAATAATTTCTTGCATCTTGTCAGATCATAATAGAACTAGAAATCAACAGCAAGAGGAATTACAGATACTATATCAACATTTTTGAAGAATCAGTGGGTAACTGAAGAAATCAGAGGGAAAATTAAAATTTCTTAAAATCAAATGAAAATGGAAACACAACATATCAGAGTTTCTGGAATACAGTAAAGGCAGTTCATAGAAGGAAGTTTATGAATATGTCTTAGTTACTTTCTTGTCACTGAGATACAATACCAAATACCCACAACTCTAAGGAGGAAAGATTTATTTTGGTTCACAGTTTGTAGAGGTTTCAGTCCTTAGTCAGCTGTCTCTGAGGAAGGTGGCATGACAGAGGGGACTGGCAGAGGAGAAAGAGCTCATGCCAGGGTGGTGAGAAGCAGAAAGAGAGATCAAGGGAGAAAGGAGGGAGATACACCCTTCCAGGCCTCGGTGATCCACCTACTCTAACCAAGCTTTACCTCCCAACATCACATTTAGCTATAAACTCATCAGTACACTAATCCATTGATGAGTATCACACCCCCATGATCTAATCACCTCTCAAAAGCCCCACCTACTGTTATGGCACTCAGATGGCAGGCAGACCAAGGAAGAGAGTGGAACTCAGAGAATTGAAAGGAAAGGCAGGTTTATTTGCTGTCAGGCTCAGTAGAAGTCACCTTCCAGACTCTGAATCCTGATTCTAAGTTTGTTTTCATTTTTATTTTGCTCTTTAGGCAGAATGGGGAAGCAAGCAGAATTTTACAGAAGCAGAATTTAGTGCAGGGGAGGGAGGTACAGGCAGATGTTGCTTTTACAGTTTATCTTTAAGACAGGGAGGTAGAGGCAGGTGTTGTTTTAGCGCTTCATCTTTTGGGTACAGTGACCTTCATGGGTTTAGCAGGAAGGGTAAGTCTTGAGACCGTCAGTCTCTGTCAAGCTTTGAGACTGTTAGTCTCTGCTTTGTCTTTTTTTTTTCCATTTCACTATGAGTGCATGAGGTTTTGAGGGAATATCTAGATATAAACTATAACAGAATGCCTACATCAAAATATTAGAGACATTACAAATAAATAAATAAATACATCTTGTTAGAAAAATAAGAACAAACCCAAACCAAGCCTGACAGAAGCAAATAATAAATATCAGAGCTGAAATTAATGAAAGGCTAATAGAACAATACATAGGATCAATGAAACAAAGAGTTCACACTTTGAAAAGATAAATGAGATTGATAAACCCTTAACAACAACAAAAAAAAACAACAGAAGAAGGAGAGAGAAGACCCAGATTACTACAATTAAAGATGAAAAGGGGAATATTACAACAGACAGCACTGAAATCCAGAGGATCATTAGGGACTATTTTGAAAACCTACAATCTAATAAGTTAGAGAATCTAGAAGAAATGGATATATTTCTAGACACAGAGTTTCTACTAAAATTGAACAAAGAGAATATAAAAAAAATCAAACAGATCAATGATAAACAATGAGATTGAAGTAGAAATAAAGTTTCTCAACAAAGAAAAGCCCAGGACCAGGTGGATTAGTGCTGAATTTTACCAGACATTTAAAGAGAACTAACACCAATCCTCTTCAAACTATTTTATGGAGTAGAAAAGGAAATAGGACTTCCAAACTCATTCTACAAGACCAACATCACCCTGATACCAAAATCAAACAAGGACTCAATAATAAAAATCTATAGACCAATATAAATGCAAAGGCACATTGAATTCAGTTAACACATTAAAAAAAATCATAGACCATGATCAAGTTGTTCTTATTCCAGGAATGCAAGGATGGTTCAACTTACACAATAAATATAAAACACCACATATGTAGAATCAAGGGTAAAAATCACATTATCATCTCAATTGATGCAGAAAAAGCCTTTGAAAAAATTCAATATCCTTTCATGTAAAAGAAGAAACTAGATACTGGAGAGTCATAGCCAATACAGTAAAGGCCATATATAAGAAATCTATAGCCAACATCATTCTGCATGGGGAGAAATTGAAAGAATTTCCTTTAAAATCAACAATGAGGCAAGAATGTCTACTCTTACCATGCCTATTCAATATAGTATTTGAAATTTTAGCTAGAGCACTTAGGCAAGAGAAAGAAATGAAAAGGAATACTGGGCATAGTGATGCATTCCTGTAATCCAAGCACTTGGGAGGCTCAGGCAGGAGGATCACTGAGTTTGAGGCCAACCTAAACTACAAAGTGAGACCTTGTCTCAAAAAAAAAAAAAAAAGACCCAAAGACTCTATCAAAAGACTTTTAGAGTTGATAAATTTTGCAAATTAGCAGGATACAAAAGCAACATTAAAAAAATGAATAGCTTTACTATACAACAATAATGGACTAGCTAAGCAAGAAATCAGGAAAACAATTCCATTCACAATTGCTTCAAAAACAAAAGAAAACAAAAACACCTAGGAATCAACATAACCAAGGAAGTAAAAGCCCTCTGCAATGAAAATTACAGACACTGAAGAAAGAAGTTGAAAAAGACACTAGAAGATGGGAAGACCTTCCATGTTCATGAGTAAGCAGAATTAATATTCTTTAAATGGCCATATTATCAAAAGCAATCTACAGATTCAATACAATCTCTGTAAAAATTCCAATGACATTCTTCACAGAACTAGAAAATAAAAATCCTAAAATTCACATGGAAACATAAAACTCTCAGAATACCCAAAGCAATCCTAAATAAAAAAAGTAAGGCTGGAGGCATCACAATTCCTGATTTCAGATTATGCTACAAAGCCATAGTACAAAAAGAAAAAACAACCAGCTTGGTAGTGGCCCAAAAATAGACATATAGACCAGTGGAATAGAATAAAGGACACATAAATAGACTCACACAAATACAGTGAGCTTATTCTTAACAAATGAGCCAAAAAGATGTGTTGAAGAAAAGACAACTTTTTAAACAAATGGTGCTGGGAAAACTGGGTATCTGTATGTAAAAGACAAATCAAATCCTTATCTTTCATTCTGTATAAAAAAATTCAAAATGAATAAAAGATCTAAATATAACACCAGAAACTTTGAAACTACTAGAAGAAAACAGAAAACACTTGAAGCTATAGTTACAGGCAAAGACTTGCTGAATAGGAATCCAATAGCACAGGAAGTAATTGTTAGAATAAAAAAGAGACTACATTAAATTAAAAAGTTTCTGCATAGCAAGGGAAACAACCAACAGAGTGAAGAGAAAGCCTGCAGAATGAGAGAAAATGTTTGCCAGATACTCTTCTAATAGAGGATTAATATCTCAAATATATAAAGAATTAGAAAACTTTATAACAAAAAATCAAGTAGCCCAGTCAATAAATGGGCAAATAAATTCAACAGACACATCTCAGATGAAGTACAAATGGCCAATAAGTATATGAAAAAAATATTCAATATCTTTAGCCATTAGGGAAATCAAATCAAACCTACTTTGAGATTCCATCTCATCCTAGTCAGAATAGCTATCATCAAGAATACAAAACAGGGCCGGGAATTTAGCTCAGTGGTTTCGCCGCCTGCTGTGCAAGTGCAATGACCTGAGTTTGATCCCTGGTACCCTCCCCCAAAAAGGAATAGAAAACATTGGGCCAGGGATTTAGCTCAGTGGTTCCACTGCCTGCCTCGCAAGTGCAAGGACCAGGGGGTTCGATCTCCGTTACCACAAAAAAAAAATAAAAGAAAAAAAAAGAAAAAAAAAGAATACAAAACACAATAAATTGTAGTGAGCATGTGGGGAACTTAAAATGCAAAATAACCATTTTTTTAAAATTCCAGTTTTCTTTAAACCCTACACACTAAGTAACTGGGTTAAAGAACCTGAGTTCCAATTGGTCATTTTAAATCCACAGAGCTGCCTGTGATAGGTGGCCACTAAACAATTGCACAATTCCCATGCTTTGCTTATGCATAATAAGTCCTGGACCAAGAGGCCATGAGGTGATGCACTCAGGATTCCTCCTGAAAATCCGGGAGCTATTTTTCTTCTCCTTACTTCCAATGAGCACTCTCCTAACTTAAAAATAAAAAAACAAAAAGAAGAAAGAGAAAAGAAATTGTCCCTAATATTTACTTGTTTTAACTGTTTCCAAGAGTGAGACGCTGAGCACATTTTTCTTTTTAACAGTATGTTTTTGACTTATGATATTATAATAGGTTTCTAAGTGGAGGAAATTAAGAATTGCTGTAAGTATATGAGGTTGTGGATGTGTTAATTATCTTCACAGCAGTAATCATTTTATAATGTTTATGTATCTCAAAATGTGATGTTATTAACCTTAAAAAAGGATTAGATAAAATTTCTAAATAAATAAATAAACTGCCAAACAGATGTGGCCATAAGCACAATCTTGGATGAGACACCATAAGAACCACCCATCTGAACTTACCTGAAGAATCATAGGTAAGCACATTTTTGTTGTTTTAAGGACACTGTGTTATGGGGTGATTTGTTATAAAGAAATAGAAAATTGAGGCATCTTGCTCAGAGAAGTTATAGCTTGGGTTAGGTTATGGCTTGGTTTTCCCCCTAAGTATTACACAAGGTTGTGGTTTTTTTTTTTTGGGCAAAAATAATAATAACCATTTATTAAAGTAGATACAGAACACTTGTTTGCTTAGATTTTAATACTGCTTTGCATGTTTTCTGCCTGTGAAACAATCCTTACTATGTTATCAACCAAAAATTTCAACTGATGATATTTATTTATTCACTTGTCAAACACACAGTTGAAAATCTTGGGTGGGGGGAATACATCAGAGGCATATATACAGTTAAAGAAATTCTTATTATTCATGTGGATGGAAGATATATTTTATTACTCTTTACATATTCTAGAAGACATTCAAATGAAGATAAATAGATTCTGTTGATAAAACTGTTCTTGGTGCTTGAGGTCCTTTATTTTTCGTGATAAGAAAATCCAAATTATTAATTTTGACTTTCTCATCATACATTCATTTAAAAACAGTAAAAAATTGTAAAGGAAGATTATAGATTGGTTTATTTAGGTGTTTTATAGTGGCTTAATTCACTTCTGGGGATATGTGCTAGAGATGGAAAAAAAATTGGAGAAAATCTTTCCAGCTATTTAGATCTGGTAAAAAAAAAATGGAAACAAAAAACAGTTGTAAAGCCACATGATGCTATTTCTGGCCTAGTCTGTTCTGTCCTGGTCATCATTTTAGGTGTTTTCTTTTTCATAGTAAAAATCTGAAAATAAAGACACATTGTGTTTTTTCCCCAAAATACAGATTTTCAAAAAATATATACATGTAATATATAGAAGCTGTGTGAAATTATGTAAAACCAATAAAGAAAATACCACAGTTGAGTAGGTGCGTGCAGCATATAGATTGTAAAATGTCCTCAGAGCAATATGGGGGTTCCTCTCGTCCTACCTGTTTCATGATTTATAATCACACCGAAGTATTATCAAGCCTGAGAAAAGGCACTACTGTAAGAGGTGGTGCAAAGAGCTCAATATCCCTTTAAGAATAAAATACTCTGAGTAAATGAAAATGCAAAATGGTACATTTTTTTGCAACTCATTCTAGTGTCAAGGTTTAACCAAAAAATATCTAAATATGCAGATGCAGCCTGGAAATATTTTAGTGCAAATATGAAAAGTAACAGCATAATTTAAAGTTTCTTAGATAAGGCATTGCAGGGGAAGGGCTTGTTCTACGAAGTTTTCTTAGGGACAATAAATGTAATGGCATCTGGTGCCATGTCTTAAAACTTAAAAATCAAGAAAACAAAATTAGAGGTGAAAGCTCACCTATTAAATATTTATTTATTCTAACTTATAAGGGAGACTAAAGGGCAATTTGTTGAAGACCAAAATATTTTCTTAGATTTGCTGATGAAGTAAAAAATAATATGAGTTCTCCTGAAGCCGCACACACAATGTTCATGTCAAACTGCGTCAGTGCCGGTGCCTCTGAAAGCCCCACCCTGGGCGCTGCATCAGGTCTCGTCGTCATTGCAGTTGGTGGCCCAGTGCCCAAACGTCTCACAGATTTCACAGTAGAGCCGCTCCTCACTCGGGCTGCCACGGTGCGTGGAATGGGGCGGGTCCTCGGAGATCTGCGCCTGCGTGGGACAGTCCTCTGGGTGGAGGTCGAAGCAGTCACAGATGTCACAGAAGAGGCGGGGTTTCTTCTTGGACTGCTTCTCCTGGTCATCACTGTCGTAATTGTTCAGGTCGTCCCTGTTGCCATTGAGGGCTGCTTCCGACATCATTTCCACCTTCCTTTTGAGGTCCTGATTCTTCTTCTGAAGGTCCGCTATTACTGATTTTAGGAAATCAATCTAACTCTCCTGGGCTCTCTCACCCTCTTCTGCTTGACTATCAGTATTACCTGAGGAGCTGCTGAGCTGCCTCTCATTTTCTTTGAGCTGAAGCTCCAAGTTCTTTACCTTGAGCTCAAGCTTCACCTTATGAGACCCGAGACTCTGAATGCAAGGACTTAGCAGAGGCGTTTTCTCCCTTGAGCACTGTGACCTCATCCCTCAGCTTCCCCAGCTTGGCGTCCTTCTCTGTGAGCAAGGCACTAGTGATCCTGATGGATCTGCAAGGAAGCTTTCTCTTCATCGGTCTCTTTTATGTACTCAGATTCTCTCTTTTTCATCTCTAACAACTGATTATTGAATACAGATCTTTCTTCTTCCAGCTTTTGATGACTTGTGACTTCGTCCCTCTCCCCAAGACCAAACAGAAAGTGATACAGTGCATATGTGAGGCCACCTTTCCTTCCTTTATAAACAACTTTTCCATACCCTTTAGTCTGTGTGTTGCTCAGTTTGGGTTCTGTCTGTTGTTCCCTCTTTGCTGAAGCATAAGTCCTAACAAATCCTCTTCTGGATGGCATATTTTTGCCTATTCATTCAGCATGCTCAGCCAATACACTAAGAGCTGGTAATGCTAAAAGTTGCTGGCACTGAAAGCATTCAGTAGCCAGATCTGGTAACACCAAAGTAGCCACAAACTAGGTCTCATAACAGTGAAAGTGGCTAGCAGCAGAGAACAACACTGGGAACTGCCATCTCCTGTGGCTGGAAGAGTTCTAGAGATCTACTGGTAGTTTCTGGCTCCATGTGGCAAGGAGGGCCAGTAACCCTAAAAGCTGATAGCCCCTGACATTCAGAACTCAGGGCTATATGTTGCTGACTTGTGATTTCTGTACAAATTGGCCCAGCCATGTCAGGGATCCCACAGCTACTCAGAAGATATTTACTTTGGCTTTAGCCAATTGGTAACATCTTGGGACCTCAGAGAGGGCCCTGTCCTTTAGAGAACCCTGACAAATAAGGCAGATAGTGGCAACAGTCTTAAGCAGCTCAAGAACTGGCCCATGTCTGGTTTCCACCTTATGTGGGGCTAAGAATCTACACTAGCTGTTAATAGCAGCAGTGAATTGACACAAATGTCAAAAGCTGGAAGAATAAATTAGTATGGTAGAAATTGTGCAACATGTGAAAGTCATGATATAGATTATACACTTAATATTAGTGTGAAGATTTATTCATATTGTTGTCCGTGAAAGTAAAAAACTAACACAATATAGTTTCTATATTGAAAGAACACAAGCATGAACAAAGATCACGTTTTTCCCAAGACTGTAGATTTATCTATGGCATATATTGGGCACATTAAAAAGGATGTTAAGTAGAAGGAATGTGAAAAGAGTACTGGGAGGGAGAAATTAAAATAAGGCAAGAAACTTTCAGACTAATGAGTATGCTGAGGACTAAGGATATGGTAATTTGGGTGTGGACCAGAGCCAGTGGGGCTGCAGACACTTCCAGACAGAGTCCTGGCCCAACCCAGGCCACTTAGGCCCACAAGCCAGAGCCAAAAAGCTGCCAGCAAAAGAGCTGCATAGGGGCACAAGCAACGGGCAGAGGCCTACCCCGATACCATAGGTAAGTGGGTGCAGACCCTAGCTAGAAGCCCACCGAGACACCAGCAACTGGGGTTCTCAGTCCCCAGTCAAAGGCCCTACCAGACAACAGCTATGCAGGAGGCCAGGCCCTAGCCAGAGGCACACCTAGATACCATCCCAAGTGTGCACATGCCCCAGCCAGAACCCTACCTGGACAACAGCCCAAACCAGGGATCCAGAAGGCCACTACTCTGAACCCAGGTATTGGTGGAATGGTGAACAGCAGACAAAAGGCTGTTCCATGGCTTGCTGAGAATTGAAGACCACCGGGTGAGCAAAAAGTTGCCTCAACAAGGGCATAGTAGGCTGCATCCTTTTTTTAAAAAAAAAAAAATGCCAGAACTGCCATTCAATGCCTCTTTTGAAATGAGAAAACATGTAAACAACTCTCAAAACCAGACATCCAAATCACCTAAGACAACTCCAAAGGGAAACGAGATGGAACAACCTGATGCTCAACCAGTTGGACTCCCTGAACTGGCAACAAAACAGGATCTGGAAAAAGTGAAATCAGAAATAATTTGTCAGATAACAACAGAGATTGTGCCTATAGGGCAAGATATGATTAATAAATCTAGAGTGGACACAGATAAAAAAATAGAGGAGCTCAGGAATATGATGGAATCCTAACATAAGAAATAAATGGAATCCATGAAACAGATACAAACAGATTTCCAGGAGATTAAAAAACTCCAATGAAAGTTTGCTCAGCAGAATGAGCCAATGTGAAGACAGAATTTCAGATATAGAAGACAGGATTGCAATTAGTGACCAGGAAAAGAAAAATTATTTAAAAATAGTAACGGATCATGAGAAATCAATCCAGCAGCTGCTGGATGATACAAAGAAGAATAAAATAAGACTGATTGGAGTCAATGAAAAAACAGGAGAGAGTGCAAATGACATAAAAAATGTTCACAGAAGTAATGGCAGAAAACTTCCTAAGCAGGGGAAAAGAACTTGACACACAAATAAGTGAGGGATATAGGACTCCAACTAGCCATGATAAAAACAATCTACACCTAGGTATATAATAGTTAAGATTCCAGAAACCCAACAGAAGAACAAAATTCCACAAGCAGTTAGAGAAAAGAAATAAATCACATACAAAGGGAAGCCCAACAGAATCACAGCAGACTTCTCAACACAAACCATCAAGGCAAGAAGAACTTGGAGCAACATATTTCAAGCCCAAAAGGAAAACAACCTCCAACC
The DNA here is from genome assembly GCF_053883595.1 of Heterocephalus glaber. NCBI lineage: Eukaryota > Metazoa > Chordata > Mammalia > Rodentia > Bathyergidae > Heterocephalus > Heterocephalus glaber. Next base: position 19,541,783 of record NW_028258333.1, read on the forward strand.
CAGACTGATGTATCCTGCAAAACTATCTTTCAAAATTGATGGAGAAATAAGATACTTTCATGGCAAAGAGCACCTGAGGAACTTCATGAATACCAAACCAGCACTCCAAAAAATATTGAACAATATCCTAGGAAAAGACAAAGGGATCACAAACCCCAGGAGCCAAGCAGAATGTATACATAAGGCATGACAAGGAATTAAATGCAAAGGGGGAGAATCCAACAAAAAGAAAAAGTCATGACAAAGATAATTCAATACATAGCAGTTTTAACCATCAATGTTAATGGTTTCAATTCACCAATCAAAAAGAAATAGACTCACAGAATGGGTCAAAAAGTAAGATACAACAATATACTGCATACAAGAAACACACTTAATTCAAAAAGAAACTCATAGACTGAGAGTTAAAGGATAGAAAACAATACTCCATGCAATGGGAACCCCCCAAAAAAGCAGGAGTAGCTATCCTCTTTGCAGATCAAGTGGGTTTCAAACCATCACTAATTAAGAGAGACAAGGAAGGACACTACATCCTTGTAAAGGGAACAATCTAAGAGGAAGAGATGACAATTGTTAATATATATGCACCAAATATTAATGCACCCAACTATATAAAACAAATACTAACAGATGAAAAATCAAATAAACACTAATACAATAGTAGTGGGGGTCCTCAATACCAAAATATCACAAATAGATAGATCAACAAGACAGAAAATAAACAGCAACATAGTAGAACTCCATCAAACTCTTGAACAAATGAACATAACAGATGTTTACAGAGTGTTCTATCCCACAAAATCAGAATACACATTCTTTTCAGCTGCACATGGGTCATTCTCTAAAATAGACCACATACTCTCTCATAGAACATGTTTAAGTAAGTGCAAAGGAATTGAAGTTATCCCCTGTATATTGTCAGACCATAGTGCAATGAAATTGGAGATCAATAGCAAAAGAAACTGCAAGAATTTCATAAACACATGGAAACTGAATAACACACTTCTGAGTAACCAATGGCTCTCAGAGGAAATTAAAGAAGAAATCACACAGTTTCTACAATTAAGTGAAAATGACAATGCAATATATCAGAATCTATGAGACACAATGAAAGCAGTCTTATGAGGAAAATTCATAGCAGTGGATACTCATATTAGGAAAACACGGTGACCTAAAATAAACAATCTGATGCTGAACCTCAAACTTCTAGAAAAAGAAGAGCAGGACAAACCCAAAGTTAATATGAGGCATGAAATTATAAAGATCAGAGCAGAAATCAATTCAATGGAGACTAAGAGAATGATAAAAAAAAAATGGAGCAAAGAGTTGGTTCTCTGAAATAATAAACAAAATTGACAAACCCTTAGCCAACCTTATCAAAAAAAGGAAAGAAAAGACCCAAATCTATGTAATTAGGAATGAAAAGGGTGAAATTACAATGGACCCAGCATAAATCCAGAAAGCATCAATACCTACTTCGAGAACCTATATGCTAATAAGACAAAACACAGAAGAAATGGACAGATTCCTAGATACATATAAATTACCAAAGTTGAATGAAGAAGACCCAAAAATTCTAAACAACCCAATATCAATCAATGAAATTGGAAATATAATTAAAAACTTACCAACTAAGAAAAGCCCGGGCCCTGATGGCTTCACTGCTGAATTCTATAAGACATTTAGAGAGGAATATTTGCCACTAGCATTTAAAATCTTTGATGAAATTGAAAGGGAAGCAATACTCCCTAATTCATTCCTGGAAGCAAGCATCACCTTGATCCCCAAAGCAGAGAAAGACCCAACCAAAAAAAGACAACTATAGGCCAATCTCGCTAATGAACATAGATGCAAATCTCCTTAATAAGATACTGGCAAATAGAATGTATAAGATCATCAAGAAGATCATACACCCTGACCAAGTGGAATTTATCACAGGGATGCAGGGAAGGTTTAACATATGCAAATCAATCACTGTAATACACTATATCAATAGAACCAAGGACAAAGTCATATGATCATATGGTCAATAGATGCAAAAAAATCATATTGATCATATCATCAATAGATGCAGAAAAAGCATTTGACAAAATCCAACATGCATTTATGATAAAAACCCTACAAAAAATTGGAATAGACAGTCTTTACCTCAATCTGATGAAAGCCACCTATGAAAAACCAATGGCCAATGTCATACTAAATGGTCAAAAACTGAAATCCTTCACACTAACATCAGGAACAAGACAAGGATGTCTCCTATCACCACTCCTATTAAATATAGTTTTGGAAACATTAGCCAAGGCAATTAGATAAGAGAAAGAAATGAAAGGAATAAAAATAGGAAATAAAGAAGTCAAATTGTCATTATTTGCAGATGACATGATACTCTATATAGAAAACCCCAATAACAACACCAAAGTCTTCTAGACTTAATAAACAAATTCAGTAAAGTAGCGGGATACAAGGTCAACATACCAAAATCAATAGTTTTCCTTTACATGAACAACAGACTCACTGAGAGAGAAATAGGGCAAACAGTTCCTTTCACAATAGCATCCAAAAAACCTGAAATACCTAGGAATCAACCTAACAAAAGAAATCAAAGACCTCTTCTCTGAAAACTGTATCACTCTGAAAAGAGAGATTGAAGACGATATCAGAAAATGGAAAGACGCCCCCTGCTCCTGGGTAGGAAGGATCAACATAGTGAAAATGGCCATACTTCCAAAACTGCTATATAAATTCAATGCAATCCCAATTGTAATCCCAGCAGCATTCTTCATGGACCTTGGGAAAACAATCCAAAAATTTATTTGGAACAAGAAGAGACCCAAAATAGCAAAAGCAATTCTAGGTAACAGAGACATGGCAGGGGGTATTACAATCCCCAATTTGAAACTATACTACAAAGCTACCGTGATAAAAACAGCATGGTACTGGCAAAGAAACAGACCTGAGGACCAGTGGAACAGAGTAGAAGAGGCCAAAACAACTTCAGACACACTCAGCCACCTCATCTTCGACAAAGGAGCCAAACACCCTCACTGGAGGAAAGATAGCCTCTTTAATAAATGGTGCTGGAATAATTGGGTTTCAAATTACCAAAGACTAAAACTAGACTGATATCTCTCACCATGCAATAAACTAAAATTGAAATGGATTAAAGATCTAAATATTAAAACAGAAACACTAAACCAGCTTGAAGTAAGTTTAGGAAGAACTCTTGAAGACATTGGTGTAGGAAAAGATTTTATGAACAAAACCTCAGTTGCCCATGAACTAGCACAAACTATCAACAAATAGGATCTCTTCTTACTAAAAAGCTTCTTCACAGCAAGAGAAACCACCAGCAGTGTGAATAGACAACCCACAATGTGGGAAAAAATTTTCACCAGCTGTCCCTCAGGCAAAGGTCTACTATCTTGAATCTATGAAGAACTTTAAAAAATCAGGCCTCCCAAATTTAAAGACCTAATCCAAAAATGGGCATCTGAAATGAACAGACATTTCTCACACAAAGAAATAGAAATAGAAAATAAACATATTAAAAAATGTTCAACATCACTGGTCACTGGAGATATGCAAATGAAAACAAAGCTGAGATTCCACCTCACCCCAGAAAGAATGGCTGCTATCATGAAATCAACCAGTACCAAATGCTGGCGGGGCTGTGGGGAAAGAGGAACCTGCTCCACTGCTGGTGGGAGTGTAGACTGGTGCAAGCACTGTGGAAATCAGTATGGAGATACCTCAAAGAACTAGGACTGGAAGTCTCATTTGACCCAACTATTCCCCTGCTGGGGATCTTCCCCAAAGAATTAAAAGAATCATACCACAGTGATATATGTGCACCCATGTTCATGGCAGCACAGTTTGTAATAGCTAAAACTTGGAAGCAGCCCAATTGCCCTTCAACTGGTGATTGGATAAAGAAAATGTAGTTTTTAAATAAAATGGAGTACTACTCAGCCATAAAAATGTGAAATTAGAGACATTTATTGCTAAATGGATGCACATTGAGGTGATACTCTTAAGTGGAATAAATAGGACACACATATATAAATACTGAAGTTTCTCTAGTGTAACTAAAAAGTGTAAATAAGGACTAAAAGGTATAATATATAATGTGAAATAGGAAGGAAAGGTATCAAGGCTAAGGGGAAGTGGTAGGGGTGGGGGAAAGGAAAGAAGGGAATGGAATTAATATGAGAAAATGAAAAAATGGAAACAAAGTCTTTGTAAATAGGGAGGGATGGAGGGGTTGAAAGGAGGACGGGGAAGGGGGAAAAATATGATCCAAGAGAGATTAGGTAAAGGTGGAAATTTCCAATGATGAATGTCATTATGTTGTATACTCAAAATGTACCAATAAAATAAAATTAAAAAGAAAACACAAGGTATATATAAAAATTCAGGTCTATGTATACTTGCTATAAATGAAGAATTGGATATTGAAATTTAAAAGTTATGTAGGAGTACAAAGGACCTAGAAAAGTAAAAAGAAAAAAAACAATATTGGAAGACATTTATTACCTAATTTTAAGACTTCCTCTAAAGCTACAGTAATCAAGGCAGTGTTGGTGTAAGGAAAGACATATAGGTCATTGGAATAAAACAGAGAATCTAGAAATATAACCACACATATGTGGTCCAGTGAGTTTTGAAAGATTATTTAACAGTAACATTTTATAGAACATAAACTCAATTCAAGAGCAGAGGAAAAGAGTGTTTTCAGCAAGTGGTACTAGAATGCTTGGTATCCGTATATAAAAAATTAACCTCAACCCTTTATTTCTATACATAAAAATGACTTGAAAGGATCCATGAACCTAAATATGAAAGACTAAAATTATAAAACTTTAAGAATAATTATAAGGGAAAATGTTTATGAATTTAGGGTAGGCAAGAATTTCCTAGGATATAAAAAACATGATGCATAAAAGAAAAAAAATTGATAAATGAGATTCCATCAAAATTTAGAACTTTAAATGACATCATTAAGAAAATGAACAGTAGGGCTGGGGATGTAGCCCAGTGGCACCACGCCTGCCTTGCAAACACAAGGTCCTGAGTTCCATCCCTGGCACCAAAAAAAAAAGAAGAAGAAGAAGAAAATGAACAGTAGTCCTTAAACAGACTATATTTATAATGCATATAATCTATGATCAGAATATACAAAGAACACTTCCAGCTCATTAATAGACAACCCAATTAAAAAGTAGACACAAGAAGATGATAAATAGCCAGTATAGTACAAGGAAATGCATGTAACATAGAATCAGAAAAATATTAATCAGTACAATAACAAGATTGAATTATACACTTATTAGGGAGATGAAGTTAAAAGTTTTAAAAGAACAAATGTCAGCTTAGGTGCGAACCAGTTAGAACTTTCTAATATTGCTAATGTGAATGTAAAATGATAAAAAGCATTTTGGGAAACAATATAGAAATTTCTTGTGTTATAGTTAAGAACCAACAGTTCTGTTCTTAAGTTTTTACTTAAGAAGAATGAAAACACAAGTTCACAATAGATTTGTACATACAAGTTGACTATCCCTTCTCTGAAATTCTTGAGACCAGAGTGTTTCACATTTTCATTTGAAATCCACTTGATCTGCAAAGAGGATAGCTACTCCTGCTTTTTTTTGGGGGGGGGTTCCTGTCACATGGAGTATTGTTTTCCACCCTTTAACTTTCAGTTTGAGTTTCTTTTTGAATTAAGTGTGTTTCTTGTATGCAGCATATTGTTGGATCTTGCTTCTTGACCCATTCTGCCAGTCAATTTCTTTTGATTGGTGAATTGAGACCATTAACATTTGATGGTTATAACTCATACCTATTGACTTATCATTGTCATGACATTTTCTCTTTATTGGATTCTTCCCTGTTGTGTTTAATTTCTTGTCACACCTGATGGATTCATTCTGCTGGGCTTCCTGGGGTTGTGATCCTGAATGTCTGTTCCTCGGATATTGTGTAAAATTTTTTGGAGTGCTGGTTTGGTATTCATGAAGTTCCTCAGGTGGTCTTTGTCATGAAAGTATCTTATTTCTCTACCAATTTTGAAAGATAATTTTGCAGGGTACATCATTCTGGTTTGAAGACTGTTTTCCTTTAGGGCTTGAAATATGTTGCTCCAAGCTCTTCTTGCCTTGAGGGTTTTGCATTGAGAAGTCTGCTGTGATTCTGATGGGCTTTCCTTTGTATATGATTTGTTTCTTTTCTCTAACTGCTTGTAGAATTTTGTTCTTCTGTTGGGTTTCTGGAATCTTTACTATTATATGCCTATGTGTAGTTTTTTTGATCAAGGCTAGTTGGAGTCCTATATACCTCACTTATCTGTATGTCAAGTTCTTTTCCCCCAGGCTTGGGAAGTTTTCTGCCATTACTTCTGTGAACAGTTTTTTATGTCATCTGCACTCTCCCCTGTTTCTTCATTGATTCTGATCAGTTTTAGGTTATTCTTCTTTGCATCATCTAGCAGCTGCTGGATTGATTTCTCATGGCCCCTTACAATTTTGAAGCAATTTTTCTTTTCCTGGACAGTAATTACAATCTTATCTTCTATATCTGATATTCTGTCCTCACATTGGCTCATTCTGCTGGATAGACTTTCTTTTTTTTTTTTGTATTAAATTCTTTTATTGGTGCATTGTAGGTATACAACACAATTACATTTCTCATTGGGAATTGTACCTTTACATAATGCATCTTGGTTCTTATTTTTTACCCATTCCTAGCCCTCCTTTCATGCCCTCCACCCTTCCCTATTTACAAAGACTTTATTTCCATTTTTTCCATTTCTCAGCATTTTTCCTTTCCCTTCTTTCCTTTCCCCTGCCCTTCCCACTACCCCTACCCCTTTGGACCTTTTCTTCCTATTTTACATTATCGATTATTCATTCTAATAATTGGTACATTTTAGGTATACAATATAATGTCATTCATCATTGGAAATTTGCACCTTTACATAGTCTCCCTTGGTTCTTATTTTTCACCCTTGCCCAGCCCTCCCTTCAACCCCTCCAGTCCTCCCTATTTACAAAGATTTTGTTCCTATTTTTCCATTTTCTCATATTAATCCCATTCCCTTCTATGCTGGATAGACTTTCAGTGGAGTTTTTAATCTCCTGGAAATCTATATCTGTTTTAAGTTTTCAATTTGTTTCCTTTGTTGGGATTCCATCACGTTCCTCAGCTCCTCTATTTTTTTTTATCTGTATCCTCTCTAGATTTATTAATCATGTCTTGCACTATGGGCACAATCTTTACTGTTATGTGAGAAATTATTTCTGATTTCATTTTTTCCAGATCCTCTTTCATTGCTAGTTCAGGGAGTCCAGGTGGTTGAGTATCAGAGTGTTCCATCTCATTTCCCTTTGCGGTTGCTGTAGGTGATCTGGAAATCTGGTTCTGTGGCTTGTTTACCTGTCTTCTCATTTTGATCTGTGGTGGGGGAATGTGGTGTGTGTGTTCCTGGCACCTGTGCAGCTCACCTCTTCTTGACTGGGAGCTATGGGGCTCCATTCCGGGAGTCTCCTCTGGGCTGGGAGCCATGGCACGCCAACCCAGAAGCCTCCTCTACACTGGGAGCTGCAGCATGCCTACCAGGAAGCTTCCTCCTGCTTGGGAGCCATGGTGCGCCATTCTGGGAGTCTCCTCTGGGCTGGGAGCTTTGGCACACTGACCAGAAAGCCTCCTCTTTTTTCTTTCTTTAAATATTATTTTATTGGTATATTGTAGGTATACAATATGATGACATTCAATATTGGAAATTTGCACCTTTAAATAATCTGTCCTTGTTCTTACTTTTCCCCCTTCCCCTGCCCTCCCTTCAACCCCTCCATTCCTCCCTATTTACAAAGACTTTGTTTAAATTTTTTCATTTTCTCATATTAATTCCATTCCCTTCTTTCCTTTCCCCTACCTCTATCACTTCCCCTTCCCCTTTGCACCTTTTCTTCATATTTCACATTATCTATTATACCTTTTAGTCCTTATTTACACTTTCAGTGTCTCACACTAGAGAAACTATTTGGCATTTAGACATGTGTGTCCTATTTATTTCACTTAAGAATATTGCCTCAATGTGCACCCATTTAGCAATAAATGTCTCTAATTTCTCATTTCTGATGGCTGAGTAGTACTCCATTTTATTAAAAAAACACATTTTCTTGATCCAGTCTCCAGTTGATGGGCATTTGGGCTGTTTCCAAGTTTTAGCTATTACAAACTGTGCTGCTATGAACATGGGTGCACATATATCACTGTGGTATGATTCTTCTAATTCTTTGGAGAAGATACCCAGCAGGGGAATAGTTGGGTCAAATGGGACTTCCAGTCCTAGTTCTTTGAGGTATCTCCATAGAGATTTCCACAGTGGTTGCACCAGTCTACACTCCCACCAGCAGTGGAGCAGGGTTCCTCTTTCTCCACAGCCCCACCAGCATTTGTTATTGGTTGGTTTCATGATAGTAGCCATTCTTTCTGGGGTGAGGTAGAATCTCAGTGTTGTTTTCATTTGCATCTCTCGAATGACAAGTGATGTTGAACATTTTTTCATATGTTTATTTGTTATTTCTATTTCTTTGAGAAATGTCTGCCCATTTCAGATGCCCATTTTTGGATTGGTTCTTTAAATTTGGGAGGTTTGATTTTCTTAAGTTCTTTATAGATTCTAGATAGTAGACCTTTGTCTGAGGAATAGCAGGTGAAGATTTTTTCCCATATTGTGGGTTGTCTCTTCACACTGCTGGTGGTTTCTGTTGCTGTGAAGAAGCTTTTTAGTAAGAAGAGATCCCACTTGTTGATTGTGCTAGTTCACAGGCAACTGAGGTTTTGTTCATAAAATCTTTTCCTACACCAATGTCTTCAAGAGTTCTACCTAACCTCTGTTCCAGCCAATTCAGTGTTTCTGTTTTAATATTTAGATCTTTAATCCATTTCAATTTTAGTTTAGTGCATGGTGAGAGATATAGCTCTAGTTTTAATCTTGGACAAGTTGAAACCCAAGTTTTCTAGCACCATTTATTAAAGAGGCTATCTTTCTTCCAGTGAGAGTGTTTGGCTCCTTTATCAAAGATGAGATGGCTGAGTGTGTCTGGAGTTGTTTCTGCATGTTCTAATCTGTTCCACTGGTCCTCAGGTCTGTTTCTTTGCCAGTACCATGCTGTATTTTAAAAATCATAATAGCTTTGTAGTATATTTTCAAGTTGGGGATTGTAATAACCCCCTGCCATGTCTCTGTTGCCTAGAATTGCTTTTGTTATTCTAGGTCTCTTCTCATTCCAAATTAATTTTTCGATTGTTTTCTTTAGTTCTGTGAAATATATTGTTGGAATTTCAATTACCATTCCATTAAATCTATATAGCAGTTTTGGAAGTATGGCCATTTTCACTATATTGGGTCTTCCTTCCCAGGAACAAGGGATGTCTTTACATTTTGTTATATCCTCTTCAATCTCTTTTTTCAGAGTGCTGTAGTTTTCAGTGTAGAGGTCTTAGCTTCCGTTGTTATATTGATTCCTAGATATTTTATTTTTTTGGATGTAAAAGGAATTGTTTCCCTAATTCCTCTCTCAGTGAGTCTGTTATTTGTGTATAAGAAGGCTATTGTTTTTTGAGTGTTTACCTTTATCCAGCTACTCTACTGAATGTGTCATTTAAGTCTAAAAGTCTTTTGGCTGAGTTTTTTGGGTCTTCTATGTAAAGTATCATGTCGTCAGCAAATAATGACCGTTTAACTTCTTCCTTTCCTATCTTTGTTCCTTTTATTTCTTTCTCTTTTCTAATTGCTGTGGCTAATGTTTTCAGAACTATATTGAACAGGAGTGGTGATAGTGGGCATCCTGTCTTGGTCCTGATTTTATCGTGAAAGTTTTCAATTTTTGACCATTTATTATAATGTTGGCTGTTGGTTTTTCATAGATAGCCTTAAACAGGTTGAGATAAAGACCTTCTATTCCAATTTTCTGTAGGGTTTTTATCATGAATGGTTGTTGGATTTTTTCAAATGCTTTTTCTGCATCTATTGAGATGATCATATGGTTTTTGTCCTTGGCTCTGTTAAAATAGTGTATTGCATATATTGATTTATGTATGTTGAACCATCCTTCGTCCCTGGGTTAAATCCGACTTGGTCAGGGTGTATGATCTTCTTGATGACCCTCTGTAGTCTGTTTGCCAGTATCTTGTTGAGGATTTTTGCATCTATGTTCATTAGGGAGATTGGCCTGTAGTTCTGTCTTTTGGTTGGGTCTTTCCCTGGTTTTGGAATCAAAGTAACACTTGCTTTCAGGAATGAATTTGGTAGTATTGCTTCCTTTTCAATTTCATTGATGAGGTGATAATCTTAAGTGGAAGAAATAGGATGCACACATGTAAATACTGAATAGTTTCTCTGGAGAAACTGAAAATGTAAATAAGGATCAAAATGTATAATAGATAATGTGAAATAGGAAGAAAAGGTGCAAAGAGGAAGGGGAAGTGGCAGAGGCAGGTGAAAGGAAAGGGGAATGGAATTAACATGAGAAAATGAAAAAATGGAAACAAAGACTTGGTAAATAGGGAAGAGTGGAAGGGTTGAAGGGAGTGCAGGATGTGGAGAAAAATAAGAATCATGATATATTATGTGAAGGTACAAATCTCAAATGATGAATGTCATTATATTGTATACCTAAATGTACCAATAAAAATTTTATAAAAGGGTATGTTAATTAAAAAATTTGTACCCGAGGTTGAAAAAGAATCCAAAAGATTCATTAAAATATGAATAATTTATAATTTGAGATAATTTGTACACTTGCATGCACTTGGATATGATAGATTGCTGAAGTAGAAAATCCTTTCCATGTCAAACCATAAGGTAACTAAGTCAGCAGTGACAGTATTCAGATGAAATTAATCCTCACTATTTCTCCTTGGCAGACGGAAAAGCCAAAAAGACAAAAAAGGCTGAAGAATATTTTTGTAGGTTGGATAAAGAGCAAAGAATATTTAGTGTTGAAGGAGTCATCAACAAGTGAATAGGAACAATGTCAACTTTTGAAATAATTTTCTACATTAATGTGAGGGTGAAATTTGATGTCATAACATGATCACCAAAAATACAAGAGGGCAAATGTCAGAAATTTTTGTGATGTTTTCCTCATGTCATTCTATTCTATTTTAGTGTCATGCATCAGCTATCCAAGATTTAATTCTAAATGGAATGTATTTGTTGGAAAGTAATAAAAAATATTTTTCTCACAACCTTGCGATTGATACTAATAGAAAATTTCCTTAACCCTTTTAATTCTTGTACGTAGCATGACAAAAAAAATGCACTGTTTTTTTTTTTTAGAAAGAATGTGCAGCAGTTCTCAGCAAGAAAATAATCAAGAATTAAACTTGAATGATGAGGTGCTGGTAAATCAATACACTAAAACCATTTACAACTAGTATTTAGGGGTTTTGGCATGTTATATTGCTTGCAGAATCAGAAATCCAACATGATCTGTCTGCATGTTCTGAAAATTATGATTTTAAAACTTTAGCCACATAAATTTATATATACATATACATTAATTTCTTTCTGAAGTATCTCTTTTTTTTTCTTTTGTGTTTCATTATTTTTCTTCTAAATTCTGTTTGATAGTAATCTTTGCATTTTTTGGATTTATCATTGGTAAAATAAAATTTTAATTTCCTACATATTGTTTTTAAAGAATGGAATGTAGAACTGGAGAAAAACAAATCCCTTGTTGAGGAAAAAACTTTTAATGGAGTTTATATTTTAATGGTTTAATGCTGATATAATTTATTATAGAAAATGTTCAACATTTGATATACAATATTAGAAAAGTGATTTGTATGAAATATTCTTAAAATATGGTATATTTTGTCCTGATAATGTTGCTGTTAATCTTAGCACATTTGAATGTTATAACATGGTTGGCCAGAACAGATTAACTTGTATGAAATCATATTGTCAAACAAGTGAATGTCTGATACATTAGAGTCAGGGTGTAGAATACCATAATCGTTAACACACTATGGATGTTTAAAAAGGTTGTTGAATTGAACAAGAGCATCAGGCTGTGGGCCCAACATTTTTATAGCCTGGGTATATAATACATTAAGATACATCCTATTCTTCTCTCATTATTTATGATGGCATGTATGATTCTCAAATTCAATACATTCCTCCTGATACAACCTCTGTGCTTTCACACAATCTGCATCCTCCTTCCTACTCCTCTTATCTTCAAAGTCCTGTGCATTGTAGAGCCCCTCTTATGTTCCCCCTTATTTTAATTACTCCCTGATTGACCCTGTCTCTTCTTATTCTCTTTACTTCTCAATACTGGAATTTCTGGAGGAGGCTGATAGCTGTTATGGGCAGACATAAGGTGGTAAACATGAGGTCCTGCTCTCTTTGATCCATGGGAGGAGAAAGAATAGTGGACAGGTTCTTGTCTCAAGCTTACTAGGAAATACCTGAGGTTGGGAATCCAGAGCCAGAGTCAAAGTGATTGCCAAAATGGTTCCCTCAGGAAAGCCACTGTTAACAAACAACTATTATAAAATAAGGTGTGTTGTAATCAAGCAGTAGATGATTCCAAGCAAGTTACACATGGATCACAGTTTTTGGAGTTTTGTATTCACTTATTCATTCATTCCATAAACATTTATTGAACATTTACTTGGTGTTATTTTTTTTTAACCAGACATCGAAGAAAATGTCCTAACAAGAGGTGGTGTTTATTAATTTCCTATAGCATTTAGCTTTTGCTTTTTCTTACATTTACTTCTACAACACCAGTGCAATATCTCCACTTTAAAAATGAGAAAATTGCCTGGTATGGTGGCACATGCCTGCAATTCTAGCATTCTGGAGGGTTGCAAGTTTGAGCCCAGCCTGGGCAACTTAGTGAGACCCTGTCTCAAAGAGAAAAAATGCAAAAGGGGCTGTGGATTAGTTCAGTGTGAATGTCTGGGGTTCAGGAGAGAGAGAGAGAGAGAGGGAGAGAGAGGGGGAGAGAAAGAGAGAGAAAGAGAACTGAAGGTCAAATAAGTTCTATGATAATCTGCAGACTTGCTTGTAAGGCTTCTAAATGTGTGTTCTTTCCACAGTACTCCACTCTGCTCTGGAGACCGGATCCCAATTCAGATATATTTCTTCCTTATAAATAGAAATGCAATTCATTGTGATCATGAACTCTAGGAATGCTGCTGAATCTCAGATGGGGGAGCAGAATATTTCTGAGGCTTAGGGCTGTTGCTGAAGGCTACAGGAGGAAATAGAACCCTGTGCCTGTTGCCCAAGCAAAGTGCTCTAAAATTCCATTTCATATATTTATGTGGCTTCTCAAATATTTTTTTTGAAGAACACAGTGTACAACTAAAAAAAAAAAAGTATTACTGTCCATGAAGTTGAGGCACACACACTTGCTTTTTGATGTAATGTTTGATTTTGTAATGTGATAATCTACATTAAGTAACTTGTCTGTAAATGTATAATGCACATGCTTGCATTTCCTATGCCAGTACTGAAGTTAAGTCACAGACCAGCAATACATTTTTTAGGAGTCTTTCAAGTGTTACTTTGTCTCAGAACCTCTTCAAACAAATGAAAATAAGACTATTGTGGATGGAAATCTAAGAGGATGGTAACACAGAAGCCTTGTCAAAGGCACAAAGTTGCAGTTTCTGATGAAAATGAATCATAAACCTAAATAAAAATACATAATTAGTATTATTCATAGTACTGGCAAAAATGTAATGGAGGAAAAGGGCTCAATTATTAGAGTCTCTGCAAGGAAAGCTAAAACCTAGAGGCAAAGTTTTAATTTGTTTGTGTGCATTGATTTTTCTTCCATTTATTGAATAGTTCCTTTGGAAACATCAACTCTATTTTAAAAATGAGAATCTCGATATTCCTTCAATTACAGAAACATGTTTGGCTTATGTGTAATGTCCTTTCATCTTTTCTGCCTCTAGGGGGAAGTGTATTTTCAACAGTTCTGTCCTCAGAAGGTATTTTCTTGTGGGCCACATGATTCACAGGAGTGGTCTTTAGTGTGATTTCAGAGCTGGCTGGACAAAGAAAAAGAGGCTCTTTGAAAATCTGATGGATGCTTACTTTTGAGGTTGCATACAGGATTCTGAGGGAGAAGAGTTACAGAAACTTACAGATGGTGGAGAAAACTTTCTGATAGCATTTCTACTACATTTCAAAGAATCACATGTTAGTTTCTGTGTATGCTGCTGCTTTTCCTGGTAGTAGTAGAGTAACATATGGGTACAAATTTCATTTCACACAGCTGGAAACTAAGCAACTGAATACTTTCTAGAAAACATTTTAGTAGATTAAAGTAAAAAAAATTCATGGTTTGAGTATGTTGTTGAAAACATTTCTAAATTCTACAGAAGGTCCATGAATTTCTGTATTATCACATGAGCATTGTCCTTTAGGCTTTCAATTGCCTAATTTTATTTTGTAGGATTTCTCCATAACTTAGTTTTTTGTTTTCCTTCAACAATTGAGTCCAGAAAGGATGCACCGAGTGAAAAGATTAGTGTTTTGCTTTTTTGAAAGTGGAAAAGGGCTTTTTTTCTCCCTCATTTCATGTTTTACAGAATTTAAAAAGAGTAATGTTTAAAAATTGAGTTCAAGAGATATTATTCCTATTTTTCCTCTTCCTTCTTTCTTGTTTTGCTTTAACTTTTAAAAGTGTAACAAAAGTTTTATTATAAAATGATACTATTTTCAGCTTTAGTCTGCCATGTAGCCTGAATACCTAGCTAAATATAAGATAAAATTTTGATACAAAGAATGTTAAAGTGGCAGTTAGCTTTGTCCACAATCCTCTTTTACTTGGTATAATAGGTACTACATAGTTTATTTTATTTAAAAATATTCTCAGGGTACACAGCAATATTTGTGTATATCATCTATATTCTTTGGGCCTCAATTCTTCAACTAGAGAATGCCAGGCTTGGAGATTTCTTTTTTTTTTTGTTTTCATTCCTCTCTCTCTCTCATTGAACCCGGGGTCTTCACGCTGACCTACATTCCCCAGCCCTTTTTAATTTTTTTTTTTTTTTTATAAATTTTAAGACAGCCTTGCTGTGACTAATTTGCCCAAGCTGGGCTCAGACTTGTGATCCTCTTACCTGAGCCTCCCAGAGTGCTGGGATCACAGGTGTGTGCTACTAGGCCTGGCCTGGGTGATTTCGTAGGTCTTTTAGGACTTCAAAATTGCAGAACTCCGTGATACTTAGGCGCTTTCAGTTGACTGCAAAAAGTTTGCTTTAATAGAATTAAACAAATCCACAACATTAACATCCATATACTAGTTGGTGAGCCTTTTCATAACCTTGTGCCTGTTTGCATTTGAAAATTTTTATTAAAAACCCTGCTTTCTGCTCTTGGAATTTAAAAGGGATGTTTTGGGCACGGGCAGACTCTTAACACTGGCTTTTCTCCTGCGGTCTAGTTTGGGGCCTCTTCCCGGCCACACTCCGTCCTGTCCATGTTCCTTTGCCACAGGCTGAAAGTGGAAGAGCTCCTGTCCAGAGGACACGCACGAGGCGACTGCGGCGCTCACCCTAACATAGTCGCACTGCCCTGCTGTCGACCCGTGGGCGAGGCTGGGCAGCGCCTGAGATGCGAGTGGGATTCACACCCAGTGCCACTGAAACTCAGACTCTCCGAGTGAGTCCATACCACACACTGCAGAATCATATCTCCACTGGCTGCTGTTCCCAGATACCGGGCATAGCTGGCAGTAACAGAAAACCTTGGTTTTTCTCGTCTCCTGGCAACTTGCTGAAATCCATTAAGACTCTTGGAATTGAGAATTTAGCTGTTGTCCTGTTGTCTTGTAAAAAAAATATTACTATAACTATGATGTTATAGACAACGCCTGCCCTCCTACGACTTCAGGAAGGAGTTAATTGCTGTGAAGCACTAAATCTCAATTTCCAGTGTGTGTGGATTACTCTGCTTGTGGAATTACATTTTCTCATAGATGCCTCTTCTACTACTGGTTAGCAGCTCTAATTAAATAAATGAAAGTTCTCTCAAGAGTTAGTATACTCCTACTTATAGTGAAAATTTAGGGATTCTAGTGCATAATCTGAAACCTAAATGACCCAGAGGATGAAACGTTACCCACAATTACAGTTAGGATGTCAGAAAGAGCGATAAGGAGAGTGCTGTTAAAGGCGAGGAGGCCCAGTGCCCAAGCCGCCACATCTCTGGAAACCTCTGTTTGCCATTTCAGGGTCACAAAGGACAGCTGGGCCGATTTAGGGCTGGGCGGGGGTGGCTGGGGGTGGGTGGGAGCAGCTCCTGGAGCGGTGGAAAGAGTCAGTGCGAGTTTCTGCCGAAAGAGGGCGTAGGTTTATGACTAACAAATCTGTGAACCCAGACGCCCAAATGAAAGAACAGTTTAAAACATTTTGAATTTATTTTAATTTGCGGGATTTGAGCGTCGGAATTCTCTCGTGCAGCGTAGCACATTTGCGTTGCACATGGCTTCTGTGTGTAACCACCTACAGAGGGTCTGGCTTCTTTCCGAGCTGCCCCGCTGCGCGGAGAGCTCCGGCGACGCTCCCCCGGCGCCGGACTTCGGCGCGGCCGCTGTGGCGGTGACCGGAGCGGGACAGAGCCTCCGAGGCAGCACCTTTCTTGGCATCGCAGCGTCTGGAGCAGCTTGACTTGCGCAGCCTGGAGCCGAAAGAAGCTCTTGATCTCCGAGCGGTCGGGTTGGAGGGGGACCCTGCGAGGGAGGTTTTGGGTTGGCTGGCTTAGCCCCAGAGCCCCGAGGATGAGTTGGAGATGCCTTTCAAGCTTTCTGACACCCTTAGAAGCCGAAACCTTCGCACGCTTTTGGGAGCAACAAGTTTCCCTTTCAGGCTTTCCGCGCGCCGGCGGGGGGTCTGTGAGCGAGGGCGCGGGGACCCCGGCGGCGCTGCAACTACGGGGTCCCCGCGAGGCCCAGAGGGAGGGGGCTGGCGTAGGCCCGGGGTGGGCAGGGGCGCGGGAAGTGGCCAGCCCGCGAAGGACTCGATCCCAGTTCCCTGACCCTGAGCCGGCGACCGGGAAGGTCAGGTGCCCGGTCAACCCCAGTCCGCGAGGCGGGAGTTCGTGGGGCCAGAGCAAGGAAGAAGTGAGACCGGCGGGACCTGTGGATTTTTGCACCGAGCGTGGCACTTTAGACGACTACTCCTTTCCTCACTCCTGCCTCCCGCCGCAGCGTGTGTGTCCTCGCCTCTGAGCGTGTGTACGCGCCCGCGCGTTTCTTCAAACACATTTCCTTTTTTAAAGCCCAGAGCTGCAGAGGGCATGGCCTGGGAGAGGCGGGGACCCTAGAGGCGAGCGGCGCTGCGGGGGCTCCAGCGGGTGCGGACGTGGGCGGCGGCGGCTTTAAGGGGAGGCAGAGGGGCACGCGGGTGGTGGGGGTTAGGGACGGGGAGCGGTGGGCAGGGAAGGGGTGCGGGGAGGAGCCCTGATGTCAGAGTGCTAACGAGCGGCTCCCCGGCCCAGCCCCCCGCCCCGGAACCCGGGCCCGGCGACGGCGCGCCTTGTGTGGTAACGCGCTCCGCCGAGGCCACGCTATTTAAACGCGGGCTATGGATCCGGGAACCCCTGCGAATCAATGAGATCACACGCGAAGGAGATGCACCGTCAATTACAAACACTTGGACAAGTCTTTTTTTTTTTTTTTTTTCTTTTGCAAATAGCCTTTCAAAGGCAACCTTAGCAACGCCCAAATAAGAAGCCACCTCTAAGCAAAACAGCATATGCATAAAGGAAGGGCGAATATATATTTATAATAGTATACAGGTATATTACAGACGCACAGGTTTACACTTGGTGAACTTTTTCTTCTTCTTTTTTATGCTAGTGACATTGCAGAGGATTCTTACTGTCTTTCGGCGTTAGCGAAAGGGGCATTTTCTTAGAGTGCCCAAGGGGGCGCAGGGACCTCAGGCAGGAGAGTGGGGAGGAAGGCGGCAGGGTGCGTGGGGGCAGAGGGCCAGCGGGCGGAGAGGGCGGCGAGGGTCGCGGCACCATGCCGTCCCCGTTGCTGGCGCTCACTTTCTCCGCGCACGTCCTGCTCGGCTGGGCGCTGCTGGCCGGCGGCACGGGCGGCGGGGGCGCGGGCCGGGGCGGCGGGCGCCGGGAGAGAGAGGCGCTGCCGCCCCAGGAGATCGAGGTGCTGGTGCTGCTGCCCCAGGACGACTCTTACTTGTTCTCGCTGGCCCGCGTGCGGCCGGCCATCGAGTACGCGCTCCGCAGCGTGGAGGGCAATGGAACCGGCCGGAGGCTTCTGCCGCCGGGCACTCGCTTCCAGGTGGCCTACGAGGACTCGGACTGCGGCAATCGCGCGCTCTTCAGCCTGGTGGACCGCGTGGCGGCGGCGCGGGGCACCAAGCCCGACCTCATCCTGGGGCCGGTGTGCGAGTACGCAGCGGCGCCGGTGGCCCGGCTGGCGTCGCACTGGGATCTGCCCATGCTGTCGGCGGGAGCCCTGGCCGCCGGCTTCCGGCACAAGGACGCCGAGTTCTCGCACCTTACGCGCGTGGCGCCTGCCTACGCCAAGATGGGCGAGATGATGCTCGCCCTGTTCCGCCACCACCAATGGAGCCGCGCCGCGCTGGTCTACACCGACGACAAGCTGGAGCGCAACTGCTACTTCACCCTTGAGGGGGTCCACGGGGTTTTCCAGGAGGAGGGTCTGCACACGTCCACCTACAGTTTCGACGACACCAAAGAGTTGGACCTGGAGGACATCGTGCGTTACATGCAGGCCAGTGAGAGAGGTGAGCGGGAGCGCGTCCAGGTCCCCGGGCCCTAACCCAACCGACCTCCGCTGTCCTCTGCGGCCCCAGAGGGAGCTGAGGCCGGGAGCGCGCGCGGGGGTCTCACTTGTGTTGCGCTGCCCATCCTCGAGCTCGGTGAGCGGTCGCGGTAGAGGGGGCACCTAGAGTAGACGGTCCTGGAGAGGACCCTGGGCGAGGGGATGTCTGAGCCCGCCGATCACGTGCCCCCCTCTAACAGGTGCTGTCAAACTGCCTGCCGCCTCCCCCTTATTCCCGCTCGGTCCGCGGGGGACTCACAATCAGGGGCGCACGACCTGCGCACGACCCGCGCCAAATACGAAAGAACTTGTGGCCCAGCCCATTCCCGAAGCGCGCCCCTCTTGGTGCGGAAGCCTCTGGACGCTCTGCAGCCGCGTACCTCCTCTAGCTGTCCCTGGCCTCCCGGCTTCCCCGGCTGCTCTTGCCACAGAACCTAGGTTTCTTTTAAAGGCTCATTGTAACACTCTTCTCATTCCTTCCACGGCTCCTGCAGTTATAAACAAGCTTCTGTGCTTTCCACAAAAATGCCTCGCTGTGTTTGGACTCAGGCGACACCCTTGTGCGTTCGTCAGGGCAGTCTGCAAAGCTCCCAGAACTGGGCTTTGCGGGGCGCGCTCCTGGAGAAAGGGGCGTTGAACCTCCTCTCCACCTGCGGGTCCCCCCTCGCATTTCCTCCGGGAGTCTTTGGGGATTTGAAATAATCGCCGAACCGGACAAAGCGCCATGCTGGGTTGGGTTGGTGGCTGCCGCTACAGGGAGCGGATGGTCGCGGATAGGTGATCGGGAAGCCCCCAGCGCGGCCCGTTTTACTTCGGTGTAGGCTGTGGGAAGGCTGGCTGGAAGCCCAGCATAGCGCGCTTCTCTCGGCGGAGTCACGGTTGGGGTGATCAGCGCTGGGGATTCCGCCCGCCTCTGCTTTTCCTCCGAGCGCACGCGCCTGGAATGCCCCGGCGCAACTCGGGGGAAAGCTTCCGGGACCCCGGTGCCACCCGGGTGAGACCCAAGGGAAGCAGGGCTGAGCCAGGTGAAGGGTTTATCCATGACTTGGCCCGGCTGAGCACTAGCGGTGGGGGACAGCGCAGCCTGAGGCCAGGAGCCTCAGAAACAGGTGAGACGGGGCAGAAGAGCTCCAGCCGTCGCCCTTTTCAACATGGCCACCTGGGACTCGAGTGAACGCACCCGTGGGAGCCAAGAGGCAGGGGGTTTTGACCATGGGAGTACAGGCTGGCTTTGAGCGCTCGAACTCCAGGGTGTCTGCGCCGAATCCCTGCCAGTTAAGCTGATTATGAAAAAGGGCATTTGTGTCCATCGGCGGCTGCCCACTCGCCAGCCCCGGGGCTCCTTGTCTCCACACTCCCAGTACCCGGAGTTCCGCAGCGTCCGGCACGCCTTCAGCTGTTCTGGGCCCCCCGAACCTACTCCTTCAGCTCTGGACTTTAGAGATTCGGTTGCGGATGGGGGTGTGTCTCCTTAATTGTGAGATCCGTGGTTTGCAGAAACGGCTGCACTTCCATTGCCCTGTTGGTCCCCCGGGCTTCAGCTCACTTGGCCCGGTGAAGGCCAAGGGCATCTGTCTGCCCAGATGAGGGCAAATGGAGGCCAAAGGGCCTCTCAGCCTCTCAATGGAGGTCAAGGGACATGACGGTGGCAGAGCCTGCGGGCCGCTATGCCTCAGGCTTCAGAGGATTTGTACTGCCTTCTATTGCTGCATTTTTATTTTTCAAATTCTCAAAGCCTCCTAGATGTTCCCAAGTCTCTTTGCTTTTTTTTTTTAATCCAACTTTGAATTTAGTGGTGAAAGTTTGCTGGGCTGATGTTTATATTTTACTGGTGTTAAGGCTACAGTTTTATGATTCTTGCTCTAAAACACGTTTCCAAGAGCGATCTGGCAGATATTCAGGAAACAAAATAATTTCTCCCCTAAACTGCACCTGCCTGCCCCCCAGTCTCTTACTCTGAGGAAAGCTGCTTGATGACAAGCTTTCTCAGGGGATCTTCTAGGAACACATTGAGTCTTTACTTCATAATAAGCAGTTAATGTGTTAAACAGGGATTCAGTACATGCTTTCAGAGCAGTTTTCGGCTCGGCCACTCACCAGCTGGCAGATCTTGAGCTGCTGTTGAGCTCTGTGCCTTGGGCTCTTCAGGTGAAGTGGTGTAGGGGGAACACGCACGGCTTCCTGGTGTTGGAGGGCTCGAGGAGCTCACCCATGGAATGCGCTGACACAGTGTCTGAGCCCTCCTAAGGGATCAATAAATAAACAAGCTGCTTCACTGTAGGGATGATGTGTATATATATCACCCCCTTTCCCTAGAAGGGAGACTGAGCCATGAGAAGGAACCTTGGGTAGAAAAGCAGATGCCTCAGGAGTTCAGTCTCTACTTACAGCTCTGTGGCCTGCACAAGCCACTGAATGTCTCTGAGCCTGAATCTCCTCCTCTGTGAAACAAGGAGTCAGGAGAATAAGGGCTCTTCGAGCTGATACTTGGTGATCCTGATTTTTGTTCACCCAAGTGTAAAAATGTAACTGACAGTATTTCTGCCTTTGAAAAATTCCTTCTTAATCACCATGACCTAGAGTATGCTTTAATCCTCTTTTGGAGAGAACATTTTTAGCATATTTTGGTCTTCAGGTCATCTTTAAAACCAAATTATGAATATTTGAATCTCTTTCTTGGTAAAAACTGACACCATCTCAAATACAGTAATAATATGACTCAATTTTCATTTGGTTATGTGCTATACTGTAGAAAAAAACTAAGGGGCATTAATTAGTCTGTCATCTTAGGGATTTGTCATCTAAGTCAATAATTTAAAAACATGTTTTCTCTTTCATGTCTTTAGCTAAAATCACTGAAATACACACACCTCAGAATACCTTAAAAATCGTTCTTCATTTAAAATGGATTCACTTATACAGTGGACTGCCCTCAATATTCCTCAGTATTTAAAAAAAGACAGACATAGAATTAGATATTTTTTCAAGCTATGAAAGTGAGTAATCGTTTCATTTATATATGTTACCAGGTGCAGAACTAGATGTATTCTATACACAAACAGTTTTGTATTAACTGTAGTTATTCTTTTAGTTAACATGTCATTAATCTTATCTTGCATAATGACTATAGAGATACTAGTTTTTAAGAATCATTTATTTTTGGTAGTCTAGAGTAAAAGAAGGAGTGATATGATCAGCACAATTTTAAGGCAGAGAACCCATGATAAGTGTAAAAGGGCCAGCGCATAGTGCCAGAAAGACAGAAGCACTGTAGGCTTCAGTGTGGAAATTCCAAAGGCCTTTGGAATAGACAGTTTTGTGAATAACAAAAATAAAGTGTCTCACTTTACAAATGATATCTATTGCTATGTATGTAGAAAGAGCCAGAGAAATCCTTTGTTTGGAAACAATTAGAATTTATTTTTTTTTAAAATGAGTATATAACTATATAAAGTTAGAAAATCACACAAGTCTTATTAGGAAAACTTTTGTCTCCAAGTCCCCATTTCTTACTTTCTAGAAGCAACGATCTTCAACTTTTGTAGCTGTTCCTGTAGATATTTGCCTTTTGAGTGGTTCTTCTATTTGTATTTTTATCTCTAACATGCTACTTTTGATATTTTCAATTTCAGGTCTTATCTCTTGGTATTCCAAAGGGAAATGATGATTGAGTTCTCTTCTACTGTCTCTTAACCACACACACAAGCTTTCTTTTCTGATATGGTTGTGTTAAAGTTTTTGGTTAGCACATATTTAGTATCAATATTATTCTCATTTAAAAGTGCTATTTATAGTGGAGCCACGTAGGCTACTATGATGACATTTTCTTTGTTGCACTACTGTTTTCTGCTAAGTTTTGTATGGATTTGCAGCTAAATCACCTAATTCTGTTTTAAGTTCCTGAGCTGCTTTAGTTTAGTTGTTTTCAGGGCATACTGTACAGTTATTATTCTGGGCTCATTCTTTAGTGTTTTCCTAGGACTCATATCACCTCTCTCTTAAGATAGATTCCTGTGTATTTCTCTTTATTTTTAAATTTATTATTTATCTATTTATTTTTGGTACCAGGGATTGAACTCATGACCTTGCGCTTGTGAGGCAGGCGCAGTGCCACTGAGTTAAATCCCCGGCCCCTTTTCTTTATTTTTGTGGAGTACATCCTCCAGGGGCCTTTCATGAAAGGTTGAATGAAAGCTAAATTTTGTAGCTTTCATGTCTGGTAATATCTTCTTTTTACTAATTATAGAACTCTAAGTTGGAAATAATTTTCTCTCAAAATTTGATAGTGTTGCTCCATTGTCTTCTAAATTCCACCATTAATATTTGGAAACTTGAATTTTTGTGGATTCTGGGTATAATATTTGCTATCCTCCCTTCTGGAAAGTTTTGTAATCTTCTCGTAGTCAATGTTTTAACATTTTATTATGATATACATTGGTGCTGGTATTTTGCTTTCAACTCTTTGTAGGCCTCTTCTTTCCAGAAACCCATGTCTTTCAATTCTGGAAAGATCTCTTACTTCTCTGATGATTTTATGCCCTCCTTTCATCTTTTTTCTCTTCCTGGTTCTTTATTTGTATACTACATTTCTGGGATCTATCCTTTATTTTTCTTATTTTCTGCTATTTACCACTTAACAATCCTCTTACTTGGAGATTTCTTTGACCACTTCCAAAATTACCACTGAGTTTTGGTTTTTTGGGTTTTTTTGCATCACATTTTCAGTTTGCAGGACACATGCAGAAACATTCTTTTTTTCTCTTCTAAGTTTAGATTTAAATGGAACATGGGTGCAGAAGTAGATGGCAAATGTGAAAATATACTTTTTACTGTTGCTGAAACTGATTGGAGAATATGACTTTAGATATCTTGTTGAAAGGACTTGTTTATTGTTATTTCTTCCCAGAGTTAGGCAGGTCCAGCCACTAAATCAGATAGGATCTTTCAGCCCTGGGTCCCTCATCCAGGAGTGAAAAACGTAGCCCATAAAGTGTGCTCTCTGCATATGAGGTATTATCTAAAAATATATTGAATGTTTAATTAAAAAATTAAAAGTAGTAAAAGACATAGTGCCATAAATCTCCCTCAAAATACTTCTCACTACGGCTTTGAACTCACTTAGCCCATCATTCTTGCTGGTTTCTGAAGCAATTCTGGAGGTCCTCTTTTGTGAGTGTCTTTAGTTGTGTTGTGGTGGGTGCCTCAATGTCTTGAATCAATTCAAGACATTTGCCTTTCATGGTTGTTTTGACTCTGGGAAAGAGCCATAATTTTCAGGGTGCCAGATCCAGTGAATAAGGTGGATGAGGGCACATTGTAATGTTTTTACAAGTCTGTCTTTTCCTCAAATGGTACTTGGCAGCAGCATTCACTGTATTTTTTATCACAACACAGAAAGACACTCACAAAAGAGAACTTCCATGCCTGCTTAAGAAAGTGGCGAGAACATGGAATAAATGTGTCAAAGTGATGGGGAATGCTTTGAGGGGGATTAAAAGCAATGTGTTTTTCACTGTAATAAATTTAAAAAATTTAAACATTCCCTGCAAATATCGGTCACTCCTCATATAAACATATCTCAGTGGGGAAGAAAGCAGACAAAGCCTAGCATGCCCATTTTTTCTTCCCAACTCATGAATCAGACAGTTTACTCCTTTTTCTATTGTTGGGGATGGATGGAGGATAATTGAAGGCTCCTAGGGATGTTCACGCATTAGAGGTTGTTCCAAGGAGAAACCTGAGACAAGAGAAAGGATATCCCCCTAACTCAGGTATAATGCCTGAAATTTTCAACTTGATGTCTAGAGCTACCCCTTTGCACCTCGCCCTTTTGCTGCCTCCAAGTGGTTGCAAGAACATCCTGCAATAGTGAGAAGGCGCTGTGGCAGCCTTATGGGGAAGGATGGCACAGAACATCACAAGTTAAAAGAGCATGACAAACAAAAGTCTAACCAGAAATTTAGCTTCACACCACTATCACTTCTTTTAGAAGTTTAACAATTTGACCCCAAATTAGTATTTATGTACTCAGATACACTTGAATACAACAGAAACTGTCTAACTGACCACCACTTATGCAGTTTGCAGGATTAGTCAATGCTGTCTCTCTGTTAGTTTTACTGACAGTTGGGTGCTGGCAGGTAGTATAGTTTTCCAGAGCACACCA
Organism: Heterocephalus glaber; assembly: GCF_053883595.1. Classification (NCBI taxonomy): domain Eukaryota; kingdom Metazoa; phylum Chordata; class Mammalia; order Rodentia; family Bathyergidae; genus Heterocephalus; species Heterocephalus glaber. The sequence goes on from NW_028258333.1 coordinate 19,566,803, forward strand.
CACACTTCTTGTACTTCTCCACATGCTTTCCAACAATTGTATCATTCCACCTGTACTTGTTATTGCATGCATTTAATTAGCTATTGTATAAACTGTTGAAACATTAGTAGGAAGAGGAAGCTATTTTATTGAAAATCATCTTAAACCTTTTGATAGACTATATAAAGGCAAGTTACTAAAAATGCATGCTGTTCAATTATGCATGAATGAGACAACTCTAAAAGATTGGGATCATCATACAAAGCTAGGATTCTGCACTCTAACTACTTTGCCAGTCTCTGAGTGATTGCAAGAACATGCTGCAGCAATGAGAACCCATTTATAGCTGACAGTGTGGCAGCCAGATGGGGATTTACTTGCTTCAACTAGATGATCATGTGCATTAATTATGGATTTGGTATGCAAGACAGTGTTCTGCTCATGAACTGGGATTTCCATTTGAACATAAACTACATGGTCAACATGAAATGAATATGATCTAAAATAATCAAAGTGTGTTTAGCCTGATGGTGCTCTGTGACACTCTTGGTCAGTCTCAGTGAGTACTAGTAATGTTTTAAGAAAGAATGTATCCAGGGCCAGGGATTAGCTCAGTGGTTCCACTGCCTGCCTTGCAAGCACAAGGACTCGAGTTCGATCCCCTGTACCAAAAAAAAAAAAAAGAATGTATCCATCAGAAGGGCTTGGTGGTGCTAGTGTTGGAGAGAGAAGAAGAAAAAGAAGGAGAAGGAGAAGGAGAAGGAGAAGGAGAAGGAGAAGGAGAAGGAGAAGGAGAAGGAGAAGGAGAAGGAGAAGGAGAAGGAGAAGGAGAAGGAGAAGGAGAAGGAGAAGGAGAAGGAGAAGGAGAAGGAGAAGGAGAAGGAGAAGGAGAAGGAGAAGGAGAAGGAGAAGGAGAAGGAGAAGGAGAAGGAGAAGGAGAAGGAGAAGGAGAAGGAGAAGGAGAAGGAGAAGGAGAAGGAGAAGGAGAAGGAGAAGGAGAAGGAGAAGGAGAAGGAGAAGGAGAAGGAGAAGGAGAAGCCGGGAATGTAAAAAGAAGAGAAGCACCACAGAAGCCAGTTTTGAGCAGAGCCTGTCTGGGACCTAGCAAAGGTTGTGCTCTGGCTCAGAGATAGTCTGTTCAGTCCTGGGCCAGGTGCATCTCTCCAATAGATGCTTTGGGTTATCAATGCCTGGTGCCTTTGAAACCTGAATTCTCCAATGGACCTCCCTAATTTTGATTTCATCTTCACTAGCATTCTATTGCTTGTAATTTGGTCCCCTAGGTATCATACCCAGGGCACAGGGCATGTTGACACAAATGTATTTATTATTATAGACCCCATGGAACTCAAGCAATCTGAAGTCCAGATTATCTGCAAATACTTGAAATACTTGATGTGGATTATTGAGAATCTTCCCCTAAGCAGTGACTTTGTTCCCTGTGTGCTGGCAAGAATCAAGTCATACATGTGAGGCCTGAGAACTGGACTCTGGACTATGAGCAGCTGATCAAAAAATGATATAGGCAGTTTGATGGACAGGCAGCTAGAGCTCCCTGGATCCTCCTGGAGATGACCACACTTGGAATCCATACTTTTCAAACATGTTTGGCCTTAGCCTCTTATTGGCTATTTTGTGGGACACCTTGGCTTTTTTTAAATTGAAGGAGCTAGAATTTAATTACAACTAACACAGGGGTCTAGGCCATAATAAATTATTAAGAGTTTCTATGAGAGCTTCTTTATTAAGGCATCTTGAAATTTGATTATTTATCCCCAATATATAACTGTACTTTCAAAACACAAACCACACTGACTCCAGCATTCACAGGCCTTTGAGGAGTTTCGTATTGTTCAAAAAACTTGTCCTTTGGGGCCTTTACCTTGCACACCAAGCCCTTTTGTAGTACAAAATGTCAGAGTTGTGACCTAACACTCCCAGTTACTGTGTGCCATAAATGGAATATCAACAAGAGCCAAGCCCTCCATGCAGGTTGCCAAAGACGCGCGGGCACAGCCTGCCGGTTGTTTTATGTCTTTCAGCACCCATGCTTCTACAAAGAACATACACATTTTGGAGTGCTGGCACGATGGTGATAATACGGTTTGCAGCACCCAGGTCTCTGAGGGTCTCTTCTCTGCACAGTGCATAGGCAGAAAACATACTGGTCCTGCTGTACAGCAAAGAGCCCTCAAACCATCAGCAGTGACTGGACAGTGTCCACGTCCCCACTTCACTCCATCCTGTGTCATTCTTAGGTGGCAAGTGACAGTCTCCTGGAGCTGCTTAAAATCTCTTAAATATGACAGTGTGAACATCACCTGAGAGAACACGGGGCAGAGGACCTGGGATTTTGCTATCTACTTCTCCTGTGTGTGGGGACAGCTCCAGCATAATGTAGACACTCATTGATTTGCCTGTGACAGAGGGAGCCTATGACGTTCACTGATTTGCCAGAGGAGGTTGTCTCTAAAGCCACTGAGTTTGCTTTTTCAGAAAAGCATCCTATTAAGTATGAAAAAACAGTTGACAGCCTTCACTGTCTTATATTGGGAAAAAATCTAGAGATTTGTTTAAGTTTTTAAAACTATTTTGAAATAATTTTCACATTTTTGGAATAGAAATAAGAAGATATAATGAACCTCTGTATAGCCTTAACCAGATTTTTGCCATATTTGCCCTAACATTCTAAATCTTTCCCCTTTCCCTTCTCTTTTAATCTATCTGTATCTATCTATCTATCTATCTATCTATCTATCTATCTATCTATCTATCTATATATCTGTCTATTCCTTTTATATCTATTGATATGTGTATACATACTAACACATATATACATATACACACAGAAAGTCTCTTGGTCACCTTCTCTTTCACAAAAGCTCTATCTCCGTTACCTATTGGCTGCTGTCTTCTATTTTACTGTTTATTTATAACTTTGGGTTTCTCTTGTAAGAGAAACCATGCAATATTTAAGCTTGTGTGCTTGATTTATTTCACTTAACATTATGGGAAAATGACATTGTAAAGTGCATAGGCCAGCCAGAATGGCAGCACATGTCAGTGATCTCAGCAACTTGGGAGGCTGAAGTAGGGGTATCACAAGTTTGAGGCAAACCCAGGCAATTAAGGAGACTCTGTCTCAAAAAGTAAAGTCAGGCTGGGAATGTGGTTCAGTGGTAGAGAGAGCCACAAAAAAAGGGAAGGGGGAAGCATAGGTCAATTATTCTACTGTTTCCCAAGCTGAGTTTGTGGCTGCTTTCTGTAGACTAGATGTGTGTTGCCTGTTGGAGGTTTCTGGTCCTCGGTGTTTTCCATCAGGAATCTGGTGAGTCTGTTTCCCACACTGGTGGTGTTAGTTCCTGCACTTGGTTGTGGTGGTGACTGCTGGGTTTCTCTACAGTAAAGTTACGATCGTCTCTTTTACCTATGGTTTCACTTTCTGAGGTTTCTGTGATCAACTGTGTTTTGAAAAAATTCAATGGAAAATTTGAGAAGTAAGCAATTCACTAATTTTAAAACACTGTTGTTATAGTACATTGTTGTAATTGTTATTTTTATTATTAAATATTATCAATCTCTTAGTCTACCTAAATTATAGGCTAAACATTAAGATATGTATGTATAGGAAAAAACATGGTACATGGAGGGTTTGGTGCTATCCACAGTTTTAGGCATCCACTGGGGGTAGGGAGTGTGCCATGCAGATAAGGGAGGGGGTTTACTCTAATAGGTAGCTTGTGAGGCAACACTCCCAGGCCTTATAAATGCCCAGTTCTTTGTCCATTGTCTCCCCCTGGCTCTGGTGTGCTTGCTGTCTGCTGTGGTGGGATGTCTCATGTGTGCTCTTTCTCTCTCCCCAGTGGTGATCATGTGTGCCAGTGGGGACACCATCCGGAGCATCATGCTGGCAGCACACAGACATGGCATGACCAGTGGAGACTATGCCTTCTTCAACATCGAACTCTTCAACAGCTCTTCCTATGGTAACTCTGCTTGCAGCTTTCCCTCCCACTGCCAAGGTGTCTGCATCAGCTTTCTGTTGCTGTGAGATGAAAACTTACAAGGAGGAAAGGTTTATTTTGGCTCATAGTTTCAGAGATTTCAGTTCATGGTTGCTTGGCTCTGTTGCTTTGGGCCTGTGATAGGAAAGTACTTCATGGCAGGAGGGCATGGTGGAGGAGACCTGTTTACTTCATGGTAGCTGGGAGGCAAAGAGATTCAGTAAGGGGCTGGGATCCCCATAACCCTTCAAGGGCACACTTCCAGTGACCTAACTTCCTCCAAGTAGGCCTTAGTTCCTAAAGCTTCCACCCTTTTCCAATAGCACTGTGACCATCACAAAGCCTTCAACACATGGGCCTATGAGGGGCATTCAAGACCCAAATCAGAGCTGTGTCAAAAAGGGGTTATGAGGAAGATTAAAAAATTTGAATTAGGCCCAAAGATGTGATTTCCATAAATACGATTTTGGAAATTTGTGATTCTGAGCAAGACTATATAAATGCTCTGTTCTGTATTATGACAACATCTCATAATTCCTTCAACTTTTCTTCTCTGAGAACTCAATGAGAGCAAAACTATGTACCTGTGGTGTAAAGCTACTTGTCAAGATCAACATAGCCCAGTCCCATACTCCAAATGGTCAAAATGCAGGCCCTGAAGACCCCTTGTCTAGTGCTTTTCCAGCTGCAGGTTGCTACCACTGAGATGGACAGTCAAAATAATTTAAGTGAGATGTGGGTGGAATTTGAAGTAGAATGGAACAGATTATACCACAACAGGCTAGAACATTTCAGAGTATGTCAAACTTAGCACATGTATTGCTTCATACAACTTTCATGTTAGCAATATAGAGATGTGTGTGTATATTTATGCACATTACATATGTCTATATGGGTCATAGTGTAAAATAAAATAGCTATTACTGTAAATTGAGGTAAAGATATTTGAAAGCCACTGCTCATAGTCCCCTCGTCCTTTGCAATCAATATGCTTTAAGGCTCTCCTGTGTAGAATTTTGGGAGCCATGGTGTTGAATCCATGTGATGGATCTGGGGAAGTTCCGAGGGTCCCTGTGTTGGAGGGTGTTAAAGGAGGCCATCATGATCACAAGTACAAAACATTTCCTTCTAACTGTGGTTAGGGCTTCTCTACAGTTCATTACGAGGGCTGCAGAACATTTCCTCAAGCCTGCAGGCTAGCTACTCAGTTGAGTGGCTCTAGGGGAATTTTAGTGTGCAGATCACAAATGACATGTTTATACTGAGCTCCACTTCCGAGTTCCTGCTGTCTGTATGTAGTTACACAGGATCTAAACCTTCAAACATACACCCTAGTTTTCTACCCTGATACCCTGGCTTGCTTACGCAGCATTATTGTGTATTACAAATGATATAATGCACTTCCCATGGAGATAAAGAAAAGTTGATAAAACAAAAGTAGAGCCTGCTTCCTGCAGTGGATAAAACTGGATACGTGAGGCTTTGCAGGATAAATGCCCTATTTTGCTCTCCTATTTGTGGCAAAAATCTTTCTCCCTCCGTTTATACAAGTGATGTGTTGGCAAATGCATTTATAATGTGTATTCACGTGCCTTATGGATCCAGTACCTAATGCAAATGATAGGTATTAGAATTCCTTCCATCCACAGATACAGCTTGGATTAAGTTTTCCTGTTGATTACAGTAAGTAAGTATTGTAGAAATTTTGGAAAACAGAGAAAGAACAGGAAAGAAAATAAATTATTATTATATCACTCAGATAAGAGCACATTAATAATTTTAGAAGTATGTCATCCTGTCTTTTTAAAATATGTCTTTTTTCTTTTTGGTACCTGGGATCGAACTCAGGACCTTGTGCTTGCGAGGTAGGTGCTGGAACCACTGAGCTAAATCCCCAGCCCTTGTAAATATATCTTATAAAATATTTTAAAATAAAATTATCATACTCTTTAGTATAACTATATAGTATTTTTAATGTTTACATGCCATTTTTACTGAGTCTCTTATTTTTCAATACATATGTTGTTCTCAGCCTTTTTGCTTTTAAGAACAGTGCTGCCTTGAGTAGTCATGTATGTGCACACATCATATTCACTCACATATTTTCTACATACATGGTATCTATGAGAGAAATGTTTAGAATTAAAATTTATGGCTCAAGTGTTATGTACATTTAAGTGTTTTTTTGTACTGGGGATTGAACTCAGGACCTTGTGCTTGCCAGGCAGTTGTGGCACCACTGAGCTGCATCCCCGGCTGTACGTTTAAGTTTTGACAGACATTGCTAAGATCCCTAATAAAGAGGTTCACCAATTTATACTTTTGCAACAATATATGAGATTTTCTTGTTTCCTATATCCTTGTCAAACCTGCATGATTTTTCAAATTATTTTATTTATCTGAATTTCTTTTTATGTTCATCAACAAAGTTTTGCACTTTGCTTTTCTTAACGTATGTATTTTAAAGTTAACTTCTGCATTTTATTAATATAAAATAAATGACTTTAAAATGAATTCTGTAGCTGTTAGCATATTCATAATACTATACACCTTTAAAATTAATACTATTCTTAATTTACACATCATAACTATAGTATACTTATTGGGAGGAGTATGATGTTTTAATATATGTTTACGATGTAGGGTGATGGAATCAAGTGAATTGATATATCCATCATCTCATTTACTTGACATTTTTTGTGGTGATACATTTAAAATTTACCTTAGTTATTTTGAAACATTTACATTCTGTACCATTTATATTGAGTTTATTCTTACAAAGGTATTTCATGGTTTTGGTTGTTCTTAGGATCATGATCTTTTCCTGTTACATTTTGTAACTATATAGAAAATCTCTGGGTTTCTTTTTTTTGCAAGAGTTTCACTTTGGACAATAGTTTTCTTACCTTGAGGTGATACTGCCTAGTTTGAATGTCAGGTTTACATTTGCCACATAGAATTAATTGAGACACTTTCCATTGTTTTCCATGCTTTTGAACAATTAATATACTATGAGAACATCCCTTGAACTATGGAAATCAATTCTGTATTTGGAATTCACTTCTTTTAGAGATAACTGTGGGGCAACTTTTTGGAATAACTACAGAAAACTTGCAAAAGTAATACAGAGCTCATGTATATGTTTTACCAAGATCCTCCAATGTTAACAAGTTAAATAACCATAATAAAATTACCAAAACAAGAAAGTTAACATTGCTATAATACTACTAACTAATAACCAAACTAAAGGCCTTATTTCAAATTTATCACCTATCCATCCCTCTAATGTTCTTGCTCTGTTCTGGGGTCAATCACAGGATCCCACACTGATTGAGTTGTTGTGTCACCTCCAGTATGTGAAAGTTGACACTTTTGAAGAGCTCATTGTGTAGAATGACTTTCAGTTTGGATTTATCCGATATTTCCCACTATAGGATGATTTTATCTATTTTTTGGGCAAGAATACTAAAAAAAGATGCATTTTTCTTAGTGTATAATACAACTGCACAAGAGGGATACTTATATGACTTATTGTTGGTGATATTTGGACAATTTCTTAAAACTTACTTTCCCTTGAGTTCAGTTTTTCTACCTCTTAAAAGTTTGCACAGAATTATACAGAGTGCTCTTACACAACTTGTGAAGAGTACTTAGAGTTTCTGATTGAATTCTTCTCATTTTACCCTTTACACTGTATTTGTTTAGGCTCTGGGGTCTGGTGTCAGTCTGCCTAAGAGTCTGAGCCATGTACTAATTCTTAACTCTAAGAGCTAAAGATTAATAGCTTAACCCATAGCCTTATCAAAATGACTTAACTCTGCCATTTGTAAGCTTTTGTTTCTTCTAATGATAGTAATAGTACTTACCTTATGGCATCAGGCTGAGTAATAAATAAGGGGATGTATGTAAAACACCTTGCAAACTTCTTGGGACATAATAACTGTTCAATAAATATTAGCCATATTCATTATTAGTCTTAATTTACTTTGACTATTACATGTGATACTTTAAAAATTGTAACTTTTCACTTTTTCTCTGGTGATAGTTTCATAAATAGATTAAGGGTCATGAATTCAGTTACCAAATTAACCAACTTTTAGTTAATATATCCTATGGACCTGGGTGGATTAGGAATTATACCTGCATGCATATGACCAAGTTGCCCAAGTATAGTGATTGAAATAAATGTAGAGGTCTATTCTCTCCCCTGAAAGAATTCCATAAATGAAAAGTCTGGGGCAAAGATAGGGTTCTATAAGATCACCAACAATGCAAAGCTTCTCCTGTTTCCTGTTCCCTCACTCTTAGTGCCTGGCTTCCATTCTCAAGATCCAAGATGGCAGCCAGGGCTCCAGGGATCAGGTCTTAATTCTAGCCAAAACAGGGAAGAGACAACAGGTAAAAAGATATTCCTTCAGTTGACTTGGTTTCTTTTGAAGAACTCTTCGGAAAGTACCATTCATTAACATCTGGTTACGTAGGATTAGTTCCCCCAGGTTGCAAGAGAGTTCAGAATTCCACAGAATTATACTTTTAGCTGGACTTACTTATACTCTAAATCAATTTGGGGATCTGTTAGTAAAAAGAAAGGAGAATGGATGTAGGGAGGCAAGTGTCCATGTCTTTCACTGATCCTGAAGCACCTTCCTCCTCAGAGTAGAAGTAAATAGAATCATGTTGTTGGCAGAGTCACCTAGACCAAAATTCCAATGAACATCATTAATGAAGGGGCTTCTTTAGATTTTGTGTTCTAATATTTAATACATGTTTATGAAAAGTTCTTTTACATCTACTTCTTGTGCCTCCCCACCACAAACCCTATACCTGCTCTACAGAAAGGCCTCTATTTTAATCAATGCTTGCTTGAAATTGGATTTTAAGAAGATGTGTTGGTAGTTTTTCCCTCTTTGTTGATTAGAAGATTTTTTTTTGATTAGAAGATTGTTTAGTCTTAGTGAGCATTTAAAAAAATTCTCAGATTTGCCCACATTATATAGTCACAGATCAATATAATAATATATTATTAGAGAATTAAGTGATCAAAAATAAGATTTTAAAGACAGATTTTTAAAAAAAATCTAGAACAAAGATGATATATATTTTCCTGTTGAGTTGTAATTAGTATCTGTTAGCATTTTCATCTATTGGTATTATAGTCTCAGAATGTAAGGTAGGTGGAAAGTTCTTTGGGCAATCTTGTGTGAGACTGTTGGAATTATTATAGAGCTTTCTTGCCTTCCAGAAAACTCAGAGGAGACTAATTAAGGTGATACTAGAATATAGTAGTGATTATCGAGGCAGACAAATTAAACTATTTGACTGGCTACAAATGGAAACATAGTAAAAATATTGGGGGGAATTGGGTTTATAATGTTTGGCTGTAAAAGTGATATATTCCCATTAAAGTCTATTTGGAACCAAGCAAAAAAGAAAAGGAATTCTCACATAATCTCTCAGTTGTAACAATGCTAAAGAGTATTTTGGTATTTCTTCTTTTGATATTTTTCCACTGCTATTTAAAAAATATTTTTGTCATCCATTGCCTATGCAGTTTTAAATCTTAAAATGCCTCAAACTGATACGATGAATATAGATTGAGCAGGACAATAGTGTTTGGAGTCTAGGTTGCATTTTTCATCCTGCTTGTACTGTTTATTAGCTGAACAACTTCCGATTTGTTAATTTCTTTGAGCCTCAGTTTCCTCATCTGTAAGATAGGGATCATATTTAAATCTTTTTCATGAAGTTGTTATGAGAATTAAAGAATGAAGTGCTACAGTCAAAGCAGCTATACAGAGATGTGCACAAGGGCATCACTCAGTAAGTGGTGCTGTTATTATTGATGGGCATAACTGGCCAGCCTACCCTGTGATCTATAACACTAAAGTCATTTGAGGTGGGTAGGATAAGGCATGAAACAAAAAGTAGGCCCAAAGAGCCACAGTATCATGCAGCCAGCCCAGGTAAAAGCTAGGTATTATTTCTTGGGCAAATTCAGTGATGTTCCACTTACTCATGCAAGTCACATATATAGAAGGTTTACTGTATGCTAGATGCTTTTAAGTTCTGGGAGCTACAGGATGGCACAATTATGCCATCATGGCTACCTCTCACTGGCACCATCTCTTTGGCCACAGGATTGCTGAATACAGGGCCTAATTAGTTGCTGAGCAGGCTACTTTCCCTTTCACAAATATTCTGTACCCTCCCAATTGTCAGTGCAAGCTTGGCTCCTCATGATATTTTAAAACAAAAAACAAAACAAAACAAGGCAAGACAAAGCGAGGCAAGTTTATCCTTGAAGCAACTGCAAAGAATTACCATCTCTATCTTATTTTCTCACTAGCAAGCTTCTTTCTCCTCTTAATCTTTTACTTGAGAGAAAAGCCCTTTCGGTGGAGTGGTAGGTATCAGTGTCATATTCTTTCTTAAGTGCTATTCTCAAGGTCACTAATGACCTTCTGATTGCTAAATCCATGAGCCACACCTGGGACCATGACCCCATGCCTTAAAAGCATTGTGACCCATGGAACTTTCTGTGGTCATGGCTGCATTCTGTTCTATGTTGCTCAGCATGGTAGCCACTAGGCACATCCAGCTATCGAGCACTTGAAATGTGGCAAGTGTGACTGAGGAACTGAACTTTTAATTTCGATTAATTTTCATTTAGATAGTCACACATATGGCCAATGGTTACTACATAAGCAGTGTGGCTGTAGAGCATCCAGCTCTGTCTGGAAACTCAATGCTCCTAGTTTTGACGACATGACATTCTTCTGATTCTGTTAGCGCCTCTCTGTCTCCTCTGACTCCTCTGCCCACTGAAAATAGCCTCCCCCAAGTGTCTGTACTCAGTCCTCCTCTCTTCTTTACCGAAGCCTCTTCGTTAGTCCCTGGGCTCTAATAATGAGCTGCGTGGAAATGACACCCAGCACTCTGTGGAGCCCTCACTCCTCGTTCTGGTTTCGGGTCCCTATCTCCCACCCCAGCCCGTGGTGTCACTTGAGCACCCTGCGGCCACCTTGGATTTGCCGTGACCCTGACTGACCCATTATTTCATTATGTCTGCCTCGTCTGTTCCTCCTCCGCCTGACGCTGCTGTTTCTTCCAGTGACCAGCGTGTTCTTGTTCTCCGTGGTGTCATCTGTGACGCGCTTCCCTCTCTGTTGTCCCTCCCTCCCTAACTGTTGCACAGTCTTGAGATTCCTCCTGCATAATCTTCTACTTTCATTCTCAAGGGCTCTTGCTCTTTTCATGATCATAAAAGTAATAAATTTTTTTTTTTTTTTGGTACTGGGGATCAAACTCGGGTCCTTGTGGTTGTGAGGCAGGCAGCGGAACCATTGAGCTAAATCCCCGGCCCTAAAAGTAGTAAATATTTATGATTGAAAATTCATTACGTTCAGAAAAATGCAAAAAACCCCCCAAAACAAAAAAAAAACCCCAAAACAAGAAAGAAGAGAGAAAAAGAAAAGAAAACTTGCTCATAAGTCTAACCACCCAGATAATAGTTTCTCTCTTTTTTTTTGGTGTGTGACTTCCTACTTGTCACCTCTTATCAGCTTTCGTCTGGATTACTGTGGTTGTGAATGCTCAGTGTCTCTGCACTCTAATCCACTGCTGTTTCCCAGGCCATGATTCTCATCATGTCACTCTTCTGTTCTGCTCATAAATCTCCAGAGGCACCCAGTTGTCTACTGAATTAAATTTGTCTCCACCGACGGGGAGTCACGCCAAGCCGACCTTTGCTCTCCTAGTGTTCAGCAGCACTGACATGGGAGATGTTCCTGACACAAGAAGTGACTGTGAAAGGCGGAAGTCATGCTTGTGAACAGATACCTGTTTAGCGTGGCTTAAATTTATTATGCACTATTGTTTCTGCTCAGTGGAAAAACAAACACCAAAAATAGTTGCCTTTTAGATTATTGTAGACAGATTTGTTGGACTAAATTCATATCTTTTAAGAAAAGTGTTTTCCTCCTTTTGGTAACATAATTGCTGTTTCCAGTTCAATGTATATTTTATAATTACACAGCATAAAGCCCTGTGGGGTTAAGTATTTCCTTTCTTATGCTCCCAGTGAGAATTCTTTCCCAGAGTTGAGAAACTCTGACTTTCTTAGCTGAAGAAATACCACTTCTGTTGAGTATTGAGACCCTGCATCAATGAAAAATGAATCTGTAACTGTTTTTGAAGGTCTATAGAAGATGGGGTCCTTCTTGGGATGAAAATGTTCTGTGGAGTCTTAGAATTTGGGGTCTTCCTGGCTAGATGGATTTGGCTCCTTGGCAAGTGCTACTTTGTGTTTGTCTTGGGAACTGAGCACCCTGCTGGTTTTCCCAGCTCCCTCAGCATAAGCAGGGCTCTGCTCAGACTGGGTCCTCCTCAGGGTTTGGGAGAATTCACAGGAAAGGAAGAAGACTTCGTCAAGTTTGGTGTGGTGGCTTGAAATTTAATCTTGTGTTCATTGAGTATGGGTCTAGTCCTTAATGAATTCTGTCCTCAGCTCTGTCTTATTTATCTTTCAATAGTTCCCTGGCATTTAGTAAGTAATTAATAAAAGGTTGCTATTATTAGGATTCTGATTATACAGATGTCCCCTCAAACATGTTCTTTGGCTCTACCTTTCTCATGCTCTAGACTGAGGCTCCCAGATGCCTGCTGGATGTCATACACATTTGCACCTTTGCCCATGCTGTGGGCTCTGCCAAGCATGCCTTTCTACCTTCCTCGCCTCCTATTAAAATTCTGTTCACACATTTAGGACCAGGGTAATGCCTTTTCCTCACATGAAACCTTCTGCCTAGTTGGAGCTCATTGCCTTTTCCTCCATACTCTGCATTTTTTCTGCTCTCTCCCTCTATAGTAAGCTGTTAGTTCTACCCTATAATAGCTTCAGTTATACATGTCTGACTCGAAATTTCTCTCTTGAATTTGGTGAGGATTGCTCAAGACATATATGATGCTTATCATGGCTATCATAGAACCTTGGATGTAACATGCACATAGTTTAGACATCTTTGTGTGATTCAGGCTGTGGTAGAAGTTCTAGAGGTACCAGGTTCTTTACTGAACTTCTGCAAGAGCAGAGCAAATGCCCACAGACCTGGCCACATGTCCCAGGGACATCCTTGCTGCAGAGCTATTGGGCTGTACACATCTGCTGTGATTGGGGAGCTCAAGGGGGATAGATGCCTTGTGTGTGTTTAGCAAGTTGCATTCCTGGCTGTATTTTCACATACTTCCAGAACTCATGATAAAATTCATAGAAAAAACCCCAAAACAAAGAGGCCTACTTTGCCTTTTGGGGCCATGTAGGCCACATTTTTTTTCTCAGAAAATGAAATAAAGAGAAGAATAATTCTTCTCCATGTGAAAAGCCATTACTTTTGTGTCAGAGAGAGCTATGAAACAGCAAGCTGCCCAATAGCTCAGTGCCTCAGTTTCCTCATCTGTAAAGCAGAAAAAACAATAGTATCCCTCTTATAGGATCTCATGAGAATTAAATGAGTTTATATAAAAAGTGCTTAAAAATATAACTTTTATCATTACTGTCTGTTGATGCAGTAATGAAAACTGTCCAAAAATAATTCTGATGATGTTGCCAGGATCAGAGACACAAATCCTCAAGTTCACCTAAGCTACTGTTCACCCTGGAGAGTTGCAACAAATATTAATTACCTCAAACTTTTTTCTTTAAACCATGCCAACTTCATAGCTCTCCATTGTTGTGCATTGCTATAACCTGCTCCCCATGTCTACATAACAGCAAATTGGTTCACCTCCACAGTTGATGAATATGTCAGAAAATAAGTATAATGGAAAGGAATGAAAACTTACTTACTTCTTAATCTTGCAGTCCTGCAACTCTGGAAGGGGGGTGAAAATTGCACTTACATGGTAATTATAAGGCAATTACATCAACAGAGCTTTTCTTTCTCTCTCACATTTCAAAAGGACTCACGTCCAAAGAATCTTCTTCTCCTTTAATGATCTTGAGATTGTAACATAATATCCAAGTGCAAAACTATGACAATACCTCTTTCCCTGGCTGCCAGAAGTAACATGTAGGGACACATTACAGCTCAAAAGAGAGAATGGCCTCTTTATGGTGACTGGCTTGGAATTATAAATATTTTTATTTCTCCCATAGGAGATGGCTCATGGAAGAGAGGAGACAAACATGACTTTGAAGCTAAGCAAGCATACTCATCCCTCCAAACAGTCACTCTACTGAGGACCGTGAAACCTGAGTTTGAGAAGTTTTCCATGGAAGTGAAAAGTTCTGCCGAGAAACAAGGGCTCAATGAGGAGGATTACGTAAGTGCTTGATTATGAACCTGGCCCTTCAGCATCCTGAAAACAGTCTTCTAATTAAATCAAAGGTGACAAAGTGTCCCATTCTGAACCATTCAAAAATTCCGAGTTCAGGTCTGAATGTCACTGTTGCCTTCTGTGTTTTTTTTCTGGCTAGCTTCCCTCCTGCTCTCCCCCACCATAGTGCCATCATTGCTGCCCTTCACTTAGGCTTTTTAAAATCCTGCAGGTATGAAAATTGCCTTTCTGGGGAACTGTAATGCTGAGCAGAATGTCTGTAGACATTCCATCCGTGTCTGTAGACCTCCATTTAGGAGGGGGCTGGGGGCGAAGGTGGTTGAAGGAGTGCCCAAGTTTTGCATGCCTCGTTTCTCCGAAGCTTGGTGGCAGAAGATATTTTGGGTTTTAGAAAGCTCTTTCTTTTGGCAACTTGTCCCGGCTTCATGGCTAGCATGCTTGTCTGTCTTGCAGGCAGTGTTGCTGCCCCTTCTGCTGTAGTAGCTTCCTATGGAAATGTCTCAGGGCTTCCCACTCCTGTAGTGCTGTTGCTAGAATGTATTTTCCGAGTGGGCTAGAGTCAGAAGCTTATCCTGGGCCAAGGATTAAACAAGGGAACTCATCCAAAAGACTGCACTGACGGCAGATGACTGTACTTCCCTGGTTGCCCTTGTTTAGGCTGCCTCTGGCATACTGTGATGGCAAATTCTTCTCACAAGGTATGGGCCCACTTGGGCTCAATGAGTAGGTGTGCTGGTTTTCAGAGCTGCTCACTCTATATTGTCCTCCACAGGGTGGGGGTTGGAAAACCCTAAATGATAGGGAAAAGGTCTGAATTGTCCCTGCCCAAATTTGAAAGGGATCCAACTTCAGAAGGGGTGGTCCTTTTCAAACAGGACTGCTCTTAAAGTCTTTATTGAATACCAGTGTGCTGGGTTTGCCCTACACAGACCTGCATTTAGAGCCTGTATCTAGCACTTCTGCTCATTTGATTTTGCACACATTACTCAGTCTTTCTGATATAAATGACTCTTCTTTATTGGGAAGATTACAGATAATTTATTTGATGGCATTTCATGTTATTCATGTCGAAAAATTGGAACTGAATAAATGGTACCTCTGTTGTATGGTTATTACAAGATAATACTTATCTTTACAGGAATTTTCTATCAAACAACATACAGAGGGTCTTATAAACATATTCATTAATGTTTTAAATGCTTTAAATATATATATATATATATATATATATATAGTATACACATTCCACTTAAAATACCTTTTGATGTTCTCAGTCAGCACTGTCCAGTAGGTGTGAGCCACAAATGTGAACCACATATGTAATTTAAAATTTTATAGTAAACATGTAAAAAAAGTGAAAAGAAAAAAACAGGTAAAACTATTTGAATATATTTCATTTAAAGTAAAATATTATTTTAACATTTAATCAATGTAAAAATTATTAATTAGACTTAATATTCCTTTTATTTTTTAAAGTCTGTGAAATTCAGACTATATTTGACACTCACACCAATGTACTAAGTAGGTACATCTGACTTGTTGCTATGGCATTGGACAGTGTGTTCTGAATTATGAACAAAGTAGGATTTCTGCAGCCGAGCCCAGATTTAAGGAAGACTGTGATAGTGTTGTCATCACTCTTTGCCACAGGATATGAAGAGCACAAAGGGTAGTGAGCTTCCTCCAGTCATGCTGCAGACTGTGCCAAGGTTGAAGAAACTGAGGTCTTTTACATATGCCTCTGTATATGAGGTTCACACTAAATTTATGATTTAAAAACACAGCAATGCTATCGTTTTGTCTGATTTTCTCCTTGAAGTTGTTGAAGCTCAATTGTTTCATCACACATTGTCCAACATAATGATATTCATTGTCAAAATGAATCTCTACATACTGCCAGGTCATTCTCAGTTTCCAGTTACTGTGCTCACAATATTAAATCTTATTTTAGTGTTGGTTTAAGTAAAAAAAAAAAACCCTCATTGAGGAGGCATACCTACCCAAGACCCACAATGCATTCCAAACCAAACGCTACATACAGTTCAGAGATTATTTGCAGCTATGGATTATAATACTGCTTCTCCCTGCTGGTAGGACTATTCAAACTGAACAATCAATCATTCACTTTGAAATAGAAATTTGGGCTCATTATAATAACTTATTCCGGTTCTGAAAGGTGTGTTTATTTTTCAAATTTATAGGTGTTTAGTTAAGCTCTTTGAGTACCAATTGCAGATCTTATCAGGTTAGTTTGGACAGATGGTCATGGAAAGTTGTGGGAGAGAGGAATGGGAATCAAAGAGTCAGGAATTGAGGTCCACACGGAAGCTAGATCTCGACCTAGTGCAGCAGGAGATCTTCACGAGTCTGTGGGCCTTATTCCAGGCTCAGTTCTTTTCCCAGTCCTTTTATTCTCATGGGTTGTTTTGTCTGCTGGCTTTGGATTTCAGTTCACAGTGCCCAGCATGAGCCCTTCCATTTCTTCTCTATCTCACATGCAGTAACTTTGGTGGAGTCTTATTGGTTCTAAAATATACATTCCATTTTCAAAACAATCACATTACATGTGTATAGTGACTGTTTCATTTCCTTTTACTTCTTTTACTTTTAGATATGCTTAATTAAAAATGTACATGATTAAATATAATTGTTAAAAGTATTTAAAATTAAGCATAAAAATTAAATTAAAAATTTTAATGGCAGTGGCTGGGATCCACAATATGGTATTGAGTTTAAGCAGTGATAGTGAACATCTTAATTTTAATTTTAAAATTTTAAATTAATTAATTTAAAAATTTTTAACAGATTTCATATCTGTTTATACCACTGCTTAAGCGTGATGTTACTTGTGGCATTTTTGAGAGAGTTTATTAGATTGAAGAAATTCCTTTTTATTTTTTGTTGATGAAGTTTTTCTCCCAGAATGACAATCTTTGTTAGGATAAATGAAACAAAAATAATACAAGTACTAAGGATTGTATAATGTAGAGTAACAAAAGGCCTTGGACATGGGTTTTTGTTTTAGGCATTATACATCATATGATAGCCCTTATTCTATTTTAGCTATGTTAGTATCATATTCGTATTAGTATGTTGTCAGCATCCCTGGGAAGATTATCAGGTTCTTGAAATGCAAAAATTTGAAATTTCAAAAAGTTTACGGGCCATACTAAAGTATTGGAAGGATGGAGTGGCAATGTTTTTTAGTAGAATTCATATTTTATAATTTGCTTACTGAATTTTGATGGATTAATGCAATTTTGCTTCTGTGAAATTCATCTCCTTTTTTCTCCATCCATTACCCTCTCTTTTTAAAATTGTCTGCTTAATTGGGATCATTGAGGACTTACATGCAGTTTTAAGATACAATGCAGAGATATCCCTGTGTACATTACCTGATTTTGCCAATGGTAGCATTTTGAAAAATTATGTATAAGATTACAACCAGGATATTGATCCTGATGCAAGCACTGATCACACTCATATCTACCTCTTTCTCTCTCTCTCTGTCTCTCTGTCTCTTTCTGTGAGTTCTATGCAGTTTTATCAACTGTATAGGTACTTGGGTGTTTGAATTTTACCAAGTGCCTTTTAAAAAACATCTATTATAATAATCAAATTCTTTATTCTCTAATACTGTTATAACATGGTTAATTGTATTACTAGATTTTTCTAATTTTAACCAACCCTGCATTTAGAATAACTCTAGTTTCTGTACTACAAACCTTTGAGCTTCTTTCACAGTTCATGTTTTTGAGAATATAATTATTATTAAACCTATACCTGCCTGCTTAAGTGGAGCTTTTCAAGGTGGGTTAGCTCAAAGGCTACTTGATGGCCTGTAAATTCTCTTCTGTGGATCAAATTTGCACTCCTGCATTACTAAATTATGGTTGGATGGTGCATGTGTGTGGTGTGAGAGAAAATAGGACTGCTCAGGATTAGGCTGTCAGTAGGGCTGCGAGTGTTGCATATACTATGGTTGTCCACTTATTAGAACACATACCTTGTCATGTGGTAGTGTGGCCGAGCAGTCTAAGGCTCTGGAGTTAGAACGTGTACCTTATAACAGTGTCTCCACCATGCATATTTCTTTAGGTAATACAATATTTTAAAATATTTGTCCTCTTGCTTGTGAACTGAGTGGAAGCCTGTTTCATTCTGATACATCATGCTTTAATAGGGCCCAATGGCCTCTGTCAGGGCAGTATTGTCCAGGGTTAAATACGCAGGCTTGGAGTTTCATAGACTTGGCTCTACCTCTTACTAAGTAATTCTTGGGCATGTTTCTGAAACTTTGCCTTAGTTTATTGGCTGTGAAATGAAGGTAATAAGTTTTTAAGTGATCAAGTTGCTGAAAGAACTCGAGAATTGTATATAAATAATATTTAACACATGCCAGTCATGTAGTATTCAATGGGTGATAGGTATTATTTCTCTTTCATTCTTTACACTCCAGGCCAATAAGTATGATGCTCCTGCTCCTATTATTCCTCCTCACCCTTCAGGTCTTCATCACACACTACTGCCTCTTGACAATTTTTCTTGGCAGCCAGATTATTACACTGCACTCTGCTCCTTTCTATCAGAACACATCTCTCAGGTATAATCATACACCTATGTATGGGACTTTGTATTTAACTTTAGTTGCTTCCAAACTCTGTGAGAACAGGAACCATACCTATTTCTGCTCACTCTTGTGCTACTTTATTGTGTGCTTGGCACATAGGAGGCAGCCAGTAAAAGTAACTATTATTACAGGTTCAGCATCCTTAATTGGAAGATCTGAAATCTGAAATTCTTTAAAATCTTAAACATTTTGAGCACTGACATGATGCTATGAGTGGAAAATTTCACACCTGACTTTGTGTGGAAGGTTGCAGTCCAAAATGCAGTTACATTAAAATATATGAAATTACCTTGAGACTATGTATATAAGATGTATATGAAACATGAGTGAATTTCATGGTTAGACTTGGGTCCCATCCCTAGGGTATCATTATGTATATAATCAAATCCAAAACAAACAATAAAACAAAAACATAAACAAGAAACAAAACCCCCAATCCCTTGAAATATAGGATACTTCTGGTCCTAAATATTCCTAATTAGGGATAGCCAACCTATATTGTGTTTATTTTTCCTATTATTTAATCAGAAGGACATGAAATTTAACCCTCTTCTCATCTAGTGGTGGAAATGGAGGCTGAAGGAGGTAGGGTAGCCTTCTCAAATGCCACTAGTGTGCTGTAGTTACTACAACAATGCTGGGCTGGCAACCTTGGGTACGTAAAACCAGGTGTTCAGTTTCAGTTATACTGTGGGAGATATGTTGAGAGGTTAGTAAAGGACCATCTGGGGGTCCTCAGAAATCTCAAGTGAGAAGTAGAGCCCCACTGGAGAGGCCCTTTGGTGTGAGTGGGGATCCAGGCATGGTTCTGACCAGTTTTGCTTACTGCCCTCCTAGTCTTCTCTGGTGGTTTTATTGGGTAGTCTACATGTGTAGTGGCTCTCACTCAAGGGCATCTTAGTGGAAGTTCTTGGCCTCTGCCACACAAGTGGCTCCAATTCTGGAGCACTGGTGTTTGGTTTCAGAGTACACTGCATGGTGGCCAAGCCAAGATTAGTTGCATCTCCTAGCTGCTGGGCCAGTGAATTTCTTTTTCCACTACATCAGTCTGACCCTTTTAACAACATTGTGCCCAATAATGAAGCAAATGCATGACCCGAAGATTAAGTGTCTCAGGCACTATGAGTGAGCCTGGCAAGGACCACAGTCTGAAGTATTCCCTTCCTTTCCTTGCACCCACTTGCCCAAATACACACTTTAAGATATCAGTTTCTCTTTGCTCTTTCACACACTTGACAAAGTCTGGCCAAGACTCTGTCTCCTCTTCATCTGCAGTGACCAGTTGTCCCTGTTTTTCCCCTGAAGTATAAGCTATCATTTCCTTGTTGACAGATACTGTTTACTGAGTGCTGCAGGTAGCATGACTCTGAACTTGACCTTAGACAATGAGTGGTCCCACTGAGGGTGGGATCATCAGCCCCTCAAAATTCTTTTAAAAAGATTATTAATTTATTGAGTTTATTGGTACATTTTAGGAATACATTGTGATCACATTCATCAGTGGGAACTTGTACCTTTACATGATGTATCTTGGTTCATATTTTTTTCCCCATTCCCCTGCTCTCCCTTCAACGCCTCCATCCCTCCCTATTTACAAAAGCTTAGTTTCCATTTTTTCCTTCTTTTTTCATTTTTTCCCTCTTCTTTCCTTTCCCCTAGCCCCCTGTCTTGTTCCCCTTCCCCTCTGAACATTTTCTTCCTGTTTCACAATATCTATTATGCAGTTTGATCCTCATTTACACTTTCAATTTCTCACACCAGAGAAATAATTCGGTATTGACACTTGTGCCCTATTTACTTCATCTAAGAATATGGCCTCAAGGTGCATCCATTTAGCTATAAATGTCTCTAGTTTCTCTTTCTTTATGACTGAGTAGTACTCTGTTTTATAAAAAAAACACATCTTTATTTGATCACCAGTTGATGGGCATTTGGCTGTTTCCAAGATTTAGCTATTACAAACTGTGCCGCTACCCTCAAAATTCTTAAGCAGACATATAATAGGTAGCCAAGGCCATGGACTCTCAGGTTAACAAGTGTAAACCACTTTGACACACTGATAACACTCATAGAAGTCTGGGAGGTTTAGCTTGCAGCAGATTAGTTGTGGGCTATGTGAGAAAATATACATATTCCTAGGGAAATGAAATCCAGGGCAGTGGGTTTGCTGAGTTCTGTAATAGGAGGCTCCTTTTGCATTCATCCAAGTTTGCACGAGCTCTTTACGTGCATCAGTATTTCTTGACCTAGGGTACATTAACTTTTTACAATTATGCACAGTTTTGTATATACACATATACTTTTGCAGAGAGGAGTCAATACTCTCATCCTCAATGAGATCAGTGAAACAAAAGCTGAGAATCAGTGAACTAGATCATGGCAGGTCAGCATAGTATCTGTGCAGCTTTTTGTCCTGAGCCCTGTTTATTTACATGGGTAGGACACTAACTAAATTGTACATGCAGGTTTTGTTGAAAAGTCACTCCCTTGGAAGAAAATGAAGAAACACCTCCATGCTCAACTACTACCTACACTTATATACAGAAACTATTAATTTTGTTTCTGAGATGAAAGATTCATTCACTCATTTTGGATTAGGGAGTCAGTCTAGTCTTTCCAATTCCCAGCCTTCTCACATTATATGTTTAAAAGGTAGACTTAAATTTGTCCCTGAAAGTATTTCTTGAGTTAGATTGAGCCAGTGTTGGAGACACTGTTTCTACTCTGGCAGCATCTCTCACTTCTGCTCGCTACAAATTTCACTCCTGGCCTTGACCCATTCTCTCTATTGTGTTTTCTACTTTTGAAACCCATTCACTGGCTGGTCCTTTAACAGTTGCCTCTGTCTTTGGGTGAAACTCAACTTCTTTCCATGATGTTGCTGTTGTTTAAATAAAAACAATACTTGATTTTCAAAATTCAAAGGGGCCAATGCAATGAGCAGGAGAAAAAGTCCCACACTGAATTAAAAATCAATTCATAGTACCTAACAGTTATAGACAAACACAAATCCTCCCTTGTTCTGTTCTTCTCCCCTTCTGACTTTCAGACCTTACAGGCGGTAATCATTAATGTGTTTATCCTCTTTTCTGCAATTCTCCTCCATATTTCTAAAATAGCTTATTTATATTGCTGCTTTTTATAAAGAAAGTATTGACACTACCTCTTTGTTTTCTAACATGAAAAATGATTTATGTCTTTTACACATTCTTCTCTGTCAATAGTTTCTTTTCCTCCTACAGTCTCAGTATTTTATAACAGTTTCTGATTAAAGAGATATTCACAAAATAAAATTTGGGGAAAAGCTAAAAAAACAATATTCTGAGCTCTTGTTATTTTACTCATGTAAATGTTGACAGCAGAATCACATAGTGTTCTGTGATTCACATATTGTTTCCCATGAAGCTTTTTGTTTTCTCCGGAGCTAATAACTATCTTGATTTCTTATCTGCTTCCATGTTATTCTCAATCCCTCAGTCAAAGATTTTTAGATAATATTAATTTTTCAACCCTTTGTCTCTCTGCTCTGGTTTACAACAATTTCTTCTTTCAGTATTAACCTGGGAATACCCTTTAGTTCTCTTCTGTATTACATACCCTTTTCCTCAGATACCAGATCTCTTTTCTTGAATTTCACCATGGTTGAAAAAGAGAAAGAAGGCATGAGTAGAAAAATCTATTGAGATTTGTATGTCAGAAAACATTTTCTTTTATTTGTATATTTAACTGACAATTTAGCTGGTATAAAATTATAGTTTGGAGATTATTTTCCCTTAAAAATTTGATGTCATTATAATTTTTTATTATTATTAGGATCACTCTCATTCTTTACATTTTCAATGTTACTTTACTTTTCTCTATCTTTAGAAGCTTCTGATATTTTTTCTGTCTTATTCATTGCATCAATTATTATCCGTTCAGGAAAATAACACCAATGCCAGGTAATGCAACAGAAGGAACTTAATAGGAGGAACTAACATTAAGCTGTAGGAAGAGCTGAGAGCCCAGATAGAAGAGTAAGGCAAGCCAGAGGTAGACGACAGCAAAAATCATTAGCACTCTTACATCGGGAGAGACTAGACAAGAGAATTTTACCAGGACTGAAAAATTAGGGGTGTCCACTGGGGCTAGGAGCATAGAATAAATGTGGTCTCTGCCAAAGACGCTGCCCAAAGCAAAGTGATAGAGGGACAAATGTCCAGGCTCTCCTCTTCCTTCTGGTTATATTGTCCCACCTGTGATTTTTGTTGGCTGCAGTCAGCTGGTGGCCTGGAGGGATCATCCTCCTCTGATATAGAGCAGAGCAAAGCAGATGAGGGAAAGAGTAGAGCGTGCTGGTGGGGAATGAATTGGAGATCAAACAGGCAGGCAACTAGTTGACAGGTGATCTAAAATTTCACAGTGATGTTTCTTGATGTGGATATTTTTAAAGTCTTTGTATTGAGCACTTTGTTCACTCTTTCTGGAACTTTTAAAATTAGATGTTATTTTCTTCAGTTGATCCCCTTATTTTCTCTCTTATTTTCCAATTCTGTCTTTTTTAAACTTTCTGTGAGATTGGTTCAACTTTATCTTCCAACTTGTCCATTGAATTTTAAATTTATATATTTTTTGGGCCAGGGATTTAGCTCAGTGTTTCTGGCACCTGCCTCTGAAGTGCAAGGTCCTGAGTTTGATCCCTGGTACAAAAAAAAATTATATATATTTTTATTTCTAAGGGTTTTCTCTTGTTCTCTGAGTGCTTTTTACTTTTATTCATTTTTTTCCAAATAGCATTGTAACTTGTGTCTTGGGTACAAAAGCTTTCTTGTTTTAACTTACTTAAAGTTGGGATATTATT
Organism: Heterocephalus glaber; assembly: GCF_053883595.1. Classification (NCBI taxonomy): domain Eukaryota; kingdom Metazoa; phylum Chordata; class Mammalia; order Rodentia; family Bathyergidae; genus Heterocephalus; species Heterocephalus glaber. The sequence goes on from NW_028258333.1 coordinate 19,590,591, forward strand.
TTATAATTTATGGGCTGTCATAATTTAATAAGAAGAATTAAGATGAAATTTTTCTATCTGCGGGTACATAAAACAAAGTTGCTGGTATTTTACATTTGTTGAGATAAAATTCTCGTGTTCCTCCCCACCCTCCTTCCCTTTCTCTTCCTCCTCTTCCTTCTTCTCTTTCTCATCCTTTTTCTCTTCCTTCACTTCTTCTTTTTCATTGTCTTCTACTTCCTGTATTACTCATTTCTTTCAAGTTAATCTACTCCTATTAAAATTAAGCCCTCTGTCTTTCATATCAGAAGATTTTTTTTAAAGTTTTGTTAATGTGGGGCAGTCTTTTTATGTTTAATGGTGAGCCATTACAGAGTTCTCTAGAAGCTCTATGCATTTGGGTGGAAATTGCCAAGTAGTACTTTATGGTAGGAAATAAGGTATCAAGTCAGCCTTTCTCAAGTGATGATACCAAATATAGAACTATTTGAAAGTTCTTTCTTTTAGGATTGTCAGTTCACTGAAGAATTCTACTCTGCACCTTCTCAAAGATCACAAGGCTGTGCTACATTTTGGGAGCCCAGGGAAGGGGAGCTTTACTGTCAGGATTACAGACTTCCTACCTATACCTCATTTTCAATGTTCTGTTTCACCCAATCTCCACCCAATCTCCATCTCCATACTGCTCATATCTTTGCTGCTTCTAAAGCTTCAGTCAATAGCATTCCTCTCTTCTGCCTGGATGGGGAGAGGCAAATTCTCTGAAAAAGGCTGGGGTGGGGGTTCTGCTTTTTAAAGTATTACTTATGCAGACTTTGAACTAATCTTGCTATTTTCAACCCTGTTGCCTTCCCACCTCCAGAGGTAGGTAGTGTCTCCAGTTGTGGAGCCTCTGAACTGGACTAGCTCTGGTTCTTGTTGGCATTCCCCTGCCACCTTCCCGTGCACCCTTCAATTTTGGATTCTCAGGTCTATTGAATTACTCTCTTTACCACTTCCAGATCTTTGTTCATGTTTCCTATGTACTGTTTTTTCCTTCACTCTTTAGACTTGTAAGTTTACAACTTAAAAAATTCATTTATCATTTCAGTGGGGATTTTGGAGGGATTATGTGTTTAAGTGGCTGTGATTTTTCAGACTCCATACCATGCAGGTAGATATTCTCTTTTGAATTGTTGAATCTCAATACCATGCAGGTAGGTATTCAAAGATGGGGTAGTCATCTTTTTGGGGAGGTGAAAGGAGGGGGGATAATCTAGTTCTATTCAAAGCAAGGAAGAGAGAAAAAGAGGAAAGGATCATACTTCTTTTCATGCAAAATTTTCTAGTTCTTCTAGACTTTGTATTTGATTGCTGTGTTGTTTTAAGGGTTATTTTTTTGTTAGCACAATGCTTTTTTTCTTTTACTCTCACAAACTACCTGCCTCATGTGACTCTTTAAAAGCATTTGTACACAAGCAACATATGTTAGTGGTAATTCATTCAGAAAAGGGTTATCTCTTTATAGGCCCATCATATTGATATGTAAAAAAGAAAGTTTATTTTATTTTATGTCCAGGGTGGTTTCCTCTAATGTAGTTCTTATTCTGGCTTCATTAAAAACTATTCTTTTGTATATATATGGGAACATCAGCTGAGAATCCTGTTACTTATGTAAGCAGAACTTTAGGGTTTAAAGTAGATATTTTTAAAAGCCAGACTGACTCAATTTTAAGGTTAAAGGGGATATTCACATAAAAATAATTGGAGATGTTTGTGTCTTGGCGGGTTATTTGTAATTTATCACAATGCAGTGGAAGTAATTTTATGCCCTTTCTAGGTTCAGTTAGGATTATTTTTTTAACTGTAAAATACTTCAGAAAACAAGTTAAAAATATTGGAGGACATAAACTTGTTAAGAGGGCTCTAATAGAGGCCCAATTTCTTTACAATGTACTTTGGGGGAGCAGAGACCATCTCCTCTGAAGTGGGTCCACCCCTTGGTAATCTCCAGAGAGCATCATTATTTAGTGCCCAAGGAGAGAAAGCAGAGTTCCTAACTGTGGACTATTAGAGTAGATTTGGGCCAAGTCCTTGAGAAAAATACCAGCTTTCCTTTAACTCCAAATGGTCACCATTCTCTGGTGTTCCTGAACATGAAAATTCCCCTGTTGTATACACAGATTAAGTACCTGCAATGTTCTGTGTCCAAATTTGCAATTTGTCCTTTGGCTTCCTAGGGATTTTTCTGTTGTACAACCAGAGATTTGGACCACTATGTCCAGAGGCCTTGCCATCCCCAGGACTCTGTTAATACAAATCAAAAGAATAAGAGGCTAAATTTGTCATTATTTGGGAATGAAATTTGTCATATAATGAAAAATACTGTCAATCATATACACACATAATTTTAGAAAAGATTTATTACAGTGAAATACCTGCCATTTATAACATCAGAAGTCTCTTGAAAATTTTCACTGTTCTATCTTTTTAGAATACCAACTGTTTTTTTCTTCAACTCCAAACTCGTTACCATTCTCTGGTGTGTAACTGAGTGTGCAAACCTTACTGTTGCATACATAAATTAAGTAATTGCAATGTTCTGTGTCTAATTTGCATTGCAGACACAGCTGCAAGTGTAGTTTTGCAAATGTAGAACTAGAGCCTAGCTTTAAAGAGTGGATCAGGATTTCTCCAATTAATTTCAGGAATGGCTATTTGGTGTTTTGTTTTAGTTAAATAATGTGTAGTGCCCATTTTTAAAAATGAAATAATGCTTCATCCTTAGTACTTTGGCTTTCAAATCTAGTTTCATACTTCTTAATGTGACCTCTGTTCTTGATTTGGGGTAGAATTTGGTAAATGCTGTTTTTATTTCTAACCAGGTATTCTGAGCAGGGGGTGATTTCATAACTTGGGATATTTGCTCTTTTGAGGTTAGCAGGCCACCCATAGCTTGTTTATTCTCCTTATTTAAAAGTTGAAAATTTAACTAATTAAACAAATATTCCTGCAGTATCTGATGCACAGAAGTATTGTTAGGGAGGTGGGGAATATACTGGGCATTCCCTCCATTCCAGGTTTCCCTCTGGCACTCAAAAATGAAATCTGATGCCAGCGAGTAGGCAGTTTATCAGCCAAGGTATTTGAACAGAGACAGGGCTTAATAAATAATTGTTTAAAGAAGCCAGACCTTACATTTTGGAAAGCCCAAGATGTCAAAAAAAAGCATTCTAAGTTATTTCCTTAAATGAGGGGAAAGACCTAGTCATAAAGCTGTTTAAACCAATTTGTGTTTTGACACTCGTTTTGTACAGAAGATGTGTGGGAGATGACATTTGTTGAAAAGTTATCAGATCATCAATAAAATCTTGGCTAGACATTTCACCCCCTTTTATCTTCCACAACATAGCTCAATTGGAACTGTATACTCTTACTGGAAATTTAAAAAGTTAGCTATTCAGTCAAATTAATGAAAGAAAAAGAAAATACAACAGATTTCAAGCTGTATTTGCTCACTTTAGTGAGATGGTACACAGACAAGCTTTCTGCTAGAGCTGCATCAGAATAGGAAGGGGGTTCCTCCTTCACTTGCTCTCTCCCCCAAAGCCAACCAGGGAATAATTTGCCCGAATGAAAAGGTCCTTTCAGGCACTGGAGGGCTTAGCTAATTGTATTGAAGAGAAGAAAAGAAAACTATAAGCTGGCTTTTAATAATAGGAAAATCATGAGTTCACATGCCAACATATTAATAAGATTAGTTTTATTAGGAAAATGTAATCAGGCAGATGGAGGCACTGCAAGGGGTTATCTCTAGCTAAAGAAATATTGGTTAGCTATTGAAACATATTTATATAAAGATGCATTGAAGCCTTAAAGAAATCCCACACCACTTTAATCTTTTAAGATAAAGAGGGAAATTGCTTTAAATTGTCTATCTCTGTATCTTCTAAGTAGCTTCAGTTGTGCTAAATTAGCATTTGAAGAATTTAGGAATGTCCTGATTAAAGTGTTTTTATTTGATTATAAATAAGTACCCACTTGTTTGTAATTGTAATATATTGGTGGGTGTGGATTGGTTGATCACAAAAAATGCTGTTGCATTGGTATAATCTGAAAAAGCTCAGCAAAGAATCACAACACTTAAGAAAAAGGATTTTTCTAAGCAATAAACTTAATTTTTTCCTTTCAAAAGATGGTCTCTATTTTGTTGTTATTATTATGTGTGGTGATGTAATTAATTTGAGTTAGAAATATGTTTTGCAATAATGGTGACAGTATATTAAAGTATGCATGAATAAAATAGTAATGCAGTATGAAAATATGTTTCACAATTGAAAAGCTAAGATATTGTTCTTTTATTGTCACTGAGTGGAGTAGAAGCACATTTCAAGTCATTTAGTCAATTCCACAATTGAAATACAATTTAATTTCTTTTCAGAATAGTCAGATCACTTTAATTATGGACTACAGACACATGGCCAGTTCAACTCACAGAAATGACATTTGTCAGGCATAACAATTGCACCGCTGAATGTAAGTGAAAGAACCTAGAGCAAAATGGTGGAGAATGATAGCTCAGCTACCTCTTGTCTGCCTCTCTTACCCTTTCTAGTGCCTCTGTGCACCTCATGTCTCAGCATCCTTTTCTCTTAAGAGGAACTCACTTACACAAAGATATAAAAGTGTAGTAGCTTAGCTTTACCAAGATGTTGCACTTAAAGGAGGAAACTTGAAAAAAAAAAAGGCTTAAAGGAAATGAATCTGGAGGTGGTATTTTGGTCAAGTAGAGGACACGAGTGTCCTTCAAATGCCAAGATTTCCTTCTTAAAGAGAGCCTTGCTCTTTTACTTCTAGTCAGATCACTCAATGGCTAGAGCAGCATAGTGCTTTCAGAACTTGAACTCTGTTAGATGAAAGCTTGCATTTAACTCACAGAACAGCAGCAAACTAGCTTTGGATTTCTAGTCATTTGACAGGAACCAGGATGGAATGCCCCTGTAGTCAGCCTTCCAGCTTGGAAGAAGGGAGGCAGCCAGGCCACTGCCAGCATTCTTGGCCACTGCACTAACAGAGGACTCTGGTGTTGGATGCTGACAGCAACCACATGTTTTTAAAGTCTTAGGGCAGAGTTCTGGTTCATGAGGCCCAGCCATTGATTGTGATATCCATGTGGATAGATGTGGTTGAGAAGTCCAAGCCAGCGGTTCAATAAATACTGATTGATGGGAATTAAAACAATTGATGACTTCAGGACATCTCATCTTGTGTGTGAGAGACTTTATTTTTTTATTAAGTTTATTGGTATGATTTAGATATACATAATGATCACATTCATCATGGGGCATTTGTACCTGTACATGATATATCTTGATTCCTCTTTTTTTTCCCCATTCCCCTCCCCTCCCTTCAACCCCTCTTCCCTTTGTTATTTATAAAACTTTGGTTCCATTTTATCCTCCTTTTCTCATTTTTTCTTTCCCTATCTTTCCCCTTCCCAGGTCCCCTTTCCTTTTTAAAAATTTCCTATTTCACAGTATTTATTATACATTTTGGTCCTTATTTACATGTTCAGTTTCTCATACCAGAGTGACAATGCAGTATTTAAACATATGTGTCTGATTTGTTTTACTTAAGAGTATGATCTCAAGGTGCATCCATTTAGCTATAAATGTCTCAAGTTTATCCTTCTTTATGGATGAGTAGTACTCCATTGTATATAAAAATCACATCTTTTTTATCCATTCATCAGTTGATGGGCATTTGGGTTGTTTCCAAGATTTACCTATTACAAACTGTGTTGCTATAAACATGGGTGCACGTATATTTCTGTAGTATGATGCTTTCAATTTTTTTGGGAAAATGCTCAGAATAGCTGGGTCAAATGAGACCTCTAATCCTAGTTTTTTGAGGAATCTCCATACTGATTTCCACAGTGGTTGGACTAATCTACATTCTCACCAATAGTGGAAAAGGATTCCTTTTTCCCCACAGCCCCATTAGTATTTGATATTGGTTGATTTCTTGATAATAGCCATTCTTTCTGGAGTGAGATGGAATCTCAGTGTTCTTTTAATTTGCATCTCTTGAATGACCAGTGATGTTGAACATTTTTTCATGTATTTATTTGCTTTTTCTACTGCTTCATTTGAAAAGCATGTATTCATCTCAGGTGCCCATTTTTGGATTGGGTCTTTAAATTTGGGAGTCTGATTTTTTTCAATTCTTTATATGTTCTAGATATTAGTCCTTTGTTTAAAGAATAACTGGCTAAAACTTTTTCCTACTCTTTGGGTTGTGCTTTTACTCTATTGGTGATTTCTTTTGCTGTACAAAAAAATTTTTTTTTGGTACCAGGGATCAAACTCAGGATCTTGCACTTGCAAGGTAGGCACAACACCACTGAGCTAAATCCCTGGCCTGCAAAAGCTTTTTAATAAGGTGAGATCCTAGTTGTTGATTCTTTATAGTATTTCCTGTGCAATGAGGTCTTTGCCTACATCTATGTCTTCAAGAGTTCTATTTTCTTTTACAGCAGATTTAGTGTTTCTGTTTTAATATTTAAATATTTGATCCATTTTGATTTTAATTTAGTGCATGGTTAGAGACATGAGTCTAGTTTTAGTCTTTGGCATGTGGAAAGCCAATTTTTCCAGCACCATTAATATTTATTTTATATAATTGGGTGCACCAGTATTTGGTGCATATATATTTATGATTGTTATCTCTTGGAGTTTTCCCTAAACAACTATGTAGTGACCCTCTTTGTCTCTTTTGATTAATCTTGGCTTGAAGTTCTCATTGTCTGCAAATAGAATAGCTGCCCCTGCTTTTTCTGGGTTCCTGTGGCATGATATATTGTTTTTCATCCTTTGACTTTCAGTGTATGCATTTCTTTTTTAGTAAATGTGTTTCTTGTTTGCAGCATATTATTGGATCTTGTTTCTTGATCCATTCTGCTTGTCTATTTCTTTGATTGGTGAATTGAGACCATTTACATTGATAGTTAAAACTGATAATATATTGGCTTATCCTTGTCATATTATTTTCCTGCTGTTGGTTCCCTATCTTTCCTTTCTGTTTAATTGTTTGCCCTTCCTGGTGGCTTCTTTCTATTGTTGTTCTTGGAATTGTGTTCTTCATTTTCTCTTTCCAGAATATCCTTCAGAACATTTTATAGAGCTGGTTGGTGGTCTCACATTTCTTCAATTGTTCTTTGTCATGGGAGTATTTTATTGCTCCATTGATTTTGAAAGATAGTTTTGTAGAGTACATCAATTTGGGTTGAATACTGTTTTCTTTCAGGTCCTGAAATACTTCACTCCAAGCACTCTTTGACTTAAGGGTTTGTGTTGAGAAGTCTCCTATGATTCTGATGGGTGTTCCTTTATAGGTTCCGCTATAGGTGTTCCTTTATTTCTTTTCTCTAACAGCTTTTATTATTCTGTGCTTGCACTAAATTTCTGGAATCTTTATTATTATATGCCTTGGTATAGATTTATTTTGGTCATGGCTAATTGGAGTTGTATATGCCTCACTTATTTGTATGTGTATTTCTTTTTCCATGTTTGGGAAGTTTTCTGCCATTACTTCTGGGAACAGGTTTTTTATGGCATTTGTGCTGTCTCTGGGTTTCTCATTGACTCCAGTCAATCTAATGTTATTCTTCTTTGCATCATCTTACAGATTTTGGATTGATTTTTTCATGTTCCCTTGCAATTTTTAAGATATATTTCTTTGCATGGTCACTAATCACAATTCAGTCTTTAGATCTGACATTATCTCATTGTCTTCAATCAGGTGTGTATACTTTCAATGGAATTTTTATTCTTGTGGATATCTGTTTGAATCTGTTTCATGGATTCCATTTCTTTCCTATGTTAGGCATTCATGGTTTCCATCATTTTCCTAAGCTCCTCTTTAAAAAAAAATCTGTGTCTACTCTAGATTCATTGAGCATATCCTTCATTTGGATCATCATTTCTGTTTTTACCTGAAAGATTATTTTCTCTATAGCCTAATTCATCTGGTTTTTATTTCTGATGCTATCATTTCAGAAAATTCAGGTGGGTGGCTTCTGATTTCCTCTATCTCATTGTCCCCTGGGATTTGTCCTGGGTGGTCTGGAGATCTGGGGTTGCATTTTGCCTCTGTGTCTTGTCATTTTCTATTTTTAAAATTTTATTTTGTTTTTTATGTTGATGCTTGTAAATTTCTTATGGTAGATGATAGTTTTATCACTAGTATCAAGATTTCCCTAGGAAATGTCTATTCCTCAGAGATGTCTTCTGGGTGTAAGTGGTTTTTGGTCTTTGTATCTGTCCCAAGATCCTACCTTCCCAATTTATTAAGGATGAAGAGTTGTTATCTATTTGACTCAGCACCTAGTCCTTTGGTACTGGACTGTGGTGATGGTTATGACCCCAGGCAATCACAGTGTTGTCATACAAGGGAGAACAACTGATTACAATAAGTATGACATCCTGGCTAAAGTAGTACAATAAGCAATAACAATAGCATCAAGCACAGCCTAGAAACTGACAAACTGTGGTAACTATTAATTTGGTACCTTTAACCATAGGAGCAAGATGTACTGTTGTATAACAAAATTCAACACAAGCCAGGAATTTGTATGCAATGAGTTTCTCCTTAGTGGAGTGATTTTACCTTATTGGGGGGGATTGAAGAGGGATAGGGAACAAAATAGATAAATGAAAAGAAATATAGAAGAAACAAGCTTAGAGGACAAAGAATGATCAACCAAGCTTTGGGAAACTGAAGAGGGCAGGAGAGAAAGAATGAAAGAGAAAGCAAAAGAATATTGAAGTGAACCAGAAAGACAAGAGACAATATTCACTCACATGAAAATATCATAAAATCAAGAGAGATAGTTGAGGAAAGAGAGAAAGAAGATGAGTAGAACAAAACAAAAATGAAGGTAAAAACTTAAACAACCTAAAAAAATAAACCAACCAGCAACTATACAAAAAAAAAGGAAAATGAAACAAACAAATACTCCTCTGGTGTCCACAGTTCTGTGGTAGTATCCAAGTCAGAGCCCTAAATTGTGCTGTGTAACCCCATCAAGTGTGTAGTAGGATTAGTTCTGGGCTCAGGGCTGATTTTGACCTCTGGATGTAGGGGCTGGGGCCAGTCTTCAGTCAGCAACCTTTTGTATGTTTCTTGGCAACCAACTCAAGTCTCCTTACCATGATTGTCTCTATGTTGCTCTCCCAGTTGTTGTGGCATTCTCAGGCAGGGACAGCCTGGGGCTGCTTTCAAGTCCTATGTAGAGCTGGCTCTTCCCAGTCTTTGAACAGCCTCCTCTGTTCTACCCCCACTGGCACATCTCTGTTCTGTCATGCTGCTTGTTGCAGGGTGGGTAGAGGGGAGGTGCTCTTTCTGCACAAATATTAGTGTTTTCCAAGGTTCTTCCCTTGGCCCTCTTCTCTCTACACACTATTTCTGGGCAGTGAATGTACTCACCTACATGGGATGATCACCTCTAGGTGGATACCACCCAACTTTCTGTCTCTGACCCCAACCTCTCTCCTGGGCAGCAGGTTCCCACTTCCAGCTTCCCATGAGCTTAACACACCCATTATGCCCCTAGCATCAGATGATAGTGATATTTGACACAGACTTTTTTTTTTGGTACTGGGGATCGAACTCCGGTCCTTGCACTTGCGCAGCAGGTGGCAAGACACAGACCTTTTTGATGTTTCCATTCTTTGAGAACAGAGTCTTGTTAGAATATTTTCTCCTTTAAATTCTGTGTTTCAGCTTAAAACATTACAGCAGGCCCTTAAATAATGACAGCTGACCTTATTAGCAGTGGATTTCATGAGATTAAGCCCTCCCTGGCTTCATGCCAATGTACAATTTTTTAATAAACTATAAAGCTAGCTTTAATAATCTAATATTCAATATTACTTTTTTTCTTTTGATCCTGTTTTCCTGGCAGTTAAAAAATTGTGTTTGCTAAATGAACTTCCTCATTCTCTGCCTTTCTTAGAATGCAGCTAATATCTTGGCAATCTTTCACATGCAAGGGAAGTCAAAATAAGCCCTATTTGGAAAATGCTGATGTTCTTGGTGCTGTGGATGTGAGTTAGGTGTTTAGGGAGTGCCTTGATTGATATATACATTAACTGATGGTGAAAGTGTTTGTAGTCAGGCAACTTCAGTTTTAGTTTCTTTCTATCATTCTCTCTGCATGATGTTAGGTGAATCAGACAACTCTGTTTGCTTCAGTTTTTCATGTACACAACAGACTTTTTGGACCATGTAAATCCTAAACTCCCTTCAAGTTGTACAATTTTGCAATTTTGTAATTCTTTTAGACTGTTAAGAATGCATATGAGGCCAGACATGGTGGGCCACACCAATAATCTCAGCACTCTGGGTGTTGAGGCAGGAGAATCACTGTGAGTTCAAGGCCAGCCTGAATTGTGTAGCAAGATCCTGTCTCAAAAAACGCCCCCAATTTTTTTTTTGCCAGTTTTTGTATTTGTAGAGCATATACTACATTAATGAAATCACATATTATGTACTTTTGAGTCTGACTGCTTTTACTCCATGTGCTGATTTTGAGATTTTTTAAATAATGTTGCATATTTTTGTAGTTCATTTTTCTTCCTTTTTAGAAGTTGCTGAGTAAGATTCCATTGTTTAAATATACCAGCTTGTTTATTCCTCTGTAGATATCTGTATATCTATATATAGATATATCTATAATTTGGGACTATTATGACTAAATTTGCAATGAGCATTCTTGTATAAGTCTTTTTGTGGATATATGTTTTAATATCTGTTGAGTAAATAGCTAGGAATGGAATTGCTAGGTCATAGAGTAAATGCATGCTTAACTTTGTAAGAAATTGCCAAAGTAATACCATTTCACATTCCCACTGGCAATGTATGGGAGTTACAGTTATTCCACAACCTCATCTACAATTGTTGCTGATAGCTTTTTAATTTTAGCTAATCTAGTGGACATAAAATGGTTGTGGATTTAAATTGTATTTCACCGATAACTAGTGATTTAGAGCTTCTATTCATGTGCTTGTTGGCTACTTTACTTTTATGACCTGTCTTGTATAGTCTTTTGCCCATTTAAAAATTGAGTTATTAGTTGGGTGTGGTGTGCATGTAATCCCAGCTATGTGAGAGGCTGAGGCAGGAGGATTGCATTATTAACTTCTAGAATTTCCACTTGTTCTTTCTTATAGCTTCCATTGCCCTGCTGAAATTACCCATCTGTTCAATCTTTCTGGCCATCTTTCCTTTAAATTGTTAAACATCTTTATAATAGCTGCTTCAAAGTACTTATCTGCTAATTCCAACATTTGGATCATATTAGGATTACTTTCTAGTCTTTTTAAAAATTATAAGTCACTTCCTTGGCCCTACCTGTCTAGTACTTTTAAATATTATAATGATCATTATGGATGATATATTAGAGAGATTTATAGATATATTTGAGTGCTCCCTTTTCTAGGGCTCTCCTTTTCTCAGGATTACTCCCTAAATTCATGCTCTCAATATTGGCTCAAAAATCTTATGATTTCCAGCTTGAGTTCCAGCTGCCTGATGCCTTTTGGACCAGGGATATCCCTTTGGGGAAAAGCCATGTAAATTTAGTACCATGCAATGTAGCTTCTTTTTCATGGGTTAAATCTTCTCCAGCTACTGTCTGATTTTGGTTACTTTCCAGTTTTTCAAATAGTTCTTTAAAAAATGTGTCCAGAGTAAAGAATTGTTAATTGACAGTTAATCTGGTAAAAAGTACTTTGTCATTACTAGAAATCTCTTTTCAAATACTGTTATCACACTCATAAATTAACAGTAATTCTTTAACTTCTTCCATAAACAGTGTCCAAATGTGGGAAATTGAGTTTCTTATGACAGATATGAGAGTATTTTAGTTAGTGTAGTTTGGTGGAAAACTTGACGGAAAAGATTTCTCAAATAAAAGTTGAGTTCATTCATTTACTGATTGATATTGTTAGTTTCAGTAAAAGCTTCCCTGTATTAGTGTTTAAGGCTTTCCCTTATTAGTGATTCCTGAGCCAATTTTATAGCAGGCTCAGCCAGTGAAGAGCAAAGAAGAGCTTTGAATGGCTAGACATATACTTTATTAATTTTATTATGGAGCATCTCTCAAGTCCTCAGAACCAACTTATCTTTTTGTTTTTTGTTGCTGAGAGGGTGTATTTGTCAGGATTTCTGTTGCTGTGACCAAATATCTGATATCCACAACTTAAAGGAGGGAATGGTTTATTTGACTCCTGGTTTCAGAGGATTCAGTCCATGGTTGGCTGGCTCTAAGTCAGAAGCATCATGGTGGAAGGGTATGGTGAAGTAAAGCTGCTTAGTTCATGGTAACTGGGAAACAGAGCAGGGGAGCACCATCAGAGAAGAAGGGGCCAGGGATCACATATAGATTTCAAGGTCATGGCTCATCACTCACTCAGACACATCCAAAAGTGTATTTTCCCAATTCTCTATGCATCTCTCAAGCCAATCAAATTTACAAATAAAGCTTAACAGTCACAGTAGAGGTCTTTCTGCATTGTCCAGGCCAACCTCAAACTCCTTACCTCAAGCAATCCTTCTGCCTCAGTCTTCTGAGTAGTTGGGACTACAAGTTCATGTTAAGGTTTATAGCTTACCCTTGTTTGTTTGTTTGTTTATTTATTTATTTATTTATTGTGGTGCTAGGGCTCAAGTCCAGGGCTTCATGCTAGGCATCACTCTACTACTGAACTAAACTAACAACCCTATCCTTATTCTAAGTTTAGCTGTAGCAACCCTTTCGATCTCTCCCCCCAGCTTATAGAACATTAGTATTAGCCAGGTCCTAGGGAAACAAATGTTTCTGTGATATGGCTGGTGCATCAAGGAGCATTGTCAGGGTACCAGTGCATACAAAAGTACAAAAGAGACTGATGAGTGAAACAATACAAGTTTGCACTAAGTGCACTTGCAGAAGAATGAAGGAACTGGGTGGTTCAGAGATGGCTTTTCCACTTTGACCTGTTCTCTTCCCTTGTACTTTCATGACTACCTAGTAAAGCATGTTAGGGTGCCTGCTGCCAGCACCTGCCCTTTTCCTGTTGGCTTTTGACTTGTGTCTCTGCCCATCTCAACGTCCTTCCTTTGCAGGACACAGAATCCTGGAAAGAGAGGCCATCACATGTCATGTGGGGGTTGTGTCACTAGCTTTATAGAGGCCAGATGCTGGTGGTGTGTCAAGGCCAAGGACAAATATCACTCAATTGCTCATCTAAAAGCCAGGGACAATTACTGTCACCATGTATGTGCTTCTCTGCTAAGCCTTTGAGTGTGATGGGTGATGAGAAGCATCTGTAAATGACGTATATGAGATGCATTCAAAGGACAGATATATCAGATACCTGAATTCCTTGTGTGAGCATTGGGGAATTTATATGTCATTCTTTTTACTTGTGCTCTGTGTCCACCAGGTTCCAAAGTGAAGCCCATGGAGTCCTCTTTGTGGCTTGCCCGAGGAGCCCCTGGGTAGCTTTTCTTACTGGGGCTTCTCATGTTAATAGATTCCATGTGCCAGGCCAAGGTCCTGTGTTTAGCTTCCACTGCCAATCCAGTCATTATGGAAACTAAATGAGGGGTCATGACTCTATGTAATGATCATCCAAAGAGAGATTTTCAGAGGCCATTCTATTCTAGGTTATGAGCGAGAAAAACGTCTCTCTGCAGGCAGCTCTTCTCTAGGCTGTAAGATCTCAGTTAATTTGATAGTCCAGGTTATTGCTAAAAGGATGCAGCTGAGGTCAGGATGGAGCTTGTTGTTTGGGAATTTAGGACAAACTCTCATCCCAAGTAAGTCATAACTTCAGGTTGGGGAGAAAGAAATGTGCTAGACAAACAAAATAGCAGTTTTAGCCAAGTACATAGCCATGGGTGGAGATCCGCTGCCTGACTGTCAGTAAGTTATTTACTCTGCATTTTCTCAGAGTTCAACCAGGATAAGGGTGAAGATGTTCAGTTTAACTTCTCTCAAGTTATAATAAGTCAGCAGGTGACCCAGTTTGAATTCCACAAAGGCTGGTGCAGTATAGATGAGCTGACACTGGCATGTCTGTCCGTAAGAGTGAGATCCTCTTGTTTGCTGTTGAGGAGGAGGTGATTTCTCTTGGTACGTGGGAGGTGCTACCTCTCCCCTAAATTGTAGACTTTTAATTTTATGATTTAAAAGAAAACTGAATGAAAATAATGACTGTTATGGCTTGTATTTAGATGTCCCCCCAAAGCCTCATGCACTCACAGGTGAGGCTTTTCTGAGCTGATTGGATCTAGTGTGTGTGATGCTGGGATTAAGGGTGTGTGGTACTAAATTAGCCCACTGATTGAAATTAGCATAGTTCTGGGTGGGGCTGAATGGATTTTCTGAAGTCAGGATCCTCCTCCTCCCCGAAGTGTGGGTGGCACACAGTATTCCCAGACCACTTTTGCTATTTGCAATCTCTAGTTGTCGAAGAGAGCTGGATAGTGTTCATTTTTAGGGTCCTGTTACTCACTGGACAAGATTCTGCTGCCATTTGTTAGCTACGGAGGAGGAAGGGAAGGTTACAAACTCATCTCTTCACTTATCTCCTCTCCATTGAAATTTTGCTTATCCCCATCTGCCCTTCAACTGAATGAGAGGCTAAAGGGCATCTTTATCAAAAGACTCTTGAGAAATTCTGCTCAACCTTCTCAGCTTCTCTCATTTACTTTGAGAACCATTGGTTTGTGTAATGATAATAGAACTACCATGAGATGTGCCTGAGTTCATGTAGATACCACAAGCGAATCTTGTGGCCAGTTTAGCCCTGCATTGAACTTTGGTAGCTTCCCTCCTGTAGTCTATCTGAAAGCTTTACAGGCTCTCCCTGATATCCAGGGATCCCCATTTTACAGGTCGCTCTCACTTTACACAACAGCCCAGGCATGCAGCATTCTTTACTTTGTTATTTGGAACCCAGCACTGATATCTCATCTAAACATGAATTTGCCTTCCCAGAGAGCAATGAGAAAGATGCTATTTAGTGTCATAGATAGGAATCATGTCATGCCAACTCTTTATGATTAGTTAAAAAAAATAACGCGTGTTCTATTCCTTTTTTCCCCATGAAAATGAATTAGGAGATGTGACTGGCATGTGCTATCAGAGCGGAAGGCATTATGGGGGTCCCTGTCATGATTTCCATGAACACAGCCAAGCCCTGTGCCCATGTGGAGCTGTGGTGCTGTCTGGTGGAGATTGTAAACTTTTATCTTTTAATCCAGCTTGTTTAGCATGTAGCAGGAGAATGGCTGCAGTTAGGAATTTAATTAAGACTTAGGGCTAGTGATGGTAAGGAAGGACTTTCTAGCTAGAAAGGATACTAAATACTGAACAAGTTTCTTAGATTTGGGGACTCTGTTTTCTGTGATTGGTTAAAACATCACAATCTGTGTCAGTCAGGACTTTGAGGTTCAGGAGCTGTTGAGTCCAGAAGCAAAGGGACAGACTAAATGACCTGGATTCTTTCAGCTTGGAGGTCCAGTGGAAAGTGCTCCTGAGACAACTTAATACTGTTTTTTCCTTCCTCATTTTCTCCCCCTTAATTTGCACTTCCAGTTTTCCAGTCTATAACGTGCTAACGGGCTTTCCTCCTATTAAAAAACACGTGTGGATGTGCAAATGTTCTCCTCCAGATGCTCCCTAAGGCTTTGCTTCTGGCCTGAGATCCTATGAGGTAGGTGTTGAAACCTCCTCCACAGCAGAGTGGTGGCAGTGAGTCTCATCAGGGTCAGCAGCTGTCCTGCTAATTTTGGCAAGAAAGGGAGACACTCAGCTACTTTGAGAGAAAAGAAGATAAATGTTGTGATCCATTTGCAAATCAAGATGGAATGAGTTTCAGACCTGGGGATGTGTTTAAAGCCAATTATTCTTGCCTATCATGGTACCTGTTAGAACAAAGTAGTCCTAGTTCATCCTTCTTGGTCAGAATCATTCTTTCCATCCTGGATTGTAGAAGACATACTGAAGAGAAGGGAAGGGGAAGTTCCAGATGGGGTGGCGCTGATGTGGATATTCACTGCTTCAGGTGACTGGGTCAGGATTTTTGAGAAGGGGAAAAGAGGCAAAAGAAGAGAGGTGGATGGGTTAAATCAATAATTTTAGCAGGGATATCCTAAGTGCCCCGTGAACAAGGGGCTTAGAGAACACAACACCGAAGCACAGGATGCAGGAAGACTGAGGAAGGTGTCACTTTGGTCTCTAAGTATGGCAGGGATTAAACTAGAGTTTTTCTAAGGCACTTACACCTTCCTTACTCCACAACTTTGTGATTCTGTGACTTCTTTCTGTAACAAGGCAGTTTCTGCACAGTTATCACAATTATCAGTGTGAAGATAGAGCTTTGGAAAAAACATCATTGTGGCTTGAGAATTATAAACTAAAATCTACTTATTAAAATTCACTATGATGACTTCATGGCCTAGGTGAAAATATCATATTCCTTGGGAAAACTGAATTAACATGGCAGAAAATTATGCTTGAGTAGTAGATGTTATTTCTACAACATTCTTTGCCTAAGAAAATAATGACTCTGAGACTTAAGATTGACAGCGAAGAGTAAGAGCCAACTTCTACCAGGTGCTTTTCTGGTTTCAGGAACTGTCTTAGGCCTTTTATGTGCAGTACTTCATTTAAATCCCAGAAAAATTCTATAATGGGAGTTGGTTCTCAACCTCTACCTAACAGATGAGGAAATTGAAGACTGGAGAGATTAAGTACTATGTCAGGTCTGGGACTGAGCTGTGGATCCAGCCCACTAACTCTGAGTTCTCCTGTGAAGCAGGACTTTTTCCCACCCTCCGCCTCTCCTTGAGGGTCAGCAGGATTCACCAGCTTGGGTGGCACCCATCATGTGCTGAATGAAGATCTTCACATTGTGGAAGTAAGAGATCTGCCTGGGCATCAGAGCAGAAATGAGGAGCCTTAGTATTCATCAAGTGTAAAATGGGCCAACATGATATGTTATATCTGTGAGTAAGTCACTTACTTTCTGAATGCTGCTGTTAGGAATCTAAAGCTAAGCAGGATCTTTACATGTACAATTCGCTACCACTAGACAGTTAAACAGGTGAATGAAGATTCTATTGGATACTGATAGAAGTCTTTTAGATTCATCAAGTCATTTAAATCTGACTGCCACCAGTGAAATATGTACCAAAGAAGTAGCTTTTTCTCATTTTCCAGCTGGGGAAACTGAGGCTCAAATGGTACAGAAACATAGCTAGGAAATGGCAGGGCTAATAAGGAGGATTGGTTCTTTAGCCATTACTCTAACCTGTTTTTCAGCACTGGGCTTTGGCAAATCTGAAACATTTGCTTCTGTAACAGGATCAGGACCCACTATCCTTAGGGGTGAGTCCAGGCCTGGTGACACCAGTGGTGTGCCATGCTTTCTGTGAGCTGGGATTTGAACCAGGCAACATAGGTTAACTGTGGCTCTGTAGACAGGGTGCATTTCGAAGAAGGGCACAGGTCATGCCTTACACTAGAGACTCATGATGGTCCCCCAGGCAATGCCCAGTTCATTCTGCTGCCTTGGCATCTGTGCCCTGACATAAGAAGGTGTGGAATTGTTTCTGTATTTTTTATACAGAGATGGTAAATTACTCAATGTTTTTTAAAAATTAATTTTATTGATACATTTTAGATATACAATATAATGACATTTATCATTGGAAATTTGCACCTTTACATAATCTCTCTTGGTTCTTATTTTTCCCCCTTCCCCTGCCCTCCCTTCAACCTCTCCATCCCTCCTTATTTACAGAGACTTTGTTTCCATTTTTTCATTTTCTCATATTAATTCCATTCCCTACTTTCCATTCCCCTACCCCTCCCACTTCCTCTTATACTTTGCCCCCTTTCTTCCTATTTCACATTGTCTATTATACCTTTTAGTCCTTATTTACACTTTCAATTTCTCACACTAGAGAAACTATTCACTATTTACACGTATGTCCCATTTATTTCACTTAAGAGTATCTCCTCAAAGTGCATCCATTTAGCTATAAATGTATTTAATTTCTCATTTTTTATGGCTGAGTAATACTCCATTTTATACAAAAACCACATTTTCTTTATCCAGTCTCCAGTTGATGGGCAATTGGGCTGCTTCCAACTTTTAGCTATTACAAATTGTGCTGCAATGAACATGGGTGTATATGTATCACTGCGGTATGATTCTTTTAATTCTTTTGGGAAAATACCCAGCAGTGGAATAGCTGGGTCAAATGAGACTTCCAGTCCTAGTTCTTTGAGGTATCTCCATACTGATTTCCACAATGGTTGCACCAGTTGACACTCTCACCAGCAGTGGAGCAGTGTTCCTCTTTCCCCACAGCCCTACCAGCATTTGTTATTGGTGGATTTCATGATAGCAGCCATTCTTTCTGGGGTGAGGTGGAATTTCAGTGTTGTTTTCATTTGCATCTCTTAAAAGACCAGTGATGTTGAACATTTTTTCATATTGCTTTATATGAAAGCAAATAGTTTATTTGCTATTCCTGCTTCTTTGTCTGAGAAATGTCTGTTCATTTCAGATGCCCATTTTTGGATTGGATCTTTAAATTTGGGAGGTTTGATTTTTTTAAAGTTCTTTATAGATTCTAGATAGTAGACCTTTGTCTGAGGGACAGCTGGTGAAAATTTTTTCCCACATTGTGGGTTGTCTCTTCACACTGTTGGTGGTTTCTCTTGCTGTGTAGAAGCTTTTTAATAAGAAAAGATCCCACCTATTGATTGTGCTAGTTCATGGGCAACTGCAGTTTGTTCATAAAATCTTTTCCTACACCAATGTCTTCAAGAGTTCTACCTAACCTCTGTTCCAGCCAGTTCAGTGTTTCTGTTTTAATATTTAGATCTTGAATCCATTTTGATTTTAGTTTAGTGCATGGTGAGAGATATAGGTCTAGTTTTAATCTTTGGTAAGTTGAAACCCAATTATTCTAGCACCATTTATTAAAGAGGCTATCTTTCCTCCAGTAAGGGTGTTTGGCTCCTTTGTTGAAGATGAGGTGGCTGAGTGTGTTTGGAGTTGTTTCTGCCTCTCCTACTCTGTTCCACTGGTTCTCAGGTCTGTGTCTTTGCCAGAACCATGCTGTTTTTATCACAGTAGCTTTGTAGTATAGTTTCAAGTTGGGGATTGTGATTCCCCTCTGCCATGTCTCTGTTGCTTAGAATTTCTTTTGCTATTCTTGGTCTTTTCTTGTTCCAAATGAACTTTTGGATTGTTTTCTCAAGATCTGTGAAGTATGCTCCTGAAATTTCAATTGGGATTGCATCAAATCTATATAGCAGTTTTGGAAGTATGGCTATCTTGACTATGTTTATTCTTCCTACCCAGGAGCAAGGGATGTCTTTCCATTTTCTGATATCGTCTTCAATCTCTCTTTTCAGAGTGCTGTAGTTTTCAGAGAAGATGCCCTGATTTCTTTTGTTAGGTTGATTCCTAGGTATTTCAGTTTTTTGGATGCTGTTTGAAAGGAATTGTTCCCCTATTTCTCTCTCAGTGAGTCTGTTGTTTGTGTAGAGGAAAGCTATTGATTTTTGTGTGTTGACCTGGTATCCAGCTACTTTACTGAATTTGGTTATTAAGTCTAGAAGACTTCTGGTGGAGTTCTTTGGAGTCTTCTATATAGAGTATCATGTCATCTGCAAATAATGACAAATTGACTTCTTCATTTCCTATCTTTATTCCTTTTCTTTCTTTCTCTTGTCTAATTGCTGTGGCTAATGTTTCCAAAACTATATTGAACAGGAGTGGTGATAGTGGACATCCTTGTCTTGTTCCTGATTTTAATGTGAAGAATTTCAATTTTTGACCATTTAGTATGATATTGGCTATTGATTTTTCATAGATGGTTTTTATCAGATTGAGGTAGAGACCATCTATTCCAATTTTTTTAGGGTCTTTATCATAATTTTGTCAAATGCCTTTTCTGCCTCTATTGAGAAGATCATATGGTTTTTGTCCTTGGCTCTATTGATATAGTGTATTACATTGATTGATTTGGGTATGTTGAACCATCCTTGCATCCTTGGGATGAATTCCACTTGGTCAGGGTGTGTGATCTTCTTGATCATCTTCTGCATTCTATTTGCCAGTATCTTATTAAGAAATTTTGCATCCATGATCATTAGTGAGATTGGCTTATATTTCTCTTTTTTGGTGGGGTCTTTCTCTGCTTTGGAGGTCAAGGTGATGCTTGCTTCCAGGAATAAATTCAGGAGGATTGCTTCCTTTTCAATTTCATTGAAGACTTTAAAAATTAGTGGCAGTAGTTCCTCTCTAAATTACTTGTAGAATTCAGCAGTGAAGCCATTGAGACCCAGACTTTTCTTAGCTGGTAAGTTTTAATTACATTTTCAATTTCATTGATTGATATTGGGTTTTTAAAAATTTTTAGGTCTTCTTTGTTCAACATTAGCAATTCATATGTCTTTAGGAATCTGTCCATTTCTTCTGTGTTTTCCATCTTATTGGCGTGTGGGTTCTCGAAATAGGTATTGATGATCCTATGGATTTCTTCTGGGTCTGTTGTAATTTCACCCTTTTCATTCCTAATTGCATGGACTTGGGCCTTTTCTTTCCTTTTTCTGATAAGGTTGGCTAAGGGTTTGTCAATTTTTTTTATTCTTTTGAAGAACTAACTCTTGGCTTCATTGATTTTTTGTATTGTTCTCTCAGTCTCCATTGCATTGATTTCTGCCCTGAGCTTTATAATTTCCTCCCTTCTGTGGGCTTTGGGTTTGTCCTGCTCTTCTTTTTCTAGAAGTTTGAGGTTCAGCATCAGGGTATGTAATTGAGCTGGCTCTGTTTTCCTAATGTGAGTGTTCACTGCTATGAATTTCCCTTGTAAGACTGCTTTCATTGTATCCCATAGATGCTAATATGTTGTATTGTCATTGTCATTTATTTGTAGGAACTGTCTGATTTCTACTTTAATTTCCTCTATGACCCATTGGTTATTCAGAAGTGTGTTGTGCAGTTTCCATGTGTTTATGAAATTCTTGTGGTTTCTTTTGCTCTTGATCTCCAATTTCATCACACTATGGTCTGACAATATACAGGGGATAACTTCAATTCCTTTACACTTACTTAAACATATTCTATGAGCAAGTATGTGGTCTATTTTAGAGAATGACCCATATGCAGCTGAAAAGAATGTGTATTCTGATTTTGTGGGATGGAACACTCTGGAAACATCTGTTAAATTCATTTGTTCAAGAGTTTGATCGAGTTCTAGTATTTCACTATTTTTTGTCTAGTTGATTTATCTATTTGTGACAGTGGGGTATTGAGGTCCCCTATTACTATTGCATTAGCTTATATGATTTTTCATGTCAGTATTTGTTTTATATAGTTGGGCGCACTAGTGTTTGGTGCATATATATTTATGATTGTCATTTCTTCCTCTTGGATTGTTCCCTTTACAAGGATGTAGTGTCCTTCTTTGTCTCTCTTAATCTGTGTTGGTTTGAAGTCCACTTGATCTGCAAAGAGAACAGCTACTCCTGCTTTTATTTGGGTTCCTGTTGCATGGAGTATTGTTTTCCACCCTTTAACTTTCAGTCTATGCAGTTCTTTTTGAATTAAGTGTGTTTCTTGTATGCAGCATATTGTTGGATTTTGCTTCTTGACCCCTTCTGCCAGTCTATTTCTTTTCATTGGTGAATTGAGACCATTAACATTCGTGGTTATAACTGATATGTACTGACTTATCCTTGTCATGACTTTTTCTTTTTGTTAGATTCTCCCGCTTTGTATGTATTTTCTTGTTGTACCTTATGGATTCGTTCTGCTATGCTTTCTGGGGTGCTGAACCTCTTTTTCTTTTCCTAGGATATTGTGTAAAATTTTTTGGAGTGCTGGTTTGGTATTCATGAAGTTCCTCAGGTGCTCTTTGTCATGAAAGTATCTTATTTCTCCATCAATTTTGAAAGATAGTTTTGCAGGGTACATCAATCTGGGTTGGAGGCTGTTTTCCTTTGGGGCTTGGAATACATTGCTCCAAGCTCTTCTTGTCTTGAGCATTTGTATTGAGACGTCTGCTGTGATCTGATGGGCTTTCCTTTGTATGTGATCTGTTTCTTTTCTCTGACTGCTTGGAGAACTTTGTTCTTCTGTTGGGTTTCTGGAATCTTAACAATTATATGCCTCTGTGTAGATTTTTTTGATCAAGGCTAGTTGGAGTCCTATATGCCTCACTTATCTGTATGTCAAGTTCTTTTCCCCTGCTTGGGAAGTTTTCTACCATCACTTCTGTGAACAGTGTTTTTATGCCATCTGCACTCTCTCCTGTTTCTTCTTTGACTCCAATCTGTCTTATGTCATTGCTCTTTGCATCATCTAGCAGCTGCTGGATTGATTTCTCATGGTCCCTTACAATTTTAAAGCAATTTTTCTTTTCCTGGTCACTAATTGCAATCTTATCTTCCATATCTGAAATTCTGTCCTCACATTGGCTGATTCTGCTGTGTATACTTTCAGTGGTGTTTTTAATGTCCTGGAAATCTGTTTGCATCTCTTTTTTTTATTTCTTAAATTCTTTTATTGGTATATTTTAGGTGTACAGTACATTTACATTTATCATTGGGTGCTTTTACTTGCACTTGATGTATCTTGGTTCTTATGTTTTCCCCATTACCTGTGTGCCCTTCACCCCCTCCACCATTCCCTATTTACATAGTCTTTCCATTTTTTTATTTTCTCACAATTTTTCCTTTCCTTTCTTTCCTTTCCCCTTCCCCTCCCATCACCCCTACTCCTTTGGACCTTTTCTACCTATTTCAAATTATCAATTATTCATTTTAATCATTTTAACTCTTATTTACACTTTCAGTTTCTCACAGTAGAGAAACTATTCGGTATTTACACGTGTGTCCTATTTATTTCACATAAGATTATGGCCTCAATATGCATCCATTTAGCTAAAAATATCTCTAGTTTCTCATTCTTTATAGCTGAGTAGTACTCCATTTTATTAAAAAAACCACATCTTCTTTATCCACTTTTCAGTTGATGGGCACTTGGGCTGCTTCCAACCTTTAGCTATAACAAACTGTGCCGCTATAAACATGGGTGCACATATATCGCTGTGGTCCGATTCTTTTAATTCTTTTGGGAAGATACCCAGCAGGGGAATAGCTGGGTGAAATGGGACCTCTAGTCCTAGTTCTTTGAGGTATCTCCATACTGATTTCCACAGTGGTTGCAGCAGCCTGCACTCCCACCAACAATGGAGAAGGGTTCCTTTCTCCCCACACCACTGCCAGCATTTGTTATTGGTTGATTTCATGATAGCATTCATTCTTTCTTGGGTGAGGTGGAATCTCAGTTCTGTTTTCATCTGCATCTGTTGAATGGCTAGTGATGTTGAACGGCTAGTGATGTTGAACATTTTTTCATATATTTATTTGCTTCTTTTTCTTCTTTGTCTGAGAAATGTCTGTTCACTTCAGATGTCCATTTTTGAATTGGGTCTTTGAATTTGGGGGGGGGTCTGGTTTTTTCCAGTTCTTTATATATTCTAGATAGTAGTCCTTTGTCTGAGGTACAGTTGCTAAAATTTTTTTCCCACATTGTAAGTTGTCTCTAAGCTCTGTTGATGGTTTCTTTTGCAGTGCAGAAGCTTTTTACTAAGATAAGATCCCAGTTGTTGATTCTTTGTGCTAGTTCCCATGCTACTGAGGTTTTGTTCATGAAGTCTTTTCCTATGCCAGTGTCTTCAAGAGTTCCACCTAACTTATCTTCCAGCACATTTAGTGTTTCTGTTTTGATATTTAGATCTTTAATCCACTTCGATCTTAGTTTCGTACATGGTGATAGGTATGGGTCTAGTTTTAATCTTTGGCAGGTTGAAATCCAGTTTTTCCAGCACCATTTATTAAATAGGCTATCCTTCCTCCAATGATCGTGGTTGGCTCCTTTGTCAAAGATGAGGTGGCTGAGTTTGTCTTGAGTTGTTTCTGCCTCTTCTAATCTATTCCACTGATCCTTGGGTCTGTTTCTTTGCCAGTACCACGCTGTTTTTATCACAGTAGCTTTGTAGTATAGTTTCAAGTTGGGGATTGTGATTCCCCTCTGCCATGTCTCTGTTACCTAGAATTGCTTTTGCTATCCTAGGTCTCTTCTGGTTCCAAGTGAATTTTTGGATTGTTTTTTCTAGTTTTGTGAAGTATATTATTGGAATTTTAATTGGCATTGCATTAAATCTATATAGTGGTTTTAGAAGTATGGTCATTTTCACTACATTGGTTCTTCCTACCCAGGAGCAAGGGATGTCTTTCCATTTTCTCATATCCTCTTCGATCTCTGTTTGCAGAGTGCTGTAGTTTTCAGTGTAGAGGTCTTTTGCTTCCTTTGTTAGACTGAGTCCTAGCTATTTCACTTTTTTGGATGCTATTGCAAAAGGAATTGTTTCCCTAATTTTTCTCTCAGTGAGTCTGTTATTTGTGTATAAAAAGGCCATTGTTTTTTAAGTGTTGACCTTGTATCCAGGTACTCTACTGAATCTGTCAAGTAAGTCTAGAAATCTTTTGGAAGAGTTTTTTGGGTCTTCTATGTAAAGTATCATATCGTCAGCAAATAATGACAGTTTCACTTCTTCCTTTCCTATCTTTATTCCTTTTAGTTCTTTCTCTTTTCTAATTGCTGTGGCTAATGTTTCCAAAACTATATTGAACAGGAGTGGTGATAGTGGGCATCCTTGTTTTGTTCCTGATTTTAGCCTGAAAGTTTTCAATTTTTGACCATTTAGTATGATGTTGGCTGTTGGTTTTTCATAGATAGCCTTAATCAGGTGGAGATAAAGACCTTCTATTCCAATCTTCCACAGGATTTTTATCATGAATGGGTGCTGAATTTTATGGAATGCTTTTTCTGCATCTCTTGAGATGATCATATTGTTTTAGTCCTTGGCTCTGTTAATAGAGTGTATTACATTTATTGATTTATGTATGTTGATCCATCCTTGCATCCCTGGGATAAATCCGACTTGGTCAGGGTGTATGATCTTCTTGATGACCCTCTGTAGTCTGTTTGCCAGTATCTTGTTGAGGATTTTTGCATCTATGTTCATTAGGGAGATTGGTCTTTAGTTCTCTTTTTGGGTTGGGTCTTTCCCTGGTTTTGGAATCAAAGTAACACTTACTTCCAGGAAAGAATTTGGAAGCCTTGCTTCACTTTCAATTTCCTTGATGAGTTTAAAGAGTAATGGTGATAGTTCTTCTTTAATGTCTTGTAGAATTCAGCAGTGAAGCCATCAGGACCTGGGCTTCTCTTTGTTGGTAAACTTTTATTATTACATTTTCAATTTCACTCATTGTAATCAGGGTGTTAGAATTTCTTTATCTTCTTCATTTAACTTGGGCAATTCATATGTATCTAGGCATCTATCTATTTCTTCTGTGTTTTCCATTTTATTAGAGTACAGGTTCTCGAAGTAGGTATTGGTGATCCTGTGGATTTCTGCTGGACCTGTTATGACTTCACCTTTTTCATTCTTTTTTTTTTTTTTTTTTTCGGTACCAGGGATTGAACTCGGGTCCTCGTGCGCAACGGAACCACTGAGCTAAATCCCTGGCCCTACCTTTTTCATTCTTAAAGGCATGGATTGGAGCCTTTTCTTTCCTTTTTTGATAAGTTTGGCTAAAGGTTTATTGATTTTATTTATTCTTTCACAAAACCAACTCTTTGATTCATTGATTTTTTGTATCATTCTCTTAGTCTCCATTGCATTGATTTCTTCTCTGAGCTTTATAATTTCCTGTCTTGTATGAGCTTTGAGTTTATTATGCTCTTCTTTTTCTAGGAGCTTGAGGCTCTGCCTTAGATTATTTATTTGAGTTCTCTCTATTTTCCTAATATGGGCATTCACTGCTATGAATTTCCTGCGTAAAACTGCTTTCATTGTGTCCCATAGATTCCTGTGTGTTGTACTGGGATTATCATTTACTTGTAGAAACTATATAATTTCTTCTTTAATTTCCTCTGTGACCCATTGGTTGTTCAGGAGGGTGTTATTCAGTTTCCATGTGTTTGTGGGGGTTTTGCGGTTTCTTATGTTATTGATCTCCAATTTTATTGGACTATGGTCTGATAATATACAAGGGTTAACTTTAGTCCTTTTACATTTACTTAGACATGTACTATGAGCTAGCACGTGGTCTATTTTGGAGAATGACCTGTGCGCAGCTGAAAAGAATGTGTATTCTAATTTTGTGACAGGGAACACTGTGTAAACATCTGTTAAGTCCATTGTTCAATAGCTTGGTGCAGTTCTAGAATTTTGTTGTTAATTTTTTGTCTAGATGTTCTGTCTATTTGTGATAGTGAGGTATCAAGGTCTCCCACTGCAATTGTTTTAGTGCTTATTTGGTTTTTCATGTCCATTAATATTTGTTTTGTATTGTTGGGGGCATTTGTATTTGGTGCATATATATTTAGGATTACCATCTCTTTGTCTTGGATTGTTCCCTTCACAAGGATGTAGTGACCATCTTTGTCTCTCTTAATTAGTTTTGGTTTGAAATCTACTTTGTCTGCAAATAAGTTTGCTAACCCTGCTTTTTTCTGGGTTCCTATTGTGTGGAGAACTGTTTTCCATCCTTTTACTTTCAGTCTATGAATTTCTTTTTGAGTTAGGTGTGTTTCTTGTATACAATATATTATTGGATTTTCCTTCTTAATCCATTCTGCCAGTCTGTTTCTTTTAATTGGTGAATTGAGGCCCTTAACATTGATGGTTATAATTGATAGATATTGACTCATCCTTGTCATGGTGTTTTACTTTTGTTGGCTCTTTTATTTGTTATTTCCCCCCCTTTCCCTTTAGTTTCTTACCTTGCCAGGTGGCTTCCTTCTTTTGGGCCTCATGGAACTGTGAGCTTCATTGTCTTTTTCTAGGATATTGTTTAGAATTGCTTGGAGTGCTGGTTTGGTGTTCATGAAATTTCTCAGGTGTTCTTTGTTGTGGAAGTATCTAATTTCCCCATCAATTTCGAAAGATAATTTTGCAGGATACAACAGTGTAGCTTGGAAGTTATTTTTTTTAAGGGCTTGAAATACTTCACTCTAGCCTCTCCTTGACTTGAGAGTTTGTGTTGAGAAGTCTGCTGTGATTCTGTTGGAGTTTCCTTTGTATGTGATTTGTTTCTTTTCTCTTACTGCTTGTAGGATTTTGTTCTTCTGTTGGGTTTCTGGGATCTTGATTATTATATGTCTAGGTGTAGATTTTTTTTTTTTGATTGTGGCTAGTTGGAGTTCTATATGCCTCACTTATCTGTATGTCTCATTCTCTGCCTCTGTCTGGGAAGTTTTCAACTATTACTTCTGTAAACAGTTTTTTAATGTCAATTGTACTTTCTCCTGTTTATTTGTGGACCCCTATCAGTCTTATGTTATTCTTCTTTGCATCATCTAGCAGCTGCTGGATTAATTTTTTGTGGTCCCTTACTATTTTTAAGAGATATCTGTTTTCATGGTCCTTACCCACAATCCTGTCTTCTATATCTGATATTCTATCTTCACATTCCCTTAATCTGCTCTGCATACTTTCAATGGAGTTTTTAATCGCCTCAATATGTGTTTGTATCTCTTTCATGGATTCCATTTCTTTCTTATGTTTGGTGATCATGTTTTCCATTTCTTTCTTATGCTGGGCCTTCATGGCTTCTAGCATGTTTCTGAGATCATCTATTGTTTTATCTGTTTCTGTCCTAGAGCCTCTAATCATGTCTTTCACTCTGCTTACCATCTCTGTAGTTATCTGGGAGATTGTTTCTGCTTTGAATTTTCTAGAGCCTCATTCATGTTTTTTTTACTTCCTGTGCTATCAGTTCAGGGTGTCCAGGTGGTTGATTATCAGACTTTTCCACCTTGTGAACCCCAGAATTTACCCTTGTTGGGGTGGAAGTCTGAGTTTGTGCCTTGCTTAAATGTCTTCCCATTTTTGTTTTTGGTATTGTCCTTGGTTTAATTCCTGGGTTGATACCTCCATATTGCTTAATGTAAGTATCTTCCTTGCTTGTAATTAGGACCTTTATGGAATGATTGCTTCTCAGAGGTGTCTTTCAGATATAGCTGGTCTTTAGGTTTTGAGTTGCTAATGACTCTGAGGGTATCTCATTTTCATTATACCAGGAAGGACCACTTACTAGATCAATCACAACACCTTAGCCCAAGTGATACAATCAGCAACACTCTAGCATCAAGTACATCTTAGAAAATGACAATTTCTGAAAGTTATTAATCTGTCACCTTTAACTGTGTGAATTAAATCAAAATTGAGGACCTACCAAACATATGTTTATAGTGAATAAACTCTTCAATATAGCAACTTTGCCTTTTGGGATGGGGAGTTAGAAGGAGTTGTGAAGAGAGGGATAGATAGGTAGAAGGATAGGGGAAGGTTAGCAGTGAGGCCAGAGGACACAGGCAAGAGAAGGAAAAAAAGAATAAAAGAAAAATAAACAAGAAATCCAAATTCGGGCCAGAACAGGAACAAAAAATGAGATGAATAACAATCTGGGACAGCAAGAAAGTGAGTGTGTGAGAGAGAGAAAGGCAAGAGGAAAGAAAGAAAAACAGAAGAGAAAAATAAAAATTTGAAAAGAGTAGGAAAAAAAAATAAGAGGAAAAATAAAAATGAAAATGAAGGGGCTCCTTCAGGGTATGTCTCTACTGTCACAACAGACAACTTGGGCAGCAGTATGCAGATATAATTCAGTGTGTCTTAGCAGGCCAATTGCAGACCTGTGAGATTCAGGCAGATTTCTGGCTGTAAGTCCCAAGTTGAGCTGCCTGTCCTCCTGTAAGGTTGAACTCTGCAAGGTTGTACTACAGGTTTCAGCTGTCCTTCCCCTGAAGATAGTCCATGTTCCGATGGGAGGTGATGATCCCTCCAACTTACCCAGTATGGTGGTTTGGTGTGGAACCAGGTAGCAGCATAGCCAAGAAGCCAGAGGAGGGGGGGCATCCTCCAGGTACCCACATGGCTAAGGAGTGGTGCCATGGGTGAGGCCAGTGGCAAATGGTCCTCACCTTCTGGCTGGTCTGGATGGGGTGGGGCTCCCAGCAACTTGGTACCTCTCTTCTGTGCCCTGCCGGTGTGCTTAGCACAGGCTGGATGGGGAGGGGCTCCTGGCAACTCAGTCTGTTTGCATCTGTTTTATGAATTCCATTTGTTTTCTATGTTGGAATTCCATCATGTTCCTCAGCTCCTCTATTTTTTTAAATCTGTGTCTGCTCTAGATTTATTAATCATGTCTTGCACTATGCACACAATCTCTGATGTTATCTGAGAAATTATTTCTTTTCTTTCTTTTTTTTTAGTACTGGGGAACGAACTTGGGTCCTTCTGCTTGTGCACCAGGCGGCGAATCCACTGAGCTAAATCCCCAGCCCTGAGAAATTATTTCTGATTTCATTTTTTCCAGATGCTGTTTGTTGCCAGTTCAGGCAGTCCAGGTGGTTGAGTATCAGATTGTTCCACCTCGTTTCTCTTTGGGGTTGCTTTACATGATTTGGAAGTCTGGTTTTGAGACTTGTTTACATGTCTTCTCATTTCAATGGGGCGGGGGTTGGGAGGGAAGGGAGTGTGTACTGCTGGCACCTGTGCGGCTCACCTCCTTGGTGCTGGGGGCAGTGGTATGGTGGCCCCGAAGGCTCCTCTGGGCACTGGGGGTGGCTCTGCCCTGGCGCTGGTGTCGATGGTATGGCTGCCCAGAAGGTGCCTCCTCAGTGCTGGGGACAGCTCTGCTCCTCAGCACTGGGGGTGGTTGTATGGTGGCCGGGCAGGCTCCTCCTTGGCTCTAGGGTTGGCTCTGCTCCTCAGAGTTGGGGGCAGTAGTATGGCAGATCTCAATGTTTTAAGATTGTATTTGGTTATTTCATGCCCAATGGAGGTTATAATGTGTTTAATTGTGGTTTTAGGACTTATCAAAGGGTGCTTATTATCTAGTCATAAAGTAGAGCAAAGTGATCAAATGCCAACTAGAGATAGCCTGAGCTCTTCAGTACAGTATGGCCTTCTGGTTCCAAAGGACATGAGTCTTCTTACCTCTCTGCCCAGTGGCTCAGCACTGCTTAACCCTCATGCCCCCAGCCTCGAAGAACATTTGGAGTTCTCAATACAGCAGCCTATTGGGATGTGCCATGATTCAGAGCCTTCACTTACTGCACCTGAAGTATTTCCCTCAGGCTCCTCACCTGCAAGACATCTCTTCATTTTCAAAACTCAGTTCAACTTTTGTCATTGTGTTTAAAGCCTCTCTTGCCTATCCCTCTTCAACCCATAATATTGATTCCTTTCTCTTTTTTTTGGTATTCTCTCTGTATCCTGAACAGAGCTTTAACACAGCACCAATTGTTAGAGTCTATAAAATAGTCAAAATGGTATTTGGCTTGTATTTGTTGAATAGTTGATGTGTGCCCAGGATGACATACTGAACACTATATGGCCCTGTGTTATATGACTCTTGCAACCACCTCTTAACATGGGTTCTAGTCTGATGGTCAGTGTACAGATGAAGAAAACAAAGCCAAGGTGACTAAGCCACTTTCCCAAGTTCACTCAGCCAATGTTTCTGTTAATGAAACTATAAGTTTCTGGAAGGCAGGGCTACTTTACTTGAGCCAGAACACTTTGGGATACACCAAAGGCCCAAGTCTGTTTTCTATTTCTTTCCTTGGAACTTGGCAGAGGGGTGGAAAGAGAGATTGAGATGTTATTGCTGACAGTGGAGAGGACACAAATGCTGGCCCTGTTGGCAGGCAGAAATCAGTGTCCATTTTTCTTTGCATTTTTTTTTAGCACATGTGTGCTAATGGCCACTTCACAATCATTGAGTGAGAATAAATGGATGCCTACTCCTCTTTTAGTATGTTTCACATTTAGGACATGGAGAGATCATGGGGGCTGTTCAAGATAGATAAGACCTCAAGGCAGAGGTAGGTGCTCTCTAATTTCCCAAACTGAGGAGAGGTTTTCCTTACTCAGCCACTGCCAGGCAACCATGACATAATTCTTGTTGGTTGCCCTTTTGCCCCACCCTGCCAGCCCTCTCAGACTTCCAGTCTCACTTGTGAACCTTTGTGCTTGCTTCTCTGACTCATGAACATGATTGTTTTGGTGTTCGGATTCACCCAACTGGGGTTTCCTTTTCAGGTGAACATGTTTGTTGAAGGATTCCATGATGCCATCGTCCTCTATGTCCTGGCTTTACATGAAGTTCTTAGAGCTGGTTACAGCAAGAAGGATGGAGGGAAGATTATCCAGCGTACTTGGAACAGGACATTTGAAGGTAGGGATCTAGTCTACAAGATGACAGCCTTGTAGCAGATTAAGCTGTTTTGTTTGTGGTTCTGTTTCTGTCTATTGAAGCTATGGGGGCTTTCTAGTGTCTTGCTTTTCCTACTATTAAGGGGTGGGTAATAAATGAAGACCAAATGCATGCAGATGTGCTTGGAAAGTTTCACTAAAATAGGAAATATTTCCTTCTGATTATACAGCTAACAACCCTGTGGTTCTTAAATTTACATTTAACACAACCTCATTCACAACAGAACAATCAGTTTCTGAAGAGATCTGTGACTGGTTTTAAAGGAAATGTTAATTCCAGATACACATCCCTTTGTTCAGACTATATTGGTTTTTGTGATGCTCAGAAGTCTTCGGCTGGCATGATTAAACCTGATGGTTCAAGATGGTTAGCAGGTCCTGCTGGGCCCTTTGCTCTCACTGCCTTTTAAAATGGTGCATGTTTGTTGTTGCTTTCTTAAGAACACAGAAGTATAAGACAAATATCAGTAAACACCTATAATCTTATTGTTCAAGCAACCTCTGATGACATTTAAAAATTATATGAGATTAAGACTTTTTTTTGGTGACAGGATCCCATCATATTTTTTAGGGAGGCCTTGAACTCACTGTGTAGTTCAGGCTGGCCTCAAACTCCTGATGATCCTCCTGCCTCAGCCTCCCAAATGCTAGGATTACAGCCATGTGCCACCATGCCTAGTAAGACTATTCTTGGGCAGAAAATTAAAGCAGTCTAAAAGTGTACAAAATGAAAAGTGAAGGCTTTCCTTTCCATTCTAATCCTCTTCCCCTAATGTAGTCACTATTAACAGTTTTCTAGGTGATTCTGTCTAAAAATATTTTATACCTTCTACCAGGATGTGTGCATTGTTATAGCTCACCTAGAGCTTTTATACAAAATGGATCACATTATGGATGCCATTTTTCATCTTGGGTTTTTTTTTTACTTGTATGTCATCAAATGAAAGAATTTTCTGTATGAACACTCATCGATCCAACAGATTTAAAGTGGGAGTTACATAGTAGTCCGCCTCATGGCTATTCAAAAATTTCTTTAACCCTCTTCAATTGATGGACACTTCTGTTGTTTCTAACTTTTGCTATTATTCAATATGCTGTCACAAACCTCTTGCACCTTTTGACGAGTTTTTGTGAATATTTCCAAAAGGGAACATTTCTATTGTGGTTCTTCTTGGTCCAAAAGTAAATTAGTGCTTTATAAAGTGCAGTAGATACTGCCAAATGTCTTCCAGAAAAGTCTGCTAATCTGTATTTTTGACAACAATGCATACAAGAGTAATTGCAGCCCTCTGAGCTTCTCTTTCTTCACTCATCTGATAAGGAGTCTGGACTGGTTTCCTCTCACCTCACCAACACTCAGAACTAACATGAGACTAAGAAAAAAAATCTGGTTCCTGCTGCCCTCCAGACATCAACATTCTATTCATTCATTCATTGAATCAACAAGTATTCATTGAGCATCTGCTATTTGCCAGGCAACCTTAAGGGAAGGTTCAAGGAGCTGAGGATTCAGCAGTGAACGAAAGATGTTCTCTGTAATCAGTTCAGCTTACATGCAAGTTGGTGCAGGCAGGCAGTAAGCAAGTAGATTTGGCATTTGAGAGAATATAAAATGAAGCTGGATAGGGAGATAAGAAAAAAAGTGACGAGAAGGGAGAAATGGGACTGCTGACTTAGAGCAGTCAGAGGCATCTTGGAATGGCAGTTGGACAGAGACCCGAGGGAGTAGGAGGAGTTATGGAGATGTTTAGGGGATAGCGCAGCAATTACAGAGGCCTGAACACCTCTGGTGAGAACTTGCCAAGTGTCCCCCAAGGAGCCAGGAACTGTATTAGACAGGAGTATAAGGGGCAGAGTGACAGGAATCAAAGCTGGAGAGATAGTGGGGCCAGACCCTGTGAACTCGGAGGCTTTGCTGAGGACTTGGGCTCCATTTGAAAGAGCTAGAAAGTCTCCTGAAGGTTTCCGGTGACATGTTGTGGCTGCTTTGTGGGATGTAAACTGCAGTAAGCTGATGGGCATCTTTTGAACCATTAACCTAGAGAGCAGATTGCTGGCCTTCAGTCAGGGACTTGTATCCTAGCCACTAATCACTTCTACTAAGCTTCTTTCTTCACCTATTTGATAAGGAGGCTGGACTAGTTGATGACTGACAGGCATTCTTTCAGATCTGCCTCTTGCTCATTCTTCTTTTGAGCCCTTTCATGGATTGGGGCATTACTTTTAGTGGAAGGCATGCCATATTCAGAAACTAGAGTGACATCTCTTTTCACTTCAGACAGATAGTAGGATGTGGTGATCAAGACTCTGAGATGATTTTGCTTTCCCTCTGACTGCTTCAGCTGAGGAGCAGGAACCAAATGGGGTAATTCAGGGGGCATATTAGGACAAGGTCAAGTTTCCCAGAAGTTGTGCACAATGCGTTGAGAAACTGTGTGGGGAACAACCTTGGTCGGCCACATCCCCACTTTTAGCTATTACTCACTGCATGGTGTGGTCATTTGTCCTTGGTCTTCTGACAGAGGGACAGAAGCCAGAGTTGGGGGGCACTGGAGGGCATCTGGAGGGGAGTTAAGGGAAGGGCAGGGGCTCACAGTGGCTGGAAGGTAGCTTTCTGTAGAACCAGGCCATGAGCTACATGTTCCCAAAGGCCACCTCGGTGCTTCCCCTCTAAGGCCAGTTCTGCCAGGCACTTGCAGTGAGTCCTGAAACAGCCCACCATATGGTTCTGTCTAAAAGTAGAATCTCATTTGTCCGTATGTAGTAAAGATCATTGAAGCTAAGGTAAGTTTTGGGTTTGAATCGTTTGGAGAGTCCATTTTATTTGCTAAATAATAGTCCATTTAAGGGTAAGCTTAAAAAGAACCTTAAGATATCTGTATGAAGAAAAACCCTAACCTTCCTAAAATTAAAAACAATTTTGATTTTAGTGGTCAATGTAAGTGACCATTAAGTTGTCAAGGGAAAAATACTCTGGATGTTATTTGACAAATTTGGATTTTATTGCCATGAAACCTGTGATCAACTCTCAAGACTTACAATAAATGGCCGAGGAAGAAGCTGAGTTTCCTCTGTGTGAGAGGTCAGAGTGACAAGGTAAATAGGACTGTGGCTCAGACCTTGAAGGTGGAAAGTCTCATTACTTATGTGCAGGGAAATTCTGCAGTCAGCCTGACAATCTCACCTTATGTCTGATACTCTCAGGTGAAGTCTCACTTTGCTAATCAGTCATCCTAGGTTCTCACCCCATTTCTTGGCAGAATTGTAATGACTTTGAGGTGTAATGAGGTCTTGGATTACTAGGGATACCTTGTCTTATATTCTGCAAAACACTGAACAGGACACAGCACTGCAGACACCTCTGAACAGAATGACAAATGTTTTTGGGTATATATAACATCTCCATATGTTTATGTGTGTATTTAAAATATATATCCATCACTTAAAAGTTTGACAGGCTGTCAAAGGTATACAGTACAAGTTTGAGGTAGCTGTAAGCTTTGTAACCAGTTTATATTAGGAAGAGAAAAAAATCAAGATGAATGGCAGCTCCATTCTGTTTCCAGCAAAGTAGACCAAAGTTTGGAAAAATCAGTGGGCCTTCAAACCACAGCCCAAAGGACAGTAAACCCAAATACCTGCCCTCTCCAAACCACACTAGAGGATGGAACTTTCCCTTGGGATGCTTTTCCCCAGACATTCATTTTACTAGGGGAGTCAGTACTTCTGGAGAGAACCAAATCAATAGAAACACCAATTAGGAATTACACTGAACTCTCCCACAAAGAAAACAAATAGCTTCAGTTAATTAGAATGTGGCTGTGCATTTTCCTGGTGAATGAAAATGAAAATATAGGCATATTTAGTATCAGCCAATGGCATGTGGTTGCTTTTATTAAGTAGCAGCTCTAAGGCTCATTGCTGGCCAAAGCAAGTAGGTACCAAAGTTCCTCTATGCTCTGGCTACCCACCCAGCCCCTCACCTCACTGCACGCCTTCACGCACGTGGTCCATCTCCCCAGAAAACTCACAGCTCCTTGGGGTCTTTTTTTTTTTTTTTTTTTAACTTCTGTGCTTTTGGAAATACAACTAGACCAACCTTTCTGGCTTGTCCAAACCATAGATTTCCTTCACTGTACCTATAAAATTCCTGCTCTTTTACTGAGCTCCCTGGATTCTCCAACTTACTGTGCTAGCCCCTCTTCTGAGTGGCTGGGCATGGTCAGAGGTCCTCAGCCAGACTTCAATTATAGCATTACTGGTAATAATAGTAATTATAAAATAAATGCAGATTGAGCATCCTTAATCCAAAAATCTGAAACTTGAAATGCTTCAAAATTAAAAACTTTGACACCACAAGTGGAAAAATTCTTACCATGAAAGTTTTTTACATGCACAAAATTACTTAAAATATTGTATAAAATTGCCTTGCAGCTGTGTATAAGGCATCCATGGGACAAATGAATTTTGTTTAGATTTTGGTCTCATCTCCAAGATATCTCAATATGTGTGTGCAAATATTCCAAAATCTGAAAAAAATCAGAACCACTTCTTGTCCCAAGCACTTTGGATAAGGTATGCTCACTATGTAGTAATAATAGTAGTGGCAGTGATATTAACAATAAAAAGCAACTAATTTCTCTTAAATATGTTTTGGAAATACTTTACTGGTTTTATTTTATGTAATTATCTCCATGGCCTCTCGGTAGGGGACATATCATTATTTATTTATTTATTTTTTCGGTACTGGGGATCAAACTCAGGACCTTGCGCTTATGCAGCAGGCACTGGAACCACTGAGCTAAATCCCTGGACCCACATTATTATTTCTGACTTATAGTTGTGGAGACTGAGGCTCAGAGAACTAAGTATCTTGGCCAAGGTTACAGAGGTAGGGATGTCAAAACATTCCAGTGTGGACAAACTAAACCCCCATTCCAGGCTGTTCTTCTCTTGAGCAGTCGTGTTCAGCCCATCTTAGTCTCAGCTGTAGCCCTGATTTGGCACCTAGTAATTTTCCAGATAACATGGGTAGATACTGAATATACAGAACAGGGATAGAAAAGAACAGCTCCTGGCCCTGGGCACCTTAGAAGCAGGCTCTCTGCTCTCCTGTTCACTGACCCAGCCCTGTGAAAGCACATTCACTGTGTCCTCCCTGGACAAATTTTCCTCTCATTGTATTTGTCCAGGGATAATGTGGACCTATGATGAGGCAACTCTACTTCTCACTCTGCCATTTTAAAGAAAAATTTGTGCAAAACTCTGGAATAAGCATGCTACTTTCAGGACTAGCCTTAATTTTTTTAAACTATGTTCCCCAAAGAAGATCATTTACTTCTATTTCTTTTTATTTTTAAAAGGAAAAATGTTAAGAATTTAGGAATGCAGACACAGATGAAATTATAATGTCTTTGCAAATGCCAACAAAAATGCTCAAGGTCTCATGAGAGTCCCTGTGGCATGAGTTTGTTTTAAAAAAATCTAGTAATTCATTCTCTTGTTTTTCTTGGCAGACACAGATATTTCAGTAACTAACTGGAGTTCTTCACCTCTGGTCCTATAGGTATTGCTGGGCAGGTATCCATAGATGCCAATGGAGACCGATATGGGGACTTCTCTGTGATTGCTATGACGGACACAGAAGCAGGCACCCAGGAGGTGAGCAAAGGAGACTTCTGCAAGGTTGACACCAAGAGTATCTTTGTCCTGATGTCCAATAGGCTGTCTTCAGAATAGCCTTCAAATGGAACGAGTTGAAAACCTGGGAGTTTCTAAGTAAGGGCAGCTCACTATGGTTTGAGGGCATCAGAGAAGAAGTCTGGGACTGGTTCCCTATTTACACCCACAGGGGAAATCCTAACTTTCAAGTGGTCAAGAATCACACCTTAGTCCTGTGCCACAGGGACATTGGGTGAAAGAGGTAAAACGAAATGGCATTTGCCCTTAAACTTTGGGATTTTTTCCCTAGTGGTTGATTGTAAACCCCACATGTGGTAATATTTTAAAAGACGGTGTGCTTTCAGGGTAGCATCATGAGGAGAAAAGAGAGCTTCCATGTAAATTTGAGTCTCCAGTGCTTCCGGGGGTGTGAACTCTGCTTTGCTTTTCTCAGCGGCACATGGAATTCATAGTGTCTTCCTTGCTGATTTTGGACGACTATTGAGGACTAGATAACATAAAACATAGAAAAGTACTGTACAGACTTTAAGTGATAAATATGTATATAAGAGTTATACAAATATTCAGTGTTGAGCAAATAATGCCACTTCCTCTGTGTTTCCTTGGAGGGTCCTGCCCAGGATCATAGCTCCTGTCACCTCTTATAGTTATGGAATACGTGACTTACTGTTTCCCTCTCTGTTTGGATATGGGTGGCCTGTTAGAAGGGGCCGAGGCATCCGAAGTCACCTGCACTCTTTACCCAGTGAAATTTTTACCCTTTCCACAGTCTGGGTCTCATCTGTCCGGGTTCCCCCTATGGAAGAAGTGGGAAGTAAGAGTGCACTGTGAGGTTGCAGCCATGAAGGTGTGTGTGGGGTGCTGGATAAGCACTCAGCATGTGTCAGCGATTATTATATTTTGATAAGGATCTAGAACTTTTTTTTTTATTATGACCTGACATAGCCTGTGAGAGCCTGCTTGGCCCTGGTCAGAAGAGAGAGGAGGAGTTGTTGCAGGCCACTCCAAAGCTATGTCTTGTTCCTAGACAAAGTAGAAATGAGTCCTGAGAACCTGGGTGGGACGGTACTCCCAGATCCAGGCTGAGGTGGCTGATTGAACATTCGTCTTGACCTGAAGCTGAGGCCTGAAACTGAACCACAAGAGTAGTGATTTATCAGGGCACTGAGAAGCCAATTGAAAGAGAGTTCAGGCTGGTCAACAGTGCAAAAAGGGAGAATTCCTCAGGGGAGAGTGCAATCCCCAAAGAATAGTCTGTCAAACAGGAAGTTCCTGAAAAGATACTCTTTCATGCTTTGGTTATTTTCCAGACTAGCAGAGGTGTGAAGCTGTGTATCTGTCATATGCTTAACCTGGATATTCAGTAGGCCCTGGCTCTCCCTCACAGGTCCCTGAAAGTTATTTGGGCCTTACAAATGGCTGGCTATGTGAGCTGCTCTGTGGCAAATGGGTGGCGCAGTGCCCTATGGGCAGATAAGCAAGGAAAAGCCATGACTTTCAAAACCGATGGAGAAAAAAACCCCCTCTCTTCCTACTAGCTAGTAGACTAAAGAATATTCAGGGAGCTGGGTGTGGTGGTGCCTACCTGTAATCCCAACTCTCTGGGAGGCTGAGAAAGGAAGATTGCAAGTTCAAGTTCCACTTGGGGAACTTAGCAAGATCCTGACTCAAAAAAAAAAAAAAAAGAAAAAGAAAGGGCTGGGGATGTAACTCAGTGTGAAGACCCTGGGTTGTTAATTCAATCCTCAGTACTTAAAAAAAACATTCAGGGACAGCACAGTCTACAGTATGGGCAGACTTTAGGTGGCATGGCCGCTTTTGCCACATCCACACCCTTCTGAGGTGGCATGACCATGTTTCCTGATGTGGGGAGCCACTGTTCTCCCTCACACATGCCCACCTTGACAGCAACATCAGTGACTTTGCATCTTGACTTACTGGGTCCTCAGTCATACCTTGTCACAGTCAGTATGTGCAAGAGAGGCGTCCTCAAGCCCTGTACTTTTCTGGAGCACTTCCTGCCACTCCCTGGGGGAAGTCAGCTGATGAAGGTGACCATTCGGTTTCCTCAGGACCCGAAGGCAATCTGTTTAGATCGGGCTCCTTTAGGGGAGTGGTGGAGCCAGGCTGTGAGCTGCGTGCCTCCGTTGGAAGCAGGTATCTTTGGCCTTTTCTTTTGTAACATTGTTTTTTTTGGCTTCTATAGGTTATTGGTGATTACTTCGGAAAAGAGGGTCATTTTGAAATGCGACCAAATGTCAAATATCCTTGGGGCCCTTTGAAATTGCGAATAGATGAAACCAGAATTGTGGAGCACACCAACAGTTCTCCCTGCAAATCACGTAAGCTCAGAGACTTAATTTGCTGAGTGTTTCATCATCCTGTATGAGGCTCACAAATGGGTTTTCTAGGACCTCATGCTCTGGTTCTGTCTGTCTGTCTCTCTCTCTCTCTCTCTTTCTCCTTCCTTCTTTCTTTCATGGTAAAACACATGCAAATTGCCTCCTGGTTTTTCTCAGAGGTTTCCAGTTCTTTCTTCCACTCAATTCTTCTCTTCTACAATGGTAGAAGCCTTCTCCCTACTTTTATATTTCTTGCTATAATTTCTTAGTTATTTGAGGGAAAGTCAAATGATTAATTACATTACTCATGTATTCATCTCTTAGGACAAGTCTCATTCTGTTTTAAACTTTGTAGCTATCCTCTAAATATTCAGATTCAAACACCTGAAAAGTTACAAATTGGTAAATGAGTGGATTATTTGTGAATAGCCTGTATATATAAACAGAGGAGTAAGTGGATGTTCTTATAACTAACTTCTAAATAGAAAATTAATTAGAAACCATTACTTTAGTGAGACATTTTTTGTGAGCTGGTGAGGAAGAGCTAGGTGAACATTTATTTTTCAGGCTAGTTTGTCAGTTTTGGTGAATATACATATGCTCACTGTGTTTTGGAACCATCTCTTAAACTATGAAGTGTTGATGTTCATGCAGTAATTATAGGAAGGGATCGAGAAGGGCATATGTTGAGAACATAGTCTCTGGAGTAACTGGGCCTGGATTTGAAGTCCCATTCTGTCTTTTGTTGGCTTGGTGGCTCTAGGAGATTTCCTTTAACTGTTTAAGCCTGAGTTTCCCCATATATAAAATAAAATGAACCTAATTTGTAAATCCTGTTTTGAGGAGTAAGTGAGTCAATGT
Source organism: Heterocephalus glaber (assembly GCF_053883595.1). Lineage (NCBI taxonomy): Eukaryota > Metazoa > Chordata > Mammalia > Rodentia > Bathyergidae > Heterocephalus > Heterocephalus glaber. The sequence goes on from NW_028258333.1 coordinate 19,630,862, forward strand.
GCTGGAGGCCATATACTAAACTCTTTGTATACAAAGCTAGCTATTTATCATTTTTATATAAGTGGGGCACTGAATGTGATTGTTTCAAATTATTATTCCAATTTTCAGAAAGCTATATAGGACATTTTGACATGGAACTCTGGCTTTGGTGAGAGAATATCTAAAAACAGAATACTGACCCAATGAGTTTTTCACCAAATCTTCTAGCACTTGGAAGTGTCACCATCCATCTGTGAAAATAAGAAGTGCTGGGTCAATGCTATGGTCAATCCAGTTTTTATCTTTAAGTAGAAACTCAAAAGACTGTGGATATATCTGAAATCTACAGTTTCCAGTTTTGTTCAAATCCTTCTTGAATCTGTTTCTATTCTTGTTCTGCTCACTTTCTTTGTAGCACTGTCTTTATCTAGTAATTTATGAAAAGCTTTCCTTAAGCTTTACACTAAGCATTGGGGGGTGGGGGAAGAAAGAAAAAAACAAAAGAAAACCAGGATCTCCTTAAAAATTATTTTGCTTCCAGTGGGAGATTGGGAGACACCTTCCAATAAATGAAACATGAGGCATTTCCACTTATTTCCAAAATGAAACCTGATTATCTGTTTCTTTTTTAAGCAGGTGGCCTAGAAGAATCAGCAGTGACAGGAATTGTTGTGGGGGCCTTACTAGGAGCTGGTTTGCTAATGGCCTTCTACTTTTTCAGGTGGGAATCATTTATACAATTAAAATTCACTTTCCTCTTCTGTTTTGGGTACTTGTCTTTGCAAAATGCTCCTTGTAATTCGTCCATACCTTTTAACCAAAAAGCATGGCGGTTGGAAGATTTAAGCCATTCTTTCACTGCGATCCCCAGTTTGTTGGTCAGTGGTTACTGGGGTCAGGGGTTTCTGTTGTACCACCCGTGGGCCAGGAGCTGAGGAGGACAGTCTAGGAGAGTGTGCCCTGTTTTCAGGCTGATCTGTGCTTTGTATTTGGAGAATTTGCATGCTTGGTTACCACTACAGCTAAGCCCCAAGGCTTGTAAAATTGTAATATGTGCATGTGTTCAAGGTTCTGATTGTTACACACTACGAGGGTGGTCCATTCTTTTGTAATGTTTGCTGGTTGAGTTTGTGGCTTATTTGTAAGTCATCAGACTCAAGATTTCTGTATTTTTGCTTGGAATGTAACTCTGGGTGTATGTGATCCTTTGTGGGAACAATCGTATTGCTGTTCCTTGGGTCACAGTACACTTCATCTGATCTTTATCTAGGGCATATCCTGGGAGTCAGGCAGAGCTTCTGGGGCAGAATAGACAAGACTTAACCCAAAGGCACCCAGGGAAGAAGGGAAAGGCTTGTTCTATGGCATTTCAGAAAGCATGCCAATTTTCCTCCCTGAATAAGGACATAATGCCTTGGGGCACACTACTTTAATCTCTGACCAGGGTTTCATATTCTGTCACTTCTCATCTATCAAACTAAACCCAGATGTCCCTTGAGGGCACTCTTTGTAAGAAAAGCCATAGTATTTTGTAGCCAACTGAGGTTTTATTACTATGTTCACTTTCCCTTTACCCAGGAAGAAATACAGAATAACCATTGAGAGGAGAAACCAGCAAGAAGAAAGTAATATTGGAAAACATCGGGAGTTACGGGAAGATTCCATCAGATCTCATTTTTCTGTGGCTTAAAAGAAGGGTTTTTTAATTTTCCTGTTTGAGATTCCTTAAGGAGATAGTGGGATAAAAGTCACCAATGGAACAGAAGGGGAGTGATTGAAGAATTCATTCTTTAAAGCAGTCATTTCATTTTAATATTTCTTTAGAAGCTCAGGAACTATTATTAATCACCATCTGCCTCCCGGCCTTTCATCGCATGACAAACAAATATAGGATATAATGTTATTGTGTTCAACATTTGTAGTGCTTGAGGGTATATATTTAGATTTATGTTTAAAAAATCTGATGCCTCCATATCTTTGTGGCTTTTGGGGGCATCTCACACATGGATATAAAAAGTGTGGTTTTCAAAAATGAAATGTTTTGTAGTCAGAATAAAATCATTTTAACAAGTAGAATATTCTTGGAAGGAATTTAACACCCAATAAGAGGAAAATGTTAAGAAAAATCCCAGTATTTGAAATTAGCATTGCCGTCTGAAGCTGGTGGGCAAGTCTGTGGTTGGGGAGTGCTCTGTTCAGCATCTGCACTCAGGTCTGAGTTCAGATCTCAAGAAAGGATCCTCCCTGTGTTCTCTTTTTCAGGGTCTCTGGAAAGATGTAAATATTAGTGAGGTAGGAGGATTTATGTAAGAAAAGCAGGCTGAAATATTTTTGTTTTTGGTGTAAAAATAAGCCCTACTTCATACTAATGTTTTAGTTTTAAGTATTTTAATCTTGTATTTTGGTATTAGAAAAATGTGTCTATTTTTTCATTTTGAAGATTAAATTTCACTTATATTTTAAAAGCATGGATAAAGTGTACAATGAACAAATAATGATGAGAGATGCTTCTGTTTTTCTCCTTGTTTCCCTCTTCCCCTTGGTTGTAGCCAAACACCAATTGCTGCTTTAATTACAGAGATCTATCAATGTGGTGTTCAGATTATAAACTCTACAGGATTACATCGATTTAAACTGTTTTTGCATTTTTAACTGTTTTAAATGCAAATTACTTTAGGTTTCTAGCCCTTCCAATTCTGGTCAAATGATGAGTCTCCAGATGGGAAATGAAAAGTTATTAGAATTATGCAGAGTTTTATGAAGGGAGGTAGCTTGTTTTCCTCAAAAACAACTTAATAGTGAGAATTTGACAGTAGGCACAGAAATGATAAATTTAAGACATGCATACATGATGTTCACCAGAATTCACAGTGATGGTTTTGGTTAAAGGAGGGAATCTAAATTTCTACTATATCCCCCTTCATTCAACTCCACAGAGCTTTGTAGTCACCGGCCAGTTGCCTGTGTTAACGGTGGGTTTGATGTGTACGTCAGGAATTTGGATGAAATTGGATAAGTGTTTACTGTATGTCTACTTTGCACCCAGTACTGTGCACAGAGGTTTAAACTTAGGTTGTCACTTTTGCTTAACATTTGTGGAGAAAATAGACAGTGAGGGAAGGATGGGAGTCTGTCCCATGAGTGTATCATTTTAGGCCACGAGGTTCTTTTCTCAATAAATTTTCAGCAGTAAGATAGCTTTAAAAAATCATCCTCACATCTTAAAAGGTCATAAATAGGGAGGAAAACTGGATGTTTGAGCAATTCCTTGGCAGTGATGGTCATAGTTCTGTGGAGGTAAGTCGAGTGCATGCAGCATGTCCTGGGCCTTGGCCTTGCTTGCTTCCCTGGAGAGGATTGCATCTGTTACTCTTGCTTTAGCCCCAGTGAACAGATTATTTGTATGTGAGATTTGTTTCCTGCCTGTTTAGAAAGTGGAATGCAGGCCTCTGGGAGGGCATGGTAAAATAATTAGCTATGATCAACAGAAACAACTATCTTTTAGTTTGCCCATTTTGTTTGCCAAGGAAAATCATGCAGAATTAAAAAAAAATGATGGAAAAAAGAAGACAAGGAAGGCAAACTCCAGAAGTTATGATATAGGAGAGAGTTTCAGAAGTAAAATCTAGGAAAACAAAGTATTTGATGGCTTGGGACTCCCCCAAATGAAAAAACAGTGGGAAGGATTGCTTCCATCTTAGTTATGTGAATCAGAGAGCTTATTTCTCTCTCATTTTTATTTTTCCATGATGCTTTCTATATATTTTTGAGATATGAACTCTTCATTATCTTGTGCTGATAAAGAGTTGCATTTAAAACCCATGTGCTTTTTATGTGGGGGAAAAACCTTTTTCCTGATTGTAGTCTTTTGGTATAAACATTTCTGACCTTTCTAGAATTTACACAGTAGCTCATTAATGCCAACATTTTTAGAGCAAGTATCTTTTATTTCTATGTTATATAGAGAAATAGTTATAAATTTAATATTCTATCCCTAGATAAGGTTTTAAAGTAAGAGAGAATTTAGTCCTTAAAAATGGCAGGACAAATCATGAGTTCTTTGGCATGTGGATGTCGTTTTCTTCTAATTTTAAAGCAATTTCTAGTGTTCTTAAGATTAATTGCTTATTTACATTTTTACTGTCTCTTTTTTCCCTGGAAACCTTTATGTGGGTTACCAGTACTCTGTTTAGTTTTGAAAACACTATTAAGTTGGAAATTTTTTGCTAGAAATGTAGATGTTTGGCCTAAGGTTGTCCTGGATTAAGATTTCAAGATTATATTTTCAGATTTAAGTTCCTAATTGCTAAGCAACATCTTTGACAAGTGTTCATTCATACTCTCCCAGTAGCCACATAGTAAGGTAAATAGGGTGTTAGTTCTTAAATCATGCTATAAATTTTCACCCTGAAAACCAGGGTGTTCAGATTTCAAAGGGGATATTTTATCAGTATTTTCTCAGTTAGACATTTGCTCACATTGATATAGGTCAAAATAAGCATATAATTTTTGGTGTTGGAAATAAGTATAGGATTTATTACTATATTAGATTTTGGGAGGTGGGGAGGAACCCCCAAATAAAATCTTTTCCGCATAATAACTGGTATCGGGAAAGATCTCTCCCCACAATGTAACCACAGGTTTTATGAGGAATCCCCCGTAAACACTGCATTTCTCTGAAGAACCATCGACTTGTCTTTTTCTGGATCACAGTTATGATTCCTCAGGCCTTAGAATAGTTCTTTACATCTCAGAAGCCATATTTAATGGAGGGAGGCGAGAACATGTAGAAAGAGAACAAATACCTTCTTTTCTCCTCTCCCTGAGGTTCAGACCTTTGCTTTGGAACACCATGTCACTTCTCCCTGTGCACAGGCTTCCAGGGCCATTTACTTACTCAAGGCACATGTGCTTTCTTTGCCCCTAACTTGCCACCTTTCTTTTGGTTGGGACCGATTTTGAGTGCTGTGAAAATCAAGGCCATTGTAGACCTCAGACAAACTGCAATGGATTTGGAAGTAGGTTCCCGGGGCATTGCCACCTTATTGTAAATGAACATATGTTGGCTATTTGTCAAAGTCTCTTTAGGAGACCAACAGAGTATTATACTATTGGTATTAAAGGAGTGTTTATAAACTCTAAGGAACAAGTGCCTATGTTTCTTGGGACACAAAGAACTCACATCCCGAATGGATACAGTCATAAAGGCAAACGCCAACCAAAATTAGTCCCCTTGATCTATGTGTCATGGGTTTTGTTTAGTTACACCCTGTGGTTCAGGGATTCATAGGAAGTTGGTAATGAGTTGAATTTCTTGTTCAGTGGAAAAAACTGAAACTGTCTAAAAACACAGGATATGTTTTAGGGGCAGTGTGGAAGCAGCGAGAATGAAATGGTGGCGTTCAGAGGGACCAGTTTTTTTTTTCCAGTTGGTCTTTAGAACTAAATAATAATAGTAATAACTTAGTCCCTCTTCAACATCTAGATTCAGCAAGAAGCTTGGAGCATGCCCGTAAGGAGAATCTTTTGATCCTCCAAAAGAAATGGGGAAGAGTAACTTTGCAGGTACCCCATCCCCACCGACCAGCCACCACGACTCCAAAGGTGCATCAGCATCTTGCCAGTGCAGGTAGGAACTTGTGAATAGGTTTGCATAACTCCTCAGAGGGAAAATAGGTAAAATAGTGATGGTTATAAGAAGGAGGCTGATTTTAATCAGAGCTCTGACAGTAACTTGACCACACATGCCCTGGGAACAGTTCAAATCTGTGATATGCATCTTCTCCAACAAGCCTGGCTTTGGTTTTCAGCACACGGATTTCACAAATGTCTCTTGCTGGCATACCCCACAGCTAGAGTGCAGGATTAAAATAACTTTCAAAAGGTGCTGGGTTGGAGTTTGTTCAAATTTCTTTTTTTCAATTAATTTTGTTGGTACATTTTAGATATATGTAATGATCATATCCATCATAGGGAATCTGTACCAGTACAGAATACATCCTGATTCTTCTTTCAGATTTTTCATTAACCACTAATGTTAATTCATACCAAAGGCAAAGCAATCTAAACCAGGTGATGCTGTTGTTGTTCATGTTTTAAGCTACTTCAAATACAATGAAAGGTTTCACTGGGAGCTGAGACTGCAAGTAAAAAATCCGTATGTTATTATAACTCTTTGATGTATCAGGTGTGGGGTGATTCTTCATGGAATTTTCTGAACAAGTAGATTAAAAGAGTTAGCAAAAATGTTGCCTTGCTGTGATTCAGAGGTTTAAAGGCCTAGATTTCTCTACATAAGGAACAAAGGGCCACTTACCAAATGTAAATGATAACATAAGCTACCAGTTTGTTGTTGTTGCTGTTACCAAAATAATTATTATTGGACAAAAAAAAGAAAGAATTTGGATTTTGAAATGGGTTGTCTTATTTATTCTTCAGTGTCAAGATCTGAAAATGTTCCATGTCATGTATCCTACGAGACAGCAATGAAATGCCCCTCAACAGCACAAAGAGGCTGTGAATTTGTATTGGGTCCTGGGAATGGGAGCTTTGTTTCCTGTGCATAATTGAAACCAACAGGACATGGGATAGACATCGTGTGCTTGTCTTCTGGGCCATATTATTCATTGTTAATTTAAATATAGGACTACCAAGCCATACAAACTTAACATGAGTCTGGTAGAAAAGTAAAAGTAAAAGCTGCACAGGCCACATACAGTTTATTATTCTAATGTAAGTAGAACTATCTGGATATAATGTGATTTAATTTATTGTTGTTTTGTGTAGAAATTGAGTTAATGACTGTGGATATAACCCCTGTTTTGTATAATATATTTTATTTGTGGTGCAAACTGGTCATTTAAAATATCTACTTTATTTGGTGTTTAGAATAAATGTGTATGTGTTCTTATAAATGTTCCCATTAAGCAAGAATGCCACATACGCTAACAATGTGTTCTCATTAAAAAATACATCCCACAGAAATCTTGTCATGTTTATAATTTTACCCATGTATACTACCTGTATTCATATTCTCTGAGGACTTTCTTGCAGGGTTAATTTAAGTAAAAGATCAATAGTGGAAATGATGGATTATAATGTTTGAATGATACCCACGAAAGGACTCAAGAATTTCTGCCTGGCAAATCTGGAATTAAGAAAATAGTATATTCTTAAAACAAAGGACAAACTTTGAATTGGCAGGTTATGGAATACATGTTCATGAATTATAACTACCGTCTTGAGCCACTACAACTTGAGACTACTGGTTGGCCTTATTGACTTTGTTATTATGTCCCCTGCCTACTTTGAAGAGATGCCAAGTCCATTTTGTCACTCTTGGACATTGGCCAGGTTCCAGGATGTTAGGCAGAGGGACCAGCTTCCAGCATCGACAGTTGTGTCTGGGCTGTAAAAGGTTTTTTCACTTTCTGTCATTACTCATGATTTCTTTTAAGCCTAAAAGACACATAGCGATTCACATGATTGGAGCAGTGCTTCCCTGGTCTTACAGCTGCTGCTAGTGTTGTCTCTGGACCACACTACAGATGCCTCTCACACCGGGTTCCTGTGTGAGCAAATCCTGCAGCAGGGTGCTGCTTGAGGGTGAGGGATGATGTGGGAGAGCTTGATAGCAGTAAAGAATGGAGTCAGGAAATCCTCTCCAGCAAACAAATATCCCCACTACTTTCCCATATCCCCTTTGGGGCCATGGCCTCCTGGAGTCTTTCCATCCATCCCCACCACCCCAGTTACCTCTGATCTTCATGTGTATCCCAAATCTCCTAGGCCAATGAGGCCTTCTGATTGTGATGCCTCCTGGGCTACATCCCAGGGAGAAGCCCTATGGAGCTCCTCCACACATGGATTTTGGTGTTGACTTACATAGCAATTATTATTGTGAGTGTCTTTTTAAAAAGGCAATTTAATCAACCACCTACTAGCATAGAACCAGAGCCAAGAAAAAGAATTCTTTTGCGGGCCTTGTGCAGCCCTCATGATCTTTAGCTGCTCAAGCTCTTGAGGAGTGGAGGGAAGGAAGATGAACAATGGGGTTGCATTGGGAAGGCTGTGCTGTCTGTTTTGTGTTAGCGTGCCATTCACTCCTCATGCTAGTTGTCATTTTATTTTATAGATGGGGACACTTTGGAGCCAGACTCCTGGGGTTTGTAGTCTGGATCTCATCCTTGTAGTGATGAGAACTTGTGTGAAAATGAGGATAACACTAGTCCTCACTGACTTCATGAGGACTTCAGACTTAAAATGCTGTCTGGCACTTTGTGAAACACTCAATAAAATTATTGGTATACTCTCCTGTCTCCTTGGGCAAGGGGACAAACACATAGTTGGTAGTTTTTGAGGCCTTTCAAGGCAAGAAGAGTCCCTACTCTTGAAACTCAGCTCCCCTTCCCTCGAAATTGATTTCTTTTCAGCTTGTCTTGGTGAGAAGTAGCCTTGGCCTGTTGGAGGGTGAGTTGAAAGACAAGAGGTCCCTTTTCTGTGTGCAGATCCCTTGGAAAAGGTCTGGGCAAGGATTAAGAGGTGGGCAGTGATGGCCACAAGATCTCAGAGGTCCAGATGAGTTTCATTCCAATCCGTGTTTTTGTTCTCCAGGTGGAAGGCAGCATTGGGTCAGTAGTAGGGCCAGCCTTCTACTTCCTGTATTCTCCACCTGGCAGAGACAGCCTAATGAATTGCTCCCCAGATTTTACCCACTAGGCAGCTGTAGTTGTTTACAGCAGAATCTGCTCCCTCATGACAGAGAGGACTCTCATGTGTCTTAAAGAACAGCTCTCCCACCTTGACTGTCCTCAGCCCAGGTCTGCCATAAGCATACTGGCATTCTGTCCCAAACGCAACAGCAGCACCTCATTAAGGGTGTCAGTGAGTGGTGCATTTCCCAGTGTAGACAAAAGGGATTTTTATTTCCCCTGCTACTGCAATGGGCGAGGAGAGGTCAGGTGTCACCAGACTCGTGGAGAATGCCACATCAGAGTAACCTCTCTGGAACCAAGCCCACATGGTTCCTGGTGCCCCCAGAGGCCTCCTCCCAGGCCTAGCAGCCCAGGACACCAGGACAGAGATGACACTGCTCTTGCAGCAGGGCCCCTGACAGTTTAGCATAAGGCTGCATTTCAAGCCCCTGTCACCCCTTCCAGGCATTTGCCAGGGGCATAGACCACTCTGTGGAGTGCTTAAGGAGGACCAGGAATAGCTGGGCAGGAATAGCTCCACGTCCCTCCAGAAGGAATGTCTTGGGAGGTAAGATATTTAATGCTTTCAGGCAAACATCCAGCAAGAGACCCTATCTAAACAGAACTGTGCACCTAGTATCTTAGCCATATACGACTCCATTTTATGCCTATTCTTTTTTTTATGCCTATTCTTGACATTTTATTCAGAAGGAAAATGATGAGCAGAATATATGCCATTTCAATTCAATGATATGAACTATTGAGACTTTTGCAGACCAAGATCAGGCTTAGGTGTGCTCATTTATTTAACTCTCACAACGGTCTTATGAGGTAGGGCTATGGTTTTTCTCTTCCCCTTAGAGGTAGATAAATGAAGGTACAGAGAAGTTAAGTAACTTGCCCAAGGACTCAGAGCTACTAAATGGTAGGTGGTGATTTAACTTCACACTGCTCTTTGTCAATAAAGAATGTCTCTTGATGGTACTGAAATGGGTTTGGTTCAGGAGGGTCATAAATTATAGTGCGTCTTTTGGATCACTACAGTCATCTAACTGTAATCACAATTATAGTCACTGTGAAATCTAACTAATTCTTTTTCAGTATTACTCAACATTTATAGTTTCATTCACTTAAGAGCCAGAAGTCAGAATAAAGGCTCCAGAATCCCAAAGCTCCACCTGCTGTGCAAGGGCAATTTTACAAATTAAAATCTTTCACAAAAATAAAAATTTAATATTATCATAGGAATCAGCAATACAAATATAAACCCTTTAATAGGGTCTAGCTTAACTCTCTTACTGTGTAGTAAGAGGCTTTGCCTAGGCTCCTGGAAAACTAAAACTTTTATCTCTGCAATAATTTTCTACTATGTAAAACATGTAATTTATGCTTCTATTAAAAATAAAAATTAAAAAAGCATAGAGTCATGCTGCTGGCTGTAGACAATACCTATTCCAAACTGCTTAATAATAGACAGTAGTCATTCAGTTTTCCCTAAGTAGACTTTTCCTTTCCATCACTTTCTATATCCAACCAGACTTCCGTCCTTCTCTACTTCTGCATTTTTACTGCCACTAAGCAAGATCTTCATCAACTTCCCCCAAAATAAGCAGGAAGCAAATCTTCTCTTTTACTTATTCCTCACACAACTGCTATATCACTCTTCCTAAAATGCTTGATAGAAATTGATAACATGACTTAGCAATTGTTAATGACTCCCATTCCCTACAAGTCAAATTCCATCTTCTGTTTCTGGGGTTCACAGGCCTACACCCTCCCGCTTTTATTCACTGTATTGTTCAGTTAATAGTGCTGAACTTGACTTACTCAAATTGATTTCTTTCTTACCCAGAAGACATTCCCTGTGCTATCTATGCTTCTACCTCTCGTTCCCACTTATTTTCCTGTCTGGAAAACCCTTTGTCTTCTAATCAAGTCAATCCCCCTTTCATCTGTGCTTTGAATCCTAGTTCCTCTGTAATTTTTCCTGTTTGTCCTAACCTCAAATTAGCTCTACCTTGCTTGTGACCATTTATTATTCCAAGGTTTATGAATGGGTGTGTTTTGTTTCAATCATTTTTTATTTTTTAAAATTTATTTATTTATTTATTTATTTTGGTACCGGGGATTGAACTCGGGACCTTGAGCTTGTGTAGCAGGCGGAGAAACCACTGAGCTAAATCCCTGGCCCAGGGCAGTCATTTTTAAGAAAAAAGTGGAATCAGAATGTCTTTGGATGAGGCACATGCTCTTCAATTTGTCGAAATCCCTACCCTTCCAATATTCTCACACCCATTTTATTCACTAATTTATTTTAGGGCTTTGGGGCTTGTAAACTCTGAGTGTACAGCTAATTGGGCAAAAATGCAGGGCTTTGTGCCATCTATCTTGTTGCCACCTTATTTGTCCTTTTAGCATCACAGCCTACAAGCTGCTGGTCTCCAAAGAATTCACTGACACTGTAGATTTGTTTCTCTCCCTTCAGCTTTTTTCTCAAGTGCTGGTTCTAAAACAAAATATTTCCCACACCTGGAGAATATTCACTCAAAGAAACTCTGCAGGGTTTTTGTAATGTCAGTACTCACTTCATAGTGTTTCTGCTTTGTGAAATCAGATTTTCTTAAAATTAGGACATTCTTTAATGGCCTGTCATGTGAAGAGCTCTAGCATTTCAATCCTTGCTCTTCTGATTGCCAGTGGTGTGGACTCCACAATCCACAGGACCTTTTGGAGCCTCAGTTGTTGCCTTTGTACAATCAGGAGGATAATAACTACTTTGTAGGGTGGAAGTGGCTGATATGTACCAGAAGCTCAGTAAATGGAAGCCATTAATAATACTTCCATGAGGATATACTTTAAGTGCCCTTCAATTTCTCGCGTTTTGATGTTAAGAATGGCCAATAATTGAGGCTGTGGGGTTTTATCAGCATGTGACCTCAGGGCAGATACACTTCATATTCATTCTTATCCTCACTCCATAGCCAAGGACACTAGGCGTACATGGGACTGTGGGTGTGGGGCTCCTGGCGAAGAGCTCGAGTGCACAGCTTAGCTCTTCTCCCACACACCATCTCTCAAGCAGTCCTTACTACAGCCCTATAAAGCAGACACTGTGGGCATCTTTAAGACAGAGTGGGTAGACAACTTAGCCTGTCCCTCAGCCAGAAAATAACAGTCAGGGCATGATACTGAGGAATTTGGCCACAAACCCAAGTGCCCCTTTGCTCTGAAATATGCTCCTTAGCACTTATTTTGTATTCATGTGGCTTAGAGAAATCTGTTAGACAAATACTTGCTGGTCGATTCTTTTGAAGGTCACAGAAAGACCTATGTCCGAACTCAGATTCTGAAAAGTTTATCTCTGTCCTCCTTTAACAAATCTCACATTCTGTCAATAGTTGACTGATTTACAGACCAAAACTACTGGCAAAACAAACATCTTAGATCACTGACCTTTCCTTGGAAACTATTTCTCCAAATACTGAACTTTTAACTAAAATTATAAGCAGCTTCCATAGTGGAACAGATCATGACTTATCAGCTTATTTAAACAGCAGCAATAATGATATGCCAAACAATTAGAGATATTTACTTGTTGGATCCCTCAAAATTATGACACTGACAATTTTTTTCTCCTTATTCTAAGCCTTTTCTAAACTTAGCTGCTTTGACATAAGAGGGAAAAAAACCTTTGGATTCTAAATCCTATAAATCCTGCACATCAGTATGGATTTTTTTGTTTTTTGCCTTTTTATCTCAACTCTACTCATCCATGATCCTGTATCTTCTTATTTAAGTAAGTCTTTAGCTATTTTTAGATTTTATTCAGGAATTAACTGACATTCTGTTTCCTCTTTATCATAGAAAAGAAACCAGACACAGTGGTGATGTGTTGGAATTCGCTTATGAGGACAAATAATTAAATTTTTAAGAATTTTGTAAGCTGGTTGGTAAACAGCCTTTCTTTAAAAAGCAGAATTATATAAACTTACATAAATCTTAGGAGAAACAAATGTAACAAAACTCAAAACATATCACTTATTAATTATTTGGCTACATTTTCCTATTCCCTATGCTGCTGAGGTTATATTTATCCCTCTATTTGTTTGTTTGTTTTTCCCTGTACTAGGAATCAAACTTAGGACCTTGTGCTTGCCAGGCAGGTGTGGCGCCACTGAGCTAATCCCCAGCCCTATCCCTCTATTTGTGTGGTGAAAATACTATATAATGGTGGGCTGCTGTGTACCTCTTCCTTCATAACTCCACATTGAGTGAGATACCATTGGTAGCTTGGAACTGACCATACTACAAATATTTATACCTTATAAATCAATAAATGCTACAAATCATGATACATTCTCCTCAGACCTGGTTGGTAGGAGTTGACCAGTATTCACTACCGATCTTTTCTTCCTACTGGGCCAATCCAGAACTCTCCCAACAGGATTACTTCTCTGTCGGAGATAAGGAAATTGATGTTCTGAGAAATTAAGGGATCCGTTCAAAGTCTCTCATCTGGTAAACAATAAACCCAGAAGTAGAGCCCACAGCTTCAAAACCCTACCTAGTGCCCTTTATGCTAGAGAAGAAAAGATACATCCAATTCTAAAGTTAACATTGAGTTGTAGAAGGCTCTTCCCAGATTCATAAAGTTCCATTCTGAGGATCTGCTGAGAGATCAGAATTAGATTTCTGTAGCAGACAACCTTAAAATACCAAGACTTTTATGGCCTGTGTTGATCGCCCCCACATTACTGTTTCATAAGAAACTCTAAATATTTTAGTGAGGCTATGTGTGCATTGCAAGTTGGGGGATGGCTGGAAAGGGGAGGATGACACAAAAGGATGAGAATTATGAGAAATATGACAACTGGAGGGTTTGCTGTTGAATCTTCCAGGACTTCTACCTTCTCCTAAATTTACAGCCCTTACCCCACACCATGTACCTACACATGGTATATGTAGTAAAATGGAAATGTGATAAAAATATGGGAAAAGATTTACTGCAAAATAACTGAGACATACTAGGCTTTCCAAGTAAGACTTCAGTCCATACCATTTATATAACATTAATTGTTGTGCTATTTAAAATATTATATTTATGACATGCAACTAATCAAAGCACAATCATATTAAGCAGAGAAACTTTTACTGGCTTTCCCAAAAGTAATGAATATAATTTCCTAAAAAGAATGAAGAATTCAGCATCATTTTCCATTTTAGGAACCATTTGTGGTAAGTTATCTAAATCTTCAGACACCAGCCACAATTTAATTTTATTTATTTAGGCTGGGGATTGAACCTAAGGCTTCCCACTGAACTACATTCCCAGTTCTTTTTTCTTTTGAGACAGGGTCCCACTAAGTCACTAACTTGCCCAGGCTGGGCTTGAACTTGTGACCCTCATGCTTCAGTCTCAAAGAGTGCTGGATTACAAGTGTGTACCACTATGCCCGGCTTCTTTTTAGATCCCTCATAGAACAAAAAGTGTTTTTAATATGCTTATTTTTTCTATAAAATTGATAAAGTGAGTGTAAGTGATAATAAATCAATGACTTACCTCATGTTTTCAGGATCTTGTCTGTGCAGACTAGGTACTGCCTTCAGTGTCTAATATTTTTCTCTGTCTCCCCTCAGCAGTCACTCAGGCTCAATGTCTCCACAGGGATCACGTCTATGTTTCCATAATGGTGTTTCGAACTCACTACATTCTCTATTTCACACCCAGCCTCCTACCACTCAAACTTTATCTTCTTCTCTGTTTTAGAAACTCAGGTACATTGTAAATGTTTCCCTCATCCACCACAATTCAGTGTTAATAATAGAGTGTCTGTCTGAATGCAGTTACACTAAATGAAAAAGGACAGAGAATGTTTTCCATGCTAAAATTGTAAACTTGGGTATTCAGATTACCACGATCCTCTGAATTTCTAAAGTACAAATGATGCTTTCTTTATACAAATGAAGGACTGGGAACAGGTAAAAAAGGATACAGGGTCCATACTGGACTTCATTAGCCATCTGAAGGGTGGCAGTGGGGGAAAGAGGTTATTTACATATTCATACAAGGGGTGATCAAAAACTACAGGGAATGTTTAAATTAAAAAAATTATTGCAGTTAAAGACATATTGTCATTAATCCCCCTCAAAATACTCCCCATTACTTCACACACTTATCCCATTGTTCTTGTCATTTTCTGAAGCAGTTCTTGAAGTCTTCTTTTGTGAGTGTCTTTATGAGGTGTGATTAAAAAATACAGCAAATGCTGCTGCAAAGTTCCATCCAACGGAAAAGTAGGCTTGTTTTAAAAATATTATGGTGTGTCCTCAACTACCTCATTCTTGGAATCTGGCACCATGCAAGTTCTGGCTTTTCCCCAAGTGTAAATGACTATGAGAGGTAAACATTTTGAATCAATTCAGAACATTGAGACAGCCACAACAGAGCAACTAAAGATGGGAAAAAGGACTTCCAGAACTGCTTCAGGAAACGGCAAGAATTGGGGCGGAGCTTTAGCTCAGTAGTTTCGCCGTCTGCCCCACAAGTGCAAGGAGCCCCCGGTACCACACACGCACACACACACACAAAAGTGGCAAGAGTGATGGGATAAGTGTGTTCAAAGCAAAAGGGAGTACTCTGAGGGGCATTCATGACAGTGTGCCCTTTAGTATAATAACATTTTTAAAAATTTGCACGCCTTGGATGGTTCTCCTCACTATCACTATATTCAAATGAATACTGGGCAGTGTAGGATTCTTCCATTGTTTAGTTAGCACATAACTTGCAATGAAGAAGAAATCTTCCTCGATCATCTAGATAGACTTCCTGTCACCGTGCTCATATGACAGGTAGAAGATTCAGAGTATGGGTACCTCCTATCTCCTGGAGGCCACTTTCCAGTTCCTTCACTACATTTGGTGAGGATTACTGACTTGAGTTGGATTTCTCACCCTTTGCTTGAAAAGCCAGTGGAAACCCAGCTGTACTGGTGGGTCCCCATGGGCTTCATTCTTTAAATCCCCGTTGAGCATGTATAGGAGACATTCCTGCAGCCACTTAGGAAACTATTTCTTTTTTTTTTCAATTGGAAATTCGCACCTTTACATAATCTCTCTTGGTTCTTATTTTTTCCCCCTTCCCCTGCCCTCCCTTCAACCCCTCCATCCCTCCCTAGTCACAAAGACCTTGTTTCCGTTTTTACATTTTCTCATATTGATTTCATTTCCTTCTTTCCTTTCCCCTACCTTCCCACTTCCCCTTCCCCTTTGCCCCCTTTCTTCCTAGGGAAACTATTTTTTGAAGAACAGTCACCAAATTTTGGAAAATTATGGAGGCAGCTGATCCAAAATCTCAGCCTTGAACTTCCGCCAGTGTTTTCTTGACTCCAAAGTGTCCTGCCAAAAGAAAGTAATTGCACAGCTGACAGAACCTCTCTTGTTACCTCTTAGGAACGACCACAATTTACAGCCGGCAGTGCCAATGAGGGTCTCCCGGTGAACATACAGCAACTCTGGGTGCATTTCAGTGAGTCATTTCAGGGCTCACTGACCTTCTCATATTCACTTTCTCAGGGAAACATGGAATTCCTTGCTTGTGGAGAATGAAACCACTGATAAGAGCTCTCTTTTCATGATTACCATGTGCTCCTTTTCCCCTTCCAGGTGCCCACTGGTTTCCTGACCAACAGTTTGGTGTCATTTCCTCAGACCTCCAATTTTTCTTGCAAATTTCTGTCAGGCACATTGGCTTACATTTTGCCGCAAGGCTCCTAGGTCTATTACTTAGACCACCTGGCTGATATCTGACACTTCAGCTGGTCGGTCATACTTTCTTCTTGGGCTCTGGTTTATACCTACAGCTTAGACTACTACCTCTCTTTCTTAGGCTCTGAGTTGCTTTATTTTCAGTTTTTTGTTATCCTGGAATTTCTCACTATCTGATTGTTTTGAATAATTGCCTTGCTCCAGATTCACAGGACCATTCACATCCACCTTCAGATGACTTAACTGGTACCCAAGTCCTCCCCATCCACCAGGCCGCTCCCACTCTGTGATTTAGCTATTGGATGCAGCAGTTTTTCTTAATCTTCTTCTCAGCATTGACAGAGGCAAATCATGTGAACCACCTGCCTTGAACGTTCAAGTGATATGTATTCTAAGGAGAGAGGACTAAGTCTGTGGTAGGCAGAGATGCAGATCTGCCAAGATGTCCAGAAGTGAGGAGACCCAAAGTTAGTAGAAAGGAGGTCTTACATGAGCCCATCAATCCCTCTTATATTCCAAGGTTATTATTTCTTCATTTACACTCTGCAGCCCTAGTTACTGGGAAGGACAGGCAATCTAGACCCCTTAAAACTCTACATTCCATCCCCCACTTATTTTTCTGTGGTTTGTGAGGAAGTCTCTCACCTAATCTCTCCTGTAGTTAATGGCCAACAAAGGCTTTGATAATGTACCCCATTTCCTTTTATTATGAAAAAAATATAAAATCTACCATTTGACTATTTTAAGCATACAGTACAGTAGTGTTAAGTATATGCACATTGCTGTGAAACAGATCTCTACAACATTAAACGAGGCCCTCTTTCTTCTCCCGCCAGCTCCTGGTAACCATCATTCTACTTTCTGTTTCTATGAACTGTACTACTTTAGATATCTTATGTAAGTGGAATGATACAGAATTTGTCCTTTTGTGTCTGACTTATTTCACTTAGCATAATGTCTTCAAAATTCATCCATATTGTAGCATGTGATAAAATTTTCTTCTTTTTAAAGGCTAATTAATATTGGATTGTATGTGCTACTATATTTTGTTTATCCATTCATCTATTGATGGATATTTGGACTGTTTCTACCTTTTAGCTATGTGAATAGTGCTGTTATATAAACCTGGGAGTGCAAGTATCTCTTGGACACTATGCTTTTAATTCTTTTGGATATATAGTCAGCAGTGGGGTTGCTGGGTTATATGGAAGTTCAATTTTTAATTTTTTAGGTAACATTCGTACTGTTTTCTATAGTAGTTGCACCCTTTTGCCATCCTACTAACAATGCACAGGAGTTCCAATATCTCCACACTCTTAACAACACTTGTTATTTATTGTTCTTATTATTACTGATATTAGGCATCTTAATGGGTGTAAAATGGTAATGTTTTCCTTATACAATGTTACATGATCCCTGGAATTTTGATGTTTTAAAAATGCTCTAATCAGTCAACTTTTAAACAAAACAATTTATTTTATTGGTACATTTTAGGTATACAACATAATGACATTCATCATTGGAAATTTGCACTTTTACATAAACTCTCTTCATTCTTCTTTTCTCCCCCTTCCCCTGCCCTCCCTTCAACCCCTCCATACCTCCCGATTTACAAAGAATTTGTTTCCATGTTTTCATTTTCTCATATTAATTCCATTCCCTTCTTTCCTTTCCCCTACAACTCCCAATTTCCCTTTCCCTTTGCCCCTTTTCTACTTATTTCACATTATCTATTATACCTTTTAGTCCTTATTTACACTTTTACTTTCTCACACTAGAGGAACTATTTGGTATTTACACATGTGTGTCCTATTTATTTCACTTAAGAGTATCGCCTCAATGTGCATCCATTTAGGTATAAATGTCTCTAATCTCTCATTTTTTATGGCTCAGTAGTACTCCATTTTATAAAAAACCCACATTTTCTTTATCCAGTCTCCAGTTGCTGGCAATTGGGCTGCTTCCAAGTTTTAGCTATTACAAACTGTGCTGCTATGAACATGGGTGCACATATATCACTGTGGTATGATTCTTTTAATTCTTTGTGGAAGATACCCAGCAGTGGAATAGCTGGGTCAAATGGGACTTCCAGTCCTAGTTCTTTGAGGTATCTCCATACTGATTTCCACAGTGGTTGCACCAGTCTGCACTCTCACCAGCAGTGGAGCAGGGTTCCTCTGTCCCCACAGCCCTGCCAGCATTTGTTATTGGTTGATTTCATGATAGCAGCCATTCTTTCTGGAGTGAAGTGGAAGCTCAGCATTGTTTTCATTTGCATCTCTTGAATGACCAGTGATGCTGAACATTTTTTCATATGTTTATTGCTATTCCTGCTTCTTTGTCTGAGAAATGTCTGTTCATTTCAGATGCCTATTTTTGGAGTGGGTCTTTAAATTTGGGAGGTCTGATTTTTTTTAAGTTCTTTATAGATTCGAGATAGTAGACCTTTGTCTGAGGAACAGCAGGGGAAGATTTTTCCCACATTGAGGGTTGTCTCTTCACACTGCTGGTGGTTTCTCTTGCTGTGCAGAAGCTTTTTAGTAAGAAAAGATCCCACTTGTTGATTGTTTGTGCTAGTTCATAGGCAACTGAGGTTTTGTTCATAAAATCTTTTCCTACAACGATGTCTTCAAGAGTTCTACCTAACCTCTGTTCCAGCCAGTTCAGCATTTCTATTTTAATATTTAGATCTTTAATCCATTTTGATTTTAGTTTAGTGCATGGTGAGAAATGTAGGTCTAGTTTTAATCTTTGGCAAGTTGAAATCCAATTTTTCCAGCACCATTTATTAAAGAGGCTATCTTTCCTCCAGTGAGGGTGTTTGGCTCCTTTATCGAAGATGAGATGGCTGAGTGTGTCTGGTGTTGTTTCTGCATCTTCTAATCTGTTCCACTGGTCCTCAGGTCTGTTTCTTTGCCAGTACCATGCTGTTTTTATCACAGTAGCTTTGTAGTATAGTTGCAGGGTGGGGATTGTGATACCTCCTGCCATGTCTCTGTTACCTAGAATTGCTTTTGCTATTCTGGGTCTCTTCTTGTTCCAAATGAAGTTTTGGATTGTTTTCCCAAGGTGCATGAAGTATGCTGCTGGGATTTCAATTGGGATTGCATTGAATCTGTATAGCAATTTTGGAAGTATGGCCATTTTCACTATGTTGATCCTTCCTACCCAGGAGCAGGGCATGTCTTTCCATTTTCTGATATCATCGTCATTCTCTCTTTTCAGAGTGCTGTAGTTTTCAGAGAAGAGGTCTTTGATTTCTTTTGTTAGGTTAATTCCTAGGTATTTCAGTTTTTTGGATGCTATTATGAAAGGAATTGTTGCCCTATTTCTCTCTCAGTGAGTCTGTCGTTTGTGTAGAGGAAAGCTATTGATTTTTGTGTGTTGACCTTGTAACCAGCTACTTGACTGAATTTGGTTATTAAGTCTAGAAGACTTTTGGTGGAGTTCTTGGGGTCTTCTATATAGAGTATCATGTCATCT
The DNA here is from genome assembly GCF_053883595.1 of Heterocephalus glaber. Classification (NCBI taxonomy): domain Eukaryota; kingdom Metazoa; phylum Chordata; class Mammalia; order Rodentia; family Bathyergidae; genus Heterocephalus; species Heterocephalus glaber. Next base: position 19,650,781 of record NW_028258333.1, read on the forward strand.
GCAAATAATGACAATTTGACTTCTTCATTTCCTATCTTTATTCCTTTTCTTTCTCTTGTCTAATTGCCATGGCTAATATTTCTAAAACTATAGTGAATAAGAGTGGTGATAGTGGACATCTTTGTCTTGTTTCTGATTTTAGTGTGAAGGATTTCAGTTTTTGGACATTTAGTTATGATATTGGCTGTTGCTTTTTCATAGATGGCTTTTATCAGTTTGAGGTAGAGACCATCTATTCCAATTTTTTGTAGGGTTTTTATTATAAATGCATGTTGGATTTTGTTGAATGGTTTTTCTGCATCAATTGATATGATCATATGGTTTTTGTCCTGGCTTTATTGATATAGTGTATTACACTGATTGATTAGCATATGTTGAGCCATCCCTGCATCCCTGGGATGAATCCCATTTGGTCAAGGTGTATGATCGTGTTGATAATCTTCTGCATTCTATTTGCCAGTATCTTATTAAACATTTTTGCATCTATGTTCATTAGTGAGATTGGCCATAGTTCTATTTTTTGATTGGGTCTTTCTCTGCTTTGGGGATGAAGGTGATGCTTTCTTCTAGGAATGAATTCAGGAGTATTGCTTCCCTTTCAATTTCATTGAAGGGTTTAAACAGCAGTCACAGTAATTGCTCTCTAAATGTCTTGTAGAATTCAGCAGTGAAGCCATCAGGATCTGGGCTTTTCTTAGTTGCTATGTTTTTAATTACATTTTCAATTTCATTGATTGATATTGGGTCGTTTAGAATTTTTAGGTCTTGCTTGTTCAACTTCAGTAATTCATGCGTATTTAGGTATCTGTCCATTTCTTCTGTGTTTTCCATCTTTTTTTTTTTTTTTTTTTTTTTTTTTTTTACTGTCCACACTGGTGCTTATTTGTCATGGGAACTATTCTTTAGTTGATATTTTAATGTTTCACAGTTCAGGAACACTTATCAGTGACAAGTGTCTATGGAACTCTATCCAAAGAAACCTTTTTATTCCTATATCACTTTGCACTCTGAAAGATACCAGCCTTCCTCATTTCTTCAAAATCTTTCATGGAATCATAATTTCTGTAGAAATCTGCATACGCCTTCTTTCTTGGTTCAGCCACACCAAACTTACAGAGAGGTGCAACTCCCAGGGAGACAGTGAATGCTCCAACAATATGGATCTGCAGATGCCTGGCCAGAAGACCTTGCATCTGCGGTTTTGTCAAAGCACTGGAACTCATGGTAATTACTCAACACCAGCGTCCTTCCCTGCTCTGTGTTTTCTATCTTATTGGCACATAGCTTCTCAAAGTAGATATTGATGAGCCTCTGGTTTTCTGCTGGGTCCATTGTAATTTCACCCTTTTCATTCCTAATTGCATGGATTTGGGCCTTTTCTTTCCTTTTCCTGAGAAGTTTGGCTAAGGGTTTGTCAATTTTGTTTATTCTTTCAAAGAACCAACTGTTGGCTTCATTAATTTTTATATCATTCTCTTAGTCTCTAATGCATTGATTTCTTCTCTGACCTTTATAATTTCCTCCATTGTGTGAGCTTTGGATTTTCCTGATCTTCTTTTTCTAGAAGCTGACATTCAGCATCAGGTTGTTTAATTGGGCTTACTCTGTTTTCCTAATATGAGTATTCACTGCTATGAATTTCCCTTGTAAGAGTACTTTCATTGTGTTCCATAGATTCCAATATGTTGTATTGTCATTGTCATTTAATTGAAGGAACTGTCTGATTTCTTCTTTAATTTCCTCTGTGACCCATTGGTTATTCAGAAGTGTGTTGTTCAATTTCCATGTATTTATGAAATTCTTGCAATTTCTTTTGCTACTGATGTCCAATTTCATTGCACTATGGTCTGATAATATATAGGGGATAACTTCAATTCCTTTGCACTTACTTAAACATGTTCTATGAGCAAGCATGTGGTCTATTTTGGAGAACAAACCTTGTGCAGCTGAAAAGAATGTGTATTCTGGTTTTGTGGGGTGGAACACTCTGTAAACATCTGTTAAGTTCATTTGTTCAAGAGTTCGATTGAGTTCTAGTATTTCATTATTTTTGGTCTAGTTGATCTATATATTTATGACAGTGGGTTATTGAGATCCCCCACTACTGTTGTATTAGTGCATATATGACTGTTCATGTCCACTAATATTTGTTTTATACAGTTTTGTGCACTAGCGTTTGGCACATATATATTTATGACTGTCATCTCTTCTTGTTGGATTGTTCCCTTTACAAGGATGTATTGTCCTTCTTTGACCCTCTTAATCAGTGTTGGTTTGAAATCCACTTGATCTGCAAAGAGGATAGCTACTACTGCTTTTTTTCAGGTTCCTGTCATATGGAGTATTGTTTTCCACCCTTTAACTTTCAGTGTATGAGTTTCTTTTTGATTTAAGTGTGTTTCTTGTATGCAGCATATTGTTGGATCTTGCTTCTTGACCCATTCTGCCAGTCTATTTCTTTTGATTGGTGAATTGAGAACATTAACATTGATGGTTATAACTGAAACATATTGAGTTATCATTGTCATGTCTTTTTCTTTTTGTTGGATTCTCCCCCTTTATATTTAATTTCTTGTCTTACCAGATAGATTCATTCTGCTGGGCTTCCTGGGGTTGTGATCCTCATTGTCTCTTCTTCAGATATTGTCTAAAATTTTTTGGAGTGCTGGATTGGTATTCATGAAGTTCCTAAGGTGCTCTTTGTCATGAAAGTATCTTATTTCTCCATCCATTTTGAAAGATAGTTTTGCAGGGTACATCAATCTGAGTTGGCAGCTATTTTCTTTTAGGGCTTGAAATACATCACTCCAAGCTCTTCTTGACTTGAGGGTTTGCGTTGAGAAGTCTGCTGTGATTCTGATAGGGTTTCCTTTGTATATGATTCATTTCTTTTCTCTAAGTGCTTGAGGAACTTTGTTCTTCTGTTGTGTTTCTGGAATCTTAACAATTATATGCCTATGTGTAGATTTTTTTTTTTTTGATCAAGGCTATTTGGAGTCCTATATGCCTCACTTATCATTATGTCAAGGTCTTTTCTTGTGCTTGGGAAGTTTGCTGCCATTTCTTCTGTGAACAGTTTTTTTTATGTCATCTGCACTCTCTCCTGTTTCTTCGTTGAGTCCAATCACTCTTATGTTATTCTTCTTTGCATCATCTAGCAGCTGCTGGATTGATTTCTTGTGGTCTCTCACAATTTTGAAGCTTTTCTTTTCCTGGTCACTAATTGCAATCTTATCTTCTGTATCTGAAATTCTGTCCTCACATTGGCTCATTCTGCTAGGTAGACTTTCAATGGAGTTTTTAATCTCCTGGAAATCTATTTGCATCTGTTTTATGGATTCCATTTGTTTCCTATGTTGGGATTCCACCATGTTCCTCAGCTCCTCTCTAGATTTATTAATCATGTCTCGCACTATGATCACAATCTCTGCTGTTATCTGAGAAATTATTTCTGATTTCAGTTTTTCCAGATCCTCTTCTTTGGCCAATTCAGGGAGTCCAGGTGGTTGAGTATCAGAGTGTTCCATCTCATTTCCCTTTGAGGTTGCTGTAGATGATCTGGAAGTCTGGTTTTGAGATTTGTTTATGTGTCTTCTCATTTTGATGGTGGTGGTTGAGGGTGCAGGCGGTGTGTGTGCTTTTGGCGCCTGCGCGGCTCAGCTCCTCTGCACTGGGAGCAGTGGAATGGTGGTCCAGAAGCCCTTTCCTCTGTTCTGGGAGTGGTGGTAGGGTGGCCCAGAAGCCCATTCCTCTGGGCTGGGAGTTGTGGTAGGGCAGCTCAGAAGCCCCTTCCTCTGTGCTGGGAATGGTGGGAACTGTGGTCTCCAATCAGTGAACTTTGAACAGCTCAGTTCAACTTTTGAGGTGTGTTGAGATTCAAATAATCTTCAGGTTGCAAACAATTTTGAAAACTCCAGAGTTTTCTGATCAAGAATGGCAAATGTCCAGAATATTCATGTTTGGTCTTCATCCAAGACTGCCACTGAGCTAACAGTCATCACTAAATTCCACCTGGTTTCATTATATAAACACGTAGAACTCCCCTTACAAGCCTTTTGTGTGTGGTCCCAATGATAAAAAGACCACTTCATTTTGATTTCTGCTTTTCTTCTGAGAGCTCATTGTGTCACACTTATTATATTTTTGGATTAGAGCAGAACTATAAGAATCCACTCTCTACCAATCCTAGGTTTTCCTCTCTTCTCAAGCTGAAGTGGCTGCCTTCACTAGGAAGTTGAACAATCCACTTTGGCTACCTTTAAGGAAGGACCACAGCAACATATCATTTTCATCTCAAACAATTTTCTCGGTCATCTAATTTTACTTGCAGTTGACGTGAAGTCAGAGCCTGATGCATTTAGCTTGGAAATTTTGGGTTCCAGTCAGCATCATGCCATCCCCAATGAGGGAAAGAGAGACATACCTTTGGGTATTTCATGTTGCCTTTCAACCCACTATACTTATTTTCTAATGTATGGATATAAACTAAGAAATCGTACCACTTATATTCCCATTTATTTCCTTATTGTCTCTTGATCAAGTCAGCAGAGTATATAGTAAGGGGAGAATGTATGACTCATGGTCAGTGAATATTTTATTTTATTGGGAGATAGCCCATAGGCAAGATGGTGGGGCAACATATGCTTGACCAAACACAATTAAGCATTTCAGTCAAATACAACTGAATGGTTTTGATCTTGAAACTCACTGACTGCTGATGCTTTGCAAATAAGTTCATATGGAACCATGACACTTTTTTTTTTGCCATCTGAACAGGATAGTAGTTCTTAAAATTGTACTCTCTAGTGTGGCAACAAATCCCATGAACATTATCTTCTCACAATGAAAATTCCTTACAAAAAATACTCTTACTGAAATTAAGGGTTAGAATGAAGGTATGCTAGATAATAGCTCAAGGAAAGATTGATATGGAAAGAAAATTTGTCTTGACGACCAAAACCACGATGAACACAAGCCAGAAATCTTTAAAGAAAATTTAATGATGAGAAGAAAGATGACATCAGCATTATTTAAGATAATCGAGTGTATGTGTACCTTCCACTAAATAGCCCAAAATATCCTAAACTATGCAGCTATGCATAGGGTAAGTCTTTGACAGGAATACAATGGAAAACTGCCAATCAGCTTTAGCAAAAGTGTGGCATGGGAAAATGTGTGTTAAAAATCTTCAGGTTTCAGTGTGTGAGGATTAATTGTAAGAGTTTAAAGATAGATACAGTAGGGAAAGAAGACCATATATGAGGGGGTAGATTCTGAAGTAGTCCTTGGATATACTGAGTGTAAGTGGCCTTTTGATTTTTCTAGTGGAGATGCCAAGAAGTTAGCCAAGTGAATGCATCTGGAATTTAGAAATGAGATCAAGGCTGAAGAGAGAAATTTAGGTGCCATTAATCTCAGATGGATCCATCCACATCTATAACTTTAGTGACTGTATGGACCTTTTGAAAATAAAATAACCAGATCAATAACCTGATCAGTTTTGTAGCTCAGATCAACTATTGAAGGAAGATAGGGATTCAAATAATTTTTAATTTGCAAAGAAATTTTTAGCATGTTAAGTCTTCTGAAAGATTAAAAAATATCCAGAATAACCGTGCTTTGTTTTTGCTCCAAATTTTCATTCAGCTAATGTTTGCCACCAAATACCACTTGATTTCATTACATAATTAAAAGAGTCAATTGATGTAGAATGATGGGCCTGGAATTAATCCTTGAGGAAATTTAGTGTTTCATGGCTGGATATGACTGTGAATCTCTGAAGAAGACAGAGAATGAGAAGCAATGTAGAACATCTGAGAGCCAATCCATTGATTTCTATATTAGAACTCAAGGATGAAGAATTGGACTTGATTTCTTATAATCCTACCAATTCTGAAATCCTTGATTCTAATATAATTCTGATTGCTTTGTATTGTGATAATGATAATAAATACCAATGATTATTTTTAAATCCTGCCAATCATAGATAACCCCTTCTGCTTTTGAATTTACATTATATATTATCTGTGCTACTCTTCTGGCATAGTATACCTTGTTTCATGGTTATGAGTGAATATATATCATTTCTCCTACTGTATTAGTTCTTAGTGGCCAAGTATTCTATTTTATTGATTTTTCTGTCTTTCCAAACTACTCTCTTTAATTGGAAAGTGTTTTTTTTTCCTGTTTTCTGTCTTTTTGGGCCAGCATCAGTTTTATTTATTTATCTTATAAGTGCTTATAAAGTAAATTATCATAATACAGATTAACAGCCAGACTAACAGACCAAAAATATATAAAACACATAGAGCAATTATACTAAATCAAGATATACTTTTGATACATTGTCCATGCTGAATTACATTAACTTTTTTCTCTTTTTTTCCTAGTGCCAATTTTTATTTTGTACTTTATTTATATATTGGATTTCTCATATTAGAGAAACCATATGATATTGAGCTTTTGTGTTTGATTTACTTCACTTAACATGATGGTCTCAAGGTGCACCCATTTTCCTACAAATGACTCAAATTTACCTTCTGTTATGGTAGAGTAGTGCTCCATTATGTATAAATATCACACTTTCTTTATACATTTATCTGTTGATGAACATATAGGCTGCTTTCAAGATTTAGCTATTATGGATTGTGCTGCTATAAGCATGGGTATGCATATATCTGTATAATAGGATGTTTTCATTCTTTTTGGAAGAAAATATGCCTATAGTTGGAAATTAATCTGTTCTTTGGTGAATAAGTGTTTGGTAAGAAATTACTGAGTGAAATTGCTAAAAATTTTCTTTTGTTGAATTCTTAGACGTGGTATAGAAAGTCTAACTGAACTCAAAGGTAAATAAAAAGCACACTGATGAGCTTTATGGTCACAGGTCTCAGATCATGCCCCTGCAATTCTCCAGCTAGTGAGCTGGTTAAGGTTGTAAGATCATGACAAATCATAGACTCACAGACTTCTGACTCAATCTAATGAGAAAAACATACAGATGATAAAAGGGCCATTTTTCTCACCAGGCATTCTTATACTCCCAAAGCTGATCATTTCCTTATCTCCTATAGACTTCCCAGATTGGATTCTTCCTCAGCTGAAGAAGAAAGGAATGTTGCAATTGGGCAAAGCACACTTCAAAAGTGGATTTAACGTTAAAGATTAGTATAAACTTCAATCTAGCCAATTATTACCAAGGTCCTACTGATACAGGATATGATAACAGTAATGAAATATGAAAATATTATATCTCCCAACCTGTTAGCTATCTGATATGCTGAGCTTGTGTTCTCTAAAATCAAAGAATGAATTCTAGGAACAACAGAGGTTAAGAGTAGGAAGATATTTATTGAGAGGATAGCTCCTAAGAGGCAGGAGGTCTTGAATGGTTAGCCAGGGACCCCATTCTAGAGGGCAGTTTAATGTAGTAAAACTTTATGTGGGTACAATGTGGCCCACAGCCATGATCAACCAGCAAGGTTACAAGTATAGTCACTTAGGTAATAGTGGTCCAATTGGGAAAAAGTCACATAATAAGTGTGGATAGAAAGAACAAAGACTTCTCTTAGGAAATGGTGGATCCAGAGTTCCTGGTCACCCACTGAGGTGGCTGATATCTATCTAGACTTTATTAGGCCCAGTGCTTGTCCTTTTAGGAGGTATACAGGTCTGGTCATCTTGTCTTTATCTTGGAACCTGGTCTCCAACAGATGTGTCTATGGCCATAGTTGTGATGTGTTTCACCTTTGTCCTGATTCTCTCGAGGACCTAGCCCTACCTGCCTACCTATAATATTTCTACCTAACTCAGCTGCCTATAATACTACTATAGTTCAGATTTATGATTGTGTTTTCTTTCCATTTAGTTTATTGGTACATTTTAGGTATACAATACAGTTACATTCATCATTGGGATCTTGAACCTGTACATGATGTATCTTGGTTCTTATTTTTTCCCGATTCCCCTGCCCTCCCTTCAACCCCCTCCACCCTTCTCTATTTACAAAGACTTTGTTTCTATGTTTCTCCTTTTCTCATATTTTTTCTTTTCCCTTCTTTCCTTTCCCCTTCCCCTCCCACTTCCCCTATTGTTTTAAACATTTTCTTCCTGTTTCACATTATCAATTATACATTTTGATTTTTATTTACACTTTTAGTTTTTCACACCAGAGAAACTATTCAGTATTTACACATGTGTGTCCTATTTATTTCACTTAGGATGGCCTCAATGTGCATCCAGTTAGCTATAAATGTCACTAGTTTCTCATTCTTTATGCTGAGTAGTACTCCATTTTATTAAAAAAACACACATCTTCTTTATCCAGTCTCCAGTTGATGGGCAATTGGGCTGTTTCGAAGTTTTAGCTATTACAAACTGTGCCACTATAAACATGGATGTGCATATATCACTGTGGTATGATTCTTTTAATTCTTTTGGGAAAATACCTATTAGAGGAATAGGTGGGTCAAATGGGATGTCCAATCCTTGTTCTTTGAGGTATCTCCATTTTGATTTCCACAGTGATTGCACCAGTCTGCACTCCCACCAACAATGAAGAAAAGTTCCTTTCTCCCCACACCCTCGCCAGCATTTGTTATTGGTTGATTTCATGATAGCAGCCACTCTTTCTGGGGTGGGGTGGAATCTCAGCATTGTTTTCATTTGCATCTCTCGAATCACCAGTGATGTTGAACATTTTTTCATTATGTTTATTTGCTATTTCTACTTCTTTGTCTGAGAAATGTGTGTTCATTTCAGACACCCATTTTTGAATTGGGTCTTTCTATTTGGGGGCCTGATTTTTTTTGAGTTTTTTATAGATTCTAGATAGTACACCTTTGTCTGAGGAACAGTTGGTAGAATCTTTTCCCACATTGTAGGTTGTCTCGTAGCTCTGTTGGTGGTTTCTCTTGCAGTGCAGAAGCTTTTTAATAAGAAGAGATCCCACTTGATTCTTTGCGCTAGTTCCTGTGCTACTGAGGATTTGTTCATAAAGTCCTTTCCTATGCCAATATCTTTGAGAGTTGTACCTAACTTGTCTTCCAGCAAGTTTAGTGTTTCTGTTTTAATATTTAGATCTTTAATCCACTTTGATTTTAGTTTAGTGCATGGTGAAAGATAGGGGTCTAGTTTTAATCTTTGGCAAGTTGAAATCCAATTTTTCCAGCACCATTTATTAAAGGGGCTATCTTTCCTCTAGTGAGGATAGTTGGCTCCTTTGTCAAAGATGAGGTGGCTGAGTATGTCTGCAGTTATTTCTGCATCTTCTAATCTATTCCACTGATCCTTGAGTCTATTTCTTTGCCAGTACTATGCTGTTTTATCACAGTGGCTTTGTAGTACAGTTTCAAGTTGGGAATTGTGATACCCCCTGCCATGACTGGGTTGCCTAGAATTTCTTTTGCTATTCTAGGTCTCTTCTGGTTCCAGATGAACTTTTGGATTGTTTTCTCTAGTTCCATGAAATATGCTGTTGGGATTTCACTTGGGGTTGCATTGAATCTGTATAGCAGTTTTGGAAGCATGGAAATTTTCAATATGTTGGTTCTTCCTACCCATGAACAGGGGATATCTTTCCATTTTCTTATGTCCTCCTTGATCTCTTTTTTAAGAGTAGTGTAGTTCTCAATGTACAGGTCTTTTGCTACCTTTACTAGAGTGATTCCTAAATATTTCATTTTTTTGGATGCTATTTTGAAAGTGATTGTTTCCCTAATTTCTCTTTCAGTGAGTCTGTTATTTGTGTACAAGAAGGCTATTGACTTTTGAGTGTTAACTTTGTATCTAGCTACTCTACTGAATCTGTCAATTGAATCTAGAAGTCTTTTGACAGAATTTTTTGGGTCTTCCATGTAGAGTATCATCATATCATTAGCAAATAATGGCAGTTTGACTTCTTCCTTTCCTATCTTTATTCCATTTATTTCTTTCTCTTGTATAATTGCTGTGGCTAATGTTTTCAAAACTATATTGAACAGGAGTGGTGATAGTGGACATCCTTGTCTTGTTCCTGATTTTAGCATGAAGGTTTTCAGTTTTTGACCATTTAGTATGATTTTGGCTATTGGTTTTTCATAGATAGCCATAATCAAGTTGAGTTAAAGACCATTTATTCCAATCTTCTGCAGGGTTTTTATCATGAATGGGTGTTGAATTTTATGGAATGCTTTTTCTGCATCTATTGAGATGATCATATGGTTTTTGTCCTTGACTCTGTTAATATAGTGTATTACATTTGTTGATTTATGTATGTTGAACCATCCTTGCACCCCTGGGATAAATCTGACTTGGTCAGGGTGTATGATCTTCTTGATGACCCTCTGTATTCTGTTTGCCAGTATCTTATTGAGGAGTTTTGCATCTATGTTCACTAGGGAGATTGGCCTGTAGTTCTCTTTTTTGGTTGGGTCTTTCCCTGGTTTTGGAATCAAAGTAATACTTGCTTCCAGGAATGAACCTGAAAGTATTGCTTTCCTTTCAATTTCATTGAAAAGTTTGAAGAGTAATGGCAATAGTTCTTCTCAAAATGTTTTGTAGAATTCAGCAGTGAACCCATCAGGACCTGGGCTTTTCTTTGTTGGTGGATTTTTAATTATGTTTTCAATTTCACTGATTGTAATTGGGGTGTTTAGAATTTTTCTATCTTCTTTGTTCAACTTTGGTAATTCATATGTGTCTAGAAATCTGTCCATTTCTTCTGCATTTTCCATTTCATTCCATTTCCATTTCATTAGGTTCTCGAAGTAGGTATTGATGGTCCTCTGGATTTCTGCTGGATCTGTTGTGACTTCACCTTTTTCATTCCTAATTTCATGTATTTGAGCCTTCTTCCTTTTTTTTTGATAACGTTGGCTAAGGGTTTACCAATTTTATTTATTCTTCTGAAAAACTAACTCTTCATTTCATTGATTTTTTGTATCATTCTCTTAGTCTCCATTGCATTGATTTCTGCCCTAATCTTTATAATTTCCTCCCTGTATGAGCTTTCAGTTTTTCTTGCTCTTTTTTTCTAGGAGTTTAAGATTTAGCATTAGGTTGTTGATTTGAGCTTTCTCTGTTTTCCTAGTGTGGCCATTCACTGCTATGAATTTCCCTCATATAACTGCTTTCATTGGGTCCCATAGATTCCTGTATGTTGTATTGGCAATATCATTTGTTTGTAAAAACTGTTTAATTTCTTCTTTAATTTCCTTTGTGGCCCATTGGTTGTTCAGGAGGGTGTTATTGAATTTCCATTTGTTTGTGAAGCTCTTATGGTTTCTTATGTTATTGATCTCCAGTTTAATTGCACTATGGCCTGATAATATACATGGGATGACTTCAATCATGTACTTAAACATATTCCATGAGCTAGTATGTGGTCTACTTTGAAGAATGACCTATGCGCAGCTGAAAAGAATGTATATTCTGATTTTTTGGGGTCTAGCACTCTGTAGATATCTATTAAGTCCATGTGTTTAAAAGCTTGGTTCAATTCTGATATTTCATTGTTGATTTTTTTGTCTGGATGGTCTGTCTATTTGTGACAGTGGAGTATTGAGTTTCCCTACTACAATTGTATTAGTGCTTATTTGGTTTTTCATGTCCTCTAATATTTGTTTTGTATAGCTAAGGGTATTAGTATTTGGTGCATATATATTTATGACTGTCTCTTCCTCTTGGATTGTTTCCTTTACAAAGATGTAGTGACCTCCTTTGTCTCTCTTAATTAGTTTTGGTTTGAAATTTACTTTGTCTGTAAACAAGACAGCTATGCCTGCTTTTTTCTGGGTTCCCTTCACATGGAGAAATCTTTTCCATACTTTTTTTGGGTTAAATTCTTTTATTGGTACATTGTAGGTATACAACACAATTACATTTCTCACTGGGAATTGTACTGTTACATAATGCATCTTGGTTCTTATTTTTTCCCCATTCTTAGCCCTCCCTTCATCCCCTCCACCCTTCCCTATTTACAAAGACTTTATTTCCAGTTTTTCCATTTCTCAGCATTTTTCCTTTCCCTTCTTTCATTTCCACTGCCCCTCCCACTACGCCTACCCCTTTGGACCTTTTCTTCCTATTTTGCATTGTCGATTATTCATTCTAATCATTGGTACATTTTAGGTATAAAATATAATGACATTCATCATTGGAAATTTGCACCTTTACATAGTCTCTCTTGGTTCTTATTTTTCACCCTTGCTCAGCCCTCCCTTCAACCCCTCCATTCCTCCCTATTTACAAAGATTTTGTTCCTGTTTTTCCATTTTCTCATATTAATTCCATTCCCTTCTATCCTTTCCCTTAGCCCTCCCACTTCCTTCCCCTTTGCCCCTTTTCTTCGTATTTCACATGACCTATTATACATTTAGTCCTTATTTACACTTTCAGTTTCTCACACCAGAGAAACTATTTGGTATTTATACATGTGTGTCCTATTTATTTCACTTAAGAGTATTGCCTCAATGTGCATCCACTTAGCTATAAATGTCTCTAATTTCTCATTTTTTATGGCAGAGTAGTACTCCATTTTATAAAAAACCCACATTTTCTTTATCCAGTCTCCAGTTGATGGGCATTTGGGCTGTGTCCAAGTTTTAGCTATCACAAACTGTGCTGCTATGAACATGGGTGCACATATATCACTGTGGTATGATTCTTTTAATTCTTTGGGGAAGATCCCCAGCAGTGGAATAGTGGGGTCAAATGGGACTTCCAGTCCTAGTTCTTTGAGGTATCTCCATACTGATTTCCACAGTGGTTGCACCAGTCTACACTCCCACCAGCAGTGGAGCAGGGTTCCTCTTTCCCCACAGCCCTGCCAGCATTTGTTATTGGTTGATTTCATGATAGCAGCCATTCTTTCTGGAGTGAAGTGGAAGCTCAGCGTTGTTTTCATTTGCATCTCTTGAATGACCAGTGATGCTGAACATTTTTTCATATGTTTATTTGCTATTTCTACTTCTTTGTCTGAGAAATGTCTATTCATTTCAGATGCCCATTTTTGGATTGGGTCTTTAAATTTGGGAGGTCTGATCTTTTTAAGTTCTTCTCAGATTCGAGATAGTAGACCTTTGTCTGAGGAAAAGCAAGTGAAGATTTTTTCCCACATTGTGAGTTGTGTCTTCACACTACTGGTAGTTTCTCTTGCTGTGCAGAAGCTTTTTAGTAAGAAAAGATCCCACTTGTTGATTATGCTAGTTCATAGGCAACTGAGGTTTTGTTCATAAAATCTTTTCCTACACCAATGTCTTCAAGAGTTCTACCTAATCTCTGTTCCAACTGGTTCAGCGTTTCTATTTTAATATTTAGATCTTTAATCCATTTTGATTTTAGTTTAGAGCATGATGAGAGATATAGGTCTAGTTTTAATCTTTGGCAAGTTGAAATCCAATTTTTCCAGCACCATTTATTAAAGAGGCTATCTTTCCTCCAGTGAGGGTGTTTGGCTCCTTTATCGAAGATGAGATGGCTGAGTGTGTCTGGTGTTGTTTCTGCATCTTCTAATCTGTTCCACTGGTCCTCAGGTCTGTTTCTTTGCCAGTACCATGCTGTTTTTATCACAGTAGCTTTGTAGTATAGTTGCAGGGTGGGGATTGTGATACCTCCTGCCATGTCTCTGTTACCTAGAATTGCTTTTGCTATTCTGGGTCTCTTCTTGTTCCAAATGAAATTTTGGATTGTTTTCCCAAGGTGCATGAAGTATGCTGCTGGGATTTCAATTGGGATTGCATTGAATCTGTATAGCAATTTTGGAAGTATGGCCATTTTCACTATGTTGATCCTTCCTACCCAGGAGCAGGGCATGTCTTTCCATTTTCTGATATCATCGTCATTCTCTCTTTTCAGAGTGCTGTAGTTTTCAGAGAAGAGGTCTTTGATTTCTTTTGTTAGGTTAATTCCTAGGTATTTCAGTTTTTTGGATGCTATTATGAAAGGAATTGTTGCCCTATTTCTCTCTCAGTGAGTCTGTCGTTTGTGTAGAGGAAAGCTATTGATTTTTGTGTGTTGACCTTGTAACCAGCTACTTGACTGAATTTGGTTATTAAGTCTAGAAGACTTTTGGTGGAGTTCTTGGGGTCTTCTATATAGAGTATCATGTCATCTGCAAATAATGACAATTTGACTTCTTCATTTCCTATCTTTATTCCTTTTCTTTCTCTTGTCTAATTGCCATGGCTAATATTTCTAAAACTATAGTGAATAAGAGTGGTGATAGTGGACATCTTTGTCTTGTTTCTGATTTTAGTGTGAAGGATTTCAGTTTTTGGACATTTAGTTATGATATTGGCTGTTGCTTTTTCATAGATGGCTTTTATCAGTTTGAGGTAGAGACCATCTATTCCAATTTTTTGTAGGGTTTTTATTATAAATGCATGTTGGATTTTGTTGAATGGTTTTTCTGCATCAATTGATATGATCATATGGTTTTTGTCCTGGCTTTATTGATATAGTGTATTACACTGATTGATTAGCATATGTTGAGCCATCCCTGCATCCCTGGGATGAATCCCATTTGGTCAAGGTGTATGATCGTGTTGATAATCTTCTGCATTCTATTTGCCAGTATCTTATTAAAGATTTTTGCATCTATGTTCATTAGTGAGGTTGGCCTATAGTTCTCCATTTCGGTTGGGTCTTTCTCTGCTTTGGGGATGAAGGTGATGCTTGCTTCCAGGAATGAATTTGGGAGTATTGCTTCCCTTTCAATTTCATTGAAAAGTTTTAACAGTAGCAGCAGCAGTTCCTTTCTAAATGTCTTGTAGAATTCAGCAATGAAGCCATCAGGGCCTGTGCTTTTCTTAGTTGATAAGTTTTTAATTATGTTTTCAATTTCATTGGTTGATATTGGGTTGTTTAGAATTTTTAGGTCTTCTTTGTTCAACTTTGTTAATTCATATTTATCTAGGAATCTGTCCATTTCTTCTCTGCTTTCCATCTTATTGGCATATAGGTTCTGGAAGTAGGTTTTGATGATCCTCTGTTTTCTGCTGGGTCTGTTGTAATTTCACCCTTTTCATTCCTAATTGCATGGATTTGGGCTTTTTGTTTCCTTTTTCTCATAAGTTTGGCTAAGGGTTTGTCAATTTTGTTGATTCTTTCAAAGAACCAACTCTTGGCTTCATTGATATTTTGTATCATTCTCTTAGTCTCCATTGCATTGATTTCTCCTCTGATCTTTATAATTTCCTCCCTTGTATGAGCTCTGGGCTTGTCCTGCTCTTCTTTTTGTAGAAGCTTGAGGTGCAACATCAGGTTGTTTAATTGGGGTTGTTCTGTTTTCCTAATATGCATATTCACTGCTATAAATTTCTCTCATAAGACTGCTTTCATTGTGTCCCATAGATTCTGATATGTTATATCGTCATTGTCATTTAATTGAAGGAACTGTCTGATTTCTTCTTTAATTTCCTCTATGACCCATTGGTTATTAAGAAGTGTATTGTTCAATTTCCACATGCTTATGAAATTTTTTGAGTTTCTTTTGCTATGGATCTCCAATTTCATTGCACTGTGGTCTGGTAATATACAGGGGATAACTTCAATTCCTTTGCACTTACTTAAACATGTTCTATGTGTGAGTATGTGGTCTATTTTTGAGAATGACCCGTGTGCAGCTGAGAAGAATGTGTGTTCTGATTTTGTGGGGTGGAAGACTCTGTAAATATCTGTTTAGTTCATTTTTCAAGAGTTCAATTGAGTTCTAGTATTTCATTACTTATTTTTTGTCTAGTTGATCTATCTGTTTATGACAGTGGGGTGTTGAGGTCTCCCACTATAATTGTATTAATGCATATATGACTTTTCATGTCCGTTAGTATTTGTTTTATATAGTTGGGCGCACTAGTGTTTGGTGCATAGGTATTTATGATTGTCATCTCTTCCTCTAGGATTCTTCCCTTTACAAGGATGTAGTGTCCTTCTTCATCTCTCTTAATCAGTGTTGGTTTGAAATGTACTTGATCTGCAAAGAGGATAGCTACTCCTGCTTTTTTTCAGGTTCCCATAGCATGGAGTACTGTTTTCCACCCTTTAAGTTTCAGTCTATGAGTTTCCTTTTGAATTAATTGTGTTTCTTGTATGCAGCATATTGTTGGATTTTGTTTCTTGACCCATTCTGCCAGTCTATTTCTTTTTATTGATGAATTGAGCCCATTAGCATTGATCGTTATAACTGAAATGTATTGACTTGTCATTTCCATGAGTTTTTCTTTTTGTTGGGTTCTCATCCTTTACATTTAATTTCTTGTCATGCCCGATGGCTTCATTCTGCTTTGCTTCCTGGGGTTGTGATCCTCAATGTCTGTTCCTAGGATATTGTGTAAAATTTTTTGGAGTTCAGGTTTCGTATTCATGAAGTTCCTAAGGTGCTCTTTGTCATGAAAGTATCTTATTTCTCCATCCATTTTGAAAGATAATTTTGCAGGGTACATCAGTCTGGGTTGGAGGCTGATTTCTTTTAAGGCTTGGAATATGTCCCTCTAAGCTCTTCTTGCCTTAATGGTTTGTGTTGAGAAGTCTGCTGTGATTCTGATGGGCTTTCCCTTGTATGTGATTTGTTTCTTTTCTCTAACTGCTTGTAGAACTTTGTTCTTCTGTAGAGTTTCTGAAATCCTAACTGTTATATGCCTATGTGTAGATTTTTTTTTGATCAAGGCTATTTGGAGTCCTATATGCCTCACTTATCTGTATGTGAAGTTCTTTTCCCCTGCTTGGGAAGTTTTCTGCCATTACTTCTGTGAAGATGTTTTTTATGTCATCTGCACTCTCTCCTGTTTCTTCATTGACTCCAATCAGTCTTATGTTATTCTTCTTTGCATTATCTAGCAGCTGCTGGATTGATTTCTCATGTTCCCTTATAATTTTGAAGCAATTTTTCTTTTCTTGGTCACTAATTGCAATCTTATCTTCTATATTTGAAATTCTGTCCTCAAATTGGCTCATTCTGCTTTGTCGACTTTCAGTGGAGTTTTTCATCTCCTGGAAATCTGTTTGTATCTTTTTTATGGATTTCATTTGTTTCCTATGTTGGGATTCCATCATGTTCCTGAGCTCCTCTCTAGATTTATTAATCATGTCTTGCACTAGGAGCACAATGTCTCCTGTTATCTGTGAAATTATTTCTTATTTCATCTTTTCCAGATCCCCTTTTGTTGCCAGTTCAGTTGGTCCAGATGTTTGAGTATCAGAGTGTTCCATCTCATTTTCCCTTTGGGGTTGCTGGAGGTGATCTGGAAATCTGGTTTTGAGACTTGTTTACATGTTTTCTCATTTTGACTGGGGGGGCGGGGGGAGGGAGTGCTGTTGGCATCCGTGAGGATCATCTCTTCTGAGCTGTGAGAGGTGGGACAGGGGCCAGGAGCTGCAGTAGGGATGGTGGCCAGAAGCCCCTTCTTCTGGACTGGGAGTGGTGGTACAGAAGTTGGCCTGAAAGCCCTTTCCTCTGGGTTGGGGGCAGTGGGAGGGATCATGGCTAGGAAGCCCCTTCCTCTGGACCAGGAGCAGTGGGACTGCGGCTCAGAAGCCCCTGACTCTGGGCCGGGAGTGGCAGGACCCAGTATGGTGGTCTGGTGGTCTGGTGTCCTCTGCATCTTTGTAGTGTGGAACCAGGTGGGTTGTCTGCAGCAGGCTGATTTGGCATGTTCCATGTGACTCTCTTTTCCATACTTTTACTTTCAGTCTATGAGTTTCTTTTTGAACTTGGTGCATTTCTTGAATAGAGCATATTGTTGGATTTTTCTTCTTAATCTATTCCACCAGTCTATTTCTTTTGATTGGTGAATTGAGGCCATTAACATTGATGGTTATAACTGACATGGATTGACTCATCATTATCATGTTATTTTCCTGTTTTTTCTCTTTTTAATTTTTCTCCCTCTCCCTTTAATTTCTTGCCTTGCCTGATGAATTTGCTCTGTTGGACCTCATGGAGTTGTGACCTTCGTTGTCTTTTTCTAGGATATTGTTTAGAATTTTTTTGAGTGCTGGCTTGGTGTTCAGGAAGTTTCTCAGGTGTTCTTTGTCATGGAAGTATCTTATTTCCCCATCAATTTTGAAAGATAGTTTTGCAGGATACATCAGTCTAGGTTGGAGGTTGTTTTCTTTTAGGGCTTGAAATACCTCACTCCAGGCTCTCCTTGACTTGAGGGCTTGTGTTGAAAAGTCTGCTGTGATTCTGATGGGCTTTCCTTTGCATGTGATTTGTTTCTTTTCTCTAACTGCTTGTAGTATTTTGTTCTTCTGTTGTGTTTCCAGGACCTTGACTATTATATCTCTAGGTGTAGATTTTTTTGATTGTGGCTAGTTGAAGTCCTATATGCCTCACTCATCTGTATGTCTGATTCTTTTGCTCTTTTTGGAAGTTTTCTGTCATTAATTCTGTGAACAGTTTTTTTTATGTCATTTGTACTTTTTCCTGCTTTTTCATGGACTCTAATCAGTCTTATATTATTCTTCTTTGCATCATCTAGGAGCTGTTGGATTGATTTCTCATGGTCACTCACTATTTTTAAGAGGTCTCTGTTTTCATGATCACTGACTGCCATCCTGTCTTCTATATCTGATATTCTCTCTTCAGATTGCTAAGTCTTCTGTGTATGCTTTCAGTAGAATTTTTAATCTCCTGGATATCTATTTGAATCTATTTCATGGATTCCATTTCTTTCCTATGTTGGGCATTCATGGTTTGCATTTCTTTCCTATATTGGGTATTCATGGTTTCCATCATGGTCCTGAACTCATCTATTTTTTTTTATCTGTTTCTGTTCTAAAATCTGTAATCATGTCTTTCATTCTGCTCTCCATTTCTGTAGTTGTCTGGGAGATTATTTCTGTTTTGAATTTTTCTAGAGCCTCATTCATCTTTTTTGTTACTTCCTGTATTATCAGTTCAGGGTGTCCAGGTGGTTGATTATCAGACTTTTCCACCTCGTTTCCCCCAGAATTTGCCTTTGGTGTGCTGGAAGTCTTTGGGCCCTTGCTTAAATGTCTTCTCATTTCTATTTTTGTTTTTGGTACTGTCCTTGGTTTAATTCCCAGGTTGATACTTCGATATTGCTTGTTGTAAGTATCTTTGTTGCGTGTATTTAGAACACTTACAGAATGATTGCTTCTCAGAGGTGTCTTCCAGATATAGCTGGTCTTTGGGTTTGGAGTCTCTAATGACTCTAAAGCTATCTCATTTTCATTATACCAGGAAAGGCAACTGATTAGATCAATCACAACACCTTAGCTCAAGTGATACAATTAGCTACATAATAGCATCAAGCACAGCTTAGAAAATAACAATTTGTGGTAGTTACTAATCTATCACCTTTAAATGTGTGAATTAAATCAAAATTGGGGACCAGCACAAAATATGTTTATAGTGAATAAACTCTTCAATCTAGCAAATTTACCCTTCAGGATGGAAACTTAGAAGGAGTTGCAGAAGGAGGGATAGATAGGTAGAAGGAAGCAAAGGTTAGTAGTGAGGCCAGAGGACAGAGGAATATCCCACAAACTCTTGGAAACTGTTGAAGACAAGAGGAAAAGACAGAATGAAGGAACAAAAATGAGAACAGAACAACCTAACAGCAATAGGGAGGCTAGAAACTGTATTTACTTTCCTTTAAAACTAGTGACAATCAAGATAAGGAAAAAGAGAAGAAAAGGAAAAGAAAAATAAAGAAAATCCAAATTAGGGCCAGGACAGGAATAAAAAGGGAGATGAAGAGCAATGTGGCAGAGCCAGAGAGAAAGGGTGAGAGAAAGAAAAGAAGAAAAAAGAAGAAAGAGACAAAAAAGAAAAATTTGAAAAGAGTAGAAAAATATTAAAAATTAATAAGAGAAAAAATAATATTTTTGAGGATAACAAAGAATAAAAACAAAGGGCCTCCTTTAGGGTATGTCTCTGCTGTCACAATAGACAATGTGGACCACAGAGTGCAGATATAAGTCAATGAGTCTCAGCAAGCCAGTAGCAGACCTGTGAGATTCAGGCTGATTTTTGGCTGCAAGTCCCAAGTTGAGCTTCATGACCTCCTGCAGAGTTGAACTCTTCAGGGTTCTACTGCAAGTTCCAGCTGCCTTTCCCCTGAAGATAGTCCAGGTTCCAAGGGGAGGTGATGATCCCTCCAACTTACCCACTACAGTGGTCTGTGTGCCTTTATTGCAGAGATTCTCTTCACTTTTCCAGTGGGCTTCAATTTTCATCCAGGAGCCTGAGAGAGGCCCTCTTTCTGTTGTTCACTTCTGCTCTATCTTCTGGAACTCAGGACAATGGCCTTTATGACCCACCGTGCCTCTGCAGTGTGGAACCAGGTACCTGCACAGCCAGGAGGCCAGAGGCGGCAGGTGGTGGTATGGTGGGGATAGTGGGGGGTGGTAGTCTCAGCTCCACCAGGCTGAAGTCCTCACCCTTCAGCTCGCTTGTTGCTCAGAGGTGGGGTCTTGTGATTGTGTTTTTAACTGATGCCCAACCTCACAATACATTTAACATTCAGTTGAGACAATTATAAAGTTTGACAGTTGCCAAAAAGTTGATCCACTATTCCTATGAGCAAATTGCATAAAGCACAGAATGGAGATGAGATGAAATCTATATTTATCAAACCTTTTTATTTGCTTGGTTTTTAACATTGTTATTTCTTTTTACAAGAGGTATAAAGACATATATGCAGATGTTTTTTGTTTTACCTATCTGTTTCTAAACAATTATGAATTTGAGTATTATTAGACCATTTACCATTGTCAATTTAACATTAAGAAAAATTATTAAATGATCTTAGGTTGCAGGTTTTTAAGAAACCTAGATTGGATCTTCTGTTTTCACATATTCATCAGTCCCTCAAAATTCCCTTTTCTTAAGCCAACAGCCCTTAAGTTACGCTTAAACCCACACTAAGTACTGTTTAACACAAGGGACAGAAAGCCAGATAGGTCTGGTTTTGGGCATCAGTAGTGTCTTTGTTGTGGAAAGATGTCAGTTCCCAAATTCTTACTACACTGTACAGACTTGTGTACCTCCGGCAACTTTATAGCTCAAACCCCACTCCTTGGGGACTTATAGAAACTTGTAAATCCATGAGGAATTTTTCAGCAAAGTTCTATTACTTAGTTTATTCATGGATTAGGCTTGTAAAAGTAGATTCATTCTAAGGCTCTAATGAGGAGAGGGTTTTTTTTTTTTCACACTGGAAAGAACACTTGCTTCTGTTTTTCCAACATTCAGCTTACGATGGTTTTAGAATTTATGTTCTCAGTTATATCCCCCATTGACTTTGAAAACTTAGAAAATACTTACCATGGTTCTTCCCAGAATCCAGCACTATTCAAAGCCTTTCTTTATGTAGCATTAGAAAATGGAGACCCACAAAACTATTTCAGATGAGCTTGTTTCTCTGGTTTACTTCTAAGAACATTGGCTCTGCTCTTCTGACTAACCAGAAGTCAAGACAGTGGTCTAATAACTAAGCAATGTCTGTTATTATGGGTGGAGAACACGAAGAGGATTTCCATGCTAAGTTTTTCAGTTAGTCTGAGGGTAAGTTCACTTTTCTTTCACTAGTTAAAACTTGTATTAGTTTTTTTTAAACAGAAGATGTCTTCAGGATATCTAGTATAACATCCATGAAAAGAAGCTGGGAAATACTGAAGAAGCTGGGAAATAGTGGGAAATACATTGCCCAGTTGGCTGGATATGCAAGTACCACATCTGTGGCTGATCTGGGCCATTTTATTTCAGCCATGTCTATGGGACTGTCAGCATATAGACTCTTACTGTCTCCTTAAAGCTAAATTTCATGTTAACTTTCTATACTTACTCATTTCTGACCCATTATTTCCAAATTTAATTCCGTTTTTTTTTTTTTTTTTTTTTTGGTACCGGGGATCAAACTCAGGTCCTTGTGCTTGTGCAGCATGCAATGAAATCACTGCGCTAAATCCCCGGCCCTCTTAATTCCTGTTTTGGATTATAGGAAGAAATTCTCCCACCCGATAGGTCCCTTGGATTTTTCCAAGTACAATGGCTTCATTTTATAGATGATAAAATGTAGGTTCAGAGAAGGGAAGAGCAGTGCTAGTCATGAAGTTGTCTTGTTCCTAGGTCTTCCAAGCATTGACTCAGTAATGCAGCAGAAGAAGTGACATAATCTACAGCAAGGGTCAGAACCAAAGCACATGTCTGGACAGTTTGCTCCCTCAAAGTATGACCCTGTATTAACATTTTATGCTATGTGGGAAGTGCCATGAACATGGCACCTTAACAGAGCATATGTTTACATTCCACAATTCTTGAAGGTCAGAAGTCTGATCAAGGTTAGCTGGGGTCTCCCAGGCTGCAGTAATCAAATATCAGCCAGGTCTCTTCTGGAGGCTCTGTGAGGAAACTATCTACTTCCAAGCTCACTCAGATTGTTAACAGAATTTATATTCTTGTTGCTGTAAAACTGAGGGCTCTGGCTTTCTTCTTGCTGTTGACTAGAGACAGTTCTCAGTTCCTTCCCACCCCCCTGCTCTCTATACCTCCTAACATACCCCTTCCTTCTGCTAAGGCAGCAAAGGAGAATGCTGCTAGTGAGATGGAGCCTTGTGTGACTTAGTATAATCATGGAAGTGACAATGCATCCCTTTTGCCATATTCCATCTGTTAGAAGCAAGTCATAAGTAGCACCCAAACTAAAGGGGAAAAGATTGAATAAGGGCATGGATACCAGAAGATAAGGATCATCAGGGATCACTTTTGGATCTTCCACTAGGACCCCAAATGAGGAATTTACTTGGGGTTGCAGAGGGACAAATTACAGGCAATAATATCACTGTGGGACACTGTTAATTTGAAAATACATTTCTAGTGTTATGTCTCCTGGCTCTAACTTCATATCATTCATTATCCTTTTTATCAATAATTCCAACTGGCAAATATTTCAAATTTATGGGTGAATGAGATCAGAATATTAGCAAGTCAGTTGGATGACAGAATTCCTTCTAATTTTCTCTGCTGATGTAATGGTGATATTATTTTTTGATACATAACAAAGTGATTTTTGCATTCAAACTTCCCCAGATGTAACCTTCTCCTCTTTAGCCAGAGTCCTCTCTTTGCCTTAGAGGAAATTAGGATTATTGCAGTGGATTACAAAGACAAAGGCAATGTTTAGCTTTTATATTCCAAAAATGGAAGCTTTGAATTTACAGTTTGACATTTTGAAAGATGGGGTTTGGGGAGAGAATAGATTTTCTAAACTTCTTATACCTCTCAATAACATTTTTGATCATTAAGTTTTAATATAAGTAAAAGGGGATAGACAATTTAAGTATGATGCCCCAGAAACTTCTGTTGTTGAGGAAAGAGGGAAGCTTACCCTTAAATCCCAGTGGACTATGGGAAGAAGAAGAGTTAGAGTAGGATGTGGAGGTCAAATGCTAGGGTCCTGAGTGACTGACTTCAAGGTCAAAAGTTTAGGAGCTACAGAAATATTCAGATAGGTTAATGGAAACCAATTATATTGTGGATAGTTTCCATAGGTGTAACTTGACCTACAAACTTTAGGCAGGGGAGGTGCCACTGAGCTACATCCCCAGCCACCTACAAACTTTAGAGGTTAGCTGCACACTTGTCTGCACAGACGTAATTTCCAACTTGACACGCACAGGGAGGCAGGTTGAGAGATGGACCCAAAGTACCACTCTTAGCCTCCTATGATCTGTTTGTGTCATTCTTACAACCCAGAAATTTGCAGATGACCCAGGTAGAGCACAAAAAGATGCTGACAGAGCTCAGAGTCAATGGAAAGATTCATAGTGACAGTGTTTACTGGAGTCCTGTGACCCCTGAAAAACAAGAATGGTTAAGAAATCTCCTTAGCCCTATGTATCCCTAGAAAGGGGTGATTGCAAAAACCATCCTTCCTCTGTATTACTTAGATAAGACTCATGGATACCATCTGTTTAACTATGACAAGACTACACAAAGAACTTCCAAATCCCCAGTCTTTGCCTCATGAATGATTAGCTGAAGTGTTAGTGTTTACTCATCAGAGTAAGACACTTGTTAGTCACACTCAGGTTAGGAGTCCCTCCTTCCTCCAGCTCTTTGAGCTTTGGCTCAACCTCAGCCTCAGGCTCCATCTGACCCTTCCTAAGACACCACCTAAGATTAATCTGGTGGTATGATAAATGTTCTCTGATCTGTTCCATCATGCTACTTTTCAGCCAACTTTCCTACAACCAGATCTCTTCAGCCTTATTTATCCCTTTATATAAAAGACTAAAACAAAACAAAACAAAAATTTTTTTTTTACCTAACTCTTAAACCTTGCAGAATTTTAGGATCACAGTCATCTCTTTATTGAGTGACAGTTCCCTTTTCCCCTTTTCAATAATCCTGTTACACAAAGTGTCTTCTCACTAAGCCTGGGTTTGTTTTTATTTGACAATACCATATGGTGAGTTTGTTACCAAATGGCCAGGACCACTGATTCTAGCTGTGGATGACAGTGATATGCCCAAGGCTCAGATAGGGACACCTACACATTAGAGATGAGACTAGAGAAGTTGTCCCATGGGATGGTTCAGGGAGGATCAAAAATGTCATTGAGATTTGCAGCCTCTTTTCCATTGTCACTGGCTCTCATGAGTGCTTCCTTTAGTGAGCTGACATTTTGGAGAACAGGAGCTCCAGTGGTCTAAGGGACTGACTATTTATCCAAAAGAAACTGAGTCAGTTTCTGCCAGTTTAAAAGTCTTTTTGTCTTTTTTGCATTAGATACTGGAGATTTCTTTTCCTTGCTACTCAGCAACTAACTTGGTTACCAAAATATGACAAAAGCCATGTTTTCTTAGCACAACTGGGAGTCGTATGTGGAAGTTTGTGACCAGATACACCAGAATTAGGAATCAAATAAAACAAGATGATATTCCACAGCAATAAAGAGCCTGCCTTTGAGTTCAAAGACATGTAAGTAAGTACAGGATGCAAAAATTTGGTTTAGGAGCAACACAGCAATACTCAGGAAGAGAAAAATTAAGGGTTGTATTAGGAACTTTTTGGTTGCAACTTAAAGAAACCCAGCTGGGATTAGGAAAAAGGGAAAAAAGGGAATTTATTGGCTCTCAGAATCCAAAAACAACCAGACTGAGGGAAGGAAAGGGAAGTTGTTTGGTTTCAGGGATAAATGGGACACTGGACACAAAAGCCCTGGGGCTCTCTCCATTCTAAGTCTGGGCTGGTCTCTCATTGGGTGGCATTCTCTCTTTCAGGTTTTATTCTTTCACTACAGGTCATCCTTTTGCATTAGGCAGGGTTATGGCCCTTAAATGTTTCTAAGTTGAGATACACTTCTAACTTTTGCTAATGGAATTGAGAGAAGCTGGCTATTTCAGATATGGCCAGTAAAATTCTGTGGGTGAATTCTGATAGGAAATCTGAGAAGGGCTCTCCCTGAGCCAGGGAGAGATGACTATATAGCTCTAGTACATATCAGGTGCTCTGCCAACTGTGGGGAAGACAGATGAGCTGCTTTTGTAGACCTTGTCTGTTAGTGGATAAATATGTGCTGGAAGAATGAAGGGAAGAAGGAGTGGATAAATAAAACCTATGTTGCCACATGGTATTATCTTGTAGTTTCTTTGTTGAGTGAATACAAGAAAGCATATATGGATGAGTGAGGGTGTGTGTGGTCACCATGCTGGGTACTGGAGAGGACCACAGGACTCTCAAGGAGCTGTCCCTCTAATGACTGAGGTAGCCCAAAAAGCAATGATGACACACCGCATGCAGTGTGGAGATAGATGTACATGCAGGGGCTCTGGAAGGACAGGGAGTGGTTGGCAGAAAGTGCTGCTGGAGATTAGAGGAGGGCTGACAGAGTGGGAGCTTCTTATGGAAAAGGTGACAATATGAGAGGAAAGGAGGAACATTCCTTGAAGGAGAAAGAGGGCAGCATCCGTATGGGCCTCTCAGTATTCTCCCTTTGCCCCTTTTATTTCCATATTTCCCCAGGTGTAAGCAGGAATGACGGGAACACCTAGGGAACCCTGGGTGAGCTGAAGAGGCTGTCAGCTTTGGTGCTCCTCCTCCACGTGGAGAGGGGGTAAGGGCCCAGGATCTCTGAGGCATTTAACAACCTCCAAGAAAGTCCTTACCCAGTCCCTTCTCAGAGCTTTCAGGGCTCACATGCAATCTCCCCTCATCCCTCCTAACCCCTTCTCTACTGGGATGTGAGACACTGTGAACATCCTGAAGTATACTCCATTTTATAAAGCAGGAATGTTGGACCAGGGGTAGACTATTACCCATTCAGAGCCCATGTACATTTTATTTATTTTTGGTACAGGGGATTGAACTTGGGATCTTGTGCTTGCAAGGCAGGTGCCGGAACCACTGAGCTAAATCCCTAGCCTGCTCACATACATTTTAATGTGAGAGAAATTTTGGTCCAAACAATGGCATTCTCAGTGACAAATGGAAGTGGGAGGATTTCCTCCCAATCCCTAAGAGTGTTCTATGTGTGGTCCATGGATTTGGAAATCAATTTTGTGGGTCACAACTACTGTGGTGTGTGTGTGTGTGTGTGTGTGTTTTGTACTGGGGATTGAATCTAGGACCTTCCATTGCTAGACAAGTGCTCTACCACTGACTACCTACCCAGCCTACGGCTAGTTATTTTTTAAAGGATGAAATAGAATTGAATAAAATGGAGTAGAACACAAAGAATATTGGAGTTCATAAAATATGGTAAGTGTCAGTCATGTTTCATAAAATATATTTCTGGTAAATATTTGTAGGTGTCATTGTCATGTGTATATGTGTGTTTTGCTCTGGGTTACAGTGAAAAAAATTGAAAAATACCATCTCAAATTTGCTCTCTAAAAGAGTACAATTTGAGTTTGACCTGAATGAATTGGGTGGCTTTTTTTTAGAATTAGGACAGTCTTGGCTAGTCCAACTTGCCCAGTAGCAAGTTCTAAGTAGTATATTTTCATGTTTTTTTATATCTTGCCTTGGAGTAAAAATCATTCATACTTTCCAAGTCCCTGAGAAAATGAAATAAAATGAAGGACTAACAGTTGTTTTCTACCTACTTAAGCAAAAGATTTTTTGTTTGAGATTTCCCCAGTGACTACTTTAGGTGTTGAAAACTTAACTCTGTATTTCTAAATACCTTTGAGGATTAGAATCACTAATAACGACTATCTGCCATCCACAAGCACAAATGTGGATTTCCTGCTGGACTTTTCCCTTTATGGAAGGCAGAGGCTTATTGTGGTAGAGAAACAGGAGTCCCTAGTGTTGTTGTTGTTTTTTTAAATTTATTTATTTATTTATTTTATTTTTTATTTTTTATCTTTTCCTAGTGTTGGAAAGCATGGCCCCTGGTCCCCAGGGCAGGCTGAACCCTTCTCTAGGACACAGGCAGTGGAACAGAAGAATACATAGGAGTGTGTTTAATAATAACCCCACGTTTAGGGCAAATGTATGTGAAAATGGTAGTCCTAGAGAGACAGCTGATTGCCAAAACAACTTTCTGAGCTCTTACTAGAGGCCTGCAGAACTCCATTTTATCCTTTACAGGATGACTGAAAGGGCCAAGTTCATAAGGTTGGAGATGAAACCCATTGTTTGGAAGTTCAGAAGGACAGGTTTGAGAATTTCTGCCCCAGGGAAGCCACCCAAAGTTATAAAAGTATGTGCCACCCAGACGCAACAAAACAGAACAAAACAAACCCTGAAACCCACAACAATTCTTTGGCAAAACTGACAGTGAGCAATGATTAACAAAATGTTCTTTTCCTTGGCTGGATGCCTAGGAGGAAGACTTTTTCTTGTAGAAGGCTTAAAGAGGACTTTGTGTGTTTCCTTCCTTCCAAGAGCCATGAGAGCAGAGCTATTGCCTCTCCGATCTCAAGTTCTGGGTCTTAGTTGGTCTTATGGGTCAGGTTGCCTTCTAACTACATCCTCATCATTTTAAAAGTGGGACTCCAGGAAGCAGCAGACCAGGAGAAATCCCTCCCATTTTTCAAAGGGCTTGGACCCCCAGGAGTCAAGCAGCTATCATGATATTTTAAGAACTTCAAAACACAACCTTGCTGATCCCTCCCTGAAATTCCACATTACTTCAGTCCCAACAAAAATGCAAAATATTGGAAAATCACCTCTAGGTCTTATCTCTTATCTAAATTGTAGTATGAAAGAGTTTTACTTGCAAAGGAGTGGGTAGGGAAGGCTGAGAATACCAAATGTTGTCAGCATTTTTCTCACACTTGGCCCTAGGCAATTCAAGATGGCTTGTGTATAGTTTAATAAACAAATAAGGGATTATAAGAAAGCAATGGTATTAAAAAGCAGTAATCAGGGTCCCAGTAACTGCTGTTTTAGGAAGACACAGACCACTGTGATTATCAGAGTGCTAGAGTCAATGACACTGACAGAAACATGCCAAACATGGGCTTTTAAATAGAGAAGTTTACTCAGAACGAATGGCCCATCTCAGATTCCTGCATAGTTACAGGAATAACATCAAGTGTGATCCAAATTTTACTGAAACGGTTTATGGACCAGAGAAGTATGTTTGGAAACACAGTTGAAGAAAATTCAGTAAAAGCTACGAAATGTAAACGAAGCTTAAGAGATAGGAACCTTCTACGAATGCCTGTAAGGAGCCTTTCTCAAGTAGAATTCTTTGGGAATGTAATTCTGGGTTCCAGTTCTCATCGTTTGCAGCCTAATATGTGCATCTCTCTTCTATGTGTGCTGGGCATTTGCACACGTAATGTTTCTCCTGATCCTTAACACTGCTTAGCAGAATACACATTCAAACAGAGTGCATGTTTGAGGGAAGGAAAGAAAAACTAAGGAAAAGGAAAAGGAAAGAATGCAAGGAGAAAATGAGAGGAAGGAAAGAAGAAACAAAGAAACAAAGAAAGGAAGAAGGAAATGACTGACTAGAGTCTAGAAAATAGAACACAGACAGGAATAGAGACAGACATTATTTATCCTGTTCCACAGGCTGGCTGCACCCAGAACTGATCTCTGTTTCCTTGTTTCAGGAGGAGGGGAGATCTTGTCTACCTGGGCCTTGGTGTTATAACCAGGAATGGGATTCTAGAATGATCAGTGCCTAGAGGACTCATTGGTGCAACCTTGGAGGAGTGCTTAGTTGGAGTGAGTCTTGATAAGAGAGAGAGCGAGTGAGGAGAGAAAGGGCACCAGCAAGACACTATGTAGGAAAGATGGAGACAAGTGAGCTTATTTCTGATGTGTGCCACAAATGCTGTATGGCTTGTACTAATAGTGGATATTAAAATGGATGTGGACACAGAGTAGGTACCCAATAAATAGTTGCTGGGTGCAATCTGATTATGGAATTTGGGGTGACAGAGAAGTAGGTGTTGTAAGACTTAATGATTCTCAAGCACATTGGAAGCATTTAGGTTTCAAACTGATGTGTCAGTTATAAGAAATTTTGTTTGGTGAAGCTAATCCCCTAAGAATCTGTGGGCACACATTAAAAAAAAATTCCATCATAATCATCACATGGAACACTTGTTAATTCAGGACTCTCAAGTATCTTCTTCTTGTGACCCAGGGTCCAAGCTAGAGGTTTATCTCCTTGCTGGCATCCCTGCCTCTGGAATGGAACACCATTTTTGGGGTTTCCTTACTTTTTCTTTCCACCTTTGACACACAGCAAGGACCATGTACAACGTGGACACCTGATACTGTTTGTCCATGTTTACTGAGGACCTGTTTTCCTTTTTTCTGTCACTCCACTATCCCAAGTCTCTCTAGAATCACCATTCTGCTTTCTGGCATCCCCATCTAATTGTTAGGAGTTCTGCTGGCCACATGGCTGAACCAGAGGGAATGAAGGGGAGCCCCAGCACAATACCCTAAGGTCCTGAGTTAAAAAAAGGTTTGTTCTCATTCCAAAAGCAAAATTTAAAGTGGCAATGAGATTTTATAGTGTGATTAGTGTAGTACTATAATTCAGGCACAAAATGAGTTCAGGAGGTATCCAGGGATTGGCTCAGAATCTGACCACAATGTTTCTATGGTAAATTGATTGCTAATTTGCCAATAATTGACTTAGAAAAGACTATTAGAATCAAAATATAGTCACTTAGGGCCAATGGAATTGAATGTAATCTAACTATTTCATATTTCAGATTTTCCACAAAACTCAGATGGCTCAAACTTGTCTAAATTAGGGCCTTCAAATAAAGTCTATTGAATACATCCTATTCTAGCAGCCTTGCCATCATCACAGGCAGCTTTGCCCATAGGGAAAGAGGCAATAAAGTCTAATACTCTGGTGGTACTAACACCTTCAAAATGTTTGTAGAAGGAGCAACCATGGGCCAAGTGAACAAGGAAAGAGGAAGTTCCCGAACCACTTCCAAAGGGTTGAGGCTAAAGAGCAGATGCCTATGGGCTGCCCAAATGTCTGCCACATGGCTCAGCAGTGCTACCGCTGCTGAAACCCCAAAGTCTACAACTCAGGGTGGTCTGGAAGGGAAGGATTGTTTTCCTGAGAGTGGTTTCAAGAATGCAGCTCCTCACCTAATAAAAGGAATGTGCAATGATTAACTGGGTCTAATATTAGTATCTGCAAAATAAAGAGCAATTAGACCTGGTGGGAGAGAGAACAAACCTTGCATGCACTAACTGCCAGGTAAAATCTGTTCTTTTTCAACCATAAATCTTTCTTGGATGCCAGAGAAGAATTTCACTTCCATCAGAAACACTGAATGAACCAAAGAGAAAGAACATGTTGTTTTGGAGATGAAAGCATATTAAATTTAAAGTTCTTGGTGTCTTTCTGCTGGTTTTGCTGGTTTCTTTCTCATGGTGCCCTTGACTTGTCCAAGACTTGCATTGTTTTTAGCATGGGCCATTTGCTTCAGGCTTTAGCTTTAATCACATAGCTTGTATTTGACATTGAGCCTCACTGTTCTGATCCGGGTTTAGTTAAATTACCTCTGAACATCTAACCCTCAATGATTAGGAAGAATATATCAATAGACTTTAGGATATTCTAAACTCAAGACTACCACTAATTCTATGCAGAAGTTAGAATTCAGTTCACCAAGTAAGTTTACCACTCTTGCTGAACTGAGATTCAAGTTAGTAGTAGTTGTTTTATTTACATTATCTAATTTTCCCTCATGACTCCCTTTGAGTGGAGCTGTGGTTCTCAAACTATAGTCCTTACAACAACATCAGTATCACCTGAGAACTTACTGGAAATGTATATCCTTGAGCCTTACCTCAAACTTACTAGGCCAACCATCTGAATTTTAAGCAAGCCTTTCAAGTGATTGCAATGCATATTAAAATTTGGGAATCATTGGTGTAGGAAACATTATTACCATATAATTCATTATATGTCATCAGGCCATGGATCTCTAAAATTTCTTCAATTAAACCTTTTAATGTTAAATTCTGGCTTTCCAAGGGTCTTCAGTACTAAGCATGGAGTAAGCAATCAATAAATATTCCCTATAAATTACCAGTCTCTAATGTAGTAGACATATTTTACCTTCCTTCCCACCCTCTTTCCTTCTCTCCCTCTTTCCCTTCCTTAATTCTTAGCTGCTTTATATAATTTCAGGAAATATTTTCCCCTTTACATACATTTTAGATGGAGCTGGAATTAAGTGGATATTGTCCCATGTACCATTTGATAGCCACTTAACCTAGGCTGATCAATCTAAGTGCCTCACTCCCTGGGTACAGAGATTGGTCCAGAAACTTGAGAGGGCCACTTTGAGACTCTTGGGGTGGAGGAGAGCAGCATGAACTCTATAATGGAGAAAGTCTTCCTATTCCTGACTTTCTGAGCACCAGGTGAACTTGGAGCATCAAGAGGCACATTGGCTTCTCTGTGGAGACAGGCAGCCTCGGAATGAAGCCAAGTCAGAGAAAAGCAAAGCCACATGTTGGAGGGAGAAGGGGTAGGGTGCTGAAGTCATCTTTCCAACCTGTAGATTCACCACACCCTTCATTCCAGAATCAGCTCTTTCCTTGAACTTCATATCCAAGTCCACTTCTTTGTGAACACTTTAACCTACATGTCTTGGAGATTGTATTAGTGATTTCCTTTACATGATTGCAAAAATAAGAAACAAAAATTTGAACTTGGTAGAACTATGTTCTGTAACAAATAAGTCCCTTGTGATTCCCTCCACTTCCTGAAAATGCCTGCATATACACTGTATGTATATCTTCGGATTTTCCCATCAAGATGCTAATAAAATGGGATGTTAATAGAGATTTTTCTTTCTGTCTTAGTATTGCTAGAGGCTCATAAAGTCAAGAATAATAGGTAGGTACCAATAACTACATTTTGCAGTGATGGTGAACCTTTTAGAGCTTTCAATGATAACAAATAGCTGGCTGAGGCACACATGCCATAGATTCACCATCACTGTTCTAGAGTGATGCTATAAGAGTATTTTATACAGAATTTGCAAAGCTGAAGAATCTAGGATTGGGTGGGTCAGCTCTATTAGCTCATAAAAAGCTTGTATATTAGAAAATCTGTAATTCATGAGGAAGTCAGCAAGGCCAGTAGGAGCACATTTTGTGAGAACATTCTTAGAATAGTGGGCATAACTCCCATCCTAGGGGATTGGGGCAGGGAATACTTCACTGTTACCTTGAACAACATATCACTCAAAAGATGTTATATGCACACACTGGAATTTGGGATGGGATGCAGTACTTTTCATCTCATTCTTTCCTGAAGCTGGATGGTACACTTATAGGGAAGCAGAGGAAAGTGATGACACTAAATTCTGATTTCATTTGAAATCACTCTGACTCTCTGCCAACTGTTTGAAGCTCAGAAAACAGAGTTCTCCTGACAAGATGCATCTATCTGGTTTGCTTGACATGTGGGAAACTTTTCTATGTCACATCCAATCATCAGTTTCTCCTTCACATCCAGGACCTTTTTGTGTACTCTCCTGGGCCATTGCCTCCATCAGCATTGTCTCTATACAACACACTCAGACACCACACACCCGAGGTTGTTGTTGTGTGAATACATGAACATAACAAGACACATCTTAAAATCACTGTGTGAATAGACTTTGTAAGATGAACCACAAGTGTTCAGTGAATTCAATGATGTGTCCACAGATAGTGGAAATCTTTTATTTTTGTTAAATTCTTTTATTGGTACATTTTACATATACAACATAATTACATTTCTCATTGGGAATTGTACCTTTACATAATGCATCTTGGTTCTTATTTTTTCCCCATTCCTAGCCCTCCCTTCATCCCCTCCACCCTTCCCTATTTACAAAGACTTTATTTCCAGTTTTTCCATTTCTCATCATTTTTCCTTTCCCTTCTTTCCTTTCCACTGCCCCTCCCACTACCCCTACCCCTTTGGACCTTTTCTTCCTATTTTGCATTATTGATTATTCATTCTAATCATTGGTACATTTTAGGTATACAATATAATGACATTCATCATTGGAAATTTGCACCTTTACATAATCTCTCTTGGTTCTTATTTTTCACCCTTGCCCAGCCCTCCCTTCAACCCCTCCATTCCTCCCTATTTATAAAGATTTTTATTCCTATTTTTCCATTTTCTCATATTAATCCCATTCCCTTCTATCCTTTCCCCTAGTCCTCCCACTTCCTTCCCCTTTGCCCCTTTTCTTCCTATTTCACATTACCTATTATACATTTTAGTCCTTATTTACACTTTCAGTTTCTCACACCAGAGAAACGATTTGGTATTTATATATGTGTGTCCTATTTATTTCACTTAAGAGTATTGCCTCAATGTGCATCCACTTAGCTACAAATGTCTCTAATTTCTCATTTTTTATGGCTGAGTAGTACAACATTTGATAAAAAACCACATTTTCTTTATCCAGTCTCCAGTTGATGGGCATTTGGGCTGTGTCCAAATTTTAGCTATCACAAACTGTGCTGCTATGAACATGGGTGCACATATATCATTGTGGTATGATTCTTTTAATTCTTTGGGGAAGATTCCCGGCAGTGGAATAGTGGGGTCAAATGGGACTTCCAGTCCTAGTTCTTTGAGGTATCTCCATACTGATTTCCACAGTGGCTGCACCAGTCTACACTCCCACCAGCAGTGGAGCAGGATTCCTCTTTCCCCACAGCCCCACCAGCATTTGTTATTGGTTGATTTCATGATAGCAGCCATTCTTTCTGGAGTGGGGTGGAATCTCAGCCTTGTTTTCATTTCCACCTCTCAAATGACCAGTGATGTTGAACATTTTTTCATGTATTTATTTGCTATTTCTGCTTCTTTGTCTGAGAAATGTCTGTTCATTTCAGATGTCCATTTTTAGACTGGGTCTTTAAATTTGGGAGGTCTGATTTTTTAAAATTCTTTATAGATTCGAGATAGTAGATCTTTGTGTGAGGAAGAGCAGGTGAAGATTTTTTCCCATATTGTGGGTTGTCTGTTCACACTGCTGGTGGTTTCTCTTGCTGTGCAGAAGCCTTTTAATAAGAAGAGATCCCACTTATTGACTGTTTGTGCTAGTTCATGGGCAACTGAGGCTTTGTTCATGAAATCTTTTCCTATACCGATGTCTTCAAGGGTTCTACCTAACCTCTGTTCCAACTGGTTCAGCATTTCTATTTTAATATTTAGATCTTTAATCCATTTTGATATTAGTTTAGTACATGGTGAGAGATACAGGTCTAGTTTTAATCTTTGGCAAGTTGAAGCCCAATTTTTCCAGCACCATTTATTGAAGAGGCTATCTTTCCTCCAGTGAGGGTGTTTGGCTCCTTTATCGAAGATGAGATGGCTGAGTGTGTCTGCCATTGTTTCTGCATCTTCAAATCTGTGCCACTGGTTCACAGGTCTGTTTCTTTGGCAGTATCATGCTGTTTATATCACAGTAGCTTTGTAGTATAGTTGCAGGTTGGGGATTGTGATACCCCCTGCCGTGTCTCTGTTACTTAGAAATGCTTTAGCTATTCTGGGTCACTTCTTGTTCCAAATGAATTTTTGGATTGTTTTCTCAAGGTTCATGAAGTATGCTGCTGGGATCTCAATTGGAATTGCATTAAATCTATATAGCAGTTTTGGAAGTATGGTCATTTTCACTGTATTAATCCTTCCTACCCAGGAGCAGGGGATGTCTGTCCATTTTCTGCTTTCATCTTCAATCTTTCTTTTCAGAGTGCTATAGTTTTCAGAGAAGAGGTCTTTGATTTCTTTCATTAGGTTGATTCCTAGGTATTTCAGTTTTTTGGATGTTATTGTGAAAGGAATTATTTGCCCTATTTCTCTCTCAGTGAGCCTGTCATTGGTGTAGAGGAAAGCTATTGTCTTTTGTGTGTTGACCTTGTAACCAGCTACTTGATTGAATTTGGTTATTAAGTCTAGAAGACTTTTGGTGGAGTTCTTGGGATCTTCTGTATAGAGTATCATGTCATCTGCAAATAATGACAATTTGACTTCTTCTTTATCTATCTTTATTCCTTTTATTTCTTTCTCTTGTCTAATTGCCATGGCTAATGTTTCCAGAACTATATTGAACAAGAGTGGTGATAGTGGACATCCTTGTCTTGTTCTTGATTTTAGTGTGAAGGATTTCAGGTTTTAACCACTTAGTATGATATTGGCTGTTGGTTTTTCATAGATGGCTTCTATCAGTTTGAGGTAGAGACCATCTATTCCAATTTTTTGTAGGGTTTTTATTATAAATGTGTGTTGGATTTTGTCAAATGCTTTTTCTGCATCTATGGAGATAATCATATGGTTTTTGTCCTTGGCTCTATTGATATAGTGTATTACATTGATTGATTTGCATATGTTGAACCATCCCTGCATCCCTGGGATGAATCCCACTTGATCAGGGTGTATGATCTTTTTGATGATCTTCTGCATTCTGTTTGCCATTATCTTATTAAGGATTTTTCCATCTATGTTCATTAATGAGATTGGCCTATAGTTCTCCTTTTTGGTTGGGTCTTTCTCTGCTTTGGGGATCAAGGTGATGCGTGCTTCTAGGAATGAATTTGGGAGCATTGCTTCCCTTTAAATTTCATTGAAGAGTTTCAACAGTAGTGGCAGCAGTTCCTCTCTAAATGTCTTGTAGAATTCAGCAGCGAAGCCATCAGGGCCTGGGCTTTTCTTAGTTGATAAGTTTTTAATTACATTTTCAATTTCATTGGTTGATATTGGGTTGTTCAGAATTTTTACATCTTCTTCTTCAACTTTGGTAATTCATATGTATCTAGGAATCTGTCCATTTCTTCTGTTTGTCCATCTTATTGGCATATAGGTTCTGGAAGTAGATATTGATGATCCTCTGGATTTCTGCTGGGTCCATTGTAATTTCACCCTTTTCATTCCTAATTGAATGGATTTGGGCCTTTTCTTTCCTTTTTCTGACAAGGTTGGCTAAGGGTTTGTCAATTTTGTTGATTCTTTTGAAGAACCAACTCTTGGCTTCATTGATTTTTTTGTATCGTTTTCTTAGTCTCCATTGCATTGATTTCTCCTCTGATCTTTATAATTTCCTTCCTTGTATGAGCTCTGGGCTTGTCCTTTTCTTCTTTTCCTAGAAGCTTGAGGTTCAGCATCAGGTTGTTTAATTGGGCTCGTTCTGTTTTCCTAATATGTGTATTCTCTGCTATGAATTTCCCTCTTAAGACTGCTTTCATTGTGTCCCATAGATTCTGATATGTTGTATTGTCATTGTCATTTAATTGAAGGAACTGTCTGATTTCTTCTTTAATTTCCTCTGTGACCCATTGGTTATTCAGAAGTGTGTTGTTCAATTTCCATGTGTTTATGAAATTTTTTGAGTTTCTTTTGCTATGGATCTCCAATTTCATCGCACTGTGGTCTGGTAATATACAGGGGATAACTTCAATTCCTTTGCACTTACTTAAACATGTTCTATGTGTGAGTATGTGGTCTGTTTTTGAGAATGACCCATGTGCAGCTGAGAAGAATGTGCATTCTGATTTTGTGGGGTGGAAGACTCTGTAAACATCTGTTAAGTTCATTTGTTCAAGAGATCGATTGAGCTCTAGTATTTCATTACTTATTTTTTGTCTAGTTGATCTATTTGTGACAGTGGGGTATTGAGGTCCCCCACTACAATTGTATTAGTGCATATGTGACTTTTCATGTCCGTTAGTATTTGTTTTATATAGTTGGGCACACTAGCATTTGGTGCATAGATATTTATGATTGTCATCTCTTCCTCTTGGATTCTTCCCTTTACAAGGATGTAGTGTCCTTCTTCATCTCTCTTAATCAGTCCTGATTTGAAATGTACTTGATCTGCAAATAGGATAGCTACTCTTGCTGTTTTTCAGGTTCCTGTCACATGGAGTATTGTTTTCTACCCTTTAACTTTCAGTCTGTGAGTTTCCTTTTGAATTGTGTTTCTTGTATGCAGCATATTGTTGGATTTTGTTTCTTGACCCATTCTGCCAGTCTATTTCTTTTGATTGGTGAATTGAGACCATTAACATTGATGGTTCTAAGTGAAACATATTGACTTGTCATTGCCATGACTTTTTCTTTTTGTTGTGTTCTCCCCCTTTACATTTAATTTCTTGTCATGCCAGATGGCTTCATTCTGCTTTGCTTCCTGGGGTTGTGATCCTCAATATCTGTTCCTAGGATATTGTGTAAAATTCTTTGGAGTGCTGGTTTGGTATTCACAAAGTTCCTAAGGTGCTCTTTGTCATGAAAGTATCTTATTTCTCCATCCATTTTGAAAGATAGTTTTGCAGGGTACATCAATCTGGGTTGGAGGCTGTTTTCTTTTAAGGCTTGGAATATGTTACTCCAAGCTCTTCTTGCCTTAATGGTTTGTGTTGAGAAGTCTGCTGTGATTCTGATGGGCTTTCTTTTGCATGTGATTCATTTCTTTTCTCTAACTGCTTGTAGAACTTTGTTCTTCTGTTGAGTTTCTGGAATCTTAACAATTATATGCCTATGTGTAGATTGTTTTTGATCAAGGCTATTTGGAGTCCTATATGTCTCACTTATCTGTATGTGAAGTTCTTTCCCCCTGCTTGGGAAGTTTTCTGCCATTACTTCTGTGAAGATGTTTTTTATGTCATCTGCACTCTCTCCTGCTTCTTCATTGACTCCAATCAGTCTTATGTTATTCTTCTTTGCATCATCTAGCAGCTGCTGGATTGATTTCTCATGTTCCCTTATAAGTTTGAAGCAATTTTTATTTTCCTGGTCACTAATTGCAATCTTATCTTCTATATCTGAAATTCTGTCCTCATATTGGCTCATTCTGCTGTGTAGACTTTCAATGGAGTTTTTCATCTCCTGGAAATCTATCTGCATCTGTTTTATGGATTTCATTTGTTTCCTATGTTGGGATTCCATCATGTTCCTGAGTTCCTCTCTAGATTTATTAATCATGTCTTGCACTAGGAGCACAATGTCTCCTGTTATCTGTGAAATTATTTCTTATTTCATTTTTTCCAGATCCCCTTTTGTTGCCAGTTCAGTTGGTCCAGATGTTTGAGTATCAGAGTGTTCCATCTCATTTCCCTTTGGGGCTGCTGCAGGTGATCTGGAAGTCTATTTTTGAGACTTATTTATGTGTTTTCTCATTTTGACTGTGGGGGGCTGTTGGCACCTGCATGGATTACCTCCTCTGTGCTGTGAGAGATGGGACAGTGGCCAGGAACAGTGGTAGGGATGGTGGCCCAAAAACCCTTTCCTATGGGCAGGGAGCAGTGGGAGGGATGGTGGCCAGCAAGTCCCTACCTCTGGACCAGCAGCAGTGGGATGGCAGCTCAGAAGCCCCTACCTCTGTGCCAGGAGTGGTGGGAGGGATGGTGTCCTAGAAGCCCCTTCCTCTGGACCAGGAGCAGTGGGATGGTGGCTCAGAAGCTCCTACCTCTGGGCTGGGAGTGGCAGGACAGAAGGTGGCCCAAAAGCCCTTTCCTCTGGGCTGGGAGCAGCAGGAGGGATGGTGGCCAGGAAGCCCCTTCCTCTGGACCAGGAGCAGTGGGATGGTGGCTCAGAAGCCCCTACCTCTGGGCCGGGAGCAGCGGGACTCAGTACCATGATCTGGTGGTCCGGTGTCCTCTGCATCTTTGTAGTGTGGAACCAGGTGGCTGTACAGAGGAGTGGGGTAGCGGGTGGGGTGTGGGGTGTGTTTCCAGTGTATTTTTGCTGGGGGGCCGGCTGATTGGGCATGTTCTGCCTGACTCTGGACCTTGGTAGGGCGTGCACAGACCTGCCTGTCTGCAGAGGGCTGATTCGGGGTGTTAGTGGAAATCTTTTTGATAATTTCTAGGCCTATCACCCAACTAACACCAGAACTTCTTGGAACTACATGTCTTTTTCTGCACTCTATGCCTGCCTTTCCTTCCCCAGTTTCTTCTCAGCACGTTTAAGTGAATTTTGCTACATGAAGCCCAAGTTCTGCCCATGACTCTCCCTACACTGAATCACCTATCTGAATGCCTACTCCCTAGGTCCTACTTCTTTATGAATATTATAAGAATGTGATTTACAACAACTGTTTATTAACTCTAAAGAAGTGCATTTTAAGCATATAATTTCATTTACTCAAATTATCCCTGTGAGGTATTGTTATCTCCATTTTGAAGATGGGGAAATGCAAGCTCAGAGGGGTTGAGTGATTTGCTCAGCATCACATAACAAGTTAATAGTCTAGCCAGGACAAGAATTCAGGTTTTTCTGTCTTTGAAGGTCTGTATTTTTTGCCTTCCTTGACTGCTTGCTCTCTGAAGCCACAGGATTACATTCAGTTCAATCAGCTTCACGTATGCTTTTCTGTTCCCTATATCCATCATTTCTCTTCAGACTCCCTAGAATTTCTTCAAAATC
Organism: Heterocephalus glaber; assembly: GCF_053883595.1. Lineage (NCBI taxonomy): Eukaryota > Metazoa > Chordata > Mammalia > Rodentia > Bathyergidae > Heterocephalus > Heterocephalus glaber. Next base: position 19,690,608 of record NW_028258333.1, read on the forward strand.
TCAGAAATTTCTAGCAGTAGAATTTTAGTTCAAGTATTCTTACCCTAGTCAGATTGAGGGCTATCAGACTACAAATAAATTTGGAGGAATTATTTATTTGGCTAAATCAATTCAGCTTGAATATTCAAAACTTTGAAATTTTTCCTTAGAGGTGTTTCTTTTTCTTTCTTTTCTTTTTTTAAAGAAAAAATTCCCTTTTAACAGAAATAAGTCTGAAATTTATATTTGTAGGAAACCAAACAAACAATAAGAACAAGAAAAATAGCTCCCTCCCCCAAACAAAACAAAACAAAATAAAACAAAACAAAACTTCTTTTCCAAAGAAGAGAAAATATCCGAAAAATGTTGGTAAATGAAACAATTTTAAAAAATACTCTCTACTATTTGTTGTGATATAATTTTGGTTCCATCTGATTGTTTTGGTAGCTTTTCAGTTTCTTTAATAATATTACTTGCTTTTGTTATATCCACATCATTTTAAAAAGTTGATATCACATAATAATGGAAATAATGGGAATGTGAAACAAGGGAGGAGGGGATGGGAAAGAAGGTAAAAGAAAAAAGAGAATAGAAGGAATAAATGAAAACAAAGCTTTTGTAAAGGGGAAGAAGAGTTGAAGGGAGGGGAGAGGAATGGGAAAAAAAGAAGCAAGATATATTATGTACAGGGACAAATTCCCTGTGATGAATGTGATCAACATGTATGACAAATATGTAAGATAATAAAAACATAAATAATGGAAATAATCATGTGCCATACATACTTTTTTACATGCATAGACTGAACAGATGCTGATTTTTATAGCTGATTTCAAAATTTAAATCATTCTTTAAAAACATGGACTCTCAAGTATACTTATTTGTATCTTAATCTCTTTAAATATTAGACTTCCTGGTTTATATGGTCACTGAAAGTTTCTTAGATTAACAACATTTATTCTTGGTTCTTGGAAATAAATTACATAACTTCTTAATATTATATGTCCAAAAACACAAGATTGAGAGCCACATTTACAGTAAATACTTCACCTTGAAAGCAAACCAGTAAAATATTATCATTACTTAAAGGTAAGAAGCTGAAGGTTAGAAGGTCCTCATGCAGGCACTAGTGACTAAAGTTCACGGACCTTGGAGGAGGGGGTTGGTGGTACAATGGAGCCAGTTTGTCCACTTTGTGACATTAAGAGCAATGTTCATTTTGGCTCCTATAAAGTGGGGATTTTGTCAATGCAAATGGAATCTGTCCTTTTTTTCTTTGCCAGCTTCAACCCAAAATTATTCTTTTATTTTTCTCAAAAATTACACTGCTGTTTTTTCAGGAACTGTTGACAGTCACTCAGAGTTACTGAGACATGGTAAGCCATCAGGGTCACCAGATACAATATGGGATTCCAGTTAACTTTGAATTTCAGATAAACCACGAATAGTTTTTAAGATAAGTATGTCATATGTACTATTTAGACATACAATGAATTTCATTCACTATCTAAAATTAAATTTTAACTAGGTATCTTTTATTTTTATTATTAGTTTCAACTCTGGTTTATGACAAAGGGAAGTGCATTGCATTTGGCTCAAAATGTGAATATATCCATATGCTTAATTTCAATTTTTATGAACAATTTCATATTTGTAAGCTACTAGTGTATAGTGCATTTGTTATGGTTTAAATATAACATATTGCCCCAAGACTCATATGCTCAGAGGCGATATTTGGGAAAGTGGATCAGAGAGCACTGACTGATTGGGTGAGGCCTGTCTGAGAAAGGTATATCCTGTCACCAGCCCCTTCCACTCTGACTCTTTCTCTTTTTGCTTCCTGGCTGCCATGAAGTGAGCAGCTTTCCTCCACCACATCTTTCTGCTATGTTTTTGTTTTGGAAAAGTCTGTGCAGTTATGGACAAGCAGAGGCTGTAGCTGCTACAATTCCCTCTTGCTTACTGCCACACTTACGGCAGTGTAAAAAGGACACACTTTCACTGAATTATTGTGGAAGGCAAGGGTCAGGTAAACTTAAATTGAGAGTAGGGCATGAATCTGGTCTCAACACTCAGCTTCACTCTGAGACTTTCCAGTTATTGCTGCTGTCCTCCATGCCCAGTGGGAGTGTGGGTATGGACGGGTCGAGGTTTGTGGTCAAGTGCATGTCCCCCCACAGTGCTAGGTGAGGCCCTAGGAACCTTTGAAGTTTCCATTTGCTCTGATGTTCCCTGAAGAGAAACCAAGGAAGTGCAACATTAAATAACAAAAACAAAAGAAAACAACTAAACCAAAAAATAACAACTTGATAGTCCAGAAAAGAGAACACAGAAGAAAAATATTTCCTGTGTTTTTGGACAGGGAAGTACACTTTCATCTTGTTCTGATCCCCATAATTATATAGTTGGCTCTAGAAGAAAATACTGGTAAATGAAAGTCAAAGGCCTTGAGATCCCAATACAGTTTCACTAAGAAGTTATGCTAGAGAACATTAGATAAAGGCAAACTCATCTTCACTTTAGACCCCCGCTGCAGGAGTCTGGGCTGGAAGGGAGACAATGCACACTTAGCTTAAAGAGGCTCCTGGGCAGAGCTTATGACTCTGCCCACACAGGTAAGAAAGTGTTTTCAACTCTTGCCTGGGAAAAACTGCTCTTCTGGAGTGTGTGTAAGGAAAATGTGGAGACCAAAACTTCCTGAGTCATTTTCTGTAATATTTCTTGTTGCTTTCTTCTTTGTTTCCTTTTAAAGTCTATTTAAAGAAATCATTCTATTATTTGTAGCAGTTTCTTGCATGAAGATTTTTTAAGGAAAAAAACCTTAAAGTGGATTCTGCACCTCAGGCAGACCCATCAATCTTGTCTGTAATTGGGGCTGCCATCGGTGAGTAGCCACTTGGGAGGAAATTCCTCACCCATGCGGACTGAATGAACTCTTTCAGGGCACTGGGCCTCCACGGAGGGCTGCAGCATGGCCTCCTGCCAGACAGCATCTTTCTGGTACCTGGCTTGGCTGTCAGCTCAGGTCTGGACCAGAAAGCAGCTAGTTCCTTTGGCCATGCAGATAAGCATCTGTTTGCTCTCCCTTTTCCTGGCTGAGCAGGGCTGGGTCCCTTTAGAGGGGCAGGGACATCTAACTGCCTGTGGGCATTTAGTGATAGAAATGGGGAAATGTACTTATCAAAGTATTGAGTGTCTTTGTTTGACAAAGGGAAGAACAAGCAACAGTAGTGTATGACGTCAAGGTGAAAGCTGATGAGGCCATTTCTCTTTCCAGTCAATTAATGTCTGGGCCTTTGGGAGTCAACTATTTATCAAGAATTGCCAGCCTTGTTGGCAGTTTCTCCATAATTGTTCTAAAGAATTGGTGCTGGTTTTCTTTCCTCTAGATATTCCAAATAGTGCCTTGCTACCCATCCAAATTGACAATGTGAGTGCGCCTCTCTTATCTATCAGAGGCATTGGAGATAAATTGATAAGGAAGTAAAATTCCTGTGTTTATGTTTTCAGATGGTTTAACTGAAAGAACATTTAGCTGCTGCTCTTTCCTGTTTTTCAAGAACCCTTTGTTTAGGAGGCCAGTGCCTGGGTTCATGCCTCCAGGATTCTGTTCAAGATCCTCTGAGAAGAAAGCCTCTTCCTCTTAAATGAATTTCATGGCATACATGCTTATGTGCCTGATAGTTGCTATTTGACATGGTTTGGTATTTTGGAGAGATTTCCAAATGATCTTTCTTTTTCTAATATTCCAGAAATATAAATTTAATTTAACATCCAAAAATCAGTCAATATATCATATCAATAAAATAAAAATCAATCACAGTCACCTTAACAAATACTAAAGCAGCATTGGAAAAAATCTCAACACCTTGTAGTGATTTTTTAAAAAAGGAAGAAAGGGGCAGGGGGAAGTGAGGAATAGAAGGGAATTTCCTCACCATGATAAATGTCATCTGAGAAAACCCCATTGCTAACATCAAACTTTCTTTTAGGTTCTTCTAATGTTTTTGACCTGTAGTTTTGGCCCCAAACATCTTATTCTTTTTCCCATTCCCCTCCCTTCCTTTCTACCTCTCTTTCCCTTTTTATTTACAAGAGCTTTGTTTCAATATTTTTCCTTTTCTTGTTTTTTTCTTTTCCCTTCCTTCCTTTCCCCCTCCCTGTGCCCCTTCTCATTTGAACATTTTTTTCCTATTTCACAATATCTATTATATATTTTGGTCCTTATTTACTTTCAGTTTCTCACACCAAAGAAACAATGCGATATTTACAAGTGTGTCCTATTTATTTCACTTAAGAGTACAGTCTCTAGGTGCATCCATTTAGCTATAAATGTCTCAAGTTTATCTTTCTTTATGGCAGAGTTGTACTTTTTTGTATAAAAAACCCTCATTTTCTTCATTCATCAGTTGATGATCATTTGGGTTATTTCCAAGATTTAGCTATTACAAACTGTTCTTGGTATCTTCCCAAAATAATCAAGTGATCTTTCTGTGACAGGGTCTATATAGAGAATAAATTATAAGAGAATAAAGAATTAATGATGTTATGTAAGACACTCTCTGGGCCTATCATTTAGAAAGGACAGAGAATAATGGTCTCTTCTGGAAAGTACAGATCACTGGAGAAAGGTCTCTATTTGGGCATAGTAATAAGGTTGAGAAGGGAAAACCACTGAGTCCATAATTTAGTTCAGGACAAGATTGTTGAAAAATATTCCAAAAGCACTTTATTCCAATTCTCTTAGCAGTAATCACCTTGGGTTATGGTTTTTTAATGACTTGTTGATCTCTCCCATTTGCCTGAGCCCTACAAGCTTAGTAGCTAGAACAAATATAATCCTTAAAGGCTGAGTGAATGAAAGGATGATGGGAAAGACTTGTTTCTATATGTTGTGAGGTATAGAATGAGGAGGGGTAGTCAGTGTGTGGTGACACCTAGAGCAAATCACTTGATATATTTTTAGGGCCCCTGCCTCAAACAAGCAAGAATAAAAACATTCAAGGGGGGAAAATGCTCTCTTAAGGGAAGGGTATATTGGTAACACCCAAAGTGTCTTAGGTAACATTAAATGACTTATAGCTTTTGGTAGATGAGCTAGAGATTTGGAGCATATACGTCCCTGGGAAATCAGCCAAAAACATGGCATGTTATGTGTTTTAAATCTGTAACAACAGCTTGGACAAATTGAGGTTTGTCTTAACTCTGAGTCTCACAGGGCTCCTCCTTGGCCCAAGCTTCTTTCCTTTCCAGTTGGTATTCTCATTTTACCCCCTACAAGAGAGCAAAATGTTCCACATGGAATTTTATCTTTAACATTCTGTGGCTGATGAGGGAAGGCCAAGAGCCCCCCTCAAGAGAATGAAAGGGTCCAGGTGGGCAGTCTCTTCTCTTCATAGCATCATGCACTTGGCACTTTCATAATCTACATTGAGAAAACTGAACTTGGCATCTATGTTTGAAGGGGAAAAATCGTGTTTTGAAAAGCAAATTCTATGCAGCTTAATGATACTCAAACCTGTTAAACAGAATCAAAGGTCATAGCTAAATTCCTTCGTATTTTTCAACTGTCATGTAAACAGCCTGGGTTAGAGTAATACTCTCCCACAGGCCAACCTGACATTTATCAAGAAATAAAATCCGTGTCAGGCTGGAACATGTTCAATTGTTTCCTTCATTGCTGTGATTAATTTTGTTGTAGCACAGGACTGTGCTTTTTACACCTGGTTTACCCAGTTTGACAGCTGCTACTGTAGGATCCTAACAGCCTTTGAATTCCTCAGGGGCAGATTAAGCTGTCCTACTTCAGTTCATGTATCATCTAGAGAAGACTATAACTTGTTGGGCTTGGCTGGTGCAAGGAGGAACAAAAGAATGAGAATCAGGAGAACTTTGCTTCTGGGCATCTTTTATGGGACTGGTTTATACTCATGAACTGAACAGAGCCAAATGATGGCTCCCCTCAAATCATCAATTTCTCCCAGTGTCTAGTAGCATGTGGGGCCTCATCCTGTGCCTATCCCTAGGAGTGAAACTGGGATGATGAAGATGGGATATTAGTAAACAACCCTCCATTTGGCAGCTTTTTTTGGTCAATGACTATACTCTTCAAAGCCAAGAAGAAAGAAATAAATGCCCAGGGTTGAATTTCCACTGTCCTCTGTTCTCCCACCAGTACCTTCCATTTATGAACTCAATGAGAAGAAGCCAGAAGACTAGACAATCCTTGTTGCAGGCCAATGACATCAGCCTCCCAGGCTCAGAGGAGGAGAGAGGATGGGGAGAGGGAGAAGGAAGGAAAATGGGTCTGGACTGGCAAATAAAGATACTTAGTATGGGAAATCTGAGAAGACTCAAGAGCTTAAGTGATTTGCCTCCTGCCTAGTGAGGGGTACTCTACCTACCTCTCTGGAAATGCTAACTACCTAAAACATGCATTGTAAAGTGCAAGCTGAAATATGTATTACATATGTGTATTAGTCAGTGCTTGCTAGAGAAACAGATATAATACAAAATATACAAATATGTAAGAATTTACAAATTGGCTTATGAAGGCCACCCTGATTCAGGTGTGGAAGCGTGCAAAAGGTTTGTCTGCACACTGGAAATCTGAAGGATCCAGTCGAGGGCCTGGAGTTCACTGTAGCGCCCTGTGCAAATCTGCATCAGGAGGCCGAAGAGTCTGTGATGGAAGGCTGAAGAGTCAGCTCCTAAAGAGTGAAGAGTCTGTACCAGAAGACTGAAGGGTCTGGGCTGGAAGCCAGGAGATGATGTCCAAGATGAAGGTGAAGACTGGAGCTCCTCCGAAGAAGACAGAAGAAATCTTCCTTCTTCATTTCCTTTTTATAGCATTCTGGCAATAATCCTCCCTAGGATGGGCCTTCCATACCCAGAACTGTGCTGAGCCAATTTAGTTGGGCGCTACTTACTCAAGTTGACACAATCAGTCAACTACCACAATGTGGCTTAGTTGGAAATATCCACTTATTTTTCTGAGGGTGGGTCTTCATACTCCTGTCCAAATCTAGCAAGAGCTGCAGTAGACAGTGGTTCTGAATATGTAACAGAAAATCGCTTCCATGCCTGCTGGCCATGATGCATTTGGATTAATAGAGGTCAACGGTTGGACAGTCCAGCTTTCTGAGTCCTGATCTGTGACCTCAAATTTCAGTTCTTCAGTTCATACATAAGCACGGAGCAGTTTCTTCTAGAAGGGGCTTCAGAGTCATAAATGACTAGAGGCTGCTGATGCAGTTCTGCATGATTTGGAAGAATGGTGTCATTACATTTATTTGCAGAAAACTCATTTAGAAAAAAAATCTATGTCCCTGGTTCTCTAACTCCTCCCATTCTGTGGAAAATGGAAGGATTTTAAATCTCTTACAGTAAAGTAAATGTACTTAGTATCATTTGTGAGAAATGAATACACAAAAGTTGAATTTAGAGTTTAGAAACTAACAAGTCTTTCATTTAATTTAATTTTATGGCTTTTGATTTTTGTTCATTTTATTCTTATGTATGTGCGTGAGTATTATAAGACCTAAAAAGCTGGAGGTTTGAATTCTCTTTCTCTTTTTCCTTCTCTCCCTCTACCTTTTCTCCCTCTTTCCTTTTTTTTCCACACACATGCATGCAGTAAATTAATACATATTTACTGAACACTTACCACATATGAGCCACTCTTCCCAGCAGTGGAAGTACAGTGGTGAACAAATAGAAAAATTGCTGCTTATATTCTAGTGGAAGGAGATGAGCAATAAACAAGATATATTGGTCAAATATAGACCATATTAGATGTTGGCAATTGTTTGGGAGGAAAAATAAGCTAAGAAAGGAAACAGAGAGACTAAGGTTGCAATTTTTCAAAAGCTGATGAAGGAATGTTCATATTTAACAATTTAGATAGCACTAAACCATGCAATACCTTGTAATACTATGTATTACAGTCAGTCAGAAACAATTTTGGCTCTGATTCCTTTATCCTCACAGAGATTCTGGGTGATTCAGGGAGTCTCTGAGGACTACATTTCTCACCTTTAAAGTAAGAATGGGAGAGGACAGAGAAGGCAGTAGGGCTCTAACTGCTGTGAATGATGTAAAATGATCTAGCAAAATAGGTACACATGATACTAGGGGTCACCATCCCCCCACATTGGTCAGTAAACTTCCTTGGCTTTATCATCAATATACATTCAGATGGAACCACTACTGCCACCTTCCTGCTACTACCTGGTCTAGATCCCATGATGGATGAGAGTGATAAATGTCTACTGGCCTCCCAGCATCTAACCCTCATGTGTTGGCTACAGTGAGCCACTGTGAAGCCAAGTAGCATCACTTTTTTATTCAAAATGCAATGGCTCCCAATTCATGCAGAGAAACCACTAAGCTCTCTTTGCAGAGAGCTCTCTCTTTTCTGTATTCCTGCCCTCACTCACTCCTTGCTCCCCCATTACTCTAGTTTTGAGCAAATACCAAACCTTGATTCCTCAAAAGTGATGTTGCATTCCTAAATAAGGGAGACGTTTGTAAAAATGTATTTATGACAAAACACAGTTTCTAAAGACACCAGCGTATGTTTTCCTGACACCAAACTAAGCAGTTAGAACCAGAGAGTTGTAAATGAAATCCTGGCTGTCATTTCATCTTTTAGTTACCTAGAATGTCACCTCCCCCCTTTATGCTGTGCAGGCAAGTGAGTCCCTGATAGTGGGACAGGAATAATGAGGATGAAAGGGCAGGAACATGAACTTTGTAACTGTTGGTCAAGCAGTCAAGCAATTAAAAAGGATATGAAGATGAACACATTTAGATGATTAAACAATTAGTGACAACCCTTTGGAGTGTAACATGAAAAAGGGAAGCTGCTGTCTTGATTTAACTGGGATTGTATTGACAGACTGGAGATGCTATACACACACATTTCCATATTATACATTTCCACAAACTATGCAAACTATTACCAAATACAAATGGAGTTTTTGAAAACTCATTTTCCTGAGTTATCAACTTGTGTGTGGTACTTGGTTTCCCAGGCCAGCCGGCAAAGTTCTTTTTAACTTGTAATGTATCTGAAATAAAAAGTAACCCCAGCAAAAAATTTAATTCAATGAAAGTTCTTAATAAAAATTTATCTTTGTTGCTGACAATTGAGGAAAAACTACTTCATTACAGAAAGAAGAGAAAGAAGATACACATTCCTATAAAAATTCTGGGGTGGAATTTTGGGTGCCTCCTAAAATTTGAATAGTGCTGCTGTTTATTATATCTATTTTCATTTACAAAAGCACAGGTTTTGTTTCTTTTGATATATACTTGCTTATTTATTTACTACCTTTTTATATATAGAAGTGTTAAACAGAACAAGCAGGGTGAGAATGAATGGAAAAAATGGGAAGAGGAATTTTTACCAGGTGACTGAACAAGAAGTGAAGAGAAGGAGGTTAGAGAAAGTGTGACTGTGTGATAGGGAACTAGAGGTGCCTAAAAAAGGGGAGGGTGGGCGATCCATTGACAGGTATGAGAAGTACAATACTTAGGAGCCCAAGGGGACTTGGATTTGCCTCTGGCTCTGGAACCTTGGACAAATTACTCCCTTACTTCTCAGTCTTGCTCTCCTCATCTGTAAAATAAGAATAACCTTGTTCTTGTCAGATTGGTGTGAAGATTAAATTAGGGAATGTAGCTGAAGTCAAGTGTAGGGGAATCCATAAATCAGAGCTGTGCTGCGCGGCTGTGGATCAGCCAGGTAGGAGCGTGGAGACAGCACTAGCGACAGGGGCAGGTTTTGGCTGGCTGGTATCTGCAATGTGCTGAAGCAGAGGGCATGGGAGAAAAACTATCTGAGGGGATCCTGCGCCTGAATGGATCGTTCTGTTAGACGCCCTCAGTGGAGGGAATAAATGCATAATGGAGTGTATTTTATTATGCTGTGTTCTGCGTCCAGGTGGCCTCTTCATTATACTTTTACTCTGGGAGTTCTCAATTGGGTATTCAAGGGGAAAGGCTATCAGAGATGACTTTTCAGAACACACAAGCCATCAGCCTGACTTGAGGGGCTTAATAACTGGTCCTTCACTGAGATAAACAGCTGATCACTTCCAGGCTTTGTTTTCCTTCTCACCACTCACAGCACCTCTCTGAATCAGGAGCCCCTGATTATCTTGTTCCTGGACTTGTGAAAATCCTTTCTTTGAGTCATTCTCATCTCTCATGGGTCCATAATGTAAATTCCCTAATTAACCCCAGGGAATCATTTACATTCAAAGAAGAATTGGCTTATTATTATTTTCAAGATGTAATTGTAAGCAACTTTGCAACATTTTGAAAACTGCATTGAAAAAGAGAACCGTAGATTCTCTTTTCATGATTCACTCTTCCAACTTTCTACAGAGGCTAAAATTTATGGAAAAGAGGGAGAAATTAGCTTGTGACTTAGTGTTGTATTCAGTACTGTTCCCTGTAAAAGGAAGAAATCAGCAGATGAGGGACAGGAGGGGCCATGCTAGTCCCCAGGATACCCTACTTAGGAGCCTAGAGTCAGGAGAATTTCTGCATTCACTTTTATGGAGATCTCCCAGCCCAAGGGATTTCCCAGATATATTGTTTCCAAGGCAAGAAAAACCCACTGTGGTGTTCAATGAACTATTCTAAAAATCTTTTAAATCAACAGCTCTGCCTCTTGACTAAGAGGAATGTGCCCTCCCTGGGGATGCCTAGAGGAGATGGAATGTGCACGAGCAGGGAGCCTACCCCATCCTCCTCCACTCTCCTGGCCCTTGCCCTGCAATGGGATAGCTGGACGTTTGTGCTCCCTGCATCTGTATGCTGTGCAAAGCTGTAAAGTGGGCTGAATTTGCCTTTCATTTCATCCATTTCCTCCTCCAGTGACATTTGCTTACACCCTCCCGCTGCCTCCCTCCCCAGCTGCTCAAACTTGTTTTAAAGGGGGACGTATAGTATCAAAATTTGCGCACTGATGGCACATTTAAAGATGTTTTAAGACTGGTTACCAACATTTGAAACTCAGGAGATAAAATTCCAGATTCCCAGTTTCTCCTAAAACAATCCAAAGTTCTAGCCTCAGTAGACCGCATCTCCTCCTGTTATGAAGCTATCTCCTTTAGTTGGAGCCTGGCCTGTTCAGTTTGTCCCAATTTTCACTCCTCCTTCTTATTTTAAGTGGATCTATTTCACTCAATGATTATTATTAATTTTAGATACATGCCCACAGATATTGTAGTTTGCTACTCCCCATTGTAGGGATGTGGTTGAGCACACAGGCATTCATTACAGTTGAATTTCCATCTGTGTGACAGAAGGCACATTGTGACACTCTAGATGCCTTCTTTTTCTCTTCTGTGAAATGGGGTAACTAAAACTCATTTCATAAGTTGTTATGGGGATCATATGTGATAACTTCTACACAAGGCGGGATGGCACTGGCCTCATAGAAAACTCCTAATGAAGTCTAATACACCTAACAGGGTACCCCTCTCAAAAGTGTCTCCTGTGATACACTTTTCCTAAACCTTACATTTTCTCAACTCCTTCTGCCTACAATTGTCCCTATAATCATAAAAACAAACAATATTTTTGTCACTCATGCCAGAAAATTTGGAATTCAATATCAACAAAGTGCCAGGCCATGTGTTAGATACAGGGCGCGTGGGAGATGCAACTCCGTGGATGACACAAACTCTGTTGAAAAATAGTGTTACATAAGCCATAGGAGCACTAAGGAGGACAGTTATGAAAAGTTGTGGTAATCACTTTCATTTGCAAGTGGTGTGCTCATAAACCAGCCCTCCTGAAATAAGAATAAAAAGTCCCTGGAGCATTTGTCAATTTCTGTAGTATAAATCCTTCAACTACGACCTATTTCAAGCCCCCAGTGGCTTAACAACAGGCTCTTGTGAGCCAGCAGGAGTTGGCTCCAGCACACATGCTGTTTATACAGACTTTCACCATACAATGTTCTTTCCTATGCCTCCTCCTAGCCATAGCTATGAGCAGGCACAGTTGGATTGCTATCCAGTTCAAGAAGAGAAACTGAGGCCCAGAGAGTTCTGTGGCTTTCCCGAGGTCATAGAGAAGGTGAATATAGTATCAGGGAACAGGCTTTGACATGAGTCCAGCTCTTGTATTAACATACTGCCTTGTACAACACTCTTCGAGTTTTTCAGATCCTCAAGGATTAAAGAAATGTACTGCTATACACTTTATATAGAAAGTTATGTGAGGACATGCTCTACTAAAATGTGGGAGTAAGAAAGAAGAATGTGACACTGAGAGTAGGGACTCTACATGAGAGAAAAGTGAAGGTGACCCCAAAGATTATTTGGTGTATTGTCCACCAGTCCTCTACGGAGATAGCTTTGCATTCAGGTCTAGCAGTCAGCAAATATGAACTGGACTGTCAGAGGACTTAGGAGAGAAATTTTCAAGAAGAAATATCAAATACAAAGATATGAATGTATTTAGAAAAAATTTCCAAATTGGGGAAGAGATTGATTGTAAATAGTAAGTAGATGGGAAAATGAATGAAAACACAAGAGAGTTACTAACTCTAGGAAAAAACAAAAGCAGTGCAAATAAAGACAGGGCATAATGGCATAATATATATCTAATGTAAACATTAAATTTTGATTTAACCTTAATTTTATGGGGAAATGAAGAAGTGAAGGTATATTCACATGGTAGAGATGAGCGCTCTCTCCTCTCTCTGACTTGGTCTCTCTCTCTCTGACTAGGGAAATATTTTTCTATTTAAGATTGAAATTGAAGGGCTGGGGATTTAGCTCAGTGGTCCCGCTGCCTGCCTTGCAAGCGCAAGGTCCCAAGTTCGATCTCTGGTAACCCCCCCCCCCAAAAGATTGAAATTGAAAAGTTAGGGAGTAGCATTACGAGCATAACATTGAATGATAAATAATTAAAATCCTCTTGGTATTGTAAAATAGTTTTGTGTAGAGGACAAGTTAGGGGGATTGAAATTTTCCTAAGGCTTTTGGAAATATTCGGCCCTTTAAATTAAATGAAAAAATATATTTTGTAGAAGATAACTAAAATTAAATTCTAAATGATATAGCCATATTTGGTTTTGTAACATCAAGGGATTTTAACTTCCCCTCCCCAGTATAGTAAATACTAGGTAAAAGAGAATATGAGGTATGATTGAAAAGTACAGTGAATATTTAATTTTTAAAAATTTTATTACAGTAAAAGACACATTGTCATTAATTATCCTCAAAACACTCCTTCTTGCTTCATACACCCTTACTGTATTATTCTTGCCATTTTCTGAAGCAGTTCTGGAAGTCCTTTTTCATGAGTATATTTGCATTGTTGTGGCTGGCTGGATGTCTTGAACTGATTCAAAGTGTTTACATTTCATGGTCATTTTGACTTTGGGGAAGAGCCATAAGTCCCATGGTGCCAGATCTGGTTAATAAAGTGGATGAGAATATATCATAATCTCTTTACGAGCCTGCATTTCTGTTAGGTGGCACTTGGCAGTGGCCTTTACCATATATTTTTTTTTATCTTACCTCCTAAAAACATGAAAGAAGACTTCCAGAACTGCTTCAGAGAGTGTCAAGAACAATGGGATGTGTGTTTGAAGAGGGGGGAGCATTTTAATGATATTAATGGCAGTGTATATTTAATAAACTTTAAACATTCCCTGTATATTTTGATCACTCCTGTATATGGACTGAGAGATAGCTGTTCCAGATAAAAGAAATAATTCAACATGTGTATATAGTCTCTCAACTATGTACCTAACTACATAACGTCAAGATATTTATCTAGAGGAAAAAGATTGTAAATCTGCGACATCTTTAAAAAACTGCTCAGAAACTCAGAGATTAAACAAACCAGGTGAGTAAAGATAGAATTTTAATAAACTTGATAGATCTGATAGCTGTATATAGAAATTTGAACTTAGCTATGCATGATCTCAAGTGCACATGTTTACAAAATATTATTTATACATTATTCTAAATAGGGAATCTAAATCCAGGAAGCTGTGATGCAGAGAGTCTGAGGTGGTTCTCCATGTTCCCTGACTCTTGCTGTCTATGCCTTTCTGTAAATTCCTTTCCTTTTAAAAAATATTATATTATTGGTACATTTTAGGTATACAATATAATGACATTCATCATTGGAAATTTGCACCTTTACATAATCTCTCTTGGTTCTTATTTTTACCCCTTCCCCTGCCCTCCTTTCAACCCCTCCATCCCTCCCTATTTACAAAGACTTTGTTTCCATTTTTTCATTTTCTCACATTAATTCCATTCCCTTCTTTCCTTTCCTCTACCCCTATGATTTCCCCTTCCCCTTTGGACCTTTTCTTCTGAATTCACATTATCTATTATACCTTTTAGTCCTTATTTATACTTTCAGTTTCACCCACTACAGAAACTACTCAGTATTTACACATGTGTGTCCTATTTATTTCACCTAAGAGTATCGCCACAATGTGCATCCATTTAGCTATAAATGTCTCTAATTTCTCATTTTTTTATGGCTGAGTAGTACTCCATTTTATAAAAAAACCCACATTTTCTTTATCCAGTCTCCAGTTGCTGGACAATTGGACTGCTTCCAAGTTTTAGCTATTACAAACTGTGCTGCTATGAACATGGGTGCACATATATCACTGTGGTATGATTCTTTTAATTCTTTGGGGAAGATCCCCGGCAGTGGAATAGTGGGGTCAAATGGGACTTCCAGTCCTAGTTCTTTGAGGTATCTCCATACTGATTTCCACAGTGGTTGCACCAGTCTACACTCCCACCAGCAGTGGAGCAGGGTTCCTCTTTCCCCCCAGCCCCACCAGCATTTGTTATTGGTTGAATTCCTGATAGCAGCCATTCTTTCTGGAGTGCGGTGGAATCTCAGCTTTGTTTTCATTTGCATTGCTCAAGTGACCAGTGATGTTGAACATTTTTTCATATGTTTATTTGGTATTTCTACTTCTTTTTGCGAGAAATGTCTGTTCATTTCAGATGCCCATTTTTGGATTGGGTCTTTAAATTTGGGAGATTTAATTTTCTTAAGTTCTTTATAGATTCTAGAGAGTAGACCTTTGTCTGAGGAATAGCAGGTGAAGATTTTTTCCCACATTGTGAGTTGTCTCTTCTTTGGTGCTTTCTGTTGCTGTGAAGAAACTTTTTAGTAAGAAGAGATCCCACTTGTTGATTGTTTGTGCTAGTTCATGGGCAACTGAGGTTTTCTTCATAAAATCTTTTCCTACACCGATGTCTTCAAGGGTTCTACCTAACCTCTGTTCCAACTGGTTCAGAGTTTCTATTTTAATATTTAGATCTTTAATCCATTTTGATTTTAGTTTAGTGCATGGTGAGAGATATAGGTCTAGTTTTAATCTTTGGCAAGTTGAAGCCCAATTTTTCCAGCACCATTTATTAAAGAGGCTATCTTTCCTTCAGTGAGGGTGTTTGTCACCTTTATTGAAGATGAGATGGCTGAGTGTGTCTGGAGTTGTTTCTGCATCTTTTAATTTGCTCCACTGGTCCTCAGGTTTGTTTCTTTGCCAGTACCATGCTGTTTTTATCTCTGTAGCTTTGTAGTATAGTTTCAAGTTGGGGATTGTGATACCCCCTGCCATGTCTCTGTTGCTTAGAATTGCTTTTGCTATTCTGGGTCTCTTCTTGTTCCAAACGAATTTTTGGACTATTTTCTCAAGATCCATGAAATAAGCTGCTGAGATTACAATTGGGATTGCACTGAATATATGTAGCAGTTTTGGAAGTATGGCATTTTCTCTGTGTTGATCCTTCCTACCCAGGAGCAGGGAATGTCTTTCCATTTTCTGATATCATCTTTAATCACACTTTTCAGAGTGCTATAGTTTTCAGAGAAGAGTTCTTTGATTTCTTTCATTAGAATGATTCCTAGGTATTTCAGTTTTTTGGATGCTATTGTGAAAGGACTTGTTTGCTCTGTTTCTCTCTCAGTGAGTCTGTTGTTCATATAGAGGGAAGCTATTGATTATTGTGTGTTGACCTTGTATCCAGCTGCTGTACTGAAATTGGTTATTACGTCTAAAAGACTTTTGGTGGAGTTCTTGGAGTCTTTTCTATAGAGTATCATGTCATCTGCAAATAATGACAATTTGACTTCTTCATTTTCTATTTTTATTCCTTTTATTTCTTTCTCGTGTGTAATTGTTGTGGCCAATGTTTCCAAAAGTATATTGAACAGGAGTGGTGATAGTGGACATCCTTGTCTTGTTCCTGATTTTAGTGTGAAAGATTTCAACTTTTGACCATTTAGTATACTAATGGCTGTTGCTTTTTCATAGATGGCTTTTATCACATTGAGGTACAGACTATTCCAATTTTTGTAGGTTTTTTATCATAAATGCATGTTGGATTTTGTCACATGCCTTTTCTGCATCTATTGAGATGATCATATGGTTTTTGTCCTTGGCTCTATTGATATAGTGTATTACATTGATTGATTTTTTGTATGTTAAACCATCCCTGCATCCCTGTGATGAATTCCACTTGATCAGAGTGTATGATCTTCTTAATGATCTTTTGCATTCTATTTCCAGTATCTTATTAAGGATTTTTGGATCTATGTTCATTAGTGAGATTGACCTAGGTTCTCTTTTTCGGTTGGGTCTTTCTCTGCTTTGGGGATCAAAGTGATGCTTGCTTCTAGCAATGAATTCAGGAGTATTGCTTTCCTTTCAATTTCATTGAAGAGTTTATACAGTAGTGGCAATAGTTCTTCTCTAAATGTCTTGTAGAATTCAGTAGTGAAGCCCTCAGGACCTGAGCTTTTCTGAGTTGGTAAGTCTTTAATTATATTTTCAATTTCATTGTTTCATATTGGGTCATTTAGAATTTTTAGGTAATCTTCATTCAACTTTGGTAATTCATATGTATCTAGGAATCTCTCCCTTTCTTCAGTATTTTCTGTCTTATTGGCATATAGCTTTTGGAAGTAGGTATTGATGATCCTCTGGATTTCTGCTGGGTCTGTTGTAATTTCACCCTTTTCATTCCTAATTGCATGGATTTGGGCCTTTCCTTTCCTTTTTCTGATAAGGTTGGCTAAGGGTTTGTCAATTTTGTTGATTCTTTTGAAGAACCAACTCTTGGCTTCATTGATATTTTGTATTGTTCTCTTCATCTCCATTGAATTGATTTCTCCTCTGATCTTTATAATTTCCTCCCTTGTATGATCTTTGGGTTTGTCCTGCTCTTCTTTTTCTAGAAGCTTGAGGTTCAGCATCAGGTTATTTAATTGGGCTTGCTCTGTTTTCCTAATATGAGTATTTTCTGCTATGAATTTCCCTCATAAGACTGCTTTCATTGTGTCCCATAGATTCTGATATGTTGTATTTTCATTGTCATTTAATTGAAGGAACTGTCTGATTTCTTCTTTAATTTCCTCTGTGGCCCATCAGTTATTTATAGGTGTGCTGTTCAATTTCCATGTGTTTATGAAATATTTGCAGTTTCTTTTGCTATTGATTTCCTATTTCATCACACTATGTTCTAATAATATACCAGGAATAACTTCAATTCCTTTGCATTTACTTAAACATGGCCTATGAGTGAGTATATGATAGATTTTGAAGAACAACCTATGTGCAGCTGAAAAGAATGTGTATCCTGATTTTGCGGTGTGGAACACTCAGTAAACATCTGTTAAGTTCATTTCTCCAAGAGTTAGATTGAGTTCTAGTATTTCATTACTTATTTTTAGTCTAGTTGATCTATCTATTTGTGACAGTGGGGTGTTGAGGTCCCCCACTACAATTGTATTAGTGCATATATGACTTTTCATGTCTGTTAGTGTTTGTTTTATATAGTTGGGTGCACTAGCATTTGGTGCATAAACATTTATGATTGTCATCTCTTCCAGTTGGATTGTTCCCTTTATAAGGATGTAGTGTCCTTCTTTGTCTCTCTTAATCAGTGTTGGTTTGAAATCCACTTGATCTGCAAAGAGGACAGCTACTCCTGGTTTTTTTTTGGGTTCCTGTCACATGGAGTATTGTTTTCCACCCTTTAACTTTCAGTCTATGAGTTTCATCTCGAATTAAATGTGTTTCTTGTATGCAGCATATTGTTGGATTTTGCTTCCTGACCCATTGTGCCAGTCTTTTTCTTTTGATTGTTGAATTGAGACCATTAACATTGATGGTTATAACTGATACTTGTTGAGTTATCATTGTCATGACTTTTTCTTTTTGTTGTATTCTCCCCCTGTACATTTAAATTCTTTTTTTTTTTTTTTTTTTTTTTTTTTTTTTTTTTTTTTTTTTGGTGCCAGGGATTGAACTTGGGTCCTTGTACTTGCAAGGCAGGCAGTGGAACCAGTGAGCTAAATCCCTGCCCTTACATTTAATTTCTTGTCATGCCTGGTGGACTCATTCTGCTCTGCTTCCTGGGGTTGTGATCCTCATTGTCTTTTTGTAGGAAATTGTCTAAAATTTTTTGGAGTGCTGGTTTAGTATTCATGAAGTTCCTAGGGTGCTCTTTATCATGAAAGTATCTTATTTCTCCATCCATTTTGAAAGATACTTTTGCAGAGTACATCAATCTGGGTTGGAAGCTGTTTTCCTTTAGGGCTTGGAATATATCACTCCAAGCTCTTCTTGCCTTGAGGGTTTGCATTGAGAAGTCTGCTGTGATTCTGATGGGCTTTCCTTTGTATGTGATTTGTTTCTTTTCTCTAACTGCTTGTGGTACTTTGTTCTTCTGTTGGCTTTCTGGAACCTTAACAATTAGGTGCCTTCGTTTAGATTTTTTTTGATCAAGCCTAGTTGGAGTCCTATATTTCTCCCTTTTCTGTATGACAAGGTCTTTCCTTGTGCTTGGGAAGTTTTCTGCCATTACTTCTGTGAACAGTTTTTATGTCATCTGCACTCTCTCCTGTTTCTTTATTGACTCCAATCAGTCTTATGTTATTCTTCTTTGTATCGTCTCCAGCTGCTGGATTGATTTCTTGTGGTCCCTTACAATTTTAAAGCAATTTTTCTTTTCCTCCTCACTAATTGCAATCTTATCTTCTATATCTGAAATTCTGTCCTCACATTGGCTCATTCTGCTGTGTACACTTTCAATGGAATTTTTAATCTCTTGGAAATCTGTTTGCATCTGTTTTATGGATTCCATTTGTTTCCTATGTTGAGATTCCATCATGTTCTTTAGTTCCTTTCTAGATTTATTAATCATGTCTTGCACTATGGGCACAATCTCTGCTGTTATCTGAGAAATTACTTCTGATTTCATTTTTTCCAGATCCTCTTTTGTTGCCAGTTCAGGCAGTCCAGGTTGTTGAGTATCAGAGTGTTCCATCTCATTTTCCATTGCTGTAGGTGATCTGGAAATCTGGTTTTGAGACTTGTTTATGTGTCTTCTCATTTCAATGGGGGTGGGGTTTGTGGGTGGGCACGGTTGTGTGTGTGCTGTTGGCACCTATGCGGCTCACCTCCTCTGTGCTGGGAGTGGTGGTATGGCAGCCCAAATCCCTTTCCTCTGTGCTGTGTAAATTCTTTCCATGGAGCATGAGCAGGCCCTGAGAAGTGTTTCTAATATATAGAATAAGGTAGAAGTGAAAATATGTGATTATGTTATACTATACAATACTGTGTTACCAGCAGACTCTGTCTAGAGATTCTAGCTCCTGGCTCAATGGAGTGAGTGACCATGTTGGGAAATGTCCATTTGGCAAGGAATGGAGGACAGTCCCTGAGAACTTCAGGCAACCTCTAGGGGCATAGGGTGGCCTCCTTCTGATAGCCAGCAAGAAGCTGTGCCCTGAGTCTTACCATCATGAGGAAATGAAATCTATGAAAACCCTGAGTGACACTGGAAACAGATTCTTAACCCCAGTTAAACCTCCAAATGAGAATACAGCTTAGCTGATACCTTGATTGCAGCCTGGTAGACTCTGATTTGATCACTCATCTAGAAAACCTCAGCTAATCTATGAACAAACTGTCAGAACTAATAAGAAAATATAGCAAATTGGAAAACAAGTTAAATATGAAGAGCAATGTGTACTACCAATAATCAGATCCTTAACTCTGACATTCACAAAAGTAAAAATAAATTCCAGATTCATTAAAGACACAAATATGCAAAAAAACTACTTAATATCATAAGCAGAGAAAGCAGAACATACTTTTATCTAAGCGTAGAAAATATTTTCTTAAGACACAAAATAAACTAATCATAAGGAAAATAATACATAAGACTAAATAAAAATGAAATTTTTATATAAAAAATTCATCAAAGTCAAAAGGCCAAAGAAATATTGGGAGAAAATATTTGAAAAACCTTTAACAGATAAATGTTTAATTTCCAGATTGTATTTAAAAAATTTTATATATGAATAAGGAAAAATACACAACTAAAAGAAAAATGGGCAAAGGCTGTGGACAGGAAATACAGAGAAAGATGGTAAATGGTCAATATGTATATAAAAATTTTCACTAGTGATTGGAGAAGAGACACAATTTCCCATCTATCAGATTGGTAGCAATCTATGAACATATTTCATTATCAGTTTTTTAACTGTGGTAAAAATATAAATTAAAAAATCTAAAAATATTTATATAAAATGTAAATAAAAACTATCATCTGAACCATTTTAAGTATACAGTTTAGAATTATTATGTATCTTTACATTGTGGTGAAAGGTGTTTCTATAACTTTTTTTTTCCCCCATTAAGTTTATTGGTACATTTTCTGTATAAAATACAGTTACATTCATCATTGGGATCTTGTACCTTTACATGAGTATCTTGGTTCTTATTTTTTTTTCCCCTTCGTTTGCCCTCCATTCACCCCCTCCACCCTTCTCTATTTGCAAAGATTTTGTTTCCATTTACTTTCCTCTTCTCATATTTTTTCCTTTCTCTTTTTTCCCTTCTCCTAACCCTCACAATTCCCCTGCTCTTTTAGACCTTTTCTTCCTGTTACACAATATCAGTTATACATTTTGAAAATTACAATATTAAGATCTAGGAGACATTACCACAGATTTTACAGAATTTAAAAGGATATAGAAAGCATATTACAAAAATCTTTTTTGAAATAAATTTGACAACTTCTAAGAAGTACCTTGGAAGACAAATTAATGAAACTAACTCTGGAGGAAATATAAAATTTGAATAGCACCTATTAAAGAAAGTATATTCCTAGCTTGAAAACCTACCTATATGACAACAGTAGGCTCATATATATTTTAACTAATAAATTATATCAAACTATTAAAGCAGAAAAAAGAAGGAACACTTCTCCCCTCATTTTAGGAACTCAACATTGTGCTAATCCTAAAACTGGATAAAGATAATAGAAGAAAAAAGTATGAACATAGATAGAAATTTGTTTAACAAAACAAACTATAAGAAGTCAGATCTGGCAGGATGTAGAAAGTGGTTTTGTTATAGGGATGGAAGTGTTGGTTCAGCATTGGAAGATCCACCCCCAAAAGTAATCATTTTAACAGAGGAAAGGAAAAAGCCATATGATCCTGTCACTAGTTGGAGAAAAAATATTGGACTAAATTCTACAGCTGTTCATGGTAAAAGCTATCAGGAGACTAGAAGTACAACAGAAACTTCTCAACAGATTAAAGACATGTACTCCATACTTTCAGCGAGAATGGCTTATGTGAATGGAGAAGATACAATGATTTCTCCTTAAGGTGGGGAACAAGGGCAGATATGCTTACTCTTTATCTGTCCATTAAACTTTGAAACCTAGGCCCCACCAAAATAATCTGGCAATAAAATGATACAACTAGGATAGGACTGGCATGGCAGAAGCAAAATCTTTATATGTAGATGAAATGATCATCTACAGAGAAAATACTAAGAAATCTCTAGGAGCCCCTAGAACTTGTACTTGAATTTAGCAGGATTAGAAAACACAAGGTATATATAAAATTTCAGGTCTGTGTACACTTGCTATAAATGAAGAATTGGATATTGAAATTTAAAAGTTATGTAGGAGTACAAAGGACCTAGAAAAGTTAAAAACAAAAACAAAAACAAAAACAGTGTTGGAAGACATTTAGTACCTAATTTTAAGACTTCTTCTAAAGCTACAGTAATCAAGGCAGTGTTGGTGTAAGGAAAGACATATAGATCATTTGAATAAAACAGAGAATCTAGAAATAGAACCACACATATATGGTCCACTGAGTTTTGAAAGATTATTTAACATTAACATTTTATAGAATATAAACTCAATTCAAGAGCCGAGGAAGAGATAGTGTTTTCAGCAAACGGCACTAGAACACCTGGTATCCATATATAAAAAATTAACCTCAACCCTTTTTTTCCATACATGAAAATAACTTGAAGGGATCTATGAACCTAAATAAGAAAGCCTAAAAGTATAAAACTTTAAGAAGAAATTATAAGGGAAAATATTTATGAATTCAAGGTAGGCAAGAACTACCTAGGATACAAAAAACATGATGTATAAAAGAAAAAAATTGATAAATGAAATTCCATCAAAATTTAGAACTTGAAATGACATCATTAAAATAAAAAGTCATTCTTAAACAGGCCATATTTACAATACATATAACCTATGACCAGAATACATAAAGAATTCTTAGAGCACATTAATAGACAACCCAATTAAAATGCAGACATAAGAAGATCATAAATAGCCGGTATAGCACAACGAATGCTGTGCAACTCTAGAATCAGAAACATACTAATCAGTACAAAGATAAGATTGAATTATACACTCATTAGGGAGATGAAGTTAAAGGTTTTCAAAGCCTTGTCATGACTTTTTCTTTTTTGTTGGATTCTCCCCCTTTGTGTTTAATTTGTCACACCCAATGGATTCATTCTGCTGGGTTTCCTGGGGTTGTGATCCTCATTGTCTTTTCCTAGGACATTGTCTAAAATTTTTTGGAGTGCTGGTTTGGTATTCATGAAGTTCCTGAGGTGCTCTTTATCATGAAAGTATCTTATTTCTCCAACAATTTTGAAAGATAATTTTGCAGGGTACATCAATCTGGGTTGGAGGCTGTTTTCCTTTAGGGCTTGAAGTACATCACTCCAAGCTCTTCTTGCCTTGAGGGTTTGCATTGAGAAGTCTGCTGTGATTCTGATGGGCTTTCTTTTGTATGTGATTTGTTTCTTTTCTCTCACTGCTTGTAGAATTTTGTTCTTCTGTTGGATTTCTGGAATCCTAACTATTATATGCCTATGTGTAGATTTTTTTTGATTAAGGCTAGCTGGAGTCCTATATGCCTCACTTATCTGTATGTCAAGTTCTTTTCCCCTCCTTGGGAAGTTTTCTGCCATCCCTTCTGTGAACAGTTTTTTTATGTCATGTGCACTCTCTTCTCTTTCTTCATTGACTCCAATCAGTCTTATGTTATTCTTCTTTGCATTGTCTAGCAGCTGCTGGATTGATTTCTCATGTTTCCTTACAATTTTAAAGCAATTTTTCTTTTCCTCCTCACTAATTGCAATCTTATGTTCTATATGTGAAATTCTGTCCTCACATTGGTTCATTCTGCTGTGCAGACTTTCAATGGAGTTTTTAATCTCTTGGAAATCTGTTTGTATCTGTTTTATGGATTCCATTTGTTTCCTATATTGGGATTCCATCATGTTCCTCAGATCCTCTATTTTTTTTATCTGTGTCCTCTCTAAATTTATTAATCATGTCTTGCACCATGAGCAAAATCTTTGCTATTATCTGAGTAATTATTTCTGATTTCATTTTTCCCAGATCCTCTTTTGTTGCCAGTTCAGAGAGTCCAGGTGGTTGAGTATCAGAGTGTTCCATCTTGTTTCCCTTTGCGGTTGCTGTAGGCGATCCAGAAGTCTGTTTTTGAGACTTGTTTACATGTCTTCTCATTTCCATCGGAGGGGGTGCTTCTGCTGCCCATGTGGCTCACCTTCTCTGCCCTAGGAGCTTGGGATGGCAGCGGGGGAGCTTCCTTCCAGGTGCTGGGACCAGCTCAGCTTCTCTGCCTTAGGAGCCTGGGATGGAGCCGGGGCACTTCCTTCTGGGTGCTGGGACCAGCTGAGCTTCTCTGCCCTAGGAGCCTGGGATCAGGGCCTGAATGTTTTAATGTTCAGTACCAAGGCTGAGCTTAGCCAGCTATTTCCTCTTTTGGGATATCAGGTCAGCAGCAGCTGCCTCTGGGAAGAGGGCTTACCCGCACTGAAAAATTCTATAACTTTTTTATCTTGCAGACCTGAAATTCTATACCCAGTAATAACTTCTCTCTTTTCCATTTCACAAGTCCCTGCTAAACATCATTCTACTTTGCTTCTATAAATTTGACTGCCTTAGATTCCTCTAAGAAGTGGAAGCATGCAGTATTTGTCTTTTTGTACCTGGTCTATTTTACTTTGCATAATGTCCCCAGTGTTTATCCACGTCGCACCATTGACACATTTTTCTTCCTTTATATGGTTGAATAATATGTATATTATATTTATTCACTCTTCTGTGAACATGTGAATTGTTTTTATCTCTTTGCTCTTGTAAATAGTGCTGGTATGAAAATAGGTGTAAAAATATCTTTTGGAGATTTCACTTTAAATTCCTTTAGATGCATACTCAGACATGGGATTGCATATTGTAGTTCTATTTTCAGTTTTTGAGAAACTTCCATACTGTTTTATTTTATACAGTGGTTGCACCATTTTACAATATGCCCAACATGGTACAAGTGCTCAGTTAATTTCACATACTCATCAGCATTTGAATTTTTCTGGATTTTTAAAATAATAATCATCCTAACATGAGTGGGGTGATATCTTGTTGCTTGGCACTTCTCTGATGATTGTTGATATTAAGCATCATTTAAATCATTGATGTATTTATTGGTTTTCTGTATATCTTTTTTGGAAAAATGTCTATTTGAGTCCTTTACCCATTTTAAAATCTGGTTATTTGACTTTTTTTGTGGTTAAATTGTATGAGTCCTATATATATTTTGGATATTAATCCCCATCAGGTGTGTAATTTACAAGTATTTTCTGCCATTGTTTAGGTTGCCATTTCACTCTATTGATTGTATGTTCTGATGTACAAAAGATTTTGGGTTTGACATTGTATCATTTGTTTATTTTTGTTTTTGGTGTTATATCCAAGAAATCATGGCCAATCCAATGCCATGAAGTTTTCCCTTTATAGTTTCAGTTCTTACATTTAGGTCTTTAATCTATTTTGAATTAAATTTTATATATGGTGTAAGATAAAGGCCCAACTTCATTTTATTTTATATTTTATATGTGGATATCAGCTTTCCCAGCACTATTTTTTTGCTTCAATGTTTATTTATTTTTATGTTAGTTTATTAGTACATGTGTGTAGTACATGTACATGTGTGTAGTACATAATGTTTATATTCCTTGTGAGAAGTTGGTACATGTACATAATACATTTTCATTCCTTTTCTTCATCCGTGTTCCCTTTTCTGCCTCCCCCTTCCCCCATCTCTTGGTTCCCTCCCCTCCCCTCTCTCTCTCTCTCTCTCTGTCTCTCTCTGTTTCTTTCCTCACCTCTCTCTGCCTCTCTCACTCTCTCTGCCTCTCTGCCTCTCCCTCTCTCTCTGCCCCCCTCCCTCTCTCTGCCTCTCTCTCTCTCTGATGATTAAACCCAGGGCCTCACACATGCTCAGCAAGCACTCTACCACTGAGCTACAATCCCCAGTCCCATATTGCTTTGATTATTGTAGATTTGTACTATATGCATTGTGACAAAAAATATGTTGAGTGTTTAAATAAAAAAATGATTACAGTAAAAGACACATTGCCATTAATCCTCAAAATAACCTCCACTCTCCCAATTTAAACAGTTATCTCTTCATTCTTATCACTTTCTGAAGCAGTTCAGGAAGTCTACTTCATGAGTATCTTTAGTTATATGGTTGTGGCTGCTTTGATGTTCTGAATTGATTCAAAACATTTACCTTTCATGGTCACTTTGACTGTGGAGATGAACCAGAAGTTTTACAGTGTCAGATCTGGTGAATAAGATGGGTGAGGATAAACCATAATGTTTTATTTTTATTTTTTATTAATTTTATTGGTATAACTTAGATATTACATAATGATCACATTCATCATAGATAATTTGTACCTGTACATGATATATCTTGATTCCTCTTTTTCTCAATTGCCCCTTCAACCCCTCTTCCCCTCCTTATTTACAAAAGCTTTGTTTCCAATTTGTCCTTCTTTTCTTATTTTTTTCTTTTTCCTTACTTCCTTCCCCCTCTCCCCAGTTCCCCTTTGCTTTTAAATAATTTCTTCCTATTTCACATTATCTAATATATATTTTGGTCCTTATTTCAGTTTCTCATACCAGAGAGGCAATGTGATATTTACACGTGTGTCTGACTTATTTCACTTAAGTGTATAATCTCCAGGTGCAACCATTTAGCTATAAATGTCTCAAATGTATCCTTTATGGCTGAGTAGTAGTAGTACTCCATTGTGTAAAAAAACCCCATATGTTTTCTATCCATTCATCTGTTGATGCACATTTGCATTGTTTCCAAGATTCAGCTATTACAAACTGTGCTGCTATAAACATGGATGTGCATATATCACTGTGTGGTATGATACTTTTAATTCTTTTGGGAAGATACCCAGAAGGGGTTAGCTGGGTCAAATGAAACCTCTAATCGTAATTTTTTGAGGAATCACAGCATTGATTTCCACAGTCGTTGCACCAGTCTGTACTCCTGCCAACAGTGGAGAAGGGTTCCTTTCCCCCAAAAGCCCCACCAGCATTTGTTGTTAGTTGATTTCTTGATAGCAGCCATTCTTTTTTTTCTTTTCTTTTTTTGTTTTTTGGTACCGGGGATCAAACTCGGGTCCTTGCACTTTTTCAGCAGGCGGCGAAACCACTGAGCTAAATCCCCGGTCCTCTGCAGCCATTCTTTCTGAAGTGAAGTGGAATCTCAGCATTGTTTTCATTTGCATCTCTTGAATGACCAGTGATGTTGAATATTTTTTCATATATTTATTTGCTGTTTGTACTTCTTCGTCTGAGAAGTGTCTGTTCATTTCAGATGCCCATTTTTGGGTTGAATCTTTAAATTTAGAAGGTCTGATTTTTAAAAATTCTTTGTATATTCTCAATATTAGCCCTTTGTCTGAGGACTAGTTGACTATAATATTTTTCCACTCTTTGGGTTGTCTTTTCACTCTGTTGGTGATTTTTTTTTGCTGTGAAAAACTTTTTATTAAAAAACAGAACTATAGGGCAATCTTCCTAATGAATATAGATGCAAAAATCCTCAGTAAGATACTAGTAAACAGAGTGCAGCAAATCCTCAATAAGCCATCCACCTGGTTCAACACACATAAATCAATAAATGTAATATACTATATTAACAGAGCCAAGGACAAAAACCATGTGATCATCTCAATAGATGCAGAAAAGGCATTTGACAAAATCCAACAGCCATTCCTGATAAAAACCCTACAGAAAATTGGAATAGAAGGTCTTTATCTCAACCTGATTAAGGCTATCTATGAAAAACCAACAGCCAACATCATACTAAATGGTCAAAAATTGAAAACTTTCAAGCTAAAATCAGAAACAAGACATGGATGCCCACTATCACCACTCCTGTTCAATATTGTTCTGAAAATATTAGCCACAGCAATTTGACAAGAGAAAGAAATAAAAGGAATAAAGGTAGGAAAGGAAGAAGTGAAACTGTCATTATTTTCTAATGATATGATACTTTACATAGAAGACCCAAAAAACTTGGCCAAAAGACTTCTAGACTTAATTGACAGATTCAGTAGCCTAGCTGGATACAAGGTCAACACTCAAAAAACAATAACCTTCTTATACACAAATAACAGATTCACTGAGGGAGAAATTAGGGAAACAATTCCTTTTACAATAGCATCCAAAAAAATGAAATATCTAGGAATCAGTCTAACAAAGGAAGCAAAAGACCTCTACACTGAAAACAACAACACTCTGAAAAAAGAGATCGAAGAAGATATAAGAAAATGGAAAGACATCCCTTGTTCTTGGATAGGAAGAACCAATATAGTGAAAATGGCCATATTTCCAAAACTGCTATATATATTCAATGGAATCTCAATTGAAATCCCAGTAGTGCACTTCACGGACCTTGAGAAAACAATCCAAAAATTCATTTGGAACAAGAAGAGACCTAAAATAGCAAAAGCAATTCTAGGCAACCCAGTCATGGCAGGGAGTATCACAATCCCCAACTTGAAACTATACTACAAAGCTACTGTGATAAAACAGCATGGTAATGGCAAAGAAACAGACCCAAGGATCAGTGGAATAGATTAGAAGATGCAGAAACAACTTCAGACATACTTAGCCACCTCATCTTTGAAAAAGGAGCCAACCACCCTCATTGGGGGAAAGATAGCCTCTTTAATAAATGGTGTTGGAAAAACTGGATTTCAACCTGCCAAAAATTAAAACTAGACCCATATCCATCACCATGCACTAAACTATTAACAAAGTGGATTAAATATCTAAATATTAAAATGGAAACACTAAACTTGCTGAAAGATAAGTTAGGTAGAACTGTTGAAGACATTGACATGGGAAAAGACTTTCTGAGGAAAACCTCAGTAGCATGGGAACTAGCACAAAGAATCAACAACTGGGATCTCACCTTATTAAAAAGCTTCTTCACTGCAAAAGAAACCATTAACAGAGCTAAGAGACAACCTATAATATGGCAAAAAACTTTTAGCAGCTATACCTCAGACAAAGGACTACTATCTAGAATATATAAAGAATTGAAAAAAATCAGACCCCCCCAAATTCAAAGACCCAATTCAAAAATGGGCATCTGAAATGAACAGACATTTCTTGGACAAAGAAGTAAAAGCAGCAAATAAATATATGAAAAAATGTTCAACATCACTAGTCATTTGAGAGATGCAAATGAAAACAACACTGAGATTCCACTTCACCCCAGGAAGAATGACTGCTATCAAGAAATCAACCAATATTAAATGCTGGTGGGGGTGTGGAGAGAAAGAAACCCTTCTCCTTTGTTGGTGGGAGTGCAGACTGGTGCAAGCACTGTGGAAATCAGTATGGAGATACCTCAAAGAACTAGGACCAGAGGTCCCATTTGACCCAGCTATTCCCCTACTGGGTATCTTCCCCAAAGAATTAAAAGAATCATACCACAGGGATATATGTGCACCTATGTTTATAGCGGCACAGTTTGTAATAGCTAAGGTTTGGAAACAGCCCAAGTGCCCATCAACTGGAAACTGGATAAAGAAGATGTGGTTTTTTATAAAATAGAGTACTACTCAGCCAAAAAGAATGAGAAACTAGAGTCATTTATAGCTAAATGGATGCATATTGAGGCCATACTCTTAAGTGAAATAAATAGGACACACATGTGTAAATACCAAATAGTATCTCTAGTGTGAGAAACTGAAAATGTAAATAAGGATGAAAATGATTAAAATGAATAATTGATAATTTGAAATAGGAAGAAAAGGTCCAAAGGGGTAGGAGAAGTGTGTGGGGAAGGGGAAAGGAAATAAGGGAAAGGAAAACTTATGAGAAAAGGAAAAAATTGAAACAGAGTCTTTGTAAATAGGGAAGGGCTGGGGCGGGGGGAGGGATCAGAAGGAATGGGGAAAAAATTAGAACCAAAATACATCATGTACAGGTACAACCTCCCAATGATACATGCAAACATGTTGTATACCTAAAATGTACCAATAAAAGAATTTAAGAAAAAAAAAGATCATCCACCATGACCAAGAACAATTAATCCCAGGGATACAGGGATGGTTCAACACATGCAAATCAAAAAATGTAATACACCGTACTAACAGAGCCAAGGAAAAAGTTCACATGATCATCTCAATAGACACAGAAAAAGTGTTTGACAAAGTCCAACACCCATTCATGATAAGAACCCTACAGAAAATTGGAAAAGATGGTCTTTATCTCAATCTGATAAAAGTCATCTATGACACAGCAGCAGCCAACATAATACTAAATGGGCAAAAATGTAAAGCTTTACTCTAAAACCAGGAACAAAACAAGGATGTCTATTGTCATAATTATTATTCAATAGTTCTAAATGCATTAGCCAGAGTAATTAGATAAGGGAAAGAAATAAAAGGAGTAAGGATAGGAAAGGAAGACATTCAATTATCATTATTTGCAGGTGACATGATACTCTATATAGAAGTCCCCAAAAGCTCCACCAAAAGACTTCTAGATTTAATTACCAAATTCAGTGGCATAGATGGATACAAAGTTAACACTCAAAAATCAATAGCATTCTGGTACACAAATAGTACACTCACTAAGAAAGAGATTAGGGCAACATCTTTCACAATAATATGGAAAAAAATGAAATACTTAGGAATCAATCTAATAAAGGAAGTAAAAGATCTTTACATTCAAAATTACAGTACTATGAGAAAGGAGATGGAAGGGGATATGATAAAATGGAAAGTTATCCCTTGCTCTTGGGGAGAAAGAAACAAAATAGTGAAAATGACCATACTCCCAACATTGTTACATAGATTTAATGCAATCCTAATCAAAATACCGTTAGTATACCTCACAGAATTAGAGAAACATTCTTAAAATTCATTTGGAACCAGAAGAGACCTAGAATAGGAAAAACAATTCTAGGCAACAAAAGCAAGGCAGGGGGCATCACAATCCCTGACTTGAAATTATAGTACAAAGCTACTGTGATAAAAACAGCAGAGTACTGGCAAAAAAGCAGACCTGAGGATGAATGGAATAGATTAGAAGATGCATCAACAACTCCAAACTCACTCATCCACCTTATCTTTGACAAAGGAGCTAAACACATTCATTGGAAGAAAAATAGCTCTTTAATAAGTGGTATTGGAAAAATCTGGCTTTTTACATGCTGAAGACTAAAACTAGACCCATGTTTTTCAGCATGCCCTAAACTAAAATCGAAATGGATCAAAGATCTAAATATTAAAACAGAAACACTAAATCTTCTGGAAGAGAATAGGTAGAACTTTTGCATATGGATTAGGCAAAGACCTCATGAGCAAAACTGATTGCACAGGAAATAGCACCATAATTTTTTTTATGAGCATGCCTTTCTGTTGTATGGCCCCCAGTAGCAACATTCACTGTATTGTTGGTTGCACTTCAGAAAGACATGAAAATGGATTTCTGAAACTGCTTCAGAAGTCAAGAACAGTGGGATAAGCATGTTCCAAGTGAGGGTGTCCTTATTATGGTTTGTTATTTTTATTACTGAGTCCTAGTCCACAGATGTGTCTCTCAGAGGTCCCAGTGACCAGGTCTGGCTGGTCACTCCAAATTATCAAATGGAAAAATATGGTGGTGAAATAGAAAAGGAATTTATTCACAGGGTACCAACACCAGGGAGAAAAACAGCAGCCTAGTGACTGAAAGTCTATCTCTGAGATACCAACAATAGCTTTCAGGTTATATAAGGAAGGAGCAGAGAAGGGGTCGGGGATTGTATAACTGGCAGTCTTGGTCAGGGCATGGTTTGGTTGATCATTACCTCAGGACTGGCCTATTGCCTCTTGTCAGGGATAAGAGAGTAGCTGCTGCCTGGTGTGTCTGTGTGGGATAATTCAGACTCTTGTCATAAGATGTTTATCGATCAAAATTGTTGATGGGGTCCAAAGTGATTGCTGGAGAGAATGACTCCAAGAAGGACAACTCAGAAAAAGCAAAATGGATTTAGTCAGGACAAGGACTGGTACCTCCTTCAAGTTTAGGTCAATGACCGGAGACTTCTCTGTGCTGTTCTGGTGGTCTGGAACAGGGCATTGTAAAAGTTGGTGGTTGACAATCTGGTTATGATTATGACATCAGCCTTGAAAGGTGAGGATTACCAGCTTTAGACACATGCTCCTTATATGATTAACATGTAGTTGAGCAGGAATCTAACCCAAAGTTTAAGGTAGCCAAGGAGACAGATGCAGTAAAAAGGCAGATATGTCAAGTTTTTTCCTGGTTTTATGCACTTATTGTACATTAGCAGGCTCAAGTAAAGAGTAAGTGCTTTAAGTAAAAGCACCCTCTATGTAGAATTATATTGCAGACAAATAAGACAATATATAGGAAAGTATTGTGTGTATAACAAGTAAGACACCAAGGAGGGATAGTTAAAAAAAAACAACTAAAATTGAGCCTGGGAGAATATAAGAAGACATTGTACTGTTTGAGAAGGTATTTTAACATACTTTTTCAGTGACTTATTGAAAATTTGTTTCTTTCCTTGATAAATAATAGTATTTGTTAGCTGACTCAGCATGATTTTATTTTAGCCATTGATATGAGATAGGCAAAGGTTATGATTTTCCTGAAAGACACAAAATAGTGTGAAAGAGAGCAAAGCCTATGAGCACCAGCACCTAGAATCTGAGCCCTTGCCAAAAGGGGAATCCCATTTCTTATTGGGATTCAAATTGCCCTAAGAGCTGTGGAGGATAATGAAAGGAAAAGCAATTTTGAAAATATGTATATAACCCAGAGAAAAAAAATGCCTGAAATGTCAATAGTTAAATGTAGAAGGCAAGTTTAATGGAAACATTTCATTCAAAGATTCAAGAGTACTGTAGGGGAATTTATTGATAGCATTGACAGGAATTTTTCACAAAGTGTAATCATTAATAGTTACACTACACTCTTTTGTTTTCAAATTTGCTGATCTGTGATTTTGAAATAAATCACAGATTTAATGACAGATATAATGACAGATGTAAAAAAATAATTTCTTTGTGATTTTTGTTAACCATTAATTTAAATTACCAAAAGGAGCAAAAATATAAACATTGTATTGAGCATTTGTAAAGTTACTACATAACTCTATTGAATTCCTATTGGGAAAAGAAAATTTTTTTGTCTATGAGAAAAATTTATTAGAAGATCAACTGTGAGCAATATTTCACATAGTAATTCATAAACAGTGAAGAAAACCCCTCCATCTTTACAAGTTCTTGCAATGGTAATTGGGAAGTACAATTCATAAATTTGATGAACATATCACAACTGAAAAGTAATATTGATTTAGAGGTATTTCCTAGAAATATAGAAATTTAGATTTACATTCTTATGATTTGCTTACTTTTCTCTAACTTGTACAAGTCTAAATTTTGAATTTTAAGGATGGATCATGACAGATGTGTTTCTAATCATTCATTTAGACATTCATTCATTCCTTCAATCCATTATCCAAGAGATTGATTAATCTAGCAGCTACCATATAGCAGAGTCTATTCTAGGTGTTGAGGATATAATAGTGAAGAGGTAGAAGAAAAGGACTCTGACCCCAAGCAGCTTAGAGCTGGACAGTGAAATCAGAACTACAGGGTATAGTAAGGCCTATTATAGGACAGGTCTTAGAAGCATACAAGCATGTTTTAAGCCTTCTTAAGAATACTTGTGAAGGGACTTAATTTTTAAAATAATACAGGAAGAGGGTTTAGACTGTTATTGGTTATTCATGGGAAGGTTGTTTCTCTGAAGGTAGATGAACTTAGAAACATCTATTACATTTATTTTAGAAGAAAAAGTAAACATTTCTACCAATTCAAGTTGGCCTTTAATTTAAAGGAAGAGTTAAGGTGGTTGCAAACTGTGCCATGCTGGCCCAAACCTGTGACA
Organism: Heterocephalus glaber; assembly: GCF_053883595.1. Lineage (NCBI taxonomy): Eukaryota > Metazoa > Chordata > Mammalia > Rodentia > Bathyergidae > Heterocephalus > Heterocephalus glaber. The sequence goes on from NW_028258333.1 coordinate 19,724,255, forward strand.
CTTACCCAACATTAAAGAGTTTAACATGCTAAAATTAAAGTATCCTTGCCCAGCACTAGGACTAAAATATCCCTACCCAATATCTGAATGGTTATGTGTGTTTAATACTAGGCAATGGGAAGTTTAAAAAAGCATTATAAAGGAACCTGGAAAATCCTATTAAAATTTAACTGTAAGTTACATATCTTCTTAAAAATGTGTGACTTTACAATTTATTTAATTTGGAAGTAACAGACTCTTGACTTTCTCATCTTAAAAGAAGATGAAAGTCTTAACTCTACTTTCTTGGCAAGGGCAGTGACAAAATACCTCACAAAGAATTACTGGCTTTCAAAAAATAAAGTGATACCAATTGCAAAATACTGAGAAATAGAAATTGAGCAATAATGGAGCGTTCTATTGACTTTATGTCCCCAAACTAGGTTGCATGAGATCTAGGAATTTGTAAAATCAAAATTAGGGATGAAAAATGGAAGTGGGGACTACTATACAAAGATAAAGCTATCACTCAACTTTCTTTAAACATGATCAATATTTTTTCAAATACATGCATTGGAATAGCATTTTTGTTGTATCTAGGTATGAGAAAGTCACGAATTTTAGTTTTTATATCTTTCATGGTGTTAACCTTCTGTAACAGCCTTATCGGTCTAAATCCACAAGATGCCAATAGCTGGGTTTGAAACATCATCACACTGAAAAGGTAGATTCTGTTGTAACCACTTACTAAAAACAAACCAAGCCAACTTGTGGATTAAAAATTGAGAAGAGATGATAATAAGCATGAAATGCTTTTGGTGTTGCAAATAAGAACCAAGTGTGGAGATAGGCGGCTTGGAAGTGAGCATTGCTGATCACCTCCAAGCAGGATTCATCTTCCTCCTAACTCCACAATCCATTTACAGCCTCATCTTCCTCAGAAGAGATCACCATCTGAAGAGGAAAAATGGGGAATTAGAAAATAGAGGAGACCATGAAGGCTGACTCTTTAAAAAGAAGTATGTATGTGTTCAGAATCAAGCCAACCAATAGAAGAATGGGAAGAAATGAATGAATTGCCCATAGATGAAGCAATTAATAGAGTTTCTGGATATGGTGGCTGCTTCCCAAATATCCATAACTAACTGCCTGGTCATGATGGGTACCCATCTATCAATAAGGTGGTTTTGTCTTTTACCTTAATAAACTTTTCTCTTTTATGAAGGTTGTGGGGAGAGAGGGGGAGGTCTGATTCTTAATTTTCTCCTCTGTAAAGTGTGTGCATGGAACCTTATTATCAAAAGTTACTTTCATCAAAAGGATCTATGTACTATCTTCAAAGTGTGTATGTGCAAGGGAACAATTAAAAGATTTGTATATTTTACTAGGATGTCAAGCTTTAGCCACCAAAGCCTTCTACATTACTGACCTGACTTCAAAAAGAAAGATAAATCCAATGCCCAAGAAAAAAATTAGTTCTGCTCTATTCTTACAAACCCATTAAAGAGAAGTTCCCTAAGCCCAAAGACCTTCCAATTATCTTTCAGTGGGGCTATATTAACTAATCTATATTAGAATGGGAAAGAATAGAAGGTAGAGAGTAATATAGAGACCTAGATTCTGCTCTCAGAGGGATGACTGTGCCATAACCCAGAGGTTGCCAATTTTCAGTACACACAACTATGGTGTTATGGTTCGTATCTAGATGTCCTGCCAAAGCCTCATGCACTCAATGGTGGGGCGTTTTGGAGGTGGCCAGATCTAGGGTGTGTGGTGTTGGGATTAAGGATGTAATGCTGGGATTAAGAGTGCCCCAACCTGGGTGTGAGTGCTATTCACCCAAAGGGAGGATATCCTGGATGGAATAAAAGGGACAGAAAGAAGGCTTGCTGCTGTTTCTGCCTTTTGCCTGCCTTGCTGCCTTGCTGCTTTGTTGCCTTTTGCCTGCCTTGCTTTGCCATGGACCGTTTCTCCTCTTTGGTGCTCCTCTGTCATGCCATCTTGCCTTGAGCCAGCTGACTATGGACAGAAATCTCTACAAGCTGTGAGCCAAAATAAGCCCGTCCTTCCTTAAATTTGAGTGTTGGGTATCTTATCTCAGCAGTGAGAAAAGTAAATAAGACATAAGGGCTTGTTAGGACACAGATACCTGGCCATCTTCATAGTTTCTGATTCAGTAAGTTGGGTGGAGCCCAAGGATTTACCTATCTAGCGAGTTTACAGTGATGCTCCCGTTGCTGGTCCAGGGTTCTCACTTGAGGAAATAGCTCATACTGAATCTAAAGACACCAGTAGGCTAGGTGAGCAAACATGGTATTATTATCTTGGGACCATCGTTATTTCTTTTGTGTCAAGAACATGCCACCCTGCTAGGCACCACAGTAACAAATAATTTCACAAATGGAGATTGCTTTCAAACTGTCCCTATTGCTTTTCTGTATTTGTGCAGCACTAAAGAGATAGTAAAGACTACCCTATTGACAAACTTGCCGTGTTGGCATTAAAGTTATGTTAGGTGCCATTCCCAAACATGTTTTCAGAATGGCTACATAAGTTATGGGGCTCATTGTTAAAAAATTATTAAGAATTTCAAGATGATAACTGCAGAACATTAAATTAAGCAAGGGGCCAGTGTAGGGCCCTGTGTGACTGTCCAGGTAACATAGACAAGGGATTGGCTTGACCTATTCTTGTCCTTAGGCTTATGAAGTCTTATTCTACAAGAATCAGCTGCTAGGGTTCAGAGAAAGGCTTGGCAAGCAGCAGAGAAGACATGGTTTTTACCTTGAGTAACTGAGAACATTTGTCATCCATACCAAAAATTAATTACTTATTGAATTCAGTCTGTTGCGTCATTCAAAGAGAGTCATGACTCAGCTCCTGCTCTAGGAATTTTTAATTTGTTGGAGAAAAAGAGTACACATTTAAGGACAAATGTATTTTAAGCCCCATGAGGGAAGGGAATATTGGTTTTATTTACCACTGAATACTAAGCATGAAAGAGAATGCTTAAAGAAGATGTTCACTAGTTCATAGTATTACACAAAGGAGAGGATTTATCTTACAGACCTTCTTCTGTCAATGGGAAAGGTAACCAGCCAAAGAGTGAGAATTCTTAGTAATTAGGACAAGAATGTTTACCAACCCCAGGACAGAGAGCGGTGAGTTCCTATAGAATTTTAAATTAATAAATATTTGCTGAATTAAGTTGGATTGAATTGCAGAATACAACAGAACAAACTGACAAAGAAAGAACTTATTAAGATATAGAATAAATTCTGAGATCAAAAGGCCTGTGTTTGAATACCAGTCCTATCAATCACCATTTGTATGAATAAATACCACTGAGCATATTTTTCTGGAGCCTCACTCTTAACCTTCCTCCCAAAGAAATGAGAAAGGGGACGGAGTATAATTTTGGTGGATCTTAATATCCTAGAGACTTGTGCTAAATCTGCTGTTGCTACAGAAATACAAGGAGGGGGGAAAAAGGGAATTTTAGGCTGAAGGTACTTGGTGAATTCTTTCTGATATAATTACAGATGTATAATTTTTCTACGGAGCTGAAAGAAAGTGGGAAATATGTAGAATATGGTTCTTAAGTTGTATTAAATACTTAGACAAGTATTACTTATATTAATGTATATTCAATCTCTTTTAAGAGCCAAGAAGATAATATATATTTTTTTTACTTTTTAAAAATTTATATGTTAATTGGTACATTTCAGGTATACAAGGCATTTACATTTATCATTAGGTGTTTGTACCTGAACATGATGTATTTTAATTCTTATTTTTTCCATTACCTATGCGCTCTTCACTCCCACCACCCTTCCCTATTTACATAGACTTTGTTTCCATTGTTTTTCTTTCTCATAATTCTTCCTTTCCTTTCTTCCCTTTCCCCTTCTCCTCCTACCACCCCTACCCCTTTGGACCTTTTCCTATTTCAAATTATCAATTATTCATTTTAATCATTCTCATCCTTATTTACATTTTCAGTTTCTCACACTAGAGATACTATTCAGTATTTACATGTGTGTCCTATTTATTTCACTTACAAGTATGGCTTCAATATACATCCATTTATCTATAAATGACTCTAGTTTCTCGTTCTTTATGGCTGAGTAGTACTCTATTTTATAAAAAAACCACATCTTCTTTATCCAGTTTCCAGTTGACGGGCACTTGGGCTGTTTCCAAACCTTAGCTATTACAAACTGTGCAGCTATAAACATAGGTGCATATATATCGCTGTGGTATTATTCTTTTAATTCTTTGGGGAAGATACCCAGTAGGGGAATAGCTGGGTCAAATGGGACCTCTAGCCCTAATTCTTTGTGGTATCTCCACACTGATTTCCACAGTGGTCACACCGGTCGGCACTCCTACCAACAATGGAGAAGGGTTCCTTTCTCTCCACATCCCTGCCAGCATTTGTTATTTGTTGATTTCTTGATAGCAGCCATGCTTTGTGGGGTGAGGTGGAATCTCAGTGTTGTTTTCATCTGCATCTCTCGAATGAAAAGTGATGTTGAACATTTTTTCATATATTTATCTGCTGTTTTTACTTCTTTGAGAAATGTCTGTTCATTTTGGATGCTCATTTTTGAATTGGGTCTTTGAATTTGGGGAGTCTGATTTTTTTTCAATTCTTTATATATTCTAGATAGTAGACCTTTGTCTGACGTACAACTCCTAAAAATTTCTTCCCATATTGTAGGTTGTCTCTTAGCTCTGTTGGTAATTTCTCTTGCAGTACAGAAGCTTTTTAATACGATGAGATCCCAGTTGTTGATTCTTTGTGTTAGATCCAGTGCTACTGAAATTTTGTTCATAAAGTGTTTTCCTATGCCAAGGTCATTGAGAGTTCTACCTAACTTATCTTCCAGCAAGTTTACTGTTTCTGTCTTGATATTTAGCTCTTTAATCTACTTCTATCTTAGTTTAGTGCACGGTGATAGGTATGTGTCTAGTTTTAATCTTTGGAAGGTTGAAATCCAGTTTTTCCAACACCATTTATTGAACAGGCTATCTTTTCTCCAATGAGGGCGATTGGCTCCTTTGTCAGAGATGAGGTGGCTGAGTCTGTCTGGAGTTGTTTCTAATCTATTCCACTGATCTTTGGGTCTGTTTCTTTGCAAGTACCATGGTGTTTTTATCACAGTAGCTTTGTAGTATAGTTTCAAGTTGGGGATTGTGATACCCCCAGTCATGTCTCTGTTGCCTAGAATTGCTTTTGCTATTCTAGGATTCTTCTGCTTCCAAATGAAGTTTTAGATTGTTTTCTCTAGTTCTGTGAAGTATATTGTTGGAATTTTAATTGATATTGCATTAAATCTATATAGTAGTTTTGGAAGTATGGCCATTTTCACTATATTGATTCTTCCTACCCAGGAACAAGAGATATCTTTCCATTTTCTTATATCCTCTTTGATCTCCTTCTTCAGAGTGCTGTAGTTTTCAGTGTAGAGGTCTTTTGCTTCCTTTGTTAGGTTGATTCCTAGATATTTCATTTGTTTAGATGCTATTTTAAAAGGAATTATTTCCCGAATTTCTCTCTCAATGGGTATGCTATTTGCGTATAAAAAGGCTATTGTATTTTGACTGGTGACCTTATATCCAGCTGTTCTACTGAATCTGTCAATTAGGTCTAGAAGATGTTTGACTGAATTTTTTGGGTCTTCTATGTAAAGTATCATATCATCAGCAAATAATGACAGTTTCACTTCTTCCTTTCCTATCTTTATTCCTTTTATTTCTTACTCTTGTCTAATTGCTATGGCTAATGTTTTCAGAACAATATTGAACAGGAGTGGTGATAGTGGGCATCCATGTCTTGTTCCTGATTTTAGCATGAAAGTTTTCAGTTTTTGACCATTTAGTATGATGTTGGCTGTTGGTTTTTCATAGATAGCCTTAATCAGGTTGAGATAAAGAACTTCTACTCCAATTTTCTGTAGCAGTTTTATCATGAATGGGCGCTGGATTTTGTCAAGTGCCTTTTCTGCATCTATTGAGATGATCATATGGTTTTTGTCCTTGACTCTGTTAATATAGTGTATGACATTTATTGATTTACGGATGTTGAACCATCCTTGCATCCTGGAATAAATCTGACTTGGCAAGGGTGTATGATCTTCTTGATGACCCTCTGTATTCTGTTTGCCAGTATCTTGTTGAGGATTTTTGCATCTATGTTCATTAGGGAGATTGGTCTTTAGTTTTCTTTTTGGGTTGGGTCTTTCCCTAGTTTTGGAATCAAAGTAACACTTGCTTCCAGGAATGAACTTGGAAGCCTTGCTTCACTTTCAATTTCCTTGATGAATTTAAAGAGTAATGGTGATAGTTCTTCTTTAAATGTCTTGTAGAATTCAGCAGTGAACCCATCAGGACCTGGGCTTTTCTTTGTTGGTAAATTTTTTATTACATTTTGAATTTCTTTCATTGTAATTGGGGTGTTTAGAATTTCTATATCTTCTTCATTTAACTTTGGCAATTTGTATGTATCTAGGAATCTGTGCATTTCTTCTGTGTTTTCCATTTTATTAGAGTACAGGTTCTCAAAGTAGGTATTGATCATCCTCTGTATTTCTGCTGGATCTGTTGTGGCTACACCTTTTTCATTCTTAATTTCATGGATTGGAGCCTTTTATTCCTTTTTTTGATAAGGTTGGTGAAAGGTTTATCGATTTTATTCATTCTTTTAAAAAGCCAGCTCTTTGATTCATTGATTTTTTGGTTTCATTCTCTTAGTCTCCATTGCATTGATTTGTGCTTGGATCTTTATAATTTCCTTTCTTGTATGAGATTTGTGTTTGTTATGCTCTTCTTTTTCTAGGAGCTTGAGGTTCTGCATTAGGTTATTTAACTGAGTTCTCTGCGTTGTCCTAATATGGGGATTCACTGCTATGAATTTCCCGCATAAAACTGCTTTCATCAGATTCCTGTACGTTGGCATTATCATTTACTTGTAGAAACTGTCTAGTTTCTTCTTTAATTTCCTCTGTGACCTACTGGTTGTTCAGGAGGGTGATATTCAATTTCCATGTGTTTGTGGGTGTTTTGTGGTTTCTTATGTTATTGATCTCCAATTTTTTTGCACTGTGGTCTGATAATATATAGGGGATAACTTGAATTTTTTTACATTTATTTAGATTTGCCCTATGAGCTAGCATGTGATCTATTTTGGAGAATGACCCGTGTGCAGCTGAAAGGAATGTGTATTCTGATTTTGTGGGGTGGAACACTCTATAAACCTCTATTAAGTCCATTTCTTCAATAGCTTGGTTGAGTTCTAGAATTTCATTGTTAATGTTTTTCCTAGATGATCTGTCTATTTGTGATAGAGTGGTGTTGAGGTCCCCCACTATAATTATGTTATTGTTTTTTTGGCTTTTCATGTCTGTTAATATTTGTTTTGTTTAGTTGGGGGCATTCATATTTGGTGCATAAATATTTAGGATTATCATCTTTTCCTCTTGGATTGTTCCCTTCACAAGGATGTAGTGACCATCTTTGTCTCTCTTAATTAATTTTGATTTGAAATCTACTTTGTCTGCAAATAAGATTGCTACCCTTGCTTTTTTCTGGGTTCCTATCACGTGGAGAACTGTTTTCCATCCTTTTTCTTTCAGTCTATGAATTTATTTTTGAGTTAGGTGTGTTTCTTGTATACAGCATATTGCTGGTTTTGCTTCTTAATCCATTCTGTCAGTCTATTTCTTTTGATTGGTGAATTGAGGCCATTAACATTGACAGTTATACGTGAGAAATATTGACTCATTCTTGCCATGATGTTTTATTGTTTTTGGCTCTTTTCTTATTTTTCCCCCTTTCCCTTTAGTGCCTTACCTTGCATGGTGTCTTCTCTCTGTTGGCCCTCATGGAGTTGTGACTTTCATTGTCTTTTTCTAGGATATTGCATAAAATTGTTTGGAGTGCTGGTTTAGTGTTCATGAAATTTCTCAGGTGTTCTTTGTTGTGAAAGTACCTAATTTCCCCATTGATTTTGAAAGATAATTTTGCCAGATACAACAGTCTAGGTTGGAAGTTATTTTCTTTTAGGGCTTGAAATACTTCACCTGAGGCTCTCCTTGATTTGAGGGTTTGTGTTGAGAAATCTGCCATGATTCTGATGGGCTTTCCTTCATAGGTGATTTGTTTCTTGTCTCTAACTGTCTGTAGAATTTTGTTCTTCTGTTGGGTTTCTGGGATCTTGACTATTATATGTCTAGGTATAGATTTTTTTTTTGATCATGGCTGGGTAGAGTTCTATATGCCTCACTTATCTGTGTGTCCAGTTCTCCACCTCTGTCTGGGAAGTTTTCTACTATTACTTCTGTGAACAGTTTTTTATGTTAATTGTGCTTTCTCCTGTTTTTTCCTGGACTCCTGTCAGTCTTATGTTATTCTTCTTTGCATCATCTAGCAGCTGTTGAATTGATTTCTCATGGTCCCTTACTATCTTTAAGAAATCTCTGTTTTCATGGTCTTTAACCATGATCCAGTCTTCTCTATCTGATATTCTGTCTTCAGATTGTCTTAGTCTGCTCTACATGCTTTCAGTGGAGTTTTTAATCTCCTGAATATCTGTTTGAATCTGTTTCATGGATTTCATTTCTTTCCTATGTTGGGTGATCATGGTTTCCATTACTTTCTTATGCTGGGCATTCATGACTTCCAGCATGTTTCTGATCTCATCTATTTTCTTATCTGTTTCTGCTCTAGAGCCTCTAATCATGTCTTTCATCCTACTCACCATCTCTGTATTTATCTGGGAGATTATTTCTGCTTTGAATTTTTCTAGAACCTCATGTATCTGCTTTGTTACTTCCTGTGCTATCAGTTCAGGGTGTCCAGGTGGGTGATTATCCAACTTTCCCACCTCATTTCCCCCAGAATTTCCCTCTTGTGGTGCGGAAGCCTGCGTTTGTGCTTTGTTTAAATGTCTTCTCATTTTTGTTTTTGGTACTGTTCTTGGTTTAATTCCTTGGTTGATATTTCAAAATTGCTTAATGTAGGTATCTTTGTTGCTTGTGTTTAAAACCCTTGTGGAATGATTGCTTTTCAGTGGTGTCTTTCAGATATGGTTTGTGTTTAGGTTTTGAGGCTCTAATGACTCTGAGGCTATTTTATTTTCCTTATACCAGGAAGGAAAACTGATTAGATCAATCACAACATGTTAGGCCAAATGTTACAATCAGCAATATCATTTCATCAAGCACAGCTCAGAAAATGACAATTTGTGGTAGTTATTAATCTATCACATTTAACTATGTGAAGTATAATCCCCTGTGCCTCTGTAGTGTGGGACCAGGTAGCAGAAGAGCTGGAAGGCTGGGGTGGGGATGGAATTGGGCCTTGCAGGTGCCCGAGCAGCTAAGAGGAGCACTGGATGAAGGCGGGGCTCCAAGCCACTACCAGGACCTCACCGTGCTGTGGGCAGGAACCAGAAAGAAGCCATGGATCTTCACACTGCTTGGCTGACCCACAGAGAGGAGCACCAGATGAAGCCAAGAAGATAATATAAAGAAATACTTTCAAAAATATGAGCCCTGGGCCAGGGATATAGCTCAGTGGCACAGTATCTCCCTCAAAAATATGAGCCCCATCTATCACTGACAGCCAGTTTTCATTGAATGTTCATCATTTTTCAAATCCATATATTCACATTAAATCTCCCAATTTCTATTTTTATTTTGTTTTTTGTTTTGGGGTATTTATTTACTTATATTTTGAGACAAGAGTCTCACTATGTAGTCCAGGCTGGCTTTAAACTCACTGTGTAGCACAGGGTAGCCTCAAACTCATGGTAATCCTTTGCCTCAGCCTTCCAACTGCTAGGTGTGCACTATCACATCTGGCTGAAATCTCCCAATTTTGTTTTTCCGTTTAGTTTATTGGTACATTTTAGGTATGCAATACAGTTACATTCATCATTGAGATCTTGTACCTTTACATGATGTATCTCGGTTCTTATTTTTTCCCCATTCCCCTGCCCTCCCTTCGACCCCTCCACCCTTCCCTATTTACAAAGACTTTGTTTCCATGTTTTACCTTTTCTCATATTTTTCTTTTCCCTTCTTTCCTTTCCCCTTCCCCTCCCACTCCCCCTATTCCTTTAAACATTTTCTTCTATTTCACAATATCAATTATATATTTTGATTCTAATTTACACTTTTAGTTTTTCACACCAAAGAAACTATTCGGTATTTACACATGTGTGTCCTATTTATTTCACTTAAGAGTATCACTTCAGTGTGCATCTGCTTAGCTTTAAATGTCTCTAGTTTCTCATTCTTTATGGCTGAGTAGTACTCCATTTTATAAAAAACCCACATCTTCTTTATCCAGTCTCCAGTTGACGGGCAATTGAGCTGTTTCCAAGTTTTAGTTATTTCAATCTGTGTTGCTATAAACATGGGTGTGCATATATCACTGTGGTATGATTCTTTTAATTCTTTTGGAAAGATACCCAGTAGAGGAATAGTGGGTCAAATGGGACTTCCAATCCTAGTTGTTTGAGGTATCTCCATATGGATTTCCACAGTGGTTGCTCCAGTCTGCACTCCGACCAACAATGAAGAAGGGTTCCTTTCTCCCCACAATCCTGCCAGCACTTGTTATTGGTTGATTTCATGATAGCAGCCATTCTTTCTGGGGTGAGGTGGAATATCAGAATTGTTTTCCTCTGCATCTCTCAAATGTTGAACATTTTTTCATATGTTTATTTGCTGCTTTTACTTCTTTGTCTGAGAAATGTCTGTTCATTTAAGATTACCATTTTTGAATTGGGTCTTTATATTTGGGGCAATGATTTTTTTGAATTCTTTATAGATTCTAGATAGTAGACCTTTGTCTGTGGAACAGCTGTTAAAAGTGTTTTTCCACATTTTAGGTTGTCTTTTAGCTCTGTTGGTGGTTTTTCTTCCAGTGCAGAAGCTTTTCAATAAGATTAGATCCCAGTTGTTGATTCTTTGTGCTAGTTCCAATGCTACTGAAGACTTGTTCATAAAGACTTTTCCTATGCCAATATGTTTGAGAGTTCTACTTAACTTATCTTCCAGCAAGTTTAGTGTTTCTGTTTTAACATTTAGATCTTTAATCCATTTTGATTTTACTTTAGTGCATGGTGAAAGATAGGGGTCTAGTTTTAATCTTTGGCAGGTTGAAATCCAGTTTTTCCAACAACATTTATTAAAGAGGCTATCTTTCCTCCAGAGAGGATGGTTGGCTCCTTTGTCAAAGATGAGGTAGCTGAGTCTGTCTGGAGTTGTCTCTGCATCTTCTAACCTATTCCACTGATCCTTGGGTCTGTTTCTTTGCCAGTACTGTGTTGTTTTTGTCACAGTGGCTTTGTCATACAGTTTCAAGTTGGGAATTGTGATACCCCTGCCATGACTGGGTTGCCTAGAATTGTTTTTGCTTTCTAGGTCTCCTCTGGTTCCAGATGAACTTTTGGATTTTTTTCTCTAGTTTTGTGAAATATGCTGTTGGGATTTCAATTGGGGTTGCATTGAATCTGTATAGCAATTTTGGAAGTATGGCCATTTTCACTTTGTTGGTTCTTCCTTCCCAGGAATAGGGGATGCCTTTCCATTTTCTTATATCCACTTTGATCTCTTTTTTCAGAGTGCTGTATTTCTTAATGTAGAGGTCTTTTGCTACCTTCATTAGAGTGATTCCAAAATATTTCATTTTTTTCGATGCTATTATGAAAATGATTGTTTCCTTAATTCTTCTTTCAGTGAGTCTCCCATTTTTTAACAGCTGACAAGAATTTGAAAAACATTGTACCGTTGGGCAGAAATGTAAGTGTGGGCAACATCTGGCCTCTGGGCTGGCAGTTTGCTCTATCTTGTTTAGAAGGAGCCATGAACTTGCACTGAATGGGCTGAGGGGAAGCTGGGAAGTGGTGTGTCAGGGCAGTTGTGAGAAGTCAGAATGTGGAGGATTTTGAGAAGCCAGCCCTGGTGGACATCAAAAATCCCACAAATCTTTACTATCCAAGTCAATTTTTTGCACATGTCTTACAAATGTATTCATCTATTCACTTGGAAAATATTTAGGAGTTTCTGTGTCAGGCACCATGCTAAGGAAGGAGGTAATACAATGAATGTCTTAGTGGCTCAGGCTGCCATAACAAAATCCCATAGATTGAGTATCTGAAACACAGAAATTCATATTTCAGGGTTCCAGCATGGTCATGTTCGGAACACAATTAGCTTGAAAAAGGTTTTCTTCTCATTCTGTGTTCACTTGACCTCTTTGTGCACATGGGTTGAGAGGAAGAAAGAATAAGTTCTATTTGAAGGGTGGGGGCTCCTCCCAAAAATTCTGGAAGACTGCTGGCTGGAGATGGGGTCTAGTATTCTTCTTAGCCCAGAGAGCTCTTTAAGAGACAACAGAGAAGAGTTGCCCCCAGCACTGAGGATATGAGCCTTCTGGGCTGCCATACCACTGGACCCAGTACTAAGGAGGTGAGCTACTTGGGTGCCAGCAGCACAGGCCCACCCAATCGAAATGAGAAGACTCATAAACAAGTCTCAAAACCAGACTTCCAGATCACCTACAGCAACCCCAAAGGGAAACAAGATGGAACAATCTGATACTCAATCACCTGGACTCCCTGAACTGGCAACAAAACAGGATCTGGAAAAAAATAAAATCAGAAATAATTTCTCACATAACAGCAGAGATTGTGCCCATAGTGCAAGACAAATTAATAAATCTAGAGTGGAAACAGATTAAAAAAATAGAGGAGCTGAGGAACATGACGGAATCCCAACATAGGAAACAAATGGAATCCTCCATAAACCAGATGCAAACAGATTTCCAGGAGATTAAAAACACCATTGAAAGTATACAGAGCAGAATGAGCCAATGTGAGGACAGAATTTCAGATATAGAAGATAAGATTGCAATTAGTGACTAGGAAAAAATTGCTTCAAAATTGTAAGGGATCATGAGAAATCAATCCAGCAGCTGCTGGATGATACAAAGAAGAATAAAATAAGACTGATTGGAGTCAATGAAAAAACAGGAGAGAGTGCAAATGACATAAAAAATGTTCACAGAAGTAATGGCAGAAAACTTCCTAAGCAGGGGGAAAGAACTTAACATACAAATAAGTGAGGGATATAGGACTCCAACTAGCCATGATAAAAACAATCTACACCTAGGTATATAATAGTTAAGATTCCAGAAACCCAACAGAAGAACAAAATTCTACAAGCAGTTAGAGAAAAGAAACAAATCACATACAAAGGAAAGCCCATCAGAATCACAGCAGACTTCTCAATGCAAACCCTCAAGGCAAGAAGAGCTTGGAGTGATGTATTTCAAGCCCTAAAGGAAAACAGCCTCCAACCCAGATTGATGTACCCTGCAAAAGTATCTTTCAAACTTGATGGAGAATTAAGATACTTTCATGACAAAGAGCACCTCAGGAACTTCATGAATACCAAACCAACACTACAAAAAATTTTAGACAATACCCTAGGAAAAGACAATGAGGATCACAACCCCAGGAAGCACAGCAGAATGAATCCATCTGGTATGACAAGGAATTAAATGCAAAGGAGGAGAATCCAACAAAAGGAAAAAGTCATGACAATGATAAGTCAATACATATCAGTTATAACCATGAATGTTAATGGTCTGAATTCAACAATGAAAAGGAATAGACTGGCAGAATGGGTCAAAAATCAAGATCCAACAATATGCTGCATACAAGAAACACACTTAAATAAAAAAGAAACTCATACATTAAAAGTTAAAGGGTGGAAAACAATACTCCATGTGGCAGGAACCTGAAAAAAAGAAGGAGTAGCTATCCTCTTTGCAGATCAAGTGGATTTCAAACCAACACTGACTAAGAGAGACAAAGAAAGACACTATATCCTTGTAAAGGGAAAAATCCAAGAGGAAGAGATAACAGTCATAAATATATGTGCACCAAACAATAGTGCACCCAACTATATAAAACAAATACTAACAGACATTAAAAGTCGTATATGCACTAATAAAATAGTACTGAGGGACCTCAATACCCCACTGTCACAAATAGATAGATTAACTAGACAAAAAATAAGTAATGAAATACTAGAACTCAATCGAACTCTTGAACAAATGAACTTAACAGATGTTTACAGAGTGTTCCACCCCACAAAATCAGAATACATATTCTTTTCAGCTGAACAAGGTTTGTTCTCCAAAATAGACCACATATTTGCTCATAGAACATGCTCAAGTAAGTGGAAAGGAATTGACATTATCCCCTCTCTATTTATCAGACCATAGTGCAATTAAATTGGATATCAACAGCAAAAGAAATTGCAAAAATTTCATAAACATGTGGAAATTGAACAACACACTTCTGAATAACCAATGGGTCACAGAGGAAATTAAAGAAGAAATTAGACAGTTCCTTCAATTAAATGACAATGACAGTTCAACATATTGGAATATATGGAACACAATGAAAGTGGTTTATGAGAGAAATTCATAGCAGTGAATACTCCTATTAGGAAAACAGAGCAAGCCCAATTAAACAACCAGATGCTGAATCTCAAACTTCTACAAAAAAGAAGAGCAGGACAAACCCAAAGCTCATACAAGGGAGGAAATTGTAAAGATCAGAGCAGAAATCAATTCAATGGGGACTAAGAGAATGATACAAAAACTCAATGAAGCCAAGAATTGGTTCTTCAAAAGAACAAAGAAAATTGACAAACCCTTAGCCAACCTTGCCACAAAAAGGAAGGAAAAGGCCCAAATCCACCCAATTAGGAATGAAAAGGATGAAATTACAACAGACCCAGAAGAAATCCATTGGATCATCAATACCTACTTCAAGAATGTATACACCACTTAGATGGAAAACACAGAAGAAATGGACAGATTCCTAGATATGTTTGAATCACCAAAGTTGAGTGAAGAAGACCTAAAAATTCTAAACAACCCAATATCATTCAATAAAATTGAAAATGTAATTCAAAACTTACTAACTAAGAAAAGCCCGGGTCACGATGACTTCACTGCTGAATTCTACAAGTCATTTAGAGAGGAACTACTGCCACTACTTTTTAAACTCATCAATGAATTTGAAAGGGAAGCAATACTCCCAAATTCATTCCTGGAAGCAAGCATCACTTCGATCCCCAAAGCAGAGAAAGACCCAACTGAAAAAGTGAACTATAGGCCAATCTCACTAATGAACGTAAATGCAAAAATCCTTATGATACTGTCAAACAAAATGCAGAAGATCATCAAGAAAATCATGCACCTTGACCAAGTAGGATTCATCACAGTGATGTAGGGATGGTTCAACAAACCCAAATTAATCAATGCAATACACTATATCAATAGAGCCAAGGACAAAAACCATATGATCATCTTAATAGATGCAGAAAAAGCATTTGACACAATACAGCACACATTTATAATAAAAACCCTATAAAAGTTGGAATAGAGGGTCTCTACCCCAATCTGATAAAAGCCATCTATGAAAAACAGTCAATATCATACTAAATGGTCAAAAACTGAAATCCTTCACACTAAAATCAGAAACAAGAAAAGGATGTCCACTATCACCACTCCTGTTCAATATAATTTTGGAAACATTAGCCACAGCAATTAGACAAGGGAAAGAAATAAAAGGAATAAAGATAGGAAATGAAGAAGTCAAATTGTCATTATTTGCAGATGACATGATACTCTATACAGAAGACCCCTATAACTCCACCAAAAGTCTTCTAGAATTAATAACCAAATTTAGTACAGTAGCTGGATACAATGTCAACACACAGAAATCAATAGCTTTCCAATACACGAACAATAGACTCACTGAGAGAGAAACAGAGCAAACAATTCCTTTCACAGCAGCATCCAAAAAGTGAAATACCTAGAAATCAACCTAACAAAAGAAATCAAAGACCTCTTCTCTGAAAACTATAACATTCTGAAAAGAGAGATTGAAGATGAAAGCAGAAAATGGAAAGACATCCCTTGCTCCTGGATCAGAAGGATCAACATAGTGAAAATGGCCATACTTCTAAAAGTGCTATATAGATTCAATGCATTCCTAATTGATATCCCAAAAGCATACTTTACAGACCTTGAGAAAACAATCCAAAATTTCATTTGGAACCAGAAGAGACCCAGAATAGCAAAAACAATTGCAGGCAACAGATACATGGCAGGGGGTATCACAACCCCCAATTTAAACTATACTACAAAGCTACAGAGACAAAAACAGCATGGTACTGGCAAAGAAACAGACTTGAGGATCAGTGGAACAGAGTGTAAGATGCAGAAACAACTCCAGACACATTCAGCCAACTCCTCTTTGACTAAAGAGCCAAACACCCTCACTGGAGGAAAGATAGCCTCTTTATTAAATGGTGATGGAAAAATTGGGTTTCAACTTGCCAAAGATTAAAACTAGACCTATATCTCTCACCATGTACTAACCTAAAATGAAAATGGATTAAAGATATAAATATTAAAATAGAAACACTGAACTGGCTGGAACAGAGGTTAGATAGAACTCCTAAAGACATTGGTTTAGGAAAAGATTTTATGAATAAACTTTAGTTGCCCATGAACTAGCACATTCAACAAGTTGGATCTCTTCTTATTAAAAAGCTTCTTCACAGAAACAGAAGTCACCAGCAGTGTGAAGAGACAATCCACAATGTGGGAAGAAAATTTCACCATCTGTCCCTCAGACAAAGGTCTACTATCTAGAATTTGTAAAGAACTTGAAAAAGTTAAACCTCTCTGCCACCTGCCTTGCAAGCACAAGGTCCTGAGTTTGAACCCAGGTACCAAAAAATCAAACCTCCCAAATTTAAAGACCCAATCCAAAAATCTGAAATGAACAGACATTTCTCAGACAATGAAGTAGGAATAGCAAGTAAACATAAAAAAAAGTTCAACATCACTGGTCTTTTGAGAGATGAAAATGAAAACAACACTGAGATTCCACCTCACCCCAGAAAGAATGGCTCCTATCATGAAATCAACCAATAACAAATGCTGGCAGGGCTGTGGGGAAAGAGGAACCCTGCTCCACTGCTGGTGGGAGTGTAGACTGGTGCAAACACTGTGGAAATCAGTATGGAGATACCTCAAAGAATAAGGATTGGAAGTCCCATTTGATCCAGCTATTCCCCTGCTGGGTATCTTCCCCAAAGAATTAAAAGAATCATACCACAGTGATATATGTGCACCCATGTTCATAGCAGCACAGTTTGTAATAGCTAAAACTTGGAAGCAGCCCAATTGTCCAGCAACTGGAGAGTGGATAAAGAAAATGTTTTAAAAAATAAAATGGAATATTACTTAGCCATAAAAAATGAGAAATTAGGATGGAGGGAAGGAAGGGAGGGTAGGGGAAGGGGGACAAATAAGAACCAAGAGAGTATGTAAAGGTGAAAAATTCCAATGATGAATGTCATTATATTGTATACCTAAAATGTACCAATAAAAGGATATACAGTTAAAAAAAATGAGAAATTAGAGACATTTATAGCTAAACGGACCCACATTGAGGCGATACTCTTAAGTGAAATAAACAGGACACACATGTGCAAATACCAAATAATTTCTGTAGTGTGAGAAACTGAAAGTGTAAATAAGGACTAAAAGGTATAATAGATAATGTGAATTAGGAAGAAAAGGGGCAAAAGGGAAGGACAAATGGGCGGGGTAGGGGAAAGGAAAGAAGGGAATGGAATTAATATGAGAAAATGGAAAAATGGAAACAAAGTCCCTGTAAGTAGGATAGCAATGGAGGCATTGAAAGGAGAGCAGGGGAAGGGTGAAAAATATGAACCAAGAGAGATTATGTAAAGGTGCAAATTTCCAATGATGAACATCATTATATTGTATACCTAAAATGTACCAATAAAATTAATTAAAAAAAGAATAATTTCTTTGTTTTAATAAAGACACTAATCATCATTTTTGCTCTACTCTAATGATCTCATCTAACCCTAATTACTCCCCAAGGGCCTTAATTCCAAATACCATCACATTGGGGGTTCATATATCAAAATATGAACTTTCAGAGACCACATATATTCAGTCCATAATATTGAATAAGATATTGTTTTAATCAATTTCTATTGCCAATAACACACCACATGTGAGGCAAGTTCAAAGAAAAGAGGTTTATTTTGGTTCAAAGTTCTGAACCAAGTTTTTGTGGCTGTATTTGGTGTAACCTTGTTGTCAGAATTCCAAGGTGCACAGCGTATCACATCAGGAGAGACTGCCAGCACTTGAGAGACAGGAAGCCAGAGAGTAAGTCAAGGAAGCTGAACTTGCTTTGTACCAACTCATTCTCTCAGGTGCTAACTCAGTTCCAGGAGACATGACCCGCTCCCATCAGACAGCATTGATCACTTCCAGGGGTGATGCCTCCATGACCATAGGCTTTACCTCTTGAAAGTCTTACCACTTTTCAATGCATTGCTGACAAAACTTCCAGTACAGGAACCCTTTGGAGGTAAACTACAATCATATCCAAACCACAGTAGTGGATTTTATGCCAAGTCTTAATATGTCCTGTTATTTTGAACACAAAGAGTTGCGTGGTGGATTCCAGATAGTCGAGATAGAATGAAGAAATATATAAATGTTGCTGAACAATATTCATAGGTAATACTGAGAAGTTTCATTTGTCTGAGCACGGGGTGGCCAGTGGCCAGATCCTATAGTGATTTTAATTTTAGACTAAAGGTTTGGATTTTATTGTACAGGCAGTGGGGTCCTTAATTTTTGAGATAAGGAATAATAGAAATTGTGGGTGCTAATCTGAATGTAATGTATAGGATGGAGTGGACAATAAGGGGAAGAGAGTCATGACATTCTTAGTGTTCCTAGTAATACTATTAGTGAGAATAATATAAACTTTACCAGGTAATGACAGATGGAATGGAGAAGGAAAAAAGCACATAAGACATTTAGAGGTTCAGATGGATTCATTAACTGTCCCATATGATAGGGCAAGTGGAAGAAAGGAATCAAGGATGATTCTGGAGTTTTATGCTTGTGTGGTTAGACAGATGCTGGTGATGCAAACCCAAGTAAGAAATGCAAGAGCAAGGGGGAAGTGGGTGGATATGTTAAATTCTATTGTGCGCAATGCTGAATTTGAGATTACAGTATGAAATCTGGATTAAGCTGAGGAAGAAACAAGATATGAAACCAGAGATAGGGTCAGAGATATCTACATGGGAGATTTTTTGCACCTTGTGGCAAACATTTTTAATTTTTTTTTTTGGTACCGGGGATCGAGCTCGGGACCTTGCACTTGTGAGGTAGGCAGGCCACAGCAGAACCACTGAGCTAAATCTCCAGGCCTGTGACAAACTTTTAAATGCTGGGAGGGAGTAAAGAGTCTCTAGAGAGACTGGAGGAAAAAGAGATGACTGAAGACAAAATCACACTGATTGCAGAATGTGGTTGGTTAGGAAGCAAAATAGAGGCCAGGGAGTGAGTTGAGCTCAGAAGGAGCCAGGGTGGTGTTTGGACTTCTTTTGCAAAACAAGAGATTGAAGAAAATGGATGCAGATGATCAATGGTCCCAAATGCTACTATATCAAGAAGACTGAGGACTGAGAAGTGCACATGCTGCATTTGGCAGCTAGGCAACTCACTGGTGACTTTTGAGAATGGTTATCATCAGAGGTTGAGGTGCAACATTTCCCCTCTGTTGTATACATGCTCAGTTTTAACTACTGTGCACCCTCCTGGGTGTGTACACAAGTTCAACACACAGCAGATTGAACATCGATGCACAAGACAAGCACCCACGAATGCTTTACACAATTTTTCTTATTCAGGCATGATGGAATCACAAAACTCATATTTAGAGTCTAAAGACTCAGTGCTAATATTTAAAAGTAACCAATAAACAGTTAAACATTTTTTCGGTTCCATCCAATTCAGGAGATCTATGCATCTGAGAGACCTAAACTACTTGGTCAAAGGTGCCCTGTAAGGAAAACTCTCAGGACGAACAATCGCTCAGTGAGCAGCCACTTTTTTGTGAGCTGTCTGGCAGCCAAACATGTTTATGAGCTTTTAAAAGGCCCTGCAAGGGTGTAAAGGCTGAGGGCATACAGAGAGGACCTCTATTCACCCTGTAATGTCATCATGGAGATCTCACTTGTGTCCCAAGGCTTGCAGTTTTGGCACAGGAAAATAACGAATGACAGTTGAAAATGCAAATAATTGCTAAATTTTTCTGCATAAGTCTTTGTTTTCAAACACTGCTGAAAGTGTTAATGTACCCAGAATCTGTCAACTGCAGCCTCAAACTAGATGAATTCTGTGTACCAAGAGAGGGGCTGGAGGGCTTTATATTCACTTGGTAATTATATAGTAATGGGTATTTCATGCATTTTTAGAAATGGAGTGTGGAGCTTGGAGAGAGAGCAGGCACTTAGTGCAGTGAAAGCTCTGGTTGCGTGGCTTGGCCTCATGTGCACCACCACAGTCTCTTTGGGGGCAGCCTGTCCGGCACTGGTCCTGGCTGGCACAAGCCTTGAGAAGAAATGAGAGGGCAACCTGGCATTTTCTTATTTGTTTATTTTAACCTCTCAGGCCTGCTGAAAACAACTGGAATCTTCTGAGTCGCTGAAAGCACAAAGGCTTCTTTGATGGAGCTCTTGGCCCCTGCAACCCTAAAGCCAAAGGGGTTCATTGATTAAGTTGTTGGGTGACTATGGCCTCTGTGAATTCAGGTCAGACCAGAGGCAATGGTTACTTGCTGGCAGGTTACTGTCCTTAACACAATCTCTACTATCGTCTTTAAAGCTTAACATGAAAGCATATTTCACCGAAACCCAGCATTCCACTTTGGGAATTATGTTGAATCTGGGCATCTGCTTGTGGAGGTGCTGGGAAAGCAAAGATAAAAATTTTGTGTGCCCAAATGTCCTGTTCTTATCAAGGTATCAGTCAGATGTAATAGGGTGCATTCTAATGATCTCATTTTAAGTTAATTGCTTCTTTAAAGGTCCAAATATAGTCAAATTCTGAGGTACTGAAGGTTAGTCTCAACATATGAATATGTAGGAGATGATGCAGCTCATAACAGACATATTGATTGTCATAAAAAAACACTGTCTCAGCAAGTCAGATAATACTTTACACTTACTTTATAAGTGATGAAATTGGCACGCACAGATAATAAGTAATGAATCTAAATTTTTTTTCAGCCAGTAAGTGGCAGGGCTGAGACATGGACCAGGTTTCCAGACCCAAACCTTTGGGTAAGACCAAATTGCTTCCTATCATTTAGAAAGTCTTTCTTAAGGAGAGAGCCAAAAAAATTTCTCCTCCTGGGTATAAATTGACAAATTCATGGTTGTTTAGTAGTCAGTTGCATCTCAGACACTGATGAAGTTGAATAGCATTTGTTTGTGGAAAGGAATCATTGTTAATACAATATTCCTATATAATGGGATCAAGAGAATGATATAATTATGTGCTTTTCCCCAAGATCTGTAATAACTTGTGTTTTATATGAGAATAGAAATATTATTCCAAGCTCACTAAAATTGGCTGAATTTTGCATGCTAAATGTGGCCAGATACATATCCTACTTCACATCTTGGTTTCTGGAGACTCATGTAGAAGAAATAATGCTAGTAAAACTTCACATAAAAGAAAACTGGTAGAAAGAGTTGGAAAAAAGGAGAAACCTAAAATAGATTTTTACCTGCTATAATATAAACTTTTTTGGTATGCTTTAGCATTTTTGATGTTACAGAACCACTCAGAATATTTTTTTGCAGGAAAGCACACATAATACATTTTGCTGAAATTTTCTGGAGGTTCATGGGACTCCACAAAGCTCATCCAGGGGTTTTTGCATTAGTGGAATTTTTTAAAAATTTAATTTTATTGGTACATTTTAGGTATACAATATAATGACATTCATCATTGGAAATTTGGACCTTTACATAGTCTCTCTTGGTTCTTATTTTTCACCCTTGCCCAGCCCTCCCTTCAACTCCTCCCGTCCTCCCTATTTACAAAGATTTTGTTCCTGTTTTTCCATTTTCTCATGTTAATCCCATTCCCTTCTATCCTTTCCCCTAACCCTCCCACTTCCTTCCCCTTTCCCAATTTTCTTCCTATTTCACATTACCTATTATACATTTAGTCCTTATTTACACTTTCAGTTTCTCACACCACAGAAACTATTCGGTTTTTACACATGTGTGTCCTATTTATTTCACTTAAGAGTATTGCCTCAATGTGCACCCATTTAGCAATAAATGTCTCTAATTTCTCATTTTTTATGGCTGAGTAGTACAACATTTGATAAAAAAGTCCCACATTTTCTTGATCCAGTCTCCAGTTGATGGGCATTTGGGTTGTTTCCAAGTTTTAGCTATCACAAACTGTGCTGCTATGAACATGGGTGCACATATATCACTGTGGTATGATTCTTTTAATTCTTTGGGGAAGATACCCAGCAGTGAAATAGCAGGGTCAAATGGGACTTCCAGTCCTAGTTCTTTGAGCTATCTCCATACTGATTTCCACAGTGGTTGCACCAGTCTGCACTCCCACCAGCAGTGGAGCAGGGTTCCTCTTTCCCCACAGCCCTGCCAGCATTTGTTATTGGTTGATTTCATGATAGCAGCCATTCTTTCTTGAGTGAGGTAGAATCTCAGGGTTGTTTTCATTTGCATCTCTCGAATGACCAGTGATGTTGAACACTTTTTCATGTATTTATTTGCTATTTCTACTTCTTTGTCTGAGAAATGTCTCTTCATTTCAGATGTCCATTTTTAGATTGGGTCTTTAAATTTGGGAGGTCTGATCTTTTTAAGTTCTTTATAGATTCAAGTTAGTAAACCTTTGTCTGAGGAAGAGCAGGTGAGGATTTTTTCCCACATTGTGGGTTGTCTCTTCACACTGCTGGTGGTTTCTCTTGCTGTGCAAAGCCTTTTAATAAGAAGAGATCCCATTTGTTAATTGTTTGTTCTAGTTCATGGGAAACTGAGGTTTTCTTCATAAAATCTTTTCCTACACTGATGTCTTCAAGGGTTCTACCTAACCTCTGTTCCAACTGGTTCAGAGTTTCTATTTTAATATTTAGATCTTTAATCCATTTTGATTTTAATTTAGTGCATGGTGAGAGATATAGGTTTAGTTTTAATCTTTGGCAAGTTGAAGCCCAATTTTTCCAGCACCATTTATTAAAGAGGCTATCTTTCCTCCAGTGAAGGTGTTCGGCTCTTTTATTGAAGATGAGATGGCTGAGTGTGTCTGGTGTTGTTTCTGCATCTTCTAATTGGTTCCACTGGTCCTCGGGTCTGTTTCTTTGCCAGTACCATGCTGTTTTTATCACAGTAGCTTTGTGGTATAGTTGCAGGTTGGGGATTGTGATACCCCCTGCCATGTCTCTGTTACCTAGAATTGCTTTTGCTATTCTGGGTCACTTCTTGTTCCAAATGAATTTTTGGATTGTTTTCTCAAGGTCCATGAAGTATGCGGCTGGGATCTCAATTGGAATTGCATTAAATCTATATAGCAGTTTTGGAAGTATGGCCATTTTCACTATTTTAATCCTTCCTACCCACAGGAGCAGGGGATGTCTGTCCATTTTCTGATATCATCTTCAATCTCTCTTTTCAGAGTGCCATAGTTTTTAGAGAAGAGGTCTTTGATTTCTTTCATTAGGTTGATTCCTAGGTATTTCAGTTTTTTGGATGCTATTGTGAAAGGAATTATTTGCCCTATTTCTCTCTCAGTGAGTCTGTCATTCGTGTAGGGGAAAGCTATTGATTTTTGTGTGTTGACCTTGTAACCAGCTACTTGACTGAATTTGGTTATTAAGTCTAGAAGACTTTTGGTGGAGTTCTTGGGATCTTCTGTATAGAGTATCATGTCATCTGCAAATAATGACAATTTGACTTCTTCGTTATCTATCTTTATTCCTTTTATTTCTTTCTCTTGCCTAATTGCCATGGTTAATGTTTCCAGAACTATATTGAACAAGAGTGGTGGTAGTGGACATCTTTGCCTTGTTCCTGATTTTAGTGTGAAGGATTTCAGTTTTTGACCATTTAGTATGATATTGGCTGTTGGTTTTTCATAGATGGCTTCTATCAGTTTGAGGTAGAGACCATCTGTTGCAATTTTTTGTAGGGTTTTTATTATAAATGTGTGTTGGATGTTGTCAAATGCTTTTTCTGCATCTATGGAGATAATCATATGGTTTTTGTCCTTGGCTCTATTGATATAGTGTATTACACTGATTGATTTTCATATATTGAACCATCCCTGCATCCCTGGGATGAATCCCAGTTGGTCAGGGTGTATGATCTCCTTGATGATCTTCTGCATTCTGTTTGCCATTATCTTATTAAGGAGTTTTGCATCTGTATTCATTAGTGAGATTGGCCTATAGTTCTCTTTTTCAGTTGGTCTTTCTCTGCTTTGGGGATCAAGGTGATGCTTGCTTCCAGGAATGAATTTGGGAGTATTGCTTCCCTTTCAATTTCATTGAAGAGTTTAAACAGTAGTGGCAGCAGTTCCTCTCTAAATGTCTTGTAGAATTCAGCAGTGAAGCCATCAGGGCCTGGGCTTTTCTTAGTTGATAAGTATTTAATTACATTTTCAATTTCATTGGTTGATATTGGGTTGTTCAGAATTTTTAGGTCTTCATTCAACTTTGGTAATTCATATGTATCTAGGAATCTGTCCATTTCTTCTGTGTTGTCCATCTTATTGGAATATAGGTTCTGGAAGTAGGTATTGATGATCCTTTGGATTTCTGCTGGGTTTGTTTTCATTTCACCCTTTTCATTCCTAATTGAATGGATTTGGGCCTTTCCTTTCCTTTTTCTGACAAGGTTGGCTAAACGTTTGTCAATTTTGTTGATTCTTTCAAAGAACCAACTCTTGGCTTCATTGATATTTTGTATCATTCTCTTAGTCTCCATTGCATTGATTTCTCCTCTGATCTTTACAATTTCCTCCCTTGTATGAGCTTTGGGGTTGTCCTGCTCTTCTTTTTCTAGAAGCTTGAGGTTCAGCATCAGGTTGTTTAATTGGGCTCGTTCTGTTTTCCTAATATGTATATGCACTGCTATGAATTTCCCTCATAAGACTGCTTTCATTGTGTCCCATAGATTCCGATATGTTGTATTGTCATTGTCATTTAATTGAAGGAACTGTCTGATTTCTTCTTTAATTACCTCTGTGACCCATTGGTTATTCAGAAGTGTGTTGTTCAATTTCCATGTGTTTATGAAATTTTTTGAGTTTCTTTTGCTATGGATCTCCAATTTCATCACACTGTGGTCTGATAATATACAGGGGATAACTTCAATTCCTTTGCACTTACTTAAACATGTTCTATGTGTGAATATGTGGTCTATTTTTGAGAATGACCTATGTGCAGCTGAGAAGAATGTGTATTCTGATTTTGTGGGGTGGAAGACTCTGTAAACATCTGTTAAGTTCATTTGTTCAAGAGTTCGATTGAGTTCCAGTATTTCATTACTTATTTTTAGTCTAGTTGATCTATCTATTTGTGACAGTGGGGTATTGAGGTCCCCCACTACAATTGTATTAATGCATATATGACTTTTCCTGTCCATTAGTATTTGTTTTATATAGTTGGGTGCACTAGTGTTTGGTGCATAGATATTTATGATTGTCATCTCTTCCTCTTGGATTCTTCCCTTTACAAGGATGTAGTGTCCTTCTTCATCTCTCTTAATTAGTGTTGGTTTGAAATGTACTTGATCTGCAAAGAGGATAGCTACTCCTGCTTTTTTTCAGGTTCCTGTCTCATGGAGTATTGTTTTTCACCCTTTAACTTTCAGTCTGTGAGTTTCCTTTTGAATGAAATGTGTTTCCTGTATGCAGCATATTGTTGGATTTTGCTTCTTGCCCTATTCTGCCAGTCTATTTCTTTTGATTGGTGAATTGAGACCATTAACCTTGATGGTTCTAACTGAAATGTATTGACTTGTCATTGCCATGAGTTTTTCTTTTTGTTGGGTTCTCCCTCTTTACATTTAATTTCTTGTCATGCCAGATGGCTTCATTCTGCTTTGCTTCCTGGGGTTGTGATCCTCAATGTCTGTTCCTAGGATATTGTGCAAAATTCTTTGGAGTGCTGGTTTGGTATTCACAAAGTTCCTAAGGTGCTCTTTGTCATGAAAGTATCTTATTTCTCCATCCATTTTGAAAGATAGTTTTGCAGGGTACATCAATCTGGGTTGGAGGCTGTTTTCTTTCAGGGCTTGGAATATGTCACTCCAAGCTCTTCTTGCCTTGATGGTTTGTGTTGGGAAGTCTGCTGTGATTCTGATGGGCTTTCCTCGTATGTGATTTGTTTCTTTTCTCTGACTGCTTGTAGAACTTTGTTCTTCTGTTGTGTTTCTGGAATCTTAACAATTATATGCCTATGTGTAGATTGTTTTTGATCAAGGCTATTTGGAGTCCTATATCCCTCACTTATCTGTATGTCAAGCTCTTTCCCCTGCTTGGGAAGCTTTCTGCTATTATTTCTGTGGAGAGATTTTTTTATGTCATCTCCACCCTCTCCTCTTTCTTCATTGAGCCCAATCAGTCTTACGTTGTTCTTCTTTGCATCATCTAGTGGCTGCTGGATTGATTTCTCATGTTCTCTTATAAGTTTGAAGCAATTTTTCTTTTCCTGGTCACTAATTGCAATCTTATGTTCTATATCTGAAATTCTGTCCTCACATTGGCTCATTCTGCTGTGTAGACTTTCAATGGAGTTTTTCATGTCCTGGAAATCTATTTGCATCTGTTTTATGGATTACATTTGTTTCCTATATTGGGATTCCATCATGTTCTTCAGCTCCTCTCTAGATTTATTAATCATGACTTGCACTAGGGACACAATTTCTCCTGTTATCTGAGAAATTATTTCTAATTTCATTTTTTCCAGATCCCCTTTTGTTGCCAGTTCAGTGGGTCCAGGTGTTTGAGAATCAGAATGTTCCATCTCCTTTCCCTTTGGTCTTGCTGTAGGTGATCTGTAAGTCTGGTTTTGAGACTTATTTACGTGTTTTCTCATTTTGACGGGGGCGAGGGGCTGTTAGTGCCTGCACAGATTACCTCGTCTGTGCTGGGAGAGGTGGGATAGGGGCTGGGTGTAGTGGTAGGGATGGTGACCCAAAAGCCCTTTCCTGTGGGCTGGGAGCAGTGGGAGAGATGGTGTCTTGGAAGACCCTTCCTGTGGACCAGGAGCAGTGGGATGGCAGCTCAGAAGCCCCTACCTCTGGGCTGGGACTGGTGGGAGGGATGCTGGCCCAGAAGCCCCTTCCTCTGGACCAGGAGCAGTGGGACAGAAGGTGGCCCAAAACCCTTTCCTCTGGGCTGGGAGCAGAGGGACGGATGGTGACTGGGAAGCCCCTTCCTCTGGACCAGGAGCAGTGGGACGACGGCTGAGAAGCCCCCACCTCTGGGCCAGGAGCTGCAGACTCAGTACCATGGTCTGATGTTCTGGTGTCCTCTGTGTCTTTGTAGTGTGGAACCCGTTGGCTGCCTGTCTGCAGCGGGGTGATTTGGCTTCTTCCGCATGGCTTGGTACTTCAGTAGGGCCTGGGCAGACCTGCCTGTCTGCAGAGGGCTGATTCGGCATGTTCCGCACCACTCGGGACCTCAGTGGGGTGTGATAGACCTGAATTTTTATATATACCTTGTGTTTTCTAACCCTGCTAAATTCAAATACAAGTTCTAGGGGTGCCTAGAGATTTCTTAGTATTTTCTCATTTCATCTACATATAAAGATTTTGCTTCTGCCATGCCAATCCTATCCTAGTTGTGTCATTTTATTGCCAGACTATTTTGGTGGGGCCTAGGTTTCAAAGTTTAATGGACAGATAAAGAGTAAGCATATCTGCCCTTGTTCCCCACCTTAAGGAGAGAGCATTGTATCTTCTCCATTCATATAAGGGATTCTCGGTGGAAGTGTGGAGTACATGTCTTTAATCTGTTGAGAAAGTTCTGTTGTACTTCTAGTCTCCTGATAGCTTTTACCATGAACAGCTGTAGAATGTAGTTCAATACTTTTTCTCCAACTAGTGACAGGATCATATGGCTTTTTCCTTTCCTCTGTTAAAATGATGACTTTTGGGGGTGGATCTTCCAATGCTGAACGAACACTGCCATCCCTATAACAAAACCACTTTCTACATACTGCCATATCTGACTTCTAAGACTTTGTTTTGTTATACAAATTTCTGTCTGTGTTCATACTTTTTTCTTCTATTATCTTTATCCAATTTTAGGATTAGCACAATGTTGATTTCCCAAAATGAGGGGAGAAGTGTTCCTTCTTTTTTCTGCTTTAAATGTTTGATATAATTTATCAGTTAAAATGTTTGTGAGCCTGTTGTTTTCATATAGGTGGGTTTTCAAGCTGGGAATATATTTTCTTTAATATGTGCTATTCAAATTTTGTATTTCCTCCAGAGTTAGTTTCATTAATTTGTCTTCCAAGGTACTTCTTAGAAGTTGTCAAATTTATTTCAAAACAGATTTTTGTAATATGCTTTCTATATCCTTTTATATTCTGTAAAATCTGTGCTAATGTCTCCTAGATCTTAATATTGTAATTTTCAGAATGTATAACTGATATTGTGTAACAGGAAGAAAAGGTCTAAAAGAGCAGGGGAATTGGGAGGAGCAGGCGAATTGTGATGGGAAAGGAAAAAGGGAAAAGAAAAAATATGAGAAAAGGAAAAAATCGAAACAAAGTCTTTGCAAATAGGGAAGGGTGGAGGGGGTGAAGGGAGGGCAAGGGTAGGGGGAAAAAATAAGAACCAAGAGACTCATCTAGTGGTACAAGATCCCAATGATGAATATAACTGTATTTTATACCTGAAATATACCAACAAAGTTAATGGTGGGGGGAAGAGTTCTACCTAACCTCTCTTCCGACTGATTCAGCATTTCTGTTTTAATATTTAGATCATTAATCCATTTTAATTTTAGTTTAGTGCATCGTGAAAGATATAGGTCTAGTTTTAATCTTTGACAAGTTGAAACCCAATTTTTCCAGCACCATTTATTAAAGAGGCTATCTTTTGGTCCAGTTAGGGCGTTTGGCTCCTTTTTTGAAGATGAGGTGGCTGAGTATGTCTGGCATTATTTCTGCATCTTCTACTCTGTTCCACTGGTCCTCAGGTCTATTTTTTTGCCAGTACCATGCTGTTTTTATCACAGTAGCTTTGTAGTATAGTTTCAAGTTGGGGATTGTGATACCCCTTGCCATGTCTCTGTTACCTAGAATTGCTTTTGCTATTCCTGGTCTTTTCATATTCCAAATGAATTTTTTGATTGCTTTCTCAAGGTCCATGAAGTATGCTGTTGGGATTTCATTTGGGATTGCATCGAATCTATATAGAAGTTTTTGGAATTATGGCCATTTTCACTATGTTGATCCTTCCAGAAGCAGGGGATGTCTTTCCATTTTCTGATATCATCTTCAGTCTCTCTTTTCAGAGTGTTGTAGCTTTCAGAGAAGAGGTCTTTGATTTCTTTTGTGAGTTTGATTCCTAGGTATTTCACATTTTGGATGATATTGTGAAAGGAATTGTTTGCTCTGTTTCTCTCTCAGTGAGTCTGTTGTTCGTATAGAGGAAAGCTATTGATTATTGTGTGTTGACCTTGTAACCAGCTGCTGTACTGAAATTGTTTATTATGTCTAGAAGACTTTTGGTAGAGTTCTTGGAGTCTTTTCTATAGAGTATCATGTCATCTGTAAATAATGACAATTTGACTTCTTCATTTTCTATTTTTATTCCTTGCATTTCTTTCTCTTGTGTAATTGTTGTGGCCAATGTTTTCCAAAAGTATATTGAATGGGAGTGGTGATAGTGGACATCCTTGTCTTGTTCCTGATTTTAGTGTGAAGGATTTCAATTTTTGACCATTTAGTATAGTAATGGCTGTTGGTTTTTCATAGACAGCTTTTATCACATTGAGGTACAGAGTATTTACTCCAATTTTTGTAGGTTTTTTATCATAAATGCATGTTGGATTTTGTCACATGCCTTTTCTGCATCTATTGAGATGATCATATGGTTTTTGTCCTTGGCTCTATTGATATAGTGTTTTACATTGATTTGGGTATGTTGAACCATCCCTGCATCCCTGGGATGAGTCCCACTCGGTCAGTTGTATGATCTTCTTGATGATCTTCTGCATTCTATTTGCGAGAATCTTACTAAGGACTTTTGCCTCTATGTTCATTAGTGAGATTGGCCTATGGTTCTCTTTTTTGGTTCGGTCTTTCTCTACCTTGGGGATCAAGGTGATGCTCGCTTCTAGCAATGAATTCGGGAGTATTGCTTTCTTTTCAATTTCATTGAAGAGTTTATACAGTAGTGGCAATAGTTCTTCTCTAAATGTCTTGTAGAATTCAGTAGTGAAGCCCTCAGGACCTGAGCTTTTCTGAGTTGGTAAGTCTTTAATTATATTTTCAATTTCATTGTTTCATATTGGGTCATTTAGAATTTTTAGGTAATCTTCATTCAACTTTGGTAATTCATATGTATCTAGGAATCTCTCCCTTTCTTCAGTATTTTCTGTCTTATTGGCATATAGCTTTTGGAAGTAGGTATTGATGATCCTCTGGATTTCTGCTGGGTCTGTTGTAATTTCACCCTTTTCATTCCTAATTGCATGGATTTGGGCCTTTCCTTTCCTTTTTCTGATAAGGTTGGCTAAGGGTTTGTCAATTTTGTTGATTCTTTTGAAGAACCAACTCTTGGCTTCATTGATATTTTGTATCGTTCTCTTCATCTCCATTGAATTGATTTTTGCTCTGATCTTTATAATTTCCTCCCTTGTATGAGCTTTGGGTTTGTCCTGCTCTTCTTTTTCTAGAAACTTGAAGTTCAGCATCAGGTTGTTTAATTGGGCTTACTCTGTTTTCCTAATATGAGTATTTTCTGCTATGAATTTCCCTCATAAGACTGCTTTCATTGTGTCCCATAGATTCTGATATGTTGTATTTTCATTGTCATTTAATTGAAGGAACTGTCTGATTTCTTCTTTAATTTCCTCTGTGGCCCATCAGTTATTTATAGGTGTGCTGTTCAATTTCCATGTGTTTATGAAATTTTTGCAGTTTCTTTTGCTGTTGATTTCCAATTTGATCACATTATGGTCTGACAATATACAGGGGATAACATCACTTCCTTTGTATTTATCTAAACATGTTCTATGAGCGATTATGTGGTCCATTTTGGAGAAAGACCCATGTGCAGCTGAAAAGAATGTGTATTCTGATTTTTGGGGGTGGAACACCCTGTGAACATCTATTAAGTTCGTTTGTTCAAGAGTTTGATTGAGTTCTAGTATTCCGTTACTCATTTTTTTGTCTAGTTGTTTTATCTAGTTGCGCAGTGGGGTATTGAGGTCTCCCACTACTATTGTATTAGTGCTTATTTGATTTTTCATGTCCGTTAGTATTTGTTTTGTATAGTTGGGCACACTAGTGTTTGGTGGATATGTATTTATGAGTGTCATTTATTCCTCTTGGATTGTTCCCTTTACAAGGATGTAGTGTCCTTCTTTGTCTCTCTTAGTCAGTATTTGTTTGAAATCTACTTGATCTGTAAAGAGGATCACTGTTCCTGCTTTTTTTCAGGTTCCTGTCTCATGGAATATTGTTTTCCACCCTTTAACTTTCAGGCTATGAGTTTCTTTTTGAATTAAGTGTGTTTCTTGTATGCAGCATATTTTTTGATGTTGCTTCTTGACCCATTCTGCCAGTCCCTTTCTTTTGATTGGTGAATTGAGGCCATTAACATCGATGGTTATAACTGATATGTATTGACTTATCCTTGTCACGACTTTTTCTTTTTGTTGGATTCTCCCCCTTTGCATTTAATTTCTTGTTGTGCCTGATAGATTCATTCTGCTGTGCTTCCTGGGGTTGTGATCCTCTTTGTCTTTTCTTAGGAAATTGTCTGCTATTTTTTTGAGTCCTGGTTTGGTATTCATGTAGTTCCTAAGGTTCTCTTTGTCATGAAAATATCTCATTTCTCCATCAATTTTGAAAGATAGTTTTGCAGGGCACATCATTCTGGGTTGGAGGCTGTTTTCCTTTAGGGCTTGGAATATGGTGCTCCAAGCTCTTCTTGCCTTGAGGGTTTGCATTGAGAAGTCTGCTGTGATTCTGTTGGGCTTTCCTTTGTATGTAATTTGTTTCTTTTCTCTAACTGCTTGTAGAATTTTGTTCTTCTGTTGGGTTGCTTAAATCATAATAATTATATGCCTCTGTGTAGATTTTTTTTGATCAAGGCTAGTTGGAGTCCTATATGCCTCCCTTATCTGTATGCCAAGTTCTTTTCCCCTGCTTGGGAAGTTTTCTGCCATTACTTCTGTGAACAGTTTTTTTTATGTCATCTGTACTCTCTCCTATTTCTTCATTGACTCCAAACAGTCTCATGTTATTCTTCTTTGATCGTCTAGCAGCTGCTGGACTGATTTCTCATAATCCCTTACAATTTTCAGACATTTTTTCTTTTCCTGGTCACTAATTGTAATCTGATCTTGTATATCTGAAATTCTGTCCTCACATTGGCTCATTATGCTTCATAAACTTTCAATGGAGTTTTTAATCTCCTGGAAATCCATTTGCATCTGTTTTATGAATTCCATTTGTTTCCTATGTTGGGATTCCATCATGTTCCTCAGCTCCTTTCTAGATTTATTAGTCCTGTCTTGCACTATGAGTATAATCTCTTCTGTTACTTGAGAAATTATTTCTGTTATAATTTTTCCACATCCTCTTTTGTTCCCAGTTTAGGGAGTCCAGATGTTTGAGAATCAGAGTGTTCCATTTCATTTCCCTTTGGGGTTGCTGTAGGTGATCAGGAAGGTTTTGAGACTTGTTTCCATGTCTTCTGATTTCGAGTGGGTGGGTGGGGAGGTTTGTGTTACTGGTGCCTGCAGGGCTCACCTCTTCTGTGCTGGGAGCAGTGATATGGTAGCCCACAAGTTTCTTTGGATTGGGAGTGGTGCTACAGTTGCCTGGAAGCCTCCTCTGCACTGGGAACCACAAAACTTTTAACAGAAATCTTTGAATGCCAAAATGATGACTTTATCCATACCCCATGTAGCATGTGGTTTTCCCTTTCAGAGAACCTGAAAATATTTTTCTCTCTCTCCCCAGTGATGGAGAACAGTCTTGATTACTCTTATCTGAGGAAAGATAGATTTAAGTCTGGATGTTTTAGAGGAAGTTAAGTCCTGAAGGGAATCTGGCCCCTGAGTGTAGAATTTCAGAAGTTGAACCTGCTGAGGCCACTAAATGATTTCTTAGATTCTCTTTCTCTCTCCTTCTCCCTCTCTTATTTTTTTGATACAAGGTTTTACTATATGCCTAGGCTGGCCTTGAACTCATGATCCTTCTCCCTTAGCTTCCCACACGTTCAGTTTGCTGCTGTGTGCTACCACATATGTCAGAGTTTCTCCTCTTGACAGAAACTTCATCTTTTCAAATACCTTGGGAAGCAGTCTCTGATGTCCATCAATACCAAGTCTTCTCTATTGAGTCTCAATTTGCTTTGTCAAATTGATTCCTGCTGCTTCTCTCAAGCTAAAATTACTGCCTTCTGCTCCTGGACCATAGACCCTTCTGTCTCTAAAGGAAAATTTGTCTCTGGGTTGCCTAAATATGATCCTGTTGATTCTTCAGCATCCCTTAAACCAGCACCAAAGTCTGTTGAGTCCTGTAAACACTTCTCACATCCTAGTTCTTCTGAATCATGCTATGCCAGTTAGCCAACCCGTAGCAGTTTATGCTGCTATCTCTGTGATTTGAAAGTAAGTTTATTTTTTTATAATTTGAAATATTAAAATATTCATCAGCCATAAAAATATATACACCACACACACAACACACACTGACATACAGACACTTACACACACACACACACACACACATACATGAAGCTTTGTGAACCAACTCATGTATCTGTCTTGTTGCATTAACCTCTGCCTCTTCCCATTCCCTGGGTGAGGCTTAGAATCTGATGCCATAGCTCATGAATGCTCAAGACCCGCAGGCTCTCTCTAATATGCAGGCAGCTCTTTTCCAATGCCTGTTAAGCAGCTGACTTAGTTTGAGTGTAAATGCCATTGAAATGACACAAGTTAGGTATTCTCTAAATTGATGAAATAGGAAGGTGTAAAGAAAATTACTAAATGGAATATTTTGGGAAAAAAAGTAGATGGAGATGAACTTGTAAGACAAATTCTATTAAATCAATGTGAGCAAAGCAACTTGTCAAAGATTGAAAACGTCTAAGGTTGTGCATGAAATCTGTGTTTGTATTTTCACTTAAAGAGCCAAAACAAGAAATTACAGATGATATGTTGGAAGGAAGGTATATTCAAGAAATCTCTTACCTCAATGAACTAGAACTGGAAGTCCCATTTGACCCAGCTATTCCCCTGCTGGGTATCATCCCCAAGGAATTAAAAGAATCATACCACAGTGATATATGTGCACCCATGTTCATAGCAGCACAATTTGTAATAGCTAAAACTTGGAAGCAGCCCAATTGCCCAGTAACTGGAGACTGGATAAAGAAATTTTTTTTTTTGTAAAATGGAGTACTACTCAGCCATAAAAATGAGAAATTAGAGACATTTATAGCTAAATGTATGCACATTGAAGAGATTCTCTTAAGTGAAATAAATAGGACACACATGTATAAACACCGAATAGCTTTTCTAGTGTGAGAAACTGAAAGTAAATAAGGACTAAAAGGTATGATAGATAGGTGAAATAGGAAGAAAAGGGGCAAAGGAGAAGGGGAAGTGGGAGGGGTAGGGGAAAGGAAAGAAGGGAATGGAATTAATATGAGAAAATGGAAAAATGGAAACAAATTCTTTGTAAATAGGGAGGGATGGAGGGGTTGAAGGGAGATTAGGGGAAGGGAGAAAAATAAGAACCAAGAGAGATTATGTAAAGGTGCAAATTTCCAGTAATGAATGTCATTATATTGTATACCTAAAATTAACCAATAAAATAAAATTAAAAAAAGAAATCTCTGTGGAAATCTAATGAATAAAGTCATTTATGTATTATAAATAATGTTATGTGTTATATTATGTCATTTTATGTATTATAAATACTTGTCCTTTTAAAAATGTATTATTTGTTAAATGTTCTTGTCTATTCTATAGAATGTCTTTTTATTTTCTTGATTGTGTCCTTTGATATACAAATGGTTTTAATTTTGATGAAGTCTAATTTATCTATGTTTTCTTTCTTTGTTTGTGTTTTTATTGTCATATCTAAAAAATAATTGTCAAATCAAAGGTCATGAAGATTTACCCCTATACTTTATTTCAAGAATGTTACAGTTTTAGCTCTTATGTTTTAGTCATTGATCCATTTTGAGTTAATATTTGCATTTGTCTGCTCAGTTTGCTGTAACAAAATATTATAGATTGATGACTTAAATAACAGAAATTTATTTCTCATAACTCTGGAAGCTAGGAGTCTAACATTAAGGTTAGTTTTTCAGTAGGGCTCTTTTCCTGGGTTACATATGTTTGCCTTCTTTCTGTGTTTTTCAAAGAGGGAGTGAGAGAGGAGAGAAAGGGAGTCAGAAGGGGAGGAGGGGGGGGAGGCTCAGGGAGGGAGAGGGGATCTTCCCTTATAAAGTTACTAATCCCTCCACAATGAGCCTACTCTCCTAACTTCACTTAGCTCTAGTTACCTCCAAAAGGACCTATCTCTAAATACCATTACTTTGTGGTTAGATATTCAAAATATGAACTTTTGGGGACATTCATTCTATAACAGTGTTTATAGTTTAAGGAGTGGGTTCAACTTCATTCTTTTCTCATATGGATATCTTGATACTGAGCACCATTTATAGAAGAGACCTCTTTCATCATTTCTTAGTTTGTCATACTTGTTGAAAATCAACTGACCATAGATATTTTTTATCCCATGATCCTCAAGCAGATACCTTTCTATCCCATTGATCTATATTTTTATCTTTATGGCAGTGCCATGCTATTTTTTAAATGTAGCTTAAAATTTTTTAATTTTTATTAGTACATGTTTTCAGTACATAATGATTACATTCATTGTGGGGAGCTGGTACATGTACATAACACATGCAATTATTTTTACATCCCCTTCTCTTCTCCTCTTTCTTCCCTTCCTCCATCTCTAGATCCTCTTCCCATTGCAAAAGTTCTATCTTCTTGTTTCCTATTGTCTATCTTTTATTTTGCTCTTTATATTTAATGTAGTTTTATAATGAATTTTAAATTGAGAACTATATACATTCCAACTTGGCTTTTTCAAAATTATTTTGTCTTTTAAGAGTATCTTGCAATTCTAAATAAATTCTTCCATTTCTACAAATGTGTCCATTGGGGTTTTTTTTTGTAGAAAATATGTTAAATCTGTTGTTTGCTTTGGGGAGTATTGCCATGTTAACAATATGAAGTCTTCCAACCCATGAACATGGATGTTTTTCCATTGAGTCTTCTTTTCAGCAATATTTTATAGTTTCATTGTACAAGTCTCAGACTAACCTGGTAAAACTTATTCCTGAATATTTTATTCTTTTTGATGCTATTATAAATAGAATTGTTTCCTTAATTTCTGTTTAAGATTGTTAATTGCTAGTATGAGAACTAGTACTTTAACAAAGGCTTTGGACACACATGAAAAATGTTGTGAATAAACATATATTTGTTAATACATTTTAGTTAAAATAAATGCTTAAGTAAATATGTTTAATGAGTATCTAAATTGATTTGAACTGACCCATTGATCATATTTAATAGGATAATTCTATTGTATAATATAGTATTATGTAGTAATTTAATATAGTAATTTATATAATACATTTACATATTTCAATAATATAACCAACACAGTAATATATTTATTACTACTTATATCATTTGACAGTCAAAACTTCACTGGAGTAAAATTTCCTCTGCTGAGAACTCACCACATTTGCTGCCTTTGATATTCAAAGCAAAAAAAGATACTTTCCAGGTATTAACTGTGACCTTCTCTTCTCTATCAGGCTTTGAGAGCAGCAAAGAGGTAGGATCTAACTCTGAACTTACCATCTATGTGATCACAGCTAAGCAGGTCATTTTGTGACTCTGAGCTTTAGTTTTCTTATCTACCAAGAGAGGAAAACAAAAACTTCTTTCCAGAGTTCTGAGGATTAAGTGGGCCATCTCTGAAAACGCCTGGTACCAAGGATGCATAGGTACAAAGAATGAATGATTGTCTATGCAAGTGTCTGTCACATTTCCTTCTTTCCTCAAGAAGGTTCTGAGAAATTTATCTAGTCATGCTTATTTACTATTTTACCTATTCATTCTTTCATAAAGTATGATGTTAGAACCAAAAGCAAGTGCACGAAAATACCTGTGCTGTACATAAAGTATGTGTTGAGCAAATACTGCTTTTAACATGATCAGTGTGGGCTTGGTGTTCCTGTTTATGGCTGTGGGGCCAGGAAAGTTAACTGGTGTGAACAGAGATCAGGCCTGTAGTCTTGGCTCCATTATTACTTCTCCCACAAAGAAAGAGGGTGAAAATTATTCTGATGAAGGCAGAGGTAGGGGCCCTCTAGGATTCTGAGACATTTTCCTATAAGCACATAGGTAACTGGGTACATCAAAAACCTCCTGTACACTTGATACTTGTGAGTGATTCTTGAATGACTCTTGGTTGGCTTTAAGTGAAAAAATTTAATAAGTGGTATATTTGTGACCCATCACCCCTTCAATATTCTCAAGGGAGAGGACAGTGATGGTGAATCTTTTAGAACTTTCAAAGACACAAACATCCCACTGAGGCATGCGTGCTGTAGGACACTGCCACGGGACATGAAACCCAAGAGGGAAGGGAAGATACTCTTGTTTTATGCACTTCATAGAGGCAGAAGTTTTGTTACAATGTGAGACTTTATCTGAGTTTTCAAAATACAAAAATACCTTTGAAAAGATCATGTGTGATTGAGGTAAGTTGCTCCCATAAGAAGTCTAGGACATGGTTCAGAGGGTGAAAATTTACACCACATGGTGTATAAGCCTCACTAAAGTGAAGGAATCCAGGAGCTTTAACAGATGGTCTAGCAGATCTCTTGGACAGGGGCCAGACCCCCAGGCAATATTAGTCCAGCCTGTTTGATCAGAGGAATTGGAAATGGTTTAAAGAATGCTGTGCCTGGATGAAGTGATATAAGCCAAGAAGGACATTGGAAAGAAATTAAGTTTTCTAAGCTTATTTATGTTGCTTGGAATTCCCATTTACAATCTACCCCTGGCAGAAGCATCGAGCTGCCATGTAACATAGATGGGGAAAATTTATTTTACTGATGGGGTTTTCAAACAAACTCAATGAATGTAATGAATCTTGAGGGAGTTAGCAAAAATTAAATGTGTGTGTCCTTGTGTATGACTTTGAAAGGGAAAAAGTGTAAGATAAGCAACTCCATTTTCCTTTGTGGGTGCTATGTATTGTTTTGAGTATGGAAATGGAGTTGGTGTCTCTATTTCTTGTTTCCTTTTCTGAAATTCATTCCAACATCTAGATGGCAGCAGCTTTTAAGGAAGATATCTTCTCTTCTCCCCAATTCAAATAAGAAATTCTACTTGCTTTTCTGAACAAGAACATATGAACTTCATACATGCTAGTTTCTTGATTTATTAGCAAGTGGTGACAATTAGTGATTAAAGGTGGGAATAGAAATGAGGAGTAAAGAGAACTGTTCGGAGAATCTGAAAATCAGAAAAGAATAATGATTTAATTTCTATTGTGACAACACTCAGAAGTGGCTACAAAAACAATCTGGGTTTACTGGCAACAAGTTATTTTTCACCAAAGAACATTTTGGAGGCATATTAGTCAGAAGACTGTAGGCTATGGTCTGTTAACAAATGACTTCGCTTGTCTTGTTCAGCATTGTATACGTGGTGCACAGTAAGCACTCAGCAAATGTTTGTTTAATGAACAAATTCAAATGGGGGATTAACCTAATACTATGGAGGCTAGAATCATCAAATAGTAAAAATAGGCCTTTGCAACATGACCCTGATAAGTGATATTTTAAACCAAGGAAGAGAAGATGTGGTATCTCAAAGACCAAGAAGAAGAAAGAGCTACAATGCTTGAGTATGAAATAATCACAAACTGAAAGATCAAGTGGCCTAGGTGACTAAAGCAGACTTCAGACTTAGTGAATAACTTATGCATTCACAGATGTGTTATCAGCATAGTCCCTACGTTTGTGTACAGTAACCAGCT
Source organism: Heterocephalus glaber (assembly GCF_053883595.1). Taxonomy (NCBI): domain Eukaryota; kingdom Metazoa; phylum Chordata; class Mammalia; order Rodentia; family Bathyergidae; genus Heterocephalus; species Heterocephalus glaber. The sequence continues at coordinate 19,763,574 of NW_028258333.1, forward strand.
ACTGAGATGAGTCCAGATAATCTTAGCTTCCTGTTATTCATGTAGCTCTCAGGCATTCTCTCACATAGAATCAGGAATGGCCTGATGTGACTAATGGAGTACACAGAAGTGGAGGTGCGTGACTCCCCAAGCTAGGTCACTGAAGGCATTGCAGCTTCAGCTCTGTTCTCTTGGATGACTTGTTCTGGAGGAAGCTAGCTGCCTTGCTGTGAGGATAAGCAGCTCTATAAAGAGGTACATATGAAGATGAACTGAGACTCCAGCCAAAGGCCCGAACTAATTTGTTAGCAAAGTGAGTAATCTACCTTGGAAGTGGAGATCCAGCCCTATTCAAGCCTTCAGATATTACAAATGCCCAAGAGGCTCTGACCATAGCTAGATCAACTGAGCAGAATTTCTGGTGTACAGAAACTATGAGAAATAATAAATGATTATCATTTAAGCCACTAAATTTTAGAGTGATTTGTTTTATAGCCATACTAAATGGAACATTGAGATTTCTTCAAATTTTCAAAAATTTTCTGCTCTCAGGGATCATCTTCTTTGAACAAGAGTGGGAAGAAATAGACAGGTAAGGGATCGACTTTTCATGGTCCTAGGTTGTTAGATAAACCAAATCACTTTGGCCCATGGGTGCGCTGGCAGATGTCTCAGATAGATACTATATCCCCACTTTTTGTGGCCTTACAAAATGACTAACCATAAAGCTTTGCCATTGTAATGCAAAACAGTAGATTAATTCAGTGAAAAATATTTCAAATTAAAGGTTAGGGGCTGTGTCAATACCTGTGGTTGATTGAATTCTTTTTTTTTTTTTTGGTATGGGGATTGAACTAGGGATCTTGAGCTAGAGAGGCAGGCAGTAGAATCACTGAGCTAAATCCCCCGCCCTATTGAATTCTTAATTTTAGACCTGATTGTTTGGGCAACATGTAAGATGTTCTTAGGTTCAAAATTTTAAAGATTAAAAACAAGATAATTTTTTTTGGTCTGAGGAGGGGAATCCCAATTTTATAGGGTTTTTAAAGGGTGGGTTTCGGAACTCTAATTTGGAATAAGTTCTGTTGAATATAATGGAACATGTGATTATGAGTCTTGTGACTGTTAGGAAAAAGGAAAAGAAGCAGAGGTATGAGTTCAACAGGACAGGTTTATTTCAGAACAAGCCTGAGAGGGACCGCTGTGGCACTAGAGACCAGATCAGCTAACTCTCACACAGACTATAAAGTCTTTATAGGCTCATAACCATAAAAAAGGGGGCTGTGGAAGGAAAAAATCACAATGGGACTTTTGAGGGGGAGATTTCAGTACAAGGAGTTGTTTCTATCTGCCAGGGACATGGCTTGAGAATGTACAAGGAGTTGCGTGTTGTTTGTCAAGAGCAGGGCTGAGCAATGATTGGGAATTACAGGGTGTGGCTGTGCTTGCCGGGCCATGATGACCCGTGAGGATACATCTGCAGCAGGTGCCCAGCACAGCAGGGGGAGGGATTTAAAGTGGTCTCTGCTCAGACCAGGATGTTGGTGTCAGATTCCTTCAGTCCAGACTGTATGATTAGATAAGGAAAATGGGTGGTACGTTTCTTTCTTTACTGCTTCCTGCTGATCAGGGGCGACAGTGGTAGGGAAGGTTTTTCTGGAGTGAAGAAGGAGGACCATGCTGATATGGTCTTTAGCAACCACCTATGAAATGGCTGCAATCCTGTTGGTGAGAAATCTTTGAAACAGATCGATTAGGCCTGGCCATAATAAACAGGCAAGTAGAAAGAGGAGAACATGCACTACAAAGGGAAGAATCCAAGATAGGATAGTGGACTTTCATGAATCCCATGGACTCTGTAGGTCATCCTGAGACATTTGTGGTCTCTGGACCTCTGTGTTTATCTCCTGCAGAGCTGCAGTTACATTATCATGATTATCTGAAATAAAAGTACAGCGTGTTGTATGAAGCATGGAGCATGTGCCCCCTTGGGCAGACTTTGCATGGGGACAATGGATCCCAGGCATTTGTATCAGTGGTTCCCTCTGCATGATCACTGAGAGTTTGGTGGTCTCTAGGTGAGAATAATCACACTTCACCAAGAGATTAAAGCATGTATGACCAAAGCATGAGCATCAGAATGGAAAGGGAGATCAGGGAAGGAGTCTCATCCAGACACTTTTTTAAAGGGACTAGAATAGCAATTGTAACCAGCTGGCTCCTAGATCTGTCTGTAGCTGGAAACTGTTGTCAGGGGTCAGTGATTGGAGCCCCTTTTTATGTTGAGCCTATCTTACTATTTTTTTAGTGGTTTTTGTTATGGTTTCTTGTTGGGTGTTCAAGATCAAGATAAACTGGGATCTGTGTTAATCAAAATTAACCTTTTGCTGTCTATTAAGGTCAGTCAAGGCTCTCAGGCATTATTTTTGGAAACATGTGCAGAGCCTCTCAGCTCCTCTGTCAGTGTCAGCCACCAGGATGAGTCTTGCTTGACCATGTGGCTTTCTGTGGAAGCATGGCTGGTGAGCCTCCTTTTAGCACACTATATATTAGTTGACTCTTGTCCTCCAGGGCCCAACAATCTCCCTGTTCAGGAGGTTGGGTGGCTCACCAAAATTGTAGGATCCTGTAGAAAAAGTTCCCTAATGTCCTGGATTCTTGTTGACCTTGGAGGGCCAGGACGAAAATACTGGCTCTCCTCTTAGACCGGTCACCTTTTTAACTTTGGTTTCCAAACTGCAGTTGTTGAACACCCAGGAGATCAGTTATCTTATATAAATATCAAGCACCTTGAAATAAATAGTATCACCAGGGAACTGTTATTTCCTTACCAATCACGGTTGTCTTAGAAGTTGAATCCTTTGCAGAATGTTAACAGATAACAATTACAAAACTTCACTGAGAAAATTTGAGGTGACGTTTCAGCATAACAATCATGATGAGATCATTAAATGACATGAAGAAACTTTTATTTAAATTTGTCATCCTTTAATAAAGTGCCATCTAAGAAGAATGTATCTTATGTGATATTGCCTCGACCACACAGTGAGCATCTCTAAGTGTTGTAACACATACGTAACATACACATAACAATGCTGGGTGTCTCATGCTGTATTGGCACGCACATCTTATCACAAGTAGCTAGAAAACAAGTTGGAGAAAGCCTGATGCATGTTTACAACCATAAATAATTTTAGCCTGGAAGTTGCTGGTATGATGAGATGTTTTCAGTTTTGCATCTTTGAAGATCTGTGCACTTGGGAAACAAATACATTTAATACACCATGAAGCTGGCAATAATGAGTGTCACAAACCAGGTCAGAACTGTTTAAGGATGCAGCTCTGCCCTGCTTCTTGTCATTGATCAGTTGTTATGCAGAAAGACTTATGCCCAGTATCAATTTCAAAAATGAGAGTTAAAGCCTTTGTCTGAAAGCACAAGTTAGACCACAGAGGAGAGCTGGGACGTAGAGAGGGTGTTTTTGGGTAGTAACATTGTTAAATTTTACTGGCTGCCAACTTACTCTCCAAGGAAACTTGAGTATCAAAATTATCTTAGTATCAGCAGAAAGCAGAAAGAAGAGCAAGTTAACCTTGTAACTGTAATTTCAGAATCCACAGTGTACAAGAAGTTGTTTTAAGCATATCAATTAAACAAAAATACCCACTCAAATTGGAGGCTAAAAGTAAATGTATCAATTTTTGTTTCCCTATGCCTTAAATTTTTATTCCCTTTTTTTCAGCTGATCCCTGTGACTGAGTTTTCAATTGTTAGAAATGAATCTGCTTGTTTAGACTCAAATGGGATTCCAGTGGCAGCAAAAGCAAGGCTTTAATAAGTTTGGCTAGCCTGAAAACCTATATAAACAGATTTCCATGGAAATCTCAAAAATAGCCATCCCCCCCCAAAAAAAAGAAAGGAAAAGAAATTATTGAGCTCAAACAATGCAGGTCTTTTAGCCTTTGTAAAAATACCGATGGAGGTTTCCTTTTTTCCTCTTTAATCTGTCTCAGTTTGGCATAATTTACTGGTTTGACTTTTGCTGCTCATTTGTTTGAAGTTCTCCGAAATTCTGGGTTTCTGTGCTCACCTTTAACTCTTTTAACACTGGCTTTAAATACTTTGTGTTTTTCTGAAAGACTATTTAGATGTCTGTATGAGTGGGGAGATTCTTTAGTCTCTTTGGTTTTGGTCAGTAGAATGTCATTCTTCCCGAAATTATTATTCTTACCTATGTCCTTGAACATGGCTTGCTACTGAGTGGGCCAGTCTTCTGCCCTATGAGGTCAAAGAATCAGAAAAAGGTCTTGTTTCCATTTGTATTTTTTATTGCTTATACTTCTATAACATTTTAATGAAACGATTTTTTTTGCACAGAAGCTTCTTTGACCTTTCCTGGGCACCTACTCCAATACTCTGTGGCTCTTGTTCATGAGAACATTCTTTCTCCTAATATCTAGTCTAAACTTTTCCTTCCTTATCTGAAGGCTTTTTGTCCCTCACTTTTTGAAATTACAAGTGATTCCCTTTCCTCACTGAAGACTAAACTGTAAACCTAATGGCTAGAATGTCAAACAAACATTAATCTTGTCTCCTGCCTCTTTATAGATGGAGGAATGCCCAAAAGCAATTTAGCTTTAGACAGCAGAAGTATTTGTGTAGTGTTCTTTAACCTCTGATTCATCTTCTCAAATCATCTTTGGAGTAAGCTTTATTTCTCAAAGATGCCAACAGTATAAGAATCTACCTTGAAACTTCATAATCATTCCATACTCCTACATTTCATTTTAAATTATGTCTTTCCCTTACATAAGCTACCTACTGTAAAAAGGATACTTATATATTTGCAAAGGACCATTTATAGGCCTCAGCAATACATGTATCAGATTTGAAATTTTCTCTTCATAGATATGGCCTACTCTAAGACCACTTAATATGCAAAAAATTCATACTTTCCAAAGAGCTATGTAAGGGGCAATTGTTCACATCTAGGCAAACCTCCTCACTCTCCTCCATCCCAAACACACATACACACGGGCCAGTCACACTAAATTCCATTTTTGGAAATGTAGCCCTTAGGGATAACTAGTTCAAGATTTTAATGTAGATTCTCTAGGTCCTAGAGGACACTAGAAATTCTTGATACTCTCTCTTCATACTTTTATTATCAAACTAAGGTGGAGGAATGGCAATGTGAAAATTGGAGTGAGCTAATACCTTGAGCCAGCAGTCATTTATTCTTTTTAGAATCAGAGCTAGTTTTTAATTCTTAAAATAATAATTAATAATAATTAATTAAAACCTTAGTTTTGAGCTAACATGAATTTTAATGGGGAAGATGATAATGTTGGAGGACCCAGGCAGGGGTGGTAAAGATGAGCACAGGACAATGTGGAGTGGAAAGATTGAAAGATTCTCTGGTAAGGAACTGAGAGGGTTAGAAGGCGGAAGAACTATCAGGAAGGATATCTGCCCTCCATTTCAACCTGAACCGGTTATGCTCCCTTTCATTCCTTTATTGTATACACTTGAAAATTTTCAAAATTATGTTGAGGTAACTGGCTTGCTCATTTTCACTTCTAGTGTACTCCTTGATGACAGAAGGAAGAGGTAATGTTCAGAAAAGAGAGGTAGGGGGCTGAGCACAGTATGAGATGGGATTGCTGGTGTACAGAGGCCTAGAGGAGCAGAAATTTGAACACATTTCCTAATACCCACTACAGAAAGTAAAGTCAAATGAAAATGAAAACTAAATAAAGTGGACCCTCAAGTTACAACTGGTCTGACATATGCACAACTTGGATTAATTGGGTTAATGGAAGATTTGTCTGCCTCTTGTTATCTATAGCGTGTACCCAGGTAAACATCCAGATCTCAGCTGTATTGACTTAGTTACAACCAGCCCTCGAGGACCAATTGAGTTTGTAGGTCAAGGGTCCAGTGATGCTGATGGTAGCATAGAATGTGGAGTACACTGTGGGAAATTTTTGTTCACAGAAATGAGGCTAAAGGGCTTGAGAAACATTACTGCAGATGTTAAGATGCAAACCTTATAAAAACGGATTTAAATGTTTCAGAGAAGATAAACAAGTTCATATGATCTGTTGGAAGAAACTGAGGAGGAAGAGAAAGAAGATGGCAGTGACAATCAACTAGGCATTTGATGTGTGCCAGCACCATGTTGAATTCTCATAAGTTATTATTTAATATTCACAATGGCTCTGTGAAGTTGGTACTAGTTTTGTTTGTCTGTTTTATTTTGCATTGCTGGGATTGAACTGAGGGCCTTGTATATACCAGGCAGGCACTCTACAACAGAGCTTCATCCCCAGCCTCTTGTTTAAAATCACATTTTAATTGTTTTACTTTATTTATTTATTTTGTGGTGTTGGGGATTGAATCTACCATCAAGCATGCTAGGCAAGTGCTCTACCACTGAACTACACCCCCAGCTTGGTAATATTATTATGCTAACTTTTCATATAATAAAAAATCCCTGAGGTTCAGAGAGGTGAAGAAAATTGTCCAAGGTGAGAGAGCTACAAAATAGAGGAGGCAAATTAAACCCTGACATCCTAACTTGAGAAAGGGACTAATTTCCCTCTATTCCAGGTGAAGTGGGCCTATCCAGGTCGAAAAATTCACCAACATTCTCTTTCAGTGTTCCTTTAATAGTTGTACCATCAACACTTACCCTCTTTGTGATAACATGTCTTGTGAAGCATCTACCTATGGCTAAAGATGTGTAGATGTTCTTAGTGTTTGTTTGCAACAGCCTGTGCCACACTAAGACTTCATGTCATCAGCCCCAATTTATTACACTGATCTAAGTCAAATGATGCTTTGCCAAATATAATCTGTTATCACTTAGCAACACTACAACAGGCTAACCCTAGATGATTCTGAGGATTTTGTTACAACATTGGATGTAGCAGAAAATCTAACAACTGATTCCCAGCCTACATTACCACGTGAAAAATTTTTAAGAAAGAAAAGAAAAAAGTCCAAGAACAGGAAACCTAACATTCCTGAATTGGCTTTTCAAGCACCTTTAAAATGGTTTGGCATTTTCTCATGGATGTCTGTCAGAATTTCCACACATATTTTTCTTCTAACACATTGAATAAAATTAAGACAGCAGTTGCAAATGTAGAATTTTTTTATTATAGTTTAATAATCTAACTTATATTAAATAAAATTTTATGCTTTATTTTTTGGTTAATTCTATAATTTTCATTTAAAATACTTTCTATGGGAAAAAAATGGCCACCTGTCTCTTGAAATCAAGAAAGAGACCATTGCAGTGTTTCATAGTAAAATCAGGTTTCATGTACCAACGTTTTATTTGCAGTATATTTTCCATTAAGGACTGTCTGTGCTCACTACCAGGAAGCAAGCATGTTTGACCGATGATAAGGATGAAGTTATTATTTTGAGGATGGTTATCCAGTCTTGGTTCCTCTGAAAGCAGAGTAAAAAACTAAGCCTTTATGCAGGTAGTTTATTTGAGAAGTGATTCCAGGGAAGGGCAAGGGGGAATGAAACAAAGACGTAAGGAAACATTTTTCTTCATCCTGAAGTAGTTCCTGTCTGCTGGTTTTGAATTTGTTTATCTTTTATCTTGAAATGTCTATAATTCACTTTAAATTTGAAGAATATTTTCAGTTGGTGTAGGATACTAAATTGATGGCTTTATCAGCTCTTAGAAGGTGATCATTCTCTTATTTCATGGCTTCCAGTTTTTCAGCTGAGAAATAAGCTATAATCTTTATATTTGTTCCTCTGAGGAAAATAATGATTTTTTAAAGGCTTTTTTTCATTTTTAAAATAAATTCTATACAATGAAATGCACTTTCCAGCTTCTTTATTTCCCTAGGAACTTTTGCTTTTATGCTACACATGATAGATGTTTTGCACATTTTTCTTTTCTTCATTTAAATTACTAGTGTATTGTCTTGATACTGCCGAAAATGGATTTCAGGCTTCATTCTGACATGCCAATTTCACTGTTTTGCTGAGTGCTTGACTATGGTTCTACTCCTTGTTGTGATCCTTATTTCTAGCTTAGAATTTTGGTGTGTGTATCCTCAGCACAGAGTTTTCTCCAGAATCTCTCTGGCTGTGCCAGATAGCTACCATCTCTGAAATATTTGTTCCACATCCCAGAAACTGTTCTTTACTATGCCTTCTGGAATCATTCCCTGCATACAGGCAATACAACCCCAGCCACAGAGAATTTCCATGCAGCTTTATGGAGCTCCTTCTGGGTGATTCTCTTGTCCTGACTCTGTGTCCTTTATCTCACTTCATCCCCTCCTCAAGTCCTAGCCCCTGTAGCATTTCTGAGCTCTAATCTTGATTTCTTCTGCCCAACAAGCTGAAACACTTTGAAAAGTGCCGTTTGGGAAAAGGGGAGGCTCAGCTCTTATAGTTCCTTTCTTTCAGGGTTTGTAGCCTGATGCTGATTTCTGTTCATCTTAGACTACAAACTATTATTTTATATATTTTATTTAGTTTTATGGTTGCTTACAGCAGGAGGATAAATCAAATCCACATAGTCTATAATGGCTAGAACAAGAAGTCTTGACTTGGGTATTGAAAATATTATTATTATTATAATAATTTTTTTCTTAAGAAAAGAATCCATGAGATGAGTCGGGTAACTATTGCAGAAATCCAGATGAGAGATGGCACTGACTTGTCTTGAGCATTAGCGATGGTGTGGTAAGAAATGGCCAAATTATGAAAATACTTTGGAGATAAAGATACAAGGATTTTCTGATGGACCTGATGAGAGGGTGTGAGAAATACTGGAGAATATGATGGTATACAAGATTTTAGTCTATGCTGGTGAAAAATGTGGTTGCTAATTATTGAGGTCAGAAGACTGTAGTGATTGGGAAGAAAACACTAGGAACTTGATTTTGAACTATTCCATTGGAGATGCCTATTCTATATCCAAGTGTACCAATCAAATGAACAGCAGTATTCAGTTGATTCAGGAATTTCAGAGGAGAGGATGGGCTGATGGCACAAATTTGGGAGTCATCAGCATCTAGATTGGATTTAAGGTCATGAGATTAGATATGATCATCAAAGAAATAAGGAGAGATTCAGAAAAAGAAGATGAAGAGTTAAGCTTTACTGAAACATTTAGTAATAGCATAGTTATAGCTTTATAAGGGCTAATCTAATAAAATCATCTTATAAGCAGCCTAGTGGTGAGTGTTGGAGTGAAGAATCATTATTTACTGAAAGTTCATTCCTTTTAAAATTTAGACCCTATAAGCTGCCTAGGTGCTTGAACAAACTATTTCCTGGATCAAAATCTTCATCAGTGACTGAGACTATGGTTAGAAATTAGTGCTAACATTTCAAAATAATGAAAACTAACCTTGGACCTATTTAACAAATTTAGAAGATATTTTATTTAAAACTGTGTTATGAATGACAGGTATAAACATGTGAAAAATGAATAAAAATCATTTAGGAGGACCTGACGACACTGGGTCTTATGAAATGACACAAAATTAGTGGGACTGAAGAGATTTCATGCTTTCATTGAGTTCAAATTTTAAAGAGATTCACTGGTGATCATATGCATAGTTTGATCCTTTTGACTATTAGTCATTTTCTCTTTTGGAAGGCATATAATAGTTCAGTTAAACTACATTTTGAGTCTTTCATTTTTGTGTGTGTATGGTACTGAGGAATGAACCCAAGACCTTACACATGCTAGGCAAGTACACTACCACTGAGCTACACCCTAGCCTTCAACTATTTTAAAAAAACAAGCCATAAAGCAGAACTGTTACTTTCATAATTTGAAAGTCTGGGCTCTAATATTTTAACATGAAATCAATCCAGTTGCTTGCATACTTCAGAGTGTGACTTTTTCCATTCTTGGTTCTGTTCTTCATCTCTTGCAGTTGTTAAGGGACAATAATTGAAACTGCAGCCAAAGCCTGACAGAGCCCATAATAAAAATGCCTTGTTTTTTCTCAAATATATTATCTGATTTTTCTCTAAGGATAATAGGATGGATTTCAGACCAAAGGCTTCAACGGACCACAAGAAGTGAGAACTCTTAGTGATGACTATCCCAGGCTTTGCATTATCATAATCCAGTTATTAGGTTAGTTTGGTTGAGAGAATAATGGGAACAGAGCAGAGCCAAGAGCTCATTGGAAAAACTTGGTGTAATATTGAAGTTTTTACCACAACAGTAAATCACACTGAAAAATGTTTAAGGGTCAGAATAGGAAAACAACCCTGAAGATATTAATCAAATGGGAAGTGGTCATCTTGAGGATGAAACGGTGCCAAGATGGATGCAGCCACCATGCGAAAGCTGTGGAAATTGGGAAGTGTCAAGCTATAGCAACTGTTGTTATGTAAGAGAATGTTTATACTCTTAGAAATCCACACTGGAATATAGAAGAGTAAAGGAATAGGATATGCAATTTAGTTTTACATGATTAAAAAATGGATAGATGTATAATACGAACAGACAAGCAGTTACAGGGAGGAGAAAGGGAGAGACGGAGAAAGGGGCAAAAGAAAGGAGTAGAAGATGCAACTGGTAAAGTAGGTGGGAACAATATGTTAACAATAGGTGACATTTTTACAGCATTCTAGTGTGCTTGAACTTATTCTCATATTCAAAGTACACACACACACACACACACACACACACACACACACATGCCACACTAAGAGCAGTTAATCTTGAATGTTGCTACCTAAGGCATATTGCCTCCCCTGTGCCTCCACCATCATGCCTCCCTCCTGCCCAACTCGCTCAAGAACGTCTTTGGCATCCTTCAAATAACCAATTCCCTCACACTTCTCTGAGACAGTAGGAACTCCAGTCTTCTTGGACACCCTCTGTTCCTTTCTCTGAAGGCCATAATTCCTATGAGTTCAGAAAACACAAATCTGGAGGACAGAAGCAGCCCCTGGGAGGTTTAGAACTCTGCAGCTGGAAGTGCTATTTGTCAATGCTTTTCAGGGGTTCTGGATCTCTAATATTCAGGATCTTGCTATGGGTCTCCTTTGCCTATCTTAGGTGTCTCTGTTAATGGCCTAGCAGGTGAAAGTGGCCCTTCTGCCACTTCTCTCTAAGGGCATTTTGACCACCATGTGATGTGTTCTCTTAGGTGTTTTCCAGCTCATGAAAATTTGTGCCAGATTTTAAATTCTTGAACAGATATTCAAGTTATATTTGTTAATTGACTCACAAATTTTGTTTGAGAGGACATGAAACTGTACATGTATCAATATAAAATATAATGTCACATTTAAAAATGTAGTAATTCAATGCAATAGAGTAAGATATGCCACTAAAGCAGTATAGAAGAGTCAAAAGAAGCTCAGGTCAGAACAATAATGGGGACTTCCTAACTTTAATATGTGTTCAGTGCCCTAAAGGAATCCTGCTACAGAGCTGCTTGAAACTGGTAGTCTGAGGTGGGGCTGAGATTCTGCATTTCCCAGGCCATACCAATGGCTCTGCTCCTCAGAAAGTGCTGAGTAGTAGGTGCTCTGGTGCCTTCCAGGAGGTTGTGCTCACTGTAGCCTGGAGACCTTCAAGGCAGAGGAAGATTCTAGTCACGCCACAAACAGAGAGCAAACAGAGTTTAGGCAGATGAGCAAGGAAGAAAGCATTTCAGGTGTGGGGGTTGAGTGAACAAACTACTGAGGTCAGAATGAGTTTAACTTGCATGGAGATTGCCCAGTAAGAGTCTGCTGGAAAAGCTTCATGTGGTGGAGGGGAGGTGGCAAGTTTAGGGTGGAAGCTTTGAATATGGGGCTAAAGAGCATGAACTTTAAATTCTAGGGAAAAGAAAGACAAGAGACAGAGTAATGTGACAGTCTGTTTGGACAAGGCCACTCTAGATATTTATACTTCCATGGGACACTATCATTCTAATCCCTTCCTGTGAATGGAATATTTGAAAAACACTAGAAGCTGCAGAGGAGTCATTAAAGGAGATTGGTCCAAAGTTTCTGGTTCTAAATTATTTTTCTCAGATCTTGCTAGCTAATTCTTGGCCTTATGGCTTAAATATACTATGCTCGAGGTAAATAGACAAGTGATCAGCATTTGGTTGTGTGCAATTGAACTCTAATTAGAGAGAAAGACTGAATATCTTTAGGGTAGGATAGAAAAAGCAAGATCCAGAATCCTTCTTAAATACAGGCTTAATGGGAATTAGTCACGCAGAGCTATGTGTTAATTCAAAATAAAGTCTGTTACTCAGATAATAAACAGGAGTACAACATAAGCATTAAAGTGTGCTCATAGCTCTTTAACTGCTGTTGGCAACTGGGTCCTTCAAGTAAATAAAGATATAACACAGTACTAACTCCTTAGTTACAGCTGTAAGAATTGAGAAAGATTTCAACAATGTTTGCTGTGTTTTCCTATCTCCCCAGTCATCTCACTATGTTTCTTTATGTGTCACAAAGGTGAGTTGCGTGTCCTCTTTAGGTACCTGCAGTGCAGACAGCATTTGTTGTGGGCCTGTGTTCTCTAAAAATACAATACAAAATAAGGGTCATCAACATCACTTATTTTACCATTTTAACAAAGGTGACCCTGAAAATTTCAAGGTTTCAGGAAAGGTGCGAAAAGTAAAGATTTAAATATGCATTGCTTACTTGTCTAAAATCTCAAAAAACCAATAACCTCTGTCCACGATTTAGGATTTAAAAGCCCATGTAAGCTTAACACGTATATTAGGGCTGCACAGAATAAAAGTTATCAGAGGCCTATGAACATCCCTTCCATAACTTTTTGTCTTAAAGGAAAATGGGTTGTTTTACAAAATAGGGAAAAGGGGCCAAAAGGGAAGTCAAATGTTGTCAGTGTGAGTATATGCATTCTGAGAAACCTGGAGTGAATCCATTATCCAAGCAATAACAGCTATATATATATCTCATCAGCTTGACTTTATCAGTACCATTTTAAGACTCTTTTAAGAATATTTTTCTGCAATCTCTGTAAAAGAGAAGATATAACAAAACTCTTAACAGCAAGGCATTAATGAGGTTTGTGCCATTTGTGCTCGTATAACTGATCGGATTTTCAGACAAATAAATCAGATCTTTGGGCTAAATGTGGGTTTCCACAAGTCAGAACAGAACTGTATTCTTACTGCCTAATTTCTCACTGAATCAGAAGAATTAGTTAAGGTGAACACTAATGAAGACTAGTGAATGATCTAATGGTTCTAGAGAGCACAAAGCCATGTAGCACGAGGGAAATCCTCCCAGGAGAAAATAGTCAGAATGAATTCTGCTTAGTGATCAGCTCAAATCCTTTACAGACACAGACATTCTCTCCTATAGAAAGAATACAACTACACAGAACAGACTGTTAACTTAGTACGATGTAGCTAAGTTACAACAGACTGTAGCTTAACTTAGACTGTATTACCATGGCCAAAAGAGCAGTTATTTTTGTTACCAACAATACATCTACCTTCGCTCTCCCTATGAGTTGTAGTCATACATTACCTCAGTTGGGTGGCATGGTTTCATTTGACAATTCATTTCTGGAAGGGTCCTTCATTCCAAGACTCTTTTTCAGTCCTTGTTTTATCTGGAAAAAACTGTGAGTTGACATAGAGCTTTAGATAATTATGGAAATGATTAATATTAAAATAAGATACACTGTTAAATGTACAAGCCCCATGGGCACTGGTCCATGGTCAAGGTTTAGGCTTATATCCTCCAGCAGTGTGTAATAGGGGCCTCGAAATGCTACAGAAAAAGTCACAGAGAAAGTCAAAGGTGGCAGGTATTTCTAACCTATGTAGGCATTTTTTTCATATAGACTTTAGCATCAGGATACATAGCTCAAGGAAGCAAGTCTAGCCAGTAGCAATTCAGATACAGGAATACTGTTCACAAAGAGGTTTTCAGCAGAATCATGATTGTTGATGGAAATGGATGAGGTTTATAGAATAATCCAGTTGAATTAATTTGTTTTACAGAGGAGGAAGTTGAAGTTACAGGAAGACTGAACGGGTTACTCCATATCATATTGTCTGATAGAGACTGGGGGAGGACTAAAAACCAGAGTGTGTCCAACACCAAAGGTTTTATATGTTTCACCGAAGTGTCCATCTGTAGTCCTTACTCAGTAGCTTTAGTCATGAATCAAAACACAGGAGGATTCCAACACTATTTATCTTATTTATAGTTCATGATGTAGTCACGTGTGTTGAATGAACAAGACCAGTGATTGTTCTTCTAGGACCCTTTGAAAGTTTAAGTTGGTCTCTTTGAAACTTAGATTCAAATGCTTATTTGCAAAGAATGTCCCAAAGTACCTGTAATATAGTTGGAGAATTCTTTAGTTTAACTAGAGAAACTTGTGAATCTGGCACAGTCATGCAGCTGAGCTTTTATTATCTAGTGTCTTTGCTTACTCAGTGAAAGACTCCAAAGAACTTTGTCACTAACTTGCTAGATGACCTTGCTGAAGACAACTATATATATAGTTATATATATAACTATATCTATCTATCTATCTATCTATCTATCTACCTATCTATCATCTATCTTTCCATCTATAAAATCAGGCACCATGTAGAGTAACACAATGGGGAAGTTTATAAAAGATTTTGAGGTTATACAAGTCTTTGAGAATGATAAAAACCAACCTAAGTGTTTGTGGCTATAATCTGTCATAATTAAGACTCCCTTAAGAAATGGAAGTAACTCTTCTGCCCACTCCCTGACTGGACCATCTGTCAGCTACACTCCTTAATTGTCTCGATTTCTTTTCTCCTTCTTTCCTGTACTACACCCTCGTTAAGGCAGGGTGTTGCAAAGAAGTGGCCCTTCAGAGATCTGTGTTTCAGCCCATCCAATACCCGGCAGTCAAGTGTCCCTCCTTTACCTCTAGAGTTCTTCCTATGTTAGGGAGACAAATCGAATGCTGTCCACAGGGTAAGGCAGAAAGAGCACCAGTGCCACCACCTGGATACAGGGAGAATGAGGCATCGCTTGAAGTCGCTGTGTGTCCAAGAGGGAACAGGTGATTGTGCTTTGCTTGTGCCCTTCGCTTTTCATTTCCTCATTGCAATTCTTTGTCTTTCTCTTTTTTCACTTCTTCTCACCTTTCCTACACATATATGTTAACTTTTGTCAGGTTTACCTACTGTCCTGTTTAAGAAGAGGTCCAGAGAACATTGAGGTACCATCCTAAACTGGGAGAGGAGGGAGACCAGAATTAGGACTCTTCCAGTGAGCTTTGTGCTTAGATGTAGGTTTACATGTTCTCTCAAAGTACAGGAAAAGCTTCTTGGTAAAGTTTGCCTTGTGCTGCCTGAAGTTTAGTTAAGCTCAATCAGATCCTCAGCCCCGATAGTGTCAGAAATTTTGTTGTTCTACGAGGAAAGAAAAGCAATGTGCCTTACGGTCCTCAACTGCCTTGTGAGGTTAGAGCTTTGTAGTGCTTCATGATACAAAACTCTATTTTATGTGATCGGATTCTCTAGATTACTCTAACCAGGAACTCAGGGCAGTTGACTACAAATGTTCTACAAATGATTACTAATAGGCAGGTCCAAAGCAAAGCAAACCAAACCAAACCAAACCAAAGCCAACCCACCATCCAAAGTGGACCTTCTTGGCTTCTACAGAGACTTTCCTCTCTTTACTAAGTTCTGAAGATCTCCAGCTTCTACAGACAGTTATCCAAGTGACTGCAGGAGTCAGGCACGCTTCTTGGTACCTGTGTAGAAAAAAGGAAAGTAAACAGCTTAGTGTTCTAAATTTAGGTTAGTTTTTAATTTTAGGAATTTAGATAACATTTCTGATGTTCACTTCAGTGATCATTTTTAGTAATCTGCTTCTGGTCTACTTCTATCCCGAGGGTGCCTGGAGATAAGCTATGGGCCATACCTTGTGAAGGAAAGATGCTGGAGTAGGTTTTTGGGGAGGTGTCACCTATCTATTAGAGGAGCTGAACCTCTGCTTTCTACCCTAATATTCTGAGATTTACTGATTTTAAAGGAAAGTTTTTAGAGGACTTTATATGATTTGGTATAGACAGTTATGCTTGACAGAATCAATCATAAGAATGACTGAGCTATCCAACAAAAATTAAAAGATTGGTCCAATGACTCAGTCTTTGACAAACAGTAGTAATCCATTTTTAACGTCAGTCAGTGTACATAGATCCTGTACTCCCAAATATTTTAATTTATTTATGTGTATGTTTTTGCTCACTGTTTAAAAATTTCCATATTGGGATAAGTGTTAGTTTCTGTTTAACTGAAAAATTTTAAAATAAATTTAGCTAAATACTTTCTGGAGGAATTACAACAAAATCTGAAATTTACTCTTTATTACTTACATTTTAAGGCTCAAAATATAAAAATTAAATAGATAAACTCTGAATACTTTTATTCTGATTTAGGCTCCCTCTTCTTAATCATTCACAAACCTACTGCAAAGCTTGGTATGTAGTAGATATTCAATAAACATTATTGGGATAAGCTGAATTTTTAGATTTCAGAATTGAAGAGCGCTATACCAAAGATTTCAGAAATAACAAACACTACTTAAATCAACAATGTCCACCTCTGTATGCATGCTTAGAGCATTCTTTCTTGATTATAGGAAGGAGATGGGCAGAGTTCTAGGTGATCCCCCCTCCAGCCTTTATCAACAAAGAACTGATATAGTCTTTCTGAAATTTTTGCTTTGGGCTGAGAATTTAAAATTGTAGTCTTTGTATAATCATTGTATTAGTTTTTATAGGATAACAAAAGTAACATGTTTGCTCAAATAAATTTCAAACAAATTTGTAAAAGCAAAAGCCACTCATGTTTTTTACTCCTGTGCTGAATATATAGCTACTATCCATACTTTGGAAAGTACCTTTTCTTACACCCCATCCATTACCACAGAAACCTCTCTGTCCCTGGTAGTCAATTCCCTTGACACCTGTCCTCAGGTAATCAATATTTGTTTTACCCCATTATAGTTTTGTCTATTCTATAATTTTGTATAAGTGCAATTATACAATCAGAAGTCTTTTATATTTGTCTTCCTTCACATAGATGATGTTTTTGAGATATATCAACAATGTTGTATAAATTAATAGTCCATTTCTTTTTATTGATGGCAAACAAGTATATAGAAAATTTTTGTTTTTGGTTTTTTGAGACAGGATCTCACTGTGTAGTTGAGGCTGGTCACCATGTAGCCCAGGCTGGCCCAGAACACACGGCAATCCTTTTGTCTCAGCCTCCTGAGTGCTAAGATTACAGGTGTGCCACCATGCCCAAACAAAATTTTTTTATTCATGCATTGGCTGGTTGATATTTGTGTATGTTTTAGGTTTTAGCTATTATGAGTGATGCTCCTATGAGCATTCACATACAGGCCTTCTTGAGCATATATATCATTTCTCTTAGCAAAATACTATGACATGGATTGCTAAACTATTTTCTAAAGTAAGTATACCATTTTGCAGTCCCACCAAAAATTTATGAGGCAGGGGGCTACTCTACATCCTTGCCAACACTTCTTATTGTTTGTGTTTCTAAATTTGACCATTCTAGAGGGTTTCTGTGGTACTTCACTGTGCTTTTAATTTGCATTTATTTACTGAGTAATGATGATGAGCATCTTTAACTGGGTTTTACTAAACAGTTTTATATCTTTTTTTGGATGTGGCTGTTCAAATGCTTTTTAACATTTTTTATTGACTTAATGTATTGAGATATAGGAGTTCTTTATATAATTGGATTGTAAGGCCTTTGCCAGATGTATATTTTTTTTGGTGCTGGGGAATCGAACTCAGGACCTTGCACTTGCAAGGCAGGTGGCAGCACCACTGAGCTAAATCCCTGGCCCTGCCAGATGTACGTTTTGCAAGTATTTTTGTCCAGTTTGTGGTTTGCCTTTTTAGTTACTTAATTATTTCCAGGGGCAAAAGTTCAAAATTCATTTTGTATTTTTTAATTTATATAGCATAATTTTATGCTTCATGAATTTTATATGTACATTTATAGTCATGCTTTATGTATTATGCTGATTCATGCTAAAACACTAAGAAATCTTGCCTGATCAAATATTACTCATATTTTCTTCTAGTTTTATAACTTTAGGTTTTACCTTATATTAATGTTTCATTTTGAGTTAATTTTTAAATGTGGTGTGGATTAAAATTCTTTTTTATTTCTTCCATATGAACATCTACTAGTCTAGTTTCAGCATTATTTATTGATCATTATAACACCAAATCACCTTTGTAACATAAAAAAATAAATTAACTGGCCAGGCATGGAGGCAGGAGGATAGACATGAGTTTAAGGGCAGCCAGGGCTACATAGTGAGTTCAAGAGCACCCTGAACTACATAACAAGACCTTGTCTCAAAATAAATTAATTGATCAAATATGTACTGCTCTATATGTGGGCCCTCCAGTCTGTTCTATTTATCTATTTTTCTATCATGATGTCAGTGTCTTAATCATTCTAACTTTATAATAAGTTCTTCAAATTAGGCAGTATAATTCTCATTAATTTGTTTTTATGTTTCAGAATGACTTAAGTGCTTATTTTTATTATAAATGTTAGAATCAACTTGTTAATTTCTGTATAAGTGACTGCTGGGATTTTGGTTGAGATTGTATTAAAATATATATTATATTTGGGAGAATTGATATTTTAACTAGGTTTAGTCTTCCTACTCAAAAAGACAGTATATTTCATAATTTAATTTCTTCTTTACTTTGGTCAACAATATTTGTAATTTTAGTATATAGGTCCTTTATGTCTTTTTCAGATATGCCTTAAGGATTTCATGTTTTTGATGCTTGTAAATATTTTTTAAAATTTCAATTTCTTTTTTGTTCCCCCATTAAGTTTATTGGTACATTTTAGGTATAAAATACATTTACATACATCATTAGGATCTTGTACCATCACATGAGTATCTTGGTTCTTATTTTTTCCCCTCCCCTTGCCCTCCTTTCACCCCTTCCACCCTTCCCTATTTGCAAAGATTTTGTTTCCATTTTTTCCTTTTCTCATATTTTTTCTTTTCCCTTCTTTCCTTTCCCCTACCCCTCCCACTTCTCCTGTTCCTTTAGACCTTTTCTTCCTGTTACACAATATCAATTATACATTTTTAAAATTAAAATATCAAGACCTAGGAGACATTACCACAGATGTTACAGAATTTAAGAGGATATAGAAAGCATATTTCAAAAATCTGTTGTGAAATAAATTTGACAACTTCTAAGAAGTACCTTGGAAGACAAATTAATGAAACTAACACTGGAAAGAAATATAAAATTTGAATAGCACCTATTAAAGAAAGTATATTCCTAGCTTGAAAACCCACCTATATAACAACAGCAGGGTCATATACATTTTAACTGACAAATTATATCAAACATTTAAAGCAGAAAAAAAAGGGAACACTTTCCCCTCATTTTAGGAACTCAACATTGTGCTAATCCTAAAACTGGATAAAGATAATAGAAGAAAAAGGTATGAACATAGATAGAAATTTGTTTAACAAAACAAACTATTAGAAGTCAGATCTGGCAGGATGTAGAAAGCGGTTTTGTTATAGTGATGGAAGTGTTGGTTCAGCATTGGAAGATCCACCCCCAAAAGTCATCATTTTAACAGAGGAAAGGAAAAAGCCATATGATCCTGTCACTAGTTGGAGAAAAAGTATTGGACTAAATTCTACAGTTGTTCATGGTAAAAGCTATCAGGAGACTAGAAGTAGAACAGAACCTTCTCAACAGATTAAAGATATGTACTCCATACTTCCAGTGAGAATCCCTTATATGAATGGAGAAGATACAATGCTTTCCCTTAAGGTGGGGAACAAGGGCAGATATGCTTACTCTCTATGTGTCCATTGAACTTTGAAACCTAGGCTCTACCAAAATAGTCTGGGAATAAAAAGACACAATTAGGATAGGATTGGCAAGGTAGAAGCAAACTCTTTATATATAGATGAAATGATCATCCACAGAGAAAATACTAAGAAATCTCTAGGAGCCCCTAGAACTTGTATTTGAATTAAGCAGGATTAGAAAACACAAGGTATATATAAAAATTCAAGTCTGTGTATACTTTCTATAAATGAAGAATTGGATATTGAAATTTAAAAGTTATGTATGAGTACAAAGGACTTAGAAAAGTAAAAAGAAAAAGAAAACAGTGTTGTAAGACATTTAGTACTTAATTTTAAGACTTCTTCTAAAGCTACAGTAATCAAGGCAGTGTTGGTGTAAGGAAAGATATATAGATCATTTGAATAAAACAGAGAATCTAGAAATAGGACCACACATATATGGTCCACTGAGTTATGAAAGATTATTTAACATTAATATTTTATAGAATATAAACTCAATTCAAGAGCCGAGGAAAAGACAGTGTTTTCAGCAAACGGCACTAGAACACCTGGTATCCATATATAAAAAATTATCCTCAGCCCTTTATTTCCATATGTAAAAGCAACTTGAAGGGATCTGTGAACCTAAATATGAAAGCCTAAATGTATAAAACTTTAAGAAGAAATTATAAGGGAAAATGTTTATGAATTTAGGGTAGGCAAGAACTACCTAGGATACAAAAAACATGATGTATAAAAGAAAAAAATTGATAAATAAGATTCTATCAAAATTTAAAACTTTAAATGACATCATTAAGAAAATTAAAAGTAGTCCTTAAACAGGCCATATTTATAATGCATATAACCTATGACCAGAATATATAAAGAACTCTTACAGCTCATTAATAGACAACCCAATTAAAAAATAGACATAAGAAGATGATAAATAGCCAGTACAGTGCAAGGAAAGATGTGCAACTCTAGAATCAGAAAAATACTAATCAGTCCAATAACAAGATTGAATTATACACTCATTGGGGAGATGAAGTTAAAAGTTTTCAAAGCCTTGTCATGACTTTTTCTTTTTGTTGAATTCTCCCCCTTTGCATTTAATTTGTCACACCCAATGGGTTCATTCTGCTGGCTTTCCTTCGGTTGTGATCCTCATTGTCTTTTCCTAGGATATTGTCTAAAATTATTTTTGGAGTGCTGGTTTGGTATTCATGAAGTTCCTGAGGTGCTCTTTCTCATGAAAGTATCTTATTTCTCCATCAATTTTGAAAGATAGTTTTGCAGAGTACATCAATCTGGGTTGGAGGCTGTTTTCCTTTAGGGCTTGAAATACATCACTCCAAGCTCTTCTTGCCTTGAGGGTTTGCATTGAGAAGTCTGCTGTGATTCTGATGGGCTTTCCTTTGTATGTGATTTGTTTCTTTTCTCTCACTGCTTGTAGAATTTTGTTCTTCTGTTGGATTTCTGGAATCCTATTATATGCCTATGTGTAGATTTTTTTGATCAAGGCTAGCTGGAGTCCTATATGCCTCCCTTATCTGTATGTCAAGTTCTTTTCCCCTGCTTGGGAAGTTTTCTGCCATCACTTCTGTGAGCAGTTTTTTTATGTCATCTGCACTCTCTCCTGTTTCTTCATTGACTCCAATCAGTCTTATGTTATTCTTCTTTGCATCATCTAGCATCTGCTGGATTGATTTCTCATGTTCCCTTACAATTTTAAAGCAATTTTTCTTTTCCTCCTCTCTAATTGCAATCTTATCTTCTATATGTGAAATTCTATCCTCACATTGGTTCATTCTGCTGTGCAGACTTTTGATGGAGTTTTTAATCTCCTGGAAATCTGTTTGCATCTGTTTTATGGATTCCATTTGTTTCCTATGTTGTGATTCCATCATGTTCCTCAGCTCCACTATTTTTTTATGTGTCCTCTCTAGATTTATTAATCATGTCTTGCACTATAATCACAATCTTTGCTGTTATCTCAGTAATTATTTCTGATTTCATTTTTCCCAGATCCTCTATTGTTGCCAGTTCAGAGAGTCCAGGTGGTTGAGTATCAGATTGTTCCATCTTGTTTCCCTTTGGGGTTGCGTTAGGTGATTTGGAAGTCTGTTTTTGAGGTTTGTTTACCTGTCTTCTCATTTCCAGGGGTTGGAGGGGGTGCTCTGGCACCCGCGCAGCTGACCTTCTCTGCCCTAGGAGCACGGAATGGCGGTGAGTGAGCCTCCTTCTGGGTGCTGGGACTGGATCACCTTCTCTGCCCTAGGAGCATTGAATGGCCTTTAATTTCAATTTCTGATTACTCATTCCTAGAATGTACAAGTGTGATGTATTTTTTTGTATCCTATGAGTTTTCTATGGCTTAGTGCATCAAGTGCTTTCTTTGTATATTCTATAGGACTTTCTATATAAGATCATGTTGTCTGTGACTTAAGACACTTTCTCCTCCTATGTGGATAATTTTCATTTCTTTTTTTTCTTTCTGCAGTGGCTATATCTGCTAGCACAATATCAGCCAAAATTGGTGAGAGTGGACATTCTTGTTTTGTTTTGTTTATTTTTTAAAATTAATTTTATTGGTACATTTTAGGTATACAATATAATGATGTTCATCATTGGAAATTTGCACCTTTACTTAATCTCTTTTGGTTCTTATCTTTTCCCCATTCCCCTGCCCTCCTTTCAACCCCTCCACCCCTGCCAATCTACAATGATGTTGCATCCATTTTTTCTTTTTCTCATATTAATTCCATTTCCTTCTTTCTTTCCTCCCTCCCCTTCCCCCTCCCCTTTGCACCTTTTCTTCCTATTTCACATTATCTATTATACCTTTTAGTCTTTGTTTACATTTTCAGTTTCTCACACTAGAGAAACTATTCGGTGTTTACACATGTATGTCATATTTATTTTACTTAAGAGTATTGCCTCAATGTACATCCATTTAGGTATAAATGTCTCAGTTTGTCATTTTTTATGGCTGAGTAATACTCCATTTTATTAAAAAAACCACATTTTCTTTAGTCTGCAGTTGATGAGCAATTGGGTTGTTTCCAAGTTTTAGCTATCACGAATTGTGCTGCTATGAACATGGGTGCACATATATCACTGTGGTATGATTCTTTTAATTCTTTGGGGAAGATACCCAACAGGGGAATAGCTGGGTCTCTTGTTTTGTTTTTGATGTGAGGGAAGTGTTCAATTTTTACCATCTGTATAATATTAGCTATAGAATACTTAGAGATGCTAACTTCTTCTTTGTTTCTCTTTATCCTACTGTTTATTTGTAACATTTTTGTTCTTTTCTTTCTTTTGAATTAGCTGAGTAGTTCTGTATTCCATTTTTTCCAGTGTTCTTTATTAGTACATGTTTACAGTATATAATGATTATGTTCCTTGTGGGGAGTTGGTACATGTACATTATTTCATTTATTATCAGTCAACAAATAAATCAGTTCTTATTGTGTCATCATGGCCAGAAGGAACTTTTGGGGAAGAAAAAAGAAAGACATTGTACCATATATGAAGATATGTTATGATGTTCATGATGGTATCAGAAGAAGTAAGTAGATCATCACTGATAAATAGAGAACTATAAAAGAGACCATATAAAGAGACAGTTTATTAAAAATATGGCACAAAGAGCATCAGAGAAGGCACAGTCTTTCAATAATGGTGCAGAGACAAATGAGCATTCATGTGGCAAAAAGGAAATTTGATTTTATATCATATGATACACAAAAATCCAGGTGAATTGTACACCTTATTGTGATAGACAATGACAGCAAAGATTTTAGAAATTAATACTAGAGATTATTTCCACTGTATGAGAATAGGAAGAGATTTTAATTGGCATATTACAAGTGGAAAGTCATTTAGTTAAAAAAATTAGTAATAAATTAAAAAACCCTAACAATATCACAATTATTGGTGTTTCCATTCAAGGAAAGTCTCATGCATAATTGGTGGGAGCGAAAATTGGAAAAACTGCTTTAGAAAAATTTTACCTTTGTCAATTAAAGTTTCATATTATGATCCAGGAATTCAAATCCTAGGCAAATGATCAACAAAAAGTGGCAACATACCAGGATGCATGGAAAATCCATTTATTATGAAGAAACCCCACTTAGAAACAACCCAAATATTAATAGCAAAATGAATACAAAAATGAATAAAAATTTATTGTGGTGTGTACAAAGGAAATTATAAAGAAAATATTTTATTTTAAAATCAGGTTTCCTGGAATTCTTTATATACCATGCATGTTAGTCAGCTATCCATAGATGTAACAGGCCACTTATGAAGTAGAGAAATTTATTTAGCTTACAGTTTTGGAAATTCAGAATCCAAGATCAGGTAGTCCCATTGGTTTGGCCTCTGGCCAGGGTGACAGATGGTGGCATCATGGCAGGAGTGCATGTAGAAGCAAATGGTCACAGAGCTAGGAGCTGAAAGAAGGAGAGAGCAGGATTCCATGATCTCCTTCAAGAGTACAAGCTCAGTAACCTCAGGACTTCCCATTAGGCTCCATCTATTAAAGATTTCCCCACTTCCTAATAATGCCACCTTAGGAGTCAAGCCTTTCACATAGGATGTTTGGGAGACAACCAACATTCAAAACATAGCACCCTGCAGTGAGATTTATTAATTATATGCTTAACACTGTATTCAAAAAATAAAGGAACAATAATTAGCAAGCCAATTTTACGTTAAAAAGTGATTTTGATAGTGTCAGAAAAGTCTTACTCTACAATTCTGTAGTACAAAAGGTGAATAAATCAGGTGTGGTGGCACGTGCCTGCCATCCCAGCACTCAGAGAGGCTGAGGCAAGAGGGTCACAAGTTTGAGCTAAACCTGGGAAACTTAGTGAGACCTTGTTTCAACATGAAAAATGGTAAAAGGGTTAGGGAAGTCTCTCAGTATGAAGACCCTGGGTTCTATCCATGGTTACAAACACACACACACACACACACACACACACACACACACACACGACACAAAAAAGAAAGAAAAATAAGAAAAATTGAGTGTGTAGCATGATTTCAACTTGGAAACAAGACAAAAGGAAAATACACTTAAATGTGAATAGTGGATATCTTTGGGATGATATTTATTTATACAAGGGTCTATTTCCTTCCATCAGAAAAAGTATGTACATTTATTTAAAAAATATACCAATAAGGTAGTTAGTGTACAATTTTTAAAAAATAGATAGAAGAAGTCATCTTTATTTATTTTACTTGGATAGTCTTATAGAAGAGCCAGAACACTGAGGCACACAAAACCTGGAAATATAGGAGCATATTTTACAGCAGAGAGATTGCAAGACTAGAATTTCTGAGGACAGAGGAAGGGTAACCTGACCCTCTGATTGGAAAGGATTTTCCTGAAGACCTTTGGCAGTTCTTCTAGTAATAATATTATTGTTCTGCCTGATAATCATTCTGTGTTTGCCAATAGCATTGTTCCTCAGTGACAGCAGGTGATAAAAGGGAGATACATGATCCACGGTAATGTGGGAAACATTTTCCCTGTCACAGGAAAAGCAGAGTTTTCCTTCCCTGAATCTTGAGTGTTTCTTTGCTCATACTTCTGCAGAGCAACAGGGTTTACATTTAACTTATTTTTTATTTTAGTGGTTGTTTTTTAGTCTTATTATTTTTATATTGCTATTGAGGTTTAATTAATAGTACAATGAGATGAAGAATTTTTAGGTATTTGGTTTAATGATCTTTAAGGGTTGTGATAAGCTATACAGCAAGAGATGTTCCCTATGCCCCCTTCACTTCCCCTCCTTCCTCCTCAATCATTTTCAGATTGATTTTGTCCTCTTTTGGATTTCTTATCAATGGAATCAAATAGTGATACACAATGATAGAGCTCTGATTACAAAATCTAGTTTGAAATTAGTTGTTCATACAAGAATTCTGGAATGTTATCAAACACTTCCTGAAAACAGGAAAATGCTGCATTACAACAGCAACTAAAACAAGCTTAAAGTTCCTCTCATCACCCCACCTTGTTTCAAAACTCCAGATCCTGAAGATACCACTCTCAGGATGATATACTTGGCTGTGAAGTTAGGGAGACTCATGCTCTATTCTTGTCATTTCTGCTAACTACTTTCACAGTCTTGGTCAAGTTATTTGCTTCATCTATGTTCTCTTTAGTTCTTATAATCTCTAAAATGAATGTGACTCTAGTGGCTCCCCCACTGGAGTCACTAAACAACTGTTGTTGTTTAGGATCTTCTTATAAGTATCCTTTGTCTCTAACTTATGTAGAAATAGTGGGAAGCATATTTGTTGTGGGGCTACCCCTGTATTGACCCACACCTTCCATTCCAAGCCTGCAGTCACCTGGTTCCAAATAGTCATTCCAGAATTTTGCTCTACTTTCTGGTGGTCAACTACTGTACTTCATGACCAACTTTTCCAGAATGTTGTCATTACCCTGGACACTTGCCATGGCAAGTATGTATGGACTCAATCTCTCTATCTTCCTTTCTTTATTTTTATTCTGGGGTTGAAATTTGTACCTTTGTTTGTACTAGACAAATGCTCTACCACTGAGATAAATAAACCCCTAGTCCCAGGTCTCCTTTCATTCTTCTAAATAATAGGAAAAAAGACTTCCCTGTTTAGAAGTATATTGAAGGCTTGGAGATAATGAAAGTAAAACATAGATTATCTGAGAACCAAGACA
Source organism: Heterocephalus glaber (assembly GCF_053883595.1). NCBI lineage: Eukaryota > Metazoa > Chordata > Mammalia > Rodentia > Bathyergidae > Heterocephalus > Heterocephalus glaber. Next base: position 19,790,153 of record NW_028258333.1, read on the forward strand.
GATACTGATTCTGCAGGGGCTGAACTTTATATAATTTTGAGGGCTTCTGTAAGAAAAAAACCCCCAAATATCTAATTTTTGCAAATTTAAAAAATATATGGCAGATAGACATTGTGGTGCAAACCTGTAACCCCAGCTACTCAGGAGGCTAAGGCAGGCGGATCATAAGTTCAAGATCAGCCTGGGCAACTTAGTGAGAGCCCATCTCCAAATAAAAAATATAAAGGGCCTGGGATGTAGCTTAGAGCTACCCCCTGTACTGATAGAAAAAAAAGATATACACATTGCTAAGCCTCCTCTCAAGACCTTTGAAGAGACCCTATAAAGTGAAGAACCATGGAGATTAAACTTCAGTGGCTTCATGATGAATCACCTTTGCCCTTAATTGCTCCTAAAAGTTTCCAGACCCCAACTCTGATTACTTGCAAAGTTCCTGTCAAGCTCCCATGAAATGTAGAGCAAGTTTAGCTCCTAACAATGAGTATATTTAAGAATTATCACCACAAGTTTCATTTTCTTCACCAGAATGCAGAATGATAGGAAAGTGTATTTTTTTTTCAAGGAAATTCCAACCCTCACCTGCAACATGTAGCCTGGTGCACATGGCACAGATCTGGCAATCACAATAATGAACAATATTTACACCACAGTCTGATGGCTGGGTTCTGAAGCCCTTATTGACACTGCATTTGAGAAATCGTTGGTACAACCAGTACACTTCATAATTAGGACTGGTGTATTTCACAGTGTGTTTTAGGTGAAGTAAAAGACAAGATCAAATTTATCTGTTCTTCTTGACAATTAGTCAAGAAGTGTTTAGGAAAGTAAATAGACACCATCTTAAGAAAAAACCCCCAGTATTTTTCAACATAAGAAAAAATTATACAAATCTTTTGAGTCTACAGTCTTGCTAATAGATTCACTTTATATTATGAAACCAAATTCTTAACATTTCAGTGTAACAGGATTTCCAAAGAACTGTTTATTATGGTACTGCCTTAATCTGCTTGACAGTGATTCCCCTCAGAACAAAAGGACGCCCTTCCTAATGATAAAGTCCATTTTCTCCTGAAATGAACCAGCTGCTTTCAATGTCCTAAAAGATAATTCTGTAACTTCAAAATCTAAGCTCCAGTTCTCCCAGGGCAACCTCACACGTTGCATAATAACACCTTATCTATTCGCAATGTAGTGTGAAGATTAAGTTAAACAGTGTTTATGGAAGTGCTTTGCCATCTTTAAGGATTTTGTACATATAAGCTATGTTACTATTAGAGAATTTCAGCCAAAGCCTTTTCAGGTAAAATGATCAAAGTATTGGAAATTCTCATTACTTGTCTTAGTGACACTGAGAAGGGCAAATTAACATCCACAAATACTCCCAAATCAAATCTTCAACCAAATCCTCTACTTATTTTATCCACCTAAAGCTGGTGAAATACCCCAAAGCTGAAGTAGAGAAATGCAGGGCACATGTTCAACTTGAAAGCAGCTATCTAAATTTAGTAGTTTCAGAGGAACAATACATTAAATACATAAAGCAAGACTTTAAAAAGAACATGTCAATATATTAAGGTAATAATTAAGTATACCTAGATAACACTTGAAGTAGTTTCTGCAAAAATGTAGAGTATAAATAACTTATTAACTTAAAAACCATTTTAGTCTATAATGTTGGCCTTAATCCCAGTCCCTACTATAACATTATAAAGAGGTATCACTGTATTTACTGTCTTCCCACAGGGTGCGGAGCAGGGTCCAGCAATTTAAAGATATGCTCCTTTTTGTGCAATAGGTTTTTCTTTAATTTATTACCTAGTTTAAGTTATCTTAAACCTCAGTCTTTTGTTACCGAACTTCACACTACATTTTTTAAAGTTAAAAACTTAAATGGTTATATTTAGTTTCATTTCAAGGAATAAATCAATGAAATCTTGAGTTTGATGGGCTAGTTTTCAATTTTTAAAATATACACTAAATTAAATTTTCTCAAGGCCAGGGATTTAGCTCAGTGGTTCTGCTGCCTGCCTCACAGTTCGATTCCCGATATCAAAAAAATTTTTCTCAGATTAAAAAAAAGTTCTACTACATGGCATCCAAAAAATCCCATTGGAACTATACCACAATGCAGGCAAAACTGAACCACTGAATGTATGTGGAGGTAGTAGTAGACCTTGACTGGATTAGAACTGTAAGGATTATTGGAAATCATTTAGTCCAGTCTCCACTAAAATTTATGAAACAAACAAAGAAAATATTAATAACTACATGAGAAATTTCTAATACACCACTCTTTGTAATTGATAAAAAGTTACAAAACTCAGTGGATCCTTAATTTTAATGTGGTCATATTAAAAACAAATCCAGAAACTGTAGAATGTACATACTTTCAAAGTACATGTAACATTTTCAAGAAATTCAATTATGTAATGAGCCAAAGTAATTCTTAAACAACTCCAAAGGATAGATATAGAAAATATCTTGTAATGCAAAGCAATTAAGCAAGAAATCAATGACAAAAATAGATGAGCATATTTTAGAAGCACTATTAAAAATGATGGAATGTTTTAGATTAACAAAAGGGAGCTGGATGAGACAGCACCTGCCTGTAATCTCAGCTCCACGGGTGGCTGAGATGGGAGGATTGTGAGTCTGAAGACAACTCAGGAAACATGGCAAGACCCTGTGTCAAAATAAAAATAAAAAGGGTAAGTACTTCAAATTAAAACTTCTTACAGCAAAGGAAACAACCAGCAGAGTAAAGAGACAACCTACAAGATAGGAAAACAATTTGCCAGCTATTCCTTGGATAGAGGACTATTATCTAAAATAGGTAAAGAACTAAAAAAAAAAAGAAAAATTATAACACCCCAAATGAAATACCCAAGAAAAATGGGCAATTGAAATGAATAAACACTTTTCAGAAGAAGTACAAATGGGCAATAAATACATAAAAAACTTCAACATCTCTGGTAATTAGAGAAATGCAAGTTAAAACAACAATTAGATTCCATCTTACTCCAGAAAGAATGGGCATAATCAAGAATTCAAACAATAACAAATGATGGCAAGGCTGAAGAAAAAAAGGAATCCTTCTAAATTGTTGGTGGGAAAGTAAACTAATATAAACATTATAAAAATCAATATAGAAATTCCTCAAAAATGTAAAACTAGAAATTCTATTCAACCCAGGTATTCCCCTTCTAAGTATCTTCCCCCCCAAAAGACATCATATTACAGTGATACATGCACACCTAAGCTTACAGCACCATAATTCATTTTTTTTCCATTAAGTTTATTGGTACATTTTAGGTGTAAAATACAGTTATATTCATCATTGGGATTTTTGTACCTTTACATGATGTATCTTGGGTCTTATTTTTTTCCCCATTCCCCTGCTCTCCCTTCACCCCTTCCACCCTTCCCTATTCACAAAGACTTTGTTTCCATTTTTTCCCTTTTCTAATATTTTTTCTTTTTCCTTCTTTCCTTTCCCCTACTCCCCTCACTTCCTCTACTCCTTTAGAACTTTTCTTCCTATTACACAATATCAATTATACATTTTTAAAATTACAATATCAAGATCTAGAAGACATTACCACAGATTTTACAGAATTTAAAAGGATATAGAAAGCATATTACAAAAAATCTTTTTTGAAATAAAGTTGACAACTTCTATGAAGTACCTTGGAAGACAAATTAATGAAAGTGACTCTGGAAGAAATATAAAATTTGAATAGCACCTATTAAAGAAAGTATATGCCTAGCTGGCAAACCTACTCATATAACAACAACAGGCTCATGATGAATATTAACTGATGAATTATATCAAGCATTTAAAGCAGAGAAAAGAAGGAACACTTCTCCCCTCATTTTAGGAACTCAACATTGTGCTAATTCTAAAACTGGATAAAGATAATAGAAGAAAAAAGTATGAACATAGATAGAAATTTGTTTAACAAAACAAACTATTAGAAGTCAGATCTGGCAGGATGTAGAAAGTGGTTTTGTTATAGGGATGGCAGTGTTGGTTCAGCATTGGAAGATCCACCCCCATAAGTCATCATTTTAACAGAGGAAAGGAAAAAGCCATATGATCTTGTCACTAGTTGGAGAAAAAGTATTGGACTAAACTCTACAGCTGTTCATGGTAAAAGCTATCAGGAGACTAGAAGTAGAACAGAACCTTCTCAACAGATAAAAGACATGTACTCCATACTTCCAGCAAAAGTGCTTTATATGAATGGAAAAGATACAATGCTTTCTTCCTAAGGTGGGGAACAAGGGCAGATATGCCTACACTTCATCTGTCCATCAAACTTTGAAACCTAGGCCCAAACCAAAATAGTCTGGCAATAAAAAGAAACAAATAGCATAGGATTGGCAAGGTGGAAGTAAAATCTTTATATGTAGGTGAAATGATTATCTACAGAGAAAATACTAAGAAATCTCTAGGAGTCCATAGAACTTGTATTTGAATTTAGCAGGAGTAGAAAACACAAGGTATATATAAAAATTCAGGTCTATGTATACCTGCTATGCATGAAGAATTGGCTATTGAAATTTAAAAGTTTTGTAGGTGTACAAAGGACCTAGAAAAGTAAAAAGAAAAAAATAACAGTGTCAGAAGGCATTTAGTACCTAATTTTAAGATTTCTTCTAAAGCTACAGTAATCAAGGCAATATTGGTGTAAGGAAAGGCATATAGGTCAATGGAATAAAACAAAGAATCTAGAAATAGAACCACACATATATGGTCCACTGAGGTTTGAAAGATTATTTAACATCAATATTTTATAGAACATAAACAACTCAAGAGCAGAGAAAAAGTTAGTGTTTTCCACAAATGGTACTAGAACACCTGGTATCTGTGTGTAAAAAATTAACCTCACCCTTTATTTCCATATACAAAAATAACTAAATGATCTATGAACTTAAACATGAAAGACTGAAACTATAAAGCTTTAAGGAGAAATTATAAGGGACAATGTTCATTTTTTGCAGATCCTCTTTTGTTGCCAGTTCAGGAAGTCCAGGTGGTTGAGTATCAGATTGTTCCATCTTGTTTCCCTTTGGGGTTGCCTTAGCTGATCTGGAAGTCTGGTTTGGAGACTTGTTTATGTGTCCTTTCATTTCAACAGATGCAGCCTGCTGTGCCTCTGTTGAGGCAACTTTTTGCTCACCCAGTGGTCTTTAATTCTCAGCAAGCTGCTGAGCAGCCTTTTCTCTGTTGCTCACCGGTACACTAATTCCTGGCTTCAGAAAGGTGGCCTTTTGGATCCCTGAGCTGACCTGTTGTCTGGGTGGGCTTCTGGCTGGGGCCTGTGCACCCTTGGGATGGTATCTAGTTGTGCCACTGGCTAGGGCCCCTATGTAGCTGTTGTCTGGGAGGGCCTTTGGCTGGGAGCTGTGCACCCCAGTTCCTGCTGTGTAAGCAAGCTTCTGGCTAGGGTCTTGCACACTTACTGATGGTACTGGGGCAAACCTCTGGCTGTTGCTTGTATGCCTGTGGAGCTCTTTTCCAGGCAGGCCCTTGGCTTGGGCCAGTGTGCCCCAGCCTCTGGGGTTGGGCCCAAGCCCTGGCTGGGATCTGCTTGCAGCTGCACCACTCTGGTCCACACTACTGCTCCCCCAACTAAGGTGGTCTGGTGTGCCTTTATTGCAGAGATTTTCTTCACTTTTCTGGTGGGCTTTAATTTTCACCAAGGAGCCTCAGAAAGGCTCTTTTTCTACTGTTCACTTCTGCTCTATCTTCTTGAGCTCAGAACAGTGTCCTTTATGACCCCTGAAACTCTGCGGTGTGCATCCAGGTAATGGCTCTGTACAGCCACTGGGGGTAGGGGTGCTGGTACCTGTGTGGCTCACCTCCTTGGTGCTTGGGGGGCTCTGCTCCTCGGCCCTTGGGGGTGGTGATACGGTGGCCTGGGAGGCTCACCTCCTCTGTGCTCTATGATTCATAATAGCTGAATCTTGGAAGTGGCCTATACATCTATCAACAGATGAATGGATAAATAAAATGTCTATATATACACAATGGAGTACTACTCTGCTATAAAGAAGGATAAATTTAAGTCGTCTATAGGAAAATGGATGCTCCTTGAGACCATAAAGTTAAGTGAAATAAATCAGACACACAAGCTTAAATATCACATGATTTCTCTTGGAGTAGAAACTAAAAATATTAATAAAATAAAAAAACAGAACAAAATAAAAGATAGATAATAGGAAACAGGGAGATAGATCTTTTGCAAAAGTGAAGGGGACCAAGAGATGGGGGAGGGTGGGTAGGGAAAGGGGATGAAAGAGAGAATTGAGAGGGGCTATGTACATGTACTGACTCCCCACAATAGATGTAATTATTCTGTACTGCCAATATGTACTAATAAAAAAGAAAATTAAAAAAGGGCTAGGGATGTAGCTCAGTGGCAGAGCACTCCTATGTTTGATCTTCAGAACCATAAAACAAAGCACAAAAGAAAGCAAACCTAAACAAGTGGTTAAAACAGAGAGTAAGTTTGCTTCTGACACATTGCTGCTATTCACCTGGTACCCACCTGCTCTTTTTGCTTGGCATCTACTTTTACTGTTCAGTGCATTCTTTCTGACTCCTCAGGAATGGGGTCAGATTGGTTGTTAACATTCTGAATATTTCCTCTTTACAAACTAACACAAGGAGAGATTAATTTGGCCAGTGCAGAAGGTTGGGCAAAAACAGGCACTTGGCAAACCATATATTGGAATAATCCCATTTTATTTATTTATTTATTTATTTATTTATTTATTTATTTATTTTAAATTTTATTTTATTGGTACATTTTAGGAATACAATATAATGACATTCATCCTTGGAAATTTACACCTTTATATAATCTCTCTTGGTTCTTATTTTTACCCCTTCCTCTGCCCTCCCTTCAACTGCTCCATCCCTCCCTATTTACAAAGACTTTGTTTCCATTTTCTCATTTTCTGATATTGATTCAATTCCCTTCTTTCCTTTTTCCTACCCCTCCTATTTCCCCTTCCCCTTTGCCCCTTTTCTTCCTGTTTCACATTATCTGTTATACCTTTCAGTCCCTATTTACACTTTCAGTTTCTCACACTCAGAAACTATTTGGTATTTACACATGGGTGTCCTATTTATTTCACTTAAGAGTATCTCCTTAATGTACATCCATTTAGCTATAAATATATTTAATTTCTCATTTTTATGGCTGAATAGTAATCCATTTTATAAAAAACCACATTTTCTTTATCCAGTCTCCAGTTGATGGGGGAATTGGGCTTGCTTCCAAATTTTAGATATCACAAACTGTGCTGCTATGAACATGGGTGCACATATATCACTGTGGTATGATTCTTTTAATTCTTTGGGGAAGATACCCACCAGGGGAATAGCTGGGTCAAATAGGGCCTCTAATCCTACTTCTTTGAGGTATCTCCATACTGATTTCCACAGTGGTTGCACCAGTCTACACTTGCACCAGGAGTGGAGCAGTGTTCCTCTTTCCCCACACCCTGCCAGCATTTGTTATTGGCTGAATTCATGATAGCAGCCATTCTTTCCAGAGTGAGGTGGATCTCAGCGTTGTTTTCATTTGCATCTCACAAATGACAAGTGATGTTGAACATTTTTTCATATGTTTATTTGACATTTCTACTTCTTTGTCTGAGAAATGTCTGTTCATTTCAGATGCCCATTTTTGGATTGATTCTTTAAATTTGGGAGGTCTGAGTTTTTAAAGTTCTCTATAGATTCTAGATAGTAAACCTTTTCCTGAGGAATGGCAGGTGAAGATTTTTTCCCACATTGTAGGTCATCTCTTCACACTGCTGGTGGTTTTTCTTTCTGTACAGAAGCTCTTTAAAAAGAAGAGATCCCACTTGTTGATTATTTGTGCCAGTTCATAGGGAACTGAGGTTTTGTTCATAAAATCTTTTCCTACACCAATGTCTTCAAGAGTTCTACCTAACCTCTGTTCCAGCCGGTTCAGCATTTCTATTTTAATATTTAGATCTTTAATCCATTGCAATTTTAGTTTAGTGCATGGTGAAAGATATAGGTCTAGTTTTAATCTTTGGCAAGTTGAAACCCAATTTTTCCAGCACTATTTATTAAAGAAGCTATCTTTCCTCCAGTGAGGGTGTTTGGCTCCTTTGTAGAAGATGAGGTGGCTGAGTGTGTCTTGTGTTGTTTCTGCATCTTCTAATCTGTTCCACTGGTCCTCATATCTGTTTCTTTGCCAGTACCATGCTGTTTTTAATCACAGTAGCTTTGTAGTATTGTTTCAAGTTGGGGGTTGTGATACCCCCTGCCATGTCTCTGTTGCCTAGAATTGCTTTTGATATTCTGGGTCTCTTCTGGTTCCAAATAAATTTTTGGATTGTTTTCTCAAGCTCCATGAAGTGTGCTGCTGGGATTTCAATTGGGATTGCATTAAACCTATATAGCAGTTTTGGAAGTATGGCCATTTTCACTATGTTGATCCTTCCTACCCAGGAGCAGGGGATGTCTTTCCATTTTCTGATACCATCTTCAATCTCCCTTTTCAGAGTCCTATAGTTTTCAGAGAAGAGGTCTTTGATTTCTTTTGTTGGGTTGATTCCTAGGTATTTCAGTGTTTTTGATGCTATTGTGAAAGGAATTGTTTGCCCTGTTTATCTCTCGGTGAGTCTGTTGTTTGTGTAGAGGAAAGCTATTGATTTTTGTGTGTTCATGTTGTATCCAGCTACTCTACTGAATTTGGTTATTAAGTCTAGAAGACTTTACGTGGCATTCCTGTGGTCTTCTATATAGATTATCTTGTCATGTGCAAATAATGACAGTTTGACTTCTTCATTTCCTATCTTTATTCCTTTTATTTCTTTCTCTTGTCTAATTGCTGTGGCTAATATTTCCAAAACTACATTAAACAGGAGTGGTGATAATGGACATCCTTGTCTTGTTCCTGATTTTAGTGTAAAGGATTTCAGTTTTTGACTATTTAGTATGATACTGGCTGTTGGTTTTTCATAGATGGCTTTTATCAGATAGAGGTAGAGACTGTCTACCCCAATGTTTTGTGGGGTTTTTATCATAAATGCATGTTGGATTTTGTTGAATGCCATTTCTACATCAATTTAGACAATCATATGGTTTTTGTCCTTGGCTCTATTGATATAGTGTATTACATTGATTGATTTGGGTATGTTGAACCATCCCTGCATCCCTGGATGAATCCCACTTGGTCAGGGTGTATGATTTTCTGGATGATCTTGTACATTCTATTTGTCATTATCTTATTAAGGATTTTTGCACCTATGTTCCTTAGTGATATTGGCCCATAGTTCTCTTTTTTGGTTGGGTATTTTCTCTGCTGTGGGGATCAAGGTAATGCTTGCTTCCAGGAATGAATTTGGGAGTATTGCTTTCCTTTCAATTTCATTGAAGATTTTAAACAGTAGTGGCAGTAATTGCTGTCTAAATGTCTTGTAGAATTCATCAGTAAAGCCATCAGTACCCGGGGTTTTCTTAGCTGGTAAGTTTTTAATTGCATTTTAAATTTCATTGATTGATATGGGGTTGTTTAAAATTTTTAGCTATTCTCCATTCAACTTTTGAATTCATACGTATCTAGGAATCTGTCCATTTCTTCTGTATTTTTCATCTCATTGGCACATAGGTGCTGGAAGTAAGTATTGACCATCCTCTGGATTTCTTTTTTTTCCCCTCTAAGTTTATTGGTACATTTTAGGTATAAAATACAGTTATTTTCATCACTGGGATCTTGTACCATTACATGAGTATCTTAGTTCTTATTTTTTTTCCCTTCCCTTGCCCTCCCTTCATCCTCTCCACCCTTCCCTATTTGCAAAGACTTTGTTTCCACTTTTTTCCTTTTCCCATATTTTTTCTTTTCTCTTTTCTCCTTTCCCCTACGCCTCCCACTTCCCCTGCTCCTTTAGACTATTTCTTCCCATTACACAATATCAATTATATATATTTTAAATTACAATATCAAGATCTAGGAGACATTACCACAGATTTTACAGAATTTAAAAGGATATAGAAAGTATATTACAAAATTATTTTTTGACATAAATTTGACAACTTCTAAGAAGTACCTTGGAAGACAAATTAATGCAACTAACTCTGGAGGAAATATAAAATTTGAATAGCACCTATTAAAGAAAATATATTCCTAGCTTGAAAACCTACCTATATGACAACAGTAGGCTCATATATATTTTAACTGATAAATTATATCAAACAATTAAAGCAGAAAAAAGAAAGAACACTTCTCCCCTCATTTTAGGAACTCAACATTGTGCTAATTCTAAAACTGGATAAAGATAATAGAAGAAAAAAGTATGAACATAGATAGAAATTTGTTTAACAAAACAAACTATTAGAAGTCAGATCTGGCAGGATGTAGAAAGTGGTTTTGTTATAGGGATGGCAGTGTTGGTTCAGCATTGGAAGATCCACCCCCAAAAGTCATCATTTTAACAGAGGAAAGGAAAAAGCCATATGATCCTCTCACTAGTTGGAGAAAAAGTATTGGACTAAATTTTACTGCTGTTCATGGTAAAAGCTATCAGGAGACTAGAAGTAGAACAGAACCTTCTCAACAGATTAAAGATATGTACTCCATACTTCCAGGGAGAATGCCTTATATGAATGGAGAAGATACAGGGCTTTCTCCTTAAGGTGGGGAACTAGGGCAGATATGCTTACTCTTTATCTGTCCATTAAACTTTGAAACCTAGGCCCCACCAAAATAGTCTGGCAATAAAATGACACAATTAGGATAGGATTGGCAAGGCAGAAGCAAACTCTTTATATATAGATGAAATGATCATCTACAGAGAAAATACTAAGAAATCTCTAGGAGCCCCTAGAACTTGTACTTGAATTTAGCAGGATTAGAAAACACAAGGTATATATAAAAATTCAGGTCTGTGTACACTTGCTATAAATGAAGAACTGGATATTGAAATTTAAAAGTTATGTAGGAGTACAAAGGACCTAGAAAAGTTAAAAACAAAAACAAAAACAAAAACAGTGTTGGAAGACATTTAGTACCTAATTTTAAGACTTCTTCTAAAGCTACAGTAATCAAGGCAGTGTTCATGTAAGGAAAGACATATAGATCATTTGAATAAAACAGAGAATCTAGAAATAGAACCACACATATATGGTCCACTGAGTTTTGAAAGATTATTTAACATTAGTATTTTGTAGAATATAAACTCAATTCAAGAGCCCAGGAAGAGATAGTGTTTTCAGCAAACAGCACTAGAACACCTGGTATCCATATATAAAAAATTAACCTCAATTCTTTATTTCCATACATGAAAATAACTTGAAGGGATCTATGAACCTCAAGAAGAAAGCTTAAAAGTATAAAACTTTAAGAAGAAATTATAAGGGAAAATGTTTATAAATTCAGGGTAGGCAAGAACTACCTGTTATACAAAAGACATGATATAGAAAAGAAAAAAATAATGCTAATTGAGATTCCATCAAAATTTAGAACTTGAAATGACATCATTAAAATGAAAAGTAGTCCTTAAACAGACCATATTTACAATGCATATAACCTATGACCAGAATATACAAAGAATTCTTAGAGCTCATTAATAGACAACCCAATTAAAATGTAGACATAAGAAGATGATAAATAGCCAGTATAGCACAAGGAAAGGTGTGCAACTCTAGAATCGGAAAAATACTAGTCAATACCATAACAAGATTGAATTATACACTCATTAGGGAGATGAAGTTAAAAGTTTTAAAAGCCTTGTCATGACTTTTTCTTTTTGTTGGATTCTCCCCCTTTGCGTTTAATTTGTCATGCCCAATGGATTCATTCTGCTGGGCTTCCTGGGGTTGTGATCCTCATTGTCTTTTCCTAAGGTATTGTCTAAAAGTTTTTCAAGTGCCAGTTTGATATTCATGAAGTTTCTGAGGTACTCTTTCTCATGAAAGTATGTTATTTCTCCATCAATTTTGAAAGATAGTTTTGCAGAGTACATCAATCTGGGTTGGAGGCTGTTTTCCTTTAGGGCTTGAAATACATCACTCCAAGCTCTTCTTGCCTTGAGGGTTTGCATTGAGAAGTCTGCTGTGATTCTGATGGGCTTTCCTTTGTATGTGATTTGTTTCTTTTCTCTCATTGCTTGTAGAATTTTGTTCTTCTGTTGGATTTCTGGAATCCTAACTATTATATGCCTATGTGTAGATTTTTTTGATCAAGGCTAGCTGGAGTCCTACATGCCTCCCTTATCTGTATGTCAAGTTCTTTTCCCCTCCTTGGGAAGTTTTCTGCCATCACCTCTGTGAACAGTTTTTTATGCCATCTGCGCTCTCTCCTCTTTCTTCATTGACTCCAATCAGTCTTATGTTATTCATCTTTGCATCGTCTAGAAGCTGCTGGATTGATTTCTCATGTTCCCTTACAATTTTAAAGCAATTTTTCTTTTCTTGATCACTAATTGCAATCTTTTCTTCTATATCTGCAATTCCATCCTCACATTGGTTCATTCTGTGGTGCAGACTTTCGATGGAGTTTTTAATCTCCTGGAAATCTGTTTGCATCTGTTTTATGGATTCCATTTGTTTCCTATGTTGTGATTCCATCATGTTCCTCAGCTCCTCTATTTTTTTATCTGTGTCCTCTCTAGATTGATTAATCATGTCTTGCACTATGAGCACAATCTTTGCTGTTATCTGAGTAATTATTTCTGATTTCATTTTTCCCAGATCCTCTTTTGTTGCCAGTTCAGAGTCCAGGTAGTTGAGTATCAGATTGTTCCATCTTGTTTCCCTTTGGGGTTGCTGTAGGTGATCCACAAGCCTGTTTTTGAGGCTTGTTTACAAGTCTTCTCATTTCCACGTTGGGGGGGCGGGTGTGTGTGCTTCCTGCACTGGTGCGGCTCACCTTCTCTGCCCTAGGAACTTGGAATGGCCTGGGGAGCTTCCTTCCGGGTGCTGGGACTAGCTCAGCTTCTCTGCCCTAGGATCATGGGATGGTAGCAGGGGAGCTTCCTTCCGGGTCTATCCTCTGGATTTCTCCTGGGTCCATTGTAATTTCACCCTTCTCATTCCTAATTGCATGAATAATCCCATTTTATAAAGAGCATATGTATCCTAAAAATAATGACTAAACTTTTTTAACTGTATAAAAAGGGTACCTTATTTAACCTTCAAAATATCTCTGTGAGGCCAGGTATGTTGGTGCATGCCTGCAATTCTAGCACTTGGGAGGCTAAGGCAGGAAGATCATTTCGAGTTTGAGGCCAACCTGTGCTACATAGTGAGTTCAAGGCCAGCTTGAAGTACATAGTGAGACCCTGTCTCAACCCCTCCTCCCTTGCAAAAAGAAATAGAAATTCTCTGTGTGGTAAATGTTAATAATTGTTTTTACTTTACAGATGAGGAAACTAAAGCTTTGACAGGTTTAAGAACATGACCTGTTTACACATCTAGGAAATAATGGAGCTGGGAGTCAGGATGCTGTCTTGTCTCACAAATATTATCAATAATTTTGTGATTGCTTGGAAGGACAAAGAAAAAAATGGACAGTGTTTGGCATGGGTAACTGGGACTGGGGGAACATTTGGAATGTGTAGATAATAAATGAAGAGAGATCATTCTCTTTTCACTCTGTCGTCTTAATGTTTTGTTATTAAAATTTAATTTTTGATTATTTAAAATATAGTTTTGCAAAGAATTGAGATGTGTTATGCACACATACCAAACAATTAGTTTTGAGGGAGTACGTTGTAATTTTTTCAGAGAGAAAAATGACAAATAAAATGAAAGGGCTGTAGTTTTAACAGCCTGAGCTTGTAAGTCTCCAGTGGAGAGAAGATGGCCAAGAGGTAGCTCTAGCCAGCAACCTGAGGATTCAGTAATAGTAGTGTGGCTTTGAGAAAACACCCCCCCCATCTATATTAGAAATGCTTTGTATTTCTTTAACACCTAATCTGAGTGGTCCCAAAGGCTGAATAAACACTCATTTATCCTCAGAGCACCCTGTGAGTTCCCTAGTGTGGTCTAGGCAGGTGTGGGGTTGAGTGGTGATAGCCCAAGATTAGCTCCTGCCCACACTTAGGCATCTGAGCCCCTGGAGGGAAATCACTTAAACCTGTGTGCCTGAGATCACCATCAACTAAAAGCATCATTATCTTCATAATAATAATTTCCAGCCTCAAAGGGATAGTATTAATTAGGCTAAATTTTTAAAGGGCTTGAGAATACCAGAGGCCAAGTACTGAATGAATACAAAGTTTTGCCCAAATCATATAGCTCGAAGTTCGAGGAGGGAGGAGGTGAGGTGAGTCACAGCCAGTCACAGGAGGAGGCTAAGGGCAGAAAGAACAGAATAGCCACTGTCCTGGTGCCTGGCTCTCTCCTTTAACCGCACCAGACCACGTTCCCTGCCTCCAGTAATTAGAAATTACTTCAGCACATAAACAGGCACTTTACAATGTTTTCTTTTTACGACAGGCAGCACACTTCTCCCTTCCACTAGGAGAGGGAATCAGCTTTGGCTTCCCAGTGTTCCCACCTCCTTTTCAGTCCAGTCTCTTGCGCACTCACAGAGAAAGCAGCAGTCACACAAGAACATCTGCTCTGAACATGGTCCCCTTCCAGTGGCCCTAGCTCAAAAGGAGCTGGTAAAATGGCCTCCTTCAACGTAAATCACGGCAGCCTTGGGACGGCCTTGCATTCTCAGAAATCAGCCACAGTGGTCTCCCTTCTCTTTCTCCTTCTCCCATGAACACATTTCAGAAAATTCTCTTCATAGAAAGCCTCATTATTGACACGGACACTAACTCAGAACACCCTTACCATATACCACTGCATCTAGCGGTGAGTGATAACAACTCTGTTTGTGTTTAATTAGCTCTTGGTTTAGGGGCAGTTTGTGTTGAAGGTGTGGCTGTTTTACTTGGTTATGCAGTTGACAGAAATATATGTGCATTGATGTGGGTCCCCTGTGTATGCCCTCTCCATGCTCTGGCCTGAATATTCAACAGGCCCTCATTACAGGACAGACGGAGACAAATTGGAACAACTATGCTTTGATTTTGTTCCACAAAACTGGGAGAATAATGCATGTTCTTCATCTCTAAATATCTGGCTGAGCAAGGGTACATTCTGCTTATCATGAGGCAGAGCTTCTGGATGTAGCACTGTTGCTGCTCTGTTTCCTAGAACTGGAGGAGAGTGTAGCTTTGGAGACTACTCCCCAGGCATCTGGCTCCATGCCCTGACCCCAAGTGTCATCTGTTTATTTCTCTTATTTTTAAAATCATGCCCCTCATAGGATCCATGTCATGACTTATATTCATAAAAATATCTAAAATAGAAGCATGATTATAAAGTAGTGGATTCTTTAAAAAAAACAAACATTACAGAATGTGCTATCTAAATATGTGTTGTCCTTTTCAAAGTAATCAGTTTTGAAAGTTGTGCATATATTCCCAAAGTGGTAATATATTAGGTAATACATTTAAGAAATTCTTCTTCAGAGTTTCTTGAGATGTGGTATGTAAAAATAAAATAGAATAATAATTTTCTTAATTTATAAGTAATACATATTCATACTGAAAGCTTTGATTTTTATCTTGCTCTTGTTTTCTGAATTTATATTTGTAGTCTCAAAATCTAGGGCTAAGTAACATTAATGTATGTAAAAATATATTTTTTTCCAGTATTTTTTTTCCTGAGTTACATCCTACTGAATAGACTCAGTAGTGATGACTCTTCACCCTCTGAGTGTAATTTAGAGCTTTGGAATTTAATTCCATTACATTAAATTCAGCAAATATTTATTGAGTGTCTCTACATGTAAGGAGCTGACTAAGTGGAATAAAAAGATTAACAAGATGTGTACAGATTTTATTTTTAAACGAGCCATTAGCTGGTTCAGGAGATGATGCCAAATAGAATTACAAAAAGTATTTTAAACAATTGCAACATCATTGGAATAGGTGTAGTCTCCCAAGAGGACACATGGGTGGGGACAGTACAAATAGTTGTACAATTTCTGGAATGTTAAAAAAATGAATGTAAAGGACATTGTACACTTACTTCAACTATTTGGGATAACCAGAACCAGTCACCACAGCTCTGAAACTAAAACTAGCTTGATGCCAAGGTAAAAAATAGATAAGGTAGCTACGTCCAGGTTTGTTGGGGATCATCCTGGTCAATGCTGTTGCCTTGATAGAATTAGGAACAGCTCCTTCTTCCCTCTCTGAGGGAGACTGGCTGAAGAATCAGTTAGTCATCACCCTAATGACAGCGATGGGCGATGCCGGCACCTGCCCCACACATCCTAGTCTCTAAGGAGACTCCTACTTATCTTAATTAGGTTTGTTATTCCACCCTCAACTCTGTTCTATTGGTCTATTCCTTGGCCTTCATTTTCTTTCCTCTTTATCATTTAAAACATTCGTTTTAATTTCCTGGAAAAATACAAAGCAGCAATAAACAAGCATATTCAATCTCACTTTCTTATCAAAGACAGACAAGTTAGGACAATGAGTTAGCAATAATAAAAGTTAGTAAGAGTGTGGTCAAATTGGTGCTTTCTGAGAGGGTGAAATTAAGACCTCTAAAGGTAATTTAATTGTAGGACCTATATTTTCTGGAGGTGAAGGTTGTGGACTCAACTTCTGACTTAACCACTTACCAACAGTATGACCTGGGGATCTATCTACACTCTGGTGCCTCAGATTTCTCATCAGTGAGATAGAGATCATAATCATGTTTTCCTTACATGGTGGTTTTAAAGCTTAAGTGATATTGGTACCTGACATACAAACAACATGAAATCATTCCTGATGAGCAGAATAATCATTTGTTAGTTTTGAGGCAACGCCGAAAAATAGCACTATTTATGCATTCAATCATTTAATAAATGGGTTTGAGGGTGACTATGAAATCAAGTGTTATTCTAGATATACTGGATATCAAGATAAGTACATTTTCTGCTTTCTTCTTGCCAGGAGGGGAGGAAAAACATGAAAAGTCTGGTTACTACTGAAGGTTGGGGGACATGGCCAAGGGAGGCTACCTTGGTACAGAGGTGAGGAAAGGCACTGATGAAGGAATTCATAGATGAAAAGGTGTATGAAAATCTCAGACTTTTCAAAAAGAACCTTATGCTTCAGTATATTTTAGTTTGGTTGAATAAAGTTGGATTACTACAAAGATTCTTAATACAATGCTTTCATATACATATACAGCCAAACCCTGTGTAGAGGTGGATGGTCTTCAGGTCAGGCTGGAACATGAGGTAGGCCACTAATGTGTTGCTCCTTGTTCATCTGATTTAAACAGCTTTAGGGGTTCATTGTTAGGTAGAATCCCAGCCTGCTGTAGGCCCTAGCATGAAAATATGGTCTCTTAGATCATCTTTCAACAGCTGAACTGTGAGAAGTATAGTTCTGAGTAGGATATCTAAGGTATATATCTAAGACACACCTATAAACATCTTATATTCTTCCTTTGCATTTCAGAATTTATCTCCGCACATACTCAAAGTTGCTCTTTATATCGTATGTCCTGAGCATTTTACTGAAAACTATCATCAAACATACTCTTCTGAAATCCACTTCTTAATTTGCTGTAGATACATATATTGAAGATTTTTCAATAAATCATTTCATGTTTATTATGTACAGCTCATGTACCATTTAATTTAGAATTGAGTGCTAAACATAGTTTTAACTCTTTTCCAGACTCTGGAATATGTTTTCCTCTCTGACAAGAAGTGTGGCTCTGGACACCTGGGGATTCATGATTAATGAGAGTTCCAATCATGGCAACCATACAGATCTTGAAGGCAAGTATCTTTTTCCTTTGGCCCTGGTGTTCTGTCTTTTAGATTTATCATTTATTTTGATAAAAGCCATCTCAATTCTTTGAGACAAGGATGGTTATAAGTACAGAATACATTAGCATCGTGAATCAAAGCATAAGTAGACTAAGCACGTTCTTGGATACTTTTAGTTACTATTTTAAAAACCTAGTAAAGCATAAATAAATGATTGAGAGAATAAAACTCTATAATCTTAGAGTTGATGTATAGGAGGAGGTTAGAAACCTGTTAAGTTTGCCAGTTTATGCCCCAAACTTGGGGGCTCAGCAGTAGATTTTGAAGACATGTCTCACAGAGAATGGTGCTGGCCATCCATGGCTTTGGAACCTTGTTGTCTTAGAAGAATAAAAACTGAAAAGAGCAGTACCGACTTTCTTATGGAATGTTTTCTTAGAGCAATAGTTGCCTATGTGGTAGACTTCTTAAAGCATGCTACATCTTGACTTTGCATGTCTCCTGGCTTTCATCTTGTAGAAATAAAATGATCAGCTTAAGAGTAAGTGAAGCATACAGATATTTATTATGCTTTATTGAAACAGTGGCAGAATAGTGAATTATGGCATGGAGAGAATTGGAATTTTCAGGATGCAGGATCCCCTTGAGGGTTGTCTAGGAATTCATTTGTAAAAAAGAAAGAAAGCAGGAAGAGTCATATCTGCCAAATGTCTACCATGTTCCTGGCTCTGTGGCTTTACATCCATTTTCCTTATAGTTACCATGGTGGTCTTTCTGTTTCAGGTAATCACGGATATTCACATTCTTTCTCTTTAAGAAATCCTTATTCCACTTTTTTTTTTGTATTACAGTATCATTTTCTCTGTTGGCAAATAGTAGAAACTTAAGTCATAAACTTCAAGAATTTACAATTCTTAACCAAATTTCAATGAAGTCTTCTTAATGCTAATTAAGAGGGGGTGCCCTTGTGGGGATATTGAGTTTAGCTTTGTAAAAAGCCCTTGAATGATTCTTAGAGATATTGGCTCTAACAGATCAAGTTCCAGGGCCTGGATGCAATTTGGAAAACATGAACATAAAAGAAAAGAAAAGATGGGACCCACTGGGACCACTTTTAACCAAAGATTAAATCTGGTTTATGGTCTGACACTAGCACTCACATTTACTTACATATCATTCTATCCACTATTCCCTTATCTTGGCCTTCTATTATAAATTATTTATCTAATCATAAATAATAAGCTTTCTCTTTCTAAAATTTGTTAGGTAGAAAAGAACCTATCAAGATGGAAAGGCTTTAAGCCCTCTCACTGAAATTCCAAATGTTACTCTGTAGTTGTCTTTCAAACATGCAAAAACTTGTCCATAGTATACACTAGTTAAGTAGGAATTATAAGGCCTTAGAAAAAGAAGGGAAATCAGAGATGGTCTCACTCAAACTCTTGATTTTACAGGTGAAGAAATGGAAGCTCTAAAGCAGAAGGGGAATATTACAAACAATAGCACCAAGGTTCTAGGGTTCCTCTCAGTTTATGATAGTCAAAATTCAGTTACAAGCATTATTATGGCAAAAACCATTCATATACCTGTGCTCATACTTATTTTCTAGGTTGTATGGGACTGTAAAGTTTGAAATAATATCAGAGATCATCTAAGTTCACCCTTTCATTTAAAACGAAAGCAGTAATACCTAAACACGTTAAATGCCCAAAATCACATAGATAATAAATGGCAAAGTTGGAACTGCAATTGAATTTTCTTAATCCCCTAGGCCTTAGTTTCCATTCCACCTAGGGCTATATTAGCTTAGAGAAACAGGGGGCCTAGTGAGTTTGTTCCAAGCGTAGAATAGTGTGAAGTATGGAATTAAAAAAATGTGTTGCTTCAACAACATGAATATATCACCAAAGCCTACAGCAATAGGGATTAGCAGGGCTAATTTTACTTAGTATTTATCAGTCCTGGATTAGAGCTTCCTCTTGGAATGTTCAGGTCAGCACCAGCACTGGCCTATGTGCTTTATGCCACAGTTATATTGGCACAAGCTAGATTACAAGATCAAATAACTCCCCTCAAGTTTACATATTAAGTTATCAGCTCAAACAAATCAGAACTCAAGGTATTCTTGGGAAAATCCAACCCGAGACAAATGATAGAATAGTACAGGCTTCATCTTCCTATTCTTCTGTTAATTTAACATGCATTGTTTGAAGCAAGGCACTCTCTTTGGACATAAAAAGGGCCTTCTGGTGGTTAACTTGAGATTTTCAGGAAAATTAACGAGACTCTTGGCTGAGATTGGGAGTGCATATGGCAAGAAGGAAGATCTAGACACACAAGATAACCATGCTTACATTTGTTCATTCATAAAACACATATTTCCAGAGTGTCCACTATGTGCCAGGACACTGCTAGGATCCTGACTGCTAGTAACAAATGAAACAAAGCCTTTAAACCTCTGAATCCTTTCTGTTAGTCTAGGCAACAGATGATAAAGGAATGTATGTACAATGTGAAATCCAATATTCATTTATGCCTCAAAATGATAGAGAATAGAGGATGATGGTGGTGATGGTGATGGTGATGGTGTCTTTTCCAACTGGGTGGTTAGAGATGGCTCATTGTAGGGGTCACTGTGCAGATACCTCAGTACAGTGAGAACAAGGACACGGAAATTGTCTCCTGCTAGGTATTTATTACTTCCAGTCTGGTCCATCTCCTTTGTACATCAGAACTCTTCTAGCCCATTGTCTATTAGTTATTTTATTTTTGGAAAGCCTTGTTCTCTGATTTCTAGGATGACATATAACTAAATTGACTAACTCTTCCACTTAACAGCAAGAGGCCCATGGTACCCTTCAAGCCACCCACTTACAGAGTGGTAGGTGATTCTTGGTGCTTTCCTTTTCTATAAATCTTAATTGTCCAGATCAGAATTATCACTTATAGGGATCAGGTAACGGATAAATCAAAAGTAGCACTGAAAGTCAGACGAACTAATGAATAGTGTGGTAACTACAACAAAATTAGCTGGGATTAGTAAATCTGAGGCAGGATAAATTGCCTAATCTTTATATTGCTCCCTCTGGTGTTCAGGAAGGAGGAAAAGAACTGTCAGGATGCAGCCAGAAAACAGAAACCACTTGCTGGAAAAACTGGGTTTCAACTTGCTAAAGATTAAAACTACACCTATATCTCTCACCAAGCACTAAACTAAAATCAAAATGGATTAAAGATCTAAATATTAAAATGGAAATGCCAAACCGGCTGGAACAGAGGTTAGGTAGGACTCTTGAAGACATCGGTGTAGGAAAAGACTTTATGAACCAAACCTCAGTTGCCCGTGAACTAGCACAAACAATCAACAAGTGGGATCTCTTCTTATTAAAAAGCTTCTGCACAGCAAGAGAAACTACCAGCAGTGTGAAGAGACAACCCACAATGTGGGAAAAAATCTTCACCCGCTGTTCCTCAGACAAAGGTCTACTATCTAGAATCTATAAAGAACCTAAAAAGATCAGACCTCCCAAATTTAAAGACCCAGTCCAAAAATGGGCATCTGAAATGAACAGATATTTCTCAGACAAAGACGTAAAAGAAAGAAATAAATATATGAAAAAATGTTCAACACCACTGGTCATTCAAGAGATGCAAATGAAAACAACACTGAGATTCCACCTCATTCCAGAAAGAATGGCTGCTATCAAGAAATCAACCAATAACAAATGCTGGCAGGGCTCTGGGGAAAAAGGAACCCTCCTCCACTCCTGGCAGGAATGTAGACTGGTGCAACCACTGTGGAAATCAGTATGGAGATACCTCAAAGAACTAGGATTAAAGGCCCCGTTTAACCCAGCTATTCCCCTTCTGGATATCTTCCCAAAAGAATTAAAAGCATTATACCACAGCAATATATGCACACCCATATTTATAGCAGTACAGTTTGTAATAGCTCAATCTTGGAAACAGCCCAATTACCCAGCAACTGGAGACTGGATAAAGAAGATGTACTTTTGTTTTTATAAAATGGAACACTACTCAGCCATAAAGAATGATAAACTAGAGACACTTATAGCTAAATGGATGCACATTGAGGCCATACTCTTAAGTGAAATAAAGAGGACACACATGTGTAAATACTGAATAGTTTCTCTAGTGTGAGAAACTGCAAGTGTAAATGAGGACCAAAATGTATAATAGATAATGTGAAATAGGAAGTAAAGGTCCAAAGGGGAAGGAGAAGTGTGTGTGTGTCGGTGGGGGCGGGGTGTAGGGGAAAAAAGAAGGAGAAGAAAAAAATATAAGGAAAAAATGGAAACAAAGGATTTTTTTTTTTTTTTTTTTTTTTGGTAAACAGGGAGGGGTGGAGGGGTGGAAGGGAGAGACAGGGAAAAGGGAAAAAGAAGAATCAAGATATACCATGTATAGGTATGAATTCCCAATGATGAATGTGATCATGATGTATATCTAAAATGTACCGGTAAACTTCATGAATAAAAGCAACAACAACAACAATGACAACAACAATAAGAAGAAAATGGAAAACACTGGAAGCATCTTCAACAGGGACTTAATGCAAAGACTGGGTGCATAAGTGATGGGAAAGCAGAGAGCCAAGCCAAGCCATACAGGCATCAAGGAGCTTAGCTAAAAGATTAACCATAACTATCCCTCATCCAGAATAAGGTGTCTTAGCCATGTGTAGACAGAATTCCAAAGCTGGAATGGTGGTGGGCCTATCTGCTAGGAGGTGGACTCATAAAGAAAATGTAGCTGCTGCCAGAGTAACCATCAAAGGCAGGGGTGGAGAGGGGGATAAAATGCTTTGAATCCTCTCTGAAACCCCTGCCTTCTAACTAGCATGGTATTTCCTGTGGGTGAAGCTTGGTGATACAAGAGCCCAAGAAAGGTAGCCTGCCGGGAGTGGTGCCCTCTTCGATATGGAGAGGAATAACAGGATAAGAGTGCATGTAGGGTTAGAACTGTCAGAGGAGCTGTAAAATGCATACTTAAATGCATACTTACCATGAGCCAAGTCTTCTGATAGATCAGTCCTCTCACATATATATTCTCATTCAGTCATCACAAATATCTTAGGAATGATCATTAATATCTTACAGGTAACAAAAACAAAACAAAACAAAAACTCTGGCTCATAGGGATTTTGGCATTTATTTATGGTAAGGTACCAAGTCTGGTGAGGTCAGGATTCAAATCCATCTGCTTAATTATTAACCTTCTCTTTTCACTGTACTCCAAGCCCCTGGTGCTTGAGGCAGGGGGAAATCTCCTTTTTAACTACTGACTTTCCCTTTTTACTTCTCCTGCAGTACCCCAGTAGCTTGGGCATAGCACCAGGAGAGTCTATTTGATCCTAAGGACAAAAATATAATCTTTAATTTTGATTGAATCTCATTTCAGATATAACTGTTGAAGTTAGAAAAATGACAATGTTGAAACTCCATCGCTTGAAGAAATTTAAATACTGTTTGTTTTTCTGTGCTGGAAAGCTCAGCATAGATGCTGTCACTACATTTTCATCAGATTTTAGACTGATTTTCAGGGGTGGAGGTATTTGCTCCAGGCAATGAGGTAAGGGACTAAAAGAGCCAGGGTGGGGCTTTTTCTCCCCAGATCTCAGGTGGAGCTTCTAGGTTGAGAGCAAAATTCTCGTTTCATTTATAAATGGACTAAGTTTGCTCTGGAAGCATCAGAGGATAAATATGGGATCCCACAGAGACCACAATGTTATTTTTGCAGTGTCTTTTCTCATTATAACTCCAGTTCAAGTCTCTTTTTTTTCTTTCTCAACCTCCATTTCTTTCTGGGTGGGGGATGTTTCTCATGCATGAAATGCATGCATATATATCACTGTGCACATTTACATGGAGCTCAATGTTGCTTCTGAAAGTTCTGAATATTCAAAGACTGTCACTGAATAACTTTTATGTGACAAAAAAAGGTTCACAGCAATATTTTTCTTGATTTTTTTTCCCCTAAGTGATGAGACAATCCTGAAATGTGGTTCAAATATGGTCAAATTCTATCTTGGAAAAATATTGAATTCTAAAGAATTACAAATTAAATAATGACTATGTGATATTAGGCATATGTACTCTTAATTATTGTTATTTTTTTTCTTTGGTGCCGGGGATCGAACTCTGGTCCTCAAGCTTGCGAGGCAGGCAGCAGAACCACTGAGCAAAACCCCTGGCCCTACTCTTAATTATTTTAAAAGGCATTTGATAGGAAGTGTCATTTTAGTAAGAGGCATATTAGTTTTACCCTGAGAGATGTCAGAATACAAGTAAGATCTTGGTAATGCTCATTCTTGGATTAAGTTTAAATTCCACCTTAATGAATAGTGTTTTAGGCACCATTCTGTGGTAGACAGAATAATAGATCCCTAAAAATATCTGTGTTCTAACCCTCAGACCTTGTGAATGTATTGTGACGTAAGGCAATGGGAAACTAAGGTTGCAGATACAATGAAGATTGCTAATTAACATGATCTTAAATAAAATGATTATTCAGGTGAACTCACTGCTACCATAGGGGCCCACACTTATGCCAAAGAAGGCTGAGGTGTCACTGCTAGAGTGATGCAATGCAAAAAACAAAGTCTTGATTGGCCATTGGTGGTTTTCAAGATGGAAGAAGGCATCAAGCCAAGGATGTGGGCAGTCTCTAGAACCTGGAAAAGGGAGGGAAACATATTCTCTATCACCTCCAGAAGAGACATCTTTTTTTAGCTTACTGAGATCCATGTTGACATTCTGATCTGTGGAATTGTAATTTGTGGACATTTTTTCTTTACCTAATCCATAGAAAGGTAATGTACCTTCTAACTCAGGTAATGACTGCAAAACACTTGAAGTTTAAAAATAACAATGTCAGCATACTGTGTTAGCGAGAACAAGTGATACTAGCTGCTATAACAAAAATCTCTCTAAAAATATCATGGCTTCATATAATTAAAATTTATTTCTTGCCTCAGGGAATTTGAACAGATGTTTCTGATCAGGTTACTTTTCATATGGTCACTTTAAGTTCAGCCTTCTTCTGTCTTACAGCTCCAACTTCCTCTAAGACCTTAATCTTTTTTCAATTTACTGACAGAGTAGGAGAGACTGTGGAGAATTGTGTAGGTTCATAAACTTGGCCTGGAAATGACAGTCAGTTCCTCCTAGGCTCTTATGTCAGAGCTCAAGTGAATGGACACACTGAATTGCAAAGGAGACAATGAAATGTAGTCTAGCTGTGTGTCCTTGCAGGAGATATATTTGGCATTTGACTAACAGGTAGCAGTCACAGCCACAAGTGAGCAAGACCATTTGATAACATGTGAGAACACAGAGTCAAGGAAAAAAACGACTGACAAATTCCATTTTGAAGTTGAGTCAAATAATAGTGAAAAGCATAATAGAAGCAGTTGTTAGGTCTAATCTGAATGACTTGCTACATATTGAATGATTTTTGAAAAGTCAATCTCAGGGTCTCAGTTTTTATCATTTTATATTCAGAAATAAAAATTGACTCTGTCTCAAAATTTTCTTCTTGTTTCAGCTTTTGCCAGTTTTTATGTTTTTAGTAAACATTGGGCAGATAATAAAAAACAGGTTTGTTTGCATGTGCATGTCTACAGACTGTGTGTTTTATTATTTTTTACTAATTTTCCCAAATACTTTAGTTCTAAAGGCATAGTTCCTTTTTTTGTTAGTTTGCTCTTTGAACTATTTTTATAGCTTAAATATTGGCTAATACCAGCAATTGCATATAGATTAACTTATTGTATTACATTAAAGCAACATTTGAGTCCTTTTCCATAGCTCAGAAATGGCAGGATATTTTGTTTACTTCCTCTTTAGTATTTTCAATTTGTAATTTATGTTTGCTTGCTCAATGTTTCTATTTCTAGAAGACTGCATGCTTCATGAGGGCAGGTACTTTATTTCATTCCTCATCTATACATAATGCTTAACACAGAGCCCTAAATTATAGGCTCAATAACTATTTGCTAAATATAAAACTAGAATTCTTCCAAGATATGAAATTGAAGAGACAATATCATATACCTTCTAAATATATATTCCAGATAATATTTCTCAGATGTTTTACTTTAGTTTTCAGAAAATCTAGAATTACTTCCACTTACTTTTGAATGCCAACTTGAAATACTATGCCATTTGGATATCACAAGAAAGCAGTGCCTACACTACTATAAATGCTTTCCCTTGAATTATTTTGAAGAGCTAAAGACAGATCTTGTAGCCCATAATACTTCAGTATCACTGTGAGTTACATAGTTGAGAAAGGTCACAGGGATGACTTTGTATCTCTTCACCCAATCTCTCCCAAGAAGGTGCAGATTTGTTCAACTTCTAACATTTTCCTAGAAGAAGAGTCCATATCCAGCATATATCATGGATCAGCATTCACTGTCAGGATTTCCTTACAATTTAAACCCTTTTACTTAAATCTGTTTCATCACTTTGTGAAGTGAAAATGGTGAGTGGCTATCAGTTTTGGGGTGCAAATCTAATTCTCAGAATACCTTCTTTCAATCAACACTAGTCCTTATTGTCTCATGCTCGTGTGATTTTGTGATTTATTGATCTCTAAAAATATCCCATCCCCAGGCAAAACTGATAGCAAAATAGCAACCTTATGTTGCTGTGCATGTTAAATTGCTGCTCTGACTCAACAAATTGGAATGTAATTTACTATTGGGTGGATAAATTCTGGGAAAACACCTTCATGTTCAAAGTAAAAGATGACAAAGAAGAGCACCTTTGGGCCTCAGGGGAGAGCCAGTATCTAGTGTAGCCTACAAATGTGATCATTACTGACGGCATTAACAAAACACAAATAGAGCAGCCCAGAGAGAATTGGACTTGAAAATATATTTCTGTCCATTTGGCTCAAATCGATAATGAAAAATAGTAGGTCACTGAGCATTGTTTCTATCGATATTAATCACTCATTTTTTTGTGAATTTTATTTTGCTTTTCCTTTTATTTTTTAACTTAGGCATTCTCCAGCTGCTGCTGCTACAATGAATGCTGTTTAGCATTCAGATGTTAAGAAATAAATAGCCAAAGAAAAGAGGGAGGAGGGACTTCCAAAGCCTTAGTTTTATCTAGGACTTGGTGGGACTTGTGATAGCATTTGTAAGAAAAGACTACCTGCTAAATGAATTCAGAAAGGGTACTGATAATCTTTCCTACTATCAGAGACAATTTCATATAACTAGTGGTAGATACAAGGATAAAATCAGAAACATACAGGCAGTAAGATAAAAATATGGTTAGTGTTTACATTTTAAAATTTTATTAGGTCCGGGGATATAGCTCAGTGGCACAAAACCTGCCTGGCAAGTGTGAAGTCCTGAATTCAATCCCTGATACAAAAAAAATAATAATAAAGTGAAATTTTATTAGAGTAAAAGACACATTGCCATTTATTCTCCCTCAAAATGCTATCCCTTGCTTTGAACACACTTACCTATTTTTCTTGCCACTTTCTGAAACAATTCTGGAAATTCTTTTTTGTATCTTTATTTGCATTGTCATTGCTGCTATGATGTGCTGAATCCATCCAAAAATTTACCTTTCATGGTTATTTTGACTTTGGGGGCAAGCCAGTAGTCACATGGTGCCAGATCACATGAATAAAGTTTATGAGGACACTCTAATGTCTTTACCAGCCTGTTTCCATTGGACAGCACTGGGGAGCAGCATCTACCATATAAAGATACAAAAGAGGGCTTCCAGAACTGCTTCAGAAAGTGTCACAAACAATGAGACAAGTGTGGTCAAAGCAAAAAAGGAGTATTTAGAGGGATGTTAATGACAATGTGCCTTTTACTGCAATAAATTTTTTAAAATGTTAACATCTACCATATATTTTGGTTACACCTTATAAGTCCCTCGGGAGATGCAGCAGTAGTAAGAGTGGTGTGTGGAGCAGTCTAATAATGTGAAGCAGCCAGGATAATACTGAGTTTGTTCAGGAGGATATAGCTTTCTTTATGTGTCTTTCTCAAAACACTGATTTCCATCTTCTGTGACACTACTTTCTAGGTTGTAGACTCTTGTACCTACTCTGTTTTAATTTTCTACCTCAAGCCCCCTAGCTGAAAGCCTTACCTAAGGCCCCCTTCTTACCCTTTCTGAACAAATGAACCATTCTCTAGTCTCTAGCTATCATCTCAACTCTGGACTTTGCATTATTGATTGTCATTTAGAATTCTGCATAGGGCTATGCATAGTAATTTGTTGTGAGGTGGAAAATAATTCACAGGAATGAGCCGCTTGACTAGAGAACAAACAAAATATACTTGTAACAATCTGTGCACCTTTTATAACATAAGTATAGTATTCTATTTATAGGGAATCCTTAATGCAGATTATCAACTGCCTATTCATATACATTCACATGAATTAATATAGGTACAACTTTATACCATAGATCATAGGAGATAATTATTAATATTTTTAGACATACTATTTAGGGTCATTAGTGTTGGGTCAATGAGAGACAGAGAAATTAGAGTCCCTTGGCTCCTATCTTGTCTCTGTCTTCCTTGGGTTTGCTCTGCCTCATATTCCTGCACAGTCAGTCACCAACTCAGGGCTGGCCGGGCGACTTCCTGCTCACGGGATGTGTGGGCAAATGCTCAGGAGCACTCTGGTAGCCCTCGAAGGGAAATTGTTGGTAGGAGCTACTTGGAACAAGAGCATAGAGAGGCCAGGGGAGGGTCAGACACAAATGTTGGGCAGGACATAACACTATTCACTACACCAAGAAAAAATTTAACTTCATAAAACAGAATGTGAAAATGTTCAGGTCTGTCTCCTTGGAAACACCAGTAAAATATGAACTAAAACTTCTTCCAGAGTGACATTGTCACTGCCCAGACAGCTCTCACCACTGGTTTTAAAAATGTTCCAGTTAGACTTATTTTTCAAGCTCCTCAGCTTGCATATTTTACTCGGTGACAAGGTTGGCACTGGAATGATAAACTTAGGGGCAGTTGGAGCAAAGGACGTGATACTGGAGGATTATTTGGCAAACTGAGGTCAGGAGAATAGTACTTCCCCTTCCTGCCTCCAGAGTGCTGATTTCAAATTGTGCTTTTGATACTACAAGAAGCTGCTGGGGGTGTAACAGATGGCAAAGATGTCCTTAAGGAAAAAAAAAATTGGACCTACTTTTGTGTAAGAATGTTAGAGAAGTGAAACTTTTTATGTGTTTATTAGAAATTTAAATAACCAATAATATTGCCCTTCAAAATAGGGTCCTTAGGCACTTATTCCAGTAACCCTTATTCCAGGAATCCATTGGTCAGTCTCCCTGCAGGAACAGGTATGAGCCAGATAAGACAATATTTTTGTTTCAAAGTTACACCTTCATTCAGTCTTATAAGTATGAAATACAACTTAATAAATTATTTTGCTTATCAAGAGTCACTCTGGATGATTTTTGTTATAAGACTTTTAAAAACATCTTCAAAGAATGAAAATATTCCACAATTGAAGGCATTATTTAAATCTAGAAGGCATTGTGTTAGGGTTACACTAAATAAGAATTACTTAGATATTTCACATGAAAGTGTATTTTTTTACCCAAAATATCCAGGTACACTATTGATTTTCTTCTGTAGTGCAAAGTATGTTCTGAATTTGTTGTGATTATTGTTTCTGAGCATATATTCAGTTTTTCTGTATTGTAGTCTAAAAAAACCATATTTTGTGTTATTTGGCAGTTACACAAGAAAAAGCTTTATTTAAAAAATGTAAACAGTTGTTAAGGGCTGAGGATGTAGTTCAGTGGTGCAGTGCCTGCCTGCCAAGCACAAGGTCCTGGGTTTGATCTCTGGTATCGTAACAAAACAAAACATAACAAACCAGTAGTTAAACCTTGAGAGTTCTGCCACCTTGTTTCATAAAAGAGAAGGGACAGAAACTATGACTAGAATACCACTTATCTAAGCATTACTTGTTTAGGTGAGCAAGAACATAATATAGAGCCTTTCCAAGAAGAAGTAGTTTTCTACCATTTCTACTATCAGGCTTTTGAGAGTCTTCATCATAGCTTGAGGAAACATAATAATTTTGTTTGACAAAATGAAAAATAACTCTGAAATGGTAGTACAAAGCATTTCAGAAGAGTAGTGGTGAGAGAGTCTTGGAGAGGTAGTCAATTATCTTCCTTCAACTTCGAGATCCATTCTTGGCTCCTTCCTAAATGAGGCAGATATGCTTTGTATGAAAAGATCGGCTCTACAGCAGGTGAACCCAACATTTTTGATATTATGTATTTCAGTTCCTGAAAACCAATGAATAAACTAAACCATCCATGCTTCCATTAAAATCCATTTCCTAATGAGCCAGGTGTGGTGGCACACAGCTGTAATCCCAGCACTCTGGAGTCTGAGTCAGGAGGATCAGCTTGGACTACATAGTGAGTTCAAGGACAGCTTGAACTACACAGTGAGAGCTTTTCTCTAAAAAACAAAAACAAAAATCTATTTCCTTTGTTTTTAATGGAACTGATAACCAGTGAATCCTTATTACCAAATAATAATCCTCTTGCTTTAAAAAGTCCATTATTAGGTAGTCTTAAATTTTCTGATGTTTGGGTTTTATAAATATTTTATTTTAACCTTATCTTTCAGGTGTAGCATTTGCACTCTTTTAATAATCTTTTTTATTTTTCCCCAAATTTTACTCATGTTGAGCAAACCTGGTTTTAGAGAATGTGGTCCAGATTGTTTGCAAACAGAGAACTGATACAACTTGTCCTTCCCTATCTTCTGGTAGCATTTCCTGGAAGGCTGGCCGAGATTCAGAGCAGCATTTTGTGCACTAACCCAGTGAGAGAATAAGCATCTGAAGCAGAAACAAAATTCACAACTCTGGTTTTAATAAAATAAAGTAGTATGTGTGAAACAAGAGAGAGCTGAGGAAGAAATAGGAGGAGCAGAATCTCAGAGATTGTAGAAGAATGAACTAGGGAATAAATGCATTCCCTTCTTCCCACCTGTGCAGTGGAGGCTCTGAAAAGTTCATGGGAAGCATCAGGGAGTGCTTGCTAGAGAGGGCACAGTAACAGTCACAAAGTGGCTGAGGAGGTGAGAGGGTTGAGGATCCAGCTGAAGGGATTGGATTTTGGTAAAACATTCACCCTAACTGAAGAAAGGCAGAGTGTAGGTACTGAAAGCAGGTATAACTTGATACATTCACTAGTGAAAAGCTAATGGTGACGGCTCCTATTACCTTTCATTCCTCACTACAAATGACAGGGTAGCTGGGGGAGTAAGAGATTGAGGGTAGAAGAAAAGATGTGAGCTAGAGAATGCAAGAGAATAAGAAAGTGAATAAACTAGGCATGTGTGGATTATCCACTAGAGGTTAGTGGTCATGAATATGGAATGAGATCTATCAGCATGGTTCTTGAGTGGCCAGGGAAGCCTTAGTTCTAGTTGTTAATGGGCTTTTTTTTTTGGTATTATCACTTGAGAGTTATTTCTCTTTGCCTATTGGCTCTTTGGATAACATCTGGACTTGCTAAAAGTGTATCGGGAATGTCCAAGCTCAATGCTGTCTGCAATCACAACTTTGAACCGTGTCACAGTTGATAAAAGGTAATGAAAACAGAAGGAGGTGCCTGGAGAAGAAAGAAGTGGTTTTTCTGTTAGCTTCAGTGTGCTCCCTATAAGATGAAGATAAGAGAGCTACAGGAAGGCCAGTTTACAGGTCAAGAAGCAGGAAGGAAGGGACTAAGGATGAATAACCAACCCCATCTTATCTGAGACAGCAAGGCTCCATTCTATTGTTCATTCTGGGAGTAGAAGGTTTTCCCTGGTGACCAGAAAGCCTATTTAGTACAGCCAAAGGAACAAGTATATTCATGCCATGACAAGTATACAACAGGCTTTCCTTACCATCTTTAATGTTATTGCATTCCCTTGGACCCTTTTCCATCTGGCTGCGTTCTTCCTGCTCTTTTCCCCTCATGGATGCTTGTTCTCTTCTACATTCAGCCCTGAAACCAGAGTCCCTTTTAAAGATTCATCATTTGTTCTCTCCCATGGTCAGTTTACACTTTCATTCACAGAAAGATGAACCAGTTTTTAGGCTCTAACTCTCTTAATGTGCTTCTCCCCCTGTTTTTATATAATATGGTAATTTCCACAGAGATAAACATCAAAACGTGAAATTCAACATGTTCAAAATAAAAGCATTTGCTGTCTCTCCTCCTGAGTTCACCACATGTTGAATGTAACAGAGTTAAACATTCTGACAAGCTTCCAAAATGGAAGCTTTAGTCTTTCATTATTTCCTACTTTTTCTTCTCTATTACATCCAATCTGTCTCCAAGTCCTGACTATTTTACTTATGCATTGTAATTTTATTCATCTTCTCTCCATCCCCTCTGTGATTTTCTTCAGATCTTATAGCGTCTCTCTCAGGGCTATTTCATAACTTCCTAACCCTCCTCTCTAGCTTTAGTCTCTCTTTGCTCTAAGACTACTCACAGTTGCTCATCTTATCATGTGTGGTGTTCTACAGCTGCTGAGTAAACTCCAAACTCCTTAATGTGGGACTTGTCTTCAGTCATCTGTCTCTGATATTTCCAGCCTTATTTTCTGTCATATATCTGACCTCACCACATTAGTGGTGCAATATCTTCCACCTCTCCCATATATGCTCATCTCTCTTTTCTTTGTGTCTTTCCACATCATCATTCTTTCAACAATCACTTATTTCTCTCATAATCCATCCCCATGATCCTTGGATAAACTGTAGAAGGTATCACAGCATATGGTTTCTAGTTCTATCTATAGTATACTTAAAATGTATAACACATGAAAAATGGCCTGTAAACATCTATACAATTATATAGACACATCTATGTTTTTCAAATGAATTATGTTTTAATTTTCCATTATAAAATACATAATAACACACTGAAGAAAATATTGGAGATATAGATAGGAAAAAGAAAGATCTAGCTCATGGAATGGTCTACATAGTACACCATTAGGATGTTTGTAAAATTTTCCTTAGATATTTCTAATTAAAATCATCATGCCAAACATTCCACCAGGTTCCTAGCACAATGATAAGTGAATCAAAAGTTATCCAATCTATCAGGTGATTTTTTAAAATTTGAACTTTTAGCAGACTCAAAGTTGTGCTCTCGTTTTATTCAAAGCAACCAAATTAAATTCACAGAACCCAGAAAAATAAATTTGGTCCAAAGCTCAAAGGCTTGACTCTCTCACCTTTCTCCAAGAACATGTTTTTGACAAAATAACAAAATAACCACAGGAGGAGTGGTGTAACAGTGCAACTTTATTTTTCAAAGCTCTGGAGACTAGAAGTCTAAGATCTAGGTGTTGTCAGGACTGGTGTTGTCTGAGGTGTCTTTCTTTAGGTTATAGACAGTTGCCTTGTCACTGTCCTTACAGATCTTTCTTCTGAGCACAGATAGTCCTGGTATCTCTCTCCCTTCTTATAAGCACATTAGTCATACTGGATCACAGCCCCATGACTTTGATTTTATTTAACCTTGATCAACTCCTTAATGGTTTTGTCTCTAAATACTTTCACTTTGGGGGTTATGGCTGCAACATATGAATTTTTCTTTGGGAGGGGTAGTCCAGTTCATAGTATCAATGTAAACTTTTCCCCGGCCCTTTCAACACATGAGACAATATACTAATAAGAATGTTATTTTTTTCTTTGCTCTACTAGAAATAGAGAATTTGGAATAAAAAAAAAATATCACCACAGGTTTATATAAGTGTCAAACTGGAAAGTTTACTTCTGAATCATTTTACTCAGAAGAATATTCATGTTGAAATTTTGCTTCAGTTATAGCTATACCCTTTGCCCCATTATCAACAAAAAGGCCTTCAAAGAATACCAGTTATGGGGCCAGGAATTTAGCTCAGTGGGGGCAATGTCCTGAGTTCGATCCCCAGTACCAAAAAACAAACAAACAAGAGTACCAGTTACGTTCATTGAATTTGCTCACAAATTGCACTGATACAAAAGAGGTTACAAAGTGCCAGGGCCTTAAGTGTCACAACTGCTGTCACAGCACTTCCCACCCAATGTCCTATCCATCATAAGAGCAGCCTTTCCCTTCCAAGAGACAATTTCGTACTGGATCTAACATAGAAGGCAAATCCTGTTCTGATATGTGTAGGTGTTGATGTTTCCAAAAGGAAGTCACGGTGTGTTCTTTCCCAGGGTTCTGAATATGAGACATAGCACGGTATCTGTTCACCTCACCTCTGACTCTTAAACAGCAAAGCAAGTGCTCTGTACAACAGGGTTTGTGGCTGCACTTTGTCATCACAAAAAGGTATGTTGATTATAGAAATTAGAGAGAAGCAAAGCCACACACTGCATGCTTTTGTGAGAGAGAAGACAGCCAAAAATCCAGATATCAAAAGCTCACAAAGATGCAAGCCAGAAAACAAATCAGACACCCACAATTATACTGCAAAAAATTAATTTTACAGCACAAGTTTCAGTTCTCGTACTTGTCAGTTTGCTTTGTGAATGACCTCAAGTTAGAAGCTTGACGTTGGAAGATCTCCACAAAAATGACATCAGGAAGGACCAAATATGTGTTGGATCAGCGATCAACTGTTCATCATGAGCTGGTCTCCAGTGTTAAAGTGTATAGAGTTGGACTTCGGCATCCATGGGGTTTGATTCCAGGACCATCCTCCCAGTAGCAGAATTCTCAGATAAAATCCTTATATAAAATAGGGAAGTATTTGCATACATCCTGCACATATCCTCCTGTATACTTTAAAGCATCTCTAGAGTACTTACAACTATTACAATGTAAATGCTGTATAAATAGTTGTTATTCTGTATTATTTATGGAATAATGGCAAGAAAAAAGTCCAC
This sequence comes from Heterocephalus glaber, assembly GCF_053883595.1. Lineage (NCBI taxonomy): Eukaryota > Metazoa > Chordata > Mammalia > Rodentia > Bathyergidae > Heterocephalus > Heterocephalus glaber. The sequence goes on from NW_028258333.1 coordinate 19,824,921, forward strand.
ACATGTTCAGTACAGATACAATTGGAGGCCATTCAACCATTTCCAATCCTTGGTTGGTGAAACCTACAGATGTAGAATCTGTGGGTTTGGAGGGGCAACTATGTATTAGAAGCCCTGATATATCCTGCAGCATTGTGGAATTTGCTTGGAGGATCCAATAACAGTGCATACAATAAAGGCAGTCAAATCAATGCACTTATACTTACTGCAGGATAAGGACTGGATATGCTGTTATAGTGCCTGGAGTCCTTCAAACCTCATCTTACACTTATTTCAGAGCTCTTTCCTTCAAAAATCTTCTATGAATCCAAAAAATACAAATGTATTGAATGATGTAAATCCCATCTCCACTGTTTCCTGCCAGCTTTCTTGGAGAGGTGCTAATGAGCTATAAAATGGTCCCTGAGCAGGCATTTGGAAAGAGAAGGAAGAAAAGTCAGGAACCAAGACAGACAGACCTAAGTTGGACAATCACCCAAAATGAACTGTAAATTATTTTAGCTGTCTTCTACAAACTTCCTGCAATATTAGGCACTTTCTCAAGCCACTCATCAAATGGCATTAAAATAGAACTTTACCACTAGGGATTCTTCAGCAGAAAGTTTTCTGGGAAAAATTTTTTTTCTGTTTCTTTTTATAAACAAAAGCATGGATCCATATTTTGTCTGTAAGATAAACATTTGATTCGCTTACCACTGTGCTATCTCTAAAATAACTCTGACTGGGGTGTGAATGCCATTCCTTCTATTGTCAGCCACTTTCAGTGGCATAATTGCAAATGAAGTTGTAACCAGGTCATGTGGAGGTTTTGGTCTACTTTCTCCAACATGCAATTTCAATTACCAAAAAAAAAAGTGTCCTTAATGGTGGATTCAATAATAGTGGATGTGGAAGCACTTAAGGTTCCAGGAACATGCCAGTTTTGGGGCTAAGAAATTAAATCATTGAAATGATATTTTCTTTCAAATAGGAATTGAACAAGTAGAAATGACTCACTATATTTTCTAATTTCCCTCAAGACTAGGCTTTATGTTCCCTCCTCACCTGCAGGGGCAGGAGGTGAAAGAGTTAGTAGAAATGCTGAAATTTGGTAAGGCTTGGAAATTTCTCAGTGAATTAATTTTTTGAGAACCCATAGCTTATATTTTACAAAGTTTCACTGTGATATAAAATTAAGCTTATGTACCACTGATTTTCACAAACCATTGAATCCGGAAGCAAAATGCCCTTGACTTCATTATGAAACCCCTGGGTGCTTTGCCAAGGAGGGCTAGTTAAATCCAGCCCTCTTGCAGAGTTACAGATGAGGCATTTATCCTGTCATTCTTCATCAGGAAAATAGCATGAGACATAAAGTTCAAGGGGAGATGGAACTTTCCAGAGCCTGGGGAAGAGGTCACATACTAGTTCTGGACATGGCAATGGGAGTGTAATTATGTATCTTCAAGTTGGTACTCTTTGTTTGGGGAAAGTTCAGAAATACTTGCAGATATAAGGTTATTGCAGATATAAGGTTATTGCCTCCCTGATGAATTTCCACATATTTTTCAAATTTCTGCTCAGGTACCATTCTTTGGGAATTCCCTCATTTCTTGCATCAAGGCATGCCTTCTTTTCTATATTTATCATTCTCTATGAACACCTCTATTAAAGAACTCATTCTACTTTTAAAAAAAGAAAACAAACGTGTTTACTTGTCTATCTCTTTCACTACACTTTGAGATCACGATGATCAGAATTTTTTCTTTACTTGTCTTTGTAACTTCAGGATCTGGTACTGTGCCACATGCTTTTGAAGAAAAATTGAAGTTTGGTGCTGATGATATGTTGTTGGATATCTTCCTTGAAAACATTGAATGCCATAAATTCATAACACTTTCACATATATCACTGCTCTATAGAAATATTAATTATAACAAAGGCACATCTGGAAAGTAAGAAAAAGGAATGTTTCAGTCACAGTAGAATAAGATGAGACATGAAATTTAGAGATGGCGAGGGTGATGTTCTTTAAACAGGTGTTCTCAATATTGAGGCTGGAATGTGTGTATGTGGATTTTTATCAGTTACAGATTTGGCAGGTGATTATGAGTCTTTAGAAGTAGCTTTAGGAAATTCATCCACTCTTTCAGTCTACTAACTCCCTCATAACCCTGACACCTTGGAAAGATTTTGCTACTGAGAGATTATCAAAACGCATATGAGTTCTCATGGCATAATTTTTAAAAATCCCATAACCAAATCAAGCATAATCATAAAACTGTCCATTGAGTACTTGTGGAAAAGTAGGTTCATTCACCAAATTCAGGGATCTAGTTGTTTATGCTTACTTGATTTAATTGATCCATTTGGAATTCAAACATCAGTGAACAGTCAAAGGGAAGGCTGAGTAAGAAGAAGACCAGTCATAAAATAGAGGTTGCCAAACAGTCAGAGAAACAAAATGTAGAAACTATGAAAATGCTGCAGCAAAAGAAAGAGGAGTAAAGGCAAACTAACAATATCTAATTCAGAAAAATGTCATTTTTTGCTAGATTCTCATTTTATTTTGATAATAAAATTAAATAGAGAACATGGGGCAATTCTACTTTCCTTAATGTCTTTCTACACTATTTTCTAAATATAGTATATTTTAGTATTTGCAATTGTGAACTTTTGACCTGTGACTCCAAATAGATTTTATTAAACATCTATTCAAATGTAAACTTCATAAGGCAGGAACTCTGGTCTATTTTGTTCACTGCTTTTATGCTTTGAATAGTGCCTGCCACATGGTAGGAACACAACAGTATTTATGAAAGATACACAAATCTTACTCATTTTATTGTTTTTAACCCTTTCTCCATGATATGGTTAAACTAATATATCTAGAACATAATTCAGATCATATCACTACTGTTTCTGAGTTCTTTAGTGGCTGGTCACGTTTCTTAGAAGAAAACCCAAGTTTATGTGGGTGTATATGCCATATGAAGCTTTTCCTTATCTGGCCCTTGTTGACTCTCTAGTCCTGTCTCCATTCATTCATTTATTCATTCATTCGTTCAGGGATATAGTCTATTCACTTCAAAATTCTTGTTGAAATTTGGTTGCATTTGTGGTGATGGTGGTGTGAGGAGGGCTTCAACAGGTAAATAGGTAATCAAAAGAGAGTAATAATGGCTTTATTATGTTAGTTCTGGTTCTCACAGGACTGGATTAGCTACCTCAAGAACAAGTTGTTGTAAAGTAAGCCCACCTCTCGTGTTTTGACTCTTGTGTGTGTGCCTACTTGCTCTTCCACTCTCCACCATGAGTTAACATAGCACAAGGTAAGCAGGTGTCACCAAAAGTGGCTGCTTGATCTTGTACTTTCTAGTTTCCAGAACTATGAGCCAAAATAAACCTATTTTCTTTGTAAATTATTCAACTTCAGATAGTCTGTTCTAGCAGCATTAAGTGGTCTAAGACAGCAACACTAATGATTTCAATGAGATAGCGGACAAAGAAAACCAAAGCTACTGGCCAGTGAATTGCCACCTGTCACCAAAAATGTTCCCCTTTCTCAGCATTCTCCAAAGTTTAGGCTGCTTCAAAGAAGAGAAACATCTACCTTCTTCCTGTACTTGAGGTGATGCTGGTAAATTGTGCATATCATTCCTCTATTCACTCAGGGGTAGTATCAGCTACACACGCGCGCGCACACACACACACACACACACACTCACTCCACTTGAAACCAGAAATTTCAGCTAGTTCCCAGTATTCTCACCTCTTGATCTGAAAGCTTTAATGTTTTGATTTACAAGTACTTAAAAAATAGGATAGATTCTTCCCATGGAATGTGTCAGGATAATCTGTGTTTCATCACTGAGGATCTTTGAAGTGAGCCTGAAAGAAATTTGATGAATGTGAGGCTCACCTTACATCCAAAAAAAAAAGCTATGCTAATGAAAAGCTACAACTGTGGATGAGGTGTGTGCATTTTTTCTTTCACAAAGTCTCCTTAAGAAGACAGGTTTTATGACTCAAATGCTTTTTCATTTTAAATTAAAACTAAAAATTTTAATTGGCTATACTAGTTGTACATATTATGGAGTATAATGTGTCATTTCAATACGTATAGGCAATATGTAATGATCAGATCAGGATAATTGGTAAGTCTATCACCTCAAACAGTTCTTCTTTCTTTGTGTTGAAAACATTTAAATCCTCTCTACTAGCTATTTTGAAATATACAATTAGTTGTTGTTACACATAATTAGGCTACTATGCTACATAACATTAGAAGTTATTCCTCTTATTCAATTGTACTCCATATACTCATTAGCCATTCTCTCTATCCCTTTACCTCACCCTTCCCAGATTCTGGCAAACACTATTCTACTCTCTACTTGTATGAGATTAATTTTTAATATTCCACATATGAGTGAGATCATGTGGTACTTGTCTTTATGTGCCTGGCTTATTTCACTTAACAACTATCCATATTGATACAAATGACAGATTTCATCCATTTAGTGGTTTAATAATATTCCATACTTTCTTTATTTATCCATTAGTGGATGGAGACTCAGGTTATTTCCATTTCCTGGCTATTGCAAATCATACTGTAATAAACATGAGAGTTTAGATGTCTCTCTGATATATTGATTTCATTTCCTTTGAATATATATCCATTATATATAGAAAACTGAGGCTTGAGGAAACAGACTTGAGGAGGTTAACTAATTTGTCCAAAGTCATACTCGTGGTAAATGGTGGAGCCTGTATGTGACCCAAGTATTACTGGTTTCAAAGTCAGTTCTTTTAACTATTGCCTATTCTGTCTCCCAGGGTGCCTTTCAGTCTCAAATCTGGTAGAGATAAATGGGAGCACCAAACTTCATGCAAATATAAGGAGCAAAAAGGAAGGAAAAGATATTGGGGATGTTTGTTTTTAGAAGGCTTGACCTTAGTTTTGTCCCAGTGAAATCTTTTTTCATGTATTTGATGCTCTGGTTGGGTTTTAAATCATAAAACCTCAAACATTATTACATTACAAAAAAATCATACAAGCATTAAAAACACTCTGTAATAGAAAGGAATAGGAACTATTAGCATGTGGAAGGTTCTAAATTGACTTACACCAGAGAAAAAAATTTAAATCAAATAACTTATTTTTCTCAGTGAAAGGAAAAAAGATATTCCCTGTATTAAATAAGACTATATCAAAATATAATGGCAGACCAACAGAATTTAAAAATCAAATGAACTAACTGTTGTGGTTTATATCTAGATGTCCCTTCAAAGCTTCATGAATTCATGTGTGTAGCTTTTGGAAGGTGGCTGGATCCTGGATCATGGGCATGTGATATGAGATTAAGGTGATAACAGGATTTTTCCCCTAAATGGATTAGTACAATTTTGTATGTGAATGAATAGATTTACTGAAGAGGGAAGCCCCACGCTGGGTGGAGGTGGCATCAACCAATAGGTTTGTAGGCTCTGCGGAATAAAAGGGAAAGCAGAAGGAAGGCTTGCTGCTTCCTGTCTACCCTGCCATGGACTGTGTCTCCTCTGCTCTGGCCTTTTTGTCATTCTGTCCTGTCTTGGAGCCAGCCAACTATGGACCGAAACTGCTACAAACTGTGATCTAAAATAAACCTTTCCTCCTTTAATGTGGGTGTCAGGTATTTTGTTCTAGTTACAAAAGAGTAAGACACTAACAATCAACAATGACCTAAGGAGATATAAAATTGAGGAACGTGGAATCATTAATTTGTAGAACGGTTAAGAAAATTATTCTGAATGTGAAAGTTAATAAGAAAATTTAAAAATGAGAAAAAATATGCCATGGTATTAAAACGACTGAATCCCAACCTATGGAGTTATAATATTCTTATTGTGTTTCAAATGTGCATAGGATCTGTAGCGGTGTCATCCCTTTCAGTCTTGATGTTACTAAATTGCGTCTTTCTGTCTTTGATAAGTTTTTCTGAGTTTACCTTTACTATTTTTAAGTAATAACTTTTGGGGTTTGATTCTATTATGTATTTGTTTCCTATTTTATTGCTTTCTTCTCTTTCTATTGTTCTTCCTTCTATTTTTGAGGGGTTAGTATTTTTTTACTAACTTCTTGAGATAAATACTTAGATCATTGGTTTTAATTTTTATTCTTGTCTAATATATACATTTAAGACTAGATTTTTAGTGAATGATTTTAGTTGCATTTCACATATATTTTCATTAGTATTAAGTTCAAAGTATTTTATAATTTCTTTCTTTCTTTTTTTTTTTTTGGTACCAGGGATTGAACTTGGGTCTTTGTGCTTGTGAGGCAGGCGGTGGAAACACTGAACTAAATCCCCGGCCCAGTATTTTATAATTTCTATTGTGATCTATACTTTGACCTGGAAATTACATAGAAGTACATTTTCTATTTTACAAACATATGGAAATTTTCTGTTATCTTTTTATTATATATTGGTATGCAGTCATAGCATTTAATGTGTGATTGTCACTCTTGGAATTTAGATTTTTTTATAGTTCAGCAATTTTGAAAAATGGATACATGTATCTGAAAAGAATGTATGGTCTGAATTTGTTGGAGGTATTCATATAAATTTTAATGGAGTTGTTCAAATATTCTATATCTTTATTAGCTTTATTTTGGTCTGCTTGTTCTATTAGTTGTAAAAAGGTGTTTTTAAATCTTCCAGAGTAAATGTGCATTTACCTGTCCTTGTTTCATATGTATTTAGGCTATTTTATTAGGTGATACAAATTTAGAATTATTATACATATATTCTGTTAAAACATCTTTCCATAATGTCTCTCCTCTTTGCCTTAAAGTACATATTTTTCTCATATTAATGTATTTATATCAGCTTTATTTGTTTCATCTTCTATTCTTAACAAAGTATCCCAAAACCTAGTAATTAAAAACAACAAGTATTTATTATCTCTGATAACTTAAAGAGATTCAGGAATCTAGAAGCAGCTTCATCTCTCAAAGGTTGGGAGGTCAAGTGGGGCTGCCCTCATCTCAAGGCTTGATTGGGGCTGGATGCTCTGCTTTCAAGATGGCTGACTCAAATGGCTGTGGCTGAAGGCCTCAGTTTCTCACTGGCTGTTGGCAGAAGGCCATGGTTCCTCACCAAATGGATCTCCCTTAGTGCCCTAATGATACAGGAGCTAGCATCCCCCAGAGCAAATGAGAGAGAGAGAGAGAGAGAGAGAGAGAGAGAGAGGGAGATAGAGAACACATTGGGTTCTGTCACTTAGAAGTCACACACTTTCATGTCTGTCACATTCTTTTCATTAGAATTCAGCTACTAAATGAGACCCATTCTCACCAGGAGGGAAATTAGGCTCTGTCTTCTTTTTTTTTTTTTGGTACCAGGGATTGAACTCGGGTCCTTGCACTTGCGCAGCAGGTGGTGAAACCCCTGAGCTAAATCCCCGGCCCAGGCTCTACCTTTGAAGAGAGGAGTAACAAAGAACTTTTGGGCCTTTTAAAACCACTACAATTAGTATTTTCATGGTATGTATTTTTTCATTGTTTTATTTCCAAACTGTTTCTGTATATTTTAGGTTTAGCCCATAGTAAGAAGAATATATATATATTTATGCCAGTCTGCCAATTTTGTTTTTTAACAGTTTTTTTTCCAGTCCATTTTCATTCAAGGTGCTTATGATATATTTGGTTTTAAAGCTAGTATATTGTTATTTGATTTCTCTTTGTCCTACTGGTGTGTATTTCTTTTTATTTCCTACCTTTTGCACTGAGTTGACTTGAAGGTTATAGGGAGGGCTAGTCTATCTTTGATGAAAGTCATTCTCAGCTTCTTTTTTGTCAGTGTCCTCTTCTTAAATCAGCAAATACTTGTACAGAAGAGGTCCCATGGTGAGCTTATTTCTGTATTTTTTTCTATTTTTATTTCAAGATTGTGGCTCTATAATTCTTCACTATTTTGTTGGTTCTTTAAAGCTTTCAGCTAGATTATTTAAAAGCTTATTTCTAGTTGTTTATTTGGAAAGGTTGTTTTGAATGCCTCAAGTTTTCTTCAATGAAGTGTACCTTTATCTCATTTAATTTTCAAAAATGGTGGAGCAATTATTATTACACTCTTTCATTATTGAGAAAACTGGTCTCAGATAAGCCAAGCAAATTGTTCTGTTCCATTTAGAAAGCAGCACGCTTAGGGGTTGGAGTTTAGGTCACTGGCAGAGCACTTGCCAAACTTGTCAGAGACTCTGGGTGTGATCACCAGAGCAGCCAAGAAACAAACAAAAAGGCAGGAGGAGGGGAGAGAAGGGAGCAGGGGCAGAGGAGCAAACTTAGAATTTAAACCTACTATATCTTTCTGTCTTTATAACTCATGCTATTTACATTAGCTAAAAGCAATTTTGGCTAATATCTTGCAAATGTAATAAATTGTTACATTTATATAATAATACCTCTCACCAATTATAAATGTATGATTGGAGAATTGAAAGAGTTTTTTTTTTTTTTCTTTTTTGGTACCGGGCATTGAACTCAGGTCCTTGTGCCTGCACAGCAGGAGGCGAAACCACTGAGCTAAATCCCTGGCCCCTGGAAGAGTTTTTTTTGTTGTATAGAAGTCATTAATTTCACTATTACATAGTGGGTTTGAGTTTCCCAAGTATTATGATTTACTATTTTTAATTTTCTTCCTCATACTGATTAGCAATCCGTGTTTTGTAATATAATGGTACTCTGTTGTATAGGCCTAATTTAACCTAATAAATGGTTATTTTTAAAGTACACTTAAAAATTGAGTCTCACTTTATGTTAAGTGAAACAAGCCAGGTACAGAAGGAAAAAAATACCACATGATGTCATCACATTGGAATCTAAATTAGTTGATTTTCTAGAAATAGAGAACACAATGGTAGTTACTAGGAGCAAGGGTGGTTGGGGTGGGTGTTGAGGAGATGCCAGTCAAAGGATACAAACTCTCAGTTAGATAAGAAGGAATAAGTTAAAGAGATCAATTGCACAATAGGGTGTCCATAGTTAATAATATATTGTATTCTTGAAAAATGCTGAGAAGATATGAAATGTTCTCACCACAACAATGATAGCTATGTGATATAATGCTGATATTAACTAGGTATAGTTAGTCATTCTCAGGGTAGATATACTTGAAGAAATTGTGTTGTTCATGGCAATACATGTAATTTCATCTGTAAATTAAAAAAAAATTGATCAATTTTTACATTTCCTTCCTACTGTTTCCTTACTTTTTATCCAGAATTCATTTTAAAGAAACTTATTTTTGCTTCAAACCTCATTTATTATCAACTAAAATTCCACAATAAAACACTGAAGTCTTTTGCATAAAGCCACATACCTATTATATTTCACCATATACTATTTGTTTTTCAGGGGTGACCTATTTTGAAAATCTATGTAGATCTTTAGTCAATATTTATAAATTTATATATATATAATATATAACATGCATTTTGTCTAGATAATTAAACTTTAAAAATTAGTACTGAAGAAAAGTTCTTTCTTATAACATCTATATTTAGAAAAATAAATTCTTTGCTCATTTTCACTGATAAGAAACTTGAATATTTTCTCTAGCAGAGATATCAGAATATTTCCAACTGCTTCTATAGTGATGAGGTTAAAGTTGAACTGAACATTTTAGAAATAGAAAAATTGCAAACACTAGGAAAACCACATTTCTTTATCAAAATGGATTGTGCCCCTATCACCTGAGACCCAGGGATTCTGAGGTTACTGAAAGATGTTTGCATCAAGAGTGCCCTAGAGAGCACCTGACCAGTAAATACACTTGGCCTTTTTTTCCCCTCACATGCTGATACCTGTTTTAGTTTCTTTCTCATCACTGAGACTCAGTACCTGACACCCACAACTTAAAGGAGGAAAGAATTATTTTGGCTTGGGCCGGGGATTTAGCTCAGTATTTCTGGTGCCTGCCTTGCAAGTGCAAGGTCCTGAGTTCGATCCCCAGAACCAAAAAAAAAAATTATTTTGGCTCACAGTTGTAGAGGTTTCAGCCCATAATCAGCTGGCTCCAAGGGAGGGCAGCATGGTAGAGGTCATGGGAGAGGAGAAAGCATGGCATGACAGGCAAGAAGGGAGGAGGGAGGGAGATAGATCCTTCCAGGCCACACCCCCAGTGACCCACCTCTTCCAACCAGGCTTCACCTCCTAACATCACCTTTAGCTATAAACTAACTCATCAGTGGACTAAACTACTGATGAGTATTCTGAACTCATGATCCAATCACCTAACCAAAGCCCTATTTAGGAGTGCATGAGGCTTTGGGCTGACAAGTAGACAAAAACACGGCAGTGCCATGCAGAAGAAAAGCAAATAAGAAAACTTAGGCCAGTGTGTAAGTTTTAAGAATAATGGAATCTAATTTGGAATTTTCTCTTTTGAAACTCTAAATCAGATTAGTGTATTTTATCTTACTAGGGTGGACAGTTAGAGATTCAGAACAGGGTGCCAGAGATGTCAAAAGAATGAATATTCATATATATATTCATGTATTCAGTTCGTATATTTTATATATATATATATGCCCAAACTCTGTTCTGGTGGTCAGGAAGGAAAGAAATAACTTTGGAAGCAATGGAAAATCATTTACTCTAAGGAAGAGGCCAAAACAATGTGTCACAGGTCTTTGAGCTCAGTCTAACATGCTCTAGGTCTGTTGGGTAGAGATCATAGTATAAATGTGGAAGGTCAAAATTACATTCTGTATTTTTCCTCATTTGAGGTAGCAAGTATAAAGGACAAAGAAAAGAGAGAGAAGGGATTTATGAAATGGTACCTCCAATGACCACAAAGATATTTCTCTTTCCTGGAGCTTTTGTCCTGAAGTTGAAAATTTGTTGGATTCTAGAAATGTAAAGTGGCAGAGAAGGCAAAATTTGGCTGCACTGTGGAAAGCTGCCCTTTGGGGACACAAAACTTGGTCGTGTCATGCTTACCTTAGACAGGATGACCCTTCGAGAGACAGTTGGCCTAGTCTGCCTCAAGAGGAGTTTGCTCTGTGTTGAGGCAGCAATGGATCCTGTCAGACAGCATCTGTGTGTGGTGACTGCTGCATTCCCAAGGGTCCTAGAGGTGACTCATCACCTAGCCAGAATTCCAATTTGATGTTCCTAGTTGGAAATGTTGGGAAAACCTGGAAACAGAACAAAATCCCAGTTCTCTTAAATGGAATGTAGACCTATAGAGGGTGAGGCAGGAAAAGACATATCTACATATATCTAAATGCAAAATAGAGTATTTTACATATTGGCACAGTCCTTTCAAAGCGGTTTTAGAAACTTCTTGGTTACTTCTTAGAGCACCCTAAGGGGTCACCGATATTTTTATTTCCCTCAGATTTGGACTGCCCCCATAAATTTGCTTATCCTATTCTGCTCAAATCAGTCTCTTTAAGTGTTTCTTTCCTCCAATACTGGGATTGAACCTAAGAAAATATTTGCTATGAGGGTGGTTGTGGTATAAATTGCTGTTATCAGAGGGGCAAAAGATAGCCAGATCCAAGGGAAAGGGACAAAATTTGTCTGTTGAGGCAAGGGAAAATAGTAATCTGAAAGAGCTCAACTTTTCAAATTGAAAAAAACATTACCCTCTCTTAGACTAAGGAAATTTTCACATGTATATAGTAATTTATTGTCTAAACCATTTTAAAAATGAATTAACCAGAGTCCTGGAGGTCAGTTGCTGACTAAAGATCACTACTTGTAAAAAGTGATTTTTTTTTTTTGTTTTTGAACAAGTAACTCAAAGAGTCTCTCACATCTTGGAAGTTGTCATGGGGGAAAAATTTCAGTGAGGGTAAAAATGCAAAAAGAAAATATTGGAATAGAGTCTTTCCATAAATTGACTAAGTTTGCAGTTGTTGAGATTCATGAGATTTTGCAGAGTGACAAATAATTTAGAACTGTTTGTTCTAAAGAGGAGAAGAGGCTGTAAGATGTCCTCAGAATGATTCCATATGTCAACATGAGAGGCCTGAGGAATTTCAGTTTATGTTCTATCATCTCAGAGACAACCCTGCTGGGTAATGGTTTCCCAGGGCATTAAAACAAAACAAAACAGAATGGCAGAGCTGAACTGGTTATTTTAAGCATGGAGAACTAAAGTGTAATGAAAAAATAAACTAAGCATTTGAATACTTTTTGTTTCTCACCAAGGACTAGAAATATGTAAGTCAGGAGAAGGGAGAATGTGTAAAATTCAATAGGAATTCTTCAGAAGAAAAATTTCCCAAATTATGTTGTCAAGGAAAGATAGGTGGAAGTGGGCATTAGAGTCAAGAGAACTAGATCTAGTCTTGATTGCATCAAATATGAGCTACATATATCCTTTGTATTCCTGAACCTAATTTCTACATCCATGAAAGGGATGTGGCAGGACTGGCTCCCCCCACACTTCTCCCAGTATCACATGTTTCCATCGTCTTTCTTCTATATAAAGAAAGGTTTTTCTTTAAAAGATCCCTAACAATTATGAAAGGGAAAAGTATATGGAAGAGGATCAACTTTGAGAAGAGTTCAAAGGAGAAATTACCATTGTGTAGTTCTCAGTGGGAGACATGGTCAGTTTGAAAACTGAAGTAAAATGCCTGCCATTTTGTGGGTCTGTCATGGGTTGAAATTCTGAAGCAAATGCTGCTCATATATATATATTCTATATCAGTGTATGATTGGTTAATAGTAAGGGTGTTTTTGATTAGCCTTACCAGTTCTCAGCTCTTCCCTTCACTAGTAAGGAAAGTGACAAAAACAAGGGCATAATAAACAACAAATGCTTTCTAAAAACAAGTTTATTAAAACCAGTAAAGTAGCAGAAAGTACTTAATTATAAATATCTACCACAAGGAATTATTCTACAATAAAATGTTGTCTTCATATTTGTATGCACTCAAATAATTCTATCTCTTAAAAATAACATAAATTCAGTGGAATATTACTTCAGCATCCCACAAACTTGGAGCAGTGGGTGCTGGTTACACATTCTCCTCTAAATTTTTGGCAACATATGAAAAGTAATTTTCATACAATGGCCTGTGCTCTATAAGAGAGGGAAAACAATTGAAGTGAGCCCCAATATTGTCTCACATTACTACCCAGAGCAAGCTTCCAGTTTATACAGTAGGTCAGGAGAACACTGGTCATGTGAGTTGAAGACTACGGGAAGTCTGGAAAGACCAAGGTGGTTAGAATTCACAGGGCAGAGTACCAAAGAAGAATAAGTTTGAGAGAGAGGAAGAGAAGGGGTGAGGGAAGGAGGGAGGGAGGGAGGGAAGGGAGAGAGAAAAGAGAGAGAGAGAAATTTTCAGAAAGTCTCACTCAAGGTTTCAGGAAAATACCAATCAGCACATAAGTATGAGAAAACTACACAAGGCTAAGTAAAGGACTACCTGAAATGAGAAAAAGAACAGTCTTGAGATCTCATACTCATGTCCAGACAAGCCAATGAAAGCTTCATAATTCACAGGGAAATGAAGAAATTACTCAGAAGCTTATTGAGTCAGTAATGGGGCAGAATTAGCTCTAGAATGAAAGCTGCTGCTACAAAACAAAGCTTAAAAGAAGCTTTGAAAGGATCAAGCTATTTCTAAGAAATTTAACTGTAATCCAGAACAAATCTCAAGAATATTTATAAGAATAAAAAATTCAACAGCAGAACAAAATAAAAGCCACAGTGTCTGAAATCCAATAATTATCAGGCTTACAAAAAGCAGAAAAAATACAAAGTATAATAATGAAAAATACATATATCAAGTAAAACAGATGATAGTAGACAAGAGAAATAAAATAGTTGTAATTCTATGTATTTAATAAGGTTGAGAGAAGAACTGAATTTGTTAATAGTGATATAAAAGATGTAAAATAAAACCAAATTGAACTTCTAAACATGAAAATTATATTGTCTGAGATGAAAATATATTGGATAAAATTAATGACAGATCAGATACTGCAGAGGAAAAGACTAGTGCGCTTAAAAAGGGACAAAAAATAAAAATGATCCATAAAGAAACACAGAGAGTCAGAAAGAAGTCAAACAGCACTCATAAGTTATGGGACAATTCCAAAGAGATATGCATGTAATTGGAAGAAAGGGAGAGGAGATAAAATTATTTAGAAAAATATTTAAAAATTTTCCAAATGGATAAAAACTCAAAGGAATTTAACAAGGCCCAAGTATGAGGCAAAGAAAATATTCCAAGATGTATCATAAACAAATTGTGTGACAGAAACAAAGAGTAGGATATTTTAAAAATAGAGAAGAGAATGGAAATATTATGTCCCGACCAAAAATTGCTAAGAATGACAGTATAGTCAAAGAAACAATGAACAATTAAAAACTCAAACAAAAACCCTAGAATTCCACAACCAGTGAAAATATCTTTTAAGAAATGAAAACCAAAACTATTCCCCTCCCTGACATCCCTGACGTGTAAAATTTGAAAGAATTCACCAAGAGCAGAATTTCATTATGTAAAATGTTAAAAGAAATCTTTCATGCAGAAGAAGAATGATACCAGAGGGAAATGAGTATCTATTCAAAGAAATGAATGGTACCAGAGGTACCAGAGATGATAGTTATATAAGCATATATATATATATATATATAGTTATATGTTATATATATATGTTTTATATATATGTATATATGTGTGTATATATAGTTATATAAGCATATATATATATGTGTAATTTTTTAGGAAAATGTCTTTGAAGGTAACTAATTAAGATAAAAATAATAATGTATTATGGAGGTTATAGCATTTAGATATAAAATTCAAGACAGCAACAGCAAAAGGGCTAGGTGGGGACATAATTATACCATCACAAAACTCTTATGTATGGTGTTATAATATTACTTGAGGGCAGACTGTACCAAGTGTACTAAATACCTGAAATCAACTAATAAAAATATGAAACAAAGATTTTTATCCAATAAGCTCCCACAAAAGCTAAAATAGAAATATTTAAAAAACTTAATTTAGTCTAAAGAAAGGAAGAAAAGGTAGGAAAAATAACAAAGTGGTAAATTGAAAATAAACATATTGGTAAATTTAAACTTAATCATGTTAATAATTATATTAAATACAAATGATAAAATGGTTTATTAAAAGCAGAGATGATAAAACTGGACAAAAAACCCCAGGACCCAATATGTGCCATCTACAGGAAACTCTTCTTTAATATAATGAGAAAAATAATTGAGAGCAAAAGGACAGGAAAGATGCCAACACAAATAAAAAGAATCTTGGAGTGAAGGCAGGACTTGTGCAACAAGATCATTTGAAAAAATCTTTACTATAAAAACAATGAAAAACATGTCAAAAATGTCAAGATCAATCTTTTCCCAATTCTGGAATTAACCAAAGGCTTACAACAATTTAAGAATATTTTATTCAAAAAAAATCAGCTGGATTTCAGTAAGAACAGTGAGCTCTGGCATTTTGTCTTATTCCTATACTCCTCACTCCAGTTCTGTGATAGGCTTAAAAAGTAGCAGCCTAGAAACATGAAGGAGAAAAAATGGTGTTGGAAGCTTCTGAAAAGGCTGTATTCCCAGAGAACTGTCACTCTTTAACCTGCCTGGAGTCTCTCTGGAAAGGACATTTACAGGGCTTGTCATTATTTGACCTGACTCTGAGCTCTTTCACGGGGGCAAGTTCTTATTCCCAGGACATGTGTTGAAAATAATCAGTAGCAATTATTTAATATTTCAGCTGCAAGAGGCATCGGTACCAGTTGGGGTACACAAGACACTAGTTAAAATCTTTAAAGGGAAGTCATGGGGAATGCCAAGTCCATGGTAGTGCATGGTGAAAAGGTTTGGTGCATTTTTCAGGCTCTAGAAGCCCATGCGTATGTGCAGGGTTATGTGAAAGCATAAAAAATAATTGAGAAGGTCTTAATTTTTCAACTCTGATACTGAGGCCATGTGCAAGCAGAAAGTAAAAGATAAGGCAGAGTTGGAGATTTCAGGGATGTTAAAAGTGTATCGCAGAAAACACAAAACTCGTTGGCAAAGAGTTTAAGACTTACTGTCTTAAGCTATTCAAAGAAATATCTTTCCAAGTTCAAGTTCATCTGCCAACCAGAAACAGACTTCAGCAACAGCATATGACAAGGAATACAGACTTTAGAAGCTTAGAAAACAAAAAGCTCCACAAACACCTATAACAACAGAAATGAAATTGGGAACAAAACCCTACGATGATCAAAAAAAGAAAGAAAAAAATAGCCAAGAAACAATTTTGGGGGAATGGAGTCTGATTTCTAGAGTGGCCACATTATCTTAAATGTCCAGTTTATAGAAATAAGACATGCAAAGAAACATTAAAGTATGGCCCACCACACAGGGAAGAAGTAGTCATTAGAAACTGTCTCCAAGGATGTTAATATGTCAGATTTAATAGACAAAGATTTAGTTCAGTCACTATAACTATTTTCAAGGAACCAAGGAAATTATGCTCACACAAAGTATGAGAAAAATTTCACCAACAGACTCTAAATAAAGTGATAGAAACCATAAAAAAGAATCAAATTGAGAGTCTGCTGTTGAAAGGTAGAATAATTGTTAATAAATATTTCAATTAATTTTATTGGTACATTTTAGGTATACAATATAATGATGCTCATCACTGGAAATCTGTACTTTATAAAAAATAATTTTATTAGTACATTTAAGGTATACAATATAATGACATTCATCATTGGAAATTTGTACCTTTAAATAATCCATCTTGGTTCTTATTTTTTCCCCATTCCCCTGCCCTGCCTTCAACCCCTCCATCCCTCCTTATTTACAAAGACTTTGTTTTCATTTTTCATTTTTTCATACTAATTCCATTCCCTTCTTTTCTTTCTCCTACCTCTCCCACTTCCCCTAACCCTTTGCCCCCTTTCTTCCTATTTCACATTATCTGTTATGCCTTTCAGTCCCTATTTACACTTTCAGTTTCTCACACCAGAGAAACTATTAGGCTGATATCAATTTTTTTTTTTTGTACCAGGGATCAAACTCAGGACCTTGTGCTTGCAAGGCAGGCACCAGAACCACTGAGCTAAATCCCTGGCGTGAAACTATTTGGTATTTACACATGTGTTTTCTATTTATTTCACTTAAGAGTATTGCCTTAATGTACATCCACTTAGCTACAAATGTCTCTAATTTCTCATTTGTATGGCTGAGTAGTACTCCATTTTATAAAAAAAAAAAAAAAACACCACATTTTCTTTATCCAGTCTCCAGTTGATGGGCAATTGGGCTGCTTCCAAATTTTAGATATCACAAACTGTGCTGCTATGAATATGGATGCACATATATCACTGTGGTAAAATTCTTTTAATTCTTTGGGGAAGATACCCAGCAGGGGAATAGCTGGGTCAAGTGGGACTTCCAGTCCTAGTTCTTTGAGGTATCTCCATACTGATTTCCACAGTGCTCGCACCAGCCTACACTCCCACCAACAGTGGAGCAGTATTCCTCTTTCCCCACACCCCTGCCAGCATTTGTTATTGGTTGATTTCATGATAGCAGCCACTGTTTCCAGAGTGAGGTAGAATCTCAGCTTTGTTTTCATTTGCATCTCTTGAATGACCAGTGATGTTGACCATTTTTTCATGTATTTATTTGCTATTTCTACTTCTTTGTCTGAGAAATGTCTGTTCATTTCAGATGCCCATTTTTGGACTGGGTCCTTAAATTTGGGAGGTCTGATTTTTTTTAAGTTCTTTATAGATTCTAGATAGTAGACCTTTGTCTGAGGAATGGCAGGTGAAAATTTTTTCCCACATTGTGGGTTGTCTCTTCACACTGTTGGTGGTTTCTCTTGCTGTGCAGAAGCTTTTTAATAAGAAGAGATCCCTCCTGTTGATTGCTTTGTACTAGTTCATGGGCAACTGAGGTTTTATTCATAAAATCTTTTCCTACACCAATGTCTTCAGGAGTTCTACCTAACCTCTCTTCCAGCTGGCTCAGTGTTTCTGTTTTAATATTTAGATCTTTAATCCATTTCAATTTTAGTTTAGTGCATGGTGAGAGATATAGATCTAGTTTTAATCTTTGGCAAATTGAAACCCAATTTTTCCATCACCATTTAATAAAGAAGCTATCTTTCCTCCAGTGAGAGTGTTTGGCTCCTTTGTTGAAGATGAGGTGGCTGAGTGTGTCTTGAGTTGTTTCTGCATCTTCTAATCTGTTCCACTGGTCCTCAAGTCTGTTTCTTTGCCAGTACCATGCTGTTTTTATCACAGTAGCTTTGTAGTATAGTTTCAAGTTGGGGGTTGTGATACCCCCTGCCATGTCTCTGTTGCCTAGAATTGCTTTTGATATTCTGGGTCTCTTCTTGTTCCAAATGAATTTTTGGATTGTTTTCTCAATGTCCATGAAGTATGCTACTGGAATTTCAACTGGGATTGCATTGAATCTGCATAGCAGTTTTGGAAGTATGGCCATCTTCACTATGTTGATCCTTCCTACCCAGGAGCAAGGGATATCTTTCCATTTTCTGATATCATCTTCAATCTCTCTTTTTAGGGTACTATTGTTTTCAGAGATGAAGTCTTTGATTTGTTTCATTAGGTTGATTCCTAGGTATTTCAGTTTCTTGGATGCTATTGTGAAAGGAATTATTTGCCCTATTTATCTCTCAATGAGTCTGTTGTTCATGTAGAGGAAAGTTATTGATTTTTGTGTGTTGACCTTGTATCCAGATACTTTACTGAATTTGGTTATTAAGTCTAGAAGACTTTTGGTGGAACTTTTGGGATCTTCTATATAGAGTATCATGTCATCTGCAAATAATGACAATTTGACTTCTTCATTTCCTATCTTTATTCCTTTTATTTCTTTCTCTTGTCTAATTGCTGTGGCTGTTTCCAAAACTATGTTGAACAAGAGTGGTGATAGTGGACATCCTTGTCTTGTTCCTCATTTTAGTGTGAAGGATTTCGGTTTCTGACCATTTAGTATGATACTGGCTGTTGGTTTTTCATAGATGGCTTTTACCAGTTTGAGGTATAGACCATCTATTCCAATTTTTTGTAGGGTTTTTATCATAAATGTATGTTGGATTTTGTCAAATGCTTTTCCTGAATCTATTGAGATGATCATATGGTTTTTGTCCTTGGCTCTATTGATATAGTGTATTACATTTATTGATTTGGGTATGTTGAACCATCCCTGCATCCCTGGGATGAATCCCACTTGATCAGGGTGTATGATCTTCTTGATGATCTTCTGCATTCCATTTGCCAGTATCTTATTAAGGGTTTTTTGCATCTATGTTCATTAGTGAGATTGGCCTATAGTTCTCTTTTTCAGTTGGGTCTTTCTCTGCTTTGGGGATCAAGGTGATGCTTGCTTCCAGGAATGAATTTGGGAGTATTGTTTCCCTTTCCATTTCATTGAAGAGTTTAAACAGTAGTATCAGTAGTTCCTCTCTAAATGTCTTGTAGAATTCAGCAGTGAAGCCATCAGGACCCGGGGTTTTCTTAGCTGGTAAGTTTTTAATTGCATTTTCAATTTCATTGATTGATATTGGGTTGTTTAGAACTTTTAGGTCTTCTTCGTTCAACTTTGGTTTCATACATATCCAAGAATCTATCCATTTCTTCTGTGTTTTCCATCTTATTCGTGTATAGCTTCTTTTTTTATTTATATATTAATTGGTACATTTTAGGTATACAATACATTTGCATTTATCATTGGGTGTTTGTACCTGAACATGATGTTTCTTAGTTCTTATTTTTTCCCCCATTACCTATGCATCCTTCACCCCCACCACCGTTCCCTATTTACATAGACTTTCTTTCCATTTTTTTTTCTTTCTCATAATTTTTCCTTTCCTTTCTCCCCTTTCCTCTTCCCTTCCTGCCACCCCTACCCCTTTGGACCATTCCCCATTTCAAATTATCAATTATTCATTTTAATCACTTTCATCCTTATTTACACTTTTAGTTTCTCACACTAGAGATACTATTGGTATTTACACATGTGTGTCCTATTTATTTCACTTAAGAGTATGGCCTCAATATGCACCCATTTAGCTATAAATGACTCTAGTTTCTCATTCTTTATGGCTGAGTAGTACTCCATTGTATAAAAAAAACACATCTTCTTTATCCAGTTTCCAGTTGATGGGCACTTGGGCTGTTTCCAAAACTTAGCTATTACAAATTGTGCCACTATAAACATAGGTGCACATATATTGCTGTGGTGTGATTCTTTTAATTCTTTGGGGAAGATACCCAGTAGGGGAATAGCTGGGTCAAATAAGTTAGGTAGAACTCTCAATGACATTGGCATAGGAAAAGACTTAATGAACAAAACTTCAGTAGCACGGGAGCTAACACAAAGAATCAACAACTGGGATCTCATCTTACTAAAAAGCTTCTGCACTGCAAGAGAAACTACCAACAGAGCTCAGAGACAACCTACAATATGGGAAGAAATTTTTAGCAGCTGTACCTCAGACAAAGGTCTACTATCTAGAATATATAAAGAATTGAAAAAAATCAGACCCCCCCAAGTTGAAAGACCCAATTCAAAAATGGGCATCTGAAATGAACAGATATTTCTCAAAGAAGTAAAAATAGAAAATAAATATATGAAAAAATGTTCAACATCACTGGTCATTTGAGAGATGAAGATGAAAACAACACTGAGATTCCACCTCACCCCAGAAAGAATGGCTGCTATCAAGAAATCAACCAATAACAAATGCTGGCGGGGGTGTGGAGAGAAAGGAACCCTGCTCCACTGCTGGTGGGAGTGCAGACTGGTGCAACCACTGTGGAAATCAGTATGGAGACACCTCAAAGAACTAGTGTATAGCTTCTCAAAGTAGGTATTCACGATCCTCTGGGTTTCTGCTGAGTCTGTTTTAATTTCATCCTTTTCATTCCTAATTGCATAGATTTGGGCCTTTTCTTTCCTTTTTCTCTTCCTTTTTCTGATAGATAAGTGTTTGTCAATTTTATATATTCTTTTGAAGAACCAACTCTTGGCTTCATTGATTTTTTTGTATCATTCTGTTAGTCTTCATTGCATTGATTTCTCCTCTGATCTTTATAATTTCCTCCCTTGTATGAGCTTTGGGTTTGTCATGCTCTTCTTTTTCTAGAAGCTTGAAGTTCAGCATCAGGTTGTTTAATTGTGCTCACTCAGTTTCCCTAATATGAGTATTCACTGCTATGAATTTCCCTCGTAAGGCTTTCATTGTGTCCCATTGATTCTGATATGTTGTTTTGTCATTGTCATTTAATTGTAGGAACTGTCTGATATCTCCTTTTTTTCCCATTAAGTTTATTGGTACATTTTAGGTATAAAATACAGTTACATTCATTATTGGGATCTTGAACCATTACACGAGTACCTTGGTTCTTTTTTTTCCCCCCCCTTCCCTTGCCTTCCCTTCACCCTCTCCACCCTTCCCAATTTGCAAAGACTTTGTTTCCATTTTTATCTTTTTCTCATATTCTTTCTTTTCACTTCTTTCCCTTCCCCTACCCCTCCCACTTCCCCTGCTCCTTTAGACCTTTTCTTCCTGTTTCACAATATCAATTATGCATTTTTAAATTACAATATCAAGATCTAGGAGACATTACCACAGATTTTACAGAATTTAAAAGGATATAGAGAGCATATTTCAAAAATCTGTTTTGAAGTAAATTTGACAACTTCTAAGAAGTACCTTGGAAGACAAATTAATGAAACTAACTCTGGAGGAAATATAAAATTTGAATAGCACCTATTAAAGAAAGTATATTCCTAGCTTGAAAACATACCTATATGACAACAACAGGCTCATATATATTTTAACTGATAAATTATATCAAACAATTAAAGCAGAAAAAAAAGGAACACTTCTCCCCTCACTTTAGGAACTCAACGTTGTGCTAATCATAAAACTGGATAAGGATAATAGAAGAAAAAAGTATGAACATAGATAGAAATTTGTTTAACAAAACAAACTGTAAGAAGTCAGATCTGGCAGGATGTAGAAAGTGGTTTTGTTATAGTGATGGAAGTGTTGGTTCAGCATTGGAAGATCCACCCCCAAAAGTCATCATTTTAACAGAGGAAAGGAAAAAGCCATATGATCCTGTCACTAGTTGGAGAAAAAGTATTGGACTAAATTCCACAGCTGTTCATGGTAAAAGCTATCAGGAGCCTAGAAGTACAACAGAACCTTCTCAACAGATTAAGGACATGTACTCCATACTCCCAGTGAGAACACATTATATGAATGGAGAAGATAGAATGCTTTCTCCTTAAGGTGGGGAACAAGGGCAGATATGCTTACTCTTTATCTGTCCATTAAACTTTGAAACCTAGGCCCCACCAAAATAGTCTGGCAATAAAATGATACAACTAGGCTAGGATTGGCATGGCAGAAGCAAAATCTTTATATATAGATGAAATGATCATCTACAGAGAAAATACTAAGAAATCTCTAGGAGCCCCTAGAATTTGTACTTGAATTTAGCAGGATTAGAAAACACAAGGTATATATAAATATTCAGGTCTGTGTATACTTGCTATAAATGAAGAATTGGATATTGAAATTTAAAAGTTATGTAGGAGTACAAAGGACCTAGAAAAGTTAAAAACAAAAACAGTGTTGGAAGAAGTTCAGTACTTAATTTTAAGACTTCTTCTAAAGCTACAGTAATCAAGGCAGTGTTGGTGTAAGGAAAGACATATAGATCATTGGAATAAAACAGAGAATCTAGAAATAGAACCACACATATATGGTCCACTGAGTTTTGAAAGATTATTTAACATTAACATTTTATAGAATATAAACTCAATTCAAGAGCCGAGGAAGAGATAGTGTTTTCAGCAAAGGGCACTAGAACACCTGGTATCCGTATATAAAAAAATTAACCTCAACCCTTTTTTCCATACATGAAAATAACTGAAGGGATCTATGAACCTAAATAAGAAAGCCTAAAAGTATAAAACTTTAAGAAGAAATTATAAGGGACAATATGTATGAATTCAGGGTAGGCAAGAACTACCTGGGATACAAAAAACATGATGTATAAAAGAAAAAATTTGATAAATGGGATTCCATCAAAATTTAGAACTTGAAATGACATCATTAAAATGAAAAGTAGTCCTTAAACAGACCATATTTACAATGCATATAACCTATGACCAGAATATATAAAGAATTCTTAGAGCTCATTAATAGACAACCCAATTAAAATGCAGACATAAGAAGATGATAAATAGCCAGTATAGCATAAGGAATGCTGTGCAACTCTAGAATCAGAAAAATACTAATCAGCACAATAATAAGATTGAATTATACACTCATTAGGGAGATGAAGTTAAAAGTTTTACAAGCCTTGTCATGACTTTTTCTTTTTGTTGGATTCTCCCCCTTTGCATTTAATTTGTCATGCCCAATGGATTCATTCTGCTGAGTTTCCTGGGGTTGTGATCCTCATTGTCTTTTCCTAGGGTATTGTCTAAAAGTTTTTGGAATGCCGGTTTAGAATTCATGAAGTTCCTGAGGTGCTCTTTGTCATCAAAGTGTCTTATTTTTCCATCAATTTTGAAAGATAGTTTTGCAGGGTACATTAATTTGGGTTGGAGGCTGTTTTCCTTTAGGACTTGAAATGCATCACTCCAAGCTCTTCTTGCCTTGAGGGTTTGCATTGAGAAGTCTGCTGTGATTCTGATGGGCTTTCCTTTGTATGTGATTTGTTTCTTTTCTCTCATTGCTTGTAGAATTTTGTTCTTCTGTTGGATTTCTGGAATCCTAACTATTATATGCCTATGTGTAGATTTTTTTTTGATTAAGGCTAGCTGGAGTCCTGTATGTCTCACTTATCTGTATGTCAAGTTCTTTTCCCCTGCTTGGGAAGTTTTCTGCCATCACTTCTGTGAACAGTTTTTTTTATGTCATCTGCACTCTCTCCTGTTTCTCCATTGACTCCAATCAGTCTTATGTTATTCTTCTTTGCATTGTCTAGCAGCTGCTGGATTGATTTCTCATGTTCCCTTACAATTTTAAAGCATTTTTTCTTTTCCTCCTCACTAATTGCAATCTTATCTTCTATATGTGAAATTCTATCCTCACATTGGTTCATTCTGCTGCACAGACTTTTGATGGAGTTGTTGATCTCTTGGTAATCTGTTTGCATCTGTTTTATGGATTCCATTTGTTTCCTATGTTGGGATTCCATCATATTCCTCAGATCCTCTATTTTTTTAATCTGTGTCCTCTCTAGATTGATTAGTCATGTCTTGCACTATGAGCACAATCTTTGCTGTTATCTGAATAATTATTTCTGATTTCATTTTTTTCCAGATTGTCTTTTGTTGCCAGTTCAGAGAGTCCAGGTGGTTGAGTATCAGATTGTTCCATCTCGTTTCCCTTTGGGGTTACTGTAGGTGATCTGGAATTCTGTTCTTGAGACTTGTTTACATGTCTTCTCATTTCCATGGTGGGGAGGGTGTGCTTCTGGCATGTGCACAGCTCACCTTCTCTGCCCTAGGAGGCTGGGATGGCAGTGGGGGAGCTCCCTTCCAGGTGCTGGGACCTGCTCAGCTTCTCTGCCCTAGGAGCCTGGGATGGCATTGGGGCAGCTTCCTTCTGGGTGCTGGTACCAGCTGAGCTTCTCTGCCCTAGGAGCCTGGGATGGAGGTGGGGAGCGTCCTCTAAAACAATTTCTTATAAATGTAGCAAAATCTACATACAAATAACCAGATCTCTTGTTCTTTATTAAATCCCTACTACAGACAGTCCCTTCCAAGTGTAAAACAATGTCGAGTGTAAATTACTTAATATAAATTACTTTTTTAAAAAAAGTCAAAGAAATTGTAAATTTTTCCAGTGATTGAGTTTTATTTAAAAAATATTAGCAATAATAGTAATAATACTTTAAAAAACTGACTTTGATCTCATTTCTTGCATCCTTTTTTTTTTTTTAATGACTGGGGATTGAACTTGGGACCTTGCCCTTGCGAGGCAGGCGCTAGAACCACTGAGCTTAATCCCTGGCCCTATTTCTTGCATCCTTTTAAAAATGATTCTTACTCATTTTATTAAAGTGCTTCCTAATCATTTTATTAATTCCTGAGCATATTGAAGGCATACATTTCGAACATTCACTATTTTGGGAGATTTGAACAGCATAATCAAGCAGGAACTACTTCTCTACCTCTTAAATTATTGTGTTGGCTTCTTTAACTGAATAGACTGAATAGGTCTTAATTCTGGGATTGTTTAAATACTTCTTATTTTGTAGCAGAGATAACTACTGTACATTCAGAAAGTGTTTGCTGAGTGGTGTCTCATAGAAAAAAAATCAATGTTAAAACATAAACCCTAATCCAGATATCCAATTTACAGTCTCTTAGAATATTGTGTTTCAAATGATAGGTCATGACACATTGGATGAAGAAATCAATTTTACAGCCAAGACAAGCATTAAAAAAGCAGAAAATATTAGAGTGTGTTATATGTAGTAAAGGTATTATGAGATGTTTGACTGGATTGCATGTGTGTGCATGTTGTGTTATGTGGGCTGCAGTTCCAAAAGGGCAAAAACTCTGTACTAGTTCTGCTTCTTCTTTCAACAGTGTGCATACAGCATATATTTTAGTTCAGACCAAAGGCAATAAACTAATACTCTTCAATGTATATACACTGGATATTGCTCAAGTGGCATTGTTTTAAGTGGGTACCCTGGAAGAGCTAATGCAAAAAGACCTGAGAAATATTATAATCCCACTTCAGAGCTATCAATCTACTATTGCATTTACACCTTGGTGAACAAAAATCCCCAAAGAAGCAATAGGCAAAACAGGCAATATTGAGCATGACTGAAATTATGAATGACTGATTTAATTTGTCTATCCTCATCTCACCATTTGTTTCATGCAGCAAAGATACTGCCACAGATAACCTGACATTCCACAAAAATTGCTTCTTCATTTAAAACAGTACTTGAGTTTCACTGTATTTTTCTTAGATCTGCAAGAGGCATCCATTCCAATTTTCCTAAACTTGTTTATAAAACAGAATGTGCTACATATGAGTGATAGGAAAAAATAATTCTTTATTTGGAATTAATTCATCTCAGTTTTCCTGCCAACTCATCTTGACTTGAGGGAAAATACTAAAGAGTTGGAGAGGGACCCAGGAACCTGCCTTCAAGGGGATAATTAATTCCTGGTCTTTGATTCCTAAGTTCCTGCCCATAATCAAAGGCAGAGAAAACACTCTTGGGTGCTCTGGGCACCCAAAGCTTGCTCCATGTGTGAGCTCATGCTTCTAATTAACCTTCAAAAAGCCTTAAGAGATCCTTCTGTTAGGTTACACACCATACAAAATATGTCTTCTGAACCTTTCTCTTCCCTTGTCATGTCCTTCTTAGTCACACTGGCCACCCCATCTCTGAAGTTCAGTACCCTCATTGGCTCACCTGGATCTTTCAGAAACTCTGTTGAAAGTTCCCCATCACCTGGTCTTCTTTACCATATTGGGTTACCCAAAGACCTTTCTGTTCTATGAAAACTGACTTGTCTGTTACTATCTTTAGTCATCAGTTTTCTCCTGGATGTTTGCTGGTTGATTTTCTGGACAAACAAAGCTTTAATGAATGTGCTAATTAATAATAATAGGTTTGATCATTCCAGTTGTACCACTCAAATTATTTTTGCTTTTATCTACTAATGTTATTATTCACTGGTTCTTCAATATAAAAATGTCCCTATCATTAGAGCTGGAAGAAAATAGAGTGGGAATTTCATGGAAGCATTGATGGAGCATCAATGATAGAATGGGAAATGACTGTCCCCTGATAGTCTCTCTTTAGGAAACTTATTTTCTCAGATCATAGTTGAGCCTCAGAAATTACTCAAGAAATAGCTTGATGTAGCTAAGTCAAGAGGCATGAAGCCTGTTGCCCACTTTGTGAAGAGCCCACTTTGCAATGTCTCCCCCATTTTTTTGTCATTGTGACAAAATACTTGAGATAGACAACCTAAAGGAGGAAGGGCTTATTTTGGCTCATGATTTCAGATGTTTTAGTCCATGGTAAGTTGATTTAATTGCTTTTGGTCCTGTGGTAAGACACCATCATGGTGGGGAGCATGTAGTGAAGTAAAGCTGCTCACAACTTATGGCAACCAGGAAGCAAAGAAAGAGATTGGAAGAATCCTGGGCATGCCCCCAGTGACTGAACTGCTTCCAATAGGGCATACTTCATGAAAGATTTCTTCAATTCCTAATAGTGCTTGCAGCTGGGGGCCAAGCCTTTGGGGGAACATTTAAGATCCAAGCCATAGCAGTTTATGAAAAACTTTATGATTCTTTTTTATGGGTTTGTTTTGGTCTTTAGCTTTTAAATTTTATCACTTTATAGTCTAATTTTCAGGAATTATCACTTGAGAATATAATATGTCTTAGGACAAAATAACAGGAAAGTTTGTTGTCGCATATGTTTGTCCTCTCACCCCTGCAGCAGAAGTATGATTGATAGAAGATCCAGCTGTGCCCCTCTGGCTCCTCATCAGGGCCACACTTTTCCACCGGTTGTGTCCAGCCACTGACTGTACACATCAGGATTGATAAAGCAGCCCATTCCGGCAAGATGCAGGACTACTGGGGTGAGTGACTTTGACTGAAGGACTGACTCACTGCAGCTGGCTAAAACTTTTCTTAGAACTGAATTGCACTTTGAGACTCTTCCTATCCATCCCTCCTTCTTTCCCACAGCTCAGACCCACATCCAGTCTCAGGATTTTCCACATCTCTTCCAGTCCCCTTCCTTTTTGTCCTTGTAAGCATACTCCCCTATTCTAATGGGTTAAATCCTATCTGGGTGACTATATTTTAGAGGACTTGAACTAACACCAGTCCTTTCCTATCTATTACTTTATTCAGGTGTGCCTCGTACTGCCTCTGGGAAGCAAGAGACATATATATATATATATATATATATATATATATATATATATACACACATACACACACACACACATATATATATATACATATATATGTGTGTGTGTATATATATGTATATATATCCAGGATAAAGCTAGAGATAGAAGTCAGAAATTCTGATTCCTAGACTTTTCATTGTATCACAAGATTTCTCCATTAAACGCAGAGTGTCTCATGTGAAGAAATATCTAGATCATGGGTATCTTTGTGAGTTTCCTGATGACAATTTTCAAGTGTTGTTCCATCTCTCTAGGATAGTGGTTTTCAAATGTTTTGTAAGCCATTGGCTCCCTTTTTCAAGTTAAATCCTTATTGATCAGTAGGCAACAGTGGAGGCAGGACTGAAGAGCAGTGAGATAGCAGGTAAAGTTGCCATGGAGACCTGATGGTAACTGCTGGGGCTCCTGTCTAATCACCCCTACTCACTGTGGCTGAGATGTCCTTTTCAAAAACCCCTTGACTGTGCTAAGCATAGTAATAAAAATCCCTACTTATTGATTTGTAAATATTTCACAGAGAGGTCTCCCTTGTAAAATTTAATGAGGAGAAAGAGTGTCAAACCACAGGGTTCTGCCTTCTAGACTACCTCAGGGGGAGCTGGTTTGCTTTTATCTGCTAGCCTGTGATTTTGATTCCTCAAGAGTCTTTTGTTTTTTGAAGAAAAGTGTTTGTAGATTTTTTTTTCTAATTTAAAAAGCCTTTTGCTGCAGGTCACTGCTACAGAAAGAACTTCATACAGAATATAGCTCTTCTTTAAGTTGTGGCCATGTCTGTGGGTATCTGAAATGAATGCACTGGGGCACAATCCCAGCCATTTGATTTACCCTAGTGTGGCTACTCTGACTGACAGTGAATTATCTAGTCCAAGCTTTTTATGTCACATATTCATTCATGTATTCAAACATATTGATTCAGTATCTACCATGTGCCAATCATTGGCTTAGTTACTAAGAATATCAATATGTTAGTCAGCTTTCCATCACTGTGACAAAATACCTGAGAAAATCAATTTAAAGAAGGAAAGACTTGTTTTGGCTCATGGTGTTGGGGGATTCAGTACATGTTCACTGGGCTCCTCTTTTTCTGGGCCTGTTGTGAAGCAGATCACCAAGACAGATAGTACATGGCAGAACAAAGCTGCTCACCTCATCGCAGCCAGGAAGTATGTGGGGGGCTACTTCCTCTGACTAGGCCCCACCCTCTAAACTTTCTACCACCTTCCAATGATGTCATTACCTACAAACCCATAAAATCATCAGTCCATTGATTGAGATCACTCATAAACCAATCACTTTTCAAAAGCTCCACCTCTCAACATTGCTGTACTGGGGGACAAGGCTTCAATATCCAAGCCTTTGGGGGAACACTCCAAATCCAAAGCATAACATTCTGTTTCTGGCTCCCAAAGCTCATGTTCACCTCAGTCATATTTGGAAAACATTGTGTAATTGCTAAATAGTATGATTTCAGGGCAAGCAAAGCCCAAGAGAAGGATACCCATCTACCAAGCAGGACAGGAGACAACAAGGAGGGCCAATGTCGAAAAGATTCCTTGAAAGATTTGGGTATTTGATGCTGGGCATTTGCTCTTATTTTTGTGCCAGGGTCTGCTCCACATGCCTCATGCCTAAGAACTCCATGTCTCGTATAACTTTATGAGATAAAGACTACTATCACTCTCATTTTACAGATGAGGAAACTGAGGCACAGAGAGGTTAAGTAACAGGTCAGAGGTAACACATAAATAAGTGGCAGAGCCCAAGTGCACCACCCTGTGCTAGTCTTGCTAATGGCTTTGCATCTTGCAACTTTGATGTTACCAAATTTACCCGGCTAGACATGAACAAACTGGGATAGAATCAAGGCTTTCTGATTCCCAGATTAGCATTAAATTCTTTCAAGATTCCAGAGTAAGTATCTATTTTTCTTAGTGGTCTGTTAGAGGCTGATGACTTGAAGTAGCATCTTATAAAAAGCTAAGACATTCACTAGAATAGCAACTTCAGGGTCCTTGTTTAAAAGTGCTCAGGATAGGGAAATATTGTAAATAAGACTGGACTTGCATTAAACAAAAGTGTACTGTGAGCAAGAGCCTAATTTGTCTGAGTGAATAGTGAGCTTCTACCACATGCAAGGTATAATAATAATCGGGTTTTCAAAATACTCAGCCAGACTCTGCTGGCTTCTCAAAGATGGAAATGCACAGACAGATAAAAGACTGTGTTATTTTAATCTTTGCCTTTCTGCTTGTGGTCTTAAAGGCCTTAGTATTGAAAACAAATGATACTTCTATCTCCTCCTTCCCAAAGAAAAATTTGCATTTTAATTTTTGCACACTTTGGAAAAAAATAGAATGAAATGCTTTCCATTTTTTGAGTTTTTTTTTTCTTTCTTTCCAGGAATAAAGCCTATTGCTTGCTGAGCTGTACACTAAATATCATGAATCCCAAGGCATAGCTGGTTATTGGAGCTGTGGTAATGTGTTTGTGCTTTACTCAGGAAGAAAAGTCCAGCTTCAAGGGTCTCCAGATTGGAATAAATTTATATTAAAGTATAATCATTGAGTTTGAACTGAATTTTGAATCAGGAACTTTATACATAAGGAATCAGGAACTAAACTTTAATAGAAATGTGCTGAGAGCTCAGCTTTGATAAGGAAAATTAATTACATATACCTTGTCAGCTTATTTAGCAATTCTGAAGGCCTCTAAATCATGAAAATGACACCATAGCTATTAGTATTTATTCTTAAATTTGTCTACCCATCCTAGATGTTCCTTGCCTAGGTAAGGTTGCCATAAAATCTATAATCCAAAATGCACATCAGAAATTGAAAGTAGTTGCTACTGTTAATTGCAGTGGAATAAAAGCCTTACACTGTGTAGCTCAGTGGCAGAAAGCTTGTTTCATTTGTACAAGACCCTGGGTTTGTTTCACAGCAGTGTGTCAAAATAAAAAAGGAAATAAAATGTTAAACTGAATAATCTGATTTTAAAATTGTCAAATGATCTGAAGACATTTTTCTATGGAAGATATACAAATGGCCAATAAGCACACAAAATGGTGTTATATATCATTATTCATTTAGAAATGCAAGTCAAAACCACAGTGGGATAACATTCATACCCACTATTATGGCTATAATTAGAAAATCAGGTAAATTGGTAGTAATAGCATACTTGTAGTCCCAGCAGCTCAAAAGGCTGAGGCAGGAGGATCACTTGAACCTAGGAGTTCAAGACCAACCTGAGCTGGTAGCAAGACCCTATCTCAAGAGAGAAACAAAACAAAACAAAACAAAAAGAAAAAAACCTCAGATGATACTAAGGGTTGATGAAGAAAATATGAAATTCAAGAGAATTGGAAATACATGCTTTAAAAAGTGAAAATAAACATAACATTTCAATCAACAACAAAATAAGGCATAAACTTGTATTGAATCAGCCAAACTGCCATGAACAATCATGCTAGTCAGGGGCAAGATTTCCTTTTCAAGCAAAGAAACTAAATTAATATGAAGTCTGTATAGCTAGAATATTATGTCAGGTTTAGGGCCAAATCAGTGAAGGATGAGAAAGAGGAAATTCTCCACATGAGATACTTTGAATACAGAAATCTAGGACTTGAAGGGATGGTGCAATCACTATTTCAATAAGACAAGGAAGTGAAGAGGAATTAGAGTGTGATAGTTTGAATTTGGAGTGATCCCCTCAGTGTCATATGTTAGAGGCTTGGTTGCCACCCTGAGGCAGTTGGGGCCTACGGAAGGTCATTGAGGACATCCCTTTAAAGAGTGTATTGGGATGCCTTCCTCTTCCTCTCAGCTTCCTGGCTGCCATAAGGTGCACAGCTTTTCTCCAATATATGCTACCTGCCATGATGTCCTGTCTATATGTCCAGAAACAATGAAGGCAGCCAAACATAAACTGAGACATCTGAAACTGTGAGCCAAAATAAAGCTCTTTTTAAGTTGTTTAGGTTTTGTCACAGCCATGAACAATTGATTACATTGGAAGAACAAGGATAAACTCAGCACTTTGGCATTTAGTTTACATGTCAGCAAACTAAACTTAATTATTCTTTGTTCCTAGATTGTGTCCTTCCCTACCTTTTTGGATAAAAAAGGTCCCTTTGTTTTTAATAAAATGAAAGTAATACTGGAGAATAATGACAATTTTAATGTTTTTAATCTGGACACATAAGCATCTCTGGAGATTTCATCACAATTTGATTAGTTAAGTCAAACAGACAAGGACTCATGGCTCTAAGATAATTGTGAACCATAAAACAAAGTTCAAATGGAAAAAGGTTATTGTTAATTTTCTTCCTTTACAGAAAGAAGAGGAAAATAATAGGTATCAAATGTTTACATCCATCACCACTTTATTTTGGAGGGGCTCTGAAGCCCTCAGAAGTGAGGGGATTTGCATGGCTGTCTTTGGTCTCTCTCCCAGTGCGTGGCTCCTGCTCTGCCCTCTGGCTATTTTCCTGCAGCCAGTCTCTGTTTCTTGCAGATCCTTCTTCTGGCCCCAGTTGGTGAGTCAGTGAGTATGGATAATGGTAATCTCAGGAAAACTGACAAGTCCAGCCCTTTTATATTACTTTTAGGAGAAGGGAAATAGCTGATTCTTTTAGGGGTAGGAGTTAAAATTATCCAGACTCATTTCATTTCTCTGCTTTGCTTTGCAGGCATGGCTACCGCATATGCAAAACCATAAAGGAGAAGGCAATGCAGAAGAAAGCTTTTGCTACTAAAATAAAATTTACCAAGAACAACTAATGAGAACTTGATTTTACTAATGCAATATTCTTTCACTAAGCCCTTAGCACCGGATCATAGAACAGTAAAAAAAAAATCACTCAGGGATATTATTTCATATTTCAGGACAAAGGTAGGTAAACAGTAAGTTTTTCTAAGTACAATGATACTCAGCAAGCTTAGGCATAATTCTGCTGGAGGAGAAAAAAAGCCAAAAGCCTCTGCCCTTATAAATCCACATATCTTTATTTTAACATGACAAGTTTACCAAGAATTAGTAATTAGCCAGAAGTGTCTGGTCAAAATCAAATAGACACAAGTCGACCAGCTTCCATTAATTCATTTAATCTATTTTAGATTTTATGATATTAAACTGCTCACAAGAAGCTGCTCATAATAAAATACAGTAAAATATGGCTTGAGGACATCTTGTTGATTTTCATCATTGTAGATTAATTATGGTTTTCAGAAACAAAACACTTTGAGATATTTCCAAGTTTGGCAACTCCCAGCTAGTGTGTCAAGAGGAAGATCGGTTTAGGCAGGTAAATGTTTTCAGATTACTTGTGGTTGAGGGATTGCCAGGCTCTGTTCTCAGTAAATAGAAATTCTGATTTGTGGGGCCAACACTGCCCAACTGGGAGGGAGGCACTGACAGACACCATCAACAGGTAAGTTTTTAAAGGCTCTGAAAGCCATTAGGGAAATACCTCTGAGAATTTACCTACAAAATTTTACTTGGCACTGCCAACCTACTAGTCAGCAACCATTTCTAGGCAGGATACCATGCATTTTTTTTTGGATGGTATAGCTTAGATACCATGGATTTTCTTTTTCCTAGTGACTTGGTAGAAGAATATGGCAATAGAAATTTAGGAAGCCTCATTTAGGAGCATATTTAAGTATCCATGACTGATATGTTATAAACCAACCACAGATTAATGGGATTTATACAAGTAAATTCTTTAAAAATATGTTTTGAATGTGAGCTGATTTTTGTGATTTCTCAGAGAAAACTATGTGGAGAAGTTGGCACAAGTCAGAGAAAGTACTGCTATATAAAGCCCACAAACATGTAGAACTTGTTACTTGAAGAGTTAGGGTAGGAAGCAAATATAAGCAAGCTAGGGAAAAGTTTAGATTCATGTTGTAAATAACAAAAAAAGGTGATAAACAGTCAGCTTCAGCACCAACTTTTCAGTAAGAGAACCAAGGACCAAGGAGGAATGACAAGCAAAGGATATAAGGGAACACACAAGAGTACAGCATTTTTCCAAAAAGTTATTTTCTGTGTGATCTGAATGTCTTCTTCAATAGACTGTAGTTTCTTTGTAATCTTCTATCCTATATACAGCTATGCTTTACTAGATTGCTAAAGATATCCATGACAAAGAAACTTCTACCTATGGACAATCAAGAGGTCAGGATTTACCTCTACATTAAGTGTTAATTCATTTTTTTCATTTAGTTTATTGGTACATTTTAGGTATACAATATAGTTACATTCATCATGGGGATCTTGTACCTTTACGTGATGTATCTTGGTTCTTATTTTTTCCCCATTCCCCTGCTCTCCCTTCATCCCCTAGATCCTTCTGTATTTATACAGATGTTGTTTCCATGTTTTTCATTTTCTTATATTTTTCATTTCCCTTCTTTCCTTTCACCTTCCCCTCCCACTTCCTCTATTGCTTTAAACATTTTCTTCCTTTTTCACAATATCAATTATACATTTTGATTCTTATTCACACTTTTAGTTTTTCACACTGGAGAAACTAATCAGTATTTACATGTGTGTCCTATTTATTTGACTTAAGAGTATGGCTTCAATGTGCATCCAGTTAGCTATAAATGTCTCTAGTTTCTCATTCTTTATGGCTGAGTATATGCCATTTTATAAAAAAACTACATCTTCTTTATCCAGTCTCCAGTTGATGGGAACTTGGGCTGCTTCCAAGCTTTAGCCGCTATAAACTGTGCCGCTATAAACATAGGTGGACATATATCGCTGTGGTATGATTCTTTTAATTCTTTTGGGAAGATACTCAGTAGAGGAATAGCTGGGTCAAATGGGACCTCTAGTCCTAGTTCTTTGAGCTATCTCCATACTGATTTCCACAGTGGTTGAACCAGTCTGCACTCCCACCAACAATGAAGAAGGGTTGCTTTCTCCCCACAACCCCACCAGCACTTGTTATTGGTTAATTTCATGATAACAGCTATTCTTTCTGGGGTGAGGTGAAATCTCAGCATTGTTTTCATCTGCATCTCTCGAATGACCAGTGATGTTGAACATTTTTTCATATATTTATTTGATGCTTTTACTTCTTTGTCTGAGAAATGTCTGTTTATTTCAGAAGCCCATTTATGAATTAGGTCTTTGAATTTGGGGGGTCTGATTTTTTTTTTTAGTTCTTTATATATTCAAGATAGTAGACCTTTGTGTGAGGAACAGCTGGTAAAATTTTTTTCCCAAATTTCTGGTTGTCTTCTTAGCTCTGTTGGTGGTTTCTCCTGCAGTGGAGAAGCTTTTTAATGAGATGAGATTCCAGTTGTTGATTTTTTGTGCTAGATCCAGTGCTACTGAGGATTTATTCATAAAGTCCTTTCCTATGCCAATGTCTTCGAGAGTTGTACCTAACTTGTCTTCCAGAAAGTTTAGCATTCCTGTTTTAATATTTAGAACATTAATCCATTTTGATATTAGTTTAGTACATGGTGAAAGATAGGGGTCTAGTTTTAATCTTTGGCGAGTTGAAATCCAGTTTTTCGAACACCATTTATTAAATAGGCTATCTTTCCTCCAGAGAGGATGGTTGGCTCCTTTGTCAAAGATGAGGTAGCTGAGTCTGTCTGGAGTTGTTTCTGCATCTTCTACTCTGTTCCACTGATCCTTGGGTCTGCTTCTTTGCCAGTACCATGCTGCTTTTATCATAATGGCTTTGTAGTATAGTTTCAGATTGGAAATTGTGATACCCCCTGCCATGACTCTGTTGCCTAGAATTGCTTTTGCTATCCTAGGTCTCTTCTGGTTCCAGATGAATTTTTGGTTTGTTTTCTGTAGTTCTGTGAAATACACTTTTGGGATTTCAATCGGGATTGCATTGAGTCTGTATAGAAGTTTAGGAAGGATATTTTTGTTCTTCTTTTTTCCCCCCATTAACTTTATTGGTACATTTTAGGTATAAAATACAGTTACATTCATCATTGGGATCTTGTACCATTACTTGAGTATCTTGGTTCTTATTTTTTTCCCCTTCCCTTGCCCTCCCTTCACCCTATCCACCCTTCCCTATTTGCAAAAACTTTGTTTCCATTTTTTCCTTTTCTCATATTTTTTCTTTTCCTTTTTTTCCTTTCCCCTACCCCTCCCAATTCCCCAGCTACTTTAGACCTTTTCTTCCTGTTACACAATATCAATTATGCATTTTTAAAATTAAAATATCAAGACCTAGGAGACATTGCCACAGATTCTACAGAATTTAAAAGGATATAGAAAGCATATTACAAAAATCTGCTTTGAAATAAATTTGACAACTTCTAAGAAGTACTTGGAAGACAAATTAATGAAACTAACTCTGGAGGAAATATAAAATTTGAATAGCACCTATTAAGGAAAGTATATTCCTAGCTTGAAAACCCACCTATATGACAACAGCACACTTGTATACATTTTAACTGATAAATTATGTCAAACAATTAAAGCAGAAAAAAGAAGGAATGCTTCTCCCCTCATTTTGGGAACTCAACATTGTGCTAATCCTAAAACTGGATAAAGATAACAGAAGAAAAAAGTATGAATATAGAGAGAAATTTGTTTAACAAAACAAACTGTAAGAAGTCAGATGTGACAGTATGTAGAAAGTGATTTTGTTATAGGGATGGCAGTGTTGGTTCAGCATTGGAAGATCCACTCCCAAAAGTCATCATTTTAACAGAGGAAAGGAAAAAACCATATGATCCTGTCACTAGTTGGAGAAAAAGTATTGGACTAAATTCTACAGTTGTTCATGGTAAAAGCTATCAGGAGACTAGAAGTAGAACAGAACCTTCTCAATAGATTAAAGACATGTACTCCATACTTCCAGGGAGAATGCCTTATATGAATGGAGAAGATACAATGCATTCTCCTTAAGGTGGGGAACAAGGGCAGATATGCTTACTCTTTATCTGTCGATTAAACTTTGAAACCTAGTCCCCACCAAAATAGCCTGGCAATAAAATGACACAACTAGGCTAGGATTGGCATGGCAGAAGCAAAATCTTTATATGTAGATGAAATGATCATCTACAGAGAAAATACTAAGAAATCTCTAGGAGCCCCTAGAACTTGTATTTGAATTTAGCAGGATTAGAAAACACAAGGTATATATAAAAATTCAGGTCTGTGTATACTTTCTATAAATGAAGAATTGGATATTGAAATTTAAAAGTTATTTAGGTGTACAAAGGACCTAGAAAAGTTAAAAAAAAAAAACAAAAACAGTGTTGAAAGAGTTTTATTAGCTAATTTTAAGACTTCTTCTAAAGCTACAGTAATCAAGGCAGTGTTGGTGTAAGGAAAGACATATAGATCATTTGAATAAAACAGAGAATCTAGAAATAGAACCACACATATATGGTCCACTGAGTTTTGAAAGATTATTTAACATTAACATTTTATAGAATATAAACTCAATTCAAGAGCTGAGGAAGAGATAGTGTTTTCAGCAAAGGGCACTAGAACACCTGGTATCTGTACATAAAAAATTAATCTCAACCCTTTTTTTCCATACATGAAAATAATTGAAGGGATCTATGAACCTAAATAAGAAAGCCTAAAAGTATAAAGCTTTAAGAAGAAATTATAAGGGAAAATGTTTATGAATTCAGGGTTGGCAAGAACTACCTAGGATACAAAAAACATGATGTATAAAAGAGTAAAAATTGCTAAATGAGATTCCATCAAAATTTAGAACTTTAAATGACATCATTAAAATGAAAAGTAGTCCTTAAACAGACCATATTTACAATGATATAACCTATGACCAGAATATATAAAGAATTCTTACAGCTCATTAATAGAGAACCCAATTAAGAAGTAGACAAAAGAAGATGAGAAATAGCCAGTATAGCATAAGGAAAGGTGTGCAACTCTAGAATCAGAAAAATACTAATCAGTCCAATAACAAGATTGAATTATACACTCATTAGGGAGATGAAGTTAAAAGTTTTCAAAGCCTTGTCATGACTTTTTCTTTTTGTTGAATTCTCCCCCTTTGCATTTAATTTGTCACACCCAATAGATTCATTCTGCTGGGTTTCCTTGGGTTCTGATCCTCATTGTCTTTTCCTAGGGTATTGTCTAAAATTTTTTGGAGTGCCGGTTTGGTATTCATGAAGTTCCTGAGGTGCTCTTTATCATCAAAGTATCTTATTTCTCCAACAATTTTGAAAGATAGTTTTGCAGGGTACATTAATTTGGGTTGGAGGCTGTTTTCCTTTAGGACTTGAAATACATCACTCCAAGCTCTTCTTGCCTTGAGGGTTTGCATTGAGAAATCTACTTTGATTCTGATGGGCTTTCCTTTGTATGTGATTTGTTTCTTTTCTCTCATTGCTTGTAGAATTTTATTCTTCTGTTGGATTTCTGGAATCCTAATTATTATATGCCTATGTGTAGACTTTTTTTGATCTAGGCTAGTTGGAGTCCTATATGCCTCCCTTATCTGTATGTCAAGTTCTTTTCCCTTCCTTGGGAAGTTTTCTGCCATCACTTCTGTGAACAGTATTTTTTATGTCATCTGCACTCTCTCCTGTTTCTTCATTGACTCCAATCGGTCTTCTGTTATTCTTCTTTGCATTGTGTAGCAGCTGCTGGATTGATTTCTCATGTTCCCTTACAATTTTAAAGCATTTTTTCTTTTCCTCCTCACTAATTGCAATCTTATCTTCTATATGTGAAATTCTATCCTCACATTGGTTCATTCTGCTGCACAGACTTTTGATGGAGTTTTTAATCTCTTGGAAATCTGTTTGTATCTGTTTTATGGATTCCATTTGTTTCCTACTTTGGGATTCCATCATGTTCCTCAGATCCTCTATTTTTTTAATATGTGTCCTCTCTAGATTGATTAATCATGTCTTGCACTATGAGCACAATCTTTGCTGTTATCTGAGTAATTATTTCTGATTTTATTTTTTCCCAGATTCTCTTTTGTTTCCAGTTCAGAGAGTCCAGATGGTTGAGTATCAGATTTTTCCATCTCATTTCCCTTTGGGGTTACTGTAGGTGATCTGGAAGTCTTTTTTTGAGACTTGTTTATGTGTCTTCTCATTTCCATGGCGGGGGAGGGTGTGCTTCTGGCATGTGCACAGCTCACCTTCTCTGCCCTAGGAGGCTGGGATGGCAGTGGGGGAGCTCCCTTCCAGGTGCTGGGACCTGCTCAGCTTCTCTGCCCTAGGAGTCTGGGATGGAGGCAGGGATCTTCCTTCTGGGTGCTGGGACTGGCTCACCTTCTTGGCCCTAGGAGCCTGGGATGGTGGCAGGGGAGCTCCCTTCCAGGTGCTGAGACCAGCTCAACTTCTCTGTCCTAGGAGCCTGGGATGGCATTGGGGGAGCTTCCTTCCAGTTGCTGGGAGGGGCTGAGCTTCTCTGCCCTAGTAGCCTGGGATGGTGGTGGGGGAGCTTCCTTCTAGGTGCTGTGACTGGCTCACCTTCTCTGCCCTAGGAGCCTGGGATGGCAGTGGGGAGCTTCCTTAGG
The DNA here is from genome assembly GCF_053883595.1 of Heterocephalus glaber. NCBI lineage: Eukaryota > Metazoa > Chordata > Mammalia > Rodentia > Bathyergidae > Heterocephalus > Heterocephalus glaber. The sequence continues at coordinate 19,864,404 of NW_028258333.1, forward strand.
AAGGATATTTTCACTATATCGGTTCTTCCTACCCTGGAACAGGGGATATCTTTCCATTTTGTTATATCCTCTTTTTTCAGACTGTCATAGTTGTCAATGTAGAGGTCTTTTGCTTCCTTTGTTAAATTGATTCCTAAATATTTTATTTTTGGGGATGCTATTGTGAAAGTGATTGTTTCCCTAATTTTTCTTTCAGTGAATCTATTATTTGTGTACAAGAAAGCTATTGATTTTTGAGTATTGACCTTGTTACCAAGTACTCTATTGAAACTGTCAATTAAATCTAGAAGTCTTTTGGCAGAGTTTTATGGGTCTTCCATGTAAAGTATCATATCATCATCAAATAATGACAGTTTAACTTGTTCCTTTCCTATCTTTATTCCTTTTATTTTTTCTCTTTTCTAATTGCTATGATGAGTGTTACCAGAACTGTATTAAACAGGAGTGGTGATAGTGGACATGCTTGTCTTGTTCCTGATTTTAGTGTGAAGGTTTTCAGTTTTTGATGATTTAGTATGATGTTGGCTGTAGGTTTTTCATAGATAGCTTTATCAAGTTGAGATAAAGCTCATCTATTCCAATCTTCTGCAGGGTTTTTATCATGAACGGGTGTTGAATTTTATGGGATGCTTTTTCTGCATCTATTGAGATGATCTATGGTTTTTGTCCTTGGCTCTATTGATAGTGCATTGCATTTATTGATTTAAATATGTTGAACCATCCTTGCATCCCTGGGATAAATTTGACTTGGTCATGGTGTATGATCTACTTGATGACCCTCTGTATTCAGGATAGTTTGCCAGTATCTTATTGAGGAGTTTTTATCTATGTTCACTAGGGAGATTGACCTGTATTTCTCATTTTTGGTTGGGTCTTTCCCTGGTTTTGGAATCAAAGTAATACTTGCTTCTAGGAATGAATTTGGAAGTATTGCTTCCCTTTCACTTTCATTGAAAAGCTTAGAGAGTAGTGGCAATAATTCTCTAAATGTTTTTTAGAATTCAGCAGTTACCAATAAAATAATTTAAAAAAATAGAATTGGGCTTTTCTTTGTTGGTAGATTTTAAATTATGTGTTCAATTTCACTGATTGTCGTTGGGGTGTTTAGAATTTTTATATATTATTCATTCAACTTTGGCAATTCATATGTGTGGGAAATTGTAGAATTCAGCTATCTAGTTGTAAGAATTGATCACGAGAAGTTTGTTAACTGAGAAAATTAAGTCTTTTCTGGGAAATTCCACAAGTCTGTTTGTTAAAAGAATGCCAGAAAACTTTAAGAGATGTTGTAAAAGTTTCACGGGAAAAAAAACAGGTTTTCCTAGTTTTCTTATTTACCATTGCCCGGGATCAGAGGACCATGACCCAATGACTCTATGGGTGGTGAGAGAGATACAACTCACTATGCACATCTATGATGTTGTGGTGGGCCGGTGGGCTTGATTTCAGCTGAAGTCGTCCTGCTCTCTTGGTACCATCTGATAAGAAGAGGGCTGCGGTGTGCTCTTTGATGTTCGGGATTGGTGAACAGAAACAGGGGACTTGTAAATTTGCTGTAGCTTTTATGAGTCACTTAAAGTCACTGGTTATCATCACATGTAAAAATCAGAAAGACAATAGCCAAAATAACTAAGCTGCTTTCCTACATGTATAAAAGCCTTACTTCTTCCTTTGTGATAGTTGAATAGTGCCAGAGAAATTAAGCTGCTCTTCATCCCCCAGGCTGTCTCCTTTTCTTTCTTTAAAAGTCGGTGCTTTCCAGGGTCTCAGGTCTCCCTCTAGAGAGACCACCAACAATATGTATCTAGAAATCTGTCCATTTCTTCTGTTTTTTCCATTTTATTAGAGTATAGATTCTCAAAGTAGGTATTGATGATCCTCTGGATTTCTGCTGGATCCATTGTGACTTCACCTTTTTCATTCATTTTTTTTTTTTTTGGTACTGGGGATCGAAGTCGGGTCTTTCCACTTGTAGGCAGGCAGCGGAACCACTGAGCTAAATCCCCAGCCCACCTTTTTCATTCTTAACTGCATGTATTTGAGCCTTTTCGTTCCCTTTTTCAATAAGGCTGGGTAAGGGTTTATCAATTTTATTTAGTTTTTTGAAAAACCAACTCTTGAGGTTAAGCAATTTATTTTCAAGCATGATACTTTTTATTGACAGAACATCTCTCCAGGCAGTGGGACCACATGCTCGGGACCACAGCTTTTAACTTGGCAGTGCTGTTTAAGCAAACAATTCCTTTCAGTCGAATGCAATGATTAATGGGAAGCTGAGAGCAGACTCAATCCTTGGCTGGCTGAGCTGGGAGAAGAGGCAGGGTTTGAGGTCCCAGCGCTCTGACTTGCAGAATGATCACCTCACTGACTGTGGACTTTGCTGCCAAAGTAAGGAGACGTCTTGGCACCTGGGAGTGGTTCTGTGTAGTTCTAGGGATCCAGAGAGTGGGAGAACTAACTGGGTGTGGCAAATGTAAAGAAGCTACTTCAGAAACTGTCAAAGAAAAGTGAAAATGCAACTGAACTATAAATGAAAGAGGAAGAGAAATGGGAAAAAAAACACCAAGGATCAGAGATGTCAGCTGCTGATGAGAACTGCATTCATCACAGGACCATGTGGGCGCCAGGGGAAACTGTAAATTAAAGGCATCAGGACACTGATCGTATCTCAGAAGCTGGTGTGCTCATTTCCTGGTTCTCATCATGGTCTCCTGGAAGTACTGTCTTTTCATTGTATCTCTGCTTAGTGCCTTGATTTTTGTATTTGTTTACAACAGCAAGTTACAGGAGAACAGGAATTTCTGAGAGCAGCCCTGACTAATGCTTTGCTCTTAGCTGAAACCTGCGTTGAGCTGCTTAAGGGGGAGGTTTTCCACCTAACAGAAAATGCACTGAAAACCACCTTCAGTGAATCTACCTGTTCCGAGTACAAGGTCCAGAGTCATTACATAACTGAAACACTCTCTGAAGAAGAAACTGCCTTCCCTCTGGCCTTCACAATGACTATTCACAAAGACTTTGGCACTTTTGAGAGGCTCTTCAGGGCAATTTACATGACCCAGAATGTCTACTGCGTACGCACGGACAAGAAGGCAACAGCTACGCTCAAAGTCGAGGTGGAGCAATTGCTGAGCTGCTTCCCCAATGCTTTTCTGGCTTCCAAGATGGAACCCATGGTCTACGGCAAGATTTCCAGGCTCCAGGTCAACCTGAACTGCATGAAAGACCTGGTGGCCTCCGGGGTCCCCTGGAAGTACGTCATCAACACCTGAGGGCAAGATTTTCCTCTGAAGACCAACAGGGAGATCATTCAGCACCTGAAAGAGTTTATAGGGAAGAATCTGACCCCAGGGGTGCTGCCCCCAGGTCACGCCATGGGTCAGACTAAGTACATCCATCAAGAATTATTAGACAACAGAAGTTCCTACGTGCAGAGAACAGCACAGTTAAAATCCCCTCCTCCTCACAATATGACCATCTACTTTGGCACTGCCTATGTGGCCCTCACCAGGGAATTTGCTGACTTTGTCCTTCAAGACCAGCAAGCACTGGACTTACTCTCCTGGTCCAAGGACACTTACTCTCCTGATGAGCATTTCTGGGTGACACTCAACAGGATTCCTGGTGTCCCTGGTTCTATGCCCAATGCATCCTGGACCGGAAACCTTCAAGCCATAAAGTGGATTGACATGGAAGATAAACATGGAGGCTGCCATAGCCACTATGTACACGGCATCTGTATCTATGGAAATGGAGACTTAAAGTGGCTGATCGATTCTCCCAGCCTGTTTGCTAACAAGTTTGAGCTGAATACTTACCCCCTCACCATGGAGTGCCTGGAGCTGAGGCTCTGAGAGAGAGTCCTGAATCAGAGCGAAACTGCCATCCAGCCCAGCTGGTGCTTTTGATCTGGGGAGACCCCAGTTGGCAGGAGGAGCCTGGCTTGGCAGGAGACTTTTGCCCTGGCGATGCTCAGGGTTTCAAGACCATGGCGGTGGTGTGATGGCTCCAGGACCTGGTGACATAATTAGACCCAAAATATCCACTGGACACTGTGAAGGATGCTAAACTAACAAGATAGCTGCGTAGCGCAATCCTGGTGCTTTGGCCAGTTTCTGTTGCCCATCTCTGTGTTAGGCTGTTGTGCTGATCGGAGATAAATGAAATGTCGCCAGATCCTTGCACAAGGTGCTCCCCACAGAAAGACACTGAGAGAAGAATGGTTGATGACGCTGTGTGGGAAAATAAGAATTGAGTTCCTCTGCACAAGGAGTCTTTGAGGACATAGCAGAGGCCGATTTCCCTCCCACAAGGCAGATGTCATTCCCAAGTTCAGCACTCACGCAGCACGTGCTGTGTCGGAAGCTGTGTGTGCAAGGAAACCACTAACAAGAGACAGGAGCCACTGCCTGCTGCTGCAAGGAAAGGACCCCAGCGGTGCAAAACAGTTCTCTGCCGAATGCCACAGAGCTCTGATTCTCTTCCACGCTTCCCATCAAAAAAGCTGAGAAATCCTCACAAGGATGAAGGTATCCTGTCAGTGGGCTCCACACACAGCCAGCCTGGAGTCAGGGACACCTCAGAGAGAACAACTTCTCCGACTTCTCCCCCAGTGTTATTCTCCTGGCAAAACAGAGACCAGATCCCGCCTGCAAGGGTTTACAGCAGCTCGGGGTTGCTGGCGCAGCTTCATGGTGCCCGGTGCTGAGAAAGCCACCCCTCCGAAGAGCTTCCCATTATGGGTGGGTGCTATAAGGTCACTGGTCCCCCGTTCATTCATCCTGCCTACATCCAGTACATATGTGAGGGCCTCGGATCCTCTAGATATGTGCCGAGACAAGAAGGAAAATGAGACGGAAGCTTTCACTCCCAAACTCGTGGAAATAAAGCTGGGTGCAGCGACACATGCCTGTAATCCTTGCTAGTTGGGAGGCCGAAATGGGAGGATGCCCTGAGTTTGCTCTCCAGGACCACACACACACACACACACACACACACACACACGGCACAACTTTTGGGAATCGTGTTAACACTGTATAACCTGCTGTGGAGAGTCTTACAAAATGGTTGTGTTGAACACATTCCTAAGTGTGATCATATATTATGATACCAGACAAAGGAGATGGGTTATTACCCGTTGAGAACTACATCAGATTGTTCAGAAGGGAGCAGCAGGGATGGGACAGAAGCTCCCTCCAGCCTGCTACATTCTAGCTGTTCTGCTGGCTTCCTTTTCCTCCTTGCATTCAAACCTGGCGCCAGTCTCCTGGGGTTCTCGTGATCCACCCATTTCGCAGATGAAGCCACTGAGTCTGAGAGAGGTTGACGTGCATCAGGGAACTGACTCTCTGCCTGAGAATTGGGATTCTCTTACTGGTCTTCTCAGTTCATTTCCTGAGGTGGAGTATGAGAGAAGGTGAAATAAAGCCATATTTAATATACCAGAGGAGGTAGATTTTAAGAATGGGCTCAGTGTTAATGTTGAGAAAAAGTCCTGTCACCTCAGAAAAATGTGAAGTCTACTGTAGTGCTCCTCTAGTCCTGAGTCCCTATTTATTTATTATAAAGAAAAGCACATAGCAAAACCAATGATGCATTTAATTAACACAATTTTATTTTTTCTATAATTGTACCCGTTGAATGTTAATCATATTTAAAGAGAATGACTTTTTTTCTTTTTTTGGTACCGGGGATCAAACTCAGGTCCTTGAGCTTGTGCAGCAGGCAGCAAAACCCCTGAGCTAAATCCCCAACCCAAGGGAATGGCTTTGATGTAAGACTTTTTTTCATGCTACTGAAAAAAGTGAAATTGCACGGAGCAGGAAAAGGATGAAGGGTAAGAGAATGTGCCGCAGGCCAGGGGTGAAGTCTGAGCAGTTGTTCTTTTTCACTAATTTTTTGAATGGTGGCTCCTGGGAAGAAAAATGTTTTACACTGGATCTTTCTCATGTAACATGAGAAATTTTTCTGGAGCAGAAGATGTTTACATGTCTGTGCGTCATCTCTGTGTATCTTTAATCCTGTCATTGGAAGAATTTCATCTTTGGGATGCCCTGAAACTACTATATCCATCTTTGTTTTGGTGATGTTCTGTTCCCCTACCCCTTGAAAATAAATTAATACATTGTTTTTCCAAAAAAAGAAAAGCCAGCTCTTGATTTGTTGATTTTTTGTATCATTCTCTTAGTCTCCATTGCATTGATTTCTGCTCTGATCTTTATAATTTCCTTGCTTGTACAAGCTTTGGGTTTGTCTTGCTCTTCTTCTTCCAGGAACTTAAGATTCAGTATTAGGTTGTTTATTTGGCTCGCTCTGTTTTCCTAGTGTGGGCATTCACTGCCATGAATTTCCCTTGTAGAAATGCTTTCATTGTGTTCCATAGATTCCTGTATGTTGTATTGGCATTACCATTTATTTGTAAAAACTGTCTAATTTCTTCTTTAATTTCCTCTGTGACCCATTGGTTTGGTTGTTCAGGAGAGTGTTATTTAATTTCCATGTTTTTGTGAAGTTCTTATGGTTTCTTATGCTATTGATCTCCAGTTTAATTGCACTATGGTCTGATAATATACACAGGATAACTTCAATTTCTTTGCATGTACTTAAACATATTCTATGTGCTAGTATGTGGTCTATTTTGAAGAATGACTCATGTGCAGCTGAAAAGAATGTATATTCTGATTTTTTGGGGCATTCTGTAGATGTCTATTAAGTCCATGTGTTCAAAAGCTTGGTTCAATTCTACTATTTCCTTGTTGATTTTTTTTTGTCTGGATGGTCTGTCTATTTGTAACAGTGGGGTATTGAGGTCCCCTACTACAATTGTTTTAGTGTTTATTTGGTTTTTCATGTCCCCTAATACTTGTTTTGTATAGTTGAGGGCATTAGTATTTGGTGCATATATATTTAGGATTGTCATCTCTTCCTCTTGGACTGTTTCCTTCACAAGGATGTAGTGACCATCTTTGTCTCTCAATTAATTTTGGTTTGAAATCTACTTTGTCTGCAAATAAAATTGCTACCCCTGCTTTTTTCTGGGTTCCTGTGCTGTAGAGAACTGTTTTCCATCCTTTTACTTTCAGTCTACATAATTCTTTTTGAATTGGTGTGTTTCTTGTATACAGCATATTGTTGGATTTTGCTTCTTAATCCATTCTGTCAGTCTATTTGTTTTGATTGGTGAATTGAGGCCATTAACATTGATGGTTATAATTGACATGTATTGACTTATCATTGTCATGCTATTTTCTTGTTGTTCACTCTTTTTGTTTTTCTCCCTCTCCCTTTAATTTCTTGCCTTGCCTGGTGAAATATTTTGGATTTGCTCTGTTGGGCCTCATAGAGTTGTGACCTTCATTGTCTTTTTCTTGGATATTGTTTAGAACTGTTTGGAGTGCTGGTTTCATATTCATGAAGTTTCTCATGTATTCTTCATCATGGAAGTATCTTATTTCCTCATCAATTTTGAAAGATAGTTTTGCAGCATACATCAGTCTAGGTTGGAGGTTGTTTTCTTTCAGGGCTTGAAATACCTCACTCCAGGTTCTCCTTGACTTGAAGGCTTGTGCTGAGAAGTCAGCTGTGAGTCTGATGGACTTTTCTTTGAATGTGATTTGTTTCTTTTCTCTAACTGCTTGTAGTATTTTGATCTTCTGTTGGCTTTCTGGTATCTTGATTTTCATGTCTAGGTGTAGATTTTCTTTTTTTTGATCACGGCTAGTTGGAATTCTATATGTCTCACTTATCTGTATGTCTAATTCTTTTGCTCTGTTTGGGAAGTTTTCTGTCATTAATTCTATGAACAGTTTCCTTATGTCATTTGTATTTTCTCCTGCTTTTTCATGGACACTGATTAGTCTTATATTATTCTTCTTTGTGTCATGTAGGAGCTGTTGGATTGATTTCTCGTGTTCCCTTACTATTTTTTTTTTATATCAGAGATCGAACTCAGGACCTTGTGCTTGTGAGGCAGGCAGCAGCACCACCGAGCTAAATCCCTGGCCCTCTCTTACTATTTTTAAGAGATCTCTCTTTTCATGGTCACTGACCACCATCCTGTCTTCTATATCTGATATTCTGTCTTCAGATTGGCTCAGTCTGCTGGGTATGCTTTCAAAAGAGTTTTCAATCTCCTGGATATCTGTTTGAATCTGTTTCATGGATTCAATTTCTTTCCTATGTTAGGCATTCATGGTTGCCATTGTGGTCCTGAACGCATCTATTTTTTTTATCTGTTTCTGTTCTACAGTCTCTAATCACGTCTTTTATTCTGCTCACCATTTCTGTAGTTATCTGGGAGATTATTTGTTTTGATTTTTTGTAGAACCTCATTCATCTGTTTTGTTACTTCCTGTGCTATCAGTTCAGGGTGTCCAGGTGGTTGATTATCAGACTTTTCCACCTTGTTTCCCCCAAATTTGCCTTTGGTGGGCTGGAAGTCTGGGTTTGTGCCTTGCTTAAATGTCTTCTCATTTCTATTTTTGTTTTTGGTACTGTCCTTGGTTTAATTCCTGGGTTGATACTTTAATATTGCTTATTGTAAGTATCTTTGTTGCTTGTATTTAGAACTCTATGGAATGATTGCTTCTCAGAGGTGTCTTCCAGATATAGCTGGTCTTTAGGTTTTGAGTCTTTAATGACTCTAAAGCTATCTCATTTTAATTATAGCAGGAAGGACAACTCATTAGATCAATCACAACACCTTAGCCCAAGTGATACAATCAGCAACACAATAGCATGAAGCACAGCTTAGAAAATAACAATTTGTGATAGTTACTGATCTATCACCTTTACCTGTGTGAATTAAATCAAACTCAAGGACCACCACAAAATATGTGTATAGTGAATAAACTCTTCAATATAGCAACTTTACCCTTTTGGATGGGGACTTAGAAGGAGTTGGGAAAGGAGGGATAGATAGGTAGAAGGACAGGGAAAGGTTAGTATTGAGGCCCATGGACAGAGGAAGATCATGCAAACTCTAGGAAACTGTTGAAGACGAGTGAAAAAGACAGAATGAAGGAACAAAGATGTGAACAGAACAACCTAACAGCAATAGGGAGGCTAGAGACTGTATTTACTTTCCTTTAAAACTAATGACAATCGAGAGAAGGAAAAAGAGAAGAAAAGAAAAAGAAAGAGATCCAAATTAGGGCCAGAACAGGAACAAAAAGGGAGATGAAGAACAATGTGGGAGAGAGAGAGAGAAAGAGAGAGAGAGCAAGAGAGAAGAAAAAAAGAAAGAAAAAGAAGAAAGAGACAAAAAAGAAAAATTTGAAAAGCGCAGAAAAAATAAAAATTAAATATTAAAAATAAGAAAAAAATAATTTTGAGAATAACAAATAAAGAATAAAAATGAAGTGCCTCCTTCAGGGTATGTCTCTGCTGTCACAATAGACAACATGGACAGCAGTGTGCAGATATGTCAATGAGTCTCAGTAAGCCAGTAGTAGACCAGTGAGATTCAGGCTGATTTCTGGCTGCAATTCCCAAGTTGAGCTCCCTGCCCTCCTTCAGGGTTGAACTCTGCAAGGTTCTATTGCAGATTCCAGCTGCCCTTCCCCTGAAGACAGTGCAAGTTCTGATGGGAGGTAGTGATTACCCCAACTTACCCACTAAGATGGTCTGGTGTGCTTTTATTGCAGAGATTCTCTTCACTTTTCCAGTGGGCTTCAGTTTTCATTAAGGAGCCTGTGAAAGGCCCTCTTTCTGTTGGTCACTTCTGCTCGATCTTCTGGAGCTCAGGACAATGACCTTTATGTCCCCCTCTGCCTCTGCAGTGTGGAACCAGGTGCCAACACAGCCAGGAGGTGGGGGTGGGGTGGGGTTGGGCGTTGGTGTTGCTGCAGTCACCCACAAGGCTCTGCTCCTCGCTCAGAGGCTGGCTGGGGGTGGGGGGTTGGCAAACCCAGCTCCACTCCACTGAGTCCTCACCTGTCCGCTGCCTCTTCACTCAGAGGCTCAAGTGTTAATTCAATTTTAAAAACGTGATTTATTTTTAGAATTGTTTTAGACTTACAGAAAGATTGTCATGTTAGTACAGACTTTTCATATTCCAGTGCCCAGTTTCACCTATAAACAACTTCCAATATTAATATGGTATATTTGTTACATTTAATGAACCAATATTGATACATTGCTGTTAATTGAAGTTCATATTTAATTTGGACTATTTTAGTTTTTCTCTAATGTCCTTTTTATTCTGTTTGAAGACACTACTCAGGATACCACATTACATTAATTATCATGTCTTCTCAAACTCCTTTTGGCTGTGAAGCAACTTGTTTTTTTAAAGACTTAAGTTACTTAAAGAGTTATTTAAAGTTTGGTTCTCATTTTCTCATTCTAATTTCTGTGTTACAAACTGACACGTCAGGTTATTTTGATTATTGCCTCCAGTTTTCAGTAGAGGAGTTTTATTTTCATGGATGTATTCTTTTGTGAAAGGTCCAGATAAGTTGTAAATGGACCTGTTTTGAACATGCTCTGCCCTCCTATATATGGTAAAGGTTCACATGAAGTAAACATGTTGCCATTTACTCATTCATCCCTTGGTTTGGATAGACTCTCCATGTTAAATGTCTTGATTTGTAGAGAAAAAGTAGATGATAAGTGAAAAATTTTAAGGAAAGAAACCTTTATGATAAGAATCACTAAATCTACAATGAAGAAAGTTTACACCAAGCAGTCAGCAACTGTTACCAGCATGAGCTTGCTGACTGTCACTGAAAGTTTTATTCAGTGTAGAATCAGCTTACTTGAATATCTTTTGAAGTAAATCTTATTTGATAAATTCAACTGTACCCATTAAGAATTGTGCCATGCCATTGTATTTAAATGACAAGGCCAATTTAGAGAGATGTTTTAGGGGCAAGTTGCCTCTCACCAGAGCCATCCCCTGTCAAAAAAGGACTTACTATCTCTAACATTTTGTATTACCCAATCTTTGGCTCAGGACAGTTCTGGAAATACTGTTTATGACTAAATCATTGTGGGTAGTATCTATCAATTTTATCTCTGTATCCATCTATCTATTCTCTATCTATCTATCTATCTATCATCATCATCATCTCTCATCTGTCCTTCTGTCCATGCATGTGAAGATATGGTAATTTCATCTTTGTAGACTATGTATGAAGAGCAGAATACAGAACATTAGCTAGCAGCATTCTGAAGACGAATCCTATCTTAACATAGATATGAAAGGAAATTTATCTATAGTACTAAGTGGGCCAGTCATGTGGTTATTTCCCCCCAGATTCATTCTTCATCCTTCTTGGGCTGTTTTGCAATACAGAGAATTACAGTTTCCAGGGATCCCTTACAAATTGGCTTCCAAGTAAGTTTAGCCAATGAGAGCTCTAATGGGAGCTTAGAGGAAGGTAGGTAAGGAGGTGAAGGAAATCACTCCTTGCTCTTCCCTGCCCCCGCTCCCCGAGCTCTCAGTCTCAAACAGCATCTCTGACATGAGCTGCATCTCCTCTGTGGCTCCAACTTCTCTCTGATGGCCTCCACCTGTGCAGTCCCGCCTCTGGCAGCACAAACACTCCCCATAACTGGGACTACTGCCAGGTGGCCCTGATTGCTTGGCTCCTGGGTTTCACCACACTAGTTCATTCCGTTTTACCTCTAAGGGTAGAAAAAGTTGAATAGACTTTTCTTGCTGTTGCTAATTATCTTTCAGTTGGTTGACTCATCTCTGTGTAGCTTCTCACCTCTTTCCTCACTTGTGTAACTCAATTCCTGCCTTAAATTTCATATGTGTAAAATATCTAAAGCAACATACTAAGAAAAAGCAATTAGTGTCATATAGTCAGCAGGTGGAGAGAAGAGAAAATAAATATGGCAAGGCTACATGCTTTTTTAAAACATTTCTATTCATTCCATAAGCAAGAATTGGTTGTATAGTATAGTATGTCAAGAGTCTGGGAAATGTATTAGCTATGTGACCAGGAAGAATAAACAGGTTTGGAGAGTATCTGGTCAGTCTCTGCTAAGCATTTTTTTCTATTTATTTAAACAAGAATAAAAATATGTCTTACAGAGAAGGTGAAGTACTGAATTGCCTCAGTAGCTTTTCAATAAGGTACTCAGCTCCCTTAAGGGAATCTATATTTTGAAGTATTTTTGGTTTTAAATTGTACCTGAATAAGTTTAGCAGGCTAATAAAGATTCAGGAAAATGCTGAGTAGGAGAAGTGTTTTTGTTTCTAAGAACACCTACAAATACTACATATAACTTTTTCATAAAATTTTTGAAAGTGATTATAAAATAAGCATGCTTATATTTAGAGTTATGGCTAACAAAATAATGAAGGAAGTGCAATTGCTTAATGTTCTCTCCTATTGAACTTCTCTCTCTCCATACCTAGAGCTGGGGTGGTAGTTATTCCTATTTTGCTCCCTGAGCAATTCTGTGACCCACTTGTCCATCATCTTTAACTCTACCTCTTGCTAACAAGGAAGGGGAAAAACTGGTTAGATACTGAAGTACCTTCTAGCAACACAAACTCAGGCCTCTAACTCCACCAAAGAAGCCTTCTGAAATGCAATCAGGGTCAATTTTATTATATATTTAATTGTAATAACACTAGTATTTTGATTTCCAAAGCATGAGCGTGGAATAGAAACCAAAATAAAACAAGAAAACAAGCAAATAAATGAAAAAGCCCAGAGGCAAGCTGGAGGAAACATCCTAAGTTTTGAGGGCAAATCTGCAAATTAGTGGAGTAAAGCTGCAGCCTTTAAAAATATTTAGAAGTGATGAAGAGAGGATTTATACACTCTGGTTAAAAAGGCTTTGTACTTGGATTTTTAATTAAGCATGTTAAAGTCTAAAAGTTTTTGTAGGGTCACCAGGATCTGCTGAAAGGAACAGAAAATTTCCAGGGTGAGACAAAGGAGAGTGAATACTGTGCAACTGAAAGGAGAGAACCGCATTTGTACTTCTTTGAAGAGGCATGAGTTACTATGAAATATCTGTTGTTAATGTGGCCTCGTTGGGTTTCTGCACATCCTCCACTCTTTTTCTGATAGTCTGTGCAGTGAAGGCATGTCCAGCATCTACACTAAAATTAAAATACTTCTTTTCAGCCTGGAGAGCTTCTTTTAGCAATATTTGAAGAAAAGATAATATACTGGAGAAAAGCAAACTGCATGTTGGTCACAATGATGAGACAGACCAACCTGGAGAAGCAAAGTGAGTGCCACTACAGTGCTTGTTGTCAGACATGATCAGAAATCTTTGCTTTTGAAGTAGTTGAGAGCTGAAATGAACTATACCTAGTTGTATACAATGAATGTTGTAAAATGTTCCTGTGAGGTGTTTTAATGAGGTTTGTAGATTGTTGTCTAAAATTTTTTGTCTTTATTGGTTTTTATTCCTACAAATAGAATCTGTTTTAGGAGAAAACATAATGGCTAAAGTTTTGGAAGACCTCTTTTCTACGTGCAGGGGCTCTAGGTAAAGACTGGTATATTACAGAAAGCTTTAGCCGAGTCAGTGTTCATTACAAAATGATTTTGATTACATTAATCAAAATATAATCCCTTCTTAGCATCCTAAAGAAGGGAGCTCTGCATCTAGATTGCCAAATGGTATTCTTATCTGTCCAATTTATTTGGCCATACAAAGGGAACATTTTCTCAGAATCACACATTATTTATAACAATCTTTCTCCAACTGGTGTGCATGGGGTACCTCCCAGTTTTCCACGAAGAATGTTTAATGCTATACTTTCAATGAAAATTTCTATAAAACAGTAGTATGATGTATTTACTGGTAAGGATTTTGTTGCTGGGTAAAAATACCTGACACATACAACTTAAAGGAAGAGAAGTTTATTTTGGCTCATGGTTTGAGGTTTCAGTCCAGATTCAACTGGCTCCAAGGCAGAAACATCATGGCAGCCAGGAGGTGGAGTGAGAAGAAAAGAGCCAGAGAGAAGATACAACCTTCAAAGGAAGTCTGCAGTGACCTTTTTCCTCCAACAAGGACTCACTTCTAATAGCCCATTCAGCTATGAACTCAGCAATAAGTTAATTCATCCATAGGGTCAGTGCTTCATGATCCAATCACTTTTCCAAAAATCCCACTTGTGAATATTTAAGCCTTTTGAGGAAAATTTTAGATCAAATGATAAAACTGACTATCTAATAAGTGAGTATTACCTGGCTCTATCTCCAAAATCTTACCTAATTTAAAGTCACAAAATTTTTCTGCTGCTAATTTGTGCCTTCTTTCTTTTTTTCTGCGTAAGTTTGGATAGGGTTTTGTCAATTTTACAGGTCTTTTCAAAGATCTAGCTTTAGGTTTCATTGATATTATCTATTGTTTCTCATTTAATTCATTTCTACTCTAATCTTTATTATTTTCTTCCTTTGTGTTTAACTTTAGATGCTCTTCTTTTAGGGTGGAAGCTTTGCTGATTATTTGAGACTTTCCTTATATTCTCTTACAGGCATTTAGTGTTATGAATTCTCCACTAAATCGATGCTTTAGTAACATTTATAATAGTGTTTCTTATTTTCAAAAATGTAGTATTATTTAGGTTATAAGTATTGGGAATTTTTCCAATTTTTTTCTCTTATTGATTTCTAATTTGTAATTTATTTCCATTGTGGTCACAAAGCATATTTTGTATGATTTTAATCTTTCTAAAATTACCAAGACTTGTGTTTTATGGCCTAGAATATGGTCTATCTTGGTAATGTTTGGAAATATTCTGAGTGGCTTTAGAGGAATGCACATTCTACTGTCACTGAGTGAAGTGTTCGAAATATTAATTCAAATTGGTTATTAATGTTATTCTCTGGAATGTTATTCTATCAGCACTTTGGGAGAAAGTAAAGTATAAAGTAAGGCAAGATGCAAGGTAAATCTACATAAATAACTAATATTTCTGTGAAAAATGAAGAACTTAAAATTGATCAGATTTTTTCCAAGTAGTTATATCTTACATCATGTAATTTAAATATCCAGATCTATGACCAGTTTCTCCTATTTCATGCAGATGGTTGCCATTAGTAATCATGGTGATAATAAATACTAGGCACTGTGCTTCATAAATGTGTGTTGAATTAAAAATAACTTCTGTTTATGAATGAAGAGAAAATCTTGTTTTTTGTTAAAACAACAAAATTACTGCTGTTAACTTTTGAGAAAAAGTCATATTAAAAATAATTTCCATAAAGGTAATAATCATCTTACTATATCTATAAGTTCATTATGAAAGATCTAAAAATGTATTACCTTTGAAATGAGGGAAGGAGAGGCCTTGCCTTTTTCAAGGTGTTATTCTCCAAAGAGTGTGTGACTAACAGGGAAGGTATGTAACTCTTGGGGCATCCCTGTAGGTACAGTGAATGAGTAAATTCTTAGCAGCATTATGACATCACCAGGGAGCATGACTTGGGTCAAGAGCTTGGCAGGAGGCTATGGGAACAGTAGAATCAACAGTGATTAAGACTGGGAAGCCAACATACTGGCCACCATAAAACTGAAGAGAGAGCTTATTGTACCTCTTGCACAGGAGCAGGTTTAACAGAAAATTAGACATGTTTATAGTCCCAGATTTACAGCAAGCCTTATAAACACCTTATTACTTAGAATCCAGTCTGCTGTCCTAGAAACTAAGAATGTGACTTTGTTAAGCAGTAGGATTTGTTGACATAAATATCTTGACTGAGCTTGCCATTGCGGTTAACCAAAACGCATTTACTCCTGGGAAAGTAAACAGATGCAAACAAAATGCCTCTTATACTACAATACAGTAAGTTTCAAATTGACCAAACTTAATGCTATGACATAAATATACTTAATGTTTATGGAATTTTTAAGAAACTTTTGCCATTTTGGGCTTACCATACTGTATAAGTCTTACTGAATGGTAATGTGTTTTCAGAATTATCTGTGCTTAAAGACTTCATCAGAAATATTCAGAAAACCTGCCATGAATACCAGGGCTGACCATGCAGCAAGTAAAATGGGTCATGGTATCCTCAGACATAAATGTGGATAGATCAGTTATGCACCATGTAATAGCTACACACTGAATGGTTACCAACAATTAAAATTAGAGAACTAATGGAAAATAATGTTGAATAAATATTATAAAACCACATGAAAATATGTTCAAGGAAAGCAAAGTATCTGGCTGAAACCCACAAAGTTGAGAAAACTTCTAGGGGAGAATGAAAATTCAGACTAATCTCCCAAAGTTTAAAAATTCATTTGTTTAATAGAAAAAAAAAACTCCTCTGAAATTATAGACTCACAGAACTACTCGAGTAAAACCAGAGCAATTCAGAATCTTTCCTATCCTTTTAGGCTTCTAAAGAACCCTCTAAGAACCTCAAAATTTCTGTAGTGAGAAAGTTCTTTATGTCAGATATAAATGCGTAGTCATCATTGCATCATTTTGATCTAAAGTAGTCACCAGTTTTTTTCTAATAAAATTTATATCAATATGATCTACAGGAAATTATTAAGCAGAAGGTGTCTGTGTGATAGAATAAAGAGTGAACAAATAGACATTAATTTACAAAGTCCTACAACCAAGTCTTATAAACGACAAGAACCTGGAAATCTTTCTAACAGAAACATGTGGCTGACTTCCTGAATCACAGTGAAGGAAAATGACCACAGGAAACCATAAAAACACTTTTATGTAGTAGCATATTCAAGAATGATACTGGAGATTTAGTTGACTAAGATCCACGAGTCTCCTCAAAATCAATTGCAACTGTAGGTCAATTTAACAAAGGTACAATTTCAACATGAGAGATTTGATTGTTGCAGTCAGTATAGGATTTACTGTTTATGGTTCTGGGCATACTAATGAAATCTGATTCCAGCAAACTGAAACAAACCCAAATGAAAAAACTAGGCCCAAACATTCTTACCTTCTGAGAAAGTTGAAAAAAATCAAGGAAGTTCAGTTTATTAAAAATAAACATTTTCTGAGGAATACAATGATTGACTCACAGGTAATAGAGTGCAGTCTATTTCTTTTCCAGTAACAACAAATAGAATAAGCAAAGAAACCACCAAAATATAAGAATGAACTTTTTTTCTTTCCTTTTTTTTCTTTTGGTACTGAGGATAGAACCCAGGGCTTCTACTACTCTACCAAGCACTCTACCACTGAGCTACATCCCCCCCAGACTTTATTTTAAAATTTTGAGACAGAGACTTGCTAAAGTTGTACATGCAGGCCTCAAATTTACAATCCTCCTGACTTAACCCCCCGCGTACCTAGGATTACAGGTGTGTGTCACTAGGTCCAATAAGAATGAACTTTCTAAATAAACACTTAGAGCTGTCAAAAAATACTATGGCCTTCCTTGGGAGGATGGGTATCCCTGTAAGTGTTAAAAGGCTGAATGACTGATTGGTGGTAATTATAGAAGAGGTGAAACATCACAGACGGAGTATTTGGACTACATAGAGTAGTTTTCATGTGGTTCTTAGTATCCGTAAAGGAACAAGAAGGCTGAGATTATAGCTAATCCCCTTCCCTCAACCATTGCATTTCTGATTAAATCTATTTTATATATGGTCCTCTACCAAGTATTTCATTTTACAAAAAGCACATGGTATTAAAATCTTATAAAGCATTAGAGAATATGATTTCTGATGTCAGTTTTGATGTCATTTTATAATTCAGAATTTTGATGGAATTTGATCTTTCAGGCATCACCCATTGTCATGTTATTAGACTACCATGGTTCTGTTTAATGAAATGCTTGTATTCAGAAGGCTCAGAATATCACCTGTGAGAGAATAGCAAAAAATACAATAGTTACTACCAAGCCTGTGACTTGGGTAGGAGAAAAGAATTCATTGGCAGGGAGTTGGAGACAGCAAAATCTAAATCAAAAGAAAAAGAAAGTTGCAGACTTGAGATTGAGACATTTGAAGTGATTTCCAGGAGTGAATTTTGTTCATGGTGTTATGAAAGAGGATACACCTGTAGCCTCCAAGGGGCTTCTAAATGCTGATAGTCCTTAAATCAGATTTCATTTTCAACATAGTGCTAATTTTATGAGTTACTTGCAGAAAATCTGAGTCTCCAAGGACAAGGAAGTGGACCGATTTCACTTTTTAGGTATCTTAGAGTTTTAAGACCTCTGGCATAATTCCAGAGAAAGACTGAATTCTTTTTAGTCAGAAAAGCAGTTGATAATTTAGAAACACTTTTCCAGACATGATCTCATTTTGTCTTTCATCAATGACTAACAATGATACAAGGACATGCATTTTCATCCTCATTTCCCACATGAGGGAATTGGAGATCAGAAATATTAAGTCACCAACCCAAATCACACAGCTACTAAGGGAAGTGGGGTGATGAAATCTGTGTCATGCTCCCAGGTTTAAAACTCCTTTGCAGTATCCTCAGCACATGATTTCTTCAATTGAGGAGCTCTGATAAAGTTCAGAGTTTCCTTACATTTTGTGCTTCTTACAATTTCTTTGTGACTGACATAAAACTAACTGCATTTTGTTTGACACAGCCTTGGCTTTGGATATGTAAGTGGACAACAACAACAACAAAAAATCCCTGCTTGGATTCAAATAGTAACATCTCTATTAAAAATCAACAGTCCCCTAGAAATAAACAGGTCTATTAAAAAGAAAAAAGTAATTCAGTGACTCAGCATATCGTGCTTTGATAGCTTTTAGTAATTACTTCTTATTTTGTTTTTGTTTTTTTAAGTGTCTATGGTAAGAGAAGCATGCAGAAAAACACGAGGCTTTGCATGCTCCTTTATTTTCATTACCTCTTCCACCTCTTGAGAATGTCTGGCTTTCTCCAGCATGCCGAATGTCTGGCAGGCGAACTAGTCTTGCCAAAAAACCATGGATTATATTGCTTAAAAACAAATGTAAAGGACACAATAAGGAACTACATTTCTCTCAAATGGTGTCATTTTTCTTGGCTTTTTAATCATGAGTTTGAGCCTTCAAAAACCAGAATGCCAGGGTTCTTTGTGCAAAGAATTCTTAATAAATAGCAAATCCCAGAATATCTCTACAAATTGAGTTCCCTAAATCAGAGATACTTGAACCAGAAGTGTTTCAGATTTTGGAGGTTTTCTTTTTTTTTTTTTTTTTTTTTACGGGGTGGACTTTGGAATATCTGTATGAACTTTACCATCTGGATGCTAAAATGCTAATAATTTTGGATTTAGGATTTTCTGATTAGGGATATACAAACTGTATGTGGGAGAATTTAACCCATTTACATTCAAGGTTATTATTGATGGGTAAGGGCTTAGTACTGCCTTTTTAAAAAATTAATTTTATTGGTACATTTTAGGTATATAATATAATGAAATTCATCATTGGAAATTTGCACATTTACAGAATCTCTCTCAGTTCTTTCCCCCCCCATTCTCCTGCCCTCCCTTCAACTTCTCCATCTCTCCCTATCTACAAAGATTTTGTTTCCATTTTTTCACTTTCTCATATTAATTCCATTCCCTTCTTTCCTTTCCCCTACCCCTCCCATTGCCCTTACCCCTTTGCCCCTTTTCTTCCTATTTCAGATTATCTATTATACCTTTTAGTCTTTATTTACACTTTCAGTTTCTTACACTAGAGAAACTATTTGGTATTTACACATGTGCATCCTATTTATTTCACTTAAGAGTATTGCCTCTATATGCATTCATTTAGATATAAATGTCTTTAGTATCTCATGTTTTATGGCTGAGTAGTACTCTGTTTTATAAAAACAGCACATTTTCTTGATCCAGTCTCCAGTTGATGGGCAATTGGGCTGCTTCCAAGTTTTGGTTATTACAAACTGTGCTGCTTTGAACATGGGTGCACATATATCACTGTGGTATGATTCTTTTAATTCTTTGGGGAAGATACACACCAGGGGAATAGCAGGGTCAAATGGGACTTCCAGTCCTAGTTCTTTGAGGTATCTCCATACTGATTTCCACAGTGGCTGCACCAGTCTACACTCCCACCAGCAGTGGAGCAGGGTTCCTCTTTCCCCACAGCCCTACCAGCATTTGTTATTGGTGGATTTCATGATAGCAGCCATTGTTTCCGGGGTGAGGTGGAATCTCAGCATTGTTTTCATTTGCATCTCTGGAATGACCAGTGATGTTGAACATTTCTTCATGTGTTTATTTGCTATTTCTACTTCTTTGTCTGAGAAATGTCTGTTCATTTCAGATGCCCATTTTCAGATTGGGTCTTTAAATTTGAAAGGTCTGATCTTTTTAAGTTCTTTATATATTCTAGATAGTAGACCTTTGTCTGAGGAAGAGCAGGTGAAGATTATTCCCCACATTGTGGGTTGTCTCTTCACACTGCTGGTGGTTTCTCTTGCTGTGCAGAAGCTTCTTAATAAGAAGAGATCCCACTTGTTTATTGTTTGTGCTAGTTCATGGGCAACTGAAGTTTTGTTCATAAAATCTTTTCCTACACCAATGTCTTCAAGAGTTCTACCTAACCTCTGTTCCAATTGGTTCAGTGTTTCTGTTTTAATATTTAGATTTTTAATCCATTTCAATTTTAGTTTAGTGCAAGGTGAGAGAAATAGGTCTAGTTTTAATCTTTGGCAAGTTGAAACCCAATTTTTCCAGCACCATTTATTAAAGAAGCTATCTTTCCTCCAGTGAGAGTGTTTGGCTCCTTTGTTGAAGATTAGGTGGCTGAGTATGTCTGGAGTTGTTTCTGCATCTTCTACTCTGTTCCACTGGTCCTCAGGTCTGTTCCTTTGGCAGTACCATGCTGTTTTTATCACAGTACCTTTGTAGTATAGTTTCAAGTTGGGAATTGTGATACCCCTGCCATGTCTCTGTTGCCTAATTTTTTTTTGCTATTCTAGGTCTCTTCTTGTTCCCAATGAATTTTTGGATTGTTTTCTCAAGGTCCATGAAGTATGCTGTTGGAATTTCAATTGAGATTGCATTGAATCTATATAACAATTTTGGAAGTATAGCCATTTTCCCTATGTTGATCCTTCCTACTCAGGAGCAAGGAATGTCTTTCCATTTTCTGATATCATCTTCAATCTCTCTTTTCAGAGTGCTATAGTTTTCAGAGAAGAGGTCTTTGATTTCTTTTGTTAGGTTGATTCCTAGGTATTTCAGTTTCTTGGATGCTATTGTGAAAGGAATTATTTGCCCTATTTCTCTCTCAGAGAGAAAATGTCTTGGCTAGAAAGCTCTTCTGAGGTGGAACATAACAACATACTATCTATATATTGCAAGACTGACTTGGAAAAAACTGTAGTATTTCCTTCTATCAAATCAGGATCCAGGGATGTTCTCAGTTTTTCCTGGTAAAATACTTGACAATTTAAAATAATGGAAGGACTTAGTTCTTATCTTTCTTAGATCTTCAAGAATACATGCCTGAAAATGTCTTCTATTTTAATCTCCTATCTGATTGCCAGGCCACTGGGGGTCTTGTATAGGAACTGTTTGTGTTCTAGTAGGAAGAAGTTATTCCCCTGGCTACCTACCTTTTGAGCTTCCAAGATTGTGATAATATCTGTCTCTACATGTAGTAACAGCTTGTAATGCTATTTGTCTCTCATTAGAAATCAATGTTTGATTTAAGACCAACATTACATCTTTTTAATGTTGTCCATATGTCTGAGTAAGTCCTCTAAAGACTGCAATGTACATATCAGTGTCATCTGAAAACTTTTTTAGGTCTCATTTAATCTGTCTTAGATCACTGAGAGAAAAAAGACACATGAACACAGGTAGCCCCATATTTGCCATTTACTTCCTGCAAAGCATGTTGTCTTTGAGGGACCTGAACAACTTAGCTAAGGATGGATATAGCTTCATG
Organism: Heterocephalus glaber; assembly: GCF_053883595.1. NCBI lineage: Eukaryota > Metazoa > Chordata > Mammalia > Rodentia > Bathyergidae > Heterocephalus > Heterocephalus glaber. The sequence continues at coordinate 19,886,229 of NW_028258333.1, forward strand.
GAGGTTTTTATTGTGGTTGGCATAGAAACTCCACCCTCAGCATCTGGTGGTCAAGGCTTAAAGTTGTCTTGTAAACTTTGTTTTCAGGTTTTAAAGGGCAAGGAATAGCCTCAAGCTTAGAGGTACTGAATGTCTGAATGGTGAGGTGTCTCTCATTTTTCTATGTCCCACATTTACATTTGAACACAAGCAAGAATTACTTCTTAATGTAAAGAAAATCTCAACATGATTTTGACCATTTTCTCTATTTTGCAATATAATTCTAATTGTGAGATAGCATCATAGTACTTTCTTCTCTGTACTTGGTTTTAGGAGGTAAGCACACCACTCTTGGGTGTGGAGAAATACTAAGTTGTTCCTTAATACATTTCAAAGGAGTAAGAAGTTCTGATATGGAGTTCCTAATCTGAAACAAGAGAAACAAATATGGCATCCCATAAGTCTCTGCTTGATTCCTGTGCCCCCTAGGGCATCCCCAGGGCATTCCCCAAGGTATATAGCTCTCCAGGGTAGGTAGCTGCCATCTGGAGAGAGAATCAGAAAATAAAACCAGACTGGACTATCTACCCTTTACCAGTGCACAATCTTATCTTCCTCAGGGAACTCATATTCTTACTCTAGTAGGTACTCTCAAAGCACAAGTTACAATCGACTTGAGCCATAACAATCATGTTTAGAGAAGGAAGTATTGCTAGCAAACAAAGAGATTTAAACCACTGCTATCTAGTTCCTTGAAAGAGAGAGGAAAACAGGTCAACAGTCAAATTAGGGCCCTTTCCTGCAAAAGAGATCACCTCCAGACATGGTAAGTCAGAGATTGTGCCCTGGGGCCTAGGGCAGAGAAAGCTCTGAGAAATTTCTGTTGTTTATCCAGTCATTTAGGGAACTTTTATTAGCAGCAATACATGGCTACTCCTTTAAGGTCTATTTTAAATTCACTAAGTATTAGAAACTCATAGGTCTTCCTAGAAGCCACAATCCACATTAGTAAAGGCACCTTTCTCAAATTCTTATGTGCACCCATGAAAGAAGAGAGGAAAGGATGACCAAAATAGTCCCAAATTCTAGTTAGCATGTAAAAACACAAATGCAAGTGTCTGATTGCTTTTTTCTGTAGGGTAAGACAAAACAGTTGTTGCAAGTTGCCTCAGTCTGACTTTCTGGAAGGAAGAGCAGTCTGACTGCAAGGGATTCTCAAATGAACTCCCAACAAGTTGGAGAAAAGTTTAAGGGGAGTTTTAAACTCACTAGCAAAGAGAAAAAGTCCAAATAAAGTTCAAGCTGGTTAAACATCCAAAAATCACCATATAGCACTCTATAAGTCCACAGCCAAAATTCCAAAGTCCACAACTTATTGGAAAAGAAATTTTTCTCCCCCACACACATAAATGATGAAGACCATGCCTAGGGAGAGAAAAGTTTTGGGTAGCTTTTAATCTATGTTTTAAAAAATTATTTTTATTTTTATTTTTTTCCCATTAAGTTTATTGGTACATTTTAGGTATAAAATACAGTTATATTCATCATTGGAATCTTGTACCTGTAGATGATGCATCTTGGTTCTTATTTTTTTCCCCTTCCCTTCCCCTCCCTTCACCCTCTCCACCCTTCCCTATTTGCAAAGAATTTGTTTTCATTTTTTTCCTTTTCTCATATTTTTTCTTTTCCCTTTTTTCCTTTCCCCTACCCCTCCCAATTCCCCTGCTCCTTTAGACCTTTTCTTTCTGTTACACAATGTCAATTATACATTTTTAAAATTACAATATCAAGACCTAGAAGACATTATCACAGATTTTACAGAATTTAAAAGGATATAGAAAGCATATTACAAAAATCTGTTCTGAAATAAATTTGACAACTTCTAAGAAGTAACTTGGAAGACAAATTAATGAAACTAACACTGGAAAGAAATATAAAATTTGAATAGCACCTATTAAAGAAAGTATATTCCTAGCTTGAAAACCTACCTATATGACAACAGCAGGCTCATATACATTTTAACTGATAAATTATATCAAACAATTAAAGCAGAAAAAAGAAGGAACACTTCTAGGTCCTGAGTCCCGTGGAAGACGCCAAATCACCCCGCTACAGACAGGCAAGTCTGCCCACATCCTACTGAAGTCCTGAGTCACATGGAACATGCCGAATCAGCCAACTGCAGACAGGCAGGTCTGTGCATGCCCTACTGAGGTCTCGAGTCACGCAGAAGATGCTGAATCACCCCTCTGCAGACAGCCACCTGGTTCCACACTACAAAGACACAGAGACTACCAGACCACCAGAGCACGGTACTGAGTCCCACTGCTCCTGGTCCAGAGGAAGGGGCTTCCTGGCCACCATCCCTCCTGCTGCTCCCAGCCCAGAGGAAAGGGCTACTGGGCCACCTTCTGTCCCACTGCTCTTGGTCCAGAGGAAGGGGCTTCCCAGACACCATCGCTCCCGCTGCTTCCAGCCCACAGGAAAGGGCTTTTGGGCCACCATCCCTACTGCTGCTCCCAGCCCCTGTCCCACCTCTCCCAGCTTAGAGGAGGTAATCCATGCAGGTGCTAACAGCCCCCCGCCCCAGTCAAAATGAGAAAACACATAAATAAGTCTTAAAACCAGACTTCCAGATCACCTCCAGCAACCCCAAAGGGAAATGAGATGGAACACTCTGATACTCAACCACTTGGACCTACTGAACTGGCAACAAAAGGGGATCTGGAAAAAAGGAAATCAGAAATAATTTCTCAGATAACAGGAGAAATTGTGCCCCTAGTGCAATACATGATCAATAAATCTAGAGAGGAGCTGAGGAACATGATGGAATCCCAACATAAGAAACAAATGGAATCCATAAAACAGACTCAAATAGATTTCCAGGACATGAAAAACTCCACTGAAAGTCTACACAGCAGAATGAGCCAATGTGAGGGCAAAATTTCATATTTAGAGGATAAGATTGCAATTAGTGACAAGGAAAAGAAAAATTGCTTCAAAATTATAAGGGAACATGAGGAATCAATCCAGCAGATGCTAGATGATGCAAAGAAGAATAACAGAAGACTGATTGGAGTCAATGGAGAAACAGGAGAGAGTGCAGATGACATAAAAAAACTGTTCACAGAAGTGATGGCAGAAAACTTCCCAAGCAGGGGAAAAGAGCTTGACATACAGATAAGTGAGGCATATAGAACTCCAAATAGCCTTGATCAAAAAAAAAATCTACACATAGGCATATAACAGTTAGGATTCCAGAAACTCAACAGAAGAACAAAATTCTACAAGCAGTGAGAGAAAAGAAACGAATCACATACGAAGGAAAGCCCATCAGAATCACAGCAGACTTCTCAACACAAACCATCAAAGCAAGAAGAGCTTGGGGTGACATATTCCAAGCCCTAAAAGGAAACAGCCTCCAACCCAGATTGATATAGCCTGCAAAACTAGCTTTCAAAATGGATGGAGAAATAAGATACTTTCAGGACAAAGAGCACCTTAGGAACTTTGTGAATGCCAAACCAGCATTCCAAAGAATTTTATACAATATCCTAGGAACAGACACTGAGGATCACAACCTCAGGAAGCAAAGCAGAATGAACCCATCTTGTATGACAAGAAATTAAATGTAAAGGGGGAGAACCCAACAAAAAGAAAAAGTCATGGCAATGACAAGTCAATATGTTTCAGTTATAACCATCAATGTTAATGGCCTCAATTCACCAATCAAAAGAAATGGACTGGCAGAATGGGTCAAGAAGCAAAATCCAACAATATGCTGCATACAAGAAACACACTTAAATCAAAAGAAAACTCATAGACTGAAAGTTAAAGGGTGGAAAACAATACTCCATGTGACAGGAACCTGAAAAAAAGCAGGAGTAGCTATCCTCTTGGCAGATCAAGTAGATTTCAAACCAACACTGATTAAGAGAGATGAGGAAGGACACTACATCCTTGTAAAGGGAAGAATCCAAGAAGAAGAGATGACAATCACAAATATCTATGCACCAAACAGTAGTGCACCCAACTATATAAAACAAATACTAATAGACATGAAAAGTCATATATGCACTAATACAATTGTAGTGGGGGACCTCAATACCCCACTGTCACAAATAGATAGATCAACTAGACTAAAAATAAGTAATGAAATACTAGAACTCAATCAAACTCTTGAACAAATGAACTTAACAGATGTTTACAGAGTCTTCCACTTCACAAAATCAGAATACACATTCTTCTCAGCTGCACATGGGTCATTCAAAAATAGACCACATACTCACACATAGAACATGTTTAAGTAAGTGCAAAGGAATTGAAATTATCCCCTATATATTATCTGACCAAAGTGCGATGAAATTGGAGATCCATAGCAAAAGAAACTCAAAAAATTTCATAAACATGTGGAAATTGAACAACACACTTCTGAATAACCAATGGGACACAGAGGAAATTAAAGAAGAAATCAGACAGTTCCTTCAATTAAATGACAAGGACAACACAGCTTATCAGAATCTATGGTACACAATGAAAGCAGTCTTATGAGGGAAATTCATAGCAGTGAATACGCATATTAGGAAAACAGAATGAGCCCAATTAAACAAACTGATGCTGAACCTCAAGCTTCTAGAAAAAGAAGAACAGGACAACCCCAGAGCTCATACAAAGGAGGAATTTATACAGCTCAGAGGAGAAATCAAGGCAATGGAGACTAAGAGAATGATACAAAAAAAATCAATGAAGCCAAGAGTTGGTTCTTTGAAAGAATCAACAAAATTGACAAACCCTTAGCCAACCTTGTCAGAAAAAGGAAAGAAAAGGCCCAAATCCATGCAATTAGGAATGAAAAGGGTGAAATTACAACAGACCCACCAGAAATCCAGAGGTTCATCAATACCTACTTCCAGAACCTAGACACCAATAAGATGGACAACACAGAAGAAATGGACAGATTCCTAGATACATATGAATTACCAAAGTTGAATGAAGAAGACCTAAAAATTCTGAACAACCCAATATCAACCAATGAAATTGAAAATGTAATTAAAAACTTATCAACTAAGAAAAGCTTGGGCCCTGATGGCTTCACTGCTGAATTCTATAAGATATTTAGAGAGGAACTGCTGCCACTACTGTTTAAACTCTTCAATGAAATTGAAAGGGAAGCAATACTACCAAATTCATTCCTGGAATCAAGCATCACCTTGATCCCCAAAGCAGAGAAAGACCCAACTGAAAAAGAGAACTATAGGCCAATCTCACTAATGAACATAGATGCAAAAATCCTTAATAAGATAATGGCAAACAGAATGCAGAAGATCATCAAGAAGATCATACACCCTGATCAAGTGGGATTCATCCCAGGGATGCAGGGATGGTTCAACATATGCAAATCAAACAATGTAATACACTGTATCAATAGAGCCAAGGACAAAAACCATATGATTATCTCCATAGATGCAGAAAAAGCATTTGACAAAATCCAACATGAATTTATGATAAAACCCTACAAAAATTGGAATAGATGGTCTCTACCTCAAAATGATAGCAGCCATCTATGAAAAACCAACAGCCAGTATCATACTAAATGGTCACAAACTGAAATCCTTCACACTAAAATTAGGAACAAGACAAGGATGTCCAGTATCACCACTCTTTTTCAATATAGTTTTAGAAACATTAGCCACAGCAATTAGACAAGAGAAAGAAATAAAAGGAATAAAGATAGGTAATGAAGAAGTCAAATTGTCATTCTTTGCAGATGACATGATACTGTATATAGAAGACTCCAAGAACTCCACCAACAGTCTTCTAGACTTAATAACCAAATTCAGTCAAGTAGCAGGTTACAAGGTCAACACACAAAAATCAGTAGCTTTCCTCTACATCAATGACAGACTCACTGAGAGAGAAATAGGGCAAATAATTCCTTTCACAATAGCATCCAAAAAACTGAAATACCTAGGAATCAACCTAATGAAAGAAATCAAAGACCTCTTCTCTGAAAACTATGGCACTCTGAAAAGAAAGATTGAAGATGATAGAAAATGGACAGACATCCCCTGGTCCTGGGTAGGAAGGATTAATATAATGAAAATGGCCATACTTCCCAAACTGCTATATAGATTTAATGCAATTCTAATTGGGATTCTAGGAGCATACTTCATGGGCCTTGAGAAAACAATCCAAAAATTCATTTGGAACAAGAAGAGACCCAAAATAGCAAAAGCAATTCTAGGTAACAGAGACATGGCAGGGGGTATCACAATCCCCAACCTGCAATTATACTACAAAGCTACTGTGATATAAACAGCATGATACTGGCAAAGAAACAGACCTGCGAACCAGTGGCACAGATTTGAAGATGCAGAAACAACATCAGACACACTCAGCCATCTCATCTTCGATAAAGGAGCCAAACACCCTCACTGGAGGAAAGATAGCCTCTTTAATAAATGGTGCTGGAAAAATTGGGCTTCAACTTGCCAAAGATTAAAACTAGACCTGTATCTCTCACCATGCACTAAAGTAAAATCAAAATGGATTAAAGATCTAAATATTAAGAAAGAAACTCTGAACCATTTGGTACAGAAGTTAGGTAGAACCCTTGAAGACATTGGTGTAGGAAAAGATTTTATGAACAAAACCTCAGTTACCCGGGAACTAGCACAATCAACAAGTGGGATCTCTTCTTATTAAAAAGCTTCTGGACAGCAAGAGGAACCACCAGCAGTGTGAAGAGACAACCCACAATGTGGGAAAAAACCTTCCCCTGCTCTTCCTCAGACAAAGTCTACTATCTAGAATCTATAAAGAACTTAAAATGGTCAGACCTCCCAAATTTAAAGAACCAATCTGAAAATGGGCATCTGAGATGAACAGACATTTCTCAGACAAAAAGTAGAAATAGCAAATAAATACTTGAAAAAATGTTCAACATCACTGGTCATTTGAGAGGTCCAAATGAAAACAATAGTGAGATTCCACTTGACTACAGAAAGAATGGCTGCTCTCATGAAATCCACCAATAACAAATGCTAGCGGGGCTGTGGGGGAAAGAGTAACCCTGCTCCATTGCTGGTGGGAATGTAGACTGGTGCAGCCACTGTGGAAATCAGTATGGAGATACCTCAAAGAACTAGGACTGGAAGTCCCATTTGACCCCGCTATTCCACTGCTGGGGATCTTTCCCAAACAATTAAAAGAATCATACCATAGTGATATATGTGTGCCCATGTTCATAGCAGCACAGTTTGTAATAGCTAAAACTTGGAAACAGCCCAAATGCCCATCAACTGGAGACTGGATAAAGACAATGTGGTTTTTTTATAAAATGGAGTACTACTCAGCCATAAAAAATGAGAAATTAGAGATATTTATAGCTAAGTGGATGCACATTGAGGCAATACTCCTAAGTGAAATAAATAGGACACACATGCATAAATACTGAATAGTTTCTCTGGTGTGAGAAACTGTAAGTGTAAATAAGGACTAAATGTATAATAGGTAAGGTGAAATAGGAAGAAAAGGGGCAAAGGGGAAGGAAGTGGGAGGGCTAGGGGAAAGGATAGAAGGGAATAGGATTAATATGAGAAAATGGAAAAACAGGAACAAAATCTTTGTAAATAGGGAGGAATGGAGGGGTTGAAGGGAGGGCTGGGCAACGGTGAAAAATAAGAACCAAGAGAGACTATGTAAAGGTGCAAATTTCCAATGATGAATGTCATTATATTGTATACCTAAAATGTACCAATGATTAGAATGAATAATCAATAATGCAAAATAGGAAGAAAAGGTCCAATGGGGTAGGGGTAGGTGGAGCGGCAGGGGAAAGGAAAGAAGGGAAAGGAAAATTGATGAGAAATGGAAAAAATGGAAATACAGTCTTTGTAAATAGGCAGGGTGGAGGGCCTGAAGGGAGGGCTAGGATTGGGGAAAAAATAAGAACCAAGTTGCATTATGTAAAGGTACAATTCCCGAAGAGAAATGTAATTGTGTTGTATACCTACAATGTACCAATAAAAGAATTTAATAAAAAAAGGAACACTTTTCCCCTCATTTTAGGAAATCAACATTGTGCTAATCCTAAAACTGGAAAATGATAATAGAAGAAAAAAATATGAACGTAGGTAGAAATTTGTTTAACAAAACAAACTATTGGTAGTCAGATCTGGCAGTATATGTAGAAAGTGGTTTTGTTATAGGGATGGCAGTTTTGGTTCAGCATTGGAAGATCCACCCTCAAAAGTCATCATTTTAACAGAGGAAAGCAAAAAGCCATATGATCCTCTCATTAGTTGGAGAAAAACTATTGGACTAAATTCTACAGTTGTTCATAGTAAAAGCTATCAGGAGATTAGAAGTACAACAGAACTTTCTGAACATATTAAAGACATGTACTCCATACTTTCAGTGAGAATGCCTTATATGAATGGAGAAGATACAATGCTTTCTCCTTAAGGTGGGGAACAAGGGCAGATATGCTTACTCTTTATCTGTCCATTAAACTTTGAAACCTAGGCCCTACCAAAGTAGTCTGGCAATAAAATGACACAACTAGGATGGGATTGCCAAGGTAGAAGCAAAATCTTTATGTGAAGATGAAATGATCATCTACAGAGAAAATACTAAGAAATCTCTAGAAGCCCCTAGAACTTGTATTTGAATTTAGCAGGATTAGAAAACACAAGGTATATATAAAAAATCAGGTCTGTGTATACTTGCTGTAAATGAAGAATTGGATATTGAAATTTAAAAGTTATGTAGGAGTACAAATGACCTAGAAAAGAAAAAAGAAAAAAAAACCAACAGTGTTGGAAGACATTTAGTACCTAATTTTAAGACTTCTAAAGCTACAGCAATCAAGGCAGTGTTGGTGTAAGGAAAAGCATGTATATTATTGGAATAAAATAGAGAATCTTGAAATAGAACCACACATATATGGTTCACTGAGTTTTGAAAGATTATTTAACATTAACATTTTATAGAATATAAACTCAATTCAAGAGCCGAGGAAGAGATAGTGTTTTCAGCAAATGGCACTAGATCACCTGGTATCTGTACATATAAAATTAACCTCAACCCTTTTTTCCATACATGAAAATAACTGAAGGGATCTATGAACCTAAATAAGAAAGCCTAAAAGTATAAAACTTTAAGAAGAAATTATAAGGGGAAATGATTATGAATTCAGGGTTGGCAAGACCTACCTAAGATACAAAAAACATGATGTATAAAAGAAAGAAATTGCTAAATGAGATTCCATCAAAACTTAGAACTTAAAATGGCATCATTAAAATCAAAAGTAGTCTTTAAACAGATCATATTTACAATGCATATAACCTATGAGCAGAATATATAAAGAATTCTTAGAGCTCATTAATAGACAACCCAATTAAAATGTAGACATAAGAAGATGATAAATAGCCAGTATAGTAAAAGGAATGGTGTGCAACTCTAGAATCAGAAAAATACTAATCAGTATAATAATAAGATTGAATTATACACTCATTAGGGAGATGAAGTTAGAAGTTTTCAAAGCCTTGTCATGACTTTTTCTTTTTGTTGGATTCTCCCCCTTTGCATTTAATTTGTCATGCTCAATGGATTCATCCTGCTGGGTTTCCTGGGGTTTTGATCCTCATTGTCTTTTCCTAGGGTATTGTCTAAAAGTTTTTGGAATGCCGGTTTAGAATTCATGAAGTTCCTGAGGTGCTCTTTGTCATCAAAGTGTCTTATTTCTCCATCAATTTTGAAAGATAGTTTTGCAGGGTACATTAATTTGGGTTGGAGGCTGTTTTCCTTTAGGACTTGAAATGCATCACTCCAAGCTCTTCTTGCCTTGAGGGTTTGCATTGAGAAGTCTGCTGTGATTCTGATGGGCTTTCCTTTGTATGTGATTTGTTTCTTTTCTCTCACTGCTTGTAGAATTTTGTTCTTCTGTTGGATTTCTGGAATCCTAACTATTATATGCCTATGTGTAGATTTTTTTTGATTAAGGCTAGCTGGAGAACTATATGCCTCACTTATCTGTATGTCAAGTTCTTTTCTCCTCCTTGGGAAGTTTTCTGCCATCACTTCTGTGAACAGTTTTTTTAATGTCATCTTCGCTCTCTCCTGTTTCTCCATTGACTCCAATCAGTCTTATGTTATTCTTCTTTGCATTGTCTAGCAGCTGCTGGATTGATTTCTCATGTTCCCTTACAATTTTAAAGCAATTTTTCTTTTCCTCCTCTCTAATTGCAATCTTATTTTCTATATGTGAAATTCTGTCCTCACATTGGTTCATTCTGCTGTGCCAACTTTCGATGGGGTTTCGACAGATTTCCTGGAAATCTGTTTGTAACTGTTTTATGGATTCCATTTGTTTCCTATGTTGGGATTCCATCATATTCCTCAGATCCTCTATTTTTTTTATCTGTGTCCTCTCTAGATTGATTAATCATGTCCTGGACCATGAGCAAAATCTTTGCTGTTATCTGAGTAATTATTTCTGATTTCATGTTTCCCAGATCCTCTTTTGTTGCCAGTTCAGAGAGTCCCGGTATTTGAGTATCAGAGTGTTCCATTTCACTTCCCTTTGGTGTTGCTGTAGGTGATCCAGAAGTCTGTTTTTCAGGCTTGTTCATGTGTCTTCTCATTTCCACGGGCGGGAGGGGTTCTTCTGGTGCCCACACAGCTCATCTTCTCTGCCCTAGGAGCTTGGGATGGCAGCGGGAGAGCTTCCTTCCGGGTGCTGGGACTGGCTCAGCTTCTCTGCCCTAGGAGCCTGGGATACTCCATCCTTTTCTACAGCTCCCTGTTTCTCACTCGGATTTGATTTCTCTTGCTCAGTTTTCAGTTTCTCCATATCTTGCTCTCTCTGCCTCTCTCTTTCACATATCCTGACTTCTTTCTAAATGTCAGGATTGCACTCTCCTCTGAAGGACAACTTGACTCTTGTGCCAAAGCTGTGGGATCACCTAAGAAAATGGAAGATGCCATTTAGATCTCATGTTACTTCAGTGAGGAAGGGGGGGGGGAAGCAAAGGGGTGATATCCAAAACAAGAATATAGAAGGTAGGTTGCACATGCAATAAATGTTGTTTGAGGCTTGTTGAATATTTCAAAAAACCAAAGAGGATCTATGACTGATGATATAGAACATTTCCACTCCTGTAGAAAAAGTTTAAGTTTGGGCTATCAGAAAACCTCATACAGTAAGACCAGAAAAATTTAAATCTTAAATTACAGAGATGTTATGGAAATATACTAGTATTCCTTTGTATTTAGCTCAAATTTATAAACACACATATATGAAACATTTGAAATGCTTCATGTATAAAGAAAATTTATTAAAAATGTTCTAATTCAGTACTACCAAAAAGTTTTACCTGATTTCCCAGGATTTTAATACTATGAGTTTCCTAAATAGGAAGTAGTCATGTAGATAAACAAACACACTGTAGAGCCACAAATATTTGTTAATTTCTTCCACAATTTCATAAATCCACCTAAAAATTCAATGATATAACTTTTCTATGACATATTCCTGAGATGATAATAGTCTTTAAAATACTTAAAAATCTGTAATGAGATGAAAATAGAGTCATGCCAATAGAATGTACTTCTCAGTAGAAATTCTTTCTAGATGTGGTTATTATTACTGGAAGAGTCTAAAATATTTAAAAGTGTGCATTACCTTGGAGAGTTTAAACATTCTTCTTTTAACACTATTTATATTATTATTTGCCCAAGAAATTCTTTTTCAAAAGACATTACAGAGGGATATTTCTGTCAAGTCTTTATCCAAATAATGCAAATTCTATAAGGAGTCTGTGTCTGAAATAATGGTTTTCTCATAGTTTAGTATCTTTATATGGAGGTGAAGAAGCTTACATCAAGAACAAAAGTTCAGTGCTAATGAGTGCTACAAAGATTTAGCATTGCTTTATATGGAATAGAGTTACATAAATATTTTCATTTCTTGAAATTACTACGGTCTCACTGAATGTCAGAAATACCACTCCAGTTTGACCATAGAAATTGTCTCTGGCTTAGATTTGCTTGTATTTTAAGTTAATTGTCCCCTTATCAAATCTAGATCCAGGAACTGTACACATGGTAGTTATGTTATACTTGTGACACCTAAGTAGGTCAATTTTGAGGATACCATTGTTGTGATAGTGGCAAATATATTTAATAGTTACTACTTACCAGGAAGGCCTACAAATGTAATAATTAAGCCTCCCACAAGTAGTCTGTGTAACTCTAACCACTTAAACATCTCCAAATCATTTACCTCACAAAATTGGGCTTTATGTGTGCAGTGTAGCATAGTTAAGTATCATGCACCCTGGAGTCCGTTTGGTCCTATCACTATTTAGGCTCAGAAAATTGAATCTCTATGAACCTCAGTTTCCTCCTCGGGAAACTGCGAGTAACACCTTCCTACATCTCCTGTGCAGAAGGCCCAAGGCAAGTCTGAAGGGAAGGACAGTGGTGTTAGAGCTGGAGTGCAAGTTTTAGAGGAAGACTTTGACAGGGTGCATTATCACTTAATGAGCCTTTAGTTGGCCAGGAGCACACACAGAAAAGTGTAAGTCAGCATCTATCAATGATGGTTACCAAGGCAACACATAGCATCTGATGATAAATATCCCAAACTTCATCCAAATTCTGGGAAACTAAAATCATTGACACAGCATTTTCTGATTGCCTAATTGTTAGCTTGGTAGAAAAAAAATTGAAATTCTTGGGGGTGTAGGAGACAGATAGACAGACAGTGACAGACACACACACACACCCACAGAGAGAGAGAGAGAGAGAGAGAAAGAGAGGAGGGCCAAGGATGTATCTCAGTGGTGCCATGCCTGTCTGGCAAATGCAAAGTCCTGAGTTTGATCCCTAGTACGAGGGAGAGAGAGAGAGAGAGAGAGAGAGAGAGAGAGAGAGAGAGAGAAGAGAGAAATTAACTGAATATACGTCAGGTGAGATGAAGAAAGCTAAATGGATCTGCCAGACTGTACATCTGTACATTCTGGTCTCTGAAACATATGTGTCCTCTAAGACAAATTTACAGCAAAATGAAAGAAGTTATAAATAGTGGAAATATCATAGAAGTCCCTTAGAAAGAATAGAATGGTGTGGTTTAGGGCTCACATTCACTTAGTAACAACAAAATGGTTAATTTTCTCTGAAGTATTATTGTAGAACTACTGATAATACATTCAAATACATAAATTACTTTCTACCATGAAAACATGTGTGTCCTTATAATAATTATTAATGCATAACAATTATGTTCATTTTGTATTTATTTAGTAGTGGGGACAGAGACAAATATGTGTACAGTATCAAATAAAAATATAAAAATTCTAATACAATAGTGAGTACATTTTAATAAAAAATAAAGGGAATAGATATTCTGAAAAATCCTCCCACTAAAAGCATTTAATGTGCTGAATGAAATATTTACAGGTCTTCAAAATGTATGGCTCACTTAAACTCACAAAAAAGTAGAGTTGGAAACTTTTTCCAAATCTTTAGATTCATTCAAGGCATTTAACAATCTTTATACTCAGAGGCTTAGGTTTGTGTGTATGGAACCAAGATGTGAAGTTGGACTTGAGACCCTAGAGTAAAGGTGGAATTCCTAAAGGCCTTCACACTCTGGAAACATATGTTTACATTCTTGATACATTTTTGGATGTCTGGAATATTTTATGAGATATTTATTAAGGGATTAAAAGGATAAGTAACTATGTGTTTGAGAAACATAAGCTAATACTCATTCACTTAGCTAAATATTAGAGTGAATTTTTATGTTAACAATTTAAAATTTTCAATTTTCCTTTTAATTTAATGATTTGAACACATAGTGGTATAACAAACATTATATGATTGGCTCTGAAGAATGAGAAGTGTGAAATAGCTAAGCTCAAACTCTGGGTATTTAAAAGTATTTTCTTTCTAGTTGACAGTTTTATAATCTATTCATGCAACCAAAATAAGTTGGGGAACAAACTAAGTAACTGAACACAAATAATATATGAGTTGAAGGTGCTTCCTCCAGCATCTCCAGTTTTTACAGATCTTCCTATGCTGATATTCAAGAAGATTTCTTTCTACTTCCCATCAGTGAGATAAACCCCACACTAGTGCAGATGGCCCACCCAGGAAGCACACAGGCTTGTAAATGATTACATTGAGGGATGCATGCTTTCCTTCTTTCAGTTAGAGGGGGAGCCTGGCCTTTGTAATGAAGCCAGCTGACAAAACTGTATGCATCTGTTCAGATTAGTGTTTTCTTGAAGCATAATGTAAAACAAGAATGAGCACCAAAATATTAGCATTCTTGAGATTGGCTGTTCATTTTAAGAACAATAATTCACAATATTTGCCAGGAAAAGTCCTAAACACTTTCAGTTTCTCTTGTTTAAATTTCAAAACATTCCAGAAGAAAGATATAATCATTTCCATTTACAAAAGGGAAATGGAGGCCCAGAGATGTTAAGGATCTGGCCATCTTGCCAACATATTAAGATGTTGACAGAATTAGTTGTGGAGCCAGGATTTGGATCAAGGCAGTCTATGTCCCCAAGCAGGTTTCTAGGCCTTTTTTTTCCTTCCAGGAGGATGACTTTGCCAGTTAGATTGGCTTCTTTTATCACAGGTGATACTGGGCTAAGCGCTAGGGAAATACCTAGCTTATATGAAAAAAATCTTTTTTGCACTGGTTTTGATCTAATTCCTTGGCAGACTGGTTAAGATTTGTCGTAACACATGTATTTCCCTTGCCAAAGCATACATGGTATGTTTGGACATATGGTCTCATTTTTATGATCTTTTAACCTTTACATATTTCAAATATTTCATGTTGGGGTTAATTATTTGTGGCAATCGAGATTGGCAGCTGGTCTTATGGGGCCATGTTTGGAATCCTGAAGAAATGAGAGGATTGGTACTCTGTGGAACATAACTTTCAAAGATAAATATGTACATAGAGAGAAGAATTTTTTGACACACACATTAGGGAGCCCTGTTAGTAATGTCTTTTGGTAAACTAGAAAATTTACTCTGATATCTATGAGTATGAATGGTTTTTAGATTGCTGTTACTGTGCTTCCAATAATTTTAAAAACAGATAAACGTTGAACATCTTGAATTACTTGAAAAAGATCACTCACTTGTCACTCAGCTATTGGCTATCTTTATATGTCTTCAATATAAAGTTTAAATACAGAAAATAGACTTGCTAAAGTTCTTCACCTCATTAAACCTGAAACATATACCTCTGGTAACTTGATAGGGAGATGTCTAACTTGATAGAATTATAAATAACTTTAAAGCATTATTATTATTAAAAATTATAAATAACTACAAAATATGGTTGACCACTTCTCATCCTTCTAAAAATCATTTGACAAGACAGCTAAAATAGAATGAAGTTTGTGAAGCACTAAATGGAGCCCAAATCAAAACAGACCTTACAGAATGTAAAGCTTCCACAATGCATGTACAGCATACTGTATGTTTATTATTATTGCTTTAACTATTTAGTTTCAACAGACCACATCAGTGGACTCACATGAACTTACCTATAGAAGCAGTGAAGAAACCAAATTCTGAGATACAGTTTCCTTGAGACACAGATTCCTCCAGGAATGGGGTTATGAGCCTAAATTCTTGGGTGACTGGAAAGTTTGTGTCTGTACTCTACAGATGTGTGGCAATCTTTTCCTCTAGGGAACATTTGGCAACATCTGGAAACCTTTTTTTTTTTTTTTTGTCAAAACTGAGTAAAAGGATGTCACTATTCTCTTGGGAATAGAGACCAAAGATATTGCTGATTTGTTAATAATGTGCAGGAGTGGGCCCCACATGAAGCTGAGCCAACTCAAAATTCAGTAGTGTTGAGGAAAGAAATCCCATTGTAAATCAAGATCACCTAAGTTGGCTTCTATAGATCCTGGGCTATTTTCTGATTGGATCTAAGAAAAGACTTTTATAGTTTAATTAAGAAGTCAATCTGAATAAAGTGACCAGAAAGAATTTAGTCTCTAACTTAATGAATGACTATTTTGAAATGTATTTTAACTCTAAGTTTATTATGTCAATAAGATCATCTTTGAATAAATCTAACATGTATTTTTCCATATTCAAAAAGGAGAAGCTTTAAAATAGTTATTACTGCTTAAAAGATATAGCTCTATTAACCTGCAGTCCAAAATTAATATCCAATACTTCACTTGATCTTAGCCAAAAGGCCGAGAAGCGATAATATCCAGTACTTGATGAACAGCAATTCTGGATATGCAGAGCAACTGTTTCAGTCCCTTTTGTGCTGGTACAAACAGAATGCCTGATTCTGGGTCATTTATCATAAATAGAAATTTCTTCTCACAGTCCTGTAGGCTTGAAAGTCCGCCATCAAAGGGCTGGCATTGATGAGGGTCTACAGAAGGGAAAGAGAGGGAGGGCACAAATCCCTCTCAGGAGGGTGGAGCTGTCATGTCTAATCACCTCTCAAAAGCCCCTCCCCTTAGTACTGTTACAGAGAATTAAATTTCAATGTGAGTCTTAGAGGGGCAAACATTTAATAATAGCACCAAAATTTCACATGAAGAACAATACCAAATGCCATAATTAGAGACTTTACTCCTCACTGAGAATGTAATGGAGCACTGTATCATTCCTGTTTCTTTGGCTCATGGTCAGAAATTCTTTATAAGCTCACTGACACAAGCTGACCATAGACTCCTATGTAGCACTAATACTTAGTGATTGCTCCATAAAAGAACCAGGATAAATAGAAATGATAATTTGCTGAAATTTTGTACTAGGTTAAAACGGAGATGTTCTTCACTTCTCCTGTATCCACTCATTTCTAACAATCTAACTTGTTTCAAAATTATCTGACTTTTAAAGAGCTAGATGCATTTCTCCTCTTTCAGTGAATAGAAAAATGCACAAATTATGTGATTTCTTTCAAAAAAAAATATTTGGAACAAGGGTTGGCTTAAATAAATCACCTCTTCCTCTTGGTCCCATATTGAACTCCAGTTGGAAAAGGCGAGTCTGGCCTCAAAATGGAGGTAGAATCGCTGACCGGTCGCCCCCAGCCCGGCTCCGGCCGTCGCTTCCGCCGCCGGGGGGAGGAGGGCCATTATTCAAAGGAACCAGAGCAGTTGAGAAAGCTGTTTATTGGTGGTCTGAGCTTCGAAACTGCAGATGATAGCTTAAGAGAACATTTTGAGAAATGGGGCACACTCACAGATTGTGTGGTAACGAGAGATCCCCAAACAAAACGCTCCAGGGGCTTTGGTTTTGTGACTTGCTCTTGTGTTGAAGAGGTGGATGCAGCAATGTGTGCTCTACCACATAAAGTTGATGGGCGTGTAGTGGAATCAAAGAGAGCTATTTCTAGAGAGGATTCAGTAAAGCTTGGTGCCCATCTAACAGTGAAGAAAATCTTTGTTGGCGGCATTAAAGAAGATACAGAAGAATATATAAGTTGAGAGACTACTTTGAAAAGTGTGGCAAGATTGAAACTATAGAAGTTATGGAAGACAGGCAGAGTGGGAAAAAGAGAGAATTTGCTTTTGTAACTTTTGGTGATCACGACACAGTTGATATAATTGTTCAGAAATACCACACTATTAATGGGCAGAATTGTGAAGTGAAAAAGGCCCTTTCTAAACAAGTGATGCAGTCTGCTGGATCACAAAGAGGTTGTGGAGGTGGATCTGGCAACTTTATGCATCGTGGAGGAAACTTTGGAGGTGGTGGAGGGAATTTTGGCCGTGGTGGAAACTTTGGTGGAAGAGGAGACTATGGTGGTGGAGGTGGTGGAAGCAGAGGTAGTTACGGAGCAGCTGATGGTGGATATAATGGATTTGGAGGTGATGGTGGGAACTATAGCGGTGGTCCTGGTTACACTAGTAGAGGAGGCTATGCTGGTGGTGGACCAGGATATGGAAATCAGGGTGGTGGATATGGTGGAGGAGGAGGATATGATGGTTACAATAAAGGAGGAAATTTCAGTAGTGGTAACTATGGTGGTGGTGGAAACTATAATGACTTTGGAAATTATAGTGGTCAACAGCAATCAAATTATGGACCCATGAAAGGGGGCAGTTTTGGTGGAAGAAGCTCTGGTAGTCCTTATGGTGGTGGTTATGGATCTGGTGGTGGAAGTGGTGGATATGGTAGCAGAAGGTTTTAAAAAACAACAGAAAAGGGCTACAGTTCTTAGCAGGAGAAAGAGCGAGGAGTTGTCAGGAAAGCTACAGATTACTTTGAGACAGTCGTCCCAAATGCATCAGAGGAACTGTAAAAATCTGCCTTAGAAGGAACAATGATCTATAGTCAGAAAAGTTACTGCAGCTTAAACAGGAAACCCTTCTGGTTCAGGACTGTCATAGCCACAGTTTGCAAAAAGTGTACCTATTGATTAATGCAATGTAGTGTCAATTAGATGTACATTCCTGAGGTCTTTTATCTGTTGTAGCTTTTTCTTTTCATTACGTCAGGCATATTGCCCTGTAAATTGTGGTAGTGGTACCAAGAGTAAAAAATTAAGGAATTTTTAACTTTTCAATATTTGTGTAGTTCAGTTTTTCCACACTTTAGTACAGAAACTTTAACAAAATGCAGTTTTGAAGGTGTTTCTTTGTGAGCTAACAAGTAAAGAAGATCATTGTTAATTACTATTTTGTATGAATTTTGCTAAAGTTAACTGTAAAGAAACACCTACTGACTTGCAGATAAAGGGGAATAAATCTATTCTCCCTGTTTCAGACCATGATACAAATGGGTACTGACATGTGGAAAGTATAGATATTTTTGTGTTTGCAATGTGTGTTTTAGATAAAATAGGATTGGTTATTTAAATTAGCATATTTGTGAATTTAATAGCATTAAGATTACTTTCAAATGAAAAATCTCAAAATTCTTATTGGTTTTTGTCCATTTTCTTTCAATACGTAATCATGATTTTAGTGTGTTAGATTTGCTGAGTCCTAGCTTTGTTTAAAACATCTCCATTCTGCATTTACTTTGGTCACATTTAAACTGCTGCCATAGTTTTTGGGTGTAAAGAAATGTCTACTGCCCTCTATTTAAATTCTGGAAAAGGGTAGTAGATGTTTTCTCTCTCCCACATTAAAAACCATTAACTTTTTTGAGATACAGGACTACTAAGTCTGCTATGGCTGAGCAAATTAGTGGATACTTGGTTTTGTTTGTTTTTTAAAAGCACACGAGAGGCCCTGTTTTAAAATCTTGAGTTATTTTCCTTTTTTTTCTTCTTCCCCCAATACAAGCTTTCAGAGCAATAGAATAAAAATCATACATTGTTGAACCCCTAAAAAAGTAAAATAAACAATTCACCCTATAAGCCAAGACATCAGACAGAATTCTTTATGTTAGTTACATCATAAATGAATTTATTTTTGACAGCTTTTCTCTGCTACATCATTCTATTATGATGTCCCTGCTTTGGAGCTTGCCGATGGTGTACTGAATTCCCTGAAATTGTGAGCTAAATTATATCTGTCCTCCTTTAGGCTCTGGAGGTTGGATATTGTGTCCCAGCTGCAGGAATGCTGAGTAATACAAAGGTGTTCCACAGTGTTGGCTTTGGAGCAAGTTGTTCAGATTCAAATATCAGCTTTCCATTTACTAGCTAGAGACATTGAAGAAGTTATTGCATATTTTCATGCATACATCTTCTCATTGGCAAAGTAGGAATAATATTACTTAACTTACAGGGTTGTTAGGGAACTAAATGAGTAAAACATGTGATTTAATACAGGTTCCTAGATCAGAACAGGACACATAGTGATGGAAAAGTGTTAGTTAACTATGTATATTATTATCACCATTATTGTGAAAATTATCATTTTCTCTCCTTTTTAATAGTATTTTGAAGCTTTGCATTCACTTTCACAAAAGTACTTATTTTAGGAACTAAATATCAAATTTGATTTTTCCATTAGCACTTTGAGTAGATGGATTATTTTTAAAATCCAAAGGAAGTTTAAGGCAGAGTTGGAGCCTAAGTTTTATTCTTAGGATAGCAACTTTTTAGGAGTGACCCAGGAAGTAATCATTTCTCCAATTCTTGGGTGATAGGACACTTGTGTTGTAGCAAAATGATTAATATTTTCAGATACCTTCTCTCTGCTTTAATACTTTATACACAGTAATGATATTGAGAAGAAAACTAAATATGGAGTCAAAATTACCAGGTTCTAATCTAATTTCTGTTTCCAACTAGCTCTGTGACCTTGAACAATTAATTGCACTGAAAAAATTGAAAGGGGGTGTTAAGTAGATAACCTCTGAACCACCTTGTATTAGTATACAGTGTGTTTTCTACAAACCTTGCTTTAGTCAGGGACTCTAACGCTTAAGAAATAAGAAAGAATAGAGAAAAAGAAAGAAATATAAAGGGAACCAAAAGAAGGAAGAGATTGGGGCCGGGGATTTAGCTCAGTGGTTCCACCACCTGCCTTGCAAGCAGAAGGACCTGAGTTCGATCCCTGGTACCAAAAAAAAAGAAGGAACAGATTATTAGGAGTACAATGAAAAATAGAAAATAAGGGAGGTAGATTCAGCTAGACATTTGGCTGATACTTTTAAATTGAATACCAACAGTATGCCAGCTCCACATACAAGCCCTTGTAGAATTTGGAGCATGATGGAATATGGAAACAGCTAGAAAGACAACATAAGAAGCTTATATCATCTGGAGAATAAGCAGAGAAAATAGGTTCTACAAAGGCTATGTCATAGGAAAGAATCTAAAATTTTCAAGAAATTAGGGATTTCATGCATGGATACAATCAGGAAAGAAATAAATCAAAAAAAGATAGGCATATTCTCCAAGGATCAATTGAGGATTGGGATTAATACTATCTATTTCCTTCCCTGGTATGTCTGTTAATGTAGGAGGGCCTGAAATAAAGCACCCATGTGGTATGACCCTCCTCTATTGCTATTGATCATCTTATAATAAGCAATAACACAAATTCTAGCCTGGCCATCCCCAGAGACTCCTTTCCAGGCCATCTCAGTGCAAAAGAGAATGCTGTGTTTTGACAGGGGTAAATTCTTTAGTAAAGAAGTGCGGAGAGAATGCTAATAGGTATCCATATGTTTTCCTCTTACCTTCATTCCTGGATTTCATGTGAAGTGTTCTTTCACCTTAGATTCTATCTTCTCTCAAAAAAACTTTTACATTTTTTCCTTTCTTTTCTTTTTTCCTGTTTCTCCCTTTGGCCCAAATCATAGTCCTGAAAATGTAAAACCTGAAGTTTTGGGTATGTTACCAAAAGAAACAGTTTTACTTAAAATCTTGTTTTTGCCAAAATATTTTCAAAGTAGCTGGAGAGCTGTCAAACCACAGTGGCTCTCAGCTGCGTTTCCTTCTAGCATTTCCCCAGGCTCTCCCAGCACAGCACTCAGTAATTGGATATTATTTGAGGAGGAGGGGAAAAGTGCTGCATGAGACAGTTTGTAGATTTAAGAATTATCCTCCTGGTGCTGAAGGCCAGAGATCCAGAGATGCTTAGCTGCCAAACTCTGGGCTGCGTGACTGTGTATCATTCCTAGATGTAGCTTTCAGCAGCGAGACCTGGGGGAAACACACTGGTAACTGTCAATATTTAGACTGTCATTCCTAAGTCTTTAGATTCTTTTCTGCCTCTAGTCATGTGACTTCAGCGAAAAGAATCTATCCTAATAGAAGAAAATTACTGTAAACAGCTTGAAATGACGTGCACATTGGCATTGCAGGTACTGACAACTCTCTTATTCATTCCTGCCTCTTCTAACCCTAGCTAGCAATTGTGGCATTTAGGTACCAGTTTGTACCTTTAGAATAGTTTCAAAGCAGGCAACCAGCCTTTGGGTTTCTCTAATTCCTTTCTTCAAAGACCTTGAAGAGAGTGTAACTCATCATTTACGATTTTATTATTTAAGAGACAGCAGCTAGTGTCCTCTTGACTTCTCCAGAAACTGAAGTTCAGGAAGGAGACATGACTTTCCCAAGATCATGTAAAAAGTCTAAATTGCTTCCTGCTAGTTAGTATTTTTTAACTTATTTGACTGTAAGACAGAATAAAATGTGACAAATTCACTTATGGTAAAATAATAATTTCAATAACTGTATAAAAATTATTGTAATTACCAATTATCAACTAATCACTAACTGACAATAGATTTGGCCTCAGAGTTCAAGTTCATTACATTCTAGCAATTTTTACCAGCTCTACTATTATATCATAAGGCTTCAGCAGGAGGCAGGTGGAAAACCCTGAAGGAGCAAGTAAGGAGAATTTGACAGAGTGGACAAGGTCAAGAGAGCCAATGTGAGACGATGAAGCACCCAGGCCTGGTCACAGTTGAAAACAGTTGCCCCTTCCTCACTCCTATTAAGCAGTGACCAGAACCCAGGGAGATGACCCTAGCCCTACTTTTTTCACCTCTCTGCTCTCCTGTAAGTGCTCCATGGGCAAAACTAACAATAAGCCAGAGGGTAAAGAACCCTGCATGATGATATCCAGAGGGCCTAGAATTCTTCTCTGAAAATACTATATGCTGATGACTGCTAGGTTTTTATACCCAGGCTTAAATTTAAATTCCCTACTAGGTATCTCCTAATTGGGCCCCTGATCATTCTCCAAGTTTAGTTCTTCCCCTAATATTCCCCATCTCAGTTGTTAGCCATCTCTGACTAGTTGTAGGACAGAAATCTTATAGACATCCCTAACTCCTCTTCCCCTTCATAACTAGCACCCTCCTTTTCATCAAACCTCCTTCAAAATATACCTGTTATCCTATCATATCTCCCTGTTTTCAACACTACTACCACAGTATTCATCCAAACCATCATTTTCTGGAATATTATGCTAGATAGTTCTGCTTTCACCCTCACCTCCTTGTGGTTTAATCTCGACACAAAAACTAAAATGATCCTTTGAAAAAAACCCAAGTTAGATCATGTTGAGCTTCTTTTCAGAATGTTTAATAACCCACCATTTCATGCCTAGAAGGTACCCAGTGGTACCTAGAGAAAATCAAGTCCTTACAAGGACCTATAAGAAACTACAAGATGTGCTCAAACATCCTCTCAGCTATCTGGCATCATTAACTATTATTTCTGCCTCTCTTATCTTTTCTCACTCTACATTATTTTCTGTGTTTAAAACATTCTGCTATTTTTGCTATTCACTCTACTTGGTATACTTTTCCATAGATAGCTGCAGGCTTCAGTCCTAAATCTACTTAAAATTTTTGCTCAGATGTCATCTTCTCATATGAGGCCTGCTGTATTTCATATTGAAATATAAATATCCTTCACCCCCAAAATGAACATATTTTTCTATTTCATTTTTTCCTATAGTACTTGTTACGGTTTTTATCTAGATGTTCCCTCGAACCCTCATGCACTCAAATGGCCATACTTCCAAAACTGTTATATAGTCAATGCAATCCCAATTGAAATTCCAGCAGCATACTTCATGGACCTTGAGAAAACAATCCAAAAATTTATTTGGAACAAGAAGAGACCTAGAACAGCAAAAGCAATTCCAGGCAACCGAGACATGGCAGGAGGTATCACAATCACCAACTTGAAACTATACTACAAAGCTGTTGTGATAAAAACAGCATGGTACTGGCAAAGAAACAGACCTGAGGATCAGTGGAATAGATTAGAAGATGCAGAAACAACTACAGACACACTCAGCCACCTCATCTTCAACAAAGGAGCCAAACACCCTCACTGGAGGAATGATAGCCTCTTTTTTTTTTTTCCTGTTGTAATACCATGAGCAGTTTCTCCTCTGCCAAGCCCCCCCATGCTGCTCTACCTTGGAGCCAGTCAACTATGGACTGAAACTTCTACAAACTCTGAGCCAAAATAAACCTCTCCTTCCTTAAATTGTAGGTGTCAGGTATTTTGTCCCAGCAATGAGAAAGTAACTAAGTATTTGACATCACCTGATACATTTTATTTGTTTATTATCTGCTTTTCCCTGCTTGCACCTCCATACTCAGGAAAATGACATATTTACGATCTTGACATACTTGAAGGACAGTTACAGGACATAAGCAATTAGCAAAATTCCACTGCATGCAAGAAGTCTGCTTTTCTCTTCCTCATAATACTAATTCACAGTTCTTGACACAGGGATGCATAAATGCTTCCTAGTTTGAATCAGAAGATTTCTTTATGCATCCATAGCATAAAGGGGCTTTAAGTCTGAAATGTGGCAGTGTTTGAACTCTTTTGTTAGAAACATGTTTATTGGATTCTAGAGACCTCCTTGGAAGTTAGAACCAGAGAAAAGAGGTCTTTTTCATAAAATCATCATCAGTAGATCATCTGAAATCATTCAGGGCCAGAGTTTATCCTGAGAACAAATGGACAGTGGACATGAGGAAACTTTTTATCTCAATGGTAATAGAAATTCAAGGGCACAAACTCACAACCAAAAGTTTTAATAGAAATGGAAGAGAAGATGGGAATGATACTTCAGCTTGAGAGCAGAAGAGCTGAAGGAGTCAGAGCACTGGTGGAGAAAATTAGACTGGCCATTTACAAAGGGAATGGGCCAGCTTTTATGGAGTTGCCAGTGTGGGCTAGGATCTGGTAGATCATCATCTCTGATCTGGCTTTGCAAGGTGGCTCAGGAGCAGTTCTTATCATTGGAGGGAATAATGTGGCTCCCACAAAATGGTATTTTCTGTTCCAGGAGAGCCTCAGTTTCTGTCTCGGTAATTGTTCCATGTAGAGGGGTGATCTCATCATGGGGTGATCTGTCCGAAGATGTTTTGCTGGCATTTAAGGTGACTATGCTTTTAGGGCAATGGCTGGAGGTTGTTAGGTGATGGCTTGGAAGGATCTGGAACAGGACTTTGTAAAAACTGGCAGTTGAATATTTCTGAAACAGCATACTCTTGATTTGATTTCCTCAGTCTGAAAGGAGAATAAAATGTGTTAGATAAATTTAGAACTAATAAACCAGCATTTAGTAGACACTCCTTAAGTGACTAATGTGTTTACATGCAAAGCTGAGCAAGAATTTGATCCAAAGTTTAAGGTAATAAAAGAGACAGATATAAAATAAATGCAGAGATGACAAGCTTTATTCTGCTTTCAGTCACCAGTTGAATACCTGTAGGTCTAAATGAAGAGTCAGTGCTTTATAGCAAAAGCAGCTTTTAAGTCCCTGACTGTCTCAAAACCATACATGACAGCTCTGCTGAAATCAGAGGCAGGGTTGGAAGTTTAGCATTCAAGAACTGTAAGAAAATGAGAAAAGTTTTCCAGAAGTTGAGCTATGGGAGAATTCTGCATGTTTTATGTATTCCTGGCAAGTTTTCAAAGAAAGTCATTGGCTGTATTTCCCACCCTAAGCATTAAGATTTTAATGTATAAGACCTTAAAAAATAGTAAAGTATGTAAAGCTTTGCATAACCTGGAGGCCAAAACTGGTAAAATAGTAAAGTTGTTGAAAAATCTTTCTGATCTTTCCCCCTAGTATATTAAACAAATATCAATAAGCTATATACTGAAAGGGATCAAAAAGTTTGTCCAATTTCAGAAGAGTGAAAAATCCACTTAGGAATTTTTTTAACAAAAGAATAAAATAAACATTAATCAAATAATGGGATTTTAGGTGTTCAAGGGGCCCCAAACTAAAAAGAAATCTTTCGTTATAAGCTTGATGAAACCAAACATTCCACATTCCACCATTCAACTCTTTTACTCAAGGATTTTTTCGTGGTTGAGGTCCCCCATCAGATAATTATTCCTCAGTGTGATAAAAGAATTTGAGAATAGTTTTGCCAAGGGGTACATAGTTGTCTGTAAGGACCCTGAATGGCTTGCAATCCAAGGATTAAAGAGGCTCAGACCATAAACTCTCTCTCATAGTTTTGCTTTGATTCAACTTCAGTACTTCTGTTGTAAAGATTCTTCATGGTCAAGATGTATCTTTTGGGGAAAATTGTCATTTCAGAGACCCAGGTCAGCTTTCATATGTGGATATAGGGTCAGACAGGGACAGAAGAGGTGCCTGCAAATGTGTGACTTAGACAGTCTTCCCTGTAGTCTTTGCCTGACCATCACATGTCTCATTCTGTCTTTATAATAAATTAGCACAATCACTGAAACTGGTAATAAATGTAATCAAAGAAGAAATTGATAGTAGATGTTAAAATCCAGGTGGTACCTTCTATGCATGAGTGGATTTCAATTAGTCTCTTTTTCAATTATTCAGATTCTCACCCTAGAAAATAACTTACTTTAAGGTGTGTGCTCATTACTCTTATATTCCCAGCAGTCCTCCTCTAAGAAACACTGATCACCACCAGAAAATGAATTACATTAAAAGACATGAGGAAACAAGACAAAGTAATGTATTATTATAGAAGTAACTTCTATGAATCTAAACTAATGAAAGTAAGAAGTAAAAGAAAAAGACAGAAAAATGACACTCATAAACAGGATGGAACCATGAATCTTAAATTTTTAAAAAATTTTTTTAAATTTTCTTTTAATTTTTATTAAATTCTATTATCGGTACATTGTAGGTATACAACACAATTACATTTCTCATTGGGAATTGTACCTTTACATAATGCATCTTGGTTCTTATTTTTTCCCCATTCCTAGCCCTCCCTTCATGCCCTCCACGCTTCCCTATTTACAAAGACTTTATTTCCATTTTTTCCATTTCTCAGCATTTTTCCTTTCCCTTCTTTCCTTTCCCCTGCCCTTCCCACTACCCCTACCCCTTTGGATCTTTTCTTCCTATTTTACATTATCGATTATTCATTCTAATCATTGGTACATTTTAGGTATACAATAGAATGACATTCATCATTGGAAATTTGCACCTTTACATAGTCTCTCTTGGTTCTTATTTTTCACCCTTGCCCAGCCCTCCCTTCAACCCCTCCATTCCTCCCTATTTACAAAGATTTTCTTCCTATTTTTCCATTTTCTCATATTAATCCCATTCCCATCTATCCTTTCCCCTAGCCCTCCCACTTCCTTCCCCTTTGCCCCTTTTCTTCCTATTTGACATGACCTATTATACATTTAGTCCTTATTTAAACTTACAGTTTCTCACACCAGAGAAACTATTCGGTATTTATGCATGTGTGTCCTATTTATTTCACTTAAGAATATGGCCTCAATGTGCATCCACTTAGCTATAAATGTCTCTAATTTCTCATTTTTTATGGCTGAGTGTACTCCATTTTATAAAAAACCCACATTTTCTTTATCAAGTCTCCAGTTGATGGGAGTTTTCGCTATTACAAACTGTGCTGCTATGAACATGGGCACACATATATCACTGTGGTATGATTCTTTTAATTCTTTGGGGAAGATCCCCAGCAGTGGAATAGTGGGGTCAAATGAGACTTCCAGTCCTAGTTCTTGAGGTATCTCCATACTGATTTCCACAGTGGTTGCACCAGTCTGCACTCCCACCAGCAGTGGAGCAGGGTTCCTCTTTCCCCACAGCCCCGCCAGCATTTGTGATTGGTTGATTTCATGATAGCAGCCATTCTTTCTGGAGTGAAGTGGAATCTCAGCTTTGTTTTCATTTGCATCTCTCAAATGACCAGTGATGTTGAACATTTTTTCATGTATATTTGCTATTTCTACTTCTTTGTCTGAGACATGTCTCTTCATTTCAGATGCCCATTTTTGGATTGGGTCTTTAAACTTGGGAGGTCTGATCTTTTTAAGTTCTTTTTTAGATTCGAGATAGTAGACCTTTGTCTGAGGAAGAGCAGGTGAAGATTTTTTCCCACATTGTGGGTTATCTCCTCACACTGCTGGTGGTTTCTCTTGCTGTGCAGAAGCCTTTTAAGAAGAAGAGATCCCACTTGTTGATTGTTTGTGCTAGTTCATGGGCAACTGAGATTTTGTTCATAAAATCTTTTCTTGCACCGATGTCTTCAAGGGTTCTACCTAATCTCTGTTCCAACTGGTTCAGAGTTTCTATTTTAATATTTAGATCTTTAATCTATTTTGATTTTAGTTTAGTGCATGGTGAGAGATACAGGTCTAGTTTTAATCTTTGGCAAGTTGAAACCCAATTTTTCCAGCACCATTTATTAAAGAGGCTATCTTTCCTCCAGTGAGGGTGTTTGGCTCCTTTATCAAAGATGAGATAGCTGAGTGTTTCTGGCATTGTTTCTTCATCTTCTAATCTGTTCCACTGGTCCTCAAGCCTGTTTCTTTGGCAGTACCATGCTGTTTTTATCACAGTAGCTTTTTAGTATAGCTGCAGGTTGGGATTGTGATACCCCCTGTCATGTCTCTGTTATCTAGAATTGCTTTGGCTACTCTGGGTCTCTTCTTGTTCCAAATGAATTTTTGGGTTGTTTTCTCAAGATCTATGAAGTATGCTGCTGGGATCTCAATTGGAATTGCATTAAATCTAAATAGCAGTTTTGGAAGTATGGCCATTTTCACTATATTAATCCTTCCTACCCAGGAACAAGGGATGTCTGTCCATTTTCTGATATCATCTTCAATCTCTCTTTTCAGAGTGCCATAGTTTTCAGAGAAGAGGTCTTTGATTTCTTTCGTTAGGATGATCCCTAGGTATTTCAGTTTTTTGGATGCTATTGTGAAAGGAATTATTTGCCCTATTTCTCTCTCAGTGAGTCTGTCATTGGTGTAGAGGAAAGCTATTGATTTTTGTGTGTTGACGTTGTAACCAGCTACTTGACTGAATTTGGTTATTAAGTCTAGAAGACTGTTGGTGGAGTTCTTGGGGTCTTCTATATAGAGTATCATGTCATCTGCAAATAATGACAGTTTGACTTCTTCATTTCCTATCTTTATTCCTTTTATTTCTTTCTCTTGTCTAATTGCCATGGCTAATGTTTCTAAAACTATATTGAAGAAGAGTGGTGATAGTGGGCATCCTTGTGTTGTTCCTGATTTTAGTGTGAAGGATTTCAGTTTTTGACCATTTAGTATGATACTGGCTGTTGGTTTTTCATAGATGGTTTCTATCAGTTTGAGGTAGAGACCATCTATTCCAATTTTTTGTAGGGTTTTTATCATAAATGCATGTTGGATTTTGTCAAATGCTTTTTCTGCGTCTATGGAGATAATCATATGGTTTTTGTCCTTTGCTCTATTGATATAGTGTATTACATTGATTGATTTGCATATATTGAACCATCCCTGTATCCCTGGGATGAATCCCACTTGATCAGGGTGTCTGATCTTCTTGATGATCTTCTGCATTCTGTTTGCCAGTATCTTATTAAGGATTTTTGCATCTATGTTCATTAGTGAGATTGGCCTATAGTTCTCTTTTTCGGTTGGGTCTTTCTCTGCTTTGGGGATCAAGGTGATGCTTGCTTCCAGGAATGAATTTGGGAGTATTGCTTCCCTTTCAATTTCATTGAAGAGTTTCAATAGTAGTGGCAGCAGTTCCTCTCTAAATGTCTTGTAGAATTCAGCAGTGAAGCCATCAGGGCCAGGGCTTTTCTTAGTTGATAAGTTTATAATTACATTTTCAATTTCATTGGTTGATATTGGGTTGTTCAGAATTTTTAGGTCTTCTTCTCTCAACTTTGGTAATTCATATGTATCTAGGAATCTGTCCATTTCTTCTGTGTTGTCCATCTTATTGGTGTTTAAGTTCTGGAAGTAGGTATTGATGAACCTCTGCATTTCTGGTGGGTCTGTTGTAATTTCATCCTTTTCATTCCTAATTGCATGGATTTGGGCCTTTTCTTTCCTTTTTCTGACAAGGTTGGCTAAACGTTTGTCAATTTTGTTGATTCTTTTGAAGAACCAACTGTTGACTTCATTGATTTTTTGTATCGTTCTCTTAGTCTCCATTGCATTGATTTCTCCTCTGATCTATATAATTTCCTCCCTTCTATGAGCTTTGAGGTTGTCCTGCTCTTCTTTTTCTAGAAGCTTGAGCTTCAGCATCAGGTTGTTTAATTGGGCTCGTTCTGTTTTCCTAATATGCATATTCACTGCTATGAATTTCCCTTGTAAGACTGCTTTCATTGTGTCCCATAGATTCCGATATGTTGCATTGTCATTGTCATTTAATTGAAGGAACTGTCTGAATTCTTCTTTAATTTACTCTGTGACCCATTGGTTATTCAGAAGTGTGTTGTTCAATTTCCACATGTTTATGACATTTTTTGAGTTTCTTTTGCTATGGGTCTCCAATTTCATCGCTCTATTGTCTGATAATATACAGGGGATAACTTCAATTCCTTTGCACTTACTTAAACATGTTCTGTGTGTGAGTATGTGGTCTATTTTTGAGAATGACCCATATGCAGGTGAGAAGAATGTGTATTCTGATTTTGTGGAGTGGAAGACTCTGTAAACATCTGTTAAGTTCATTTCTTCAAGAGTTCGATTGAGTTCTAGTATTTCATTACTTATTTTTAGTCTAGTTGATCTATCTATTTGTGACAGTGGGGTATTGAGGTCCCCCACTACAATTGTATTAGTGCATATATGACTTTTCATGTCCATTAGTATTTGTTTTATATAGTTGGGTGCAGTAGTGTTTGGTGCATAGATATTTATGATTGTCATCTCTTCCTCTTGGATTCTTCCTTTTACAAGGATGTAGTGTCCTTCTTCATCTCTCTTAATTAGTGTTGGTTTGAAATCTACTTGATCTGCAAAGAGGATAGCTATTCCTGCTTTTTTTCAGGTTCCTGTCACATGGAGTATTGTTTTCCACCCTTTAACTTTCAGTCTATGAGTTTCCTTTTGAATGAAGTGTGTTTCTTGTATGCAGCATATTGTTGGATTTTGCTTCTTGACCCATTCTGCCAGTCTATTTCTTTTAATTGGTGAATTGAGACCATTAACATCAATGATTGTCACTGAAACGTATTGACTTATCATTGCCATGACTTTTTCTTTTTGTTGGGTTCTCCCCCTTTACATTTAATTTCTTTTCATGCCAGATGGCTTCATTCTGCTTTGCTTCCTGGGGTTGTGATCCTCAATATCTGTTCCTAGGATATTGTGTAAAATTCTTTGGAGTGTTGGATTGGTATTCCTGAAGTTCCTAAGGTGCTCTTTATCATGAAAGTATCTTATTTCTCCATCAATTTTGAAAGATAGTTTTGCAGGCTACATCAATCTGGGTTGGAGGCTGTTTTCTTTTAGGGCTTGGAATATGTCACTCCAAGCTCTTCTTGCCTTGATGGTTTGTGTTGAGAAGTCTGCTGTGATTCTGATGGGCTTTCCTTTGTATGTGATTTGTTTCTTTTCTCTCACTGCTTATAGAACTTTGTTCTTCTGTTGTGTTTCTGGAATCTTAACAATTATATGCCTATGTGTAGTTTTTTTTGATCAAGGCTATTTGGAGTCCTATATGCCTCACTTATCTGTGTGTCAAGCTCTTTTCCCCTGCTTGGGAAGTTTTCTGCCATTATTTCTGTGAAGAGATTTTTTTATGTCATCTGTACTCTCTCCTGTTTCTTCATTGAGCCCAATCAGTCTTATATTATTTTTCTTTGCATCATCTAGCAGCTGCTGGATTGATTTCTCATGTTCCCTTATAATTTTGAAGCAATTTTTCTTTTCCTTGTCACTAATTGCAATCTTATCTTCTATATCTGAAATTCTGTCCTCACATTGGCTCATTCTGCTGTATAGACTTTCAGTGGAGTTTTTCATGTCCTGGAAATCTATTTGCATCTGTTTTATGGATTCCATTTGTTTCTTATGTTGGTATTCCATCATGTTCCTGAGCTCCTCTCTAGATTTATTAATCATGTCTTGGACTAGGGGCACAATTTCTCCTGTTATCTGAGAAATTATTTCTGATTTCATTTTTTCCAGATCCCCTTTTGTTGCCAATTCAGTGGGTCCAGGTGGTTGAGTATCAAAGTGTTCCATCTCATTTCCCTTTGGGGTTGCTGTAGGTGATCTGGAAGTCTGGTTTTGAGACTTATTTATGTGTTTTCTCATTTCGACTGAGGCGGGGGGGCTGTTAGCGCTTGCACGGATTACCTCCTCTGAGCTGGGTGACGTGGGACAGGGCCCGGGAGCAGCGGTTGGGATGGTGGCCCGAAAGCCCTTTCCTGTGGACTGGGAGCAGCGGGAAGGATGGTGGCTGGGAAGCCCCTTCCTCTGGTCCAGGAGCAGTGAGATGGCTGCTCAGAAGCCCCTACTTCTGGGGCAGGAGCGGTGGGAGGGATGGTGGCCCAGAAGCCACTTCCTCTGGGCCAGGAGCAGCAGAACAGAATGTGGCCCAAAAGCCCTTTCCTCTGGGCTTGGAGCAGCAGGAGGGATGGTGACCGGAAAGCCCCTTCCTCTGGACCAGGAGCATTGGGAAAGGGGCTCAGAAGCTCCTACCTCTGGGCCAGGAGCAGCGGGACTCAGTACCTTGTTCTGGTGGTCTGGTGTCCTCTGCGTCTTTGTAGTGTGGAACCAGGTGTCTGCCTGTCTGCAGCAGGGTGATTTGGCTTCTTCCACGTGACTCAGGACCTCAGTAGGGCATGGGCAGACCTGCCTGTCTGCAGCGGGCTGATTTGGCTTCTTCCACGTGACTCAGGACCTCAGTAGGGCATGGGCAGACCTGCCTGTCTGCAGCGGGCTGATTCAGCGTGTTCTGTGGGACTGGGGCGAATCTTAAATTTTTAATAGTATCTTCAGATAGTAAAGATTTTAAGAATAATGCAAGATTTCTTTACTATCACCTCTTCCTCCTAAATACAGAGAGAGAGAGAGAGAGAGAGAGAGAGAGAGAGAGAGAGAGAGAAATGGAGCAGAAGTCCATACTGTACTATGGAGAAGAAAGTGAGTGGATGAAATCCTGAAAAGTCTCTTGATAGCCTACAAAAGAGGACTGAGGATTAGATTAGTGAGAAATTGAAAAAACTAGAAATAGTCACATTTTTTTCTAGCTTAGAGGAAAAAGAAAGAATTACCTCAGAAAGAAGTATTCAGAATTAATTGTGTGTGATAAATATTTGGCAAAACAAAAGAATAAAAGGAAAATATGACTCCCCAAACAGTAGATACTTTCCCAAAAGAAGCCAGAAAATGTCATATTGATTGTGGGGAGAATCCATAATTCTGAGTATTTTTCCAACATAGCCATGATATGGTGGCTATAGGAGCAATAACTGGGGAATGGTTAAGTAGTGGTTATTTTCATATGTCCAAAGACTTTGTGGAACTCAACTGGTAAATTCACTCAACTGGGGAATTCACAACATTCTAGATTTTCTCCAGCTTGCATATCCAAAACTTTCCAAACTCCTGCAAATCAGTTTCAAAGGCTTCTGAACCACTTGGTCAGGAACAGTCACAGCAATGACCCCATACCTATTACCAATTTTCTGAATTTGATTTCATATTTCTGGAACACAGTGCCCAACACCCACAACTTAAAGGTAGAGAGGTTTAATTTGCCTTACAGTTTCAGGGGATTTGGTCCATGACCAGTTGACTCCAAGGCAGAAATATCATGACAGAAGGGTATGGAAAAGCAAAAGTGCCTAGTTCATGGAAGCTGGAAAACAGAACATAGGGCAATGCTAAAGAGGAAGGGGACAGGGACCCCCACCCAGACACACCCAGAAATGTTCTTTACTAAATTTCTAGGTGTCTCCTAAGTCAATCAACTCAACACAATTAAGCTTAACTACCACATATGGATAAATCAGTGTCCCTAAATTTAGTATACAAAACTGATGGCACACAAAAAAAATCAAAGATAAAATAAATGCATTTTCCAGTTGCAGGTACAGTGTACTGTTCTGACATAATTTGAAAGAAAATGATCAAAACTAGAATATATTCTTGAAAATATTAGATTTAAAAGAAATTCTTTTAAAAAAGAAACCAACTTCTGTTGTAAATTCCAACAGGTCAAATAGCTTGGAAGTTGATATTCTTGTCCGTGTGTGTGTGTGTGTGTGTGTGTGTGTGTGTGTGTGTGTGTATGTGTATGTGTGTGAGAGAGTGAGACAGGGTATTGCTATGTTACTCAAGTTGGCCTTAAACTCAACTTGCAACCTTACTGCCTCAGCTTCCAGAGTAGCTAGAACTACGTGTACACCACTACCCCCTATTGATATTCTTGTCCTTACACCAAGAAAAAAGTTGAGCAAAATGCAGATAAGTGATTCTTTTTTATATAAGAAAATAAGGTCTCAGGGTATCCTACAGCCTGAAGAGACAAGCAAATAGAGAGAAACAGAGCTGAGATTAGTTTACCTGAAGCAGAAACCACTAAAGCCACAAACTAGCAGGAATATTTAAATGATAATTTTGATGACTGCTAGAAGCTGAGAATGGACTAGTGTATTAGTTGCTTTCCCAGAGGTGGGACAAAATACCCAACATTCCCAACTTAAAGGAGAAGAGGTTTATTTTACCTCACAGTTTTGGAGGTCACACTCCATGCATGGTCAGTCAGCTCCAAGGCAGAAATAGCATGATGGAGGGGCCTGGCAGAGGAAATCTACCCACCTCATGGCAATGAGGAAGCATACTGACAAGGGAGGAGCTGGAGAAAAGATTATTCCTCTCTAGGTCATATCCTCTGTGACCCATCTTCTCTACCAGCCAGACCCCACTTCCAAGCATGTGAGACTTTTGAGAGGCATTTTAGATCTACACTGTAACAACTAGCTTGACAGTGAGAAATTCTTGGGGGTCATAATTTTAAGAGAGCTGTACCCTTGTATGGTTTTTATCTCTAGGGTTTCACAAGGAAGAACCAAGAAACACTCTGCTGTACCTGGCAGAGAGAAAAGTAACCATTTTGAAACATACTCAGAGCATTCTTCACAACAAAGCCCTACTCTTTAAAGGAAAAGGCTACTGGAGCTACCTGGGGGAAAGGCAATTACATAATTTTAGTCCTCTCAACTTCCACCAAGGAAGGAAAAGCTAAGAAACACTTGGG
This sequence comes from Heterocephalus glaber, assembly GCF_053883595.1. Classification (NCBI taxonomy): domain Eukaryota; kingdom Metazoa; phylum Chordata; class Mammalia; order Rodentia; family Bathyergidae; genus Heterocephalus; species Heterocephalus glaber. The sequence goes on from NW_028258333.1 coordinate 19,921,154, forward strand.
AAGGTACTGGCCCAGGTACACAGGCCCCAAAATGATTTGATCATAAGATTACAGTATAGAACACTTCTCCTGCCCCTCCAAATCCACCATGGAGAAGAGGTCTCAAGAGAAATAAAGGCTGGAGTATGTGTATTCCCTCTGTCATCACACACACACACACACACACACACACACACACACATTACTAGTGGTTCTGCTTCTCTGAAACTTGAACGATACAGAATTTAGTACTGTCACACAAAAACAATGTACATATATATATTTCAAAACATGTACACATTAAATATGCATATATATAATTTTAATTGGTCATTTAAGAATAAATAAACATTTTTTAATAAAAAATGTTTTGTACTGTGTTGGGTGGAGTCTGAGATTTCCCCCATCTTCCCCCAAAGAGGAGATGAGGATGTTGCCAACTTAACCTACCCACTTTGTAAGTTGTAAGTTTGCTGACTCCTGTCACCGGAAAAGGGCTTTCAGGATGAATCAGTGAGAGGCATAAAAAGATTTATTAGGCAGAATTGAAAAAGTACTTACAGAGAATTAAGTATAAGCTCTCAATTGTGAAGTGCACTGTGATCTGGGGTCGGATGTGTTTATGGGATCTTGGGATGTCTTCAAGATGAGTGATCTAGGATGTATATTTCTACGGTCCATCAGGTTACCCATTTAGAGGACTTTGGTAGCATGGAAACCATTTACATGTGTTTCAATTTGATATATGTTGCACCCTTAATAGTGCTGTTTCCTCAAGAATGGAGGTGTGTGGGAGGAAGAGCAATTAACAGGCAAAAAGCAAGTTTTGTTTCCTGGAAGGGAGAAAGGCATTGTAAGCTTGAGTAACTTTTGTGTCTTGAAGTTGCAGTTTTTCTTAAAAGTATAGTTTTAAAATTATTATATTCCTTATTTCCTTTATAACTATCTTTATTTCTTCTATCTTACCTCAGTGCTGAAGTCAGTTCCTCAGGGACACAATCTAAAATATGAGTTTCTAAATTGCTTGTGGAGTTTCTTGGTTTTTTGATATGACTGGATCCAAAGTCATGAATGAATCTGTTTTCAGTGGCATAGATAGCATGAGTAGTCAGGCATGCAGTAGCAAAGCAGTAATTAAAATGATCACCTGCAGATACCTATAAGAACCTTTTTCTTCCTCAATTAATAATAATATATACCTTGTTTAAGAAAAGTCTTGGTGTAAAGATGTCAATTTACATAAATTAAGGTATAAGTTCCATATAATGCCAGGTAAAATATTACCAAACAACTTAATATTCATGTTTTAACCATGGTGAGATGGCAGGGAAGGAAGGAAGATTTGACAACATGACTTGAAACCTATATGTCAACGGGAGCTTCCTAAACCTTTTAGTTATGCTTAGGATAGCCTAAGCCCTTCAGTTTAATAATCTAAGAAAATCCTAAAATTTTTTCAAAGATTTCTCTAAATTACTGGAATTAATATTTCTATAACTCCTTTGTTTTAGGGTCCATACATTTGACTAATACCTTTTTTTTCCTTTTTTTGGTACTGGGCATCCAACTCAGGACCTTGCTCTTGCGAAGCAGGTGCAGTGCCATTGAGCTAAATCCCTGTCCCTACCTTTTTTTCCTATAGCACATTAATCTCACTTTGATACTCAGCTCCTCTTTAGTTCTCATAGTTGCAATAAGTTTCATAAAAATTTGTGTATTTAGCAGGCTTTAACTAAAATAGTAAAACCTGCAGACAAAGGATTTACATTGCATTAATATAAATATTTCCTTCTCTACCCCTGCCAGATTGCTTATCCTTCCCAAAGTCCAAAATTTTTTGTTATGCAGGGAATGTTTCTGTTTTCTATATTTTGGGGGCTGTCATATAACTCAGCTATCTCCAGAGAAGTTTATTTCCTTTAAAGCAATATCTTTTAAATAGAAGTAGAAATTTCATATGAAAAATATTTTGTTTTATTATTAATTATTCAGTAGATCTGGATGAACAGATAGGAAAACCAACACAAATCTGGATGAAAATTATGATTAATATAATTTTACATAAAGACATACTAAGAATGCTAATTAAAACAGAATACCACTTTCACAGAGAAAGATAGTGAACAGAATGAATGCCAGGCTTTAGATAACTAGAATCCACTGGGATCGTTATCATACAAGAGGGTTGGAAAAGAAAGACCAGTAGTCATTATTGCCTTCTTTCACAGTTCTATAATTTTTAGGTAAGCATATGATTACTCAGAATACAGAATACTTTCCCAACATATCTTGGAAATATGTGTAGCTATGTGACTAAGATTGGGCTATTAAAATTTAAACTGAGGTGGTATGTGACAGCTTTTTGGAATCATTTTTGGAAGATAATTTATCTTTATACTTGTAACTGTTAATTGTGATACATCAATTTGACCAGAATGAGAAATGCCTAGAAGATGAGTACACCACAGTTCTGGTGTGTCTATAGGGTGTTTCAAGCAATAATTGACATGTAGGCTAGCAAACTGAGGGGGAAGACCCATTGTGGTTGCGAGTAACATCAACCAATAGGCTTGTAGCTTAGATGGAATAAAAGGGAAAGAAGGAAGAATGTGCATTTTCAAAGAGCTCCATTCTGCATTAATGGGTATGTTTTCTTTTGCCATTGGTTTTGGATGTTGGTCTCCAGTTTCTTTAGCCTTCCAGTGCAGACTTGCACCAGAAACTCTACAGTGAACTCCCACCTTGGACTGGTACTGCATCATTGATACTTTTGTTCCATAGCTTCCATCTTTGTGGTTGAGTAGAATAGAATCCTCTAGCTCTCCCATGTGTAGATACCCAAGGTAGACTCTCTTTGTCTCTTATCCCATAAGCTTATCTACAGGATGTATGTATTATGTATAATTTCATAATTATACATGTATTTTCTATTGATTTTGTTCTTTTATCGGACACTAACCAATAAAGATTTTGATACTGCAAGTGGTTTTAGAGAAACAAAATTGTAAGGATGATTTTCTCTAATCAGTTCAGTGTTTCCTAGAGTTGGCTCTCTAATTGGATAAGACCTAAAGTTTCCATGGTTTCTCCTTCTGACAACGTAGAGAGCACTGATAGTCCATGGTGTGAACTGTTCAAAATAACATGCAACACATATACACTTGATTATCTCAACTTACCACTTATGAGATGCAAGAATTTAGCAACTCTATACACAGTGCATTTGAACATTTTTGAAAGAGTAATAAATGATGCTGGCTGGTTGCTCTTAGCATCTCTGGAAAAAGTAATAAAGAAAAATAATGAACTCAAAGATTCAAATTTCCAGCTTCAAAGCCACTTAAACAATCTGAAGTCTTCTAAATATGTCCTGAAGGAGAATCTTCTCTCCTGTAACCACAGGGATGAAGTTCTAACACAAGCCCCTACCATTGATTGCTGAATTATAGTGCTTAGTACTGGAGACCTCTGCAATAGGTTCTAATCTCCTGCCCAGTGTATGACACAGGGTTGATGAAAGACTCAAAGATAGAATTAAAAAGACAGAGAAATGGGGAGCCAGGATGACCAATGCTCATGCAAGCAAGGCTGAGCAAGCAAAGGCCCTGAACACCCAGAGCTTTTGACAGTTATTGGTGACATCATAGTTAGATTGAGGTAAATGGGCTATGTGGAGGGACTAAGTAGAGTTGGTATGGATATATTGCTGATGCAGGCAAAGTTTGTAAGGGAAGAGAAAAAGCATTATTTAATTAGGAACAGAAAAGACAAAACATATGTTGTAGTTAATAATTAACCTTATCTTTTTAGTAAAGAAGGTTTTAACTCTGGGAATGGAATTTGGCTAAGAGTCACTCTGATCTTGGCACATAGGCTTCAGCCAGATTTGCTTCTCAAAGCAAGAAAATTGTGAGGTTAACACTTTACAGCCTGCACTGCTACAGCCTGCTTTGGGCATAATCAATGGGGTGGTCTCCCACAGTTTAGCCTTAAAGGGTATCTGCAGTTAAAGTGAGGGCACTGATTGGAAAAGATTGGGATCCACTAAATTAGAATGGAGATATTTGGGAGGAACCTCATTGGGCTGGGATCATTGAACTTTTAAATTCTGATGAGATTATTTACCACCTACAGTGGCAGAGGCATTCTAACCTTTGACCCCTGTGACCATGGCCTCTCCACCTCTGCCTGAGGAAACTAATCCTGTGTTGCCTATGGAAACAGTAAAGACCACCCCTGGTGCAGTTGTCAAGCAATTCAATGCCAATACTCTGCAAGAACCACCTTAACTACCTACTTTTGCCTCTCAGCCTATAACTAGACTCAAATATTATAAAGTTCCTAAATGTGAGGTATACAGCATAGGCTATGGAATGGTATATTGCACTCCCAAGATTTTCTTGAGTGTTCTAAAGACAAGGTCTGGTGAATAGGCCCAGGAATAGATTTTTTAAGGGTGTGGGATAATGGTGGAAGAAACATAAACCTGGATCAGGCTGAATTTCTTGATATGGTCTGATTAAGCAGAGATTCTCAGTTTAATGTTACAGATTGTGGATTTTAAAAAGGTGCTTCAGAATAAAAAATAAAAAAGAAATAAGAGCCAACAACAGCAAAACATCGTGACAAGGATGAGTCAATATCTATCAATTATAACTCTCAATGTTAATGGCCTCAATTCACCAATCAAAAGCAATAGACTGACAGAATGGATTAAGAAGCAAAAATCCAGAAATGTGCTGTATAAAGGAAACAAATCTAACTCAAAAAGAAATTCATAGACTGAAAGCAAAAGGATGGAAAACAGTTCTCCACACGACAGGAACCCAGAAAAACCAGGGGTAGCAATCTTATTTGCAGACAAAGTAGATTTCAAACCAAAAGTAATTGAGAGAGACAAAGATGGTCACTACATCCTTATGAAGGGAACAATCCAAGAGGAAGAGATGACAATCCTTCAAATAAGAATGCAATGCACCAAATATGAATGCCCCCAACTATACAAAACAAATATTAATGGACATGAAAAATCAAATAAGCACTAATACAATTGTAGTGGTGGACTTCAATACCTCACTATCACAAATAGGCAGATCATCTAGAAAAAAAATTAACAACAAAATTCTAGAAATGAACCAAGCCACTGATCAAATGGACTTAACAGATATTTACAGAGTGTTCCACCCCACAAAATCAGAATACACAATCTTTTTGGCTGCACACAGGTCATTCTCCAAAATAGACCACATGCTAGCTCATAGGACATGTCTAAGTAACTGTAAAAGAATTGAAGTTATCCCCTGTATGTTATCAGAACATAGTGCAATAGAATTGGAGTTCAATAACATAAGAAACCGCAAAACTGGCTTCCAGGCCACCATCCATCCTGACGCTCCCGGCCCAGAGGTAGGGGCTTCTGAGCCACCGTCCCACTGCTGCAGGTCCAGAGGAAGGGGCTTCTGGGCCACCATCCAGCCCACCACTCCTGGCCCAGAGGAAGGGGCTTCCTGGGACCATCCCTCCCACCACTCCCAGCCCAGAGGAAAGGGCTTTTGGGCCACCAACTGTCCTGCCACTCCTGGCAAACAGGAAGGGGCTTCCAGGCCACCACCCCTCCCTCTGCTCCCGGCCCCTGTCCCACCTCTCCCAGCTCAGAGGAGGTGAGCCGCGCGGGTGCCAACGGCATCCCCCACCCCCACCCCCGACCAGGTTGAAATGAGAAAACACGTAAATAAGTCTCAAAACCAGACTTCCAGATCACCTACAGCAACCCCAAAGGGAAATGAGATGGAACGCTCTGATACTCAACTGCCTGGAACCACTGAATTGGCAACAAAAGGGGATCTGGAAAAAATGAAATCAGAAATAATTTCTCAGATAACAGAAGAGATTGTGCTCCTAGTGGAAGACATGATTAATAAATCTAGAGAGGAGCTGAGGAACATGATGGAATCCCAACAGATGGAAACAGATGGAATCCATAAAACAGATGCAAATAGATTTCCAAGGGATGAAAAACTCTATTGAAAGTTTACACAGGAAAATGAGCCAATGTGAGGACAGAATTTCAGATATAGAAGATAAGATTGCCATTAATGACCAGGAAAAGAAAAATTGCTTCAAAATTATAAGGGGACACAAGAAATCAATCCAGGACCTGCTAGACTATGCAAAGGAGAATAACATGAGACTGATTGGAGTCAAAGAAGAAACAGGAGAGAGTGTAGATGACATAAAAAAAAACTCTTCACAGAAGTAATGGCGGGAAACTTCCGAAGTAGGGGAAAAGAATGACATACAGATAAGTGAGGCATATAGGACTCCAAATAGCCTTGATCAAAAAAAAATCTACACATAGGCATATAATTGTTAAGATTCCAGAAACTCAACAGAAGAACAAAGTTCTACAAGCAGTTAGAGAAAAGAAACAAATTACATACAAAGGAAAGCCCATCAGAATCACAGCAGACTTCTCAACACAAACCATCAAGGCAAGAAGAGCTTGGAGTGACATATTCCAAGCCCTAAAAGGAAACAGCCTCCAACCCAGATTGATATAGCCTGCAAAACTAGCTTTCAAAATGGATGGAGAAATAAGATACTTTCAGGACAAAGAGCACCTTAGGAACTTCGTGAATACCAAACCAGCACTCCAAAGAATTTTACACAATATTCTAGGAACAGACACTGAGGATCACAACCCCACCAAGCAAAGCAGAATGAACCCATCTGTCATGACAAGAAACTAAATGTAAAGGGGGAGAACCCAACAAAAAGAAAAAGTCATGGCAATGACAAGTCAATATGTTTCAGTTATAACCATCAAAGTTAATGGCCTCAATTCACCAATCAAAACAAATGGACTGGCAGAATGGGTCAAGAAGCAAAATCCAACAATATGCTGCATACAAGAAACACACTTCATTCAAAAGGAAACTCATAGACTGACAGTTAAAGGGTGGAAAACAATACTCCATGTGACAGGAACCCGAAAAAAAGCAGGAGTAGCTATCCTCTTTGCAGATCAAGTACATTTCAAACCAACACTGATTAAGAGAGATGGAGAAGAACACTACATCCTTGTAAAGGGAAGAATCCAAGAGGAAGAGGTGACAATCATAAATATCTATGCACCAAACACTAGTGCATCCACCTATATAAAACAAATACTAATGGACATGAAAAGTCATATATGCGCTAATACAATTGTAGTGGGGGACCTCAATACCCCACTGTCACAAATAGATAGATCAACTAGACTAAAAATAAGTAATGAAATACTGGAACTCAATCGAACTCTTGAACAAATGAACTTAACAGATGTTTACAGAGTCTTCCACCCCACAAAATCAGAATACACATTCTTCTCAGCTGCCCATGGGTCATTCTCCAAAATAGACCACAAACTCATGCATAGAATATGTTTAAGCAAAGGAATTGAAGTTATCCCCTGTATATTATCAGGCCATAGTGCAATGAAATTGGAGAGTCATAGCAAAAGAAACTCAAAAAATTTCATAAACATGTGGAAATTGAACAACACACTTCTGAATAATCAATGGGTTACAGAGGAAATTAAAGAAGAAATCAGACAGTTCCTTCAATTAAATGACAATGACAATACAACATATCGGAATCTATGGGACACAATGAAAGCAGTCTTATGAGGGAAATTCATAGCAGTGAATACTCATATTAGGAAAACAGAACGAGCCCAATTAAACAAGCTGATACCGAACTTCAAACTTCTAGAAAAAGAAGAGCAGGACAATCCCAAAGCTCATAGAAGGGAGGAAATTATATAGATCAGAGGAGAAATCAATGGAATGGAGACTAAGAGAACAATACAAAAAATCAATGAAGCCAAGAGTTGGTTCTTTGAAAGAATCAACAAAATTGACAAATCCTTAGGCAACCTTATCAGAAAAAGGGAAGAAAAGGCCCAAATCCATTCAATTAGCAATGAAAAGGGTGAAATTACAACAGACCCAGCAGAAATCCAGAGGATCATCAGTACCTACTTCCAGAACCTATACACCGATAAGATGGACAACACAGAAGAAATGGACAGATTCCTAGATACGTATGAATTACCAAAGTGGAATGAAGACCTAAAAATTCTGAACAACCCAATATCAACCAATGAAATTGAAAATGTAATTAAAAACTTATCAACTAAGAAAAGCCCTGGCCTTGATGGCTTCACTGCTGAATTCTACAAGACATTTAGAGAGGAACTACTGATACTACTCTGTAAACTCTTCAATGAAATTGAAAGGGTAGCAATACTCCCAAATTCATTCCTGGAAGCAAGCATCACCTTGATCCCCAAAGCAGAGAAAGACCCAACCGAAAAGGAGAACTATAGGCCAATCTCACTAATGAACATAGATGCAAAAATCCTTAATAAGATAATGTCAAACAGAATGCAGAAGATCATCAAGAAGATCATACACCCTGATCAAGTGGGATTCATCCCAGGGATACAGGGATGGTTCAATGTATGCAAATCAATCAATGTAATACACTATATCAATACAGCCAAGGACAAAAACCATATGATTATCTCCATAGATGCAGAAAAAGCATTTGACAAAATTCAACATGCATTTATGATAAAAACCCTACAAAAAATTGGAATGGATGGTCTCTACCTCAAACTGATAGAAACCATCTATGAAAAGCCAACAGCCAGTATCATGCTAAATGGTCAAAAACTGAAATCCTTCACACTAAAATCAGGAACAACACAAGGATGTCCACTATCACCACTCTTCTTCAGTATAGTTTTAGAAACATTAGCCATGGCAATTAGACAAGAGAAAGAAATAAAAGGAATAAAGATAAGAAATGAAGAAGTCAAATTGTCATTATTTGCAGATGACATGATACTCTATATAGATCCCCAAATCTCCACCAAAAGTCTTCTAGACTTAATAACCAAATTCAGTCAAGTAGCTGGTTACAAGGTCAACACACAAAAATCAATAGCTTTCCTCTACACCAATGACAGACTCACTGAGAGAGAAATAGGGCAAATAATTCCTTTCACAATAGCATCCAAAAAACTGAAATATCTAGGGATCAACCTAACAAAAGATATCAAAGACCTCTTCTCTGAAAACTATGGCACTCTGAAAAGAGAGATTGAAGATGATATCAGAAAATGGACAGACATCCCCTGCTCCTGGGTAGGAAGGATTAATATAGTGAAAATGGCCATACTTCCAAAACTGCTATTTGGATTTAATGCAATTCCAATTGAGATCCCAGCAGCATACTTCATAGATCTCGAGAAAACAACCCAAAAATTCATTTGGAACAATAAGAGACCCAGAATAGCAAAAGCAATTCTATGTAACAGAGACATCACAGCGGGTATCACAATCCCCAACCTGCAGCTATACTACAAAGCTACTGTGATAAAAACAGCATGATACTGGCAAAGAAACAGACCTGAGGACCAGTGAAACAGATTAGAAGATGTAGAAACAATGCCAAACACACTCAGCTATCTCATCTTTGATAAAGGAGCCACACACCCTCACCGGAGGAAAGGTAGCCTCTTTAATAAATGGTGCTGGAAAAATTGGGTTTCAACTTGCCAAAGATTAAAACTAGACCTGTATCTCTCACCATGCACTAAACTAAAATCAAAATGGATTAAAAATCTAAGTATCAAAATAGAAACGCTGAACCAGTTGGAACAGAGGTTAGGTAGAACTCTTGAAGACATTGGTGTAGGGAAAGATTTTATGAACAAAACCTCAGTTGCCCATGAACTAGCAAAAACAAGCAACAAGTGGGATCCCTTCTTATTAAAAAGCTTCTGCACAGCAAGAGAAACCACCAACAGAGTAAAGAGACAACCCACAATGTGGGAAAAAATCTTCACCTGCTTTTCCTCAGACAAAAGTCTACTATCTAGAATCTATGAAGAACTTAAAAAGATCAGACCTCCCAAGTTTAAAGACCCAATCCAAAAATGGGCATCTGAAATGAACAGACATTTCTCAGACAAAGAAATAAAAATAGCAAATAAATACATGAAAAATGTTCAACATCACTGGTCATTCGAGCGATTCAAATAAAAACAATGCTGAGATTCCACCTCATTCCAGAAAGAATGGCTGCTCTCATGAAATCAACCAATAACAAATGCTGGTGGGGCTGTGGGGAAAGAGGAACCCTGCTCCACTGCTGGTGGGAGTGTAGACTGATGAAAGCACTGTGGAAATCAGTATGGAGATACCTCAAAGAACTAGGACTGGAAGTCCCATTTGACCCTGCTATTCCACTGCTGGGGATCTTCCCCAAAGAATTAAAAGAATCATACCACAGTGATATATGTGTGCCCATGCTCATAGCAGCACAGTTTGTAACAGCTAAAACTTGGAAACAGCCCAAATACCCACCAACTGGAGACTGGATAAAGAAAATGTTGGGTTTTTTAAATAAAATGAAGTACCACTCAGCCATTAAAAATGAGAAATTAGAGATATTTATAGCTAAATGGATGCACATTGAGGCGATACTCTTAAGTGAAATAAATAGGACACACATGAATAAGTACCGAATAGTTTGTCTGGTGTGAGAAACTGAAAGTGTCAATAAGGACTAAATGTATAATAGGTAATGTGAAATAGGAAGAAAAGAGGCAAAGGGGAAAGAAGTGGGAGGGGTAGGGGAAAGGAAAGAAGGGAATGGAATTAATATGAGAAAATGGAAAAATAGAAACAAAATCTTTGTAAATAGGGAGGAATGGAGGGGTTGAAGGGAGGGCTGGGGAATGGGGAAAAATAAGAACCAAGAGAGATTATGTAAAGGTGCAAATTTCCAATGATGAATGTCATTATATTGTATACCTAAAATGTACCAATGATTAAATAATCGATAATGTAAAATAGGAAGAAAAGGTCCAAAGGGGTAGGGGTAGTTGGAGGAGCAGGGGAAAGGAAAGAAGGGAAAGGAAAAATGATAAGAAATGGAAAAAATAGAAATACAGTCTTTGTAAATAGGGAAGGGTGGAGGGGATGAAGTGAGGGCTTGGAATGGGGGAAAAATAAGAACCAAGATGCATTATGTAAAGGTACAAGCTCCCAATGAGAAATGTAAATGTGTTGTATACCTAAATGTACCAATAAAAGAATTTAAGAAAAAAAAGAAAGAAAGAAACTGCAAAACTCCCACAAACACATGGAAATTGAATAACACCCTCCTGAACAACGAGTGGGTCACAGAGGAAATTAAAGAAGTAATTAGAAAGTTTCTACAAGTAAATGATAATGCCAGTACAACATACAGGAATCTGTGGGACACAATGAAAGGAGTTTTACTTGGGAAATTCATGGCAGTGAATGCCCATATTAGGAAAACAGAGAGAACTCAAATAAATAACCTAATGCAGAACCTGAAGCTCCTAGAAAACGAAGAGCATAACAAACCTAAAGCTTGTACAAGAGAGGAAATCATAAAGATCTGAGCAGAAATCAATGCAATGGAGACTAAGAGAACGATATAAAAAAATCAATGAATCAAAGAGTTGGTTTTTCAAAAGAATAAGTAAAATAGGTAAACCCTTAGCCAACCTTATCAAAAAAAGGAAAGAAAAGGCTCAAATCCATGCAATCAGGAAGGAAAAAGGTGAAGTCACAACAGACCCAGCAGAAATCCAGAGGATCATCAATACCTACTTTGAGAACCTGTACTCTAATAAAATGGAAAACACAGAAGAAATGGACAGATTCGTAGATACATACAAATTGTCAAATGAAGAAGGTATAGAAATTCTAAACACCCCAATTACAATGAGTGAAATTGAAAATGTAATAAAAAAATTTACCAAAAAAGAAAAGCCCAGGTCCTGATGGCTTCACTGCTGAATTCTACAAGACATTTAAAGAAGAACTATCACCATTACTCTTTAAACTCATCAAGGAAATTGAAAGGGAAGCAAAGCTTCCAAATTTATTCCTGGAAGCAAGTGTTACTTTGATTCCAAAACCAGGGAAAGACCCAACCAGAAAGAGAACTACAGGCTCATCTCCCTAATGAACATAGATGCAAAAAATCTTCCATAAAATACTGGCAGAATACAGAGGGTCATCAAGAAGATCATACACCCTGACCAAGTTGGATTTATCCAAGGGATGCAAGGACGGTTCAACATTCGTAAACCAATAAATGTAATACACTATATTAATGGAGTCAAGGATAAAAACCATATGATCATCTCAATAGATGCAGAAAAAGCATTTGACAAAATCCAACAACCATTCATGATAAAAACCCTACAGAAAATTGGAATAGAAAGTCTTTATCTCAACCCTGATTAAGGCTATCTATGAAAAACTGACAGCCAACATCATACTAAATGGTCAAAAACTGAAAACTTTCATGCTAAAATCAGAAACAAGGCAAGGATGGCCACTCTCACCACTCCTGTTCAGTATAGTTTTGGAAACATTGGCCACACCAATTAGAAAAGAGAAAGAAATAAAAGGAATAAAGATAGGAAAGGAAGAATTTAAATGGTCATTATTTGCTGATGGTATGATACTTTACATAGAAGACTGAAAATAGTCTGCCAAAAGACTTCTAGACCTAATTGACAGATTCAGTAAAATAGCCAGGTATAAGGTCAAAACTCAAAAAACAATAGCCTTTTTATACACAAATAGCAGACTCCCTGAAAGAGAAATTCGGGAAACAATTCCTTTCACAATAGCACCCAAAAAAGTGAAATATCTAGGAATCAACCTAACAAAGGAAGCAAAAGACCTCTACACTGAAAACTACAGCACTCTGAAAAATGACATCGAGGGAGATATAAGAAAATGGTAAGACATCCCTTGTTCCTGGGTAGGAAGAACCAATATAGTGAAAATGGCCATACTTCCAAAACTACTATACAGATTTAATGCAATGTCAATTGAAATTCCAACAATATGCTTCATAGAACTAGAGAAAACAATCCAAAAATTCATTTGGAACCAGAAGAGACCTAGAAGAGCAAAAGCAATTCTAAGCAACAGAGACATGGCAAGGGGTATCACTATCCCCAACTTGAAACTATACTACAAAGCCACTGTGATAAAACAGAGCATGGTACTGGCAAAGAAACAGACCCAAGGATCAGTGGAGTGGATTAGAAGATGCAGAAACAACTTCAGACATACTCAGCCACCTCTTCTTTGACAGAGGAGCCATCCACCCTCACTGGAAGAAAGATAGCCTATTTAATAATTGGTGTTGGAAAAACTGGATTTCAACCTGCCAAAGATTAAAACTACACTCATACCTATCAGCACGCACTAAACTAAAATCAAAATGGATTGAAGATCAAAATATTAAGACAGAAACTTGCTGGAAGATAAGTTAGGTAGAACTCTTGATGACATTGGCATAGGAAAAGACTTTATGAAGTCTTCAGTAGCACGGGAGCTACAGCAAAGAATCAACAACTGGGATCTCATCTTATTAAAAAGTTTCTTCACTGCAAGAGAAACCACCAACAGAGCTAAGAGACAACCTACAATGTGGGAAGAAATTTTTTAGCAGCTATAGCTCAGACAAAGGTCTACTATCTAGAATCTATAAAGAACTGAAAAAAATCAGATCCTCCAAATTCAAAGACCCAATTCAAAAGTGGGCATCTGAAATGAGCAGACATTTCTCAGACAAAGAAGTAAAAGCAGCAAATAAACTTATGAAAAAATGTTCAACATCACTGGTCATTCAAGAGATGTAGATTAAAACAACACTGAGATTCCACCTTACCCCAGAAAGAATGGCTGTTATCAAGAAATCAACCAATAACAAATGCTGACAGGGGCATGAGGAAAGAGGAACACTGCTTCACTGCTGGTGGGAGTGTAGACTGGTGCAACCACTGTGGAAATCAGTATGGAGATACCGCAAAGAACTAGGGCTTGAGGTCCCACTTGACCCAGCTATTCCCTTGCTGAGTATCTTCCCAAAAGAATTTAAAGAATCATACCACAGTGATATATGTGCATCCATGTTTATAGCAGCACAGTTCATAATAACTAAAGCTTGGAAACAGCCCAAGTGCCCATCAACTGCAAACTGGATAGAGAAGATGTGGTTGTTTTTATAAAATGGTGTACTACTCAGCTATAAAGAACAAGAAACTAGAGACGTTTATAGCTAAATGGGTGCATACAGAGGCCATATGCCTAAGTGAAATAAAGAGGACACACATGTGTAAATACCAAATAGTTTTTCTGGTGTGAGAAACTGAAAGTGTAAATAAGGATTAAAATGATTAAAATGATAATTTGAAAAAGGAAAAGGTCCAAAGTTGTACGGGTGGTGGGAGGCGAAGGGGAAAGGAAAGAAAAGGGAAAGGAAATATTATGAGAAAAGAAAAAAAATGAAAATGAAATCTATGTAAATGGGGAAGGGCACAGGGGGTGAAGGGCACACAGGTAATGGGGAAAAAATGAGAACAAAGACACATCATGTACAGGTACAACCACCCAATAATAAATGTAAACATATTGTATACCTAAAATGTACCAATAAAAGAATTTAAAAAAAATAAAAAGGTGCTAATAGTTTATTTGGTTGGATGGCTTAAATATTGATCAAACGATGGCCCACTATGAATGTGGTGGAGATGCCTGATATTTCTTGGTTCACTATAGCTGGGGAAATGGGAATGCTGGAGTGAATTTGCCAATAAAGCCTACTGTTTCACATGGAGAGGGTCCAGAATAGGTACCCTTCACCAATACCTTAAGAAAGACATTTCTGAGGGGAGCACCAGCGTTTTTGAAGAGCTTCATTATTGCTCTTCTTTGTATGCCAGACCTTGCAGTGGGGAGCACAGTCACTCAATTGGGAAACTTAAATGTGATGAAGTGGCAACCCACAACTGTCAAAGGCAAGGTGGGTGTACTTACCATAATGGACAGCAGAAGCAAAACAATCATCAGAATAGTCTGACTTGTGTAGATCTATTGTATTGGCTAATTAGTCACTGTGTTCCCAGAAATGAAATAGATAGGAAGCTTATTACATTTTTACTGGATTTATATAAGCAGAAAAATTTCAGGGCAAATGAACAGAATCTGTCTCAAATTTTAACAACGGGGAATCATGGTCTCTCAACCTATTTACAGACTTGAGGAAATTTACAGATCCAGAACCCTTTGAATAAAGGGGGGACCAGGCCCCCTTTCATGCACTATAACCAAAAAGTTTACTGTTATTCTTTCTACACTCCTTCCCCAGAAGGACCTATGGCCTTTTGTCTGGGTTACCATACATTGGAGAAAAGGAAATGGTCAAACATTTGGGGAACTACTGAACACTGCTTCTGGACTAATGCTGTCTCCAGAGATTCAAAATATCACTATGACCCTCCAGTAAGAGTAGGGGCATATGGTGGTCAAATGATCAGTTGAGTTTTAGCCAAGGCCTGCCTCAAAGTAGGTCCAGTTTAGTTTTGAATCCCTCCTGTGGTAATTTTCCTATTCCAGAATGCATTAGGGTAGATATACCCAGTATTTGATAGAATCACCACATTGGTTTCCTAACCTGTGGAATGAGGGTTATTATGGACAAATGGTTATTAAAGGACAATTGGAAGCTATTGGAGTTGTATTCATCTAGGAAAGCAGCAAGTGAAAAATAATATCATATTCCTGCGGGGATTGCATAGACTGATATCACCATCAAGAA
Organism: Heterocephalus glaber; assembly: GCF_053883595.1. NCBI lineage: Eukaryota > Metazoa > Chordata > Mammalia > Rodentia > Bathyergidae > Heterocephalus > Heterocephalus glaber. The sequence continues at coordinate 19,936,841 of NW_028258333.1, forward strand.
CTTGAAAGATGCACGAGTGGTGGTTCCCACCACATCCCCATTTAACTCTCCTATTTGACCTGAGCAGAAGACGGTGGATCATAGTACATGATGTAAATTATGATAAGATTAATCGAGTGGTGACTCCAACTGTAGCTGCTGTACCAGATATGGTTTTCTTGCTTAAGTAGATCAACACATCTCCTGATATCTTACATGTAGCTATTGGTGGTTTTTTCTCCATAACTGTCCAACAGGAACAATTTGCTTTCAGCTGGTAAAGCCTACAATAGATCTTCACTATCTTACATCAGGGGTATATCAACTCTCCAGCCCTGTTACAACTTGTTCCCAGGGATCTTCATCATCATTTTCCTCCAGAAGGCATCACACTTGTCCATTACATTGATAACATTGTACTGATTGGAGCAAGTGAGGAAGAAGTAGAACTCTGAAATCTTTGGTAAAGCATTTGTGTGTCAGAAGATGGAAAATAAATCCAAATAAAAATTTAAAGGTCTTCTATCTCAGTGAAGTTTCTTGAAGTCCAGTGGTATGGGGCATATGGATATATTCCTTCTAAGGTAAAGGATAAGTTGTTCAATCTGGCACCTTCTACAACCAAGAAATAGGCATAATACCCAGTAGGGCTATGTAGTATTTGAGGGCAACATGTCCCTCACTTGGGTAAGTTACTCTGGCCCAGTCACTGAGTGACTCAGAAAGCTGCCAATTTTGACAAGGCCCTGAAACAGGTCCAAGCTGCTGTGCAAGATTATCTATCACTTAGGCCATATGATTCAGCAGATGCAATAGTACTTGATATGTCAGTAGGAATATATGTGCTGTTTAAAGCCTCTAGCAGGCCCCCAGAGGTGAATCACAGCAGAGGCCCTTCGAATTTTGGGACAATACTCCTTATCATCTGCAGACAACTACTCTCTTTGGCCTGCTACAGGTGTTAACCATTGGGTCTAGTGGCCCAAACGCCCAGGGTTCCTGGTGCTGCTATACTGCCTTTTGTCATCTAGCATACACCCATAGCCTCATGGGATATAAATTATGGTCAGTTGACAGAGGAAGAAAAGACGAGGCCTGGTTTACAGATGGTTCTGCACATTGTGTGCACTTGAAAGCGGACTGTTGGAGCAAGTTACGGATGGTCTCATAAACACAGACGTCTTCCCAAGGCTGACCTGGCTACAACCACTGATGAGTGCCAGTCTCCCAGCAACAGAGACCAACACTGAATCCCTGATATTGCACCATTGCCTGGGGTGATCAGCCTGTAACTGGATGTCAATTTGATTATATTATGTCATTTCCATTATAGAAGGGGCGTTTTACCTATAATGGAATTGAAATATACTTTCCCATACATAATGCTTCTGACTAAAGTATCGTTCATGAACTTACAGAATGCCTCTGTCATGGTATCCCATACAGCAATGCTTCTAATCAACAAATATGCTCACAGCCAAAGAAGTGTGACAATGGGCTAGTGTTCACAGGTCTTGCCATTTTCTTCACCATCCAGAAGCAGCTGAATTGAGAGAACTATGGGGTACCCTTTTGAAGATGCAGTTACAGCACTAGGTAGGTAGCAATACTTTGCAAGGCTGGGGTGAAGTACTTCAGAAGGCTGTATGTGCTCTGAATCAGTGTTAAATATATGATACTGTTTCTCCCATAGCCAAGATTCACATTATCAGGAGCTGAGACTTGAAATGGGAATGGTATGACCCACTGTTACACCTAGTAATGCACTAACAAAATTTTTGCTTCCTGTTTTCTTGACCATATTCTCTGCTAGCCTAGAACTTATGTTCTGCTAGACTAACAGTCATAGTTCCAGAGAGGGGAACATTTCTGCCAGTAGGCACAATAATTATCCCACTGATCTGGAAGTTAGGACTTCCCCCTGGTCATTTTGGTCCCTGAATACTTCTGAGTCAATAAGCCGAATAAGGAGTTAGTATTGGTGGGGGTTTAAGGAGATTTGTCCAAACTACTAAGGAGAAAGTAGACTACTATTCCATAATGGAGGTAAAGAAGAATAAGTTTGGGGATACAGGAGTTCCCTTAGGGTGTCTCCTAGTATTATCATGCCTTGTTATTAAAGTCAAAAGGAATTTACAACAATCCGATCTCAGCAGGATGACAAATGGCCTAGAACCTTCAGGAATGAAAGTATGGCTTACTCCACCAGGTACAGAATCAAGACCCACTGAAGTGCATGCTGAAGGCCAAGGGAATGCAGAATGGGTTGTAGAAAAATGTAGTTACAAATACCAGGTAAAACTAGCTACAGAAAGAAAGAGTGTAGTTCTCATGAGTATTCCTTTCCTCTTTTGTTAATATGCTTTTGCATATATACACATATATTAAGCAGACATATTTGTTTATTTGTGACATAAATTGATTAGTATTGGCATTTAAGTATCGTTAAATCAACATCATAATATACAAGTTACAGAATTTTAGAAGAGTAGGCATTACCCAAAGAAATAGCTTTCCTCCCCTTCTTCTTCTTCTTCTTTTTTTTTTTTTTTTTGTACCAGGGATTGAACTCAGGACCTTGCACTTACAAGGCAGGCACATGGTGCCAATAAGCTAAATCCCCAGGCCCTTCCTACCCTTCTTGAGAAGAAATTAGTGAATTTCCATTTTTACACAGGATGGTTGTATCATGCTAGGTGTAATTGTGAACGTATATTTGGAGACTAGGTATGGTTTAAGGAGATGTGTCTGGTTGTCATGCTGACAAGGGGAGGATTGTGAGCATTAATTATAATATGTCAGCTTGACTGGAGTAAGAAAAGCTTAGATTAGTAAAGAACAACTCTATGTTTGTTGGGTGTTACCAGAGATGATTGGCATGTCGGCCTGCAAACCGAGGGGAGAAAAATAACCCCACTTTGGGAGAAAAGTCACCCCATTGTGTGGATGGGATAAAAAGAGGAAAGAAGAAAGTATGTGCATTTTTAAGAGCTCCAGTCTACTTGATCAGGTGCATCTTTTGCTGCCATTGTTTTAGAATATCAGTATCTGGTTTCTTCAGCTTTCCAATGCAGACTTGCACCAATGACTTTACGCTGAGCTTCCAGGCTTTGACCTTGGACTGGTGCTGCACCTTTGACCCTTCTGACCCTGCAGCTTCCATCTTGGACTGAGCAGCTATTGGATGCTTTGGCTCTTCAGTGTATAGATGGCTACTGTGGACTCTTCAGCTTCTAATCCTGTAAGCCCACTAATAAATGCCTGTGCACAATTATACATATATTTTCTACTGATTCTGTTGCTCTAGAGAATCTTAACCAATACAATGCCCTTTCAATGTCTTCTTTTCCAACCTATCCTTTAGTCTGCTTCTTGGAATAGAAATGAGTGACTTGGAATAGAAATGAATGACTTGGAATAAATGGCATCCCATTTTGTTCACATTTGCTTTGAACCAAAGAGAACATAATTTAGAATTATTGGATCAGTGAGCCAGTCTTTAGTCTGTGAGGATTTAAAGAGTAGTCACTGTATAGGGCCTACTTTATAAGCCTCCATTATAGGAAAGAAATATATTCTTTTAAAAATTTAAGTCATTGAAATTTTTTTATACTTAACTCGCCAGTAAACCTAGTCCTAATACAGATGCTAATTATGACCAGTGAGTAGAAAGATTAATTATTCAGTAAATAAAAGCTGTCTATATGGAAGAGTCTTGATATGTCACACTTAAAAATTAAAAACAAACATTAGAAAGAATTGGAGAAGATTTCATTTCTTGGAGTAAGATCAGCCTTTCTAAGTAGGATGAGAACTTACAATTCATAAAGGAAATTAATGAATTTGAACACTTGAGAAAAGTACATTTCTTTAGGGAAATGTACATACATATTTTATAAGTGCAATAAAGAGATACAAAACAAATAGACAATATTTTGTATAAATGTGGCCAAGGACAAATTTCTTAAATGTAAAAGGATAGATGACAGCTCAAGTAGATACTGAACAAAGGATATAAACCAGGAACCTACAATAATTGTTATTTTATTCACATGAGATAAAAGAAAAAAATTTTAAAGATATCAAAAGAGAGAAAAAGACCAAAAATAATTGGGGCTTCAGTGTTCTGTGGAATAGTACAAGACATCTATAATGAAAGACAGCCAGACTAAGCCACCTTCATAAGGCAGACTAGAAAGTTTACTATTTCCCCAGTGAAAGTTCCAGTGACGATGAGGCATTTGGTCCTCATTCCTTCACTGTGAAAAGGAAAATGTGACCCAGATGCCACTCCTTGCCTGACCTTTGCAGTGGGTGTCAGTGTCCCCAATTCAGAACCTGAAATGCTTGAGAATTGTGCACATGTTTGGCAAATATCTAGGGGATCTTTTGTTTTCATTCCAGAATCCATGGCAGTCAGTTAGATTTAGAATCTTGCTTTTAACACAAAACTTTTCTTCATCACTTTTTCTCCTTTTTTCTTCTTCTTTTTCTCTTGATCCTTCTCTGTCTTCATACTGTCGTTTCTTTAAATCCTTGTTCACTGTTTATGATCACATCTCTGCTTTCCGTGATGGTATCTGTAATTTATGTTGTCTTGTATATTGCTTTTCTGTAAGGGAATTCTAGTGAATACATTTTTTCACTGCTTTCATGCACAAATAACTTATGAAAATGCTATTACTTGGAAAATGCCCAATTAATTCCTTAAGAGAAACCTGAAGATCTGCTACAAATAGAATATGTCTTTAGGAAATAATTAGAGAATGAGGCTTAATAAAAGTGATACTTTCAACAGTTAAAAGAATATCAGATCCTTTAAAATTTAAAGTACTTCCAAATATTTTGCGATTGTCAAAATCTATGAAGTAATACTAAATCTTGTTGAAACACATTAGAATAAGTCACCATATGCTTGTGTTAGGGCAGCCCAAGGACAGCAAGGATGGTTTCATCTGGATTTTCTCTTACAAATCACAATCATCTTGCAGACATGTGGTCATCCTTGTCATAGGTCTGGTGCCTCAGAAGAGGACTATGAGATGAAAATCAATGTACAAAGATTTCTGAAGAAAGTTCTCCCAGAAGACAAAGAAGGAAAAGAAACCAAGCAAGGTGCGTATTTAAATAAAGCTCAGTGGAATGAAGTATCACTCTAATTCTGTAGCATTGGAGTGTCAGTTTGTCTGATCCTGTGAAAAAGGCTTTCCCACATCAACTCCTAGACAATTCTGGATTCCTATGCTTGCACATAGGAGAAAGATGGCTCTCCTTAAGGGCTGTCCTTCAAAATAGAAAGTCCCCTAAGAGGTCAGTCTTCAAGCCAGACTCTTAAAAACAAAAGCACTTCAAAGGCAAGGAGTAACACTGTGGTAATTTTAAAACATCTCTGTGGATTCTTCAACATTCTTTCCACTACAGGGAGTCTAATTCTCCTTCCCTTAAATATGGCTTGACTTAATGTTTCATCTCTAATGAATAGAATGTGGCAGAAGTGACATTGCATGAATTCCAGGGCTAGGTTTGTAAAGGAGTTACACTCCAATTCTGGCTGTTTCTCTTAGGCTGGTCTTGCCTGCAGAACTCAGACAATATGTAATGAGGAAGCTCAGGTCCCAGGCAGATGCCTGGCTGATAGCCCCAACTGAGGTCTAAGCCAATAGTCAGCATCAATCTTAGACATGAATGACGGAGACTTCCAAAGATTCCATCCTCCTGCCTTCCAATTGATACCTCAGAAATCATATACAGAGGTCACTTTGCCCCTGTTCTGCCTGGTTTAAACTCTTAACCAGAAGAGTCCATAAGGATAATGAAAGATTGTTTTATGCAATTCTGTATGAAATTGATATATGGGTAATTTGTTACATAGCCACAGGCTCTGGAATAGGTATGAACAATTTAAGAATTTATGTGGAAGTTTCTGAAGGAATATAGGTGGAGCCTTGGCATCTCTGACAGTTACTAGTGATGTTTTTTGATGAAAGTATTGTAAGTATCATTTGCGTATCAGAGATGCCTAGATGCACTCATTGGGTAGTGTAATTTAGTGGAAAAAATATTAGCAATGGAGTTATAAGACCTGGATTCAAATTCTGGCTTGACCGCAAGTCCTTGAATGTCTCATAATGAGTTTTCTAATTGGTTATATAGAGATAATTATGTCTGACAGAGTTGTTTTTCAGGACTAAATAAGATAAAATATTAAGAGTATCTGAGAGAGTGTGAAGAGTTTCAGCAAGGATTGTACTTTCTTCATCAGGTGTGTCCCCACTTCACATAGAAGAATGTTATTTCATTCAATTGTTTCTAATAGGGGAGAGGTTCAGACATTTTTCTTGACTTAAAAAATTGGATCTAAGATTTTATTCCAATGTTCCTAACACTTCATTTGTTCATTATGACAACCAGAATGTGAACTCCTCAAGGACAAGTAAATTGTCATATTAACCTTTAATATCCAGGAATAACTGAACAACTAGACTTTATGAAGTTTGCAGATGGCAATTTATTTTCTAACTTCCCATTAAAAACTTATAAGAGCTGAAAACAAGGTTGTACCAACACAAGATTTTGGAAGATCCTGTCATTTACAGTGGAACCACTGCCATTGGTATTGGACTTCTTATATCTGTCTACCTTGCCACCTTACATGAGAATGATTTATGGTTTTCTAACATTAAGGTATGGGATTTCTATGATGATTATATGATGTATTCATTGACATCTCCAATAGTTAGCCATGTAGATGAACCAAGACACAGTTTCGCCATAAAGAATCCAAGCTCTGGAAAGATTTAACTCAAGAGTAAAAACAAAACAAAACAAAAAATTTAGATCTATTAGAAAATATTTTTCCACTTCATTAATTATCTTAGAGGATATTATTTCCCCAATACTAAGTAGATGACTTTTACAGTGAGTATCTTAAAGAGCATTTACAGTCTTTGATTAAGACACCATTCTAACAATGTAGCATTCTCCATTCTAGAAATCATCTTGACTGTTGGAAATATTGTCAAAATCATAGTTGGTAAACCAGGAATGAAATGTATCTTTATTAAGTTATTCAACAATTCTGAAGTTTTCATTTGAAACTGCTCACAGATTTTTTAAAGCTATTAATTTTATACAAGGCAAGGAAGCCATGTCTAGACAAATGTTCCTTAAGAAAAATGTTTGAAATAAAGCCTTTTCTGAAATGGCTATACACTATTGGGCCCTAGGAGTTTGCTTTGAACTCAATGAGACATTTGCTTTATTAAAAGCAAGCTAGTGTTCTATAAATTAACCAGATTTCAGAGAGTTCTGATTTTTGTAAAGAACAAATTTTCTGAGGTATGAAAAACTGGAGTTTTGTTAGCAGAGAGGCTTTTTTAGAACATTTTTGAGGATCTTTTAAAAATTTAATAGGATTTGTGGACCCATGCACATAAAAAATGAAGCAGCTACCTTTGGTCTGAAAATGAGTATAACATGAATATACTAAAAAATAAAAATAATAACACTTGTGATTTGTAGTGGTATATTATTTGGTTTTAGGCAAAATGACCTGCCAAAACCATGGAATTTTAAAATCTTATTTGGCTTCCATACTCTACTTTCTCAAAGAGCTGTGTTTGACCATGTTGATATGATACAAACAAATTTTGATGACATGGAGTAACTAATTCAGTTGAATTCAAGATTATTATGTAACTGAGTATAGCCAGTTTACTGTGCCTGATAATAATTTTCTAGGAAAAGTCCTAAGGTCAGATTCAGGTTATAACCTGCATGGTTTTTCCATCTTCTTCAGAACTATTTCCACAAGGGAAACAGGGAGAAATGCTGTAATAAGCCCTCATACCATAGTTTGAAAGGTGACCCATCAAAACACCTCACTGACAACATCCCATAGGAGGGGTGAAAGAAAATCTCATTTAGAAATTTTGTGAGAGAGTCCTCAACTTCTTTATAACTCTGCTACCACTCATTTTTATTTATTCAATAAAGCACTGAGTGCTTATTATGTGCCAGGCATAATTCCAAGCACAGAGAATACATCAGTGAAGGAACAGGGATTTAGTTCAGTGGTTCTGCCACCTGCCTTGCAAGCTCAACATCCCAAGTTTGATACCCAGTACCAAAAAAAAAAAAAAAAAAAAGAATATATCAGTGAAAAACAGATAAAGATCTTTGCCTTTATAGAACACTCATTATAGGATGAAGAAGCAGATGATAAATAAAATACATAATGTATCTGATTATGTGAACTAGGATAGAGAAACATGAAACAGGGTAAGTGTAGAGGACAGGGTTATTTTACATGGAGTGGTCTGGGAAAGTTTCATGAAAAAGGTAACATTTGACAGAAAACTGAAAAAATGAGGATGAATAGATGAAGCCACTCAGCTACCTGAGGAAGAGCAGTCCAAGCACTAAGCAGACCAAATTCCAAACCTCTGAGGTATTAGTAGGCTTGGCAAATAAAGGGAATGGTGAGAGGTCTACCAGAGCTGGAGTAATGGCAGTAAGGCGGGAATCAACAAGGATGGGAATGATGGAGGGAATGGACCAAACCTCACAGTTAAATTTATGAGGGAAGGCAAGAATTCAGGGACCTTGTGAAGAGAAAGAAATATGACAGCAAGAATAGAATCTATGGAAATGCCTCCATGTAGGAGGTCAACAAGGAGAAGGAGGAAGTTAAGACTGAAAGAATATGACAAGGAAGATTCCAAGAGAACAGTGTCACAGAGCCTCGGAAAGAGATATTAATAAAAGAGGAGGTGTTCAACAGTACCCACTGCTGCATAGTGTCACCTCTTTCATATTCCACAGGAAGGCAAAGACTGAATCAGGCCTTTCAGTTTCTTTGGTAATTATTATTAGAGAAATCTTTGAAAGGAGAGTTTCCCCTGCATGGTGGGGGAAGATATTAGTTAAAAGTGTCTAGTGAAGAAAAGCAAATAGAACATGTAGACTGCTCTGGTTGTTGCTGCTTGTGTGGATTTAGGATACATTTAGCCACAAGGTAAAAAAAAAAAGGGATAGGCTGATACTTTGAAAGTATAGAAGGTATTTCAAGAACAGCTATTGGCTTTCCCTCTTTGTGGATAAATAATCATTGGAGAACTCAGAATCAACCTGTTGCTCACACTCTGTTTTGGCTAGGGAACATATAGTATCTTACTGTTCACATCAAAAGACTTATTGGAATGAGACATAATCTTGCCTTTAGTCAGTTCTTAAGATAAAATTAGTTTCTACTCAGCTAGGGTTATTTATTCAGATGTTCTAAAAGACAGTCCAGCTTGGCACAAGTCCAAATAGTATTTCTAAGCAGACACTAATAAAACAGATAACTGATAATGGGTTTTGGTGAAAGAGTAATCGAACCTTTTGGCTGTATTTCATTCTGCAGTGATTATAAAGTACATACTGGGTCTTTTTTATTATTAAAACTTCTTAAAAATTTGGCTGGTGTATACTAAGCTAACTGGCAGAAACTTTAATTTTGTGCTTTGTATAAATCCTAGAGCAGAGCTGGCATTCAATAAATGTTATATATTAATATTAATACTTTCCATGTTACCTTCATTAAGTTTTTATATCTTAATTAAATGATTACACTGGAAGGAAATCAGATGATCGGATGATTGTAAACTATCTCGTTCACCAAAGTCAAATATCAACAAATTAAAATCCAGTGCACACACCTCATAATTGACCAAAGAAATCACATTTATGGCATTACATATAAGATGTGATTTGCTTTTTTCTTTTTAAATGAAGGAACAAAATGAACATCCAGTGGTGTTTTTGGCTGGTTGGCTTTCCCAGAATGTTATTAGAATATCTTTGGATCAGCCACATTTTGCCCTCATGTAAATGGTAAGAGGCTTAGCTTGAAACCTCCATTAGGAAAAGAAATTTTACAATGGAAAGTAGGATCCAGCTCATTGGTGCTATAGCCCACTGCCTCATAATAACCTATGTCACAGAGTAGATAAAAGGGAAGAGGAATGCCAAATGGATCAATCATACTGGTAAAGTTTCTGGCATGGAATGCTGAGAAATATAGAGCATGTCTTATTGATTAGGGTTGGAGGCTAAGGAAATTTCTGGGCTACTGCAAAGATCAGTTTAGAGAAAGGGGAGCCTTTTCGTTTCTAATTATCTAAATCATTGCTAAGTGTGAGTGAAGCTGGAGATAAGCAGAGGAGATTTTACAAAATATGCTGTAAAATCTAGAGGAAGACCACAGGCTAAAATTAAAATGCCACTGTTAAAAATGTAATCATAAATTTTCCAACTATTTTTGAGAAAATGATGTCTTTATTGGCTTATATTTTGTTTTGTAACTCATCAATTACAGCATTAATTGTATTTTGTTTTGAAAAACTGTGGTTTTTCAAAAGATATTTTGTATTAAAATCATACTGGATGTTCTTCAACTTACTCGGTTAGAATGACCCTCCAAAGGCCAGGTGTTTCTCCATTACACAGAGATGAACTAAGACCTTTTTGATCCAATGAACTTTTATTGAAAAATGTACTACATTTTTACTGTAGTGGATTAATGATCCAACAGTTGATTAACAACAGAAAATTAGAAGTAGCCAAGAACAGAGATATATATATATTCCAAACTCTAAAGTTAAGGTGGAAAAAATAGTTAAGGTGGGATGAATTCATTATGAGAATGTGAAAATGTTTATAATTTGGGAATGTCTGACTGATAGCCATTGTGAAGGAATGGGTCTTCAAAGAAGTATTGATATGGGGGTGGGAAATAGTACAGTTTCCATTTACATTCTTTCTTTCTTTAATAGGCTTTTATTTCTTCTATCCTCAGGTAAGGTTATATACCAAAAACTGTTAGTAGAGGAATGATTTTTGATTTTGAGTGCATTCTAAGTATTACATATTGAATGCTATCTGTGATATGGATGTTTCAGATGGCTTCTGTTTTCAATGTCTCCTACTCTGTTTAAAATCTCAAAATTAACAATATTTGTGGATAATCAGTGTTAACACAAATCCACAAGATTCATGTTTTTTAAATTAGCTCTATGATTCATAGTTAAACATATTTTTTCCATTAAAAATGAACAATTCAACTTAGCTTTTCTGGAATATGCTTAAATGTACTTAGGGCTGATATTGGTTAGGGCTCAGGTCTTCTGGCGGTGGCAAAATATCTTCATCATAATTTCTATACCAAAATTGTTGTTAAGAAGAATGAAAAAAAATAATACATGTTAGAAGAAAGTCGGTCAGTTCCTCTACAGGAAACCAGAATGTAGAAAGAGAAAGTTGCCATCTGCTTTTGCCATCTGCTTCTGCCTACAAAACATATTTACATAGCATTTGTTTTTATGGATGTTGTAAGAGGAGTGATGATTAATTAAGATGTTACATTTATTAAGATCAATTTCTTTTTAATGAAATAATTTAAGCCCATTTACAGTCCCTAATCTCAACTAGTCATTTTTATGTCATGTTCGACATGAACATAAATTTATTGGAGCAAGGCAAAAGCTACAGATGTTGTTATTTCATCACTTTTAAAATAATATGTCCTCTACTTTAAAAGACTTGCAGAAACATCTCCTTAGTTTGAGTTTTCTGCTATTGGTTTGTTTAGTATGTGTCATAGTTCACCTCTGTGGAAGCTTCAGGTGTAAGTACAGTTTAGGACAGAAGTTAGAAGTACAGTAAGTTGATAGTTTGTTAACTAATTTCTACTTCAAATTTTTTTAGTTTGTAAAGAAAAAAGCAATTAGGTCAGAAGTTTCAGCAAGAACTGGTGCCACGAGGCTAGAAAGCCTCACCCTCTCAAAGTTGTCATCTGTAAGTAAACTGTGTATGACAAATGTTCTTCTGATCAATCACTTACCCAAAGAAGGCCACATATTTAGGTTCCCAATTCCAGACATTCTTTCTTCAATGTTTTCTGAAGTTGATTCTGGTACCAAACCAAAGACGATTGTGGGTTCAAACTACTAGGAAGTAATTAGGTATTGATGAACTGTACTGTCTGCTGACATTATAGAGGATGAGGGTCTTTGGAGCTGAGATCTAAGATCCAGTATTCAGTATGGCAGACCACCCACAAGACCAGTCTTCTGACAACCTCCAGAAAATGTCTAATGCAAGATACCACGATCCAGGAAATAAAATCAACTAAGCACATTTTTCTTTAATAGAAAATCTTTTTCCCTTGATCCAAGCACACAGTCACACCCACACCCACACCCACATCCACACACACACCCTCATGTGAATATACAACCTACAATTCCTTCAATAGCATCTCTTTGATTCCAAATATCAAAAACGAATACAACATGACCTAATTATAACATTGTTTTCAGAAAACAAGCTGCACATAGCATAATGGAGAAAAGTGCCATTGTAAGAGAAGGATGCCAGAATGAGTTAAGAAAGACGTTCTGTTCTCAAGAAGCTTAGCATGAACTGACATAGGTAACATTTTCATGCACTGAGAAAGATAATATGTATGAGATGTGATAGAAAAACATGGAACATATTTAAATTAAAAAGACTTTACAGTAAAAGACATATTGCCATCAAGACCACTCAAAATATTCCTTCTCCCTATGAATACACTTACTCCATCATTCTTGCTACTTTCTGAATCAGTTCTGGAAGTCCTTTTTCATTACGGTCTTTAACTGTGCTGTTGGGGTTGCCTTAGTTTCCTGAAATATTACAAGGTTTACCTTTCAGGGTCATTTTTGACTTTGGGGAGGGGCCAGAAGTCACACAGCAAAAGATCTGGTGAATAAGGTAGATGAGGAGACATCATCATTTAAAGAATTTTTAATTTTGTTAGGACATGTTTGCAATATATAAAGTTTACATTCATCCCAGGAAGTAGATACATGTACATAACACAGCTTGTGTCTTAAAAACAAAACTCCTTCCCTTTCTTAGTTACTTTCACACTGCTGGGACAAAATATAGGAGCCCCAAAAGTCAAAGGAGGAAAGATTTATTTTTTATCTCACAGTTTATAGAAGTTTCAGTTCTTATTCAACTGGTTTCAAGGCATGGTGGCATGGTAGAGAAGAAACAGTTCATGGCATGGAAGCAGCAAGCCTTCCTTCTTCTTTGCCTTTTTATTCCATCCAGGCTACAAGCCTGTTGGTTGGTGTCACACACAGCCAGGGTGGGTCTTCCCTATTCAGTAAGTCCATCATCCACACCAAGAACTATACTAAATCAATCAGTGGACCAATCCAGTAACAAAAACCCATGAGCCAGTCACTCACTCCCAAAAGCCCACTTATGAACACATGAGGCACTGGGGGGAAATCTATGTAAGCTGTCACACCCTTTCTACCACCTCCCTCCCTCCATTTCTAAATTCCCTTTTTCTTAATTACATTCTTGTTGTTTTATTATTCTTAGCTAGTGTTTATGACATATAATGTTTATATTCATGTAATGTTTTTATGACCCTGCCTTTCCCTCGGATAGCACTAGGCAAGGGCATTCACTGTATTTTTTTATAATACTTTAAAAAAGACACTCATAAAAGAGAACTTTCATAACTGCATTGAGAAAATGGCAAGAACATCGAGATAAGTATTTTTGAGGGAGATCAATGGCAATGTGTTTTACTGTAATAAAAATTTAAAATTTAAACATTCTTGTATATTTGTCACTCCTTGTATATAATTCAAAGCAGAATTGATATAATAACTGTAAAGTAAGCAGAGAGTGTTAAAAAGACTCAAAGGTATATGGGAGATGTCTATTTGGCTCTGTTACCCTTAGGAATGTAGCATATAACTTAACTTTTAAAGACAGCAAGACATTAAAATACAATCTTGCTGAACTAACAGCAATATTTTTGTAGATGTATATAACAGCATTCATAAAATACTTTCATTAGTAGACCTTAACACTCTAATAATAATTAGGCATTTTATTTTTTACAAGATGATCAACAGTTTTTGAATAAATGAATGAAGTGCTGAAAATGGAATGGACAACTAAGAAACTGGCTGATTCCCAAATCCTTGTTCCTTTCACCAGAACATTCTGCTTTTTACATTAGTGCTCTTAACCTTGTCTGTACATAGAGATAATCTAGTGAGTCACCAGAGGTACTGACATCTACACACCATGCCTTTATATTCTGATTTAAGTGGTCTGGGGGTTATAAACTGGGCAGTTTTAAAAGTCCCTTAGCTGATTTTAATGTGCAGTAAAAGCTCTAAAAGATTTTGAGATAATGCAAGCACTCTTGTTTTCCAGACAAGAACTTTGGCAGTTGAAACAAGAAATATTCCATTTTAGCACAGTCTTTCAGGGTTGATCTAGATGACTTACATATAATTAATTCTCTTCATCATCAAGGATTTGCAAATGCAATATAAGCATGACTCTGTGATATTAAAAAGGTAATGTCACTACCTAAAGGTCGAGATACATCTAGGTGAATTAAAAAAACTAATTTTCATCACTTTATATGGCTTTCTTTAGGAAAATGCATATAGTCACTTGACAAAAGAAGAGCTGCCTATTATTTGTCTTCAGAACATTCCAAATGTCTTAAACAATATATTTCTCCAATTTGAAAGAGTTTCTTCTAAATTCTTGGGTTTTGTAGCTATACCTAGGTTTGTTCTGAACATTTCCAGCAGACCTATACATAGTGATCCCTTTTTATTCACTGTAACATGTTTGGATCAAGTATATACTAACTTTATATAGGCGATTTATTGTCCAACCCACAAAAAAGTCATATGAAAGAAAGGAAAATCTGAGATGTGTTATGTGGTCACTGCCAACTCTCCCAAAACTAACTCTCTGATGTCTTTATGTTCTTAACATCTGCATTTTGCTCAGTCTCCAGTGTGGTAGGAGAGGTAATAGAGGAGACAGATGAGAAAAAATAGAGGAAAAACAGCCTTCCAAAAACAGTTTAATAAATTATTATAATGTATCTTCATCAATCATGTTCAACTATGGTTTCGATTATTTATTTTTCTGTGAAGGTTTCAGGGTGAGTGAGTGAGGCTTTCTTTCAAGCTGTTTTATCGTTCTTTAAAAATCCGGGATGGAAAAAATTCTCAGACCTTGTTACTTAGATCCTAACTGAAGTCTCATTCCCACCAAAACCAACGAGAGGAAGAAGTATAGAGGAATGTCATGTTGAAACCTACAAATTCCTTTTTATTGGTACATAGGAGCAGGTCATTGACTCTCCTCCAACAAACTAACTTAGCTCTACTTTTTTCCCCTCACAATTGGAAAATGGTAATTGTTCTAAAGCACACAAGTGATTTGAATAAACTCTTCTACAGAATTATACTTGGGCAGTAGAAGTATAATCCTCCCAGGCTGTAAACCAGAGTCTCTATACACTGCAGTAAAGTAGCTTATTGTGGCATCATTGCAAATTATCTCTTCAGTTCTCATACTTTTGCACCAGACTTCAACTTCTAGTCACAACATGACTTAAATAGTTTGAAAATGAGCTCTCTCTCTATGTCAGCTGAGGGCGGCCTTTTCTGGAAGCCCACAGAAGATGGAATGTCTGAGATCCTGCAGATTTCCCTCTGGAGTTTTAAGACAGTCCACACTCCTCAGAGACTTGCCAAATTCACCAAACTCTTCATACATCTGACCCAAATTGTAGATTCTGCACAGGGCCAATCACCAAGCCAAACTCATCTGGTTCAAATGTATAATTTCATTTGTAAAACTGTCTGAATCTGGCAAAGAGAACAGCAGAACTGAGCACAGAAGCACAACATATGAGAACAGAAGCTGGGGATAGGCATGGGCTTAGAAGCAAGGAGCCTGCATGGCCTTGAAGTCCAGAATGGCTAAAGGCTGGTAAAGGTAATGTATAGTTTTATGAAATGATCTATTTTCTACATATTCAAGAAAGCTGAACATATAAATAATGACTAATGCTATTAGCACACAAATACCTCACTGCTATTATAAATTGGAGTCCTGCTTCAAGGGTCTAGGGCTAAAAGCAAAACAAAAATATACAGTCATGAGTCTAGGGATATGAGCATGGCAAAGGGGCAGGGGTGGGAATATATTTCTCAGTCACTCTTCAATTTCTGAGTGGGGGTGTTGTGTCAAAGGACCTCATGTTGAAGGACAGTGAGATCATGAGGTTCTATTTTATCACATCTGGTGGCCACATGTTCCCTTCATACTTTGTGATATGGAACCAACAGCTTTTCTTTATCTTTACTTATGGAGTGTGTTCAGTGTTTCTAAAATTCACATGACATGTCCAAAAGAAAACAAAAGAAAACAAGAGCCCTTGTACCTTGAAACATGTTAAAGGTTTATGCCTTCTGCTCCTTTTCCCCCCTTCCACTCCTTTTTTAAAAAAATCCTCATCATGATCTTAGTCACTGGCTTAATACAATGAAAGGCGATTAGGTCAGTAAGCTAAAAAGTAAGAAACATGTTTTTTAAAAAAAAATAAATTCCATTATGAAGGCAGAAAATCAGAAATCAATGAAAAATAATATCATAAGAAATTGCCAGAATAAGCAAAAATATCATTAAGACTTGGAAAAGACTAAAATCATATATACAGGTAATGGGGAAAAATAAGAACAGGTACAAGCATCCAATGATAAATGTAAACATATTGTATACCTAAAATGTACCAATAAAAGAATTTAAAAAATTGTCATATCAGATGTGAGAAAAAAGGAGAATGACTATAGTCCTGATCAACGATGCAAAGGAAAATAAAAGCATTTATTCAACAAATTTTTTGTTTGGTACCAGAAATTGAACTCAAGACCTTGCACTTGCCAGGCAGGCACAGTGCCAGTGAGCTATAGCCTCAGCCCTCAGCAAATATTTTTGACACTCTAGTTACTGTACTATTCTTGAAGCCTTATGAATTATTTATGAATTATTCATACAGTTGCACTATAAAATATTTAAAAATCAACCAATAGTAGAAATAACCTGTAATAGAAACAATAGAAGAAATACTGAACATAAAAAAACTATTATAAGTAATAAAAACAAGTGTCATGGCAGTTAGGAGAAAAAGAATTATATTGAAGGAATTATCAGAGGAAATTTTATAGAGTTTGTCAATTTAGACTTAACCATAAGGGATGAATTAAGTTACAGAAAATAGAGAAGAGAAAGGTCATTTGCCCAGAGGATGAAGATTCAAGCAATTAAAAGGAAGTGAAAATTCACACGGAGCATTTTGAGAATAGCAAGTAGACAACTCTTGTTAAAAAGTAACAAACAAACGAACAAAACAACCAAAAACCAAAACAAAAAAAACATGTAGAGATACTGAGAGTGATATTGAAAGATACATGAGGAAAAAGATTGTGAGGAACCTAGGCACCATACCAAGGACTGTGGGCATTATTTTTTTAGGTGATCAGAGCCTTGGGAAGATGTAGAATGAAAAAGAATTAGACATTAGAGCATTATTTTAGAGAGTCTCATTTGATAGGGTGAAGTTAAGTTAAGAGAGTTGGTCAAGAACCAGACATGGATATTATTTCAATGAATACATTTTTGAGTGCCTATTCTGTACAAAGAACTGTAAAAAAATATAGCATTTACAAAGATGAGTAAAACATGGACATGTCCAAGGAAAGTGTTATAGACTGATGGAAAATATATACAAATTACTTTTTAAAAAAGTACAGCCATAAAAAATTATCTACAGAGCCATGGTGGAGAAAACACTTGATCTGAGTTTGGAAGAACAACAAATATTCTCTAGAGGAAAGAATGCGAAGAGTCACATATGGCATAATCAACAATCTAGAGATAGAAAGAAAAGGAATGTTGAGAATTTCATGTAGAAATTTTCCAGGTAAGAAGAGGTAGAAGGTAAGGGAATTATTACCTGAGAGTGAGGGTAGTGCAAGTAGGGTAAGAAGTTTGTGAATCCAGATCAGGCAGTGGAATGGCTAGTGTTCAAACTGAGGCTCCAAAGTGTTAGTTGTAGGCAGAAGGATTTGTGTAACAGAGAGTTCTAGATGATTGCAGAAAATATAAAATTGCAGTGATCTGACATAAACATTTCCCTCCAAACACTTGGTAGTCTAGATGTAGTACTGAAAAAGGAAGATGTTTTATTTGATGCAGGTTTGAGGACTGACAGAGGAGGAAGGGTTAAAAAAAAAAAAAAAGCAAAGGTATTCAAAGTACTGGTAAGAATACCCTGAATAGAGAGGAGATATATTATAGTGTCTGAATAGTCTTAGCTAACAAATGCACTTGAAAGAGACAGAACTAAGAGAAAGACACTAACCTCTAATTATTTCTGAACTTTTTCTCAAAAATGCCTTTCTTTACTCACCATCTCTTTCATCCAGCAATTCTGCTTTCAGCAGTTTATCTGACAATCCAGATTCAAAGTATAGTCCCATCCAGAGGCAAAATGTATCACTGCAGGGCTGTCTATATGGGCAAAATATGGGGCTGGAGATGCAGCTCAGTGATAGAACGCTTTCCTGCATGAGGTTCTGGGTTCTATCCTCAGCTCCATAGAAACAAAAGAAAGTTACAACAATAGAAACAGGAGATAACATGAATTTTCATCAATATAGATCTGGGGAATAAATTACATCAGAATGAAATAATAGATTACTAAGCAGCAATCAAATGGAATGAGGCAGATGTACATGGACTAATATGCAATAACTCTAAAATATATTAAATGTAAAAGCAAGATGCAAAAGTGTATATTGTGTGGCACTATTTTGTATATTTAAAACAATATAGTGTTACACATATATGGATAGATACATATATAAATATATCAATAAAAGGATAAATTTTGAATATCATAATTATCTCTGGAGGTAGGGCAATAGCTAGAGGTAGTAGTCAAAAAGAAAGATTTATTGGAGCATATATATTATATATTTTTACTGTATAGGATTACATAAATATAAATTTATCTGTCATTTTATACTGTCCCCAAAGCAGTTGGGACAAGTGGGCAGACTGAATCAGTGACTCACATTCAAATATTTTTGTGTTTATATATGCAACTTTTTAGTATGCCCTGAGCCAGTAAAACCTTAATTTGAGGGTCAGAAAATAAAATTGGGCTCTTTGTGATAACAGTGGCATTTGGAAAAGACCCTCAGTTTGAATTGTCTTGCTGACAAATCCTGAGCCAAGAGAACATTCTATAGAAATATAAGTCCACCTTCTTTAGCACTTAGGAGATAGAATGAGTTTATAAATGTTCAGGTTTAAGTTTACCGAAACTTAAATAAAATGTTTTAAGTAACTTTTTCTTGTTTAATAGAAGTTCTTAGGGTTTAAGAAAAAAAGCTTGATTTAAACATCTCTGAGGGTATACTTAGTTACAGGGGAATGTATCTTATAATAGTGAAACTGTTAGTACTTTTCTCTGTTTACAGAATGTTAGAGAGAATTTTATGCTGGTCTGGAAATAGCACCTACATTTCAGACTCATTTCTAAAGAAACACATGCAAGATTCTGTAACTCCTATCTTGCTAAATAGGGATGTATTGAATCCATGGTGATACTATTTAGTGGGATGGCCCAAAAGTTCTATGAAAAGCTGTATCATATAGGCCATAAAAGGGAGATAGACTTGGGGATATCCTGAAAAAAAGTATAATGTACCACACAAGCAGCTTTTGTAATGCCCAAGTCTGGTATGTATTCATCATTCAAAACTAACAGTGATTACCGCCAAGGCCTACATTGTTTTCCATACTGATTTATATTGTGGTCACAGTGAGGGTACAAAGAAGAGGAGAAAGACAGAAAACTAGAAACCAAGAGAGAGACTAAAGTTTTATATTATTGCTGCTCTCCAGTGTTCTCTTCCCTAGATCACTTGGAATCAGCATATTCTGAAACATTTCAGCAGGGTCTACAGCCAGGATCACGGTTACACTGCAAATGTGGTGGGGTTGCCAGCTTTGAAGGTGTGCTATGAGTTTAAGAAGAAGCTCTGTTCTTGTTTTCTGCTCTGCATGTCTGTCACTACTGCTAAGACTCCATTGACGGGTTCCTTTTCTTTCCCTTTAACAAAGTGGAGAGTGACACATCCTTCCAAGTTTCATTCAAATATCCTTTCCACAGTGATTCTTTTGCTTTTCCAGGCATTATTCTTTGTGTTACTACATTTCTGTGTTCACACATCCCATTATAGCATTTTTCATAGAATTTTGTTATGCTCGTCTTAAATTCCTGTTTATAACAAAAAGTTGCTCCTTTGTTGTTGGACTCC
The DNA here is from genome assembly GCF_053883595.1 of Heterocephalus glaber. Taxonomy (NCBI): domain Eukaryota; kingdom Metazoa; phylum Chordata; class Mammalia; order Rodentia; family Bathyergidae; genus Heterocephalus; species Heterocephalus glaber. Next base: position 19,957,081 of record NW_028258333.1, read on the forward strand.
ATGTGGGCAGGGATGTCTTTTTGTCTTTGAATTTTGAATAGATGACAGTAACTTAGGGGGCCACAATCTCTCTCTGTCTCAGTATTGTCAGGTGTAATGCAGGAAGAATAATTTCAGTCCTGAAGGATTGTTTTAAAGATTTAAAAGATATATATACACAGTGCCAAGGAGAGAGGAAAACCAAGAGGGATTCAAGACCAAGAAAACAGAGTTGCCATAAACAACACTGAGGGGGCCACATTTGTTCAGACAGCTTTTAGAAGAGAGCTTCTGAAGAGAAGAATGAACATATAGTGAATGAATGAAAAATGAATGAAGAATGAACATATAGAAGTATGAGACATATAGTGAGAAACAGGAATGGGAGAGGGAGTGAGGTTGTGCATAGATCTCCCTATAAATTCACAGTACTAAGTTTCTCAAGGTCTCACTGCATCTTTTGTCATAAATGGGCTTGAAGTATAAAATGTATAATAGAGAGAAGTCTTTATGATTTGTCAAATGAAAAACAGCTTCAAAAGAGAACAGAGAAAGAAGTAGCAAAGTGGTAGAAACTTATATAATCTATGTACAACCTCCCATAAACTTATACATGTTCAGTGATAAATACGTTTTCTTAATATTTTCAATTTACACATATGAAAGAATCCATGCATTGATTCTTATGTAAAGTATAGAAAAAGAATCTGGAAGCTAATGAATTAAAGATACAAGTTTTACCCTCTTAATGGATATACTCTTTTGGGGTGATTTACCATATATCCCAAATTTCAAGCCCTACTTAGGTGCTGATGATGTTCAGACCTTCACCTCCAACCTGGCCTGTAGTTGGAGCTTCAGATTCTCATTCTCATTGTCCTCAGTGGGTAGAAGCAATCGTCTACATCTCAGATGTCATGCTATCCTCCATATTTACCCATCCACCTATATTCTTGGTCTCTGAATATGGGTACCACCTCTTGTTGCCCAGTCAGACTAACTGGAAATCTGCGGGTTACTCTGAATTCCTTTATTCCTTCCTTCCTCAGCATAGACAAAAGGAAAACAATGTGGGACATAAAAGAGAGCATCAGTTTAAAAGTCTGAAAAGACTTGGATTTTGGCATTGCCATTTAGTTGTGTGACCTTGATAACTTTATTCATAAAATAGAACTATCAATATTTCTTAAAAGGATGTCTACCAATTAGATATAATGCATATAGTGTTGCAGACTCCAAATTCCATTCAGTGACCCAAACATGGTTTTACTGTGTCATAGAACATTTAATGATTGGTTTATTTTTAAGCTCCCATCCGGCTCTAAGCAAAGTGAGAAGGGGATGCTATTATTTTTCCCTGATACTTAGAATTTAATGAATACCATAATTTTCCTCCCAAAGCTTTGAAAATATGGTAAAAAGGAAATAGAATAAAAGACACAAGAAAAAGTGACAAGGCAAATAATAATTTATGCTATTAAAGGAACAGACCTGAGGATCAGTGCAATAGATTAGAAGATGCAGAAACAACTCCAGACATGCTCAGCCACCTCATCTTTGACAAAGGAGCCAACCACCATCACTGGAGGAAAGATAGCCTATTTAATAAATGGTGTTGGAAAAACTGGATTTCAACCCGCCAAAAATTAAAACTAGACCCATACCTATCACCATGCACTAAACTAAGATCGAAGTGGATTAAAGATATAAATATTAAGACAGAAACACTAAACTTGTTGGAAGATAAGTTAGGTAGAACTCTTGAAGATATTGGCATAGGAAAAGACTTCATGAACAAAACCTCAGCAGCATGGGAACTAGCAGAAAGAATCAACAACTGGGATCTCATCTTATTAAAAAGCTTCTGCACTGCAAGAGAAACCACCAACAGAGCTAACAGAGAACCTACAATAAGGGAAAATATTTTTAGCAGCTGTACCTCAGACAAAGGACTACTATCTAGAATATATAAATAATTGAAAAAAATCAGACCCCGCCAAATTCAAAGACCCAATTCAAAAATGGGCATCTTAAATGAACAGACATTTCTCAGACAAAGAAGTAAAAGCAGCAAATAAATATATGAAAAAAATTTCAACATCACTCGTCATTCAAGAGATACAGATGAAAACAACACTGAGATTCCACCTCACCCCAGAAAGAATGGCTGCTATCAAGAAATCAACCAATAACAAATGCTGGCGCAGGTGTGGGGAGAAAGGAACCCTTCTCCATTGTTGGTTGGAGTGCAGGCTGGTGCAACCACTGTGGAAATCAGTATGGAGATACCTCAAAGAACTAGGACTAGAGGTCCCATTTGACTCAGCTATTCCCCTGCTGGGTATCTTCCCAAAATAATTAAAAGAATCATACCACAGTGTTATATGTGCACCCATGTTCATAGCAGCACAGTTTGTAACAGCTAAAGCTTGGAAACAACCCAAGTCCCCATCAACTGGAAACTGGATAAAGAAAATGTGGTTTTTTAATAAAATAGAGTACTACTCAGCCATAAAGAACGAAAAACTAGAGTCATTTATAGCTAAATGGATGCATACTGAGGCCATACTCTTGTGAAGTAAATAGGACACACATGTGTAAATACCAAATAGTTTCTCTAGTGTGAGAAACTGAGAGTGTAAACAAGGGTTAAAATGATTAAAATGAATAATTGATAATTTGAAATAGGAAAAAGGTCCAAAGACGAAGGATTGAAGGGAGGGGAAGGTGAAAGGAAAAGAGGGAAAAGAAAAACTATGAGAAAAGAAAAAAAAAGGAAGTGAAATCTATGTAAATAGGGAAGGGCAGAGCGGGTGAAGGGCACACAGGTAATGGGGAAAAAAATAAGAACCAAGATACATCATGTACAGGTACAAACACCCAATGATAAATGTAAACGAATTGTATACCTAAAATGTACCAATAAAAGAACTAAAAAAATGAATTTATGCTATTAGGCTTCATTTTATATAACTTGTTTAATATATACATATATTCACGTAAAAGAGATTCCTCTCCTGAAATTTGTGTAAGAATCCAATGCATGGACTCATACATTTAACACAGGCAGGTATTTTTCAAGAATATTTGAAAAAAAGAGATGAGGAATATAATAAGAAGAGCATGCAACAGTTTTCAGAGTAGAAGAAGAGTACAAAACATCTTAATGAAGAATCAGACAGAAATCCGTTAGACAATCAAAAACAAGGTTAATATGGAATGTTTGGTTTGGCTAGTTTGGGAGACAGGAGGGTGGGAGAAAGCAGAGCCAAGAATTGCATTTCAGTGACTCATGGCTTCTACAAAACCTGTGGCTTCTGAGAAATACAATTTAGAAGAAAATACCTATAATAAAGTGTGTGATACCATACCAAAAATAACATTCATGTAGAGGGGGAAGCCCTCAATTGATCTCACTTGCAAAATAGAACTTTCTCAGAAATCACTGAGAATCTACCTGAATATCTCAAGAGGAGGTTCATACGAGCTTATTTATCCATCATTAGTTCATGCATTAACTCACTCAGTGAATGTTTTTAAGTGTCAACTACAAGCTGGGGGTGGGCTGGGAAGGATAGATATGGGGGTAACAAAACAGGCATGATTCTTTCACTCTGGGAGCTTACAATTTAACAGGAAAGACAGAAAAACAAGACAAGAGAAATAAAATGCGATATCTTCTCTATTGAATGTCACACTACAATGCTGTGGAAAGAGATAGGAAGAGAACTTAATCAATCTGGGATTCCTTCATGGAAACACTTTTCTCAAGGCAAAGAAGAGGAAAGATTATCTGATAATGGGGATATTATAGGTAAGACTTTGAAGGTTAGGAATGAAAAGTTCAAAATGGGAAAAACTTGAAGATGAAAGAGCTAGAAATTAGGCTGCAGAGAGGAGCACAAGTAACCACATGAAAAGTCTAGAAATCCTTTTGGTACTGGGGGTTGAACTCACAGCCTTCGCACTGACCAACATTTCCAGCCTTTTTTTAAAATTTTGAGACAGAGTCTTGCTAAATTGCTAAGTTGCCCAGACTGGGCTTGAACTTGCAATCCTTCTCCCAGAGAGCTGGATCACAGGTGTGTGTCACCACACTGGCTACATTTTGTGGTTTTTTTGCACCAAGGATCAAACTCTGGACCTTGTGCTTATGAGGCAGGCGGCGGCAGCATGGAGCTAAATCCCCAGCCACTGGCTAAAGTTTTTTAACTGAACTAAATTGAGGTAAATTTAAATGCAATAAAATTCACACTTTTATCACAGGGGAAAATACCAGAAATATGTCAAAATCTATAAAATTATATTTTTCTGGTTTAAAAAATAAAATGCACACTTTTAAGGTCAAACGCATTTTGACAAGTGTATGCACATGTAATCTGCAACTCAGATAAGATTGCCAGTGTTCCTCTTTGATACATACAGGTAAAAATTGCTGTTTTCTATCACTATAGATTGTATTTGCTTGTTTCAGAATTTCGTATGAATGGTATGTTTCAGTATGAACTTTTTTAATTTGACTCAGCAGAGAATCTGTATGTGTGAAATTGCTTTGTGTCCATTTATTCCTTTTTATTACTGAGTAGCACTTGAGTTTTAAATGTACTATAATTTGTTTATCTAGACATTTACTGGAAACCATCATTATTTGGGTTGATTCTAGTTTTTGGCTAGTATGAGTTATGATACTATGAACCTTCATGGGCAAGCCTTTGTATGCATGAGTTTTCACTTGTCTTGAGTATATGACTAAGGTATGAATTCACACAAGTAAGTTTTACTGTAAGAAACTGGAAAACTATTTTCACAAGTAGTCACACTGTTACAATTTCTGACTCCAAACTCAGTTCTTTTTCCCTCTCAAAAATCATCGACCAATAACAAGACTATGGACCAATAGAGCAGTGAGAGAGAATTTTATTCTTGGCCAAGAATAGGAGAAATTGGAGATAAAACTCATAAATCAGCTTTTGAACCTATTGAGGGTCAGGGGATTATAGATACAGGGTAAAAGAAATGAGGGAGAAGAATTAGTCTAATAAAGGGTAGGGACAGTCATGTTTTTTCTAGGAATCAGGGTGCCACCTCTTTTTGCTCCTTTTATGATTCTTTCTAGTTGTCATGGCAATTTTCAACTGTCAAAGCCCTGGGGAGTGTCACTTAGCATGCAGATGGGATTATAATGAAGTCAGAGTTTGTCTAGTGGTCACATGGGAGCTGTCTTAGATCCAACCAGTTTGGCTAGCTCATCTAAGAGGAACTTCTGGCTTATAGGCATCCTGTCTTCAAAAATAAACAAGATTAGTGATAGATAGAAATTCAGCTAGTTAAGTAGATAGATTGGGGCAAAGTAAAAGCATTGTTTTAAATATTATCATTAATGTAAGAAAATTCTCAATTATCCACATCCTTGTCAATACTTTATATTATCAATCTTTTGTAATTTTAGTCTTTCTAGTTGGTGCAAAGTGGTATTTCATTGTAATTGTTAATTTTTCTTTCTATTATAATCAATGATTTAAACTTTGAAATGGTTATTGCCCATTTGTGTTTTGAAAATTTTGTTTACATTTTTACCATAAAAAATTGTATTATTTTATTATTGTGAAAGAATTCTTTATATATTGTTGATTCAAGTACTATGTCAGTTGTATGTATTGTGAATATTTTCTTTCAATATAAAGCTTACCTTTTTATTCCCTTTAATATCACCTTTAAAAAGCAGATAATTTTAATTTTTAAAATTAATTTTATTGGTACATTTTAGGTATACGTTATGATCACATTCATCATAGGGAGTTTGTACCTGTACATAATATATCTTGATTCTTCTTCCGTCCCCAATCCCCTCCACTCCCTTCAATTCCTCTTCACCTCCTTATCTAGAAAAACTTTGCTTTCATTTTTTCCTTCTATTCCCTTTTTTCTTTTCCCTTCCTTCCTTCCCCCTTTCCCTCCCTTGTTCCTTTCTCTATTTGAACATTTTTCTTCCTATTTCCCAGTATAAATTATAAATTTTGGTCCTTAGTTACCCTTTTGGTTTCTCACACCAGAGAAACAATGCAATATTTAAACATTTGTGTCTAATTTACTTCCCTTAAGCATATGGTCTCAAGGTGCATCCTTTTACCTAGAATCGTCTCAAGTGCGTTCTTCTTTATGGCAGAGAAGCACTCCATGGTGTTAAAAAAAACCTCATCCATTCATCGGTTCTTGGGCATTTGGACTGTTTGGAAGATTTATCTATTACAAACTGTGCCATCATAAACATGGATGTGTATACATTGCTATGATATGATGCTTTTAATTCTTTCAGGAAGGTACCAAGAAGGGGAATATCTGGGTCAAATGGCACCTCTAGTTTTAGTTTTTTGAGAAATCTCCACACTGATTTCCACAGTGGTTGCATGAGTCTATATTGTCACCAACAGTGGAGAAGAATTCCTTTTTCCTCACAGCCCCATCAATATTTGTTATTGGTTGGTTTCTTGATCATAGCCATTCTTTCTGGAGTGAGATGGAATCTCAGTCTCGAAAGATCACATTTGTACTTCTTTATTTTAGAAGTATCTATTCATTTCAGATGCCCATTTTTGGATTGGTCCTTTAAATTTGGGGGGGGGTCTGATTTTTGTGTTCTTTTATAGATCCTAGATATTAGTATTTTGTCTGAGAACAGCTGACAAAAATTTTTTCCCACTCTGTTGGTTGTCTCCATTCAGTTGTCGGTTTCTTTTGCTGTAAAAAAGCTTTTTAATATGATGAGATTTCAATTGTTGATGCCTTGTAATATTTCCTGTGTGGTCAGGGTTTTGTTCATAAAGTATTTGCCTATACCTATGTCTACAAGAGTTCAACCTATTCTGTCTTCCACAGATTTTGTCTTTCTATTTAATATTTAGATCTTTGATCCATTTCAATTTTAGTTTAGTGCAGGGTGAGAGATATGGGTCTAAATTTAATCTTTGGCATGTGGAGAGCCAGTTTTTCTGGCACCATTTATGAAAGAAGTTATCTTTCTTCTATTGACCCTCAAGATTTTTTTTTAAATCATGGTAGCTATGTAGTACAAGTTCCAATCAGGGTTGTGATACCCCTGCCTTGCCTTTGTTGCCCAGAACCATTTTTGCTATTCTGGATCTCTTCTGGTTCCAAATGAATTTTTGGGTTGTTTTCTCTAATTCTGTGAGGTATGGTGTTGGTATTTTGATCAAGATTGCATTGAATTTGTATAACAATTTTATGATTATGCCCATTTTTACTACATTGGTCCTTCCTACCCAAAAACGAGGACTATCTTTCCATTTTCTGATATCTTCTTTGATCTCCTATTTCAGAGTACTGTAGGTTTCAAAGCAAAGATCTTTTATTTCCCTGTTAGATTGATTCCTATTACATTTTTTGATGCCATGGTGAAAGATATGGTTTCCCTAATTTCTTTCTCAGTGAGTTGTGTACAGGGATGCTATTGATTTTTAAGTGTTGATTTTGTATCCAGCTATGCTACTGAATGTGGTTATTAAATCTAGAAGTCTTTTGGTGGAGTTTTTGAAGTCTTCTATGTATAATATCATGTCATCAGCAAATAATGATAATTTAACTTCTTTTCTTATCCTTATTTCTTTTATTTCTTTCTCTTGTCTAATTTCTCTGGCTAATGTGTTCAGAACTATATTGAATAGGAGTGGTGATAGTGGATATTTTTGTCTTGTCCTTGATTTTAGAGTGAAAGCTTTCAGTTTTTAACCATTTAGTGTTACATTGGCTGTTGCATGTCATAGATGGGTTTTTCAGATTAAGATAAAGACCATCGATTCCAATTTTCTATAGGTTTTTTTTTAAAAAATCAGGAATGAGTGTTGGACTTTGTCCATTGCTTTTTCTGTGTCAATTGAGATGATCATGTGGTTATCCTCAGGGGAGAAAATTTAAAAAGCATAAGAGGAAAAAATAAAGAAATAGAAGAGAAAGAGATTAGAAGCTAGGCCGAAGATTACACAAGCTTTGGGAATCTGTTGAAAAAGACAGGAGGGAAAGCAAGAAGGATGAAACAAGAATAGAACAAAACAACAAAACAACTAGAAACAATGTTCATATTCATATTAAAACAAGAACAAACACTCGAGAAAAAAAGAAAGCAAGAAAAAAAAGTCCACTTCAAGGCTTATCTCTGCTGTAATTGGTAGACAAAAGGAGGCAGACAGAGTCCAGATCCATGTTCCCTGATCCCGGAAAACTTGCACTTTAAAAGTCTACTGAAGTTCAGGCTGATCCTGGTTTCTGGCTGTGAGGCTGGGACCCGGGTTGTTCTTCCCATAACACTCCTCGTATTTCTTACTGTCTTGAATTCAGCTTCCTGACCCTGGGTGTCTCCCATGGCTGTGTCTCACCCTGACACTGGAAGCCCCAAGATGAAGCCAACCCTGGTTGCTCCAAGTCCAGGGTTCAGCTGGCCTCTTTCCAAAATGGCAACGAGCCAATTTCCCTCTCCTGGGGAGGTCTGAACTGGAATCACTCACCAAACACTGCAGCCCACAGCACCCACTACTCTGTTTCACTGGTGCATTTTTCTGTGGAGGCCTCTAGAGTCACTCATAGTCATCATGCCTCTGTAGGTTCAAGCTACCCTCTCAAGCCATGAGCTGGGAATCAGGGAGATAGCACTGTTTCCCACCTCTGCTTCTGCATTGAGATCCCTCTCTTTGTTCTCCCCATGGGTTTCAACTCTTGTTTCAGATCCTTGATGGAATCCAGTTCCCTCCTTCTTCTCTTCTCCATGTTGCTATATTCCAGCATCTGGACTCTGAATCTCAGAGAGGCTGATTTGCTGCTATTCACCACTCTATCATCTACAATAATTTTAACTTTTTAAGAAGTGCAATTTATCAATAGATTCTTTTTTTTTGGTACTGCTTTTTACTTTTTCCTATGTTTGATTCTAGAAGCTTTTAGTTTTAATCTTTGTGTAGTTCTATAATTCATTTACAATTGATTTTTGTATGTGGTATTAGCACAGTTAGAAACAAAGGAGCTGAGTGAGTCACTCTTTTCCCTCTGTTTAATCCAAAACAGCACTCTAAAGTTATTCCTGCTTCTGTTGTCCTGACGTAGAAAACAAAATAATAAAAGTTTAGGAGATCACTGATGCTCTATGCAAAGAGTGCTGATACCACGAGAGATTCAATGAGAGGCACCTAAAGTCCAGGTGTTTGGCCTTTAAACTCTGAAAGCCTAAATTTTCAGCCCTTTTTTGGTTGCTGCCTGCTACCTTTGACTTGTGTGCAGTGCTTTTCTGTCATGCCAGCACCTTTCTTGGTCTATGTTATATCCTTTTGGCTCAGATTGGCCCTGAGCACAGCTTCCCATGATCTTCAATAAACGTCACTACTTACTACTCAGTACTGGTATACAACTGGTAATTCTTTCCTCATTGTGCACAAGAACCTGGACTGTTTTGGGCCTATTAAACTGTAACAGTGTAAGGTGAAGTTTCCAGTTCATTGTTTTTCATGTAGCTTAGATTATAATTGTTTCAGCACTGTTTGTTGACAAGTCTCATATATAGAAAATTTTCCATAAAGAAAATAGATTCTGTGTCTACTGACTTTTTGTCTTTTCTCAACTATATTTTCTGTTTCTTTTTTGATAAGTACTAGATATTTTGGACAATATGTTGTAGAGAATTAGGATTCTATTATTTTCTTATAAAAGTGCAATAACATGTTGATCCCCTAGAATTTGTGCAGCTTGGTTTTATGCTTTGTAAGTTAGGAACTCTGAAAAGACTTCAGTATTTTGCAAAACTGTAACTTGATTCGCCTCAACCTCTAAACTCTGTATTTTAGGCTTTTTTGGACAGTATGGTAGGTTTTACTGTATAGCATGGCCTTTCTGGTCATGATTAGATGTCAGCAGTGTTAGATTTAAATTTTTAAAAAAAAATTTAAATTTTATTTTGTATATATTTGCAGTACATACTGATTACATTCATCACAGGGAGTAGGTACACATACATAACACATCTTAATTCTGATTTCTTTCCCTTTTCCTGCACCTCTTACTCTCTCCCTTAAGGAAATATTTTTACTCTGACAAGACTGGGACTCCAATGCACACAGACATTGCTTAACCTCCAAAATCTTTGTTCAGTTCTCAACTCTATAGCAACTAGCTGTTAAACCCTTGGCAATTTTCCCTGAGCATACACAGCTCACCCTCAGCTATGGACTTGAGGTGACTCATCCGTCACACATTTTTGGAACACCTCCCTGTCCCACCATTCCCCACCTATCGTATTCCAGCTCCTTCAACTACACAGCCCTCTGATTTCTGCCTCCTCAGCTCAGTGGTACCACAGTATTCTGCTTAACTCTAGGCAGTTACAATAATAAAATTGTTCCCAAATAGATAACTGGGCAACTGGGGGGTTTGCTTCATGAATTTCCCTCTTCTCAGGTTTCATGAGCTTAAGCTATATTTTGTCCCTCACCTAAAAAATAGTTGCCTGGGATGTTTATGGCAAGAAGTCTAGGCACCATTTATTCCGTGATTACTGGAGGCTGAAATTCTGCTCTACTCTGTTGTTAAGTAGACAAGTAAAGTGTCCTTTGTACTTTGGAAGGGTCACTCTGGCTGCAATAATGAGTGAATTGGTGGGGAAGAAGACTGGCACAGAGAGCCAGTATGTGTTAGTAGCAGTGGCAGTTATCCTGGAAAAATACCAAATATTTATTTAGCCCATTTCTCATTCTATTATTAACTTTATAAACATTAATCTCTATAAACACTATTATCTATATTTTATGGATTGGAAAAACTGGTGGGCAGAGAGGAAATAGAGCTGGAATTGAACCAGGAAATAGAGCTGGAATTGAACTTAAATTGCTTGACTCCAGAGCCTATTATCTTTAAAATCATGCAATGTACTATGTTAATGGTATCCTAGAGTAGTGGAATGAGCAAACTTTGCTTCATGTGTCTGAAGAGGATGCATTTCCTTTTTAGGACACTATGATCAACAAATGTACTATGCTAGTTAATCTTGACTATTAACCTGAATGGGTTAAAAGACTCTTGGTGAGGTGACTAAATTTGGAGGACACTAAATTCGTCAATATTAATGATTTCATAGTGGAATGAGCTATTAGGAGATGGGGCCTAGTTGGAAGAAGTTGATCATAAGAGTATGACCTTAAGGACTCTCCTTCCTCTCTGGTTCTCGCTCTCTGATTCCCCAGTGTCATAACCTGGGCAGCTTTCTTCTGCCCACGCTGCTGCCGTAATGTTTCTGCCTTGGAGCCAGCTAGCCATTGATTGAAACCTCTGAAACAATGGGCCAGAGCAAACCTCTTCTTTAAGTTGGGGGTGTCAGGTATTTTGCTCCAGCAGCAGAAAGCTGACTAGTGCATACATACTGTGCTCCACTGTGACTAGGACAATAATCTAGGCATCTCGATAAACAAGGAAAGTTATTCAAGGCAGAAAAGATTCTCAATTTCTGTCATCTGGATAAAAGACTCAAAAAGACATAAAATCATGACAAAGTAATTGCTGGGCAAAATATACTGCTGAGCAACTCTGAAGTTTTAAGCAGATACTAAGAAAAGTGACAATTGCAAAGACAGGAAAGAATAAGTATAAGTTATAAGTTTATAGTCTATTTTTATATGGGTTTTATCTTTCAAGATGAAATCAGCATGGTCCTGAGGGCAATGGTCAGAAAGTATCTGATGATAACTTGCCTTAGAATCTATGGAAGATAATTTGCCTCTGAATTTACTTTCCCAGCTTTAAAATGAGATGAGTTACAACAATCAAGAACATATAGCATTGAATTTATTCATTCTAATTTTTAAAAAATATCCATGAAATTTTCTGCTGAAATATATTCTGGTACAATTGCTGAAGGAAAAAGCTGAAATGAATTAGATAGAATAATAAACTGAGGATATGAAAAAATAATTAAAATTGCCATTCTTAGTTTAATGAATGAAGCAACATATCTCTTCTTATGAAATAAACTGACTTCAGAGGTCAGAAAAAATGGTTACTCAGCCTAAAATAAAAATACTCAGATAGTTGTGAGCTCAGTGCATGTGGGTCTAGGTCAATACGTCATGTGTATCAAATGAAGGATGTCTTCTGAATTTTGGTGATAACCACTCAGATTAAAACATGCCATAAATATCATCTTTTAAAAAGTACTGTTTACATTTATCTCTGGAAAATTCTGTCCTCCTGATAACCCAAATGGATGACTTAAACCATCTGTCTCTTTTACTGATGTTAAAAGGAATGATGTAAATGTTGTTTATGCCAGTTATTGTTCTTTATCAGCATTTGAACATGTATAGCTGAGACAGTGGTGCTTGAGGCATATTTTCAAAAAGAGTTCCAGAGGTAACTCTTCTTTTGAGGGTAGGATTATGCAGAGGGGCACTAGGAAGATAGCAGCATAGGCTAGTATAAAAAGAGATTAAGATTCATCAACTCCATAAATTTCCAACTCTGCTAACGGTAAACATGCAATCAGAGAGTTTTGTGCAAGAGGCTGTGATAAAAATAGCAAAAGTTTTGATGGGCAATTGGTCTGGTTTCAAATTCTGCCCATTTAGTTTTGGCCAAGTTGTATGAATTTTCTGATCTTGGTTTCTTCACCCACAAAATGAGCTTAAATGACTGTCATGGGTTGAATGGTGGCCCCGATATGTGAACATCCTAAATGTGAGAAACTGTGAATATACATTTTTTTGGAAAAAGAGTCTTTGCAGATGTAACCAAGTTAAGATTTTGAGAATAATAATTCTGGATTGTGTGGGTGGGTTCTAAATCCAGTGACAAGTGTCTCCACAAGAAGTATATAGAGGAGATGCATAGGGAGAAGAAGAGAAAGCCATGTGAAGAAGGAGGCAGATTGCAATTATTCAACCACAGGCAAGAAATATCTAGAGCCACCAGAAGCTGGAAGAAGTAGGAAAGATTCTCTTTTAGAGCTTTTAGCATGAACACTTTCTTCAGATACTTTGATTTCTTTTTGTTGGGTGGGGGGGACCAGGGATTGAACTCAGGACCTTGTGCTTGTGAGGCAAGTGGCAGAACCACTGAGCTAAATCCCTGGCCCCAGATACTTTGATTTCTGATTTCTGAACTGTACAACTATGAGAGTAGATCTCTGCTGTTTTAAGCCCTCATTTCTGATAACTTTTCATCTTTTTAGGGAATATAGATACACTATTGCATAGTCCAAGTGTTTTGGGGTTGTTTCTTTAGAAAGGGCTCACCAGTTAAAAGTGTTCCAGATCTGTTTTGCCTCAAACAAAGAATAGAATGAGACAAGCTAACAATGGTGGCAAAATTTCATTTAAAAAATGAGGGGTGAAGGGGTGAGGGAAAAGGTGACTCTGTAAAGTGAACTTGGGCTGAACAAGAGAGAAAATGATAAAAAGAGTAAAAATAAAAGTACACCCTTGCCAGTCTCGGCCCAGCAAATCCTGTTAGAAAAATGAATGAAGATACAAGAAGAGACAGAGAATATCTTTGTCAAAGGGCCAGGGGTCTTCAGTGGCGTGGAGTGAAGCTCAGAAATGACTCAAATTCCCAAATTTATTGAGGAACAATAAAGGCAATAGAGTTTTGCTAAGCACAGATGTTTGTTTTATGTAGCAAGGCAGGCAAGTAAGGGACAGTGACAGTTTGGCTGAATAATTAACTTTTATCTGACTGTCCCCTTGGGAGCTTCCTTGTTTTCCCATGAGGTCCATCTCTACACAACTTGGCTAAACATCTTGTTCCTGCTCCTCAGAATTAGCAGTCTTCCACCTCCCAAGTCAGCTTGAGTAGATGTCGACCCATTGGGTGTAGCAAGGAACTCTACACACCCTATGTGTGGGAGACAAAGCATTAGCTATCCTGAAGAGTCATGTTAGTAGGTTTCTCATGGGGTTTTATATGTCATCCACATTTCATGGGAGCTCATGAGAGGTCCCACATATAGGGACTTGGGAATTATTTGGCACTATCCTGGGATCGTGTAATTGATATGTCTGGCTTGTTTCCCTAGCCAGCTTTGCCATGCCCTACCTTTTATATTACAAGTAGCCATTTAATTACTCTTTGCTACTATGGTAATAGTACATAGTATTTTAAACACATAGCTATAAGAAACCTCATGGAGACGCCCACCAGCAAGCAGTTTAGGCACATGGCTGAGAGGTCCCTGACCATCTTGAGCCCCACTCCATCCAGATCGCCATGACTGCCTATGACCAGCCAGATAGTGAGGACCCTTTGGCATACCCACAGGCAAGCAGTTTAACCACAAGGGCGCCTGCAACCCCATCCCCCCACTCCGACCTCCTGGCTGTGCTGCTACCTGTTTCCAAACTGCAGAGGCACAGGGTGGCATAAGGCCATTGTCCTGAGCTGCAGAAGTGAACAAAGGTAGAGGCCCTCTCTCAGCCTACTTGATGAAAACTGAAGCCCACTGGAAAAGTGAAGAGAATCTCTGCAATGAAGGCACACCAGACCACTGTACTTGGTAAGTTGGAGAGATCATCACATCCCATTGGAACCTAGACTATCTTCATCAAGGGAAGGGCAGCTGGAACCTGCAGTAGAGCTATGAAGAGTTAAACCCTGCAGGAGGACAGGGAGCTCAACTTGGGACTTGCAGGAGAAATATGTCTGAATTTCACTGGTCTGTGACTGGATTGCTGAGACTCATTGACTTGTATCTGCACACTACTGCCCATATTGTCTGTTGTGACAGCAGAGACATACCCTGAAGGAGCCGCTTCATTTTCATCTTTTATTTGTTATTTTCAAAATTATTATTGGTGTTTTTTTTGCTCTTATTTTAAATTTTTTTCTACTCTTTTCAAATTTTTATTTTTCTCATTTATCTTTCTTTTATCTTTTCTCTCTCTCCTCTCTCTCTCTCTCTCTCTCTCTCTCTCTCTCTCTCTCTCTCTCTCTCTCTCTCTCTCTCTCTCTTCCTTGCTGTCCCACATTGTTCTTCATCTCCTTTTGTGTTCCTGTTCTGGCCTGAATTCGGATTTCTTCTTTATTTTTCTTTCTCTTGCCTGTGTCCTTTGCCTTCACTGCTAACATTCCCCAACTCCTTCTAACTCCCCATCTCTAAGAGTAAAGTTGCTAAATTGAAAAGTTTATTCACTATACACATATGTTGGGTTGATCCTTGGTTTTGATTTAATTCACACAGTTAAAGGTGATAGATTAATAACTACCACAAATTGTCATTTTGTAAGATGTACTTGATGCTATGGTGTTGCTAATTGTATCAGTTGGGCTAAGGTGCTGTGATTGATCTAATCAGTTGTCCTTCTTGGTATAATGAAAGTGAGACAGCCTCAGAGCCATTAGAGACTCAAAACCTAAAGACCAGCTATATCCAGAAGACACCTCTGAGAAGCAATCATTCTGTAAGTGTTCTAACTACAAACAATAAAGATACTTACAATAAGCAACTTTAAAGTATCAACCCAGGAATTAAACCAAGGACAATAACAGAAACAAATATGACAAGACATTTAAGCAAGGCACAAACTCAGACTTCCATCCCACAAAAGGCAAATTCTGGGGGAAATGAGGTGGAAAAGTCTCATAATCAATCACCTGGACACCCTGAACTGATAGCACAGGAAGTAACAAAACAGATGAATGAGACTATAGAAAAATTCAAAGCAGAAATAATCTCCCAGATAATTACAGAGATGGTGAGCAGAGTGAAAGACATGATTAGAGGCTCTAGAACAGAAACTGATAAAAAAAAAAATAGATGAACTCAGAAACATGCTGGAAGCCATGACTCCCCAGTATAAGACAGCATAAGAAAGAAATTGAAACCATGATCGCCCAGGATAAGAAAGAAGTGAAATCCATGAAACAGATTCAAACAGATATCCAGGAGATGAAAAACTCCATTGAAAGTATGCACAGCAGATTTAGGGAATGTGAAGAAAGAATATCAGATATAGAAGACAGGATTGTGGTTAATGACCACAAAAACAGAGATTTCTTAAAAATAGTAAGGGACCATGAGAAATCAATCCAGCAGCTGCTAGATGATGCAAAGGAGAGTAACATAAGATTGATGGGAGTCCACAAAAAAGCAGGAGAAAGTACAATTGACATAAAAAACTGTTCACAGAAGTAATAGTAGAAAACTTCTCAGACAGAGGTAGAGAATTGGATATACAGATAAGTGAGGCATATAGAACTCCAACTAGCCACGACCAAAAAAAATCTACACCTGGACATATAACAGTCAAGATCCCAGAAACCCAACAGAAGAACAAAATCCTACAAGCAGTTAGAGAAAAGAAACAAACACCTACAAAGGAAAGCCCATCAGAATCACAGCTTACTTCTCAGCACAAACCCTCAAGTCAGGGAGAGCCTGGAGTGAAGTATTTCAAGCCCTAAAAGAAAATAACTTCAAACCTAGACTGTTGTATCCTCCAAAATTATCTTTCAAAATCAATGGGGAATTAGTTACTTCCATGATAAAGAACACATGAGAAATTTCATGAACACCAAACCAGTACTTCAAGCAATTCTAAACAATATCCCAGAAAAAGACAATGCAGGTCACAATGCCGTGAGGCCCAACAGGAGGAAGCCACCAGGCAAGGTAAGAAACTAAAGGAAACGGGGGAAAAATAAGAAATAAAAGAGCCAACAAAAGTAAAACATCATGACAAGGATGAGTCAATATCTCTCAATTATAGCCATCACTGTTAATGGCCTCAATTCACCAATCAAAAGAAATAGACTGGCAGAATGGATTAAAAAGCAAAATCCAACAATATGCTGTATACAAGAAACACACCTAACTCAAAAAGAAATTCATAGACTGAAAGTAAAAGGATGGAAAATACTTCTCCACGTGACAGGAATGGAGAAAAAAGCAGGGATAGCAATCTTATTTGCAAACAAGGTAGATTTCAAACCAAAACTAATTAAGTGAGACAAAAATGGTCACTACATCCTTGTGAAGGGAACACTCCAAGATGAAGAGATGACAATCATAAATATATATGTTCCAAATACTAAGGCCCCCAACTATACAAAACAAATATTAATGGACATGAAAAACCAAATAAGCACTAATAAAATTGTAGTGGGGTTCTTCAATACCCCACTATCACAAATAGACAGATCATCTAGACAAAAAATTAACAACAAAATTCTAGAACTGAACCAAGCTATTGAATAAATGGACTTAATAGATGTCTACAGAGTGTTCCACCCCACAAAATCAGAACACACATTCTTTTTGGCTAAACTTGTGTCAGTCTCCAAAATAGACCACATGCTAGCTCATAGGACATGTCTAAGTCAATATAAAAGAATTGAATATTATCAGACCATATTATATTATATTATCAGACCATAGCACAATAAAATTGGAGATCAATAACATAAGAAACTGCAAAAAACCCACAAACACATGGAAATTGAATAACACCCTCCTGAACAACCAGTGGGTCACAGAGGAAATTAAAGAAGAAATTATACAGTTTCTACAAGTAAATGATAATGCCAGCACAACATACAGGAATCTATGGGACACAGTGAAAGCAGTTTTATGTGGGAAATTCATAGCAGTGAATGCCCATATTAGGAAAACAGAGAGAACTCAGTTAAATAACCTAATGCAGAACCACAAGCTCCTAGAAAAAGAAGAGCATAACAAACCCAAAGCTTGTACAAGAGAGGAAATTATAAAGATCAGAGCAGAAAACAATGCAATGAAGACTAAGAGAATGATACAAAAAAATCAATGAGTCAAAGAGTTGGTTTCTCAAAAGAATAAATAAAATTGATAAACCTTTAGCTAAATTTATTGAAAAAAAGGAAAGAAAAGGGTCAAATCCTTGTGATTAAGAACAAAAAAAGTGACATCACAACAGACCCAGGAGAAATCCAGAGCATCATCAATACCTGCTTCGAGAACTTGTACTCTAATAAAATGGAAAATACAGAAGAAATGGACAGATTCCTAGATACATACAAATTGCCAAAGTTAAATGAAGAAGATATAGAAATTCTAAACACCCCAATTACAATGAGTGAAATTGAAAACATAATTAAAGATTTACCAACAAAGAAAAGCCCATGTCTGGATGGCTTCAGTGCTGAATTCTACAAGATATTTAAAGAAGAACTATGGCCATTACTCTTTAAGCTCATGAATGAAATTGAATGGGAAACAATACTTCCAAATTCATTCCTGGAAGCAAGTGTTACTTTGATTCTAAAACCAGGGAAAGACCCAACCTAAAAAGAGAACTACAGGCCAATCTCCCTAATGAATATAGATGCAAAAATCCTTAACAGGATATTGGCAAACAGAATACAGAGGGTCATCAAGAAGATCATACACCCTGGCCAAGTCAGATTTATCCCAGGAATCCAAGGTGGTTCAACATTCATAAATCAAGAAATGTAATACACTATATTAACAGAGCTAAGGAGAAAAACCATATGACTATCTCAATAGATGCAGGAAAAGCATTTGACAAAATCCAACACCCACTCATGATAAAAACCCGACAGAAAATTGGAATAGAAGGTCTTTATATCAATCCTGATTAAGGCTATCTATGAAAAACCTTCAGGCAACATCATACTAAATGGTCAAAAACTGAAAACTTTTATGCTAAAATCAGCAACAAGACAAGGTTGGCCACTATCACCATTCCTGTTCAATGTAGTTCTGGAAACATTAGCCACAGCAATTAGAAAAGAGAAAGAAATAAAAGGAATAAAGATAGGAAAGGAAGAATTTAAGCTGTCATTATTTGCTGATGATATGATACTTTACATAGAAGACCCAAAATAGTCTGCCAAAAGACTTCTAGACCTAATTGACAGATTCAGTAGAACAGCTGGATATAAGGTCAAAACTCAAAAAACAATAGCCTTCTTATACACAAATAGCAGACTTGCTGAAAGAGAAATTTGGGAAACAATTCCTTTTACAATAGCATCCAAAACAATGAAATATCTAGGAATCAATCTAACAAAAGAAGCAAAAGAACTCTACACTGAAAACTACATCGCTCTGAACAAGGAGATTGAGGAGGATATTAGAAAATGGAAAGACATCCCTTGTTCCTGTATAGGAAGAACCAATATAGTGAAAATGGCCATACTTCCAAAACTACTATATGGATTTAAGGCAATGTCAATTGAAATTCCAACAATATACTTCACAGAACTAGAGAACACAATCCAAAAATTCATTTAGAACCAGAAGAGACCTAGAAGAGCAAAAGCAATTCTAAGCAACAGAGACATGGCAGGGGGAATCACAATCCCCAACTTGAAACTATAGTACAAAGCCACTGTGATAAAAACAGCATGATACTGGCAAAGAAACAGACCCAAGGATCAGTGCAGTGGATTAGAAGATGCAGAAACAACTTCAGACATACTCAGCCACCTCATCTTTAACAGAGGAGCAAACCACCCTCATTGGAGGAAAGTTAGCCTCCTTAATAAATACTGATGGAAAAACTGGATTTCAACTTGCCAAAGATTAAAACTACACCCATACCTATCACTATGCACTAAACTAAAATCAAAGTGGATTGAAGATCAAAATATTAAAACAGAAACACTAATCTTGGTGGAAGATAAGTTAGGTAAGACTCTTGATGACATCGGCATAGGAGAAGACTTTATGAACAAAACCTCAGTAGCACAGGAACTAGCATAAAGAATCAACACCTGGGAACTCATCTTATTAAAAAGCTTTGGCACTGCAAGAGAAACCACCAACAGAACTAAGAGACAACTTAAAATGTGGGAAAAATTTTTTAGCAGCTATACCTCAAAGGACTACTATCTAGAATATATAAAGAATTGAAAAAAATCAGACCCCTCCAAATTCAAAGACCCAATTCAAAAATGGGCATCTGAAATGAACAGATATTTCTCGGACAAAGAAGTAAAAGCAGCAAATAAACATATGAAAAAATGTTCAACATCACTGGTCATTCGAGAGATGCTGATGAAAACAACACTGAGATTCCACCTCACCCCAGAAAGAATGGCTGCTATCAAGAAATCAACCAATAACAAATGCTGGCAGGGGTGTGGGGAGCAAGGAACCCTTCTACTTTGTTGGTAGGAGTGTAGACTGGTGCAACCACTGTGGAAATCAGTATGGAGATACCTCAAAGAACTAGGACTAGAGGTCCCATGTGACACTGCTATTCCCCTGCTGAGTATCATCCCAAAAGAATTTAGAGAATCATACCACAGAGATATATGTGCACCCATGTTTATAGCAGTGATAGCTAAAGCTTGGAAACAACCCAAGTCCCCATCAACTGGAAACTGGATAAAGAAAATGTGGGTTTTTCATAAAATGGAGTACTACTAAGCCATAAAGAATGAGAAACTAGAGACATTTGTAGCTAAATGGATGCATATTGAGACCATACACTTAAGTGAAATAAATAGGACACACATGTCTAAATACTGAACAGTTTCTCTAGTGTGAGAAACTGAAAGTGTAAATAAGAATTAAAATGAATAATTGATAATTTGAAATAAGAGGAAAAGGTCCAAAGGGATAGGGGAAGTGGTAGGGAGAAGGGAAAGGAAACATTATGAGAAAAGGAAAAAATGGAAACAAAGTCTTTGTAAATAGAGAAAGATGGAGGGCCTGAAAGGTGCACAGGTAATGGGGAATAAATAAGAACCAAGATACATCATGTACAGGTACAAGCACCCAATGATAAATGTAAACGTATTTTATTGTATACCTAAAATGTACCAATAAAAGAATTTAAGCAAAAAAAAAAGCTTATACAGTCAACTATACAAATTTCACATAATGCTTATACTACCAGCATACTGATATCTAAATTTCCACAGTGGTTGCACCAGTCTGCAATCACACCAACAATGGATAAGGGTTCCTTGCTCCCCACACCCCTGCCAACATTTGTTATTGGTTGATTTCTTCTTTTTTTTTTCTATTAAATTCTTTTATTGGTACATTGTAGGTATACAGCACAATTATATTTCTCATTGGGAACTGTACCTTTACATAATGCATCTTGGTTCTTATTTTTTCCCCATTCCTAGCCCTCCCTTCACGCCCTCCATGCTTCCCTATTTACAAAGACTTTATTTCCAGTTTTTCCATTTCTCATCATTTTTCCTTTCCCTTCTTTCCTTTCCCCTGCCCCTCCCACTACCCCTACCCCTTTGGACCTTTTCTTCCTATTTTACATTATCAATTATTCATTCTAATCATTGGTACATTTTAGGTATACAATATAATGACATTCATCATTGGAAATTTGCACCTTTATATAGTCTCTCTTGGTTCTTATTTTTCACCCTTGCCCAGCCCTCCCTTCAACCCCTCCATTCCTCCCTATTTACAAAGATTTTGTTCCTATTTTTCCATTTTCTCATATTAATCCCATTCCCTTCTATCCTTTCCCCTAGCCCTCCCACTTCCTTCCTAACGAAAGAAATTGTTGGGAGCAATGCTACATAATTCTAGGGAAAAATCATTTGAGTAGGCCTAGTTCTCCTGTCTACAGGCCAGCAATAACACTCCAAGACATACTTCCATTTTGGCCTCAGGTCACAAGGAAGATCTCAATGATCCCATGATGCTGTAATGCTCCAGGACAAGACCACACCTGTGGGAGACGCCCTGGGAGGAACCAAATCTTCATCTGTGTAGCTCCTGGGAGGAACTAAATCTTCATCTGCATAGTTCCTCATTGTTCTTAGATTTCCGCCGCCCCACGTTGGGCGCCAAATGTAGGGGACAGGGGAAGGGGACGTTACCAGAACCTCTGCAGTGAGTCCTGCTCTCCTGCAAGCCACGGCAGCACACGGCGAATTACAGGAAAGGTAGAAAAAATGAGACTGAGAAGAAGCTGAGCTTTGGTTCTGATCAGTGCTGCTCTGGGCAGCAAAGACAAAGCCCCCAGCTTACCACACCTTTTATTCAGTACATCGGGAGAAATAAATGTAACAAATGACTTGCAAAGAGTTCAATAGTTCACATTGGGATAAACAAGGTGTAACGGAATGCTTGCAGAGAATTCAGTACATCTCCGGCAAACAAGATGTTAATCAGTCCAAGAACAATGAGGAACTGAGCAGATGTTTGTTCTCCCAGGATGTTTCTTGTCCTGGAGAATCACAGCATCACTGGATCACTGAAGTCTCAGTTGTGACCGGAGGCCAAACTGGAGTTATTCTGTAGCTGGGCTGTAGACAAGAGAACTAGGCTAACCAAATGATTTATCCCTAGAATTATGTAGCATTGCTCCCAACAAGAAATCAAAGACCTCTTCTCTGAAAACTATGGCACTCTGAAAAGAGAGATTGAAGATGATATCAGAAAATGGACAGACATCCCCTGCTCCTAGGTAGGAAGGATTAATATAGTGAAAATGGCCATACTTCCAAAACTGCTATATAGATTTAATGCAATTCCAATTGAGATCCCAGCAGCATACTTCATAGACCTCGAGAAAACAATCCAAAAATTCATTTGGAACAAGAAGAGACCCAGAATAGCAAAAGCAATTCTAGGTAAAAGAGACATGGCAGGGGTTATCACAATCCCCAACCTGCAACTATACTACAAAGCTGCTGTGATAAAAACAGCATGGTACTGGCAAAGAAACAGACTTGAGGACCAGTGGAACAGATTAGAAGATGCAGAAACAACGCCAGAAACACTCAGCCATCTCATCTTCGATAAAGGAGCCAAACATCCTCACTGGAGGAAAGATAGCCTCTTTAATAAATGGTGTTGGAAAAATTGGGCTTCAACTTGCCAAAGATTAAAACTAGACCTGTATCTCTCACCATGCACTAAACTAAAATCAAAATGGATTAAAGATCTAAATATTAAAATAGAAACTCTGAACCAGTTGGAACAGAGGTTAGGTAGAACCCTTGAAGACATCGGTGCAGGAAAAGATTTTATGAACCAAATCTCAGTTGCCCATGAACTAGCACAAACAATCAACAAGTGGGATCTCTTCTTATTAAAAGGCTTTTGCACAGCAAGAGAAACCACCAGCAGTGTGAAGAGACAACCCACAATGTGGGAAATAATCTTCCCCTGCTCTTCCTCAGACAAAGGTCTACTATCTAGAATCTATAAAGAACTTAAAAAGATCAGACCTCCCAAATTTAAAGACCCAATCCAAAAATGGGCATCTGAAATAAACAGACATTTCTCAGACAAACAAGTGGAAATAGCAAATAAATACATGAAAAAATGTTCAACATCACTGGTCATTTGAGAGATGCAAATGAAAACAACACTGAGATTCCACTTCACTCCAGAAAGAATGGCTGCTCTCATGAAATCAACCAATAACAAATGCTGGTGGGGCTGTGGGGAAAGAGGAACCCTGCTCCACTGCTGGTGGGAGTGTAGACTGGTGCAACCACTGTGGAAATCAGTATGGAGATACCTCAAAGAACTAAGACTGGAAGTCCCATTTGACCCCACTATTCCACTGCTGGGGATCTTCCCCAAAGAATTAAAAGAATCATACCACAGTGACATATGTGCGCCCATGTTCATAGCAGCACAGTTTGTGATAGCTAAAACTTGGAAACAGCCCAAATGCCCATCAACTGGAGACTGGATAAAGACAATGTGGTTTTTTTTATAAAATGGAGTACTACTCAGCCATAAAAAATGAGAAATTAGAGACATTTATAGCTAAGTGGATGCACATTGAGGCAATACTCTTAAGTGAAATAAATAGGATACACATGAATAAATACCGAATAGTTTCTCTGGTGTGCAAAACTGTAAGTGTAAATAAGGACTAAATGTATAATAGGTAATGTGAAATAGGTTGATTTCTTGATAGCAGCCATTCTTTCTTGGGTGAGGTGGAATCTCAGTGTTGTTTTCATCTGCATCTCTTGAATGACGAGTGATGTTGAACATTTTTTCATAAGTTTATTTGCTGCTTTTACTTCTTTGTCTGAGAAATATCTGTTCATTTCAGATGCCCATTTTTGAATAGGGTCTTTGAATTTGGGGGGGTCTGATTTTTTTGAGTTCTTTATATATTCTAGATAGTAGTCCTTTGTCTGAGGAACAGCTGGTAAAAATTTTTTCCCACATTGTAGGTTGTCTCTTAGTTCTGTTGGTGGTTTCTCTTGCAGTGCAGAAGCTTTTTAATAAGATGAGCTCCCAGGTGTTGATTCTTTGTGCTAGTTCCTGTACTACTGAGGTTTCGTTCATAAAGTTTTTTCCTATGCCAATGTCTTCAAGAGTTCTACCAAACTTGTCTTCCAGCAAGTTTAATGTTTCTGTTTTAATATTTAGATCTTTAATCCACTTTGATCTTAGTTTAGTGTATGGTGATAGACATGGGTCTACTTTTAATCTTTGGGAGGTTGAGATGCAGTTTTTCCAACACCATTTATTAAATAGGCTATCTTTCCTCCAGTGAGGGTGGTTGGCTCCTTTGTCAAAGATGAGGAGGCTGAGTGTGTCTGGAGTTGTTTCTGTATCTTCTAATCTATTCCACTGATCCTTGGGTCTGTTTCTTTGCCAAGTATCATGCTGTTTTTTTTATCACAGTGGCTTTGTAATATAGTTTCAAGTTGGGGATTGTGATACCCCCTGCCATGTCTCTGTTGCTTAGAATTGCTTTTGCTCTTCTAGGTCTCTTCTGGTTCTAAACTAATTTTTGGATTGTGTTCTCTAGTTCTGTGAAGTATATTGTTGGAATTTCAATTGGCATTGCATTAATCTATATAGTAGTTTTGGAAGTATGGCCATTTTCACTTTATTGGTTCTTCCTACCCAGGAACAAGGGATGTCTTTCCATTTTCTAATATCCTCCTCAATCTCCTTGTTCAGAGTGATGTAGTTTTCAGTGTAGAGTTCTTTTGCTTCCTTTGTTAGATTGATTCCTAGACATTTCATTGTTTTGGATGCTATTGTAAAAGGATTTTTTTCCCCTATTTTCTGTCTCAGTGAGTCTGTTATTTGTGTATAAGAAGGCTATTGTTTATTGAATGTTGACCTTGTATCCAGCTACTCTACTGAATCTGTCAATTAAGTCTAGAAGTCTTTTGTCAGAGTTTTTTGGATCTTCTATGTAAAGTATCGTATCGTCAGCAAATAATGGCAGTTTAACTTCTTCCTTTCCTATCTTTATTCCTTTTATTTCTTTCTCTTTTCTAATTGCTGTGACTAATATTTCCAGAACTACATTGTAGAGGAGTGGTGATAGTGGCCATCCTTGTCTTGTTCCTGATTTTAGCGTGAAAGTTTTCCGTTTTTGATCATTTAGTATGATGTTGGCTGAAGGGTTTTCATAGATAGCCTTAATCAGAATTGATATAAAGACCTTCTATTCCAATTTTCTGTAGGGTTTTTATCATGAATGGGTGTTGGATTTTGTCAAATGCTTTTTCTGCATCTATTGGAAGGATATTATTTATAATGGTGTTTGCCCCATTTCAAACACAGTTACAACTCAGTACTATCATTTTCAACAAAGCAAATTGATTTACTTTTATATAAATTCAATAAAGAATGGAATAATTGGGAAATTTACATACTATGTGTATTATACCATCTTTAAAAACTACTTTTTTTGAGGCCTGAGTATTTAGCTCAATGGTGTCATGCCTGCCTGGCAAGCACAAGGGCCTGAGTTCAATCCCTGGTTCCCAAACAAAGAAACAAAAAATCAAAAACTACTTTTTGATCTGCATTTCTGAGAACTACTTTTGATCACTTGTGCATCATATTTTGGGGAAAAATTATAAACTAAATTGTTTGAAACTGTTGAAAATAAAGTACAAATTATGGCAGAGTTAAACTTGAATTAAACATTAATGAAGAATTAAAAGGTAGTTACCAAGTTAAACTTCATGAAAACAAGTCTTGACTGGATTCTGAGGAAGAAGATGGGAGAGAAAAAAGGATATTTACTCTTTCATCTCACTGAATGCCAATGTTAATGAGAACTCATGTATCTGTAAATGGAAATTATATTGAGCATCCTCTAATCAAATAGAGAAAAGTGGTAAATGAGAAAAAGAAAGTCCCAGGACTACCCAAGGAGGCAGAAAGGATAATAGTAGGAAGTATAGGGTATTCTCTGATGTGCTTAGGCTCATGAGCAAAGGATTAAATTTTACTGTTAAAAGTGAGAAACTGGAAAGTGTTTTAAAATTAAAATGAATTCTCCTTTTAAGTTGAAATTTTTGCCCAAGTGGGTAGATTGGTTAGTCTGGACCCTTTGGAAACATTAAAGAATTCCAAAATGCCTCAAATGAACTTAGAATGCCAAGAATGTGCATGAATTTGGTGTTTAAAATTCTAGACTTGCATTTGCTAATTCAATTAAGTCTCGCATTGCCAGACACAGGGGCTGAACTCCATTTCACATCATGTTGCTGAAAGATTCAAAAAGTGTGTGTGAAGAAAAACCCATTATAAACCCACAATACCTACTTATTACTAACATTTCTTTGAGATTGATTCAAACCCCTCTCACCACCAAAAAATTACATGAAATGGATAAAATAGGTAGGAGGTTGTTAGTATTTGAAATGTATTTTGCTTTCAAAACCATTTTTTTTCAGTACCAGAGATCGAACTTGGGAACTTGCACTTGTGAGGCAGGCAGCAGAAGCACTGAGCTAATTCCCTGGCCCACAAAGCCATTTTATATTTAAATTTTTTTCAAGACTTTACACATACATTCCTATTCTTCCCACAAATGCCTCTCTCATCTATTTTACCTAAATCATCTAACTTTTTGGTGAAGTCCACTTCTAAGTTTTCATACTTCTAATGAAGTCTTTAACAGTATCATATGAATAATGTGAACAGTTTAATCATCTCAAGATGGTAACGATATAGGAGAAATATAACTCTCAACCTGTTAGATGTCAGATGTGTTGAGTTTGTGGTCTCACAACGTGGAGGATGGAAGCTGCACACCAAAGGAAGAAGTTGGAAGAATTTTACTGGAGATAAAGAGAGAAGAATAGCTCTTAAATTTTTAGGAGAGGTCTTGAGCGGGTGGCCACAGAGGCCTTTTGCCAGGGGTAATCTATATATCAAAATCACAGTATGGGTACAACATGGGTTAAACCAAATCAACCTATAGGATCACAAATATAGCTGCTTAGCTAACATTGATCCAATAAGGAAATGAGTTATGTAGCAAGGGTACATGGAAAGAACAAAGTCATTTTGGGGAAGGGAGAGGAGTATGGGTCTGGATGTCTTTACCACTCACCTACTGTATGCGCCTTATCTCTATCTGGGCACACTGGGTGGAAATAAATAGTCAGGCCTGCATGCCTTTCTAGAGATAAACAGCAATTTAAGATTATACTATAGGGTGGGGATTTAGTTCAGTGGTTCCGCCTCCTGTCTGGCAAGCACAAGGAGCTGAGTTCGATCCCCAGTACCAAAAAAAAAAAAAAAAAAAAAAAAAAAAAAGAGATTATACTATAATTAAAACCACCTTAATTTTTGAAGGACAGTTTCACAGAGTGCATAATTCTAGGTTAGTGTGGGTTTTTTTTTCTCTCAAGATTTTAAATATATTTCACTCTGTTTTCTTTTTGATTACATGGTTTATGAAGAGAGGTAAGATATAGTTTTCTTTTCTTGTTGTTGTTCTTTTCTAGAATAAGTGATTTCTCCTCCTTTGGTTTCTTTCAGAATTTTTCTCTATCTTTGATTTCCTGTATTTTGAATATGATATGCCTAAATGTTGAGCTTTTTTCCCTTTTGTTTTACATTTATCCTGCTTGGAGTTTGCTGAGTTTCCTAGTTTGATGTCTGACAGTTATCTTAGTCACTATGATTTCAAGTATTTCTTCTGCTTCTGTGTTCTCCTTCTGGTGTTTCCATTATGGATATTACATCTTCTGTAGTTTACCGTGGTTCTTGAGTATTCTGTTGTATTTCTTCAGCCTTTGCTCTCTTTGATTTTCAGATTTGAAGGTTCCCATTGATGTATCCTATCCTTGATCTATTTCCAATCTTACAAGCCCATGAAAGACATTCTTTAGTTCAGTGACAGTGATTTTTCTTTTTAGTTCTTTATTAAAATTCTAATCTCTGTGCTTACATTGCTCACCTGTTTTTTATGCTGCCTACTTTATCCAGGAAAGCCACTTGCATATCAATCTTAGTTGTTTTAAATTTCTTGTCTGATACTTCCAACATCACTATTGTGTCTACTTCTGGTGCTTGCTCTGTGTTCAAACTGTGTGTTGTTTTTGCCTTCAGTAATCCTTGGAATTTTTTTCTTGGTAGCTGGCATGATATACTGGGCAAAAAGACCTGCTGTAAACAGACCTTTAGTAATATGTGAGAGGGTGGGAAGCATTTTATAATCCTATGGTTAGGGCTCAGGCTGTTAGAGAGCCAACCTATGGCTCTGGACTGTGAACTTCACAAATGTTTCATGTTTTCTTTTTTTGTCTCCCCTTCAGTGTGACAGGATGGCTAATGTAGACTATAGTTGGGTATTTTACTTCGTCTATATGAAGGGTGAAAGTAGGCTTGAGGTATTTTCCTTCTCCTCAAAGAAGTCTAGAGCTGCATAGAGTTGGGTATTTTCCTTTCCCCAGGTCAGGCTGGCCCCAATATGTTAAGTTCTGGTTAACTACTTTCTCCAGGGTGCTCTAATATATATCATAATGGCTCTTCTCTCCATGTTGAAAACACAGGGGCATTTTCCTGCAATATTTATTGTGAGAACTTGGTCAAGCTTTTATGGGTAAAACAAAAGTGTGTGTGTGTGTGTGTGTGTGTGTGTGTGTGTGTGTGTGAGAGAGAGAGAGAGAGAGAGAGAGAGAGAGATTGGGCTCACTTGGAGCTTTTAACTTTCTGATTTATCAACATGTAGCCTCCAGTGATGCAGCATAGCTCAGGTTTTCTCACCCTGACGCTTCTAGTTTTCTGCTTTCTTATGTTGTGATCCTCTGTATTCTGTGTGGTCAATTTTAGAAGTTTTCTTTGTGACTTCATTTTTCTTATAGATCTAAGAAGACTTGATTTTTATCTTTTTTTTTTAAGGAAAAAGTTGAAGATGTGAGTCTGGTGTTAAGTGTATTCTGTGATGTCATTAAGGGGTTTGTTTTTCAAAGTAAATGATTAGCTAGGACATAGAAATTCAGAACAAATGAGATTATAAATACAGAAGAGCAATTTGTTTAGAAATTATAGTGAAAGAGCAGGACCTCTGAGAAAAACTACAGAGAGCAGAATACTTCAGATAGCACCTTCATTGGATATTTACATCTAGAAATTTTTGGGAAGAAATCACGAAAAAAGTGAAGAAATTATTGAAAAAATGAATGGACAAATAGACCATTGTAATGTTATGAAAACCAGAACAAATGAAGAATTCCTTAAGTAAAGTGATACTACATGGTTTCAAATGCTGCATAAAAATCAAAGTGAATTACTAGAAAAAGTTTTGTTTGGGGAATTGAGATTTTTAGTTCTCACAAAAATCATTGTAGTAGGCCTTTAATATAGTCAGACACCAGGTTTGCAAGTTTGTGATAACATATTATTCCTCAGCTCTAAAACTTGAGGATTTTAATCTTTGCATAGCAATGTTATTAGAAGGAATTGAATAAATTATTATGGTAAATGACAAATCACTCTGCCATTTTAATATAATAACATCTGATTAATAATATTTTAACAGGTGATTAGATACACTTAGTAAGCACTCCGATTATCTATTGCTGTGTAATAATTACCCCCAAACTCAATACCCTAAATTACCATAGTTGTTTCTTTATTATTATCCTCTCACAGGTCTAGGGATTGAATTTACCCAGGCAATTTTTGGTCAAGGTCTATTATGTGGTTATAGTAAGTTAGTATCAGGAACTGGGAGTCATCTTACATGTCTGTTAGCTAATGTTGGATTTTGGGTGAAATCTCAGTGAACATGTTAGCTAGAACACCAACACGTGGCTTCTCCATGTGACCTGAGACTCCTCCAAGTATAGTTTTTGGATTCTAAGGCAAATGTTCCAAATGAAAACCAAGTAGAAGTTATATCATCTTATATAATCTGTCTTCAGATATGACATGGTGTCATTTCTTTTTTAAAAATTTTGTATTAGTACATGTTTACAGTACGTGCAATTACAATCATCTTGGGGAGTAGGTACGTGTACATAATACATCTTTGTTTCTTTTTTAAATCTCTTCCTCTTACCCCATCCCTCCCTCTTTCCCTCTTGTAATTCCTCTTTCCCTGTTTTCATTCTTATTGATATATATTAATCTAGCTCATGATTATGGCTTATAATGATTAAATTCATTGAGATTATTAGGCTTATGTACATGGTACATCTTTATTTTACTTATTTCCTCTCAGCCCTTGCTGTTGGTCTCCTATACCCTTCCCCATATGTCAGAGACCCATCCCCTTGTCTCTTTCAGTCTCTATCCATTATTATTCTATTTGTTTGTACTTTGCCTTACTCAAATAAGAGCTATGATATGGTATTTAAGCTTGTGTGTCTAGATTATTTCACTCAACATTATATTTTCCAGGTGCATCTGTTTTCCTAAAATGTCTCAAATTTGTTCTTCTTTATAGCCAAGTACTATTCTATTATTATACATACCATATTTTCTTTATCCAGTTGTCTGTTGATCAGTATACAGGCTGCTTCCAGGATTTAGCAGTCATGAATTGTTCTGGTATAAACATTGGTATGCATGTATTGATGCAATGTGATATCTTAAGCTCTTTGGGGGTGATATCTAAATGGAGGATAGGGGCAAATGGAATATCTAATTTTAGTTCTTTGAGAAATCTTTATACTGATTTCCATAATGGTTGTACCAGTTTGCATTCCCACCATTAATGTAGGAAGGTTCCTTTTTCACCATAGCTACATAAGCATTTGTTATTTTTGGATTTCTTGATGCTTTCCACTCATTATGGAGCAAGATGGAATCTTAGAATAGTTTTAATTTGTATTTCTTTAATGGCCAGAGATGGTGAGCTTCTTTTGTATATTAGTTAGCCATTTGTACGACTTCCTCTGTGAAGTGTCTTAGTGTCATTTCTATTATATTTTCTTTTTATAAGCAAGCATCATCACCAGCTGTTATTCAGGGGAGAAAAATTAGACTCTATATCTTGATAGGAAGAGTGGCAAATAATTTATGGATATGTTTAAAATAACTACAGTAACTTTCTCTTGAGGGCAGTCCTGCATGGTTAAATGTAAAATCACACCTCAGCAACATTGTTTAATCTAAAAAAAGCTTAGGGACTTTTTGTGAATATCTATATCTGTGAGTATTAAATATGTATAGTCTAAGAGTTTACCATGTTTAGGAAGTCTCTCGAGTTCTCTTCTTCTTTATGTCTATTCTCTGACTTGTCCTCTCCTTGGAGGAGGCAGTAACACTATGAGAAGTGAGATGGCAACATGTTCCAAGGCCAAGAATGTGGCAGTTAAGCTGAAAAAGCAGCAAGAAGCTGGGGATTGAGAAAGTTGACAGCATGGTTGGAGGACTTGTTAAATACAGGGCAAAGTAAGCATGTTAGAAAATAATTTTAGGTAACTAAAGCTATCCTTTGTACTATTAGGAAAAGTATTTACAAACATGCCAAGGGGGGTTGTTTGAAAAAC
Source organism: Heterocephalus glaber (assembly GCF_053883595.1). NCBI lineage: Eukaryota > Metazoa > Chordata > Mammalia > Rodentia > Bathyergidae > Heterocephalus > Heterocephalus glaber. The sequence continues at coordinate 19,988,761 of NW_028258333.1, forward strand.
TCACTCTTAGGTAAATGTTGGTATTAGGTGCTGGATTGTAATTGATAGTATCAATGTGCTTGTGGAAATTAATAGTTCTTAAAACACACACACATACACATGTAAATAAAAAAAATGCAGATGTATATGTGTGTATATACATATATCTTTCTCAACTATGTCTGCTGAGTGGCTCTAGAACTAGCAACACCTCAATAACAATGAGCACATTAAACCCACAAATCTTCATTTATGAACTTCATCTTCTATAAAACAGAAGTAGGATTTCTTAAAGAAACAGCTCAATTTCAGAGCTGGGGAGGAAAAGTGGAAAGAGAGCTGGAATACCTTCTTATACCAAAAAGTAAGAAAATCCTTTACAAATGCAAGAATGTTAAAGCGACAGAGAAACTCACTTGAAGTGGCTGTCATCAACCAAAAGTTGGACATTTTGATCACCAATTGAATTATTATAATGGATATAGACCACTGAATAAAACAAGCATCCTTGAGATCACACTGGTATGAATAACTGACTGAATAAAAGAGAAAAGATGTGATGGTTAGTTTTATATAACTTGACTGGGTTGGAAGGTACCCAGTTATTTATTTAAACATAATTCTGGGTGTGTCTGTGAGGTTGTTTCTGGATGAGACCGACAACTGAAATAGTACAGTAAGTAAAGGAGACTGTCCTCTCCAATGTGGATGTGCCTCATGCAATTTGTTGGAGGCATAAATAGAATTTAAAAGGTAAAATAAGGAAGAATATTTTCCCTCTATCTGTCTTTGAGCTGGCACATTGGATTGCCTTTAGACTCAAACTTGAACTTAAACTTAAAACATCAGCTCCCTGAATCTCCAGCTCGCTGAGGTTTCAGAATTATTCTTGAAGTTTTTGGATTTATTTGTCTAACTGACTATATTTAAAGATGTTAATAGATTTATTTCCAGTAAGTAAGAGCACTGATAATCTATGGCATGATCTGGAAATAGATATGCAAATTATGCAATTTCCATTGACTACACTTAATCTAACACTTATATGAAGCAAGGAACTTGTTGATGATGTATATTATACTTTTGAAGATTTTTGTAAAACCAAAGAAATAATGAGGTTGTTTCATTGCACTCAATGTTGCTGAACAAAGTAATGAAAGAAGAAAGGATGTCAGGAATTCACAATCTCAGCTTTAGCATCACATAAATGATCTGAAAATTTTACTTGCACTCTGAAAAACATCCTAATCACCTGGGGCCACAGGTCAGAGACTGGTGAAAATCAAATGTAGAATCTCATTCTGCAGCTGGTTGTACAGAGTATTTTGTGCTCCCACCCTTGCAGGGTGCCTACTGTTAAATGATGTCACTGATTATGAAAGAATGAAAATGGAAATTTGAGCAAAATCTACATGAAAGACCTCCCTAAAAAAGTAAAAATGTAAAGAGATTCATATCCCATATTCATGTTCACTTTAAGTGGACTCCAGCAGTGGAGGATTTTACTTATTCAATGGACAGACTCATTCATTATTAAATGAACTCATTTTGTGAGTACCAGTCAGCCCCTTTCTTCAGTCACTCCTATCAATTACCCATGGACCCAGGAACAGTGTACCTGTGGTGACAGGGATAAAGGTTATGCATAGGCTCAATGACATAGAAATGGAAGTTACAACTGCTCCTGATCACTTTGGACTTTTTATGTCTCTGGATCAAGAGACAAAGAAGAGAGTTACTATGTTGACTGGGGTGATCAGTGCTGACTACAAAGAAGAAATTTGACTAGTACTCCACAGTGGAGTAAGGAATATTATTTATGAAATAGAATAAGATTTCTTGAGGCTCTCTTAGAATTACTATGCCCTTTCTGGAAAACTACTACAATCCAATCCAGGCAAGATTTCCAGTGACTCACATTCTTCAAAAAATAAAGATTTGGATATAGAATCAAGAGTAAATTTGTGATAGATAATTTTATGTGTCAACTTGACAGAGCTGTGAAGTGTCCAGATATTTATTTAAACATTATTCTGGATGTGTCTGTGAAGATATTTTAGACTAACATTTCACTCTTCAATGTGGGTAGGCTTCATCCTGTTTTTGAAGGCCTGAACAGAACAAAATATAGCAAAGAAGGATTTCACTTTCTTTGCCATACTGTCTATAAGCTGAGACATCTGACTTTGCCTTCAGACTCAGATTTGAATTGATACATACGTGACTGATTCATCTGGCCTTAGGCCTTTGGATTCTGACTAGAATTTACACCATCAGCTCTCCTTGTTCTCAGGCCTTCAGATTAGGCTGGAACTATACTGTTGGCTCTTCTGGGTCTCTAGCTAGGAATCTTTAGCCCCCATATATGCATGAGCCAATTTCTTATAATAATTCTCTTTCTCTATATCTATATCTATGGATTTATATCAATAGAATTATATCTATATATTTATTTGTATCCAATAGATATACATATACCTAAAGATAGATCTAATCATATCTAAATCTAGATAAATAGATGAGTAGAGACACAAAATAAATTCTATTGGTTCTATTTTCGAGAGAACCCAGACTAGTGGTGATGAGCCTATAGTACAGGTGCCAGAGTGGGCACACAGAGCCCTCCTGGCATGTGAACCAAGTCATCCCAGCATCACTACAGCAGCCAAGCATCGAATATAGGGCACATGGGGCCATATACATGCTCAGAAAGGGGTAGTGGGCCCAGGCAATGACATCACAATCCATGATTCATCAGCCAAGACTTGTCTGAGCTTTTGTATGACGAGTTAGTGTGCTGCCATGGAGATATATATATATATATATATATATATATATATGTATATGCTTGGACTGGATATGAGTTTTAATACATTTAATACATTTGTTTTTATTAAAACAAGATTTTAGCTTTGAGTTTACTTATGAAAAATTGAAATTTAATATCTAAGATTTAGCAAAGGCATGTTCTAATTAAGAGACTGAGATTTCTTTTAAAGTTGTGCTGTCCCCAGGTATTTTTGAATTTGAAGCATCACATTTAGTTGTTTGTGAAGAACTTATGAACACAAGAGCAAGTATATAGATATCTGGTTGTACTGGCTGTGCTTTTAGCAGAAGCCTCCACAAGGTAGGAAATGAAATTGGATGGCTGATTCAGAGCAGGCCAAAAGCACATGGTGGTCAGTGGAACTTTACTCCCTTGCACTGGTGGTCAGTAAATTCAAGAGCAACCCCAGCTGAAAAATCGCTGCTGTAGAGTGTTGATTCAGTGAATATCCAATTCTTTAGTGTTAACTAATAGTGTTAGCTATTTTTGGTAAAGGGGATAGATTTGTATTAGGTGTTTCATTTTTTAAAAATTTTGCATTTTTATAGACTCCAAGTCTTGAACACCAAAAAATGACTATGGCAAAAAAAAAAAATGCAAAACTGAAAACAGATAGTGGAAGATCGATCACTCCAAGAGGGCTGGACAGAGTCATTTGGAGTGATTGAACGCAACAGGAAAGTTTTATGTATTCTGTGTAGTGACAGTGCTGTGTGTGGCACATCAAGTGGCAGGTGAAACCTTGACACCAACCACAAAACTGTGCTGAACTTGATGAAATTGAAAGGAAGGAGTTTCTTGAAGGGAAATTGAGGAGATATTATTCCTATTATCTTAGTTTTTGCAACTATCTTTCTAAAATCATCAGACAGCTGGCAGCTTTCAAATTTCACTATGTATAGCAAAACATGGTAAGCCTTGTCTGACGGGGATTTGATCAAAATGACCATGTTATCTAGCAGTAATTCCCTTTTTATGATTTTCTCAAACAAGGATAAATAATGAAACACATCTCTGAGGTGCCACTTAGCAGAAATACTGTTAAGGATCAAGTCCTGTACATGGCAAGTGATGGTAGTGAGCAGCTCATCAGTGACTTACAAAAGGCAACCTGTGACTCCATGTGCTTGCTTGAAAGGACAGATATAAATAATCACGCAGGGCTAGAAATAATTTTGCATTATGCTGTTGGTGACATGATGAGAGCAGAGCTGATAAAACTGGTGTCTTTGCCTGGAAGAACACAAGGGATAGATATCTACAAAAGTGTGATGGAGGCTTTTTTGTCAGAAGACATAAGATCAGAAAAAGTTGTTTCAATTTTAGAGCTTGGGCACCTTGCATGGTAGGGGCAACATCTGGTGTCATACAGTTCTTTGTTAAATAACCAAAACATCCAGACATTCAGTTTCATTGTATTATATACCAAGAAGCTCCTTGTACAAGAGAAAGTAGAAAAAAATTAGATGATATATTCAAAGATGTCACAAAAACAATGAATTACATCATGGCTCATGCTCTTAATTTTTGACAGTTTCAAGCACTTCTTGATGAGGTTCAGGCACAGTATAATGCTTTACTTATGTGCAATAATGTCCAGTGGCTGGGCAGGGGATGAGTCCTGGAGAGATCTATAGTTTTCTTAGATGAAATTAGCCTGCTTATCAATGAAAAAGGCAGGAATATCCACAGCTCACTGATATGGCCTGGCTTAACAACTTCATGTTTGTTTGTTTTTACAGATTTTACACTACATTTCAATGAACTGAACAAAAAAAGTGCATGGTGTTGGGAAAACAACAGAAAGGATGTTTTGTCATATCAAATCATTTGAGAGAAAACGGCAGACTTTGGAAAGAGACCTTGAAAATGGGCAGCTGAAATATTTTTGAGATCTAAAAAGACATTTAGAAAATTCTACAACATTTCCATACAATCCTACATGCCATTAGGAGATCTACAAGGAATTTTCTCACATTGTAGCAGCTCCAAAGAGAATTTTAGTTACAGAGTTTTACAGCCCCATAGGATGGAGACAACCCTGTGTTTTCCTCTCCAGATAAAGCCAAATTTGAAGAACTTGATCTTTCCTCTGTACACTAGTTAAACTTTGGAAATCTGGAAACAGCTATTGGAATTTCAAAAAAGCTCTATCTGGAAAAATAAATTCTATGACTTGGGCACAACATTTGAGAAGATAGAGTATGAATGGATGACAAAGGACACACTGTTGATAGTTCTGAGAATGATATCCTTAAAGTATAGAATTCTCTGCTAAATAATTTTTAAGCCACTAAATGCACTTGGGATTGCTTTTCTTACATTGTTTAAATCATCTTATGCTCATGAGCAGCTGTTTTCAGCCCTGAATTATACCAAATCCGATACAAGAAACAGACTAACAGATAACCTGAGTGCCACATTTCTCAACTAAAAAATTCTGAGCCAAGGTTTGACAAATTATCAGCATGCACACAACAGAGATCACATTAATTTTGCAAAAGCATGCCAAACGCAAAATTTCACCTTTCAATTAAAAAGCTTTTTGTGTCATTGAAAGCTCAATAACAATAATAATAAATAATTAAAAAGTAATTTTACTTTAAGACAAAATAAGTTAATATATGAGTTGTCATTTCCAAACTAAAACCTCAGTATTCAGGTTTAATTGCCGTGTTGGCACTTTGTGATAAATGTGTGGATTTTGGGTTGCAATGTGAGCACTTGATCTCTAAATGTTTGCCATCACCAACCCAGACTAATACAAAGGGAAAATTTTCTTACCATAGAATGCCAAATAATAAATACAGGTTTGGCAGTACTTATAATAGATAGCAGTTTATTCAGAAGAGACTCCTTAGACAATGTTAAGGCATGTTGTTGGAGCTGTGGTACAGAAAAATATATTAACATACCCTCCTCCCAAGTACTTAGAATTACCAAAAAGGAAAATGGTGATTTTACAACGCAGAAATCTGATGGGCCTGGCAATCAAAGTTAGCTTTGCTGGGAGTGTGAGGAGTAGACATGAAAATCATGTAATGTCATGCTCTGAAAAAATTATAATGTCACTTCTTTATTGTTACTGCCAAGAAATAAAAAAATCAGAGTAATCTGAAGGAAATGGAATATGGACTTAGGTTAAGGGAGCACACTTCAAAATTAAGGGTTTTATTGTTATAAACTGTCAAGTCCATGGAAGCCAGACAATAATTAAGAAACTGCTCTGGTTTGAGAACAGATATGATCACTGTACCTATGACAAAAGAGATGAGCCTGTAAAATGTAACTCATGAGCTGCATTTGATATTGGAACAGAAAGTAAAAAGAGACAAAATTGGTACAGTTGATAAAATCTGATAAAGTCTGTATATTGGATAGTTGGATGATTATTAATTTCTTTGGATGGGTACATTTTGTGGTGTAGAACTATGTTCTAATTTTGGGAAATATACACTGGAAGATTTAGGCTAGTCAAAGAGTGAACAAATATAATTTAATGTTAACAGTTGGAGCACTTGGGTGAGGGCTACTTTTTGGTATTGTTATTGTAATTTTTCTATCAGTTTGGAATTCTTTCAAAATAAATTATATGAAAGGAGGTTTATAGAACTATATATTTCCTACCAAAATTTCCTGATCCATTACCCAATTAATCTGTGTCTTTTTAAATCTTCTTATCTTGTTCCTTGTACCACCAATAAACCATTCATGCTTTTATCTACAGTTTCCACATATTCCTTTCAAAAAAATCCTGAGATTTATTAAAAAGAAACAAAGATGCAGCCTTTGTAAATTATACATTCCTTCCCCTTAACTTTAAGCAGTGCCTGAATCTGAGTAGAAACTGCAATACACATGCATTTGATTTCTTATTCTCAATTACATAAGCCAGATTCATTATATGTTTTTAATCTAGGGAGCTTCCAAATATTGGGGGTTGAAGTATGACTAAGTATATCTGTAATCACAATAAGGAAAAATTATTTTAGTATGAGAGTATGCCACTGGATCAAAGAACATAGCTTCAAAAAGCAAGAAACTAAAATATGGAAAAATATCACATTCTTCTCAGATGCTCCTAAGTCTAACATTGATGATGTCCAGTGGCATTTGCCATGACCACAAAAAATGTCTCTTCATTCCAGAACTGCACATTCATTTGATCCTTATGAAACTGCAACTCTCCAATCCAAATCTGAACTCAGACCGTGGGCTTAGGAGACTGTTTTGATAACAACCAAAAAATTCAGAATGTTTTACAGACACAATACTGGGAAGGATCCAGTAAAGGAAATAACTTTACTTAACGGAAGATACTTCAGATGGGCTCATATTGATTTAGCCTATACCAATCAAGAAGGTGGGTGGTAACAAATGAAGTTCTTTACTCAAAAGCCAGTTTTTCACTGAGGTAAAGAAAGTAGTTAAAACAGATTAGAAGCTAGACAAATTTGCAATTATATTTTGTCACTGGATCATATTTTACCTAAAACTGGACCAAATATTTTTAATTCCTAATCCTTAAAAAAGTAAGAAAGCAAAAGAAAAGAGACACTGGCATAGAATATAAAGCATTCTTTCTCTAAGCAAATGGGACACATTTTCTGCATATTTTCTCTTACATTTTTACAATTGGGAAAATACCCCCACAGGCTAACAAATATTTATGTATAGTCTAACCTCCTCAAGAGTTTTCCCAGGACCTGCCTTGCCTGATGTTTCATAGTACATTATGAGTTGCTGGTGATTGTTTGATCAAAGTCATCAACAGTGGCAAGAAAGAAAAATTCATTCACTTTTCCCCTCCAAAGCTAAATATCAAAGCTCACTGGTGGTTTAGAATTAAATAATGCATGTTTTTCTAACATCTTTATAATATACTACTACAAGGCAGAACAAAATGGTTAATAAAAAAGAACTTTAAAAATTATATCTACCTTTTAGCATACTAATTGGTAATGATAGGGCCACATAGCATTCCACATGGCTTTAGATGATCTTCCAAGTTTTCTATATATATTTTCCACATATGTTATATTTCAAAGAAGAGGTCATAGAAAACAGAGTATAAGAATTTTTGTCTCAGAAGCAGTCATCTATAATATCAAGTGGCAAGATACATATGTTTCAGCCTGACTTAGATAGAAGCACTCATAAAATTGGTAGCATTTTTTTTTGGAGGTGGGGTGCATTGGTCAATTCTGAGTCACTGTTGGAAAAAGTGGGTAAACTATTAATAAGGCATCAGTAGAAAAAGATAAGAAAAAAGGAATGTTGAATATACTTTTAAGTTATCATCAATGACTTAATGATTGATGGAAGTTCTAGTTTTTATTGGCCTTATATTTTCACATATCATTCTTATCACTCTTGGTGATGGTGGGAACAACTGCTATTCCTGCTGAAAGAAATCTGGATCATTAGGAATGGTGATAATGGCAATGGTAATGTGTACATGGTTATTTATATAAGTTTCAAACTATAACATCAAACAGATAAACAAGAACACATTGTTAAAATGCCCCAGCCTTCCAGAAGACTAAGCATTTATTGAAATAAAATCTTTACTTGGAGAAGCTCATTTTTCTATGGCCAAGGGAAAGATCATAACAGTTCAGCTTGAGGATCCCATTTGGCTGGCTTAATTGAGCTTTACTCCCTCACAACCATGCCAAGCATCTTTGATGAGGCACACCAATGACATAAAGTTTGCATACACATTTATAAAAATTTTTCAGGGAAATTAAGATCATCATGGATTTTTCTTATAAACTACAGAGCAAATTCCTAGGAGTAAACAATCAAGTGCTTTCTCTGTTGAACACCCCTATTTATCTTTATAACATTACCAGCATTAAAAGTATTAGTTTTTCAATTCCTATTTACATAGGACCCTGGGTTGTGTGCAATGGTATGGAGTCAGTTCCTGTCCTTTATGAGTTTCAAATCTGAAAACATTTTAAAAAATTAAAAACAGAATCTAAATTGACAACAGCCACATCAATAAACAGAGACCATCCACAGTCTCTCTGAAGCTGTCCTGCAGAGAACCAGAATTTATACTGCCCCCTGAAGGACATGTAGAATTCGAATAGAGAATATTAAGTTTTGACCTGGCCAAGGAGGAAGGAGTAGGGACAATAGTTATGGAGGTATTCTAGGTGGAGTGAACAAAACATACTGATGAGAAAGTGTAAATTTTGTTTGAGCAATGGTGACTAGTGCTATTTAATCAGACCAGGAGGTTCTTGCAGGAAACTGGTAAAAATGAGTCAAAAGAAGGGTTGTAGAGGACAAGCAATACCACTTTAAGAGTTTGAATTTTATTCTTTGCTGATGTCTCCAAAGAAGACATCTCATCAACAGTTAAGGAAGACCACATGTCACAGTGAATTTTTCAAGGCTACCATTAGAGTTATGACCTTGGACCACCTTTTCGTATGATATAAATAGCACAAGCTCTCCAAATAGGCACAGAATCCAGTTCTGTTTTGCACAATTTGTTATTGATATAGTTGTCACTGTGGCAAGGCCTCCTGGGCATGCTGTTTGAACCTTCAAGTTGGTAATCTCTGAGCAGACATTCCAGACACTTAGAGGAAAACCAAAGCAGTCATTTATAAATGGCATCAACTCAATTTGCATAGTACCTTATCCTCCAAAATACTCTAAGTCTAAAGAGCCTGGCTCTTCACAACAGGGCCATGCCAAAACTCACTAAACAAACTACTTGCTTAAGAGGGATAAAATCCTTGAACAAATGAATCTGTAAACTTTCTACTTCCCTTATTATGGCTTTCACTGGGTAGTGCCCCAGTTCCAGTAAGTGGCCTGAGGCAAAATATCTCCAACTCAAGAGCTGCAGCAGAAAGGCTGCCTGTGGTAAGTGCTGTCCTTGAGGTCTCCACTGCTGTGTTGTAACTGGGAACAAATCCCATTAACTTTTGGCTGACATCTCTGGCCCAAAGAAATGAACTCCTATCTTTCAAAAGAGTGTTGTTGTGAATTGATAATTTATAATTATGTACACTTATGGAGTACAAAGTGATATTATGACTTATGAATAGATAGAATAATTAAATAAAACTAACATATCTCAAAATTTTTGAGGTATGGTAAAAACATTTGAAATTTACTCTTAGCAATTTTTAAATTTGTAATACATCATTAACTATATTCACTATGCTATGCAACAGATCTCAAATAACTATTCCTCCTTAGACTTTATATCTTTTGATTATTATCTTCTTCATTCCCTTCACTTCCCAGACCACCATTCTAGTCTCTCCTTCTATGAGTTCAATTGTTTCAAGTTGAATATATAAGTAAGAATATTCAGTATCTGTCTTTTATGTGCTTGGCTTATTTCACTTAGCATGTTGCTCTCTAATTCTATACATGGTTGCAAAAATGAGAGAATTTCCTTTTTTGCTAAATAGTATATATGCATGTTATATGAGAGATCTTTCTATATATCACCTTTTAATCACATATGTTTATGTGTCACCTTTTTATCCATTTACCTGTTGATAGATATACTTAAATTGATTTCATAACTTGGCTATTGTCAATAGTGACAATGAATAGACAGTGCAGACATCTTTTTGACATATAGGTTTCATATCTTTCAGGTAAATATTCAGAAATGGGATCACTAGGTGACATGAAAGTTCTATTTTTAGTTTTTAAGGAAATGCCACTCAATTTTACATAATGGCTGTGCTATTTTACATTTGTGATAATAGTGTGAAAAGGTTCTTTTACTCTTGTTATCTTTCATGTTTTTGATAATAGCTATTCCACAAGATGTAAGGTGATATCTTATGGTAATTTTAATTTGCATTTCCCTGATTATTTATTTATTTATTGGTACCGGGGATCGAACTCGGGATCTTGTTATTTCGAGGCAGGCAGAGGAACCACTGAGATAAATCCCAAGCCCTGCATTTCCCTGATTATTAATGATGTTGAGAATTTTTTATATATCTGTTGTTTTAATTATTTTCTTGTTTCTGGGACAAAATACTCGGCACTGACGAGTTAAAGAAATAGTTTTTCTGGTTCAGTTTGTAGAATCATTCCATAGTCAGCTGGCTCCAAAGCAGGGTGGCATGGAAGAGCGGCATTTTGGAGGAAAAAGAGCTCATGTCATGGCAACAGGGAGTAGAGCAAGATGCAGGGAGGGAGTGACTGGGGTGGGGAGTTCTTCAGTGACCCACCTCCAGTGACTCACCTTCTTCAGCCAGGTTTCATCTCCCAAATCACATTTACCTGTAGACTCATCAGTGGACTAATCCCCATGCATGAGTGCATGAGGTTTTGAGAGGACACCTAGATATAAATCAGGACATCTATTGACCATTTATATATCTTCTTTTGAGAAATGTTTATCAGTTCTTGTCTATTTTAAGTCAGTTTGTTTTCTTAC